>NC_084837.1:22590265-23790265 GCF_033115175.1 Lepus europaeus | reverse complement strand
GCGGGAAACACGACCTCAGAGTCACGCAGAGGGGGCAGGGATTCTAAGCAGACGTAAGGCAAGATGTGATGATGGCCCACAAACTCAGAGAAGAAAAAAAAGGGTCCTGGGGTTCCCAGTGCCCGACATGCTGCAACTCTGAAGTGGAGAGCGTGGAGAGCCTGCCATGTGCACTGCCTGGGGGCCTGCAGCCTGCACTCCCTTCCAAAGACTGAGTATTCACCTGTGCCGAGCGGCAACCTCATTTTTTTCCATCTCTGGTTTTGCCAGTATCTCAGAGATGGTGTTTATCAGGACATATATATATATGTATATATATTTATATATAATTTCTTCTGTAGCACAACTGTGAAAAAGTCAAATTAGGAATACTGGAAGTATAATGCAAGAATATGACATAATGAAGAATGCGTATGTTCTCAAAGTTTGACTTTGTTTGGCATGTTTACTGTGTAAGTGCATGTGTGTCTTCCTGCCAGAGAAGTCCATCTTTGTGCCCTCTGTCCGGAAGGTGTGTTAAGATACGTGTCCAGATAATCTGAAAAGACCTCAAATGAATCAATAAACACAATTTCATAATTGCAGAGGAAATTTTTTTTCTTCAAGTGAAAGAGATCTGTTGTTTACATTTCCATTTTCTTTTTCTTTTTCCATTGGCTTGTTTTGTTTTGTTTTGTTTTTTGAGAGGCAGAAAGAAAACAGAGACAGAACGCTCCCCTCCGTGGGTTCGTTCCACAAATGGCACAATGGCTGGGCCTGGCTAGGGCCAGAGCCAGGAGCTAGTAATGCGATCCAGGTCTCCCACAAGGGATTCAGGAACTAGCTGAGGTCTGCAGGGACAGAAGCCAGAGCCCAGAACTGGGAGCCGAGCCTAGGCTCTCCAATGGAGGGCGCGGGCATTCTAAGCACCTGGCTAAATACCTGCTCCCTTGGTTTTCTTTTCATTTTAAGATTTATTTATTTGAAAAGCAGAGAGACACAGAGAAGGAGAGAGAGATGTTCCATCCACTGGTTCCCTCCCCAAATGCCTGCAACAGCCAGGTGTGGGCCAGGCCAAAGCCAATGAGCCTGAAACTCCATCTGCGTCTTCCACAAGGGTGGCAGGAACCCGAGCACTTGGGTCATCTGCTGCTTTCCCAGGTGCATTTGCTGTGAGTTGGCTAGGGAGCAGAGCGCCAGGACTTGCAGCTGCGCTCCAGCACGGGACGTCAGCAGCCCTCTCTTGGTTTTCTTTTAGAGCCAACAGTTGCCAGCAATATCTCATCCTGTCACAGTTTAGTGGCATGAATTTGTATACAGTGCTCTATTTGCATTTATAGTACTGTAAACAAATTGTTGTTGGTTTATCCAGGGACCTAAAGTGCTGTCTTCTTGTTCTAGAACTTCCATTCTAGAATCTTCTCAGAAAAAATCAGAGAGATGGTCAAAATTTTCTCTGCAGCATTATTTATAATAGCAAAAAAATGAAAACAACCAAAATAAGGGTTAAATGGGCAAATCCTTCATATAGATAGATAGATAAGGATATACACACAAACATATACGAAAATTATATAACCATTAAATTTTTTTTCAAATAAAAACTTATAACCATTAAGAAGAAAGCTTACAAGTGGAAAACATGCCACAGATGATTTTAAGGAACATTCCCAAAAATACACATGTATTAAAAATCTCCTGGAGAAAATAAATCAAGGAATCCAAGTGTGAACTACACTTACATTTAAAATTTTTTTTTCAATGTATTTGTTTTATTGTTTGAAAGGCAGAGGGACACAGACAGAAAGAAGCAGAGAGATCTCATCTGCTGGTTCATTCCCCAGATGCCCACAGCAGCTGAGGCTGGGCCAGGCTGAAGCCGGGAGCTGGGACTCAATATATTAAGTCTCCCTCACGAGTGGTGGGGACCCAGGGACGTGACTTCGCAGGGTGCACATTAGCAGGAAGCTGGAATAGGGAGCTGAACAGGGACTTGAGCCCAGGCACCACAACTTGGGAGATGAGTGTGGCACCAGGCCAAAAGCCGGATTCCTCAGCCACCTGTTTTCAGTCGACATTTGTCCATAATTCTTTGTATTTTCAAGTTTTAAAATAATACCTACATATGGATTTTTTTTTACCAAGAATGAATACGAATGGACTGAACAAGCAAGGGGGACAGGCAGGAAGGAAGAGTGTTCTACTCCAAAGACATCAGAAGTGCACAGGTGCAGGGGAATACCGGGAGGCGGCATACCCAGGCTTGCTTAGGGCTCCATCTGCCAGAAGCTTGGCACTTGGACGCAAAAGTGGCAGGAAGAGGCTGAGAGGCCAGCAGGCTTCACCTCACCCAGGTGTGGGGAGCAGGAGTGAGGCTGGGCTGCATCCACACAGGGGCGAGGCCAGGGGCACTGCGCTCAGAGAACAGCACCACCCTTTAGTAGGGAGAGCTGTCAGGATTCCAAGTCACGACTTGGCTGTGCCTTTTGTTCTTGTGTCTACAGCTTATTTGTTTTAAAGATTTATCTGTTTATCTATTTATTTATTTACTTGAAAGGCAGAATTACATAGAGGCAGAGAGAGAGAGAGAGAGAGAGAGAGAGAGAGAGAGAGAGAGAGAGAGAGAGAGAGAAAGTCTTCCATCCTCTGGTTCACTCCCCAACTGCCTGCAACGGCCGGAGCTGCACCAAACCGAAGCCAGGAGCCAGGAGCTTCTTCCAGGTCTCCCACACGAATGCAGGGGCCCAAGGACTTGGGCCATCTTCTACTGCTTTCCCAGGCCATAGCAGAGAGCTGGATAGGAAGTAGAGCAGCCTGGATTCCAACTGGCACCCATATGGAATGCTAGCACTGCAGGCGGCAGCTCTACCTGCTGCATCACAGCTTCAGCCCCTCCATGACTTATTTTTAAGACTCGTTTATTAAATTGAAAGGCAGAGCAATAGAGAGAGGGAGAGAGATCTTCCATTCACTGGTTCACTCCTCAAATAGCTGCCATGAAGTCAAGAGTCCAGAACTCTATCCGGACTGCAGGGACACCAGACCTTGGGCCATGCTGAGCCGCCAGGACTCGAATGGTTGCTCCGATACAGGATGCCAGTGCTGTAAGTGGTGGTTTAACTCGCTGCACCACAGTGCCAGCCGAGTGACGATGTATTCCTGACCATTTCTACCTCTCCGTTTCCAGAAACTCAGGAACCAGTTAGGAGAGGAAGGTAATTCTGAAACTACGATCTGCTTGTCCAGTGCACCTGGACGGAAACCGCAGCTGCTGAGTCAAGTCACGCATCTGGGTGCTCTGTGTTGTTAACTGTGCACTCCTCAGCCAGGTGGGGACAGGGACAGGGACGATCCACAGCACATGTGGCTAGGGAGGCCTGAAGCTTCAGGAGAGACAAGAACGCCCACAAGCACCCAGCACTCAGGTGACTGCACACAAACACCAGTCACGCAGGTCTCTGCACCTGCTCGCTGAACTGAGCACCTCCGAGCTGCAGGCCAGGGCTCCTCACAGCCTGGCCCTGGGCAGCACCACCTGGGACTCCTAGGCCTGGGCCTTCTGCAGCCCGCTTCTGGGTGTGGGACCACGCTCTGTGATTCTCGTGCGTGTTACACTTTGAGAACCACCGCTCCACACCCTGAGAAATATACACAAAGAAACACAAGAAAATGTGCTATCTATTCCATTCACATTTCTCCGACCTCTGATTGTCGGATCTCTCCAGCTGCAGGCCACCACTCACATCAGAACCCTGGAGCCCGCTGTCTGCCATGTTCTGGGGGAAGTTACGGGGTTTCATCCCCTTAAAGGGCCAGCAGCGGCCACGGATTCTTTCCCACGTTCAAAGGCTGATGCCCGCGTGGCCGTGGAGGTGCAGGTGTGCCCTGGGTTCCAGGGGGAGCTTGCTAGGCTCGAGCCTGATGGGTGTTAACGCTGTGGAAGGAGATGAACTGAAGACATCCGCTCACGGGGACTTTCTCAGGGACCCCATCTCAGGCCGGCTTTCGTCAGGGCTTGAATAATCAGTGTAGCCAAGAAATAGGATTTTTTTTTTTTAACCTCTCCATGAGATGGCAATCTCCACTGAAATACGGGAAGCTCCTTTTAAACTCTCGCCATTTGACCTGTCTGTAAATCTTCAGCAATGCATTATTGATCTTGTGTCTCAGGCATTAGAAATGTAGACAGTCACTTGTATATTTTTTAAAGACTTATCTACTTACTTATTTGAAAATCAGAATTATAGAGAGAGAAAGATATCTTCTGTCTGCTGGTTCATCCCCCACATGGCTGCAATGGCCAGGGCTGGGCCAAAATCAGGTGCCAGGAGCTTCTTCTGAGTTCCCCATGTGGGTGCAGGGACCCAAGCACTTGGGCCATCTTCTGCTGCTTTCCCATGAGCATTAGCAGGGAGCTGGATTGGAAGTGGAGCATCCAGGACTCAAACTAGCACCCATATGGGATGTGAGCACCACAGACATCGGCTTAACCTACTGCCGTGGCCCCAGTCACTTGTATTTGTTGTCGTCTCCCCTAGTAATAACGCACCTGCTGCAAAATGGCTGAATAAAATGTGCTCTGTCCCTTGACATCCCAAAGACAACATAGAGTGTCTTCTACAACGGCTGCTATGACTTGACCAGAAACTCCCCTCCATCTGATGCTCAGTCCTCTCGCTCCAGGATAAAAGCTCTTTTCTCTTAGGCCATCCAAAGGTGAAAACAAATGTAGGAGAAAATATTTTGGCTCCATAATGTGTCCTCCTATCATAGACATTTTGTGAATATTCAGAGGTATTTCAGTTTTAGCCAGGAAGTAGAAACTCATGATTCACTAAGTTCAGAATAGAAACAGTTTAGTAGGCCATCTGCACATGGCGAAAACAGCTCTGTGTTATGGAACAGTGTGGAGTAGCCTTCTCTTGTAATTCCTCTAACGAGTAAGGCCAGGGCTGCTGGTGTAGCTGTTCCCAGGACGGCCGCGAGGTGGAGCAAAGCTGAGCTCACAGTAAAGAGTGAAACTGTGTATGAGGGCTTCCTTGCTCTGCCTCTGCAGGGTTGCAGGTCTTACCAGCTATCACCAGGATGGACATTACATTCTCCCAGACAATCCAACCACATGAACTCAGGAGCCAGTCCAGACTTACAAATATTTGCACTGAATATGTTTAGAACCTTTCGTGTTCAGATTAGGGAGTGCTAGGAAATCACACACAGAAAGAAGAAAGAAAAAAAAACTAATATTTTTCTATTTAATTACTAAAGCTAAGGGGGATGTTAGAACACAGTCAAGTTCAATCTGGTAAGAAAAGATATTTTAAATCAAGCTCACAGCGTTGTGTATTGATCTTGAACTCCTAGAAAGGCTCTGGAGTCTAATTCAGAAACACAGCATAAACTAGAAGTTAAAAGCTATACAATAAAGTACAAATTTTGCTACACATTGCAATATGGGGCCGTGCATATTAAAATAACAGAGCCACAAATCAAGATGACTGCTATTTAAGATTAATCTCACAGTCTGGTACAGCACCTGGACAAACAATGAATGAAGTTGGGAGCTTGGTAGCATCAACTTCTCATCAGTAAGAAACAGGATAATTCATAATGAACTGGAAAGATATCCTTCATTTCCCCCAGTTTAAAAACCATCCAGCATTCTCAATCAGGTTGGAAAGACAAAATCCAGCAATTTATTGGTTACAACTGGCATGTCAAAAATAAAATGATCCCCCCAAAAAGCTAAAAATAAAAGTGGAACCACAAAAGTTTCTCTTTCAGATATAAGTTGAAAGTAATGGTGGGCCAAGTAGAATTTCAGGCAGTAAGTCTTATTATGTTTAATTTTTAAACTTCTTTTTCATTGTATTTGAAAGACAGAGAGACAGAGACAGTGAGAAATCTCCCATCTACTGGTTCACTCTCCAAATATCCACAATCGCCAGGTCCAGGCCAGGCTGAAACCAGGGAGCTCAATCCAGGTCTCTCATGAGGGTGGAATGGACCCAGATATTCAAGCCTTCATCTGCTGCTGATGTTTTTAATGGATATATTAATTTCCAACCAAGGTTCTTGTCTCCTGCAAAGATTAAAATACTAAGTGGAGACTAATATCATGTGCAAATAGGACTAGAAACTGTAAACAGTGGAGGAATAAACACTCACATATAATACATTGACAGGCAAGTGTGGGCCAGCCCACACAGAGAAATACCCATCATGAGTGGACCAAAGGGTTGCCAGTGAACCAGAGAGATAATACGAATATGGTACCTCTAAGTGAAAACAGGAGTGGTACGTCCAAGAGCGGTCAGCAGTGGAAAAAGAGCTCTCTCCTGCTTTCCACCTATTTTTACGAGTTAGGGGGCAGTACCACAATTGGATATACAAATGGAAAGGGTTCTTAGCATGGGCTTTGGTCCTGGATGCAACAGGTGCATCCCGGGAAGGTGGGCATATCAAGCCAACAGTTAAAGAGACGGCATTATTTTGTAGGGGTCAAAGAATTCCTGAACTTTAACTACCCACCTGGTTACACCACATCACTGCATATTAGCAGGAAGCTGGATCAGAAGTGGAGCACTGTGCTATGGAATAAGGCAGTACGTTTTAAATGGTGAGAAATAAAAAATGCGGCTTTAAGATACAATTGGTAGAGAATATTTTACTGCACGGAGTTATTTTGACCAAATTGCAGGGCAATGAAAGTACAAAAGACAGACTTATAAACCTGTGAAATGAAAAGACCATTATCGTCATGGCAGGCTTTCGTGCGCCACCCTCAGTCGAGGTAGATCAAACAGACATCTTTTCATTTCCATATACTATTTTTATGTTTTTGTTGCCACATCATTCAAAAGTCAGATGGATTTGTATGAAGCAGTCAGGATATACTTAGTATACAAGCACAGGCTGGAGTCCAGTTCCCTTACAATTCTCTTTGGGGGCCTTAAGGCACCTGAGCAAAGGCATCAACTGTCCACTGGAGCAGCTCCAACCCATGTTCAGCAAGAGGCTGCGTGACTTCAGAAAACACCTGCCCCGTGCAAAATGCCTTTGTGGGCAGAGAAAAGGAACAGGGTCTCACAGAGCCCCAGGTCCAAAGTGCTTAGGGCAGAATCTCTGCCGTCTTACACACACAAACCCCTGAATACTGCCAGCCAGGATGACCATCCACAGAACACAACGGGAGAAGCCAGCTGGTGGGATCTACCCTGCTTTGAATAGAGCTGCTGTTGACCCATCTTGGTTTTCTGCAGCCTTGGTCTGTCTCCTGGTGCTAGCACAGAAAGCCTGTGCCTGGGTAACTTCCAGAAACAGAGATTATTTTCTTACATTTCTGGAGGCTGGGAAGGCCACGATCAAGGTGCCGGAGTCTGGTGTGGGCCTTCCTGCTATAGGCCACATGGCAAGGGGCATCACACGGGGGCCAGTGCTGTGGCTTCTTAATTTAAGCCTCCACCTGGCATCCCATGTGGGTGCTGGTTTGAGCCCCAGCTGCTCCACTTCTGATCCAGCTCTCTGCTATGGCCTGGGAAAGCAGTAGAAGATGGCCCAAGTGCTTGGGCCCCTGCACTCACATGGGAGACCCAGAAGAAGCTCCTGGCTCCTGGCTTCTGGCTTTGGATTGGCACAGTTTTGGCCATTGTGGCTGTTTGGGGAATGAACCAGGGGATAGAAGACCTCTCTCTCTCTCTCTCTCTCTCTCTCTCTCTCTCTCTCTCTCTCTCTCTCTCCTTCTCTCTCCCTGTAACTCTGCCTCTCAAATAAATAAATCTTTAAAAAAAAGTAGGATCTCTATCCGTAATGTGTTGTACAATGTGAATTAATGCTATAACTAGTACTCAAACAGTACTTCACACTTTGTGTTTCTGTGTGGGTGCAAACTGTTAAAATCTTTACTTAGTATATACTAAAGTGATCCTCTGTATATAAAGATAATTGAAAATGAATCTTGATGTGAATGTGATGGGAGAGGGAGCAGGAGATGGGAGGGGTGTGGGTGGGAGGGAAGTTATGGGGGGGAAAAGACACTGTAATCCAAAAGCTGTACTTTGTAACTTTATATTAATTAAATAAAAGTTAAAAAAAAAGAAAAAGAAAAAGAAGGCATCACATGGAGAGAGAGAGCAAGCATGCTAGCTTGTGTCTCTTGTCCTCTTACAAAACCACTACCACCAAGGTGGGGGCCGGTCAGTCATGACCTCATGTAACCCTAATTACCTCTCAAAGGCCCTGGCTCCAAATACTGTCAGCATATGGATTTATGGATTCAGTTTCCAACGTGAGAACTTTGGGGGCCACATTGAAACCACAGCACTCAGACTACTGAGTAATCCTTTCCCCTCCAATGCGAGCTGCACCTAGAGATCGCTTCCAATCAGTGGACACAGCAGCCAGCACCTGGGACACCGCTCCCCAGAGGTGGTCACTCACTGTGATGGATACCGGCGGCCACGCTGTGAGCTGTCCCAAGAAGAGGCTCACAAGGCAAGAAACAGACGCCTCTGGCCAACAGCCAGCAAGGAGCTGAAGCCCGCCATCCAGACCCAACAACCAAGGGAGCATTCCCAGAAGGGAATGTGTCCAAGTCCAGCTCTGAGCTGTCAGTGGCCCCAGCCAACTGTTGTTTTTCTTCTTACTTGACACATAATAATTATATGTATTTATGGAGCACAGTGTGGTCTTGCCACACTTGGACGAATACAATGTACAGAGATCAAAACAGGGTGATTAGCGTCATTTACCCCAGACATTTACCATTTCTTTGTTCCACATCCTCTCTTCTAGTTATCTTGAATTATACATAAATCATTAACCATAGTCCACCTGTTCTGCTACAAAGTGCTAAAACCTAATGCTCCTAACTAGCCTTATATGCACTGACCACACCTGCTTTGTCCTATCACCCGCTACCCTTCCCAGCCCCTGAGAGCCCCTGTCTGCTCTCTACTTCCATGGCATCAGCATTTTCCCTGAACTTCTTTCTCATGTGATCTTTGTCTTTCTGTGCCTGCCTGGCTTATTGCATTTAACACAGCATCCTCCTGGCACATCCATGTTGCCACAAATCACAGGATTTCATTCTTTTTTTGTGCCTGGACAACATTTTGACCATAGCCTGTGAGAAACCCTAAGCCAGAAGACCCAGCTAAGCTCCACATGGACTTCTGACCCACAGAAAATGTAAGAAATGTGGCTTTAGGGGGCCAGTGCTGTGGCGCAGCTGGTTAAAACCCCGGCCTGCAGCGCCAGCATCCCATATGGGCACCTGTTCGACTCCCAGCTGCTCCACTTCCGATCCAGTTCTCTGCTATGGCCTGGGAAAGCAGTGGAAGATGGCCCAGGTTCTTGGGCCCCTGCACCCACGTGGGAGACCCGAAGGAAGCTCCTAGCTCCTGGCTTTGGATCGGTGCAGCTCTGGCCATTGCGGCCATCTGGGGAGTGAACCAGCAGATGGAAGACCTCTCTCTCTTTCTTGCTCTACCTCTGTCTGTAATTCTTTCAAATAAATAAAATAAATCTTTTTTAAAAAAGAAATAATTGGGGCTTTAAACTGTTAGATTTGGGGGCAATTTTTTAAGCAGACATAGATGATTTAATTACTATTAAACTAATTGAAATTAAATTATATACAAATCTCAGCAGGTTTTGACAAATAATACATGAGATGTTTACAAGCCTTGATTGTATACCAAGCTCCAAGAGAAATCCTAACAAATGCAAAACAGCAGAAATTCAACAGTTCAATTTATATGATTAGGAAATAGAGGAAATACATTTTTGTTTAGGTTGAAACCAAAAGTCTCTCTAACTATATGGACATTTTTCTTCATTTTATATGTATCATCCATGCTAAATAGTGCATACAACATGCAATACTATCTAAATAATAATTATCATGTGAATTTCCACGTAGACATTATGCTGTTCAAGAAACAGAACATTGCTGGGGCGAGGTTTGAGGCAGGTGTTAGGCAGAGTGGTTAAGACACCACGTGGGATGCCCGTGTCCCATTTCTGAGTGCTTGAGTCTGAGTCCCAGCTCCACTTCCGATTCCAGTTTCCTGCTGATGCACACCCTGGGAGGCGGCAGGTGACGGCTCAGATGCTCAGGTCCCTGCCACCACCCAGGTTGCAGACTTGGATTGAATTCCCAGGTCTTGGCTTTCTCCTGGGCTGGACCCCACTGTGTGGGCATTTAGGGAGTGAACCATCAGATGCAAGTAAGTGCTCTCTCTTTCTCTCTCTCTCTCGCTCTCGCTCTCGCTCTCTCTCTCAATAAAATAGGTAAGTAACCTTTTTTTAAAGTAGCAGCACTGCCAGTTCCAGAAGCCCCTCTGTGCCTTCCCGGATCATACACTGCCCTCCACACGCCTTGGAGGTAAATGCTATCCAGGCTTTTGAGAAACCAAAAGCCAAAAAACACTCAAATCAAAGCATGAGAATGCACCTTTTTTGCCTATTGAATTATGGAAACATTTTAACACCATAGTACCCAGTGCTGGGAGGATGTGTGGAAACAGGTTTTGTCAACACCGTTATCTTCATATCCACATCGGTTCTCTTAGGAAGTGACATGGAAATATGTACCATTGTTTCAGAAAAGATCATCTTCTTTGATTCAGTAATTTCACAGATGAGATTTGGTCCTAGGAACAGAATTCCCACACACAGAAATGCTACATACTTAAAAGTGTCACGTGCCAAGGCCGGCGCCGCGGCTCAATAGGCTAATCCTCCGCCTGCGGCACCGGCACACCGGGTTCTAGTCCCGGTTGGGGCGCCGGATTCTGTCCCGGTTGCCCCTCTTCCAGGCCAGCTCTCTGCTATGACCTGGAAGGCAGTGGAGGATGGCCCAAGTGCTTGGGCCCTGTACCCCATGGGAGACCAGGAGAAGCACCTGGCTCCTGGCTTCGGATCAGCGCGGTGCGCCAGCCATTGGAGGGTGAACCAACGGCAAAGGAAGACCTTTCTCTCTGTCTCTCTCTCTCTCTCTCTCTCTCACTGTCCACTCTGCCTGTCAAAAAAAAAAAAAGTGTCACGTGCAACCAGTCCTGAATAATTGCAAACAAGGCAGCTAGCTGTTCACCAATTGGAGGAATTATTCCAATTGACTCAGTGGATATGATTACAATTTAAAGTGCAAAGATCATGAAGAATTTCTGCTTTTATAATTTAAAAATTATGCTTAATTAAAACTAGCTTGTCATGATTATTTCCAAATGGGCTATTTCTAAGAGGCACCAAAATTTAAGTTGAAAACTGCAGAAAGCTGTGTTTTTAAATTATTGTTCCTCTAGAGGGAGCCCAAGTGCTTAAAATACTTAGTGGCTATACCTTGATGTTTCACAATAATGAAGTCATTTTAGAGCTGCAAAGGAGATGGTCCAGTTTTCTTTACTCTTAGAAATATGCAGAAGACAGTTCCTGGCTATAAGTAATTTTTATTATCAGTGCTGCTTTTAAGTAATACAAGCTTTCTCACAATGTGTGTGTGTGCACACACACATTCATTCATAATCTTTGTGAGCTTAAGTTCAATTGGAAAGGAAGATAATAAAAAGGAAAAGAAAATTGAGGATGCAAGTGACCCTCAAAGCCCTGATATCAATGACATGGAATTTCAACCTAATAACTTTCCCTGAAATACCAAAGAAAAGAGCCCATCAGTCCACTTAATGCCTTTTGTTCATTTGTTTTTGGCATCTTTTAAGGTGGGGTTCCATGGAGCCCTGGAGAACGGGAAAGGAAACGAAAGGAAAGAATTGGGTAGTGCTGATGTGCTGGATGTTTGGCCCAGGGTGGATCTAGGCAGCTCCAGCTGATCAAGGATCTGCTTTGGGGGCCTGAAACCTCTCTCCTGCTTTGCCAATTGCAAAGGGAGGTAGCGCTAGCCTGGGACAGCGAGGTTACATTGGGCTCAGCTGCTTCCAAGTTCTTAGTCCATGGAAAAATCCTCTTTGTTTGCTGGGTTTACATGTCACAAACTCTGCTTAAAGTGAATCGCGTCTTTCTTAAAGCCCAGTTTGCCCCAAAGCCAGTTGGAATCAAGATCCACATGAAGAACCACAGTTTATTTGGACGCATGAGGGGTCTCCAAAAAGTCTGTGGAATCATGAAGATTGCATGGGTTTCAAAAATTTACCAACAGAGTCTGTTCGTTGAATGCCATTTTTCTACGAACTTTCTAGAGGACCCTTGTGTTTATTCCTCCCTCCCTTTTTGTAGACCCAGACAACCATGAGGCAACAAACAATGGGGATGATAGGACCTGAAAACTCTTTTCTGGGAGTTGGCCTGAGCAGTAAAAGTCTCGGGTGATGCACATTTCCTAGTAGCTCTGTGGACCCACAAACCGAGAAGCAGGTAGACCTACTTCTCATGCAATGGAGAGATGGAAAAGACCCATAAAACTCCTCTATGTGGGGCTGGTTTGCTCAGGAATCTTACTTCCTCCTTACTTACTCCTTCGGACACAGTCTGATGAGTGAAATAAAAAAGTCCAAGGTCCCGGATGATCATCCTAGGTGAGGAAACCTTGCCCAAAATATGGGTGCTTTGCTTCACTTCCTGCCTGCAGGGGCCTCATCCTCCATCCACTGTGAACATTCAGCCTCCCTCTACTACGGTTACTTACTATTTAAAATAAGGTATGCAAAGTACAGAAGGACAGTTTGAAAAGCAAAAATGAGTTCCCACACCATATCCCTACCACCAAGAAATCACCTCCATTCACACCTTGCTGTACATCCTTCCTCCCCCATGTATGTGTCTGTACTCCAGCAACACGGACTTACCATGCTTTCATTATTGGCGGATTTTACGTCCGGTCCTCTAACTTTCCATAACAATGTGCTTCATTCTTGTCTAATACTTAACCCATATTCAAATTTGCACAACCTGTTCTCGAAATGTCCTTTACAGTTTAGACCATGACCTAGCCCAGAACCACGCCTTCTGTATAAGACAGTCCCCACAACCTGGCCGGTTGTCCCACTTTCTGATTTCGTCCACTTGCCATGTTACTATGCAATTCGATTTGCTCCTCAACTCCTGAAATGTAAGTGCAGAAGTTAAAATTTAAAACAATGAACTTGAGTTCATGAGTGCTTTGTTTTTGTTTTTTTGCTAGATGGCATTGTACTTCATGTTGCATTTTTGTCATTTCAGAGAAGATAAAGATTAACTGGCTGTTAGGATTTACTCCTGAGTTAAGGTAGTGACAATCTGAGTGTTTTATTGAATAATGAATATCTCTTAATCCTTTGCAAAAAACAAAACAGTGATCTCTGTGGTGCTATTTTTGGTCTAATTGTTTAGCTCCCACTAGTCCTATATCTAAGTGTTTTCGTAGCAACAGGACATCATTGCCTAAATAAGTAACTTTAATGGGGGTTATAGCAAGCAGGCTTTCTAATTCTTCATGCAGTCTGCATTCCTGGTGAACATTCCTCTGTAAAGTAGAACTTCCCTTATTTACCTGGGGCTACTAGGTTGCTCTAGGAAGGATTAATTAAATGCCTAATTATTTTTCTGTTTACCCATTGTCAAAGGAAGACATTCATTTGCAAGTAATCTCAAATGATGATTTAATAGTTCTCTTTCTGGCTCTTTTTTTCGCATTTTTATAAATACAAGGATTTTCATCATTCAATGTAATTCAATCCACTAAGTCATTTTTTAAATATTCAAATTGTTGCAGATTTGGGCAGTGCCTGGGCTCCCTACTTGAACATGTGTTTTAAATTTTAAGAAGAATATTTCTTCCCCTGGTGTTGCAGCCTCCAATTTATGGTTAATATTTTTGGTGAGTATTCTCCATCACTGAGCTGGGCAACATCACTGTCCTCGTCTTCATGGATCAGTGGCTAGGAGCCAGGGCGTGAAGTGTATGCTGTGTCCAAGAATTTAGGCTTTGCAGTCCCAAAGAGGCAAATACCATATGTTCTCCCTGATCTGTGCTAACTAATAGAGCACCTGAAAGGAAACCTGTAGAAGTGAAATTGACACTTTGTAAAGTAATAACTTGAACAGCTTTTGTCTTGACTGTTGAGGAACAGATTTTTTTTCTTAAGGGAGAATGGGACTGAGAATGGGAGAGGGAGGAGGAGGAGGTGGGGTGGGAGTGGAGGTGGGAGGGCAGGTATGGTGGGAAAAATCACTATATTCCTAAAATTTTACTTATGAAATTAGTACTCATTAAATAAAAGGTTTCTTTGGGGAAGAAAAAGAAAAATTTAGGCTTTCACCTGATGTCAATCAGGGGCTGTTGACCAGGAACAAGCAGGAAAAGAATTGTGATCACATCAGCTTTTTGGAATGATCACTCGGGCCCTACCACGGAGAATTTAACAGAAGCGAACAGGAGTAGATGCCAGAAACCCAGCTAGAAACCTAACCTGCGGTAATTCAGGTAAGCAGACCTAAAAACACGGCAGCAGGAACAGAAAGAAGTGGACGACTGTAAAAGGTGTTTGTAAACGATCACCAGCAGGATTCGATCGTTACTTAGATGTGGAGGGAAGAATTCACGACAACTATAAGTTTCTGGCTTGGGCAACTGCACAGGCAATGATGCCATTCACTGAGCTCCAGAACAGCGGATGAGAATCCATGCCATGCTGCCGTGACCAACGCCATGTTCCCCCCATACCTTGTTCTAACAGAGGAGTAGCCACACCGTCTCAGGGGATGCTCTCCACTGCTGGAGACGGGAACATCCTTTTCTCTATGAAAGAGCCAGCATTCCCTCTTCTTTCTCCCACAGTGTCCTCATCCTCTGCCACCCGTTCTCCCACCCTGTCTGTGCCTACCCCTGTGCCCACCACACTGACTTCCACCTAGATTCAATGGAAGAAAGGCCCCTGCTTCTCCTTGTGGCTCTACTCGTGCCCTGGATCCTTCCCCCAGATTCTCAAGATGTTTGTGCTGGCATGCACTGACTTTCCTCTTCTGTATCTTTTTCCCTCCCTCTCTATGGCAAGAGTCCCATCTCTATGCTATTTCCCATTTTAGGGAGAAAACTTCCCTTGACCCCATGGCCCTGCCAGTTTGCTGCTTCAGCCTCATCCATATCGCTGTTTTCATTCCATCTTTACCTTCTTCCATTTAGTTCTGTCCCCGATCTCCCCCTTAGCTCTTCTGTCATCAGGCTCTTGTCCCTACAGCACCAACAAGGGAGCTGTCAGCAAGGTCGCCCAGGAAGGTTTCCCCTGCAAAAGTCAGAGCTGGCATCTGCACTCTTCTTACTCAGTCTTCCAGCGGTACCTCGCCCTCCTCCATCTGGCCAGCACATCCTTGCTGAGCACCTGCTGTCGGCCTGGCACTGTTCTCATCCTCAAATGCATCCATGAATGACAAGACCCCTGCCCAATGGCCATTTATATTCTCACAGGGGAAAGCAGTTAGCAGTTACGGAGCATGTTAGAAAAGTGACAAAGGGGAGACCAGGAAAAGCACCTGGCTCCTGCCATCGGATCAGCGCGGTGCGCCGGCCATTGGAGGGTGAACCAACGGCAAAGGAAGACCTTTCTCTCTGTCTCTCTCTCTCTCTCACTGTCCACTCTGCCTGTCAAAAATTAAATAAATAAATAAATAAATAAACAAAAAAAGAAAAGTGACAAAGGCTATGGAAAGGACAAGACACAGAACCCAATTACGAACTCGAGGAATTTCTATTTTAACACATAATTCTCGCTGTAGCAAAACACATCCAATTTGACAATGTTCAATATCAAATAGAATTATAGACTATGTCTATATATGCCCACCTGGCAAAGAGTGAATCCCATTTTTATTTGATCTCTTTCTTTAGACAGCACTCATCTCCTTCCCACTTTTCCTGGGTATGATGTGAGGAGGAGACTGGGGACAAGACAGAAGGACTCCTGGACACTCAGTAGAGGTGACCCTGGGAACTTGCTATCTCCTCGCTTATGATGCTGTGCATCGCGTCCCAGGGACAGGCAACAGAAATGGAAGAGGCCAGCCCTCCGGGGAATACGCTGACTTCCTTTTCACCCCTTTTCCAATTATGTCCAGTGAAAGCGCTCTTCTGACATTGAGGAATAAGTCAAGAACCCAAAGTACGATCAATGGTCCAGGACTGGCATTTTCTATGGGTGATATTTTTTGCTTTAATTCTAAAGAAAGTGAAGCTATTGTGTAAATATAATAATGATGAGAAGTGTGGTTTACAAACGTGACTGCACCAATTCCTCCGTCCCTGTGTACACCCTGCTTCTGTCAACAGGTGGCATCCATTTCCCTACTCCTTTTGTCCAAGCTGGCCTTGGGACTTACTTGAATGCAAGTGGAAGTGGTGATGTGAGACTTGCACATCTGGGCCTTATAGCTTCCACTTTCGCCCTGTTGGGACCCCGTGCCACCACCACAGGAGCCAGCTTAGGCTAACCTGCTGGATGATGAGCCAAGCAGGCTGAGGGAGGCCTCTCAAACCACGCCCCTCACCCCACCCATGGATGCCTTTTGTTCTTTCTCTTGTTTTTCCAAAATTTCTGTAATGAGTTGATATTTGAATAATGAGCTATCATCAATAAGTTAAGTACCCATAGCTTTGGTTTTGATTTGTGTTTTCCTACCTAGGTTCTCCCCTTGAAGGCAAATCTTTTTAAGAGAAGAGAACTGTTGATTAAGTTGTACTCTTGGCCCCTAATAATCCTCTAAAGGAAATTAGAATCCGGGGTGGTTAGAGGGTTGACTCCTTTGACCTAATGCCAGGTGCTCAGAAGCAGTGCTGTAGATTGGCCTTTCCAGCAATTCCTGTCCAAAGACAAGAGAGCTGTTGTACTCCTCCATCTGTGTGCGAAGCACTTTCCACAGACTTGGCTCTGCAAAGACTTTATCAAACTGTTTCTCAAACAATTCTGCGAAGTACAAAGACTCGCTAAGCCATGAATACACACACACCCACATGCACACAAATGCAGCCGGATAATAAGGTGACATTTTAGCCTGGGTGTATATATATATATATATATATATATATATATATATTTTTTTTTTTTTTTTTTGCCCAGTTCTTCCTGATATTCTGGATCTTTCAGCAGCTTCAGCAGCAGCGTGTTCTATGGAGGCAAGGCATCCCATGCTTCCTGCCCCAGACAAAGGACACTACAACAGAACTTAAGGTCAGGTGGCATTCTTAGATCTTTCCAAAGCCTGGGCTTGGAGGAAGCTAAGATGGGAGAAACAACAAAGTTTCAAGACTTCCCTAAGGAGGAGGCTCGAGAGAACAAGGGCAGCTCAGATGTGAACACAGGTTTCTTGGGAAATGTCCTTATACTCCCAAATCCCTGAGAGATTTTGGAGATCTGAGAGCACAGAAAACTCATGCCTCACTGACGGGGTACAAACAGGGCAAGCGGCAGGTTTGCATGACATGGAAACTATGAGGCTGTTTCCCAGGAACACACAAGTAAGGAGGAGGTGGAAAGCAAGGTGACCAGAGAGAGCTAGTCTTCAAGTTTGCTCGGTCGCCACCTCCAACCTGCTGTACGTTCTATTTCTAGAATTTCTATTTGGTATCTTTAAAAAATACATAGTTTCTGTTTCTCTACTGAGCTTCCCTCAACGCCCGAGTATACAGTCTGCGCTGCCTGGAAGGCAGTTTCTATTGACTATTGCTTTGACACTTTCACTGACATTTTGTCACCACCTTTAAGGGAGAGTGAGCCCAGTGATAGCAGTGTCAGGACTGGGTTCAGCCATGACACGAAGGGATGACTAGAATCTAGTCTCAAAGCCATTACTTGACACAAGGTAGGGCACCCTCTCAGGTGGAATAGTGCATAATGCATGATGATTGCCAACCTCCAAATTATTTTTCTGAACAAAAACCAGCAGCTTCCTTGCACTTTCTACTCTAAAGGCAAAACACACTTGTATTAAACTCAGTCAAAGCAGTCAAGCATGAAAAATAAAACCCTGCCCAGAAAAATTGCCATTAATATCGTGTGGAACATCTTTCTAAATGTTGCTCTTTGCAAAGGCTTTTGCATAGTATTTTATATAAATGGCATAATGTCTGTGGAAAGTTGGTAGAAAATATGTGCTACAAAACGACCAAGCATGTGCCCAAAAGTTTCTTTGCACCATAGTAAACTCATCTTTTAATTCCTTTTACCCAAGAACCTTCTGAAGTATCATCATAGGCTTTTAACTTACTGTGTGCTAAACATCATTTTCAGTTACTGTAGATACATATAATCTTTAATAAGTATTTAGTCCATTGTGTACATTCCGTTTATTAAACTAGTCCCTTATGCAAGATCACTTATGTCTAGATTTGTGCAATAACCTGTGTATGTGTGTGTAGTTGAATACACACCAACACAAATACATCTTTGTGTACTTGTTCAATTACGTCTCCCGAGGGTAGTACATCTTTATTATTATTATTATTTCTAGGCTGAAGCATGTTCAACATTTTTTAACAATTGCTAACAATTTCCTACCAGGAAAGTTGTACCTGTTGAGACCACCAGCAGCAGCAAGCCCATTTCTCCGGCTCATCAGTCACACTGGGGATGGGCAGTCTGTTCAACACTTAGCAGTCTGTCATGCAGAAAGCAACATTCAAGCTTTGTGGGGCGATTTGCTGAAGGTGGGGAGTCTTGCCACATGCTCCTTTCTGGATTTAAGAGACAGTCTGTGCGACACACAGGGGCCTGGAATGTAGATGGGATGATCCTGCTCCCATACTGCCAGATACACTGCACTAACCCTGAGTGTCCCTGGTGACCCACTCAGCCTTTCAATGCTCAGTTTCTTCACATACAGTGAGGGACGTGGAGCAGGCATTCCGGAGGGGAGTGGCAGGGAACGTACTCTGCAGATAGATCTCCAGCACACACTGTTGGCTGAGGACTCCGCAGCCATCTCCAGCCCCTTCTCTCCGCTAGAAGACACAAATCAGCAAGCTGGGAGGGACAGGGCTGGCGGTCAGACAGAGCGTGAGTCCTGGGGACTCCAGCAGCCTGCGACCCCTGAACCTCATACATGAAGAAAACCAGAACCCCAGGGGTTTGTCCTCCAACAAATCCTCTCACTCTTTTTTAGTGGCTTCTGTTCCTTTCAGTGGAGTGATGAAATCCTTGTTTAGGATCCTACAGAACAGATTGTGCTCCTAAATCTCCATTTGAAAAAAATGTACTTATACACGCAGGAAACAGAAAACAAAGGTTTCAATTAGTCTCTGAAAAGGCAATAACATAAATAGAATTATCAACAAGAATGAAAGTCGGCTTCCTCCCCATCCTGTTCTCCTCCTTCCTGTTTATCTTTGCTTTCTTTTGAAGAATGACCTACACGGAGTAACTTGCTGTCCACTGTCCTCTGAGGTTATGGGTAGAAACAATGAAAACTATGAAATCTGGACACAAAGAAGTGTGCTTCAGAGTTCTCCAGAGCAACAGAACCGATATGTGTCTGTGTTACATAGACTGTATCTTACATAACAATATGACACGGTCACGTATTGTTTAACAGAAGGGAGATGCTCTGAGAGGTGCATGGTTAGGTCATTTTGAGATTGTGCAGACATCACCAAGTGCATTTACAACAACAAGAACGGCTATAAAATTAATCTCATGAGACCACTATCATATCTGTGGTCTGTTGTTGACTGAAATGTCAGTAAGGGGTCCATGACTATATATATATATATATATATATATATATACACACACATATATATATATATTATGTGTGTATAAATAATTATTCATATTTATTATAAAGATATGTAATATAACCAAATATACATTATATTAAATTTATAATAAATGTGATAATTAGTTACCTCCAGATACATGCCCTATAACTGTATGTAGGTATATTATAATTCATATAAGTACATCTAAAGATATATAATGTCATTGGAATATCATTCCAATTCTTTCCTGACATATACTATACAATTATGCACAGACATGTATGATAACATATATAGATATACATCATACAACATATAATTATATATACTACTACATACGAATACCATGCTTATTATAAAGTACTAGCTCCCATGATTCTGCAGGCCGAGAAGTGAAGCCACTCACCAAGTGCAAGTGAGAGGCCCAGCAAAGCTGCTGATACAGTGGAGGATCCAAGAAACAAGGAGTCTGTGGTACAGATTCCAGTCCAGATCTGAAGGGCCAGGAGCCGGGAGCACGGAGGGCTGGAGAAGATCTGTGTCCCAATTCAGGCAGCGAGACTGAGAGCAAACCCCACCTTCCTCCATCTCCTGAGTGCTAGTCAAGCCCCCAAGAGACGGCCCAAGACCCTCACCTCGAGGACAGCCATCTGCTACTCCATCTGCCAACTCAAACACCCAACTCTTCCAGAAACACCCTGGCGGACACACCCAGGGATAACCTGCGGTCGACTCTCTGGGCATCCTACGGCCCAGGCGAGCTGCCATGCACAGTGTTCCCAAATGCAACAGCCCCACAAGCAGGAGCTGAAAAATTAATGAACAAAGCCCTCTTCTTCCATTCGAGAACGGAGGGTGTTTATCCATTTTCTAACTCTAGCGTCTGTGAGAACCGAAATTGTGTTAAGATGCCGAGACTAAAATTAGAAAGAGAAGGCAGCGGCTTTTAAACTACAAAGTGAGGGCAACTGACAAACCAGATACAGCAGGACTTGGCCTCCCGGGAGGGAATCTGTGCCAGGACCAGGGATGGCAAATGAATCAAGCCTTCGGGTCGGGCATCTGGCAGCATGGAACCCTGCAGGACTGCTAAACCAACATTCACAAGCGCCCTTCCAAAAGTTCGTGAAACATTTTATTTCCAAGGTTTTATTTTGTGCACTTTTTAATCCACACATAGTTTCTTTTCATGCTACACACTGCCCATGAACTTTTGAAGATCCCTGCTGTGTGTGTGAGTGTGTGAGTGTGTGTGTGTGTGTGTGTGTTGCTCTGTCCAAATGCTGGAAACAAATCAAAGAAGTGATTGGAATCTCTGGCAGCAAATGAAGCTAAGCATCACAGTAGAGTAACTGTCAGGGCCCTGGTCCCCAGCATCCACAGGATCCCACTGTTCTTTTTTTTTTTAAGATTTATTTATTTATTTGAAAGTCAGAGTTACACACACACACACACAGAGAGAGAGAGAGAGAGAGAGAGAGAGAGAGAGGTCTTCCATCAGCTGCTTCATTCCCCAATTGGCCACAATGGCCGGAGCTGCGCTGATCCAAAGCCAGGAGCCAGGAGCTTCCTCCAGGTTTCCCACATGGGTGCAGGGGCCCAAGGACTTGGGCCATCTTCCACTGCTATCCCAGGCCACAGCAGAGAGCTGGATCAGAAGAGGAGCATCCAGGACTAGAACCGGCACCCATATGGGATGCCGGCGCTTCAGACCAGGGCATTAGCCCACTGTGCCACAGCGCCAGCCCCCCACTCTGTTCTTTCTCTTCACATTGCATCCCCATGGGTGAGGCAGCCTCAAGGCCAGCAGGCACTTCACACCCGGACTCCAGGCTGCAGGTGCTCGGACCCCTCCCTTCCATTCAAGACCTGCTTCCAGGGACCTGAGATCACGGGAAACTCCCTTCTCGAATGTTGGCCCAGAGCTCAGGCCCAGGGCTCCATGCAGGTTCCCTCCCCAACCCCACCAGCCCAGGGTCAACTGTGTGATCGGGATGCCTATCTGTGGCCCAAGGGGAGGCTTTTTGGGAAGAGGGAGGTCATGAGAGGCTGGTATGTGCACATACCTCTGGGCAAGTCTCCCTCGTGCAGGCCTAAGTTGGGTGGAGGCTGGGAAGAGAAAGGGGGAAGCCTCAGGGGTGAGGGTTTCTCATTGTACTCTCGCTCTGATTCCCACCACCACCAAAAACCAGGGGCAGGCCTGCTACCAGACACCCACCCAAAGGCAAGCTAGAGATCAACATGCAGGAAAGGTTCAAGGGGAGTTTTTCTTGTGAGAACCTTTATGAAAACAGAAAAGACAGAAAAACATTTGGAAAAGAAGCATTCAGCAAATTCTGGGACTCAAAAATCCCTCATTCAGTAGTAAAACTGCAGCGAGAGGTTATGCTACATAAGCCAGTTCCATGGCACGCTCCTACTGAACAACACTTTTGGTTCACATCATTTTCCGGTTGCTTGGAGTGAGATGGGAACAGGAGGGGTGGAGGAATAACCAGCAATGAAAGGCTGTAGTTAAGATGATGCTCATTTGCAGTTTGCAGCCTGAAAGGAAAACTGTAGGGGTTCAGATACCTCCCAGCGGGGAGCAGGGACCGTGCTGGGCACAGCAGGTTAACCTGCAGCCTGAGATGCCTGCATCCCATATCGGAGTGCTTGTTCAGTCCTGGCTGCTCCAGCTCCCAGCTAATGCACCTGGGAAAGCAGCAGGTGATGGCCCACGTACTTGGGCCCCTGCCACCCACGTGGGGGTCTCAGATGGAGTTCTAGTCTCCCGGCTTCTGAGGCCATTTGGGGAGTGAACCAGCAAATGGAAGACCTTTCTCTCTCTGTCTTTCCCTCCCTCTCTGTCACTCTGCCTTTCAAATAACTAAAATACATTTTGAAAAGAAAAGAAAAAAAGACACTCTCCCTTCCAGAATCTATGCCATGCAAAGTTCAGGGCTTGAAAGAATGGCACTGGTAAATGGAGATAGGCCTGTGGGCTTCTCAAGTGACAATGAACTTTGCTTGCCCTACAGGCCAGAACCAAGGTGAGCTAAAACCAGGCAGAGGCAGCCAGCGGCAGCAAGGTGAGCTCCTCAGCAGGTGATCTGTCTTCTCCAGGCTCCCCATGCAGATCCTTCCACTTCCCAGACCTCCCCACGCTGTCTACCAAAGCACATCTTTCGCTTTTACAGTCAGCCCATTTACAAGATTCTACCAGTTTGTCAATAAAGCAGTCAGCAACTATTTCTACCGGCTCTGGTCCGAATGGAGCCACTTCCCACACCCTTCTCCAGGAACGGGTCTTCAGGATGGGCCTTGCACGGTTAGCCCAACGTGCAAGAGATCAGTGGCCAGAAGGCCTATCAACCCTTTCTTCCAACACTGAATCTAGAACAATGATGTACAGTGGTTTTCAAGCGGTGGCCACAAACAATTCTACATAATGACAAGGAACATTCCTCTTTGTGTTTTGTTTTGGCTTTTTCTCCCCCCCAATGGTTGCTTAAACAAGTGGTTATCCGTTAGGGTGTTGACATAGGAAAAGGCGAAACGCCAGCCACCGGGCGCCAGCGGCCGCGAGTCCAACAGGCGGCGGCTCGGTGGCGCGCGGGCCGCTTCTGTGCTCGCGTGGGGCCAGCTCTCACTTCCTCCCAACTCCTGTCCCGCCCTCTTCACGTATCTTCCTGAGTATGCAAAAAAAAAAAAAAAAGTGTGAATAACCGTAGCGATTTTACTTTGAGCCATCTCCCGTGGCAGAGCTCATGGGACTGGTTCCTCCTAGCCTCTCGGTCGTTGGGGGAGCCGCGTTGCTCTCCTGTGGCCTCCGCCCACTGTGCACCCTGCGCAGACCCCTCAAGTGTCGCCGGCGCTCGGCTGAGGCTGGACCCGACCTAGCCCAGGTCAGTCCTCCGCGCGGCTGCCAGCACCCGACCCCGGCCGCCAGCCGCCCTCAGCTCCCGGCGCCCCGCAGATCGCACGCGCCTGCCCGGCGCTGTGCCCCGCGGGTGCTCGGAGCCCACCCTTCCCCATCCCCGCCCGCGCGCCCCGGGGACTCGCAGCGCCGGGGCGAGGGTGACGCGTCCCGCCTGGCCAGCAGCTCGCGGGAGCTGGCCTTCTGCACGCCCGGGACACCACTCCCAGGCCCGCCCCGGACGGCGCGGGGGCGAAGGCGGAGGTTCCTCTCGGCGCGGGTCGCTGCCGCAGCCTGGACTGCGCTCGGATGCTGGAGACGAGCAGCCCCTGGAAACGCTGCGGGAGCCCCGGGACGAGGCGGCCCTGGGCAGGCGCTGGGGCCGGAAGGGGGCTCTGGATCTTGATCCCCTCTCTCTTCTCTTTGGGTCTCAGAGCGCCCGGCCTCCCAGACCCTCCCGCGCCCAGGTGTCGGCCGGGAGAGGAGGGCGCACCTCTCCACCGCGCACCCCGCCATGGGCAATGCCTCCAATGATTCCCGGCCCGAGGACTGCGAGACGCGCCAGTGGCTCCCCTCGGGCGAGAGCCCCGCCATCAGCGCGGTGATGTTCTCGGCCGGGGTGCTGGGGAACCTCATCGCGCTGGCGCTGCTGGCGCGCCGCTGGCGGGCGGACGCGGGGCGCAGCGCGGGCCGCGGGACCTCGCTCTCGCTCTTTCACGTGCTGGTGACCGAGCTGGTGTTCACCGACCTGCTCGGGACCTGCCTCATCAGCCCGGTGGTGCTGGCTTCGTACGCGCGGAACCAGACCCTGGTGGCGCTGGAGCCCGACGGCCGCGCGTGCACCTACTTCGCCTTCGCCATGACCTTCTTCAGTCTGGCCACGATGCTCATGCTCTTCGCCATGGCCCTGGAGCGCTACCTGTCCATCGGGCACCCCTACTTCTACCAGCGCCGCATCACGCGTCGCGGGGGCCTGGCCGTGCTGCCCGCCATCTACGCCGCCTCGCTGCTCTTCTGCTCCCTGCCGCTGCTGGACTACGGGGAGTACGTGCAGTACTGCCCGGGGACGTGGTGCTTCATCCGGCACGGGCGCACCGCCTACCTGCAGCTCTATGCCACCCTGCTGCTGCTGCTCATCGTGGCCGTGCTCGCCTGCAACCTCAGCGTCATCTGCAACCTTACACGTATGCACCGCCGCGCCCGCAGGAGCCGCTGCGGACCCTCGTCGTCGGGCAGCGGCCGCGGCGGCCCCGGGACCCGCAGGAGGGGCGAGAGGGTGTCGGTGGCGGAGGAGACGGACCACCTCATTCTCCTGGCCATCATGACCATCACCTTCGCCGTGTGCTCCTTGCCTTTCACGGTACGTCGTCGTCGCTCACTTCCCGCGCTCTTTACGCCGCCCCGCAAACTTCTGCCATGTTCCCACCTGGTAAAGATCCGAGCGCTCCCCGCCCAGCTTCAGCCTCCCTCCTTCCTCATGCAATCCAGGGAGCCGCTAAACTATTTCTTGCCACAGGCTACTAGGGACCCCTTGCAAGGAGCCCTTGGCCCTCCTCCAAACCAGCCCAGTCCCCACTCTGGAGTCAGTGCCCCTTTCCAACCGATGGCCAGCCTGGCCTGGGACCTTGCATGCTTACACGGAGATGACCTTGAGTTGCAGTTGGTGGTCTGGTGCCCCCCACCCTCCGGTGCTAGCTCTCCATGCTTTGCCTTGTGTCTCTGGCAGGACACCAGGTAGTATTCCAGCTACTCTGGCTGGCCCTGAACTTGGCTGTGGATGAGGAGGGTCCCTGTGGCAGAAGCTCCCAGTGTCCCTTGTTTGTCCTAGAAGTTCACCAAACATCTTTACACACTGGGGTGCACTTCTTTGTAGCCATGAATATTCCTAAGGTCTCCACACTGGTAACTAGAGGAATACACACTTGCTCTCCGGAACTCCTTGCTAAACTTTGGTGATTCCTCCAAAACAGGCTTTCAAAATCTTAAAAAAAAAAAAAAATCCTCTTGCTGGGTACACAGCAGCTTACAGCTGTCCAGTTGATAAAGCCACATTCGGGAACGGCTGCTCCATCTCAGGGAAGGAAGAGAGCTGCCCAGGGAACCAACGGCCAGGAGCCCAAGTTTGGGGCAGGGGGTGGTCTGGGACAAGCTCAGCAGTGGGTTCCATGATGCGGTGAGTCTGGGCCTCCTAACATGCCCATGGTAGCAGAGCCCGGGGTGTGTCTGAGCATGTGTTGGCCCCTTGCAGAGGCTGGGGACTGGGCGTCTGGGCAGCTCCTCTTTCTAATCTTCAGAAGCAAAACTGGCCATGCAGGGAGGGAGCAGTGGGCCTTAACCCCTGCCTAGCACAGTCTTGGGGAAAGGAATGGGATGGGCAGAGCCTGGCATATGAAGGAGTCTGCCTTGCAGAGGCTGGAGAAGCAACTGTACCCTACCTCCACCTCTGCTTCTGAAAATCCTGGTCTGTTCCTCTTCTGGGATGGAAAAAGACAAGGGTCCTGAAAGCCTAAGACAGGCCCCTCACTCCCTAGGAATGTCCTTTCTCAACTCCGCTCGCTTCTCCCTGCGCCCCACTGTCCTCACACGTCTGCCCCATCCTCCATTGGGACACAAGCTGGCCAACACCAGTGAGTTTCACTGTGACGAAATTAGAGGGCACACAGCTAAGTCGCCCCTGGAAACAAGGAAGCAGGCGTGTGGGAGGCTGCAGTGCACACCCCACCCCGAGCAGGGGAGCTTGCAACCACAATGCTGTGATGTAGAAACCAACCCTGCTTCGACACTTCTCTTTCCCCGATTTCAGTGCTGTGAGAGTCTAAACCAGTTCTGGGGGATCAGGAGCAGGATGTAGAACATGGATCTATGAAGGAATCTATCTTGGATGCCGCTAAGCAGCGGAACACAACTTGGGGAACATAGACCATTCCTTGCTAGGGGAGTGCATGTCTTATGCTGGTGGGAATTAGGCTGGTAGTTCTTGTGGTTTGATTGTCATTTGTGACACCTCCAGCTACCCAGATAGCTTAGGATCAGGCTGAAGGGTGACCCCTCACTTGTGATAAAGACCTATTCTCCTTTCCTAAGCCATTTAGAGGAAGCCGGCAGGGGGAAAAGGTCTCCCTTTGATCACGCCTGACCAACTGTGGAATCTTTGGTTTGGTTTTTAATAAGTGGCAGTGATTTTCAACAGGCCCCTGTTTTCATGTAAATGTTGCCCTTCATCATAACTCCATCATTGCCCTACACTGATTTTTAATTCTGCATACATACATGCAGGTTTTCCCCTCACTCATTTAATCTTCCAGCCAGGGGCAGCTCCAGGGCTGCCACCGGAAGGGGCTTCAAGGCGGGAGTGGGCTTAGAAGGGATGGGATAGGGGAGATCTGCTCTGAAGGGTGTTTTGCTTAGATTGCCTGTTTGTGGCTGGAGGGAGGAAGGCTCGGGGTGGGTGGTGGATTATGGGAGGGCCTTGTCTCTCCCAAGTCACTCCTTGGCAATGACACCATCAGCAAGTATTTTCTCAGTTCATGTCTGTGTATATTCATGGCAAAGATTCCCAAAGAGCAGGAGAAAACCCTGACCTGTGCGTAACCCGAAAGCTGTCTTGACACTATCATGCTACCCTATTCAGATGAGCCGCAGATAACGCAAGGCATCTCTTAATAAGGAAATCTCCCCATTGATGGGTTTGATTTTGCCAGTAGATGATTGCTACTCACTGCTCGCATCTCTTGTTTACGTAGCCTGTTATGAAGTGTGGCACAGTCCTGATTTACTCCTTGAGGGGCTTATCTGACAACTCAGAACTTGTGGCTACTGTTTGGTTCCTACATTCTATTAGTTCAGAATTCGAGGCATGTGCCTGGAGGATATGCATCCCCTGACCCACCCAGCCTTCTGTTCTATGTGGTGAATGCTAAAATCGCCCTCCGAAGTGACCTACACTAAGCTCCCACCCCAGGGAGGAATCATATCCACTCATCCTGCCCAGGAGTACCACTAGACAAAGCAAAGGCTTATGGCTGCCCTCAGAAATGCTCCTGTGTCTCTGGCAGGATGCACACGGTTCAGCAGAAATACAGTGTGATCCACATATGGGATTTCAAATTGTCAAAAGTCACATGAAAAATAAAAAGAAAGAACATTTTCATTACATAGGTCATTTAACCCACTAGATCCAAAATGTAATCCATTCAAAATGTAAGCCTTTGTAAAGTCCTGAGTAAGATATTCCAATTAGTTTTCTTATATCTTAGAAAATAGCAGCAACTACCCCTGTCTCTATCCATTCCTTCCACAGGACAACAGAGCTACTTCCTATGTTGCTCAAACATGGACCAAACCACTTGTCATCAGGGAAGGGACTCACAACCACGCCCAGCAGGAGGCCAGCCTATCCCACAGCGCTCCAGTAGTTGGGGAGAGGAGAACAGGGGATTTAGCACACCTGGAACAACTACCATCACTGGCAGTCTGGAATCCCTGCTTCCTCCAGGGATGCCAGTCTAAGGCTTGCAAAAGATTGACAAGTAAAACTATCAAAATATAAAACAAGGCCACACCCTAAAATGAGGTCAAGTTCAACTTCACATATTATCATCAACACCAAAATGGCTTATATTTTTGAGTGCTAATTTTTTACGTATCCTATTAGTCTCATAACGACCTATAAAAAAGCCAGTATTTTGATGCCTAGTGAACAGATAAGGCAAATAACATACCCTGGCTCTCACAGGTAGTGAGCTGTAGAGCTATGATTCACGGGCACTGTGCACTCAGCCACAATAGTATTAAAAAGAAAATACTCACTTCCGGGGTGACATAGAGAAGACTAAGCCAAGGTTTCATAAGAGAATTGTGGAGATGCTGTACATACTTGGGCCACTCCGCCTCTTGATTCCAACTTGCTAGTTTTACAAAGAAAATGGCAAAGGCGTTTTTCTCCATGTCAGTTCAAGGGGGCTGAGCCAGGGCCGAGTCTACTCCAGGTCAATGAAACAAAAGGCTGTGACTGAGGTTTGAGGAGATGGCTAAGGTAAATACTGGTGTACATTAAGAAATAATCAAATACTCCTCACGCAAAACATTCCCTTCGTACACATAAAACATTTCTTAAGTGATAAAAAAAAATGTGGTGTTCAGGAAATGACATTATTTTGGCTATCCAACATGAAATCCAGCATGGGACCAACAACGTTTTCCAAACTGTTTAGTCACCAAAGAGATATTGTATAAATTAGTAAATTCCTCCTTATGCTAATCAGCTGTTGTCATCATCTCACTGAGATAAATAGAAACTTTTTTTCTTCCCGAAATGGAACAGAACACAGGAACTATAGAAGACCTCCATTCTTGCTTCAAATACTGCTGTGTCTTCATTTCCAACCCATTTCAAGGCTCTTTCTGTCCACTTTACTAATGGTGCACAGCTTCCTGGTCATTTAAACTGTTTTCCACATGCCATTAGGATAATGTGCTTAGGCACTTTATTCAGTTCTAAAATTTCAAGAGTGAGCCACTGACTCATTCTCAAAATGTCTTCATCTTTAGAAATTCTTTAGGAATTTCTGATTAGGTAAATCTGATTAGTGGAAATCTGATCTGTGTGATACAGGACAAACTAAGTCAACAATGCTGGAGTTGCCTGTTCATTCTTGGTACTCCTTACATAAAAAGGAATATGAACAGGGGTAAAAACCTGAACATCTGCCAATTACATTCATGCAAAATACTATAATAACTTGGCAGGAATAAAAGAGAAATCCAGAAATTTTATTCCTAACCACAATGGATTTTGCCTGGTGATATTTTCAGTAGTTGTCTGTGAACAGTTTTAGATGGCCTTTATCATTCGAGCATCGTTAGTGATGTGTGTGGGGATTGCTGCGACAGTTCCCATACACATTACCTTTTAAGAGAAAGTTCCTCTCTAGGAGTGTTTTCACGTGGAACCTTCTCCTTCACCATTAGATAGTAGCAAATGGTGACTGTGAATAAAGTCACAGCCCCACTGGTTTTTAAACCATAGACAGCAAGGACTGTCTTTTTCCCAGCAGAGAATCTGTGTGGGGCATCAGTACCTTTGGCTCAAATGGGTCTACACGACTGTTTTAGGTACTTTTGACCAGGCCCTTGGCTCAAGGGAAAACAGCTTTGGGAGATGGCGTTTGTCTCCTCTGGCAGGTTCAGAGCCTGTCACAGTGTTAAGTTAAAACAAAGAACAGAGAAGGTGAGACACGGTGTTTGAGAAAGGCCATACATACAGCTCCTTCCAGCCGCCTCCAGTTAATCTGCAACCTGCTCTGCTCGGCTGGCTTCTCCCGCCCTGTCTTGCAGCCCGTGAGTGCCACTCCCCACCTTACCTTCAGCTTGGGTGCATGGTGCCTCTGTTTCTAGGGTCAATATGCACCAGGCTCTATTATTTTGCTGCCTATAATGACTCTTAACAAAAGCCTGGCCTTAAGAACTATGCAGTTTGGGAGATCAGGAGAAGCACCTGGCTCCTGGCTTCGGATCAGCGCGATGCGCCGGCCGCAGCGGCCATTGGAGGGTGAACCAATGGCAAAAAGGAAGACCTTTCTCTCTGTCTCTCTCTCTCACTATCCACTCTGCCTGTCAAAAAAAAAAAAAAAAAAAAGAACTATGCAGTTGAGACATACGAGGGTAGTTTGGAAAGTTCATGGAAACACGACTTGCAAGGTTAAGTATATTTGGGGGCAAAACATTTTGAAATCTATGCCTATTTTTTTTTCATTGGATGCATTGCCTACAGACATTTGGGAGATGACTCATGTGTGTGATGGGAAAGTGTGTTTAGGGAAGGCAGAAGCTTCCTCTAGACCAGGTTCTGAACCTATGCACGTGGGTCTTTGTGAAATCATTTGCAGGGCATTGTGTTTACATACATACTGTGCAGATGGATCTCAGAGTCTATCACTTAGTTTTCAAAGGGTTTGTGCCAGCATCCTGGAATGTAGAGGCCTGAGCTCTAACCTCAGCATTAGCTTTTTTTAGCTTTTTTTTTCAATGCTTGCTTTTTATTTTTTTAAAAAGATTTATTTATTTATTTATTTGAAAGTCAGAGTTACACACACACACACACAGAGAGAGAGAGAGGTCTTCCATCCACTGGTTTCACTCCCCAATTGGCCACAATGGCTGGAGCTGTGCCAATCTGAAGCCAGGAGCCAGGAGTTTCTTCCAGGTCTCCCACATGGGTGCTGGGGCCCAAGGGCTTGGGACATCTTTTAATGCTTTCCCAGGTCATAGCAGAGAGCTGGATTGAAAGTGGAGCAGCCAGGACTCAAACCGGCGCCCATATGGGATCCGGCACTGCAGATGGCAGCTTTACCCACTATGCCACAGTGCCAGCCCCAACATTAACTTTTTGTGTCTCCAGTTCTGAGGAGCATGAAGCATTGGATTTTCTACCCATGCCCCAGGTTTTCAGGGAAATGGGCTGTGTTTCTCTCCACCTACAGCCCCTCTGATCCGGGGACAGGTGTTTGTGGAAACCATCATGGTGAATAGTCTGCCCTTAGAAGTCTGTTTATTAAAGAATGAATTACTCAGAGCCTACAGCCAGGACACCCTGATGTCTTTCAGGAGGCAAATAAACATGTAACGATCTAGGCCTGCAGTTTAATTGTGGAAACTCATGGAAGATCAAAGAAGCCCCAGAGAAAGCCAAGCACAGGAGTACTTCAGAAACCTCACAGAAAAATGGCTCAAAAGACAAGTTTATTTTGATGCAAGAAGTTTTGAGATCTATGCATAGTTTTTTCATGACACACATTTATATGGACTTGTTGGAGAGCCCCTTGTATGCATGGACTTCACAATTTTTGGCACCCAAACTTTTCTCTTAATTCCATCTTCTGTGGACTTTTAGGAGTACCCTAATAGGATACTTAGAAATTGCTGTGGTTTTTCAGTCTCTAAATAGAAACGGTGGTGTCCCTAAGACTTTGTGGCACATTTGAAGAGAAGTCTCCTCCAACTACATCATTTGGTCAGTCAGTTGTGAATTTCATGTAAAGTTTTACATGACAGAATTTTTTATACTGATGGCTAAAATGGAAATGTGGTTCCCACTGCTTCTAAGTTTTGGTTTCCTCCTACATAAAGTGGGAAACATAATACTTCACAGACTTGTACAAGGATTAAGTAGAAAAAAATTATACAAGGGTTCCTTGTGAAGTTCATAAAAATTGAACTAAAAGAAAAGTTTCCTTTGGTGCAAAACAGTTGAAACGTGCATGCAATTTTCTCCTAATACCCATTTTCATGGACTTTTTGAAGATTCCTATAAATGGCACAGCACCATACCCAGCACACAACAGGGATTTAATAGATGTTAGCTGTTATGTCCAGAATATTCACTTTTTTTTATTCTTTTTTTTTTTTTTTTTTTTGACAGGCAGAGTGGATAGTGAGAGTGAGAGAGACAGAGAGAAAGGTCTTCCTTTGCCGTTGGTTCACCCTCCAATGGCCGCCGTGGCCGGCGCGCTGCGGCCAGTGCGCACCGAAGGCAGGAGCCAGGTGCTTCTCCTGGTCTCCCATGCAGGTGCAGGGCCCAAGCACTTGGGCCATCCTCCACTGCACTCCCGGGCCACAGCAGAGAGCTGGCCTGGAAGAGGGGCAACCGGGACAGAATCCGGCGCCCCAATGGGGACTAAAACCCGGTGTGCCGGCGCCGCAAGGCGGAGGATTAGCCTGCTGAGCCACGGCGCCAGCCCCAGAATATTCACTTTTTAAAAGAAACTCTGATTGGATATCAATGAATGAACTCTATTCTGGAAGTATAAAGTCATACGTTTGATGGACCAGGTCTAAATGGAAATGAATGAATAACTTTAAACCATTTCTGGTTCTAGGTATAAGGCTCTAAAGCAGTGGGGTCTCACTCTTGGCTGCGGGTTAGAACTGGCTGGGGGTTAAAGCCCCTGGCACCCACGTCTTAGTCTAGACTAACGAGGGTAGAGCGTCTGAGGGAGGGAACAAGCCATCAGGATGTTTTTAAAGCTCCCTAGATGAGTTCAATGATTAGCCAAATAAAGTCCTCATTTGCTCTAACATTCTGAACCCACTGAGTAGTTGCATTGAAGATCAGAAAGTAGTTCAAACAAACAGTACCCAGGCTGCTCCAAGATGAAGTTTTCCATGGGAAGCTGGTTCTATATAAGACAATGCTAAAATAGCACTCATTCTTGTCTGGGCCACTTGTTAGTGTCACACTAAGCTCTATATTCTTAGCTAAACTGTGTAGAGAAAGCATGCCCCCAAGGAAGTAAAGTTTGCTTGACTTGACTTACATCCGCACTTAGTATTTTTCTCACAGCAAATGTATTAATGGTATAGAGGAAAACTGTATACATTCTACCAGCCTCTGAAACTGAATTCTAAAATATCACTGACAAATCATGAATTAATTACCTTATATTCCTGTGCAAGTCTGGGCATTGACCAGTGTGATTAAGATGCTGCTTAGGATACCCACATTCCATATCAGAATTCCTGGGTTTGAATCCTGGCTCCACTTCTGATCCTGCTTCCTGCAAATGCACATCCTCAGAGGTGGCGATGATGGTCAAGTACCTGGGTCCCTGCACCTACATGGGAGATCCAGAATGGGTTCTTGGCTCCCAGATTTGTCCTGGCTCAGTTCTGACTGTTGTAGGCATTTGGGGAGTGAACCGATGGACAGAAGATATTTCTCTTCCTCTCCCTCTCCCTCCCTCCCTCTCCCCTTCAAATAAAATGAAAGTAAATAAGCAAAAAATTTAAAACACAAAAACAGGCTGAAGGGAGGAGGGGATGTTAAGGAACTGTTTTATGGATACACAGTTTCACTTTGGTCTGAAAAGTTCAGCAGACAGAGGTTGGTAATGGTTCCTGTTGTTGGTTTTTTTATGGTATTATCAATCACATTCATGCACAAGAAGAGACAGAGGAGAGTCCAGGAATACAAAGGCATGGCACATGGCACACATGCAGGGTCACATGGAAAGTGGTAGGAAGAAGGGGAGAGTGTAGGTCACGACTTCTGCTGGAAATTCCTTGGGGAGGGTATGGCAGGGTAAGCCATCTAGGATTGGTTAGTTCCAATAATTCTGGCAGGCTCTAAGCTATAGGATTGGTCACTAGATGCCTGATACCTGTCCTGGGATCACTGCCTTCTGGGACCACAGAGGTTAGTGCAGTCTGCGTATCAAAGACCTGCTCCCCGTGGAGCCCTGTTGCTGCCTCTAAGAAAGAGCTGGCCCCAGGAAGGGCAGTCTTTCCCCAGCCAGAAAGGTCCACACCCTGGAAAATGGCTACAATGACTTAGTTGTCATAAACCAAGAACAAACCCAGGATCCATCAGATTTAAAAAAAGAAAAAAACACGTAAAATCTAGGCAAAAGACAAGAACCAAAGGGGGAACATGGTAAGGTAGAAAACAAAGCTTACACCAAGAACTTCAAGACTCACCAAAGTATGTCTCTTTTATAATATTAATTTATTTATTTGAGAGAGAGAGCTCCCTTCCACAGTTCATTCTCCAAATGCTGGACAAGCTCTGGGAGCCTGGAACTCAGTCCAAGTCTCCTACATGGGCAGCAGAAACTCAATTACTTGAGTCATCACCCCTGCCCCCCAGGGTAGGAGGCTGCAGCTGAGAACTGTAGCTGACCCAGGCACCCTGGGCTTCTGAACCACTGAGTTAAAGGACCACCCCTGAAGTTTGTCTTATCCAACATAAAGAAAGAGTTGTATCAGCCACTGCCTGAAATGCAAATTTTAAGGAATTCTAAAAATTGCCCAACAGGGTAGATGAAAGAAAACAGCTCAGAATTGCTTTGTTCTCTAGCCCATTTTTCACTTCTCATTACTCTGTCAAGAGTCTAAAGTGATCAGGAAGGATGGCGTGGGCTATTCTCCACTGGAAACCTGACTCACCTTCATGTGTGACACCACAATGGTGAGCCCTGTATACACTGCCCATTGTGGCTGGCCAATTCGGTATTATGTTCTCTGGCCAAACTGATCACAAACTCAATGACAGACTTTCAACAACTCAGTGCTCAGTTACATATACACATGCATCTGCATATACATATGAGAGTGATTCCAAGAGTTCATTGAAAATAGGTATCATGAAAAAACTACACATGAATTCAAACTGGTTTTGCACCAAAATAAGCATATCTTTTAATTGCATTTTTCCATGCACCTGTGTGTACATATACAGATAGTCACTGATGCAGTTTAATCTGTTGGACTCATGTACCCCAGTTTCCTGAATTTCTAACCTCTAAAATCTCTCCTTTAACACACCACACTGTATACTTTGCATCCACAGTGGTCTAGCTGACAAGAAAACTTGCCTCATTGCACATCCCTACCTGACTTTCCTTTCCTCTCGAATTCTCCTTTTTTCCTTTCTCATCTGTCAAATCTTTTCTTCATTCTCTATGCCAAGATTCTCTGGCATAAACACCTAAGGCTGCCAAACCTTCCTGTAACTGTCTGAACATAAACAACCCAGTGATGACTACCCTTCCCTCTCTCCCTACAATTGCTGTGTATGTCCAATCGCAGTGTGCCCATAGAGTGAGTACCAGAGGCAAGGACACAAACAGCTCCCTAAGTCTCAGCACACCACCAAGAAGAAAGTCCCGGACATGAACAAGAGCCGGTTTGAAAGGATGAGCTGTGCACCTGGCTCCTGGCTTTGGATCAGCGCAGCGCACCGGCCATAGCAGCCATTTTGGGGGTGAACCAATGGAAAGGAAGACCTTTCTCTCTGTCTCTCTCTCTCTCTCTCACACTGTCTACTCTGCCTGTCAAGAAAAAAAAAAAGAAAAAAAGAAAGAAAGAAAGGATGAGCTGTGCTCTGCAAAGTGCCTGATCTGAGCCAACCATGTGCTGTTCTATTCTTTCAACCTCACCACAAAGTGGTGGGATTCTGTTGGAAAACCCTGCCCCACCAGTAAAGCTTTGCAGTGTGCAGCACGCTATTCTGAAGTCCTTCGCTGTGCAACAGGCCTGGATTTCACACACAGTGAGTGTTGTGAGTTGGAATTTGTGTCCTGAGTAGGCTGCTAATCAGCCTTGGATACCTGGGCAAGTCACCTAACTTTTCTTTTATTTGAGAGTAGAGTTACAGAAAAATAGAGGGAGAGACAGAGAGGTCTTCCATCTGCTGGTTCACTCCTCAAATGGCCTCAACGGCCAGAGCTAGGCCAATCCAAAGCCAGAAGCCAGAAACTTCTTCTGCATCTCCCATGTGGGTGCAGGGACCCAAGCACTTGGGCCATCTTCCACTACTTTCCCAGGCCACTAGCAGGGAGCTGGATTGGAAGTGGAGCAGCAACAGACTCAAATCTGCACCCCTATATGATGTTGGTGTGGCAGGCGGAGGCTTAGCCTACTACGCCACAGTGCCAGCGCCCATCACCTAACTTTTCTACACCTTGCTGTCCCCACTGGAGATGGTGAGATGTGGAGGAGTGGAGATGGTGAGAACTGACACCGTGGAGCACTTACTCTCTGAGCATTGTTCCAAGCTGCTTACAAGCACTGCTGCTGTCATCCTCCCAGAAGCCCTGGGAAGCAGGCATTGCTGCGGTTATGGCTTATCTGAAAGATCCAGCGAGACCTAAAGGGTAGTTTTCTGCCTGTGGTCCCAAAGCTGTGTACGGAGCTAAGATTCCCAGCAGGCTGTGCACTGGTCAGAACCCACATTCCCACGGACGGAGCTTTCTGGGTGGCATAGCCTCTTTCACTGAACTGAGCTAATGAAATCCCATCAAGCATTTGGAAATAAATGTAACGTGTTATGCTGAGCTGTCCTGAAGTTCACGTCCTCATCTGTTGAAAGGACATGATACTTAAGCTCTAGAGTGTTTGTAAAGACTAAGAATAAAGAGAGTTTAGCACCCAGCACAGTTGGTGATACCTGCATTAGGTTGGTTGATAAATGGAAGATTCTGGTCTTAGCATCACTGGAATTACTGATGTTCTATTCTAGTTGCCAAGAAGAGTTTATTCATTTCCCTCCCTCCCCAGTAACAAGCCTGGGACGTGTGCACAATGTTATTGCTAATTATCATCCACAGAAAGCAGGCTTTCATTGAGTCCAAGGGAAAAGAAAAAAATTTTTTTTTTTTTGACAGGCAGAGTTAGACAGTGATAGAGAGAGAGATAGAGAGAAAGGTCTTCCTTCCGTTGGTTCACCCCCCAAATGGCCGCCACGGCTGGCGCACTGCACCGATCCGAAGCCAGAAGCCAGGTGCTTCCTCCTGGTCTCCCATTCGGGTGCAGGGCCTAAGCACTTGGGCCATCCTCCACTGCCTTCCCGGGCCACAGCAGAGAGCTGGACTGGAAGAGGAGCAACCAGGACAGAACCAGCACCCCAACCGGGACTAGAACCCAGAGTACCAGTGCTGCAGGCGGAGGGTTAGCCAAGTGAGCTGCAGCACCGGCCAAGGGAAAAGAAGTCTTTATTATGTGAGGATCTATAAATGGAAGAAAGGTGAGATTTTGCTGTCCCACCTTCACCACCACTGCCACACACAAACCACAGTTTGCTTTTAAATCTTAAGAGAGGGGCCGGGCTGTGGCATAGCGGGTAAAGCCACCACGTGCAGTGCCGGCATCCCATATGGGCACTAGTTTGAGTCCCAGCTTTTCCACTTCCAATCCAGCTCTTTGCTATGGCCTGGGAAAGCAGTGGAAGATGGCCCAAGTCCTCAGGCCCCTGCATCTGCGTGGGAGATCCAGAAGAAGCTCCTGGCTTTGGATCAGCCCAGCTCTGGCCATCGCAGCCATTTGGGGAGTGAACTAGTGGATAGAAGACCTCTCTCTCTCTTTCTCTCTCTCTCTCTCTCTCTCTCTCCCTCTGCTTCTCAAATAAATAAATAAATCTTAAACAAAAAATCTTAAGAGGTTGCATAGGATCTAAACCTGCCCACTGCTGCATGTAAAACTAACACCATTCTCCTCTTGCCTTCTTACAGATTTTTGCATATATGAATGAAACTTCCTCCCGAAAAGAAAAGTGGGACCTCCAAGCTCTTAGGTTTTTATCAATTAATTCAATAATCGACCCTTGGGTCTTCGCCATCCTCAGGCCTTCTGTTCTGAGACTCATGCGCTCGGTCCTCTGCTGTCGAGTGTCGTTAAGAACACAAGATGCAGCGCAAACTTCCTGTTCCACGCAGTCAAACGCCAGTAAGCAGGCTGACCTTTGCGGACAATAGCTAAGGCGTGCTTAGTTCTGCAGCATCTGGAAGATCATTTTGAAACGACTCCTTGGAGAAATGCAGCAAGTTAGTGTGTCAACAAAATGAAGCTGCCCTGATAAAACGGGGTAAACAAGCATGTAAGCAGTGGATTGGGCTGCAAAGGTGCTGACGAGGCTCTTCAGGGAAGGTGTCAGAAGAATTTATACAATTTATCCTCAAGGAGCCCATGATGCGGCCTCTGGAGGAACAAGTGGCTGCCTTTAAGATCCAGTGGCCTTTTGATTTCAGCTTTCCTGTTGAACGACCAAGCGTGTGGTTTTGTAATCTGTTTAGTTCTTTAAATAGTTTCTGCCTTTTCTATTTTAATCTCCTATGCCACTACTGATATGAGCAAACATACGGTGTACAGTCAGACCTAACGAAGCTTCGTATGTGTTCTCTAGGAAGTCGCTGTGTAGAAGCAGGGAAGCAGCCAGGGCTGGACAGGCTGACGTCTTGGAGGAGTTTAATGGACCCTTTGTTTGGACAGTGAATTTGAAAAATCATTGGCGCCTTGGCTGTGCTGCTTGTCTGTGTGGGAGTCCTCCCTCGTCACTACGGGACTACTCGTGCCAGAGTGGGTGCAGGTGCTTAACATCAGTTTTGTTCACTCGTCTTCCAGGAGCTATGTGCATCAACTTGTCGGGTTATTTATTTCATAATCTCCATTGTACTCATATTAATCAAGAAGACTTCAGACAGCTTCCATGAGAAAGGAAATAATAAAAAGGTTGTTCAGAGAGTTAATTCTGATTAACACTCTTCATTCTATATTAGTTAATTCTGGGTCAATTATTCATATATATATATATATATATATATATGCATATGCCTATGTCTGAAGCCAAATATTAGGTTTAAAAACAGAAAAGTTTGATCCATTCTTTAGATAAACTGGAACTGGTGTAATGTTGAAATTGGGGCCATGATTAATATATACTTGATAAGATGACTGCTGTCTTTAATTAATTAACGTCTCTTTTTATTTAGAGAACATGGTTTGACTCATGTTATATAGGAAGTCATGTGACCATGAGTCATATCTTAATATATTTCTAAATGTTTGGCATGGTATAAACTCAGCATCAAAATATTTCAAGTGAATTTGCAGTGGTTAGTCATAGTTACTGTGTAAGCTCATCTGAAATGTTACAGAAATAAACTTCAAAACAGAATTTGAAAAAGGAACAGTATTTGAAAAACTTCAAATGATGTTTTATAGTTCATGCACATGTATGTATCTTTTGAATGGCAAAAAATAGGGGGAAACTAATTTTTGGAAAAATTGTATATTTAATTTGATAAGTTTTAAAAGTTTGGCTGCTAGATTTTTAAAGCATGGTTGCAGGGGCCAATGCTGTGGTGCAGTGGGTTAGGCTAATTGCCTGCAGCACCAGCATCTCATACGGGCACTGGTTCGAGTCCTGGCTGCTCCACTTCTAATCTAGCTCCCTGCTAATATGCCTGAGAAAGCAGCAGAGGATGGCCCAAGTTCTTGGACTCCTGCAGCCATGTGGGAGACGTGGAGGAAACTCCTGGCTCCTGCCTTCAGCCTGGTCCTCACTGCCTTGGCTATTGGGGAGTGAACCACTGGATGGAAGATATCTCTCTCTCTCTCTCTCTCTCTCTCTCTCTCTCTCTCTCTCTCTCACTTTCAAATAAAATAAATATTTTAAAAAGTGTTAACCTAGAGTTTTAAATATCCAATACAGTACTTGGTATTATAAGATTTTGTTCATTCATCTTACCCTTCTAGAATGATCTTTAAAATAGCAAAACCAACTTATTTTTGCAGAGTAGTGTTATAGGAGAGCTATCATTTTAAAAAGGGGAGGGAGTGGCCGGCACCATGGTGGTTAATCCTCTGCCTGCAGCACTGGCATCCCATATGGGCGCCAGTTCTGGTCCCGGTTGCTCCACTTCAATCCATCTCTCTGCCATGGCCTGGGAGAGCAGTAGAAGATGGCCTAATTCCTTGGGCCCCTGCACCCACGTGGGAGACCAGGAAGAAGCACCTGGCTCCTGGCTTCGGATCGCCACAGTTCCAGCCACGGTGGCCATTTGGAGAGCGAACCAACGGAAGGAAGACCTTTCTCTCTGTCTCTTCCTCTCACTCTCTGTAACTCTACCTCTCAAATAAAATAAATTTTTAAAAAAAGAGAGAGAAGGGGGATGTTAGTTTTTTCCAAAGTCTCATTGAGGTATTTACCCAAAACCATTTCCTGTAAGCAGCTATTAAGCTAGATAATCACTTAGAGTGATTCCAAACCAATCCAGGCATCATTTTATTTTGATACAATGTATGCCAAATTAGCCCTTACCCGAAAAAGAACAAATAGGGGCTGGCTCTGTGGTGCAGCAGGTAAAGTTGCCACCTGCAGCACCGGCATCCCATATGGGTGCCAGTTCCAGAAACATTGCCATCCCAAACCCACAGTGCAGTCCAGCCTGCAAGCCCAGAGCAAGGAGCACAAGTCAATCCACATCGCAGCGTTCTCCTAACTCGGTTACGCTTTTGGCATCCCACGCCGCTAGTGTCAGTGCACTTCGAAAGGAGGATTGTCTAATGTTAATGCCAAGTCAGCTCTGATTTTAGCAAAGAAAAACAACATATTCAGGCTCAGGATTTTGTAACTTTGAGAGGCAGAAGTAGAAAATTGGCTCTCACTGAGGCAGGGTTTGCTTATTTCATTCACTAAGTGGTAGCCTTGTCTAAGCATTTTTTGAACTTGGGAAGAGCCCCTCCTTGAGCCATTCAGATAACGACGCGGCCCTCTTCACAGAGAGTATTTTGTACATGAGCACTTGCAGTGCCTGCTCGTCCAGGCAGAGGCACAACATGAATGTTTGAGGACTGGGATGCTTTGCATACAATTTGAGTTTGTCCCTCTGAGGTTCATGGGTTGAAGCCTGGGTTCTCAGAATGGCAATGTTAAGATGGGACCTTTGGGGTGGGGCCTAGTCGGGGAGCTCCTTGGGTCACTGGGGTCATGATCTGAGAAGGGATTAAAGTAGTTCTCATGAGACCCAGAGTTAATTTCTCGCCAGAACAAGCCCAACCTGGGATTCCTGACTTGCAGTATGACCTGCCTCTCTTCATGTGCTCCCACCGATAGACCCTCACCGGAAGCTGAACCAGCGAGGACCCCCAATCTTGGACTTCCAGTCTCCAAGGGTGCAAGCTAAATAAACCTATTTTCTTCATAAGTACCTGACCCCCAGGATTTTGTTATGGCAGCAAACATATGGACTAGTAAAATGCCTGTCTTCTGCCTTTATCAACATTTAACTCCGTTCAATTTCTCCTCTGGTCATCTGTCAGCCCTATAATTGTTTAATTTACAAAAATATTTTGATCGCCTAAAATGCACACTATGGAAAGAAGCATTATTTTAGCAATTCACAAAAGCTGCAGTCTGTACCTGAGCCGAGACCCTGTATTTGGCATTATTTTTTATTCCAGAATGTTACTCTTCTTTTTTTGTGGTAGTGTTGGAATCTTATTTACCATAGTAATTTTTCTTGAATTATAGTTTTCTTATTTCCCATAAAACATATGGAGTATTATAAGTCAATTTTAGTGGTTTTCACTTGGGATCTAGGAATTTAATTTTAAAATCTGTGTCATAGCAGCTAAAGCTGCTGCCTGCAGTGCCAGCATCCCATGTTGGCGCCAGTTGGAGTCCCGGCTGCTGCTCTTCTGATCCAGCTCTCTGCTGTGGCCTGGGAAAGCAGTGGAAGATGGCCCAAATCCTTGGGCCCCTACACCCGCATGGGAGACCCGGGAGAAGCTCCTGGCTCCTGGCTTCGGATTGGCACAGCTCTGGCCATTGCAGCCAACTGGGGAGTGATCCAGTAGATGAAAGACTCTCTCTCTGTCTCTGTCTCTGTCTCTGTCTCTCTCTCTCTCTCTCTGTGTCTCTCTCTCTCCCTCCCTCCCCCCTCTGCTTCTCCTTCTCTGTGCAACTCTGACTTTCAAATAAATAAATTTTTAAAAAATCTGCAAGTTCAAAGATACCCATCAGGATTCCAGTACAAAGAGATGGCGCACTCCAGGGGTAGCTGAGGAATGGTCAATGGAAGGAACATTGACAGAGGATTGGTGGAGTAAAGGGCACCAGTGAGGATGCAGGACATCCTGGAAGCTGTTTCCACTCTAGGCCTGGAGGGACAAGGGAGGAAGCAGTTACTGGTAGCCCATGAGAGCCTCAGAGATGCCACCCAACAGGAACTGCAGTAGGAAAACACAGAAGTACAGGGAGGGAACCATGGGAGAGACTCCTGGAGATCTCCCCTCCTACCTCATCCTCCTGCTGTACCTCCCATTAGCCAAAGCCCACCATAATACACAGCATAAAGCAAACCTGGGTGATGCAGCTGTGAGGCAGGACAGACAGCTGATTGATGGGGGGAAATGGAGAATATCCAGTATCAGCAGAATAATATATTATTATTTATATAATGTGCATACACACATAATTACGTATGTACATTATTCACACACACACATTAACTGTAACACAAAAACTGAAACAGCAAAGTGGGTAGCCATTCTTCTTGCCTTCTGCTCCAAATAGATTCCCCTAGCAAGCTTAGGGGATAGGAAGCACCCCTCTCTGTATGGAAAGGGGTCAAATGCTAGAGATCCCTTTACCAAAATACCTGTCTCAGACCCTGCTCCCTCAGGCTGAGCATTTATGGCTGGGGGTGAGAAAGAAGGTCAGACTGCAGGAAGCAGTTGGTCCTGCCCACAGTAGTTCAGCCTAACAGCTGTTCTTAAGCAGAGCAAAGAGAGACAGTGCATCACGTAAAGTGGTCTAGATGTGAACTGAAACCTTATTTTTAAGGACGACTAGAATGAGAAAAATCTAGAAAAATGTCAACAGCACTGACAGTTTACTGTAAGTTGGGACAGGTTTATACAAGCTACTGTAAAAGAATACATATAGCATTTCTGTAATTCTGTAAATTTTAACCAAACAAAAAAAGCCTGGACCGAGTGCAGCTCCCAAGGCCATTGCCAATGCTGCTCTTGCTGGTACCTGTCTTTACTCACCTCCCTATAGCCTCTTCTAGAACATACTTTTTCTAGCACCTACTGTCTCCTCTCCACCCAGCTATAGGGCCCTGTCTCCTTTGATGCACAAACCCACACAAAACTCCAGGTTCTCTGAGGGATGTTAAAGACTTGTCGAACCACTGGGCTTTTCTGAGTCGAGTTATTTCACATCTCTGAGACCTCATCTCTAAAATGAAGATAATAACATTTTCACACTTTCTCAATTGTTTGGCTGATTAAAGGAGTAAATGCAGTCAGGATTTTGCACAGTATCTGAACATGGCAAAAGCTAATAAAACTAATGATTAGTATCATTTTGAAAAAGATTTATTTATTTATTTATTGGAAAGGCAGACTGACAGAGAGAGTGTGGGAGAGACAGAGATCTTCCATCACTGATTTCACTCCCCAAATGGCCCTGGCAGTAAAGCCTGGAGCCTGGAACTCCATCCAGGTCTCCCACACAGGTGGCCCAAGCACTTGGACCATTATCTGCTGCTTTCCCAGGTGCAGCAGCAGGAAGCTGGATTGGAACTGGAACAATTGGGACTTGAACCGATGCTCCAATATGGAATGCTGGTGTCACAAGTGGTGGCTTACCCTGCTGTACCACAGTGCTGGCCTCCAGTTCTGTGGCCTCTCTGACCTCTCCATGCACCTGGCTCAGGTTTCTGATTCTCGGAGGTGGTGGTGGTGGAGGTAGAGGTGATAGTTCTTGGGTGAGGCTGCCTCTTTCTTAACTCTCAGTAACTGTCAAGTATGATGATGCTATGCGTAGGGGACAAGTCTATTTCAGGAATGCAATGCCAACCGGTAGCCAGGAGAGAACACAGGGCAACGTGTCAGCAAACAAGAGAGAGGACCAAAAGACACAAAAAGACAGCAGAACACCTGACACCCCTCCATTCTGGTACCCTATTCCACATCTTATCCAAGTTATCAGTGTCCATTTAATGTGTTGGACCAGGGCCAAACAGATAATTCTAACCAGGTCTTAACAGTACTGAGTGCTGATACGCTGGTTCCTGAACTGATCTGATATTACATTTCTATTAATGCGAGCTGGGCTTACACAATTTTCTTGGAAACCAGGTCATACCTTTAGACAATCAGCAAATATAAAAAGCAACAACATAGTGCTATAGAGGACAACTAGGTGTGTATGAGTAAAGTGAGTTGGTCACTAAGAACATCTCAATATATGCCCTTATGTTATGGTGATGCTGAGCTTGCCAGCATGGCACCACACAACACTTGGTTTCTCTCTTGCCTGTAAGTTCCTGGATTGGCTTTGTACATGAGGGAAGAGGAGCTTTGGACTTGCCAGTTGAACTTGGTCTTTTGTGAAGCCCTTGGGGTGATATAGAAATAGATGTCAGTGCCACGGACCAGAGAATGGAAGTTCCCTTGAAAACTGCACTCACTGCTCTTGGTGATCAGATGGTATTTTTACTAGAGCCAACTTTAATACTCATCTCTGTCCTAAAAGTGTACCTGGTGTGTCATGATAAATAGAACGTTTAGAATTGGGACAGCTGCACCATCAAACCTTTGAAGTCAAATCATTGAAACTATCTTTTGTCTTGGCGACAGCTTCTCTGTTCACATGGTGAAGAGTTCAGGAGAACAAACCAAAACCCCCAGATCTTCACAAGCCCAACATTCACTTTTAATGTTTTTAAAAATAAATGTCCACGTGTTCCTTGTAGAATGAAAGGCATGATAACCGGACACTGAGGACTGCGTGCTGTGGTGTAATACTCTCTGACCTGCGAAAATAAATCTTTGTGGTGTGAGCAGGCGTTCCGATAAAAGAAGAGCAAGTCTAACTATAAACGCGAGACCTTCATTCCTTTCACTACCTATTATGGTGCTGGGAGAGCCGGACGCCCACTCTGAGAGGAAGCGCTAGCCGATGTTGACATCTTTCCATGACATGCTACTTTGGAAAACTAAGGAAGGTGGAGAGGCAGATTCCTGCCTTCCTCCTACGCACTTCTCCTGTGTTCTGGGTGAAGTTACAGTGAACTGTGGTGGTTGCAAAGAAATTCTAAGTGGAAAACCACAATGGTCCTGTGTGACCAGACAAAGCCTCCTTCAGATAATACAGCCTTGCCTTTGGTCTCTCCTACTTGAGCACATTAAAGCACTACTAACCGGAATCTTTTGTAACAGGAATTTTGGACTAAGAGACAAATTGCTTGGGGGAGAAAAATAAAACCTGGTAAGTTTATATTTAAACTGATACACTCTGGGTGGGCATTTGGAGCTGTGGTTAAGTAGTCTCTTGGGACACGGCCAGCCCATGTTGCAGTGCCTGGGTTCGATACCAGCTTCCTGCTAATGGACATCCTGGGAGGCAGCAGGTGATGGCTCAAGTATCTGGGTCATTGCAACCCACATGGGGGACTCAAACAGAATTCCGGGCTCCTGGCTTCGGCCTAACCCAGCCCTGGCTGTTGTGGGCATGTGGGGAGTAAACCAGTAGATGGCAGATTTTTCTCTGTCTCGTCTTTCTTTCTGCCTTTCAAGTAAATAAATATATTTTTAAGAAATAAAAAAATAAGCTAACACACTCAAAGTTTAGGTAGGAATGGCAAAACTGGGTTGGGATGCAGACATCGAATCAGTGGACTTTGTCTCCATTACCTGGGCTGCCTCTCTCACCTTCTTCCCCACAGCTCCTCTGCTCCAGCCATGGTCTGCAAGCTCCCATCTCAGCTCGCAGCCTGGCTGTTGTCTCTCCCTCCCACACTGGCAGGGCTCACTCTCTCCCTCTTCCTTACTTCCTTCAGCATTTTGTACCAGTACTGCGTCCCCTGCTCACCCTTTCCTAACACGGCAATCCCTTGTGCTCTCCGTTCCCCTCACCCTCCTCTATCCTGAACCCTACCTCCTGCTCTGTCCCCTCCACCAGAATGGGAGGCTAAGAGGCAGAGAGTATTGTTTTACAGGTACCAGAGGTCCTATACACCTTGAACTGTATCTCACACACTCTGGAGCCACTTCCTATTCCATATTTACCAATATATTCTTCTAAGAATATTTTGAAAATGACCCCATATCATGTTCTCAGTGTTGTATATATCTCACTGAATCCTCAAAACAACAATGCAAGGTAGGCACTACCCATATTTTGCAGATGACAAACAGATATTTAAAGTTCAGCAACTAGCTCAAGATTGTACAGCGCAGGGGACAGTAAAAAAATGTAAATGATTTTCTGATTTCATGCTCAGGGATCCGGGCTCCCCAACTTCACTCAGCAGGGATCTGTAATAGCTCCCTACTTCTAACTGGAATGAAAATTCCATGGGTGGAGACCGTGCCTATCTTCAGCACCACCATAGTCACAGTACGTAGGATAGAATATGAAGTAGGCACTCCTATGTATCTGTTGAATGATGAAGATTGTCATCTCCCGCAGAAAGACTTAGAAGAGTTCACCTTCCTCCTCCTCCTCCTTTTCCTCCTCTTCCTTCCTCTCTGTACAAATGAGTAGGGCAGAGTGAAAGGACTTCTGCAGTTGGGATGTGAGGTGCACGGGACAAGGCGGAGTCTGTGTGGTGCCCCCCGCAGATTGAGAATGGATCAACAGGCAGGTGGTATAGTGAGGGCTGGGGAACCCTAGGGGTTGAGGAGGGTATTCATGCAGAGAGGCTGCCTGGAGAGGGCATCAGAGCCCAAAGGATGTGAGGAGGTTATCCACAAAGGGCGAGTGACCAAATGGGGTGGAGAGGGTGACCTGACATCAGGATGTAGGAACCTAAACAGAATGGGTTTCTATTTGGACGGATGACTTTGCATGGGTTATCAGAGCCCAAGGGGAAAGAGAGGCTGTCTGCACCCTGGTATAGGGAGTGAGAATCTGAGTGGGAAGGTGGGGTATTTTTGCCAAGAGAGAGCCTTCTGACAAGGTTTAGGAGCCCGAGTAGGATGAGAAGAGCAGGTACTTGTGGGACAGCCTGGAATAGACTATCAGGACCCAAGCTGAGGGAGGACAGCACCCAGATAGGGCAGTGAGGGGCTCAGATTTGGAAGCAAGAACTTGAGTAGGAACAGGGGCATGTAGAAAAGGAGCCATAGCAGGGATGAGGGACTCATTACATACAGAGGGATTTATCAAACAAGCAAATATGTTAAGGATAGTGGATAATGGATTTGCCATTGTTAAGATAGCAATGGAAAGAGAGAAAATTAGAACAAATGGGAGGTGTTATTTTGGAATTGGAGATATAGGTATTAGCTCAGATGTTTCAATATAGAGAGATAAATGTAGAAACAAAGACATATGTGTGTGAGTGTGTGTTCTCTAGCTGTCTGCAGAGAGCAACTGGGATTAGCAGTGCCCAACTGCAGTGAGCACTCCTAGCACACAGATCTTGACTTCTACGTACCATTCTCCCCTAAAGCATCCTTGACAAAATGGTTGATCCCAGGCCCACAGCAGGGGAAGTATAAAGTGAGTCTGGAACATTTCACTGTGCTAGAAAAAAAGGAGGTGCTCATGGAATAAAGGGACCATTTTGAGAGAATGTAGAAGCCACTTTGAAAGGGAATTCCCACAGACCAAACAGGGGACAATTTGAACATATATCATTATAATAACAGATTATGACTCAAAACAATAAACCATGGTTCTGCATAGATAAAAATAAATTTAAAAGTTAAAGTTTAATTAGGAGCAGGAAATGCATATGGTTTTGCAGTAGCTGTCCACAGGATCACTCTTAATCACAAAGGGAAAGAGTAGCTTCATAATGAGGAATCCTGCCAGACCCTAACTCAATCATGGGATTAAATGTCATCAATGGCGGAACCAATGGGAACCATGAGCTAGAAGATGGGATGCAATGAGAACACACTGATCACTTCTGATCTCCAACACGTGAGCAAAGCATTATTGTGATGCTAAAGGTCTGGGTCAAAGAATTTACATACTTTTCATCCTATTCCCCATTAGGGAGGAAGGAACCAAAGACATTTACCGAGATGCACTGCTATTTAAACATAAGACATTTTGGAAGAATAATCCTTTTCAACATTGACTTAATGAAAATTTTAGGGGTTATAGAAGCAAATGATTCTGTCCAAAAGAAAATTATGGTCTACCCACAGGAGGCTCGGCCCTTTTTATGATTGAGCTTGCAGGCTTCTGCAGCTTCCTCGGAATCAGGAGCTCGTTCTTAACTACGGAGTGGTGTACTTCAAGCTTCTTGTTCGGGTTGACTGGCACAGATACAGCAAAGTGTTGAATCTCACAAATGGGGACTGATTACTCTTAAAGATGGATTCCCACTGGGGTCAGCGCTGTGGCACAGTGGGTAAAGCCACCACCTGCAGTGCCGGCTCCCATAGGGGCACTAGTTCTAGTCCCGGTTGCTCCACTTCCAATCCAGCTCTCTGCTATAGCCTGGGAGAGCAGTAGAAGATGGCCCAAGTCCTTGGGCCCCTGCACCCACGTGGGAGACCTGAAAGAAGCTCCTAGCTCCTGGCTTCAGATCGGCACAGCTCCGGCCATTGCGGCCAATTGGGGAGTGAACCAGCAGATGGAAGACTTTCTCTCTCTCTGCCTCTCCTCTCTCTGTGTAACTCTGACTTTCAAATAAATAAATAAATCTTTTTTTAAAAAAAAAAGATGGATTCCCACAAGACCTTTTCCACAGTGAAATTTCCATTGACCTCTCCATGAATTTCCATACAACTAGAAAGGAAGTCAGCTGGCTCACTTCTCTTGTCAATCACAGCTCCCTGTGGAAAGCAGTCTGGGAGGACGGTGCTGTGCTGGAGACTCTGCAGTGGGACCCAGGGGAGTCAGTCAGCAGTGCTGCCCCTTCCTGTGCAGCACGGGCATCCTCCCCAGTCCTACCTGCCCTGCTGTCACAGGCACCACTCTTGCAGGTGGAAGGGCACCATGGCTGGTATAAAGCTGAGGATCTGAAAATGGACAGATTCACCATTGCTGCTTCCTGTGTAACCTGGAGCAAGTGATTTAGCTTTTCTAAGCCTCTTCGTCCACTTTTATCATGAGGGTACCAATCGCCTACCTCAAAGAATTTCTAAGAGTCAAATGATACACATCATATAAAATGGCTTAAACAATGCCTGGTACATAGTACAGGGGGGACTAGGGAGGATGCCCGTGCTGCACAGGAAGTGGCAGCACTGCTGACTGACTCCTGGACACTCCGCTCCAGCACGGCACCATCCTCCCAGACTGCTTTCCACAGGGAGTTGTGATTGACAAGAGAAGTGAGTCAGCTGACTTCCTTCCTGGTCGTATGGAAATTCATGGAGAGATCAATGGAAATTTCATTATGGAAAAGGTCTTGTGGGAATCCATCTTTAAGGATAATCAATGATTAGAATCCCCAACTTCCAGGATATTGACTTCCAATGCCTCACCACCAACAGTAAAACCAACAGCATCATCAGTGTGCTTGTGTCCATGTAATGACTGACAGATGTTAGCAACATTCAAAGTTGACTAGAGGGGCCGGCACTGTGGCATAGTGGGCTAAGCCTCCATCTGTGTCGCCTGCATCCCATATGGGTGCCTGTTCCAGTCCTGACAGCTCCACTTCTGATCCATCTCTCTGCTATGGCCTGGGAAAGCAGTGGAAGATGGCCCAAGTGCTTGGGAGACCCAGAAGAAGCTTCTGGCTCTTGGCTTTGGATTGGCGCAGCTCTGGCCATTGAGGCCATCTGGTGAGTGAACCAGCAAATTGAAGACCTTTCTCTCTCTCTCTCCCTCTCTCCTTTTCTCCATCTTCAGCTCTACCTCTCAAATAAATAAATAAAATCTTAAAAAATAAAGTTGACCAGGGGCCCTAGGGAGCCTGGTGAAGTCAGAGGTGATGCAGTCTTGTGCACCTGTGCTGACAGCAAGGACTCCCCAGAGTAGTGGTCAGCGCAACCACCCACTCGCCTCCACATCACCCACAGGTCTCACTCCCCAGGTGGCCTCACTGTTCCCGCTCTCTTTCTGTTCGACTCTGCTCATTGTCACCTCCACAAAGAAGTCTTCTCTGCCTTCTATTAAATAACGACAACTCTACAACACGTTGACATGCCTCTCCCCCTCTGCCTCAGGCTGCTTATTTATAAACCTCATCATCCTATACGAACTGGCCCCAGCGTGTGTCTGTGTGTGTCCATCTGTATGGGTGTGCCTGTTGTCTCCCCCTCTGAGAAGAGAACAGCCCCCATGACGTCCTTTTGTCCTGGTTCACCTTTGCTCTATGATATCTTGTACACCAGGTGTTCGGTACATAGCCAGGGGTTGGACAAACAAATGAATGAATCAGTGAATCCCGTTCTCAGCCAGCAGTTCAGAGACAAATAATACCGATTTTTAATTGAGACCAAAGGTCTTTGGGAAAATGAAATATTCCCACATTTGCCACAGGAAGATTTATGAGGAAAAGAAGACAACTTCTTTTCCAGCTGACACACACACACACACACACACAAAAGTTAAGAAAGAAAAATCTTCACAGTAGCTTTCATTACAAAGCTCTTAATACACATTTGTGAAAGTTTGTATGTATGTAAGTATTTTTATTGTTTATTTGAAAGGTAGAGAGAGAGAGATCCATCTTCTACCCACTGGTTCATCCCCCAAGTGCCCACTAGAGCTGCAGCAGGGCCAGGCAAAAGCCAGGAGCCAAGAATTCAATCCAGGTCCTCCATGTAGGTGAGGGACCCAAGTACATGAGCCATCACCTAGTGTCTCTCATGGTGCACATTAGCAGGAAGCTGTGATCAGAAGGGAGCCAGGACTCAAACCCAGGCACTTCTACAGGTATCTGAGCACCCCAAGGGGTGTCTTAACCACTGCCCCAAATGCCTGCCAAAGCATTTCTTTCTGTATTATTTATTTCTTTTTATGTTCATGCTTGGGTAGGTTTTGTCTCTGAAGAAATAGGTTTCTTCTGACACATTATGACAACTGGACCCAGGAGGTTACCCTGTGACTGTTGTCCACAACTCCATGCATTCCCAAGTCATCAATTTGCTATCTCACTTGATCCCTACCATCCCCTGGGTAAGATCCCAGCTCCTTGGTGGACAGCAAGGGTGAGCTGGGTCTGTTCACGCTTCGTCTGAGCCTGAGCTGAGATTGTTCCAGTTTCACTGCCCTCCCTCAGTCATTCCTGACCTCGCCTTCCTACTATAACTGTATCGGACACCAGAGTAACCCAATGCTACGATCAATGATATATCTGTAACCCTTTGTTAAAACTGGTTAGAGAAACTGAAACTAGCTCAGTGCTTTTTCTCTAACGTTATATGTTCCTCTGAAGGCATATCTCCTTTTCTTTCTTTTTTTTTTTTTTGAAGGCATATCTTTAAAATGTTTTATTTTAATTTCCTGAAAAGAGTTCATCCCCTTCCATACCGACTCTAGATTCTGAGGTGCTAATTATAATCCCACAATACACATTTCTCCAATACCTGTGCAACAGCACTGAGACCCAAAACAATAAAAGAAATTATGGCTGGGTTCAACTCCCAGCTCTGCTTCCGATTCCAGCTTCCTGCTAATGTGCACCCGGGGAGGCAGCAGGTGACGGCTCAGGTACTTGGGTCCCTGCCACCTATGTGGGGAATTAAGTTTCTGGCTCCTGGCTTCAGTACGGCACAGCCCTGGCTGTTGCAGGCATTGGGGAATGAATCTGTGGGTGAAGATTTCTCTCTCTCTGCCATTCAAATAAATTTTTTAAAAAAAACAATTAAACACAGGAAAACAAACCTAAGTCTAGTTGTTTTCCTCCAGCTGATATTCTTACAAACAGTACCCAACTTTCAAGAAAAAGCAAAAACAAAACAAAACACTGACTCAGAGGTATCTCTGTGAACTCATTCTATCATCTTTAAAATCAGCAAGAACTTTAAATAAGGAAGCTCCATTTCGTTGGTCACAAAATTATATATTCCAGGAAGATTTTCAGAGTATAAATTATATCTCAGAAGTAATGGTGTTATACTTAAAGACATCATTTTACATGAAATTTTCTCAAGGCAAAATAAAACTGACATCTGATAAGCATTTGCAGTTCTTATGCCAAAGAACAATACCCTAGGGGTTTAAAACTAGAAGCTCCAGTTTGAGTTTCTTAAGAGTTCAAGATAAGAACTCAAAATACTGACGTAAATAATGAACCAGGCCAGATACCACATATAAAATCTTTTTAGTGGGCTTTCACCTAAAATCTCTAAAGTTCTGTTTGATAATTCTTTTAAGTGACAAAGTCTTAAGCAAGAATCCGGACTAACATGGGCATCTAGCTTTGTGTGAAAATTGAAACACAAAAAGAAACTCAGCAAATAACACACCTAGAAGGGGACTGGGTACCATGATGGACAAGAGAGCATCGGGACCACAGACTTGGCACGCAAACATCGGGAAACACCAGTGTTCACGGAGGGCACCCTTCCTCAGAACCTCGGATGTGACTAAAGGACTCTCCACACCTTAATTGGGAAAGGTCTAGGGAATTCGGGTATGCTCGTGGAAATCTTTTGGTTTCTTTTTTTTATTCCATGAACTTCTAAAAAGGATGTGCTAAATCACCTAGGAGACATAATCATCACGCACCCCCCCCACACACACACACACACGAATGCCAGTCTTCTGTGTTGACGATGCGGCAGACACGTGTTACCTAATGCGAATGCGGAAATAAAAGCTCAACTGTCAACCATGAGGAACTCTAGAAAATACAGCATCCGGTGTTGAAACAAGAGAAATGGTATCCAAAGGAAGGGTTAACAGACTGTGAGTAAAAAAAAAAAAAAAATTTGATTGGGCCAATGGCAGTTTTCCTATTCAGTCAAGATGATGTGATATACATAAGATACCATCATCTCCGAGACAACAAATGCACTAGTTTCTACGGTGTCAGCGTAGCTGAGCTCCAACGCTGTTCCCCGCGTGCCCTTCTCTGCGTGTACCAACCACAGGACAGATTCTCGGCAGATTTGGAAAGCAGAAGTAGAGCAGCAGCCATGCTCAAGCTCAGGCAGCCGGGTTAGGCCGGGAACGGCTGCAGCACGGCCCTGTCGCACTTGCTGGCTCACCTTGTCGGCACAGGAAGACAGCCGGCTGGGCCTCTGCTTCCCAGCCCCGTCCAGGTCTCCTAGGAACAGCAGCCCAGGCCCCCAGGCCTCCCCCACAGGAACCAGACGTCCTCCTTTGGCTTGGCTGACTGGTGCTCCAGGTCATGGGCTGCTCCAGGTCACTGCGCCAGTCCCCTGCCGGTCATTCACCTAGCAGAGGAGGGGACGCAAGCCCAGTGCTCAACATCATCGCCGTCTATCACAGGTACTGCAGGCTGGCTGACACCAGGGGTCCTTGAGGAGGGTAACCCCGTGACTGACATTTATTTGGCTCTCTGCTCCCTTTGGGGGTATTTTTAGTTTCAAACCGTAAACATGGTTTGCAAAGGAGACTCTACCAACTTTCCCATGAAGGCTGTTGTAGGCCAAGGAAAACAAATGGTATGAAGATGGGGGCTCACTTGAGAAAGATCTTTCTAGCACTGACAGGGAAAGAAGGAGTCAGTCTCATGGTTTGGATGGGCTGTCCCCAAAAGAGTGTAGGTTGTTTCTTTATTCAAAATAGAAAAAAATAAGCTTTAAAACTACACTCATAGAACTACAAAGCCAGTCGGTCAAGACCAGAAGGAAATAGTACCACCAGCTGATGATCTTAACCTGGAAGTCTGACTATTGCAGTTCGACAGGGGCCTGTGCTGTGGCACAATGGGTTAAGCTGTCATATGCAGCACCAGCATCCCACATGGGCACTGGTTTGAGTCCTGGCTGCTCCACTTCCCATGCAGCTCCCTGCTAATGGCCTAGGAAAGCAGCAGAGGATGGCCCAGGCACTTGGGCTCCTGCACCCATGTTGAAGACCAGGAAGAAGCTCCTGGCTCCTGGCTTTGGCCTAACCCAGCCCCATTTGGGGCTGAACCAAAGAATGGGAGGTATATTCTCTCCCTCCCTCTCTCCCTCTCTCCCTCTCTCCCTCTCTCCCTCTCTGCCTCTCTCCTTTCCTTCTGTAATTCTGACTTATAAATAAATAAGTCTTTAAAATGCAATTGGACAAGAAACAAAAATTAGTATAAAGATAGAAAAGAAGTCACATTATTTGTAAATAATGATTGTCCACATGGAATACTGATGGTCACTTTAGACAAATTTTCAGAATAATTTAAGGTTTAGCTAGCTTTCTGGGAAGATCAACATCAAGAAATCGATTGTGTCCCTATATGTAATGACAAATGAAAAATATAATTTTTATAAATGATATCCCATGAACAACAAAACCTACAAAGTACCTCCAAACAACTCTTTAAACAATATGAAAGATCTTCATGGAGAAAATTATAGTTTTTTATCTGAAGATATAGAAGTCTGGCTAGATGCACAGATAAACTCTTATCTTTAATTTCACTTGCCCACAAACTTAGTGAAATGTCCTCATATCAGTTTCCTATTGTTGCTGAAACAAATGGACACAAACCTGGTTATTTCATACTGATTTCTTTTCTTAATGGCTGAAGTTCAGCTCACAGTGAGTCTGACAGGTCTGGGATCCAGGCAGGGCCAGGCTCTGGTGCTCTGGTGGCTTCCAGGGAGAATCTAGCCTGTGGACTGCTGCCTCCCTTAGCTCCTGGCCACAGCAGCTTGACCTCTGCTCCCATCATCACCTCTGCTCTGACTCGGACCCTCCTGCCTCTAACAGGAAGCCTCCCACATGCACTGAGTTCACCTGGATAGCCCAGGGATATCCCACCATCTCAAGATCCTTAACTGAACCATGCCTGCAAAGCCCCTTTTGCCAGAGGAAGTTAAAGATGCTCATGGGTTTGGACGTGGACTTCCGTGGGAGGGCACAGCATTCTGTCTGCCACATCAAAGAAATGTTGAAGAAACAGGGGAGAGACCCGGCCATACTAGATGCTGAGACTTAGATGAATAAATCTGTAGTAGTTAAGACTGGGTGGCACTGAAAGAGGCATAAACAAGTAGAACTCAGAACAGGGTTCTCACGTAGGGGATGCTGGCACACAGCAGAGGCTCTTACACAAATCGGGAGGGAAAGTTAATAAACACTGTTGAGCCAATGAGGAATACCTCACCAGACATTAACATGAAGTCCAGCTAAATCGTGTACCTACAGAAAAGGAAAACACAGAAAAACACTTTTATGATCCCAGAAAGATTTCTTAAATAGGCCCCCAAGGCACAGATGCTAAATTGCATACCTAAAAATGTGACAGTCCTCCACAGTGAACAACACCGTGCAGCAAACAAACAGGCAGACCACAAACTCTGAAAGATCTTTGATGTTCATGGAGCCAACACAAGGAGAGGCTCACAATTATAAAAAGAATTTCTATAGCTCTTTCAGGAAACATGGGTGGGCATTTGGTTTAGCAGTCAAGACGCTGCTAGGACAATTGAGTCCGATGCTGAAGTGCCCAGGGTTCAGATTCTGGCCCCATTCCTGATTCCAGCTTCCTGCTGATGCACACCCTAGGGGGCAGGGAATGATGGCTTGGGTCCCTGTTACCCTCATAGGAGACACATATTGAATTTGGGTTCTCGCTTCTACCTCGCCTGGCTTCAGCTTTTCCAGGCATTGGAGCACGAACCAGTAGAGGGGAGATTCTCTCAATCTCTCTCCCTCCTTCCCTCTCTCCCTCCCTCCCTCACCTCTAACCTCCTTTTCCCTCCCCCCCCCCTTTCTCCTTCTGCCTTTCAAATAAAGAAAGTAAATGTTTTTGACAAAAAAAAATACAAACAACCTAATAGAAAAAAATGAATCCAGGACACAATCAGATAATTTATAGAACACAAAACCTACACTGCCAAGAAAAAAGAAAAAAAAAAAAGAAGCATGAAAACATGCTTTATCTCATCAGTAATCAGCAAATATAAATTAAAACATATTTTGCACACTATCAGACCTGCAATCATATACCAGTTAAAATGAGTGGATAAGCGAAATTGAAATGCTTTGCTGTGGATGTCAAAAACAATGTAAAGTGAAACTAAAAAGAAGACAAGTTTCAGACTGACTCATAGACTAAACTGACAAATTGAACCAAATGCTTCTACAAGATGTTTTTACATTTGTCATCTGTAGTAAAAGTACAAACGCTTAGGAACAGAAGACACTCAGCTGGTCCTGGGGCAGTTGCCTCTGCAGAGAGAGAAGGGGTTGGGATGGGAGTGGCACAAAAGTTCCTTGTTCCTAAATTTTCACATAAAAATAAACCTGAAGTCAATGAAATACATTGTTGATATTGGCTCATTCTGAATAGGGAATACCTGTCTTTCCATGCTCTCTGATTCTGAAAATACTCAGAATTAAAGAGCCAGTAATCCATGAATGTGGAAAAGTAAAATTAGAAGCAACTCTGGAAAGACAGAGCACATAAATGTGCCTATTTTTCTCTGGTGAGAAAACTGGCTGAGTGAGAGACAAAGAATGTTCCATGCGATGGAAGCAGCCAAGCTGGCCTTTTTTTTTTTTTTAGAACAGACATCCTAATGACAACTTTGGTGACACCCCCTCATCAGAGACCCCCGGACATGGCAGCGCCGGGAAACTTGTACGTTTGCCCAGGACAATGTGTGCTGCAATCCACTATGGGCTCTTCCTGTTGATCCTCTGGGGGAGTCAAACAACAAAATCCAGAACAAAAACTGTTACCCACTCCCGGCTCATCCAGTATTTTTCCGAAACCCCACGTTCAATTTTTTGCTTATCGATCTAAATCTGACCTAGGCCATACTATTACAGGTTGGCTCAGACACTTTCTAGATGGCTTGGCTATTCTAACCAGAGCTGCAGGAAAGAGAAGTGATCGAAAACCCATCGCTTCTGAGCCTATTGCCTGGCACGGGCTCAAGTTTTCTGGAGGACAGCAAACGGAAAATGTTATCACTACTCACCCATTTAACAAGCGATTTGCTCGTGATTTTCTGAGCTGCTTTTTGAGTTAGCATCCAAACAGGCACACAGAAACAAACGCTTATTGACAAAGCTGGTCAAGAGCTGTGGCGGCCCCACAGTTCAGAGCCCTTTGTAAGGACGGTGGATCCAGACCGCCTGCCCGCTCAGCACACAGGAATGCTTGCTTTCCAAGCTACTTTTTCGCCCTGATAAACACCCCTTCCTAATGCAGGGGTAACTGGCAAAATCCTGACTTCGTGTTCTTGGGTTTGTTGGAACCTTCCCATGAGGGATGAAGCAAATAATTCTGTTTCTAAGAATCACTGCAAATTTCTGAATGCTCAATGTCAGTAAACACAGCATTAAGATGGAATTTCTGTTGGGTACGATTGGTGACCTATTTTCATAGCATGCCTTCTGAAACAAGAGAGTAATCCCTCCTGAATCAGAATACACAGTACTTACCATCTTTTTCCAAATCTCAGTATTCAGAATTTTGTACAACTCAGGCTCCCTTGTTAGAATATAAACTTCTTGGGGCACTGGTTGAAGTCCTGGCTACTCTGCTTCCAATCCAGCTCCCTGCTAATATGTGTAGTAAGGCAATGGAAGATGGCCCAAGTCCTTGGACCCCTGCTACCCATGTGGGAGACAAGGGTAGAATTCTGGCTCATGGCTTTGACTTGGCCCAGCCCTAGCTGCTGAGGCCATTTGGGGAGTGATCCAGAAGGTAAAAGAGCTCTCACTGGTGCTTATTTTCTCTCTCTCTCTCTCTTTCTCCTTCTCTCTCTTCCCTACTTCAAATAATTTAATGAATCTTTACAAAAAAGAAAGAAAGAAAGAAAGAAAGAAAGAAAAGAAAAGAAAAGAAAAGAAAAGAAAAGAAAAGAAACTGCCAATCCATTTTGCAAAAAAAAAGAATAAGGCTTTGCCTTCCTTATTCAGAGAAGTATCTGGAACCTCACTGGCACCTCTCTTGAAGAGTTCAGGTACCACATAGTGGACTACGTCATCAAACCAAGAAACAAGATGCACACCCTGTCTTCTGCTCTGATCCACCATGGAAGTAAAAATGTCAGGATTCTAATCAGCTTCCATCCCAAAAACTATGCCTTTCACATATGAAGAAATCCCAGGTACGGTGATTATAATTTTTTTTAAAAGTTATAATCTCACACTGACATCTATAATGATCCATAACATAGGGAAATTTATCCATTAATCTCTAAAGCGTGATTCTTTGTATTGAAGGACAAGGACCAAGACATTAATACTGATGTGAAAACACACAAGCACGCAGCAGGAAGCCCTGCACCCTGGTGTTGGCCGGCCAAAGGGGAAGCCCCGACCTCAGCTGAGCAGGTCGCATTCTCTTTCTGGAACTTAGAAATGGAACCACAAGGGTTGAGTCAGAGTCTTCGCGTGTAAGCGTCTGCAACACGCAACCTTGTGCATGCTCGGGAGGCTGTGGGTTTTGCCCGTGAACTGAAACTAGCAAAAGCCAGGCTGTAGAAAAAGGCCAGTGGGGTGAATGCTGCACTAGTTTCCGTTGCTGCTGAAAGAAATTACCAACTTTAGACGTGCAGATTGATCACTTGCACTGGAGGAGGTCAGGAGTCTAAGTGGATTGGTAAAGTGGCTTTGCTTCCGGATGCTCTCCGGGAAAGGCCATTGCCTTGATTTTTCCATCTGCCGGAGGCTGCTTGAATTCCTTGGCTTACGGCCACATCACTCCAACCTCTAACTTCCATGCTCACATTGTCTCTGACCCTCGCCCTATTGCCTCCCTCTTGCGATTACACTGGGCCCGCCTGGATGGTCTGGGACTGTCTCTTAATCTCCAGGTCTTTAATCACAGCTACCAAGTTCTCTGTGCCGTGTAAAATCACCATTTTCACAGGTTCCAGGGATTGGGGTGGGGAGGGGAGGGGGAAGTTATCCTGCTGACCACAGATGTCCAAGGAAAAGCAGAGACAACAAATGAAGAAAGAAGTTCCAGCAGCCTTTTGTGCCTTGCCCTAGTCATGGCACTCCTGCCCTGGGTTCCAGGACACACGCTTAGCTCCCTGCTGAGCAACAGCTGCATGGTGTGCCCTGTGGAGAAGAATTCTGAAGGTTTATTAGAATGCCAGGATGATTAACAATGCCTACCAAGGACACTAAACAGAAGACCTATATGGCTTCAGTCCTCAAATCACCCTTGCTCTAGACTCGAAGTTGTAGAATTAGTATGGCTGGATTTAAAGAACTTTTTTCTTACCGAAATGGGGCTTCAACTTTGAACATTTAAGTCCTCACTAACTGTACCAGAATCTTAATTCAGGGCTGTCCCTGTCCCTTAGGGTACTGCCCGTCACTGTCATCTTGGTGTCATCTCAGTGAGTGGACGACGTTTAGCAGCTCCCAGACACTCAGCACTTAGAAGAAAAGCAAATCCACTTGGGACTTTTTTACCCCTACCTCTCCCTTCAAACAAAACACCTGCTGCTCAGGCCCCTGAATGCAAATCTGCATACAGGGGCCTCGCACAGAACGGACAATGGATGCGACGTCTGAGGATAACGGATATCACGCCTAAGGAGCGTGGCCACAGCCAGGAGGCTCTCAGTGTCACAGCAGAAAACACTGCTCCAGGTCAGGGCACTTTCCCACGAGGAGAGCCATCACTTTCAGGAACTTGAACTTGTATTTCTGTCGGTTTTGTTCAGTGCCGTGTGCCAGCAGCTCCCTTACACCTGGGTTCTGGGCCTCGCACACCGGGAATTCTGCCCCGAGTGACATTTAATCACTTCATCAACGGCTCACCGGGGGGCTTCTTAGTGACTTTGCCGTGCTGAAACTACGCCATCTCATTCACGCCAGACAGAAACACAGATAAGATGAGCCCGTGGTGTCCCAGAATTTACGAGGAGTCGAAGAGAAGGCTGGAGTGCTTCACGACATCTTTTTTAAGTGGCATCAGGAACTCCGTGGGTCTCTGGGGATCGGGGAGAACACATGGAAGGGGAGGAGCCAGACCGAACACCTTTACCGGAGAGGCCTTTCTGTTGACTGCCCTGAAGTTGTCTTTTTAGGAAGAATTCTTTCCTTTCTGAAGATTTAAGGAGGCGTATGTGACTTAATCCACCACCGTAGCTTTTAAACCCTGTAGAATGAGTGTTTACGAAACGGGATCTTGCACTAGATACTGTAAAAGGGATGTCTGCCTGCGTGTTTTGCCAAGAAATTAAAACTTGGTCTTTGTCAAGAAGCATAAATACACTTGGCAGAATCCAGAGGCTCAGTAGCAAAGATAAAAGAAATGGTTGCCTTCAGCCAATTGCTCACGCTTCGTATAAAACATTTGTCTTCCCCAGGGGCAGGCTTTGCCCCAGTGCAGTCTGGCTCTGGGAGCTATCACCCTTGGGCTCTGGATAGCCCCTGAGATGCTCAGCGTCACTCCTCCCATGACATCTCTCTATGGCCACCAGCAACCCACGGAGGCCTGGTTAGTGCCCCAGAACCTTTCATCTCACGGGAATCTGCTGTTTGCCCCTCCAATAAGGATCAATTTTTAAGAAAGGCATTCCTATGTTTACCATGTCACTCTTTTCACTGCTTTAAAGTCTGATTTGATTTTCTTCAGCTTTCTAGACTATGTATAAATGTCCGGGAGCGGAATGGGCCGTCAGCGCTCGGACTGCTGATCAGTTAACAGCTTTCTTAGTTTTCCACCCAATGAAGCAAAGTAGGGACTGCTCCAGGGGCCACTCTGGTGCTGTGGAGACTTTTCCCTTAAGCCTGCTGCTGGATGTCCCCAAAGACAGAACCCTGGGAGCAACCACAATGGCCTGATTCTGACCAAAAACCTCTATTCTTCCTTTTCCTGTGACACGCACCCAAAACCAGTCAATTATTAACAAAGCAAAACTGCATACACCCAAAGTTAAGGCTGGTTCTTCTAAGCTTATTTTAAAAGTCTAACGTGATTTCAAGGTCACAAACAGCCTAACATTCCAGCAAAACTTGCATCCTTATCAGTAACCAAAATCTGATATTTCTTGCTGGTTAACTCAATTGACTCGGTATACTTGACGATGCTCTAGCCGCGTTTCTTTTACAAGCAGTCTATAAAACTTTCTAAATTACTCAGCTGCTCGTCTGTGTAGAGGAGAGCTGGTTGTGTACTGACAGAACTTTGCTTTCGAAAACTGTGTTCCTGGAGGCAGCACAAGGCTTGCGAGAGGAAAGCAAACGTGCAGAGAGCACAGCCTTGTTCTTCAGGAGCCGGGTCTCAGGCAAGACCGGGGATCTGCACCCAAGGAGCCACCCTCCGCCTCCAGTGGCCCTTGTCTCTTTCCCCTTCAACCCCTGCTATACTTGCAGAAACGTTTTTCCTTACGATTTATTCTTGGACTCTTATAAGACGCTTTTACAAAAAAAAAAAAAAAAAAAAAAGCATTACTCCCGAAACCTTTTGAAAAAGAGTAGTTCACACTATCACCATCCTAATTAATATGATAAGCCTGGGGTGAGCGTTTGGCACACTGATGAAGACGCCACGTGGGAAGCCTACATTCCATAATGGAGTGCCTGAGTTCAAGTCCTGCCTCTGCGTCTGATCCAGCCTACTGCTAATGTGCCCTTGGGCCCCCACCACCCGTGTAGGAGAACTGGATGGAGTTCCAGGCTCCTGACTTTGGCCTGGCCCAGCCCTGGCTGTTGTAGGTATTTAGGATGTGAAGCAGTGGGTGGAAGATCTTTCTGTTTCTATTTCTCTGTCTCTATCTCTCTGACTTCCAAATAAAATGAAAATAAATTTAAAAATTTTTTAAATAACATATAATAAAATGAGGCTACTACTTGGGATTCCCAGTTGGGAGGTAGAATAAAATGAACAAAGAAGTATCCTCTAAGAGAATGACTAAAGTAGGCCGTTTGGCAATGTTGTAACACTGTAGTTCAGATTTTTTGGATTACATTTTTTTTTTTTATTTTAACCAACACAAAACTGGCACATATTTTTGGGGTATAGTATAGTATTTCAATCCATGACCACAATGTGTAATGATCAGATCAGATCAATCAGTGATGGAAACACTTAGCATTTCTTTATGTTTGGAACATGCAAAAATCCCCTCTACTAGTTATTTTGAAATATGTAATTAATTGTTGTCAATCATAGTTACCCTACCGTGCTATAGAACATTAGAAGCTATTCTTCCTGTCACAGTTCAAATTTAAAATAAAAGTTACACATTGCAGATTTTAGATTATAAATACTTTAAAAACTCAAACATTCTGGGGCAATGTTTAATATGTTAATATTATTAGCAAAATCTCTGCCCACAAAACCTCAAACTAAAGGGTATGAGGTGCCATGGTTGGCTCATTTCATGGCTTGACAAATAATTACACAAACCAGGAATTCTTTCAATAAGCCAAACAAGCCACGGCACAGCACTGGCTGTGGCGGCCATTTGAGGGGTGAACCAACGGAAGGAAGACCTTTCTGTCTGTCTCTCTCTCACTGTCTATAACTACCTGTCAAACAAAAAGTAAAAAAAAAAAAGTAAAATGGAAGCATGTTGAAACCTACCATTATGATCCTCATATGATAAAAATTTAAGAGTAACTATCTTGCTTGGCAACTAACATGCTTGGCAAACTTAATAAACCAAATCTTAGATTTACACAATAATCTATGAAATACTTCACTGATAATATGAACTGAAGTTTCTTTAAGAATCCAACTTTTTAAGTTCTACTAGGAAATTTATAAATGTGGTTTTAAGGATTATGCAAAAGACCTTCTAGAGGTTCATGGAAATTGAATTAGAAGATATATTTATTTTGGTGTAAAAATTTTTGAAATCCATGTAGTTTTTTTTTTTTCATAATTGGCATTTTCCATGAACTTTATGAAGGCCCGTTGTAAATAAGTAAGATAAATCACATCATAACAGGAAACAGTTTCCCTTATGAGTAAAAAACAAATCTTCCAAGATTTTACAGAAAAAAAAGTCCCCAGGAAGTTGTTCCAGAGTGGACGTTCCCTTAGCTTTCCTTGTGATAATTCGCATGGCAGCCGCTCCTCAAGCCTGGATGCTCTTCCTCCTGCCCCAGTCCTAGTTCCCCTTGACCTAGTTGAAATTGATTTAGCATTTTTTTTATATTTGGAAATAAATATATTTGTGTGGCTTTTGATTTCATTGCTGTGGTTTATCATTCACAAAAACTTAATGAAATAAGGAAGAACATAGGAAACAACTATGAATAATCCCAACTCTAAAAAATAGGCACAATTCCAAAGCACATTTTTCTCATGCTAAAATAATCTCCCTCAGTCCTAAAGGACCAGTAGACCTCTGCAGTCACCTTGCCCAGCTCCTGTTTCCTCCGGTTGCCTACATTTCTCAAGTTGGCTATGAAGTCTTGGAATCTCTACCCATGAGAACCCATCTGAGACACCACCTGATTCTTAGATGCCAAATCTGATCTATCCCGTTTGTTTCCTTTCTTTAAATTTCCCTTATCCTAAGATTCTCCACGTAAGCCTATTAAGCTCCCCATCCGAGGAATGATTCATAGGGCCATGGTAATCAGAATAATGAATTACCCATCCCTTTCTGCCTCAGGTTACAGAATCTGTCTTTACAGGAGGCAATGACTCGGTGGGAGCTCCCTAAGCACAGACTCGGTGTTTGAGGAATGAACCAGAGGATGGAAGACCTCCCTCTCTCTCTCCCTCTCTCTCTGAAACTCTGCCTTTCAAATAAATAAATCTTTTTAAAAAATTAGATTATAAACATTGATTTTATTCAGAATTGGCAAGTGTGTGAAAAAACAGGCACTTTCCCTCAACCTTTATTGAAGTGGGAAGTGTGACAATTCTTTGGAAAAAATTTGGCAATACTTACCAAAACTTTCAAAGTGTATATCCCCCATATCTGACATTTTATATTCCACAGTTTGAGGTGCTCACAGTCAACCAGGGTCCCAAAACATTAAATGGTAAAGTTCTAGAAACAAACAATACATAAGCTGTGTACTGCACACCATCTTGAGTAGCATGATGAAACCTCTCATTGTCCTGTTCCCTCCTGCCCAGGATGTGAATCATAGCTTTGTCTAGCATAGAATATCCATGCTGTATACACTACTCATCCATTGGTCACTTAGTAGTAGCCAATTCAGCTATCAGATAAAATGTCTTATACTTTTTATATAAAATTTTAGGCATCCACTGGGATCTTGGAACATATCCGCTGAGGATAAGAGAAGAATATTATGTACACTTTGACCTAGAAATTCCTCTTTTAGGAATTTATTCTGCAGAAATAGTTGAACATGCGTGTCTGAGAATTTTCATAATATACTTAAAATAGCAAAAACAACTCATCTAAATAAGATAATGTGATACACTCATATAATGGAAAATACTTCATTGCCTTTTTTTATATAAAAAAAGGTTTGTTTATTTGAAAGGCCAAGTAATAGAGAGAGAGGGAGAGGCTTAGAGAGTGAGAGGGAGAGAGAGATTTTCTATCTGCTGGTTCACTTTTCAAATGGCCATAAAAGCCAGAGCTGGGCCAGGCTGAAGCCAGGAGCCAGGAGACAAGAACTCCATTCTGGTCTCTCACATGTGTAGCAGGTGCTCAAGCACTTGGACCATCCTCTGCTGTCTTCCCAGGCACATTAGCAGGAAGCTGGATCAGAAGAAGAGCAGCTGAGACTTGAACCAGGCATGCCACTCAGATGTCATCATCCCAAATGGCAGCTTAACCCATATGCCATAACACCTGCCCCACCTCCTTACCTTTCAAAATGAGATGAAATTATGTGCATTGACAAAAAAATCTCCAATATACATTAAAAAATCAAACAGTAAATTGCACAGCATGGCTTCTTTTGGTTTCCAAGAACAGACATAAGGTAAGCCAGCCCACATGGAGAAATACAGAGAGGAAGACTCAGGTGATAAAGATATCAATCTTAAGTTGCTCCATAAATGTAATGCAATCCTAGTGAAAACTAACATCATATTTCTTTCCTAGAGCTAGACCAATTAATTCCAAATTTCAGGCTAGTCAATAAATAAGTAAACAAGACAGGCAGAAGAACCCTGGAAAGAATGAGCAATTGTTAGAGGTGGACAGTGGGGGTGAAGAAGAGAGACTGGTGTCTATCAGATGGTAAAACACATTAGAAAGGTCTCTGTAATGCAACCACTTGGTTGAACATAAAGGCAGGAAGCATTAATGAGATAAATCATTGGAAGAAGATAAAGTATAAAAACAGACCTAAACTGATGTAAGAAATGTAAGAAAATGTAAAATGATATAGCCCACACTCCAAGTCATTGGGGAAAGCCTGGATTTTAACACATTGTTAATTAACAAAATGTTTAACCTAGAAATGTAAATACAAACAGTCGCTGAAACCAAGATAATACTGGATCCATATTTCATCCCATGCACCAGCATGGATTCAAGTGAATCAGAGGTCTAGGTTTATAAAATGAGCTCCTATCAAGACAACATGAGTGAATTCATTTAAATTCTGAAGGTGAAGGAAACTTTCCTACCTTCAGACTCAATATCCAGACATAACAAAACAGACAGTTTTTGCAAGGCAAAGACAAACTGAGGGGGCCGGCCCTGTTAGGAATAGATTAAGCCTCTGCCTGCGGCGCCGGCATCCCATATGGACACCGGTTCGAGTCCCAGCTGCTCCTCTTCTGATCCAGCTCTCTTCTCTGCTGATGGCCTGGAAAAGCAGTGGAGGATGACCCAGGTGCTTGGGCCCCTGAACCCACCTTGCAGACCCCGAAGAAGTTCCTGGCTCCTGGCTTCAGATCAGCCCAGCTCCAGGTGTTGTGGCCATCTGAGTAGTCAAACAGTGGATGGAAGACCTCTCTCTCTCTACCTCTTCTCTGTAACTCTGCCTCTCAGATAAATAAATAAATCTTTAAAAAATAAAGACAAATTGAGAAAATACTTGCCATGTTTATCATGGAGTTAATCTCTGTGGTATATGAAGAGTTTTTAACGATTATGTAGAAACAAGACTGACAATCTGACATAAAAATTGCAAGAGATTTAAATAGTTTATACAAAAACAAAAGCAAATGGCCTTGAACATAAAAAAGTCATACTTATAAAAATGAAAATTAAGATGTAGTAAAATATTATTTCTCTACCAAGAGATTGACAAAGATCTGAAATCCACAGTTTTCTCTGTTCACCAGGTAGTGGAGAAACAGGCATTCTTCCTCATTGTTGGTGGGGATGCATAATGGTGAAAGCTCTTTGGAGATGGGAGAGGCTCGGTGGAGTAACGGGGTTAAGCCGCCAGCCGCAATGTCAGCATCCCATATGGGAGCCAGTTCAAGTCCTGGCTACTCCACTTCTGATCCAGCTCCCTGTTAATGCACCTAGGAAGGCAGTGGAAGATTGCCTAAATACCTGGGTCTCTTCTACTCATGTGGGAAACCTGGATGAAGCTCCTGGTTCCTGCCTTCTGCAGCCATTTGGGGAGGGAACCAGTAGATAGAAGAAGATCACTCTCTCTTGGGGCCAGTGCCATGGTGCAGTGGGTTAATCCTCCGCCTGCGGCACTGGCATCCCATATGGGTGCCGGTTCTAGTCCCGGCTGCTCCTCTTCCGATCCGGCTCTCTGTTTTGGCCTGGGATAGCAGTGGAAGATGGCCCAAGTCGCTGGGCCCCTGCACCGGCATGGGAGACCAGGAGGAGGTTCCTGGCTCCTGGTTCCTGGATTCGGGTTGGCACGGCTCCAGCCATTGGGGCCATCTGGGGAGTAAATCAGAGGAGGGAGGCCCTTTCTCTCTGTCTCTCCCTCTCACTGTCTGTAACTCTACCTCTCAAATAAATAAAATCTTAAAAAAAGAAGAAGAAGATCACTCTCTCACTCTCTCTGAATCTCTGTTTCTCTCTGTAACTCTGCCTTTCAAATAAATAAATAAAATCTTTAAAAATAAAAAAGTAGTTGAGTTCTTGCCACTCACACAGGAGACGTGGATTAAGTTTCTGATTCTCATATTCTAGATATTGTGGGCATTTGGGGAGTGAACCAGTAGATGAGCTCTTTCTTTCTAATAAAAAAAAGTATTTTAATGAAAAATTTCCATGAGCATTCTAAAGGCCCCTTGTATATACAAAATTATTGTGACATTATTTATAATTGCAAAAGTTGGAAGAAACTCAAATAAATCTCCATTGACAGAACCCTGGTCAAAAATTTTAAAAAGATAGCCTATTCATACAGTAGGGCTTATATACAATGCTAAAAAAAAATACTGGGCAGTTATATCTATTTATCTAGATAGATAGATACAGAATGATCTTTAGGCTATATTATCAATCTTTAAAAAAAATTTATTTATTTACTTGAAAGACAGAGTTACAGAGAGCGAGAGAGAGCGAGAGTGAGAGAGAGAGAGAGAGAGAGAGATCTTCCATCTGTTATTTCAACCCCCAAAAACTGCAACAGCCAGAGCTGGGCAGATCCAAAGCTTCTTCTGGATCTCCCACGTGGGTGCAGGGGTCCAAGCACTTGGGCCATCTTCCACTGCTTTCCCAGGTACATTAGGAGGAAGATGGATGGGAAGTGGACTCAAACAGGCACCCATATGGAATGCCAAGGTGGCAGGTGAAGGCTTAACTTGCTCTGCCATAGAGCCAGCCCACTATTTTTTTTAATGTGCTAAATAATATGTTGTTTTGTTGGTAACAAAGGTAACTACAAGATATATACTATAATGTATAATATATGCATTTATTTTTTTAAATTTTATTTGTTTTAACTTTTATTTAGTAAATATAATTTTCCAAAGTACAGTTTATGGATTACAATGGCTATTTCCTCCCCATAACTTCCCTCCCACCCGCACCCCTCCCATCTCCCGCTCCCTCTCCCATTCCATTCACATCAAGATTCATTTTCAATTCTCTTTATATACAGAAGACCAATTTAGTATATATTAAGTAAAGATTTCATTAGTTATCATCCACACAGAACATAAAGTGTAAAATACTGTTTGAGTACTAGTTATAGCATCACTGCACATTGGACAACACATTAAGGACAGAGATCCCACATGAGGAGTAAGTGCACAGTGACTCCTGTTGTTGACTTAACAATTTGACACTCCTGTTCATGGCGTCAGTAATCTCCCTAGGCTCTAGTCATGAGTTGCCAGGACTATGGAAGCCTTTAGAGTTCGCTGACTTCAATCTTATTCCGACAGGGTCATAGTCAAAGTGAAAGTTCTCTCCTCCCTTCAGAGAAAGGTACCTCCTTCTTTGATGGCCCATTCTTTCTACTGGGATCTCACTTGCAGAGATCTTTTATTTAGGTTTTTGGGGTCCTCCTCCTCCTCCTCCTCCTCCTCCTCCTCCTCCTCCCCCTCCCCCTCCCCCCCTCCCCCTCCCCCTCCCCCTCCCCCTCCCCCTCCCCCTCCCCCTCCCCCTCCCCCTCCCCCTCCTCCTCCTCCTCCTCCTCCTCCTCCTCCTCCTCCTCCTCCTCCTTCTTCTTCTTCTTCTTCTTCTTCTTCTTCTTCTTCCCCAGAGTGTCTTGGCTTTCCATGCCTAAAATACTCTTATGGGCTCTTCAGCCAGATCCGAATGCCTTAAGGGCTGATTCTGAGGCCAGACTGCTATTTAGGACACCTGCCATTCTATGAGTCTGCTGTGTATCCCACTTCGCATGTTGGATCATTCTCTCCCTTTTTTATTCTATCAGTTAGTATTTGCAGACACTAGTCTTGTTTGTGTGATATTGTATAATATATGTATTTATATATAGTATATTGTAAAACATATGTTTATATTTTCAAACCATAAACATTTAAAGGTTAGATTAAAAGGTAATAAAAATGATTACACATAGGAGAAATAGAACAAGAATGAAAGCATCAGAGATGGAGGCAATATTTCCCTAAAGAGACTTGTTAGATTTTGATCAGAATCCATGTAGCATCATGATGAGTGAATTAAGCCAGTCCCAAAGAGACAAATATCATTTGTTTTCCCTGATCGGTGACAACTGAGCACCAAAGGGGAAACCTGTTGAAGTGAAATGGACACTATAAGAAACAATGAACTGATCAGCTCTTGTCCTGACTCTAGATGTACAATGTAATACTTTATCCTTTTTAGTATTTGTTGTTGTTGTTGTTGTTCTAGTACTAGTGGTTGAACTCTGTAATTAACACACAATTATTCTTAGGTGTTTAAATTTTAACTGAAAAGTGATCCCTGTTAAATTTAAGAGTGGAAAAAGAGAGAGGGAGGAGATGTACAATTTGGGGAATGCTCAATCAGACTTGCCCCAAATGGTGGAGTTAGAAATGTGCCAGGGGATTCCAATACAATCCCATCAAGGTGGCATGTACCAATGCCATCTCACTAGTCCAAGTGATCAATTTCAGTTCACATTCGATGGCCTGGATAGGTCTAAGAGTCAAAGGGATCACACAAACAAGACAAGTGTCTGCTAATACTAACTGATAGAATCAAAAAGGGAGAGAATGATCCAACATGCGAAGTGGGATACACAGCAGACTCATAGAATGGCAGATGTCCTAAACAACACTCTGGACTCAGAATCAGCCCTTAAGGCATTCGGATCTGGCTGAAGAGCCCATGAGAGTATTGTAGGCATGGAAAGCCAAGATACCATGGAAAAGAAAAAAAAAAAGAAGAAGAAGACCTAAATGAAAGATCTCTGTGAGTGAGATCCCAGTGGAAAGAACGGGGCCATCAAAGAAGGAGGTACCTTTCTCTGAAGGGAGGAGAGAACTTCCACTTTGACTATGACCCTATCGGAATAAGATCAAAGTCAGCGAACTCTAAAGGCTTCCATAGCCCTGACAACTCATGACTAGAGCCTAGGGAGATTACTGACGCCATGAACAGGAGTGTCAAATTGTTAAGTCAACAACAGGAGTCACTGTGTACTTACATCCCATGTGGGATCTGTCCTTAATGTGTTGTCTAATGTGCAGTGATGCTATAACTAGTACTGAAACAGTATTTTTACACTTTGTGTTTCTGTGTGGGTACAAACTGATGAGATCTTTACTAATTATATACTGAATCGATCTTCTGTATATAAAGAGAATTGGAAATGAAAAAAAAAAAACCTGGTGTTAAATTGGAAATGGCATAGAAAATTAATTTTTTAAAAAAATATTATGCAGGATCTCTATCTTTAATGTGCTGTACACTCTTATTTAATGCTATAACTAGTACTCCAACAGTATTTTTTTCACTTTGTGTTGCTATATGGGGGCAAACTGTTGAAATCGTTACCTAATATATACTAAACTGATCTTCTGTATATAAAGAGAATTGAAAATGAATCTTGATGTGAATGGAAGGGGAAAGGGAGAGGGAAAGGGGAGGGTTGCGGGTGGGAGGGAAGTTATGGGAGGGGGGAAGCCATTGTAACCCATAAGCTGTACTTTGGAAATTTATATCCATTAAATAAAAATTTAATAAATGAAAAAAAATCCCAACTATAAAAAAATCCAAAAATAAAATTAAAACGAAATTAAAAGAGCAATCTCTATAAACTGTGATCAAACTAAAATAACTGAAGCTATACATCATATTGGTAATTTATTCTCAGAGAGAAAAATTTCAAGTCCCTTTAAAACACAGTACTCTGATACGTTTTTAGTGGGATAAAGTCAGTAACTGAGAATAAATTTCAACATCATTTAGTGGTTTTAGTAGTAGTGATATTTGTATTGTTATTTTAGAGCTATTTTATACGTTGCAGAATAAACAAGCAATTATGTGAATATTATAGGGAACCAACATTTTCCAGATAAAAATAGATACAAGAATAACATCAAACAAGTGAAGAAAAGTTCTATAATATTTTAATTGGAAATATCAATAGTAATTTATAATTTTAAAAAAATCTATTTTCCTACCTGGGACCTGTGAAAAGTCTGATAACAATGAATACAATGCAGTCTGGTCTCTAAATATCACCCCCACTTCCCAGGGGCAAAAATACTATGTGGGGATTCCCTGGAGGGATGACTAATTTTAGGTTAGGTGAGCTTAGAGAAGGGAAAGAACGAAGGAAAGACAATGATCCTTGGGTTTTTTGTCAGAAATGTTTTAAAGGATAATAGGGCTATAGATAAAGGAATGGGGGGGGGGAGCAACTTGAATGAGTTTCCTATAATCAATCAGAGAACCAGAAAGAAAAAGACCATGATCGATGGAAATCATATTTTTAAAAATTTTTTTAATTTATTCCCCCCCAAAGAAACCTTTTATTTTAGGAATACAGACTTCATTCACTTCATAAATACAACTTTAGGAATATAGTGATGCTTCCCACCATTCCCCGCTCTCACCCACTCTCCCACACCTCCCCCTCCTCCCTCTCCCATTCCCAGTCCCATTCTCCAAGATTGAGCGAATCAAACCAAATATGGAAAAATCCAGAAAGAAGAGAAAGCTCTCAAAGAGAAAGCTCTATTTCAGTGATGACAACTGAAGGGGGAAATTAGTCATTCACTGTGCCTTTTCTACACAAATTATATTTTAAAGCATCATGATAGCCCTAATGGATGCTGCAAAGTGCCTCATTGCAGAATTATTTCAGTAGACAAGTATAGAGAAGAAATGATAAAATTCAAAAACATCTATTTTACAATCCCTGATGAAATAATTGATGGGGACTATGGCCATGAACAGATGCTAAAACCCCGGAACAAAGGGTCATTGGGAAGTAGACATTTGCAGGGTGACAAGCACTGATGACTTGGATATAAGAGGAAAAGAAAAACTTTACTTCAGAGAGACCAATCTGTCACTCCTGGCTACACTGGTCAATCTTGAAACCACTGGTTGTGGGAAAATTAGGTGTTGTGTGCCTTAACAGTAAAAAGATAATCAGGCAAAGTGGAAAGTGGATTGGATATTCGATTGTAGGGATGGGGGTGGGGTTACCATCAATTTTGTTAGATGCAATTAGGAAAATAAACTTCCCCTGCCCACTTGGAGTTGTATACTGAAGTATTTAGGAGAGAAATGTAATAATATCTAGGACTTGCTTTAAATGCTTCCATAAAGGAAAAAAGAGATGTAATATGGTAAAATGTTGATCACTTAAATTAGGTCCTTGGTACTCTGATAGAAAGCTCAATATAATGTGTGTTAGAAAGCTTTAAAATTTAAAAAGGACAACTTGTAAAACCTAAAATTTTAATATTTTCTGTTTTTATTAACACATTTGTATATGCCTTTTTGTGTACAGCAATACTTTCACACTCACTCATCCACTGAGCCTCAGATGTGATGAGTGGTGCTTCTTCTGATGACAGGAACAGACACAGTCCAGCCCTCGTGGGGCCTACATCAGAGCAGAAGAAGCAAACACTAAACTAGATATGAAATTAATTGTTCAGTTGCAGCTGTGATGAGACCTGAATGGAAACATTCAGGCAGTGAGGACAGCATCCGCCACCAGGAGACGCGACCTGGAAAGGGCAATATATTCACGTTGTTCCCCAGAGCAAGAGAACCCTAGAATTTCATCAAGAGGAGTGACTGAATTCTTGGCAGCAAGAGAGGACTTCAGGGTTAGGGGCGGAAGCCAGCTTGCAGACGGGCTCAGGGACCAGTCAAGTGAGAACAGTGTCCCAGAGAACAGAATCTCCAGGGTCCCCCACGGAGGACTAAACCATGTGTTAATCTTGCAGCGAAACTGGCTCCCCACCCCAGCCGATCAGAGAGAGGAGGCAGGGCTGGGGGGACAGGCTGGTTAGGGACTTCCTGCCTGGAATCGGCAGCTGGGGAACGCGGGGACAGGGGAAGGCCGGGGAGATTAGGCAGGGCTCACCCAAGCCCTCATAAACTTGGACGAAAGGTCAGACTCCAGTTTATTTACAAACAATAGTGCATTACTTGCATTCCCCAGAGTAATACTTCTGGAAGAGTATTAACTATTAACGGGAAGTCCCTCCAGATCGCAAACTGCTTCACAGCACTAATAATGCATTTTGTCTCTGCCTCCCCAGAAATCCAAAATCCTGGATTGTCTCTGGGTTCAGCCAGGTGGAACATGGCTTTCCATTTCCTTACCCTTCACAGATGGAACAAACGTGAGGAGTCTAAAAGAGACTGCATCTTTTGCTTAACCCCTTTTTTTTATCTTTTTTTTTTTTTTTTTAATTTTTGACAGGCAGAGTGGACAGTGAGAGAGAGACAGAAAGAAAGCTTAACCCCTTTTTTAAAATGAAATATTGTAAGTACATTGGGAAATGCAGAATTATATGCATATAAACCTTACCTACCAACCAGAATTGAAAAATGTCAGTATATGACTGACTTTTTTGTTATTTAAGAAGAGAACATTATACATAATGCTGAAGTCCTTTGATATCCTTCTCCAAACTGCTTGCCTTCCCCTGCAGAGCCAGCTGCCTCCCTGAATTGATGGTCTCGTCTCCTCATCCATGTTTCTACATTTTCATACATACTTGGATGGTTTTGTTCCTCTTGAACAACGTATACAGTAAGTTACCCAAGTTTATCATACTACTATAAAGTACCAGTCCGCCACTTGTTTTTGTCATTTAACACTGCTTTCAAGATTCAGAAATACAGGTCCAATTTGCTGAACTTCACTATTGCGATATTCCACCGTAAGATCATCTATCCCTTTCTTCCACTGGTGAGCATCCTTAGATAACATGTGCCCCTTCAGTGAACATCCTTAGGTGGTATGTGCAAGAGCATCTCTAAGATTTATACCAAGAAGTGTAAATCTATGTTCCCATCTTTTTGCCTAAATACAACGAGCATCCTGGGGTGCAGAATAAGTCTTTAAACTTCTCTGACCCTGGAGGCAACAGAGAAATTCAACAGGGCTGATGAATGACACCACTTTGGGGGATAATTAATAAATATTTACTTAATGATGGTACACATACATGATGTATTTATTATGATTCTGTCAGTTAATGACTGTGTATACAGGTTTACATATTATAATTTGCTTAGAATAAATAACTTTGATTAGAACTTTCTAATTTGTTGCTATAAACTCCCTTTACCCTAGAATATTTAGCATAACAAATCTTAGCTCCCCTGGAGAAATTTGAATCATATCCTCCTCCTATCTTTCACAACCCAAGACTCTCATCCAGTGAAACTGAGTTGATATTACTCTTTTCTCTCATCCCACAGTGAAAAGTGTTCAATCCAAATTTTGGGTCTTCAGAAGATAACCTGTATTCCTACAATGTCCACCCAATTTCAGCTGCAGAGTCAAAAAATCTTAATATTCTAGCTAGTCTATGATTTATACAAACCTAAATGACACCATTGTTGAGAATACCCGTAAAATCTAAATTTGGGGGGTTGGCGCTGTGGCATGGTAGGTTAAGCCTCCACCTGTGGTGCCAGCATCCCATTTGGGCACCAATTTGTGTCCCAACTGCTCCTCTTCCAATCCAGCTCTCTGCTAATGCCTTGGGAAAGCAGTAAAAGATGGCCCAAGTGCTTGGGCCCCTGAACCCACGTGGGAGACCCAGAAAAAGCTCCTGGCTCCTGGCTTTGGATTGGCTCAGCTCCAGACTTTGTGGCCATCTAGGGGAGTGATCCAGCAGATGGAAGACTTATCTCTGTCTCTCCTTCTATCTATAACTCTGCCTCTCAAATAAAATAAATAAATCTTTTTAAAAAATCTAAGTTGTTGAATATACATAAATCAGCTAACATATTCATATATTTCATTTCAGCTATTTATATGTACAAATTGTATATCACTTAGAAAGACATGAGAGAAAAGAATCAAATGTTAGGAACAAAGTATTTCGAAGCAGAGTGCTCATTAAGCATTGATGAAGTTCTCCAATGAGTATCCATGGATTTATGTTTTCTCGTTTTCATCAGTGTACACTTCCAATCCACAAAGGAGGTAATGGAATGACTCCTTCACTCCATTTTGGGGGGAGGGGAGATGAGAAAGCTGAGATGCAGCTTTAGTCAATTCATTAAAGTGTCAGATTTATTGAATTAACTTAATTCAGTTAGTTAAAACAAATCAAGTTATCTTTACTGAGGCCATTAGATAATATTAGCTGACAAAAATATGAGCTAAACTTCAGCCAAACACAGCAGGACTAAGTAGAACCCGTTTTCCATCTCTGGCCTCATAGGTAGCCTAAAACTAGGGACGACCTGGTGTCCCTCTGGACTGGGACAGAAACCCTGAATTCTCTCCCATTCTGAGTGGAAAGCATACCACTAACATTAAATTCAGTAAGCAAGTGCTGGGGGTCACGGTGGAATGTGACAAAGGAAACCTCTCCAGCCTTACAGAGAGTTGTAGTTCCTGTGCAAGTGACATGCACATTTTGAACATTCAAAACCACAAAAGGACTACTCCACAAACAATCCTATAAACCAAGGGTTCTCATTGTTAATCTCACCAGATGAAAACAAAAACTTACTTTTTCTGAGAAGGCAGTGTATGCTTTCTGGGCATTCCCTGAAGATGATACTTAAGTGTGGGGGTTTTGACAGGCCAAACTGCAGGTGGGAGGAAGGTTTATTGCTGACTTGCACTTTCACTGAATCCCAGAGGTTGAGAGTCACTGATGGGAAAATTCCGAGGCCCCCTCCACCATCTGTGCTGATGGGACAGCCTCAGAGACGTAAGAGCTGACCCACTTAGCACTTCCTGTGACCAGACACTGCTCTATGTGTGTTCACTGGTATTATCTCATTCTCCACAGCCACATGAGGTAGATGCCAATATTATCCCCATTTTTAAAAGATGAGGACATTTAGACAAAGCCAGATTAAGCAACCGGCACAAGTTACACAGCTCGGGGGCTGTGGTCTCCCACCCTAGACCAGGGAGCATGTTTCACACAGCTCCAACAGGACCAGGCCTGGCTACACATTGGCTCTAGGCTAAAGCCCTCAGGGAAACTGGGTCTGCTCTGTCACCATCCTCAGATCTGGTGCCCCATTGCCAGACTCAACATCCAGAAGGAAAGACACAGAAAACCAAGAGCGGGATTGTTACACACTCTGAGGTGGCCAGTGCAAAGCCTGGCCTGCGGAGACTCTTCAAACCCAAGCCAGTCTGGAGCTGGACAGGGTTTGGTTTTGTTTTACATGCTACACTTTTATAAAACTCTATTAATAATTCTGCAAATGCTAATAGTTGAACCACTGAAAGATGGGAGAGATTTCTTAGTCAAATAAATTTGAAAAAAAGCATTCTACCAATCATTCACAATGAATATGAATATATATTAAAGGCTCATAGAAGTCCTAGAGCAGAGCCATGTTCAAATTTACTTAAACTAGCAGGAAGTAGATACAGAAGATATGATGAGTCTACATCCTTAAGCATTCCCCTAAGATTAAGGGTCAGAAATCTCTGAGGGGGCAAATGAAGTGGGAAAACTCAGGGAGATTTAAGTTCATGAGGCCACACCTACCCCACCCCCATGTAAACCTATCATCAATCAGATGACCCCTTCCTAAGATGCACCTCCCCTTTCCTGGGACCTGGGGGCAGTACTGTAAGAAGCCTGAGGAAGGGGAGGGCTGTCCCTCTTTCTCTCTCTCCTCACCTCGTGGGCCCAGGACAAGCAGAGTAGGGTATGAAATTCCCCTTTTCACCTTAGGCCCACTCTCCCTAAATGAAGCCCTTATGTGCCTGTGTATTCTCACTTTATAAATAAACCTTACCATGCCACAAAATAAACAAACAAACTTACTTAAACTAGGATTTTCCAAACTTGTACCTCTTATACTTCCAAGAAATATCATTTGGGGCCAGTATTTTAGAATTAGTTGACCCTTTAGGACAGGTGTGGAAAGAAACAAATGTCTTCTCTGCATGTCTTGACAACTTACCCCAAGGGCTGTTAAAACCCCTGTATCACTACTGCCCCAGCCTGGTCTCAAGAAGGGCTTCTCTCTGAAACCTATGCAGGACCAACCTTCTGAGGTTCCCATCCCATCCTCCCAGGCCTAGGCTTAGCTTCCCAAGTCCCTTTGGACTTTTCTATTAAACGGCATGGTGTGTGGCCCTGAGCAACTTCAAAACAAACCATCCAGCTGATCTCACAACCAGGGAGCAAGACATTTTGTTTGGAGTTTTGGAAGATCTCTGGCAACTTTCCACAGAAGTGGTTCCCCCATAAGCAATGGGTCACAAACATTTATTATGGACAGAAGCAACTGGGTAATAATAGAACAGACACATGTGGTCCTCAAGGTTTCTTCTCCAAAGAGGAGCTAAACTGAATTAACTTTGTTCCCACAGTAGCCTACGTAGTATTTGTAAGGGTCTGAGAAACCTGAAAATTACAAGGCAAGCCACAAGTGAATTGCTGTTCAGCCAAGTCAGAGCGCTAACAGAAAGTTAAATTCCTCTGTGGCCAAACACAGCATCAACTTCCCAGTCTAGCAAAGGACAGCAAACCAGCCAGTGACTATCTCACAGTCATCCACTGTTCCATCAGCCAAGGATCTCAGAGCTTTGGAAGAGCGCAAACAGATTCAGATAGTCATCTTACTGGAGCACAACCCTTCCTAGACCAGGGCAGCTGTTACCTGACGTCACCCTCTCCTTTTCCAGGTGCTAGGGGAGGTGGACATTAGGAATACCTTATAGTTGTTAAGGTACTCGTGATAGTTGATGGCATTTTTTGTTTTAGTTGTAATTCTCATAAGAAATCTAATTCTCATTAGATTACATCAGCCATGGCCTAACACTGTTACTGAGCTAAGTAAAAAACTGTTCAATGGAAAAAGGAATACCTGTGAGAGGTTGGCCAGGTCTCTTTGTTTCTATGGCTTTCGTTTTTCAACATAAAAAGAGACTGTGGCAGGCATTTGCAGCATGGGTAAGATGCTGCTTGAGATGCCCACATCCTGTATCAGAGTGCCGGGGTACAGGGCCCAGCCCCACTCTGTTTCCTGCTTCTCCCACACCCTGAGAGACAGCAGCTGATGGCTCAGGTAGATGGGTTCCTGCCACTTATATAGGAGACTCAGATTTTATTCTGGCTCCTGGTTTCAGCATGGCCCAGACCAGCTGTCGTAGGCATTTGGGGAATGAACCAGTAGATGAGAGATCTCTCTCTCTCTCTCTCTCTCTGGTTCTCTGGCTCTGGCTCTCTGCCTAAATAAAATACATTCAAAAATTTTACAATAAATAAAAGAGCACTGAAGAAGACAATCATTAAGGTTCTTTTAAGCTTTAAAACTATGAATATACTGTAACCTATTACAAAATTGGAAGTAACATATTAAGTAGAATTATATCATTTGCATTCAAAGTTCCATTTTTTATTCCTTAATTCCTCCGAGAAATAGTAGGTTCCTCAAGGACAGAGGCTATACTTGCCATTCCCTATACATTTTGTTTTGTTTTTGTTTTTGTTTTGACAGGAAGAGTGGACAGTGAGAGAGAGAGACCGAGAGAAAGGTCTTTCTTTGCCGTTGGTTCACCCTCCAATGGCCACCGCAGCCAGCATGCTGCAGCCAGTGCACCGCGCTGATCCGAAGGCAGGAGCCAGGTGCTTCTCCTGGTCTCCCATGGGGTGCAGGGCCCAAGGACCTGGGCCATCCTCCACTGCACTCCCGGGCCACAGCAGAGAGCTGGCCTGGAAGAGGGGCAACCAGGACAGAATCCGGTGCCCCGACTGGGACTAGAACCTGGTGTGCTGGCGCCACAAGGCGGAGGATTAGCCTATTGAGTCACGGCGCCAGCCCCCTATACATTTTTGTGAAGTGTCTTGTATTAAGTCTACTTTGTTCCCTACTATGCCTCCGGGCCTAGCACTGTGGCTACTCACTGACCAGCTGACATGGAGGGAGTCACATTTCTATCTTCACAATGCCACTGAAACTTGTCACTCAGAGTTCACCAACCTCCTAATGTCTAAGTCAAATGGTCTTCTGGCCCACACTGCCCTCAAGCCCTCTGTAACTCAAGATCTATGAAATCCATCTTTACATTTTTTTTAAAAAGGGATTTATTTGAAAGAGTGATGGAAAGAGAGGAAGAGACACAGAGAGAGATCTTTCATCTGCTGGTTCATTCCCTCAATGGCTGCAACAGCTAGAGCTGGGTCAGGCCAAAGGCAGGAGCCAGGAACTCCATTCCTGTCATGTGGGTGATGGGGGCCCAAGCACTTGGGCCAGCTTCTGCTGCCTTCTCAGGTGTATTAACAAGGCGCTAGATCAGAAGTGGAGCAGCCAGGATTCAAGCAAAGACTCTGATATGGGATGCCAGTGTCACAAGCAGAAGCTTAACCAGGTGTGCCACAACACCTCCTTCTCCATTCCTGTGATTTGAAGACAAGATAGAAACTGGAGAGAGAAATTATAACTCTCTCTTGTCCTTGTGGGTGGATGGGTTATAGTGAAGTGTCTGCTGATATTTTGTACGTAGGTCCTTTAAATTTTAGACTCTCTTGTGACCAAGGAAAGGGACAGAGTGACCTGCTGACTCATTTTACAATAACACTTCTTGAAAATTATTAAACATCAGGCATTCTACTGGAACTATCACATTTAATTCTCACAACAACTATATAAAATAAGCATTATTTTTCCAATTGCTTGGAAAACTGAGGCTTAGACATGTTTACTACTTGCTCATGCTAGCTGGAATCTAGATCCAAGACCCATCCCCCTCCATTTCCCTAAACACTCTCAGTATACTCAATGTTCAATAGATACGTGCTGAATATCTACATTGAAAAGCACCATTTTGGACCCCTTGAGGTTTAAAACATAAATTAGACATATCAAGGCTACTTTAAAAGGTCATGGAAAACAGAATTTTCTTTAAATATCAGAGACAGAGCCATAGATAGATGGAACTCCCACCTCTGATTAACTCCCCTAAATGCCTGCAATGCCAAGGGCTGGGTCAGGCCAAAGCTGGGAGTTAGGATCTCAATTCATATCTCTCATATGGGTTGGAAGGATTCAAACAGACTTTTTAAAAAAAGATTTATTAATTTACTTGAGAGGGTAGTTAGAAACAGAGAGAGGGAGAGACAGAGAGACACATCTTTCATCTGTTGGTTCACTCCCCAGATGGCCAGAACAGCTGAACCAATCTGAAGCCAGGAGCCAGGAGCTTCTTCCAGGTCTCCCACACGGATGCAGGGTCCCAAGCACTTGGGCCATCTTCTACTGCTTTCTCAGGTTGTCAACAGGGAGCTGGATTGGAAGTGGAGTGGCTGGGACTCGAACAAGCATCCATATGAGATGCCAGGGCTGTAGGCAGATGCTTAACCTAGTGAGCCAGAGCACTGGCCCCTCAGATGTTTTTTTTTTTTTTTTAAAGATTTATTTTCTTATTTATTCGAAAGGTAGTTACAGAGAGTGGAGGAGTAGGTGGAGGAGGAAGAGAGAGAGAGAGAGAGAGAAGAGAAGAGAAGAGAAGAGAAGAGAAGAGAAGAGAAGAGAAGAGAAGAGGAGAGGAGAGGAGAGGAGAGGAGAGGAGAGGAGAGGGGAGGGGAGGGGAGGGGAGGGGAGGGGAGGGGACGGGAGGGGACGGGAGGGGAGGAGAGGAGAGGAGAGGAGAGGAGAGGAGAGGAGAGGAGAGGAGAGGAGAGGAGAGGAGAAGAGAGAAGAATCTTCCATCTGCTAGTTCACTCCCCAAATGTCCTCAACAGCTGGGGCTGGGCCAAGCAAAAGCCAGGAGTCCAGAGCTTCTTCTGGGTCTCCCATGAGGGTGCAGGGGTCCAAGGACTTGGGCCATCTTCTGCTGCTTTCCCAGGTGCGTTAGCAGGGAACTGAACTGGCAGTGAAGCATCCAGTTCTTGAACTGGTGCCCATAAGAAATGTTGGTGTCAAGGCTGGAAGCTTAATTTGCTACACCACACTGGCCCCATATACAACTACTTGAACCATTTCCTGCTGCCTTCCAGGGTATGCATTAGCAGGAAGCTGCAATCACGACTCAGCTGGGACTCGAACCTAGGCAGTTCAATATGAAGTGTGGCCATCTTAACCAGTCTCTTAACTGCAAAGGCAAACATCCACCCCAATAAATTAGACTTAAAGATAATTTTATTTTAGTGCAAAAAAATTTGAAATCCATGCATAGTTTTCTCATAACATGTATTTTGCATTAACTCTAGTTCCTGAGTTCAAGGAATTTATTATTTAATAAGCTAAATCATAGGTATAAATAGGTACAAAACAAAGCAGGAATAAGTGTCATAAGCAATTACAGCCAGTTGGCCACTTCTAAGTGATTCCTGCTCAGAGTCAGGAATATTGAATACTAAATTGGCTACTTGACCAACGTGTTCACCTATTTTCTCACTGGACAAGGATGTCTTAGATGCTTACTATGTGCTAGGAGATGTGGGGGTACATACAGTTTCTACAAAACAAATCTAATATGTGGGAGACAGCACACACCAACACAAACAGTAATATAATGTGAATGGCTTAAATGCCATTTGAACAAGGTTCTCACTAAGAACCAAGCTGTGACAACTTACGGAGGAGGTGGTCATTACATACAGAAAAAGAAAGATATGAGTGAGAGAAGAGGAATTTCAATGTGGGATTGCAGAATGGCTGACACATGAGCTGACCTGTAGCCAACGTGACAAAGTACTGGGACGTAAGTGCAGAGAGGCAGGTTGGGGCCCCATGAGGCAAGCTTTGAATGTGGAGCTTGAAGGGCTGGATTTAATGCACCTGTGTGGGATGACTGAGCAGAGGAAGGAGAGGCTTCCAGGGGTTCTGGAAGAAGATTGCCCTGGTGGGAAAGTGGGGTAACAGGAGGTCATCCGACCTTCCCCTCTCCAGGCATGAATGAAAGAACTAGGCTAGGGAGAAGGTGGCGGAGCTAGAGAATGAATGATCGAAGGAAGAAAGAGTGTGAAGAAACGCTGGGCTGCTGCAGGGGGCGAGGTAGTGAGGAGTTTCAGACAAGACAGAGAAAGTAGTCCAAAGTGCTTGAGGTTCTTTGTCTAGTGAACAAGAGAAAGACAATTTTGCTGCAGAAACCGGAAGGCCTGGGGGTTTGGGGACAACGTGGTGAGTTACATTCTGACATGGCTGACCCAAGTTTAGGGCAGCAGGGGACAGCCTGGAGTACATTTTCAGCAGTGGATTGACCACGTGGAATTGGAAGCAGGAAAGCCATGTGCACTAGGGAAGACCTTAAGGGGTGAGCCTGGAAATTGTCGGAGTGAAGAGATCCCCGGGGCAGAAAATGTGGAGGAAAGAGCTGAGGTTAGAGCCCTGGGAGGCATTTCAGAATCAGAAATCAGAATAGTGACTGGAGTCAAAATAGAAGTCTGAGGCCAGAGAGTAAAAAAGAGCGTGGTTATGACCAAAGCCCAAAAATGATCAATCAAATCTTGATAAACCTGATTTCAGAAAAAAGCTACCTTGTGGGGAATTGAAAACACATCTTTTATCCTTTCTCGATTGTTAGGGACAGATCTTTACGCTGAACAGCTGTGCTGTGCTACCAGTTGAGCAAGATTTTGGCACGTTTGTTTGGGAATGCTTGTACCAAGTGAGAATAAACCCATTTCTGTTAGTAAACTCCATCCTCTCATTCAGAAACTTGCACATTACATTATATGCAAACTGCCTCCTGTTAAAAAGAGCTGAAAGCCATTTGTCTAACGAAAAAATTCATGCACGTTGAACCCGGAACATGTGATGGTTTGGATGTTAGTATGGGTGTCCCCCAGAGACCCACATACTAAAGGCTTGGTCCCCAGGCTGGTACAAATGAGAAGTAGTGGATGCTTGAGGAGGTGTAAGATCCTTGTCATGCAGACGTGTCCTCTGCAGGCAGCTCTTGTGAGAGGGCATTATAAAAAAAAAGAGTTTGGCCCCAGTCCTGACTGTTCCACTTCTGATCCAGTTCCCTGGGAAAGCAGCAGCAGATGGCCCAAGTGCTTGGACCTCTGCCACCCATGTAGGAGACCCAGATGAAGTTCCTGGCTCCTGGCCTGGCCGCCCTCGCCATTATGGCCATTTGGGGACTGAACCAGTGATGGAAGACCCCACTCTCTCTCCCCTGCACTCTGTCTAGAACTCTGCCTTTCAAATAAATAAATTTTTTTAGAAATTCTCTCCAGTGAGTATACACAAGCAATGGAAGAGACTGCCACTTCCCTCACAATCGCATCAAGTTTTTAATATTAATTTCTGTTTCACTATGTACATAGCTGAGTTGAATTTTTTTCCAAATGTTATTCACCACCGTTATTTTCTCTTTGGTGAACTACTTTTTACGTCTTTACTCTTATTTTGGGATATTCATTTTTTCCTTATTTCAAGAAATCTTTATATAATAAGGATATCAATTATTTACCTGCCACATACATTAAGAATGTTTTATCCACAACTTCCTACTTTTTGGTGTTTGACTTGGTACAGAAACATTGAAAATTTTTTAAAAGTATACACAGTGAAATATGCCAAATTTTTATGGCTCCTGTCAAGTATGTTATTAGGAAAGTCTTCCCCACCACAAAATTTAGAGATAATAATCTATATTTTTAAAATATTTTAAAGATATTTTTAAATATTATATATTTTAAATAGAGCAGTCATATACAACTACATAGGTAAGTATATCTTTATATTTAATTTTTCAATTTATTTATTTTCACTTTATTTGGAAGGGAGGAAAGAGAGACAGAGACACAGAGAGAGATTGTCCATCTGCTGGTTCACTTCCTAAATTTCCACAATAGCCAGAGCTAGTTCGGGCCAAAGCCAGGAGCCCAGAATTCAATCCAGGTCTCCCATCTGGGTGGCAGGGATCCAAGTGCTTGGGCTATGACCTGCTGCCTGCTAGCCTACGCATTAGCAGGACACTGGTTCAGAAACAAAGATGTCAAGACTCAAACTAGGTATTCTGACATGCCCACATGACACCTTCACCACTCCACCATGTGCCTGGCCCATGTATCTGTATTTTATGTGTAAGATTTTAATCCATTCAAATTTTGCTTTTCCATTTTGCATTTTTCTATGTAGATAATCAACTATTCAAATATAATACTTCATAAACTTTGTTTTAAGGACTTTTGTTCAGGGAGATGTATATTGGTGTTATGAAAAATAGGTCCTAAGATCCAGGAAGTTTGGATGGAATTGCATTCTGAAATGTCTCTTCTAGGAACCAACAATAATCATTACTAATGGGCTAATAAATACAAGGAATTTCAACTAAGTTTAACTCCCAGTTTTATAAATGTATTTAAGAATTAAACTATCTTTGCAACTAGTAATTTCAAATATTAATTGTATGTCTGCTATTTTCAAACATACAGAATTAAAAATATTTAAAGGTAAGATGTTATTATTATCCTCCAAAGCTTACAACCAAAATGGAATTACAGTCTAATAGGAACCATTCGAGAGACAGAATGTACTTCCCATTAGAAGCAGATAAAACTTTCAGAGTCTGCCAATCAAACGTTTATGAGGGTTAGGAAAAGGGAAAAGTCAGACAAGAGTGACTGGCGAATGCTACCACGTACCATGACTTGATCAGCTTCAGCTAACATCACAACACCCGGAAATCAACGGCAAAACATCTAGATCAAAGTTCAGGTGATAAGAGCAGAGATACAGATTTGGGAGAAATCAGCACAGAGGAAATAAAGACCTTAGTGTAGATAAATACTCTAAGAGATGACTTAGCCCAGGCTGCTGTAACAAAATACCATTGATTGGGTGACTTAAACTGTAGACATCTATAGGATGGGTGTTGTGGCTCAGCAGGCTAAGCCACTGCTTGGGATGCCTGCAACCCATATTGGAGTGCCATGTTAGTTCCAGCTAGGCAGCAGGTACTGAGTTCCTGAGGCCCAGATGGGACATCCAGATGGAGCTCCTGGATCCTGGCACTGGCTTGGCCCAGCCCCAGCTGTTGTGGGCATTTGAGGAGTGAACCAGCAGATGGAAGATATCCCCTGCTCCTCTCTTTTTCTCTTTCTCTCTCCTTCCCTCCATCCCAAGTAGATTAAAATAAACATTTAAAGAAAAATAGAATCTTGGCCGGCGCCGTGGCTCAACAGGCTGATCCTCCGCCTTGCGGCACTGGCACACTGGGTTCTAGTCCTGGTTGGGCCGCCGGATTCTGTCCCAGTTGCCCCTCTTCCAGGCCAGCTCTCTGCTGAGGCCCGAGAGTGCAGTGGAGGATGGCCCAGGTCCTTGGGCCCTGCACCCCATGGGAGACCAGGAGAAGCACCTGGCTCCGCCTTCGGATCAGGCGGTGCGCCAGCTGCAGCGTGCCGGCCGCGGTGGCCATTGGAAGGTGAACCAATGGCAAAGGAAGACCTTTCTCTCTGTCTCTCTCTCACTGTCCACTCTGCCTGTCAGAAAAAAAAAAAGAAAAATAGAATCTGTTTTTCACTGTTCTGGAGGTTGGGAAGTCTCGGCTTGCAGAGAGAGGGCTGTCATTTCACTATGTGCTTATAGGACCACTTCTTTGTGCTGGAGGAAAGAGAGCTTGTGTTTCTTTCTCTTCTAAGAGCACTGCTCCCATGATGGAGGAGTCACCCTCAGGGCCTCATCTAAACCTAAATTCCTCCCACTGGCCATGCCCCCATCCACCATCACAACGGGAATTAGGACTGAACTGTATGAATGGAGGAGGAAGACAGGCGGTCCACAGCGAGAGAGAGCAGCAGACAGCCGCAGCATAAGCCCTGGGATGTGGCTGCTTGAAGAAGCAAAGTTCAAGAAAGCAAAGAGGCCGGCACCAGAGAGGAAGGAGGGTATTCTTAAATAGATTTAGAAATCCCTGGGATAGATTTGTTTCATAGAATTATTCTGAGATATTTTATTAAAAATTAATTGGCAATTTCCTGCACAAAAAGCTTGGGATAGCGGGTCAAGTGACTTGCTCAAGGGACCATCGTGAATCAGCAGCCACACATCAGTCCACCACACATGCAGTGCAAGTGGAAACGCAGAGCTGAGAAAGGAAAGAAATTGAAATTCTACAAATACAAGGATGTTATCATGTTAAAGCTCAAAAAGCCTAAAATACTTGGCTGTAATTTCACAATCTTCGTGACTGTACTCACAGACAAAACTGGCCTTTCTGCTTCAGGGAAGCAGAAGAAAACAGACTAGTGACAAAAGAGAAAAAAATTTATTTTTATTTTTTGGTGTCTTTTCACAAAAATTGAAAAGGTAAAAATCCATTAAAACCTTCAGTTAAATATCAATGTTATAATTTTACAATGTTCACTTTTAGATTTTTTGCATAGTATTTGTTTTGCTTGGGTTTTGAGTGTATATAATATAGCATTAGCAATATGGTTCCAAGAGAGAGAAGTTAAAAATATATTATTAAAGGGGACCTGTAGCAAAGATTTTATTGATTTAATGAGAAATAAAGAAAATTAATTAAAATATTTTTGATTTCTTGCTGTGACTCTATACTGAACTCACATGAAAATCATGATTCTAGAGTGTGGAATGTAAAATTAATTGTTTCACTCTCAGGTTGAGAATATTTTTAAAAATATATACTATAACATAGCTATCAGATTATCACCTCTCCATTTTATGTTGAACATCTTTTATTAAACTGATAAAACTTTATTTCCATTGCATTCATGATGTTGTATAATACATAACATAAAAAATGTTCATTAAAAAAAAAAGAATAGGTAGTGCTAGGGACTTGGTGAACCGGGTTCTCTGAGGCTAATGGGCAGCTCTTTAATTTTGAAGGGTGATTGAGTTTATCAATAATGTGTAAGACCGTAAGAATGTCCTGAAAGGGTTGGCACAGTCACACCTCTTAGGGTTTGTGAGCTGTGTTCAGTAAACTATAAATAGGTAGGGAAGCCTGGGTTCTGATGTGGGAATTGAATATTCAATTGAATTACAAATAAAATCTCTTCTGCCTGAAGCTTTTCTTATGGTGGCTTCCAGTAGGACACTTTTGGTTCACTTCTTCTCTTTGATCACTTGTTCTTTGATTCCTCATTCTTGCATTCTTTAAATTTGATGTTCATGGACACGGCTCCCTCATGCCGAGTCTCTCCCTTTCTATCTGTATATAGACTCATTGTTGAAAGAGGTTCATCAGATATTTTCCTCCAATCACATCTCCATTTGGTACTTTTTCTTTGCCCATACACAAACCCAACCAAAGGGCCTAGGGGTGCCGCTGGGACCAGCACATGTTGGTTAGAGTGCATCTCAGCTAAGGTGCCCCCATGTCCAGGGTCTCATCCTTAGCCTCTCTTGTCCACCAGATGCTTGACTGTTACTGCTGCCAACGATGTATCACTGTACGCCCATTTACTTCTGGCAATAGATCTTCAACACGGAGCAAGGAGCAGCCAACACGCCAGTTACCGTTCACTGATGGCTCACTATGTGCTGACCACTTCAAAGGGCAGCAATTGACTAATCATTACTAACTCTTCTTGCAAGACAAGAAAACTAAGGCACACAGCGGTTAAACAACTTGCCCAGCTGCTGAGTAGAGAAGCCAGGGTTCAGCCCACGCTGTCTAACTCCTGATGCACTGTTTTAGGGGGAAAAAAAAAGGTGTCTGGAGTGGAGAGAAACAGGGTAATCAGAAGGGGGAAAATTGTTCAGGAACATTGAGAAATGGGGGGCAAGGCAGAAGAGAAAGGTGCAATGAAGTAGGTAGGAGGCAGGGAAACAAAGGCGACATCCATCTGTGGCCATGTGACCCCAGTCCCCTCTTGCCTCCCTGACATGTGCCCCTGCCTGTGTCCTGCTTGCTTCCTGCCACTCCTGTTCCCAATGCCCTTTCAATCCACCCCCTCCACATCCTGTGTAGCCCTCCAGCCTGCATTAAAGTCTCTCTCCATGTCCCCCGACCCCGCTTAGAGGTATTTCCCCACTCACAGGGAGACGGAAGCTCATGCTATGTTAGATTGTTATCAATAATTTTCTGTTCATTCTTCCGAACCACTGAGGGTACCTCCAATTCAGGGTCATGCCTTACACAGGGTGCTTCATTAGTTCCACCTCCCATGTGCCACCATCCCCTCATCATGCTGACCACGTAATAGACATTCTTTAATACTTGTTGACTCAAATTCCATTATTATGGGAAAGCTCTGAAATGACCCTTGCTTGAGTGAGTTCTCAATCTTTAACTTTCTATTTGTTTGTGACACGCTATGGAGATCCATTGTTGGAGAGTGCTTCCAGAACTTCTGTTTCCTAGGTATGGTTTGAGTTATTTAATGGAGAGAACAAAACAAAACAACTGTTGGCTTCTGGGAAACATTTTTATAGCATTATTATTGGCAACTCATGCTGACATGGAACTACTTCTTTATTTTCGCTGAACTCTGAATACAGATTAACATTCTCCAAGTCTCTTCTGGAATCAACGTTACTCTCATGCAAAGTTCCTAAAACTGCTAGTCAAATCTCTCGATAGGAACCAGAAACAACCATGTGTATAGAAAGAATGAGCTATCTAGAATTTCAAAGTCTATGTTCATTTTGCTGCTTGTAGTAATAGCATTCTTCAAGCAGATACATTCCCAAATGTTCACCATATGCACAACGCCAAGTAAATCAAACAATTTTCAATTGTAATTGGGCAACAATATGGTCTACCTTCTGTCTTACTATTTGAGCTTGCAATGTAGGTTCTTGCAGACAGACACCATTGCTTACAAGGCAGAACAAGGAGTCTCAGGTAAGTATGATTCTAGAATTCATGGTACACAGCACCCAGAATGCACTCACCAGTGACTGCCCAATCTACCAAAATCTTTGAAATATCCTTCATGGAGCTTTCTTTCCTTAATGAAGCTTTCTTTTCTTAAACTATCTCATTATAATCTTGTCAAGTTGGTCAACTTTCTTGTACTTCAATTCTGTCTCCCATTTAGATTTTAAACTACAAGTAAATAAACCATTAAAAAAAATTCCTTTGTATTTCCTACCTAATCCCAATCTTAGAAACCAGCAACTCAGCTAATTGATTCATGATCAAGTCAACAAATTTGAGTGGCTTTTTCCATCAAAGATCACAGAAGATTTTTTTGTATTCTGTATTCGAGGATAATACCATCCTTCACTCATAAGTAAACTTATAAATATTTATCATATATTTAGTCGAAGGTCTGCCTGAAAAGAGAATAAAGAGGAACCTAGAAAGTGCTACCTTCCTATAGTTTATTTTTTCAAATGTATTTTAAAAACTACAGAGCTATTCTTTAGTTTTGCTCCAGGCCGAGTCCCATCTTGGATAGTTTTTCTCCTTGAATCAGCTGGGCATTTTATAAAGAGCACCTCCTTGGTAATTTACGGGGTTTACAACTATGGTGGTACCTCTGCCCAGGGCTGATAGCTAAGCTCCTAATGCTTAGAAAACACAGGCAATGGTCTTCAAAACCATTTATATAAAGAAGCAAGGCCATCTACTGATCAATAGTACCAGATCTTTTATTAGTTATTTATTTGGGAGGCAGAGAGACAGAAAAAGAGACAAAGAGGGAGATCTCCCATCCATTGTTTCACTCCCTCAAAGTGCCAACAACAGTCAAGACTAGGTCAGGTAAAGGCAGGATATTGGAACTCAGTTGGGTCTCCAATATGGGTGGCAGGGACCCAACAACTAGAGACATCACCACTGCCTCCCTAAGTCTGCATTAGCAGAATCTGGAGTCAACAGCTGGAGCTGGAAATCAAACCCACACTTTGTTATGTGGGATATGGGCACCTTCACCGAGGGCTTAACTGGTAAGATAAATATCCACGCCTACTGTCCAGATCTCTAATATACCTCAGGGTTACTCCATCCCCTCAGGGTTCTGAGAGCCAGTGGGGCTCTGTTCCATGACAGGGATATCAGTCAGCTGGTTTGGTACCTCGCCCCACCTCTTTTTCCTTTCTCCCCTTGTCTGCTCCCCTTTTCTTCCCTCACAAGCCTTTCTGTAGGAACCACAGTCACATGAGACTTCCATGAGACCCTCCAGAGGTCCTCCGGTGCTGACCTGAGCAGGCAGGGGCCTTTTCTCAAGGTTCTCACTGTCTCTTCCTTCCCAGCAATAACACAGATGCTTCCTTGAGTCCCTGCCCCCTTCCCTGTTTGTCCAACTCATGTCAAGAGGTCCCCTGGCTCCATCCTCTACCACTGTCACCAGGACACACACAAAAGGCAGGCCAAGTAAGTAAGAGGTTGCGAGCAAGAGGCAAGGAGGCTACACTCTTATTTCTGGGATTGTGAGAAAATGAGTGCCTGTAATCTCAGTTGCAATCCGGAACAAACAGAAACTAAGCAAAGAGGAACAATGTATTTCTCTAGTGCTGTGAGATCAGTACTACAGTCAGGCATACTGGATGATGTGTGAGGTCAGGGAAATTAAGCCTACTCTTGAATTTTAAAAAAAGAAGTAGGGGCCAGCATTATGGCACCGCAGGTTAAGGTGCTATTTGCCATCCCAGCATCCCAGCTGTTCAACCTCCAATGCAGCTCCCTGTTAAATACATCTGGGAAGGCAGCAGAAGACGGCCCAAGTACTTAGCCCTGGCTACCCATGTGGTAGACCAGATGGAGTTCCTGGCTCCTGGCAATAGCCTGGTCTAGTCCTGGCTATTGTGACCATTTGGTGCATGAACCAACAAATGAAAGATTCTCTGCCTTTCAAATAAATAAATCTTTTTAAAAAATGAATGATTTGGTGGAGGGATTGCATTTTGAGTTTCATTAACCTACAATCGAATCCAAGTTTCCCTTCACCACTTTCGTGCCTCACACATTGATGTCCCCTTTCTTACCAAGCCCACTGAATCCTAGAGCATCAACTCACACACGCTGCCTAGACGAGTCAAAAGCCGCACCTCACCTGCAGCCTCTCTCTCCTGACCGCACCCCTCCCCCCCCCAGCAGCCTGGAGCACGGCTCAGCCTGTGCTGTCCAGCAGCTTTCCCAGCTCAGCACTGTGCGCCCTGAGCTCAGCATCTCCATTCCCCCGAGGGAAATGAAAAGTGGAAAGTGCACGCCCCTTCCTTCAGGGGAGCGGGTGCGCATCTTCCCAGGGGAGGGGCTCCTAGGTGCAGGTGGTCAGCTCAGCCCCCAGGACACAAGGCTAGAGTCAACCCTGAGATGGCGTTCCTGCGGGCGGCTCTTCTCCCACCTTCCTTCTTCCTGTCGCTGCTTCCCAGGCACCAACTTCACAGTCAGTCTCTCCTGCCCCTCAGCACCCCAGCCTGCCCGGCTCTCGCCCTTGCTGCACCACGGTGGGAGCCCACTACTTGTCGGCACGGCACACCAGACGTACAGAGGGCTGTGAACGACGGACAGACTTGGCTGCCTTTTGTGGCAATTACCTTGCTTCATTTTGTATTTATGGTTTAGACAGCTGGGCATCTTGTTTTTGCTTTGAATCCCTACGGCACCATGCTGAAGGATCTTTTCATTCTGATCACCTGTAGCTCTCCCTATAGGGCCGAGACCCCAGAAGTTCCTCCTCCCACATGGCCTGAGGGTTCAGCAGCCACTCGGACTGTGGGCCGTGCCCAGGCAGGGGCACTGGCATCTCAGCAAAGGCAAAGTCAGGTAATCCTTTCTTCACGGCACCACCACTTCCCCAGGTACTTCCCGGGAGCAGGAGCTCCCCCATGACCCCCAATCTCACCCACCCACCCACCGCCAAGGCTAAGGGAACCCAGCCCGTCACTCCACCCCACCTTCCCTCCCACTTCTCCCTTGGGGACACCCATAGCAACTTCCTAAATGGCTTTTGGCTTTTTAAAAGTTACAAGAAGGAAGTGTCTCGCTAGCACTTTTTGCCCCTCTGAGGCAAGGCTAAAGCCTGACTCCTTACTTTACTGATAGAATAGAAGGAAGGAAGAAAAATATAAATTTGCATCTCAGAAAGTGTCCCCACCATGTATATCTCATCCCTGCCCTCTATCCTTGGCCTCAGGAGATGACACCAACAAAGATGCAACAGGGGAATGTGTGGTTGTATAAGAGCAATTCCTACCACAAAGAGAGGCCTTCCACAAACAGGAAGGCAAGAGAGATTCCTAGACAGTGAGACCAGAGTTCACCTGCAGTGGCTTTGCACCTCCCGCCCCTGAGCCCGTGAGCCCTGCCCTGAAGGGGTGGAAGGATAGAAGGGACAGGTGGAGTCCTGGCAGAACCTTGGGAGAAGCTGGAGAAGAGAGCTGGGAGGAAGCACAGGCAGGAGGCAGGGCCCTGAGGGCAGCAGGTGAAGCTGCAGATAGGTACAACAGCTCCAAGTTACAGCATCAGGACACAGAGAGCTGACGCCACCCAGTGAGTGCAGGGGCCCATTCGTGGTGCCTGGACCCTTGCCCAATGCCAGGCACTGCAGAAGCATTCTCCCCTGCGAACCAGGAGGCAAACCTGGATCTTGCTCTACCACAAGGGAGTGTCCAGCCTGCAGGCTGTATCAGGCCCATGAAGTCCCTAAGTCTGGCACTGCCAAGGCAACCAGCTACAGGTGAGACTTGAAATTCAATAAATCTACAGCAGGCTAATTTTTAAGTTGATAATTTTGGATGGTCCATGACTGAGGTTATAAATATCCCAATGATCCTTGACAGAAAAAAATGCTCCCCACCCCTGAATCCAAATAGATTGCTCTTAATTTGGTAAATATTAAGTTTTCCAACATCACTGGCAGAATTGGGTGCTCGAGAGTGGAATGATTTCACTCATGGAGTGATAGAAATAATTACATCTTCTCACATCAAAAATGAGTAGCCCGGGGCTGGTGCTGTGAGTGAGGCTTCCGCATGGGACGTCGGCACCCGTGTCAGAGTGCTAGTTTGAGTGCTGGCTTCTCTGCTTTCAACCAGCGCCTAATGGTCCACATGCTTGGCCCTTGCCACCGCTGTGGGAGACAAGGATGGAGTTCCTGGCTCCTGGTTTTGGCCTGGCCCACCCTCGGCATTGCAGCCACAAGGGAACTGAACCAATGGATGAGATCTCTCTCTCTCTCTCTCTCTCTCTCTCTCTCTCTCTGTAACTTCAATTTCAAATAAATAAACCATTTTTTAAAAATGTGTAGCTTGGTAAAAATTTATAACAAATAACTTCAAGCACAGCTGGCATGGACAATTTTGTTGGAATGACACTCAACCATTGTTAGATAAGATTTGCTTTTGTCTACCACAGTTCAAAGAAAATACCACCATCTCATGACTTCTTTTTTTGAATATTATTTATTTGAAAGTCAGAGTTACTCAGAGAGAGAAGGAGAGGCAGGGAGAGGGAGAGGGAGAGGGAGAGGGAGAGGGAGAGAATTGGTTTTCCTTCTGCTGGTTCACTCCCCAGCTGGCTGCAACAGCCAGAGCTATAACAATCTGAAGCCAGGAGCTTCTTCCGCATCTTCCACGTGCAGGGGCCCAAGGACTTGGGCCATCCTCTACTGCTTTCCCAGGCCACAGCAGAGAGCTGGATTGGAAGTGGAGCAGTCGGGACTAGAACTAGCCCATATGGGATGTTGGCACTGTAGGTGGCGGCTTTACCCATTACGCCACAGCGCCAGCTCCCTCACGGCTTCTTATTTAAAATTCCTTTTCCTGTCTTTAAGAAATTTTGGGGAAGGAGTTTGGCAGTAGTTAAGTCTCCACTTGGGATGCCCACATCCCATCTCCAAGTACTTAGGTTGGAGTCTCAGTTCCTCCTGCTTCAGATCCAACTTCCGGCGAACGTGCACCCTGGGAACAGCAGGTGATGGCTCAAGTACTTGGAGCTCTGCCACTCACAGGGGTGACCCAGACTGAGTTCTGGGCTCTTGGCTTTGGCCTGGCTTAGCCCAGACTGTTGCCAGTATCTGGGGAGTGAACCAGCAGGTAGGAAAAAATCTGTTTCTCTTCCAAATACAAATTTTAAAAAAATTAAGAAGATAAATGTCCTCTGATACAAATTAACCAAGTATTGTTTAAATAGCTTCTTTACAGTGGTACTACAAAAGCTTTCTCTTTGAGCCCAAGGTAAAGCTAAATTTTATACTTTTAAGGTATGCATCTTAAAGTACAGCCACGCCTTTTCCTCTTTATGGAACATGAGCTGGTCACTGGAAGTTCTATCTTCTAGGAACCCTGGAAAAATCCCTAAGTTAATTTACTCAGGGGCAGACACCCACACTGATTTATTTTTAGGGCATATCAGCACAATGTAGTGGAAAGGCCACAGGCCCGCCTCAGCAGATGTAGGTGAGAGTTCCCCAACTTGCTGGTTCCCTGTGTCCTGTCCCCATGCTGGAAGAGGGAACTGAATGGTATAATCTCCAGGGCAAGGCTTCTCTCGCTTGAATGCCCGGAACCTTAATAAAACATAAATTCTGTCTCAGCACAACACGGGGGAGGGCCTGACCTTCTGCATTCTAGCCAGCTAGCTTTCAGGTGAGGCTGACATAGCACTTCCGCGGATCATGCTCTCTAGGGGCAGCTCGCATCTAAAATGTCTTGGGTTAGCTCCAGTACGTGTTCAGCGTTCAGCCAGCCTTCCACATCTGTACGGAAGGATGCTATCACATCTGTATGGGAGGATCCTATGGACGTGAGGGTGCAAATGTTTTTTAAAAAGAAATATTGCACTGGCTTTTTCTTTTATTCTAAAAATAATTGCCATTGGCATGACCTTTACGTTGACGAGGTGTTATGAGGAAGTGAGAAATGATTGAAAGTCCATGGGAGGATTGTGCAGGCCATATGCAAACACTCTGCCACTTCACAGAAGGGACTGGAGCATCTTGGGATTTTGGTATCAGGGGGCATTCAGGAACCGACCCCTGACTTACTGCCACTGTTCACATTTTAAGATTGTGTTTTAAGACAGTTAAAAGTGGCCCATGTCATGCAAGTTTTAAGTTAATTAGGTTGTGGTGACAATTAAAGATTGCAGATCACTGTAAAGAATTGTATAAACAGGCCAGCGCCACGGCTCAATAGGCTAATCCTCTGCCTGTGGCGCCAGCACTCCAGGTTCTAGTCCCAGTCGGGGCACCGGATTCTGTCCCGGTTGCCCCTCTTCCAGGCCAGCTCTCTGCTATGGCCCGGGAAGGCAGTGGAGGATGGCCCAAGTGCTTGGGCCCTGCACCTGCATGGGAGACCAGGAGAAGCACCTGACTCCTGGCTTCGGAGCAGCGTGGTGCACCGGCCACAGCGTGCTGGCCACAGCAGCCATTGGGGGGTGAACCAACAGAAAAGGAGGACCTTTCTCTCTGTCTCTCTCTCTCACTGTCCACTCTGCCTGTCAAAAAATAAAAATAAATAAATAAAAAACAATTTAATAAACATGTTTTTTCTCTAGCCCCAGTGGCTCCATCCCTAGATGCTCATTGGTGTCACCAGGGGTGTTTTCAAAAACTATCAAGGACTGACCACCTAACCCTTACTAACACACACACCAAAATACCAAGATATTTCAAAAAGTTCATGGAAAATCTAATTAAAAGGCAAGTTTATTTTGGAACAAAAGAAAAATCAAAGTCCATGTGTACAAGGGTCTTCAGAAAGTTCATGGAAAATGCATACCATGGAAAAATGAAGCACAGATTTCAAAATTTTTGACCTCAAATACCTTTTGATTCCATTGTTCCATGAATTTTTTGAAGTACCTATGTACAATTTCATGGGTCCAGGGAGGAGCCTGGTTGCTGGATATTGCTGAAAACTCCAATTGAGATGGTGACTAAAGGGCAGCCCGGAAGGAGAACCTCTGCAAGCCGGCTCTGAAGACCAGTGAGGCACTCCAGGTACACCAAGTTGTTTGTAATACTACCCCTAGGTGTTATCCATTAACTCAGTGCATTCTCATGAAAAACTGAGTTAAACTGTACAATTGACACAAACACTTCCCTTAGTCACTCATAAGTCAACAAGGGTTCTCAGCGAGGGAGATGACCTCCCTTTTAGAAAAATAGAGAAAATTAACAAATTATGTGGCTGTAGGGGGCACACTGGCTGTATGGGAGACTGTTATCTTTTTTGCAGGGCTCAGCTTTAACCTCAAAGTCTTACAAAGCTGGGAGAAGCCAGCAGAGGCAGTAAAAGTTCCTGGATGTTCAAATGTCAGCAGAACCATCCCTCAGCAGAACTCCCATCTTTACAGCATGATGCAGGGGTTAAAGAGCCAGGCTGTCTGGGTTGGAATTCAGGCTGCACCATTTCCTAACTGTATGACCGTGGGCAATTCTCCCTCTTTCTTTGTTGAAATTACTTATTTTTATTTATTTAAAGGTAGAGAGAGATGGAGAGGCAGATGGAGAGAGAGAGAGAGAGAGAGACACAGAGAGAGAGAGAGAGAGAGAGAGAGATTCTCCACTCTTTGGTTTACTTCTCAAATGCCTGTGATAGCCAGGGTGGGCCAGGCCAAATCCAGGAGCCCACAACACAATCTGTCTCCTACTTGGGTGCCAGGGAGCCACCTATTTGACATCAGCAGCTGCCTCCTACAGTGTCCATTAAAAGCAAGCTGGAATTGGAAGCAGAGTTGGGCCTGAGCCAGGCACTCTGACATGAGACTCAAGTGTCCCACTTGTGTCTTAACTGCTGCACCAAACATCCTCCCCAGGGTCATTTTCTCAACACCTGAGTTTCTGCATGGGCAAAATCAACAAAACGTTATGATTAGGTTATGCAAGTTAAAATCTGTTGATGTGTATAGTTTGTACATAGCTTGGTTTATAATAACTGCTATTACTATTATCATCTACCTCATGAAATGAGAAGTAGAATATTATTACTGCCTCCTTTGCAATTACATCTTAGGATTGCGCCAGCAAGACTATAGTATACGTATATTTGTATAGAAAATGCTGGAAAAAAAGGTCTGTTGCTGCTTGCAGGGCCGAGACAGAGAGCCAGAAAAGTAAGTTGAGGCACTTAAGGTTTGTGGCAGAACCCATAGGCCAAACTAAAAAGTCTGCATGAACTCTGCTGGCAAGCAGAGCCACTGGAATCTTCTGAACCAGGGGATGATAGGATCGTTTGTCTGTTTTGAAATGGACCAGAGTTCAGATGGGGTTTGCAAGACTCACCTCTTCTTGAACCACGAGAATTCTTCTGCTCTACTTCCACAGGCAGTACCACCACAGGATTTGCATCTGCAATTTGTGGTTTTCCTGAAGCAAAGGGCAACTCTCAAACCACTGATGTTTCCATTTCTGCCCCAAAAAGCTGACAGTTGAACCAGACCTTGAAGTCCTCGTGTGTGTTCTGATGATTTGTAGTTGACTAGTTCTAGGGTAACTCTGTTGTTCCCTGAGATCTTACAACAGATATTTGTATCATCAGAGTCCCTTGAGATTTATACTCCAGTTCCCAAATCAAAACAAGAGAATGAAGCAACTGGGAATAAAGTTATGGGTCATCCTGCAATCACCAAGGGCCTCCAGGTACTACGGGAATTTCAAGAGAAGTTGCAAGCCTGCTCTCAAGTAGCCTGTGGGCTCAGGGTCAGGGAGTTTACAGCTGAGAGATGAGGCTTGGCCAGATGCAATGCAGATGTGAAAATGTACACAGGGCGTGAATGCTGCTTAAGTAATCACACACCTGTCAAAACCAAAGTAAGCAAAATCAGGTAACCTGACTCTGGACTTTCACTTAACATAAAGGTAAAACACTCTTAAACAAAATAAATATGATCCTTCTGAACTCAAAAGTGAGACGAGCTTGGGAGGTAGAGTTGAAGTGATGTGGCTTCTCAAGGGTTCTTAGATCTAACTCCCCAAAATCAACGGTAATAACAAATCGTCAATCACTGAGCCGTGCAAAATTTCAACAAATTGGAAGCATCTGATATGAGGTGATAGATAGGGAGTTAGTAAGGTCTAGGCACCCTGCAATGTAAGGTTATCTCTTTACCTGTCAGTCTAAAAAGCCCATCTTCCCAGAAGGCACCTCTCATTCGGGACCAGGAAGGAGATGCCATGGTGACCACACGGATATTAAACTTCCCATGGAGACACCATAAAAATCCCAGATGGCTCAATGCATGCTAAGACCCCACTCCATTTGTTTATTCAATTAAGGTACCACCCCTATTTCATAAAAGTGGCTGAGGATGGGGGAGAGCCCTCTTTTTGTTCCTGACCATGGTTGGGTTTTCTCTCTCCTCTCTCTCTAAGCAATCCTCTGGCTGCTCACATTCATGCAAGAATCTCTGTTCACTTTCTCACTCTTAAATAAATGTAGTTCTTACCTTGTACCTTACATAGGCCCCCACTTAGAATCCTTATCTCTGTGTGGGGCAAGAGCCTGGATTGAAAATTAAAGTGCTAGGCCCATATCCCATCTATGTCCAAGTCCTTGTACTTTATTCACTAAATCTTCATCCTAAACCTACTGACTAGGGAATATTATGAACATCACTTTGCAGGTAAAGATACTCAGATGTAGAGACTTGAAGTAGCCTGCCCAGAGCCACAGAGCTTGAAAAGTGGCAGAGCTACCATCAGGCACAGAAGCGAGAGTCTAGACCGCAGCAGGAAAACGCTGTCCCTGCCCCAAGCAAGCTTAGAGCCTAGTGGGGAGAACAGGGCTCATACAAACATGTTTACAACGCAAGCAAATCAAAAGGACAATAATGCTAGGGGGAGGGATGGAGGCAGAGAGAAGACATTGCTGCATACTTTATCTTTAGCATGCTCAGATCACATCAGTCTACAGTGGGATTGAAAACACAGAACACAAAGCCTACATTAGAACCAAGTATCAACTAGCTCGTAGAACTTATTCAAAGCTGTACTGAAAGTGAAGAACAGCACCGTGGATGGTCAAGTCGAAAAACCTGAAGTAGCATCATTGTGAGACAAGGACTGACTGTATCTGGCATCCATGGAGAGGAGCGCAGTCTGCTTCAGTAAAGGAGCATAGCAGAATGGCAGAAACAGAATCTGGACGCCGGGAGAGGTAACGAGGGTCCAAACCAGCCAAGAGGGGGAGAGGATGTAGGCAAGGAGCCCAAGAGACTCTGCGGGAAGATGCCGAGAACACGGCCTCTCGTACAGACTAAGTCAAAGGCAATGTGGCACGTGGGGGGGCTAGACTTGCTTATGCCACATAGTAGACTCAAAGTCATGTTTGCCAAGTGAATGAAGGAGAAAAAAATGTCAAAAAAAGGGGGTACTTGAAGAAGTTGACTGAAGATCAAATAATAATAACCACAAAAGAACACCATTTTTTTAAAAGATTTATTTATTTTATTTGAAAGGCAGAGTTACAGAGAGGCAGAGGGAGAGACAGAGATCTTCCATGGCTGATCCAAAGTCAGGAGTCAGGAGCTTCTTCCAGGGTCTCCCACACAGGTGCAGAGACTCAGGGACTTGGGCCATCTTCTATGCTTTCCCAGCCCATAGCAGAGAGGTGGATCAGAAGTGGAGCAGCCAGGACTTGAACTGGTGCCCATATGGGATTCCGGCACTGCAGGCAGTGGCTTTACCAGCTATGACACAGTGCCAGCCTGAACTCTGAGGTTTTACAAGTGAGTAAACAGTGGGGCTGTGAACTTACAGAAGCCAAGAAGAACACTGGTTTGGTTGTCTGTCAGTCTACCTCACAAGGTTCTACCAAGGATAAAACCAAATGAGGGTCTGGCGCTGTGGCATAGTGGGTTAATGCCCTGGCCTGCAGCGCCGGCATCCCATAAAGGAGCCAGTTTAGGTCCCGGCTACTCCACTTCAGATACAGCTCTCTACTATGGCCTGGGAAAACAGTAGAGGATGGCTCAAGTCCTTGGGCCCCTGCACTCACATCGGAGACACAGAAGAAGCTCCTGGTTCCTGGCTTTGGATAGGGTCAGCTCTGGCCATTGTGATCATTTGGGGAATGAACCAGCAGATGGAAGACCTCTCTCTCTCTCTGGCTCTACCTCTCTGTAACTCTGTCTTTCAAACAAATAAAATAAATCTTTAAAAAAAAACAAATGAGATGAATCCAATATTCTTGTGGCTCTATTTGCATACACTTGCTCACATTCACCTGTACAGTAAATATTCTAAAGCATTCTCTATGCCATGTATTCATTCAAGAAATATTCCATGAATATCTACCCTCTGTGCTGCAGGGATTAATAGAACACTTATCTGAGAAACTCACTCTGTAGTAGTTAAGGTACAAATGAAATAGGATAATAAAATATATGTCAATGTTCACCAACTACTGTATATCAGGTGTAAGTACTTTGTGTATTGGCTCATTTTATTATCATCACAATCTTAAGAGGTACAGATTATTATTATCTGTGTTAGTCTGAATAATAGCTTCCCAAAGATGCACATGTGCTAACCCCCAAGACCCACGACTATGGAATAGTATAAAGCAATGGAGAATTAAGCTGCAGAAGGAATTAAGGTTGCTAACCAAGTGATTACAGGACCATATCCTAGATCTTCCCAGTGAGTTCAATGCAGTCACAAAGGCCTTTAAAAGTAGAAGGGAGAGAGCAGAAGAGGAGACAGAGTCAGAAATGTGAACATCAGAAGCCAGATGTGACGATGGAGTAATCATATCTCAACCTACCATTGCTAGTTTTGGAGATAATCTGCTGACACATCAATTTTAACCAGACGAAAAGAACCGTTTCTGACTTCTGACACCCAGAAAGGTGAGGTGATATACCTAAGTCACTAAGTTTGTGGTGACCTGAGATGGCAGCAGTAGGAAGTGATTACAGTATTCTACTTATAGGGACAAGAAAATGGAGGCATAGAAAGATTAAACCACAGGGCTGGAGTCATGCTGTAGTGGGTTAAGCCACCACTTGCAACACAAGCATCCCGTATGGGTGCTGGTTCAAGTTCTGGCTGCTCCGCATACCATGTACTTCCCTGCTTAGTTGCCTGGGAAATCAGTGGAATATGGCCCAAGTGTTTGGGCCCTTGGATCCCTGTGAGAGACCCGATGAAGCTCCAGGCTCCTGGCTTCAGCCTGGCCAGCCCTGGCTGTCGTGGCCATTTGGGGAATAAGCCAGGGGATGGAAGACTCTCTATTGCTCCCTCTCTTTTAGTAACTTTGCCTTTCAAAGGTATAAATAAATCTTTTTAAAAAGAAGAATAAATAAATCTCTAAAAAAAGATTAATTCACTTGTCCAAATTTTGATCAGCTGACACTCTTTCTTGGGAGATTCCTGGTTTTTATCTTCCGCCTCTCTGGCTACTAAATGTCTCCGGTCCCTACCCTAAATGTTAAGTGTTTCTCAGGGATTTCTCCCAGAGATACTACTGTCTTTCTCTTTGAATTATTTTCCCATGTGATCTCATCCATTCCCTGTTTTAAATGCTGTTTAGAGAACTGGAGTATGCTGCTAACTCCAGATGATAATTCTAATTGAGACTCTCTTCTGGGCTCACCCCAGTGAGCCTGGCAGCTGCAAACTTGACATTCTTATCTGGGTATCTTACAAATACTTCAAACCTAACTCCCACAAAACCAGTTCTTCACCCCCACATTCAATCTCCCTTAAGTTAAGAAATCAAGCTTCATTTCTGTTTCCCTCCATTTCCACGTTCAACCCACCAGCATTTATCCCAATACATCCCAGTTCTGTTTGCTTTCCCTAATACCACCATGGTTCAAGCCATCATCACTTTTCACCTGGAAAATCCTAGTAGCTTGCCAATGGCCTCTCTACATCTGTTCTTGTTCCTCTAGGGAACTATTTTACCCACCTCGATGAGTATGTTCCTCCTACACACTAAATCAGGACTTGCTATTTCCCTGGCTCACACCTTGATGGCTCTGCATTGTTCTTAGAGTAAGGTCCAAGTTCCTTCTCAGTGACTCATAAATCCAGGCACAATCAGCTCCAGCTTCACCTGCATCCCCCACCTATCATTTATTCACCTATTTCTGCTCACTGGCTTTGTCTCACTGCTTCAGTCCCTGGAAGTCTTTCCCACCACAAAGTCTTTGTATCTGTGGCTTCCTTTTTGTGTCCTTTCTCCTTGTCCTCAGAAAGGCCAGCACCTCACAGCACTGCCTACGATATTTTCACTCTGTTGCCTCCTTAACCTTAGTCATTATTCCAGCCTTGTTCTTTCCTTCTTGGCACGTACTGCAACTCAGTTATTTGTCACTTTGGTTATTTATTTTGCTCTTTCCTTTCTAGAATGCTAGTTTCATAAGGGCACAGACTGAATCTGTCTTCATGACCAGTGTGTTCTCAAAGCCTAGAACTTACCATGCCTCACATATTTACATTGAATAAGTGCTAATGTACAAACTTACTACCTTTACATTGGTACAGGAGAGTAGCAGCAGCAAGATGGTGGAGTGGGAGATACCAGCTTAATTTCCCCATCCAAAAAACAACAAATAGAAAGCTATGTATGAATGAAACTACCCCCAGGAGCCCTCGAGGTCCAATGAAGAATAAGTAGCAACACAGTGGGGTGAAAAAATGGAAAGGAGCCACCCAGAAAGGACCACTGGGAGACCAACATGACCCAGACTTCTGGAGATGGATGGCATCAAAGAAGAAGGGTGGGGGCGGCCAGTATTAGCCACTTGTCTGAGTCACCATGGCCCTCAGTGGCTTGCTATGCAGAGGACACCAGTGGCTTTCCCACTTCCCACTTCCTGCTTTCCTGCTGAAGGCCCCCTTAAGAAGTAGCTATAGGGACCCCTCCCTCTCCAAGAAGGAGTCTGATACATGGCTCCAGAGCTGGTTCTACCATGCTCCCAATCTGGCACGTACCTCAGAGTCACAGCTGCTGCACCTGACATGAGTGCCCTGTGCCTGCTCTGCTGCCATGACCAGCCCATTTTCAGCTCTTGGCGTGCTGAACTCCAGACACAGCTCCACCCTGGCACCACACTGCTGTGCCTCCAACACCAGAGTCACCCGCACTTTAGGCTCATCTGCACCCCGGTGTTGACGGACACCCTCAAAAGATACTGATTTCTGAATCTGAGAAAACGTCATAGAGGGGCATACCACCACCTCTGTACTCAGCCCTGCAGAAAAAAATGTACCCATAAATTACACACAGATGATTGAGAACAGAGATTTAAATGACAAGGTAGAATATTGTACAGGAATTCAAAAACTCCTAAGTTAAACAAATACAATTGTATCTCACCTCACGACAGGAAATTCCGGGCATCAAAGCAATTCAAGTTCAATGGATCTGACTACATTGTTGAGGACTAGGACAAAATTACTTGGGAAAAAGTCGGGTTGCTTTCCAGCTTTCTCAGCCTCAGTATTAATAGGAATAGAATACTCAGAATCCAGGAAGCAGTAAATCCCACATCAGTCAGCAATGATGAGATAATATCTGGTGTTATATCTGGAGAGGACTGCAGAAAAAACTAGACCATGCCTGCAAGAACTGACCAGATGGTGGGAGACTGGCAAACTTGGACGCTGAGGTTCTGGGGATGTCTGCCCTGGAGAGGAGAAGACTGGGGGAGATGTAGTCTTCAGACTCTGCTGGGACTGGGAGGGAAAGGGAGCAGGTAGTGTGGGCTCTGACTCAAGGTGAGACAGAACCAGCCCCACTAAGTGGCCTGTCTCCAGGACAAACCCCTGTTCGTCTTCAAGCAAAGATTGCATCAGGGATTTTGAAGAGGAGAGGGTTTGTTCATTTGGTAAGGCTGGGTTAGATGAACAGTGTGGTTTCTTCCCAACTTAAGTTTACATAATTTACTTACGAATTATTAAGACAAGAAGTCCAGTCATATAGACACCAGCCCTGGATAATGTTCTCCTCTTTACAAATGTGAGGTAAGGCAGGAGGTGCCCACGAGTGTCTGCTTGGCTCACTCTTGACCTTTTGTAGCCATTGTTTTTTGCTTCAGTCACTATTGCCACCAGACTGGAATCCCTGTCTGGTTTTACTCCATTAGTTGCAGCGGTTAGGAGTGTGAGCTCGGGAACAGAATGTGCTTTCATTTCTGGTTTCACCAGTGTGGATTTAGTTACTTGGCCTTCAAGCCTCTGTAAATTAGGAGTAACAGACCTGCTCAATGAGTGGGAGCAGCGATCCAATGAGAGCAGCATCACCTGGGAACCTGGACACCCAGACCCCCGGGCCTGAATCAGAAACTCTGGAGGTTTTGCACCATAGCAAACTCTCAGTAAATGTTACCTGTGGCTAAATCATTGGTAATAAACTGTACCCTATTTGGTAATGTATCACCTGGAATTCACACTGCAGCCCTCACTCTCCCACTTTAGGACCTGAGCAAATGAGTTTGTTTTGCTAGTTGTTCTACTTCAGGCTCTGTCACTGGGCAGACCATTTATACTGTGTGTCAGTAAAATGAGGGAACTGGGAAGGTGGTCTTGAGCTCTTTCCTGGCTAAACTATTTTATCCTAAAAGGAGTGGTGGGTGGAAAATAATAAATTATGAGGATAGAGAGAAAGAATGGAAAAGCCAACTAACTTTAGCATGAGTCTATTTAAAGTAGTTTATGAATCAAAGTATCTCCCTTGAAGACCTCATTGTGCAATTAATGGCCATTGTGAATTGTATGAAAAAGGCATTAATAACTGTACCTTCCAATTACAAATTACTAAAACTGCCCCAATTTTTAACAATGGTGTACCTTGTTCAACTAAGGAGAAGCTGATGGTGACACCTGCCAGACTCTGCCTCAGTATATACACGCACCCCTGCATTATACGCCTACACGCTAGGGGACCCGATCACAGTCAATGAAACAGGAAGTTGACTGCTATATAACCCCACTGTGCTGCTTATTTAATTTACACTAGAATTCGGAAGATGGATGACAAGATCCTTAATAGATGCAATTAAAGATTCCTTTACCTGCCAGATGGCCACCCAGAGCTTCCCTCTAACACAGAGCTACAGTTAGATGCCCTAGCAGTCAGGGGTAGAAGTTCACTCACTCTGTCTCTCCCGATCCCTTCTAAAATCTTTCCCTAATTGTCAAGCATCTCCAGTGTGAAAGCACTGTGCATACAAAAAATAAGATACGTTCTTGAGGCCAAGGAATTCACCAGATCATAGAAAAAAACAGACACCCTAGTACAATGTGTGCAGTGCAGAAATGTGTTTGGAACAGTTTCAAAATATTAGGGGAGAGCTACACAACCCAAATGGGCAATGAAATGATAGAAAAGACTACTGGGCAATGGTGGGGACTGTTTCTTAGCAGTTAAGGGAGAGGGAGGGAGGGAATCTATTCTTAGAATTATATCTATGAACTACATTGACTCTGTTATCCTTGTATTAATATCATATTGACACAAAAAATAAAACATTTAAAAAGTTAAACAGGTGTTAGTAAGTCAAATAAATGGAATGGGCAGGAGGAGGGTGTTTAGGGCAGAGTCTGAACATTGCCATGGCAGCAGGAAAGTGCACGGAGACTAGCAGGTGTGTTGGTAAGTGGTACCCTGTTACTGAATCATCATGTGCAGGGCAGGGGGTCAGGAATACAGACTCAAGAGGGTGGCACAAAATGAACTAGAAAGATCATCTGAATATTAAGGAGCCTAGACTGGTAATTCTCAAAGTGTAGTCCACAGACCAGCAGGATCCACACCCCCTGGGAACTTGGAATGCCAGTTCTCGGGCCCTATCCTAGACCCTACTGAGTCCGAAACTCTGGAGGTAACTCTAGCAATTCACGTGATCCTTACACACACTGCACATGGGAAAAGACTGGCCAAGACTTTAGATCCTGCAGTGGGAAATGAACTTGTGAAGGTTGTTAAGAAGAGTGACACAGTAAGATCAGTTTTTGAAGTCTCTGCTTGGGTGCCTACATGCTCATCAATTCCCCATCCTCATCTCTAGCAAAGCCAATTTGATGGCCATCTGGCTCAGAGAAGTTGTTACATCTTCATATCTCCTGAGCCAGGCCCTATCTGATGGCAGGAGTTCCCCTGGTCAACCATCTGTGGAAGGTCCTTCCCATTACAATGTATGATCTTATCCGAATGTACAAAGTACAATGTACAATCTTGTCCAAACTGTGCTACTAAATGATGAAAAAGATTCTGGCACAGTACCTGCTAGATCTAGCTGAAAGATCGAATTCCTTCAAACCTACCACTGAATTCTGCAACCACAATATTGTCAAGACTGCAACCCACAACACACCAGGTTTTTACTCCATCTCATACCTGCTACTGATGCTTAAGAACCCTAGGCCAGGTCCTTCCTTCTTGCTAGGTTCCTGAATGCACCAATCCAAAGTGAATTCACCTAATCCTTGATCCTGTGTCCACATCTTAGTATTTTTATTAATCCTGTAAAAACAAATCAGTAACAGGACACCCAATACACATCTCCATCTTTCATGATTTTAGAGATTATTGCTCTAATGAAAGGCTACTTGAGAAGACACAGTTGCTTTTGAGAAGTAAAATATTTTCCTGTATATTTTTAAATCATAGAAGTGGATAACATCAAGCTTCTAGGAAGGGGTATACCAAGTAAAAGTCCACTATATCACTAAATCTTTTCTTTTTTTAAGATTTATTTATTTATTTGAAAGGCTGAATTATAGAAAGAAGGAGACAGAAAGATCATCAATCCATTGGTTCACTCCCAAAAACATGGCCTCCACGGCCGGCGCTGGGCCAGACCAAAGCCAGGAGTCAGGAGTTTCATCCAGGTCTACCATGCAGATGCAGGGACCCAAACACTTGGACCATCTTCCACTGCTTTTTCCAGGCCACCAGCAGGGAGCTAGATTGGAAACATAGCAGTAGGGATAGGAACCAGTGCCCATATGAGATGCCACTGTCATAGGCAGTGGTTTAAACTACTGTGCCACAATGTCAGCCCCTAAAATCTATAGACTGTGAAGATATATTTGCTCCATTTGGGGACATTATCTCATCAATGAACATTTTGTAAAAAAAAAAAAAAATTCTCATGAGGATAACATACATATTTAAGAAGTTGGTCTATTTTAACACAAATTTATAGTTTAATTTTAGCAGCGGAATGTGTTCTAAGTACCATTTATATTACCTTCCAATATGTAAAATAAATAAAACTCAAATCACTCTGATGGAAGCTCAGGAAAGGAAACCACCCCGCACCTGTCAGCACCTCACTGGTCCCTTCTGGCAGTGTCTGATCCACATCTCCAAAGGCCTGTTGTTTTAGAACATCATTCTAATTGATTTTTTTAAATATTTATTTTTTATTTGAAAGTCAGAGTTACACAGAGAGAGAAGGAGAGGCAGAAAGAGAGAGAGAGAGAGGTTTTCCATCCTCTGGTTCACTCCCCAATTGGCTACAATGGCCAGAACTGCACTGATCCGAAGCCAGGAGCCAAGAGCTTCTTCCGGGTCTCCCATATGGGTGCAGGGGCCTAAGGACTTGGGCCATCTTCTACTGCTTTCCCAGGCCATAGCAGAGAGCTGGATAGGAAGTGGAGCAGCCAGGACTCGAAACAGCACCCATATTGGATGCTGGCACTGCAAGCAGCAGCTCTACTGCTAGGCCACAGCGCCAACCCCCTAACTGATTCTTAACAGGCATTAATAATCCCATTCAGCTAATAACGCTGATGGCAGTTCTACCAGTCAGATTTCCCAGGGAAACAGAACCAATAGGATATATGGATATGTTTGCTAAAGACAGTCTTTAATTTTCTTTATATATATTCTATATGTATTTATATATCAATTATATATTTTGAATATAAAAATCCTTACTGTATTTATGAAGGTACTTAAAATTTCTCATAAAATGGAATTAAGAGATGTTTATCTTGATGCAAAAATATGTTGAAACCCATGCATATAAGGGGTCTTCAGAAAATGTATGGAAAATGAATATTAGGAAAAAACTATGCAGGAATTTCAAAATTTTTACATCAAAATTAATATATTTTAATTTCATTTTCTGCAAACTTTCTGAAATAATTTTTTTTACAAAAGATTTTTATTTATTTGAGAAGTAGAGCTACAGACACTGAGAGGGAGAGACAGAAAAAGATCTTCCAGTCTCTGGTTCACTCCCCAAATCGCTGCAATAGCCAGAGCTGGGCCTATCTGAAGCCAGGAGCCAGGAGCTTTTTCCAGGTCTCCCATGTGGGTGCAGGGGCCCAAACACTTGGGCCATCTTCCACTTCTTTTCCAGGCCATCAGCAGAGAGCTGGATTAGAAGAGGAGCAGCCGGGACACAAACTAGCATCCACAGGCTCCACAGGCAGAGGTTTAGCCTATCAAACTACAGTGCCAGCCCCCAAGCAACCTAGTTTATAATGAAGATATTTTAAAGAATTGGCTCATCTGATAGCGGTGGCTAGCAAGCCTGATCTGCTAGAAATTCCTTCAGGAGTTCACATTACATTGTTGATCCAAACGTGGTCTGCAAGCAAAACTTCTCCCTTCTTCCTTGGGGAACCTCAGCCTTTCCTCCCAAGGCTGTGTGCATGAGGACAACTCAGATTACAAAATGTAATCTACTATGTTCCTGGCTTAGTAAGATTTTTGCTTTGTTTGTTTTAAAGATTTATTTATTTATTTGAAGTCAGAGTTAGAGAGAGAGTTAGAGAGAGAGAGAGAGAGATAGATATGGCCTCAATGGCCAGGGCTGGGCCAAGCTGAAGCCAGGAGTTTCATCCAGATCTCCCACATGGGGTGGTGGGGGCCCAAGCACTTGGGCCACCTTCTACTGCTTTCCCAGGTGGATTAGCAAGGAGCTGGATCTGAAGTGGAGCAGCAGGGACTCCAACGGGAGCCCAGTATGGGATGCTGGCACTGCACGTGGCAGCTTAACTCACTATGCCACAATGCTGGCCCCAGGTCTATTGACTTAAATTTTAATCATATCTTATAAAAACACCATCACACAACATTTAATCTGACATTTGACCAAATAAATGGGCAAGTTGACACAGAAAATGAACCATCAGAGTTGCTGGACATAGATTGGGCTGAGTTTCCTGCCTTCTGCAGTAATAAAATGGTTCTGAAGAGCTGAGTGACAAGAAAGGAAAAATAAGTATCTTGAAGAGCCAATGTGATCAAAAGATGCTTCTTTGAAATGAATAATGTCCTAAATCAGAAGCCAAGCAAGGGCCACAGGCAGGTAAAGAAGGCAGAATTTTGCTGAACTGGCTTATCAAAAACTAATTCTAGAGTAGAAATTAATCACGAAAGCCTGCCAAAAGCTAAAAGCTTTTCACTACAGATCTATCAACATTTGAGGCTGACACGCCAGCAGACTGGGGTTGCATGCGTAAGTGTGTTCTATTTCCTGGCAGCTGGTTTCTGTTACCAGGGATGTTAAAGATGGAATGAAATGTTTGCCCGTGGAAAGCTTGGCTCATGCTCCCTTCTCAGGGGACTACTGGCTCTTCAACCTAGAAGAAAGTATTTCAGGAAGGAGCAGTTAAATGATAACCAATACAGAACACTTGTGCACTTAATCATTCAACAAGGTTTTGAAGGGTAAGCTGTGTTCTCTTGCACAGGACAGCCCAAGCCTCAGAAGGGGCCCTGTGTAAGCCTACTGCCAAGCTGGATGCATAAATTACTATGCTGTTACCACCCTTATTTTGGCCTCTGCTGTTCTACAGATCAACAGCTTATACAGTAATCTGACACAAAAACACTACGCCACAGAGAAGGTGAATTTGAACACATCTACTTCTCCCTTTGAGAAAGTTTTGAGTCCTAAAAAGATAGTCAATTAAAAGCAGCCAGTAGGGGGAGGAAAGACAAAAAACCACCCAGACAAACCAGGGATAGAAACAGAGATGACTAAGTCACAGAATGTGGATCACAGCCTAGTCCAGGAGCCTGATGAGAGTAAGGAAATTAGAACCCAACGGGAGTAACACCACAGGAGTAAAATGTACCAGAGACTATGGGAACACATAAGGGTCCTCCATCTAGCTAGGGTGACCCAAGATGGCTGCCTGGAGGAGACAGTATCCACTGCTGGATAATAATGATGATAACAACAACAACTGCAACAGAGCTCCATGAACGCAATTGATGCGATGTAATTTAGGGACATCACGGCTCCCCAAAGCCAGAACTGGAACTTGAGAAAAAGATTCCAGTTCTCAAACTACAGTGTGTTAGCTGTCTTAATATGACTTCTGGTTCTGTTGTCACTTGGTTCCCACAAGGCATGGGGCACTTTTCCTGTCTTTTGCCAAGTGGTTTAGAGCTAAGACCCCATTAATTGAGATAATCAAGAGAATTCATGTTACTTATAATCGGAAAACCAAACATGCTACTTTTAGTTAACTTCTTGCTACAAGAAACTTTAGTTGAGGCAAAAATAATCTAAAAGCCAAGTTTTGGTTTAGGATAAATTATGCTCTCCTTAAAATTCAAATTCCTCAAATACCAAAAAAATACTTCTTTCATTTTATTCCTAATATAACTGTGAGATTCTACTTTTGCATGTGACTGATGTGTAGCTGAGAAACCAAGGGAATTGGGAGCTTCATCCCTTTCAGTTAAGGACTGGAAATCATGCGTCAAGAGCCAAAATGAATGGCCCAATTTGCTGTGCCCCAAACCATCTTCAGATGTTAGAGTTTTCCATAGACCACTGCATTAAAATGAAAATTGCATGCACACACTTGCGCACATGCACACACACAAAATAAAAACCAGAACTAGATCTATATTTTTTCCAAAAGCTGGTCATAACCACTGTATCATTTGGCTCAACCTCTTCTCTCAGTCGGGTGTCCCTGGCTATCAGACTGCTGCAGGATATAAAAACAACAAAACAGACAACTACTGAACAGCAAAGAAATTTCCCATTAAAGATAAGTGAAAACATTAACGTTACTGTGCCAACAGCAGTTCTGGACCAAAAGCTAATACCAAAAATTATTTGGAAATGGTATCTTTTTTTTTTTTTTTTTTGACAGGCAGAGTGGACAGTGAAAGAGAGAGAGACAGAGAGAAAGGTCTTCCTTTTCCATTGGTTCACTCCCCAATGGTCGCCGCGGCCGGCACACCGTGCTAATCCGAAGCCAGGAGCCAGGTGCTTCTCCTGGTCTCCCATGCAGGTACAGGGCCCAAGCACTTGGGCCATCCTCCACTGCCTTCCCGGGCCACAGCAGAGAGCTGGACAGGAAGAGGAGTGACCGGGACAGAATCCGGTGCCCCAACCGGGACTAGAACCCAGGGGTGCTGGCGCCGCAGGCGGAGGATTAGCCTATTGAGCCACAGCGCAGGCCCAGAAATGGTGTCTTAAAAAAGATAAAACTGAATTAGAAACATGAACATTCTAAGAATTGGAAAGAATGAATTTTCAAGTTATTACACATACTATAACAACCTAATGCAAATGTTTGCTAATTTGAATTGTGTTAACTTGAAAAGACCAAACTTAAAATATCAACAGAGCTTCATTTTCAGAACAAAATTTAAAATACCATAATTCTTTTTTTTTAATCTTGAAGAACTATGATTTTAAGCTGAGTTACCAACTGCATTTTTGCTATTGGCATATGTCTCAGCCACTTTTGCCAGTAAATATCTTTGTTAGTCTGGGAACAATTAGATATGAAATATCCAAGTTTTTAAGTGTTCCAAGTCTTCAGAAACACATCATTCTCTGTTTCAGTCGTATGCCCACACCATTCTTATAAATAAAACTTTTTAATTTGTTGACTGGCATTTGGACATTAAATGGAAGGGAAGAAAGTCATGATAAATTTATGTTTCAGGCTATTAAGTGGTATATATGAAAATTAAATATTCAGCTTTTTGGACACAGGCCCCCATAAACTTCATTAGCTTTTGCTCCCCCAGTTTTGAAACCCTTTAACAACCTACAGAAAATTATGGATCTAACTCCCAGAAAAATAAATGTGCATGTATGATGGTACTCCAAAAATATTGCGATAAAATGAAATTAAAAGATGAATGTCTTTTGGTACAAAAATTTTTGAAATCTGTGCATTGTATTTTCATTAAAAAGTTCATGGAAATATCTATTATCAAAAAGATGCCAATATTTTAAAATATAAAACAAGAATCTGTGGCTCAGTTTTCACTTAGAAAGCAATTTCCATTTAAAAAAAAAAGGTACAAAATTATTTCTTCCTCAAGAAGTTTCATCTGTTCAACCACCTGTTCATACAAACATTTGTAAGGGTTCAGGGTTACTCATGCAATTATTCATTCAGAAAAACAACGTGTGTCTGGCTCCAAGATGGCAGAATAGCAACAAGATGGCCTGAATTCAGTTAGGCGAAACTAACATTAAAAAAGGGGGAGAAAGTACACTCTCAGGGCACAGCTGCAGGGGAACTGCAGTGGGAGATCCTGCAAGAGCAGCAGAAAGGGTCCAGAACAGTGCTGAAAGCCCAGAGCCGCAACAAAAGACCCCCACACCTGGATCCAGGGAGGAAGGCGCCTGCCCCAGCAAAGTAGATGGATGCTGCTGAGACAGTGGGAGGCAGACTTTAGAGAATGGCACCTTTTAAAGTTCCTTGTGAATCCCCCCACCCCCGAGGCTGGGGGGGGGGGGAGACAGTGCATCTCTCTCCCTCCCCCCTCCCTGCTACAACAGAGACCTGCAGCCAGTGGTGGGAGGGCTGCTGCCATTTTTGGACACAGACAGGTAAGCAGCCACCCTAGCTCCTGTGTGCACATACAGCAATCACTGGGGTCATCCTCCACCCAGTCAGTGAGGAAAACCACAACAATTCAGGAGAAACCAAGGGAGAAGGCCTCTACCACAACAGTTGTACCCACCCAGCAGTAGGAGGGGAGGGAGAGCCACCCCTACGGAAGGGAAGTGCAACCTGCAGAACTCTCCTATGTGCCCAGCACAACTGTGAAGGAATCAAGGCTGCGGCAGGTGAGTACTTTGCACACCTGTGAACCACAGATCTAACCAGAGAGAAACACTTGCATTCCCCACTGACACTGAATCTGGTAGGGAGGACCAGTAGACTGGAATGCACACAGACAGAAGCTCTGGGAACACGTTAGTTTCCTCATAGACAGGACTGACTAGCGGGGTGGAGTGGCCCCATTGGCACTCTCCTCCACAACCCTGAGAGCCCCGGGAGCTGAGACATAAAACACTGTGACTACATAAGAGGAGGCAGAGTGTGGCTGGGGCCTAGGCAACCACAGAGTGCTTCTCCACTCTCAGAGGTCCTTGGTTGCCTAGAGCAGCTCATAGCAGAGGGAACTGTGTTCACAGGCATGACTCCACAGATCATATGTGCACTTCATTGAGTGGGTGCGGATGCAAGCGGAGCACACTGGGGACCAACACCTAGGCATTCCTCAGCTGGGAGGAAAAGGGCTGGTCGCACCAAGAGAGGGGACCATTCCTCTCCATCCAGTTAAACAGAGGAGAGCTACGACGCATAATTGGGTCTTACCCTGGATTCTAGCCCAGGAACAGAGCTCCCTGGCCACACTCAGCACACACCTCTTGGTATTCACTGAAAGTGTAGATGTCTCACTAAGCCGAAGAGGTAGAGAACAAAGATAAAAGCCATCAGACAAAAAAATTCTACAAATGCCTAAAAATAAGACAAAACTTCAAGAAACAAGAATAGGAAGACACTATGAGCCCCATCAAAGGAACACTACAACATTTCAATATTACAATGTGAAGATGAAGAGATTGAGGAAATGGAATTCAAAAAAATGAATCATTGGATTACTCAAAAGCAGTCAGAAGGAAATTCATGAACTAAAGAAAACTATAAATGATATGAATGAAAATTTTCCCATGAAATTGAGATCTTAAAAAGAAAGCAAATGAAATACTAGAAATGTAGAATTCAATAGATCAAATAAAAATGCAATGGAAAGTCTTAAGAACAGAGTTGATGAAGCAGAAGAAAGAATATCTGAGCTCGAGAGGGAAAGCTTTTGACAAAATTCAACACCTTTTATGATGAAAACCTTAAGCAAACTTGGTACTGAAGGAACATTCCTCAACATAATCAAAGCAATTTATAACAAACCCACAGCCAGCATACTACTGAGTGGGGAAAAACTGGAGGCATTCCCACTAAGATCTGGAACCAGACAAGCTGTCCACTCTCACAATTGCTATTTAATATAATGGAAGTTTTAGCCAGAGCCATCATGTAAGAAAAAGAATTCAAAGGGATACATATAGGAAAGGAAAAAGTAAAACTATCCCTATTTGCTGATGACATGATTCTATATATAGGTAATCCAAAAGACTCCACAAAGAGACTATTAGAACTCATAAAAGTGTTTGGGGTACTGGTGCTGTGGTGTAATGGGCTAAGCCTCCACTTGCAGTGCTGGCATCCCATACAGGTGCTGGTTCATGTCCCAGTTGCCCCTCTTTCAATCCAGCTCTCTGCTTTTGGCCTGGGAAAGCAGCAGAAGACAGCGCAAGTGCATGGGCTCCTGCACCCATGTGGAAGACCCAAAAGAAGGTCCTGGCTTCAGATCAGCCCAGCTCCAGCCATTGCAGTCATTAGGGAGTAAACCAGCAGATAAAAGACCCCTCTCTCTGTCTCTCCCTCTCTCTGTAACTCTACCTCTCAAATAAATAAATCTTTTTTTTTTTTCTAAAAAAAAAAGAGTTTGGTAAAGTAGTAGGATATAAAACCAACACACAAAAATTAACAGCCTTTGTATACACAGACATTTCCATAGCTGAGAAAGAGCTTCTAAGATCAATCCCATTCAAAATAGCTATAAAAAATTTAAATGTCTTAGAATAAATTTAACCAAGGATGTCAAAGATCTCTACAATGAAAATTACAAAACACTAAAGAAAGAAGTAGATGAAGACATAAAAAGTGGAAAAATCTTCCATGTTCAATAGATTAATAGAATCAACATTTTCAAAATGTCCATACTACCAAAAGCAACTTATAGATTCAATACAATCCCAATCAAAATACCAACAACATTCTCCTCAGATACAGAAAAAGTGATGCTAAAATGCATATGGAAAAACAAGAGACCCTGAATAGCTAAAACAATCTTAAACAACAAAAAGAAAGCCAGAGGCAGCACAATACCAGACCTCAAGACATACTACACAGCAGTTAAAATCAAAACAGCCTAGTACAGTCATAAAAACAGATGTGCAGATCATTGGCACAGAGTAGAAATCCCAGAAATTAATAATCCACACAACTACAACCAACTTATCTCTGACAAAGGAGCAAAATTCAATCTCTGGAGCCAAGAAAGTCTCTTCAACAAATGGTGCTGGGAAAACTAGATCTCCACAAGCAGAAGCATGAAACTAGACCCTTGCCTTACACCTTCCACAAAAATCCACTGAAAATGGATTGAAGACCTAAATCTATGATGTGATACCATCAAATTACTAGAGAACATTGGGGAAACCCTAGAAGACATTGGCATAAGGAAAGACTTCTTAGAAAAGACCCCAGAAGCACAGGCAATCAAAGCCAAAATTAACAAGTGGGATTACATCAAACTGAGAAGCTTCTGCACTGCAAAAGAAACACTCATCAAAGTGAAGAGGCAACCAACAGAATGGGAGAAAATATTTGCAAACTGTGAAACTGACAAAGGCTTGACTAAAAGAGCTCAAGAAACTAAACAACCACAAACAACCTAGTCAAGAAATGGGCAAAGGACATTTTTTAGAGGGGAAATTCGTATGGCCTACAGACACATGAAAGAAATGCTCAGGATCATTAGCTGTCAGGGAAATGCAAATCAAAACCACAATGAGGTTTCACCTCTCACCTGTTAGGATGGCCCTCATACAGAAATCAACAAACAACAAATGCTGGCTAGGATGTGGGGAGAAGAACACGTTAATCCACTGTTGGTGGGAATGTAAACTGGTACAACCACTGTGGAAGACAATATGGAGGTACCTCAGGAAGCTGAATATAGACCTACCGTATGATCCAGCCATCCCATTCCTGGGAATTCATCCAAAGGAAATGAAATCAGCATATGAAAGAGTGATCTGTACCCCCATATTCATCTCAGCTCAATTTATAATAACTAAGATATGGAATCAATCCAGATGTCAACTGAGGACTGGATAAATAAATTATGGTATATATACACACACACACACACACACACATATATACACACTATGGAATATAATACAGTGGTAAAAAAACAAAATCCTTTCATTTTCAAGAAAATGGATGCAACTGAAAACAATTATACTTAATGAAGTAAGCCAGTCACAAAAAGATAAATACCATATGGTCTCTCTAACCTGTAGTAACTAATAGAGAACCTAAAATGTAATCTATAGGAGCAAAACTGATACTATGAGATGCGTTGATTTTGAACAGCCTTTGCTTTGACTGTCAAGGAACTATATATATATATATTCTTCCAATGTGTCTGTTTGGTTTTGTTTCTTTTTTCTTCATACTAATTGGTGAACTCTCTACTTAGTGTAGGGTTAATTTTATGGGTATAAAAATCAACTGAAAAAATGATCTCTGTAAAAAATAAGAATGGTAAAGGAAGAGGGAGGAGGAAGAAGGGCAGGAGTATGGGTGGCAGGGAGGTAGGGAGGGAAGAAGCATTATGTTCCTGGATCTGTATATATTGAATGTATAAAGTTGTATTCCTTAAACAAAATAAATTTTTAAAAAAACAGAAAGTGTGAATTGAAATGTATCCTCAAAGGAAGAGAAACATCTGTTTTTAAAGGACACCTGGGAGCCATAAAAAAAAATCATTATTTTCTCTGGGAGACAAAAAATTATTAAAACCATTTTCAAGGCAAACAGACCAACAGCAATGGACACAGCCCAAATTCTCACATTTCTAATAGAATTGGGGTGGGGACCAGAAAAATTTCATCTCATGAAGTTAAGATTAGAGCAAGTGTTAGCAAAATAAAGTCTGCTATACGTTTGTTAAAAGTTCTCCTAACCCCCATTAAGGGAGCAAGGGAATTACTAGAAATAACTCTGAAATTCTTTCCCACCAATAGTAAATTTCAGTTCTTCTCCCAATGCTTCTATGTCAGTTATGAGAAAAAAGAGTGAAACTAGAAAAACAAAAATATTGCTGTATGTTGGAATTGTTTTGTTCATGGATCCCATTAAGAATATGTGATTTATAAACTTTATGTTCTCAGTGTTAGACATTCTGTTCTCAATGTTAGACACAGAGTTTTCAATTTCTGCACTGACTTTGAGACTGGCCCACCATCTCATGGGTTACCGTAAGAAAAAGGCCATCGTGAACTCTTTGGCTCATGCGTAAAATACAAGCTCAGACAGCTTCTGTATCAGAGGTGCAGAGCTCAGTCAGGGGCCCCTCTGCAGGAGGAGCTACTCCACAGCCAAGGGCCGAGCAAGGCAAAGCCCCTGCTGCTTCACGGTGGCTTCGAGGCAGAGCGTGCAGACAGAGAGCGCTTTATAAAGAAGGGAACTGAAGTACATGGCATCTACTGCTCAGCCTCTCGAGATCAACCCCGGACCAACAGAAACTTTGCTTAGAGAGGAAAAAGGTCAGCAGCAGGCCCCCAGCCATGTCCATGCACGTCAGAGACACCTGGGGCATCTACACCAGGAAACGCTTCAGTCCTCTTGGGCCTTGGCCCATTTTGAGAATGTTCAGGGTTGCCTGACTGCTGCATTGCCCTGGAGAGAGAGCCCAGCCCACACTGCCCCTTCCCCAGGCACAGAGCCATCTTGAGCCCCCAACCTACCCAAGTGATCCTACTTAAAGTGGCCAGGAGGTCTGGCCTACCCGCTTACAGGACAACAAGTACTTGGGCAGTCCACCCAGAGCTGCTTGGCCTTTAAAGGCCCTAGACAATAGACCAATGGCCCCAGCTTCCTGCTGCCCAGGAAGCAGGGAGGTGGACCTGCCATGCACCCTCAGCCCTGGCAAGCCAGGAAAGTCTCTCCAATAAATGGCACTGGGTACACAGAGCAAAGAAACTAGGCCCATGTCTTTCACCACATACAAAAATCAAACACGCAGCTGTAAGACCTGAAACTACAAGATCACTGGAAGAAAACAGGGGAAATACTTTAAGATACTGGTCTGGACAAAGACTTTTTTTCACATGACCCCAAAATTACAGCCAACAAAAGCAAAAATAGACCAAGGGGATTCTATCAAACTGAAAATTTCTATATAGCAAAGGAATCAATCAACAGAGTAAAGACATAACCTGCAAGAATGAGAGAAAATGTTTGCAAGCTGTTTGAGAACAGATTAATTTCCTGGATGTATACAGGGGCCCCAAACAAATCAAGTTCATAAATAAATACATAATCTGATTTAAAAATGGATGAATGACCTGAATTGATATTTCTTAAAAGAAGATATACAAAGCCCAAAGAGACAGAGACAGAGACAGAGACAGAGGCAGAAGCAGAGGCAGAGAGAGAGAGAGACTTCCTTCCATTGGTTCATTCCCCAGATAGCCACAACAGCCAGAGATGTGCCAATCCAAAGCCAGCAGCCAGGAGTTTCTTCTGGGTCTCCCATGTGGGTGCAGGGGCCCAAGGTCTTGGGCCATCTTCTACTGCCTTCTCAGGCCATAGCAGAGAGCTGGATTGGAAGTGGAGCAGCCAGGACTTGAACCAGTACCCATAGGTGATGCTGGCACTGCAGATGGCGGCTTTACCCACCACACCACAGCAATAGCCCTGGCTGTTCCATGTCTAATCCAGATCCCTTCTAACCTGCCTGGGAAAACAGCAGAAGATGGCCCAAGTTCTTGGGCCCCTGCCATCAAGGTGGGAGACCCATATGGAGGTCCTGGCTCCTCACTTCAGCCTGTCACTCTAGCCCTGGCTTTTGTGGCCATTTGAAGAGTAAATCAGCAGATAAAAATTCTCTCTCTCTCTCCCTCCCTCCCCCCTCCCTCTTCCTTTCCCTCTCCCTCTCCCCATCCCTGCTCCTCTATCACTGTCTCTTTCAAATAAATATTTTTTTAAAAAAAATTTAAAAACCACAAAAACAACAAGGAGAATATGTTCAATATCACCAGTCACCAGGGAAATACAAATCAAGGCCACAATGAGGTATTTCATTCCAGTTAGAAAAGTGACTATTATCAAAAAGATGAAAAATAACAAATGCTGATGAAGGTGCACAGAAGGGCAACTCTTCATTTACTGTTGGTGGGAAAGAAAATTAGTACAGGCATTATGTAAAACAGTATGGAGATTTCTCAAAAAAATTGAACTAGCATCTGATTCATCCCTTCTGATAATGACTGTATATCCAAAGGCCATGAAATCACTACATCTGAGAGCTGCACTCACATGTTTATTTCAGCACTACTAATACTAGCCAAGATATTAAATCGACCTAGGTGTCCACTGATGGATGAACGGATGAAGAAGACATGGTATACATTCACAATGGAATATTGTTCAGCCATAGAAAACAATGAATTTTGGTCATTTGCAGCAAGGTGAACGGCACTGGAGGACATTATGTTAAGAAAAATAAGTCAGGAAAAGAAAAATGCTGCATGTTCTCACAATGTGGAAGCTAAAAAGCTGATTTTAAAGAAGTAGAGAATAAAATATTGGTTACCAGAGCCTGGGACTTGTGCGAAGGTGGAGGGACAGTTAATGGGTAAAAGGGTTAAACTGGATAGGAGAAAAAAACTGATATACTATAGCACTGCAGGATAACAATGATTGAGGACGATTAACTGAATATCTCAAAATGGCTAGTGGGGAGGATTTTTAACATCACCAACACACAGAAAAAAAAATGGTATCTGAGGTGATAGATACACCAGTTACCTGATGTTATCATTACATACTGGATGCATGTATTGAAACATCACACTGTACTCCGTAAATACATACAATTACCATGTGTCAACTTAAACAAAGTAAAAAAGAAAACTACAAAAAAGAAAAAATTCTTTCCAGGGACTAGGGGAAGTGAACAGGAATGTATCAGCACTGAGACTGAAGAAGTTCCAGGTACTCCCTGTGTCTTCATGTCTTCCTGAAACTAAAGTCAGATTTACGGAGGATATGAGGGGTGCGAGAAGCCTGTCTTGAATCCTTGACCTTGGAAAGTCCAATAGAAAAGAAACGGAAAGAGACGTATGTTTTGAGAAAACCTGGACAACTATGGCCTAGACTGGGACATATTTGTTACAATGTAGAAAAAAAGGAATAGTATTGCAAAAACAAAAGCCATTGGATAGCTAATGATGTAATACATCAAAATAAACTTTAAAAGTCCTTTGTAGTATTAAAAATATGTTTCATAAAGAATACTGTAACATTTAATACAAATTCTGAAAGCTATGAAGACTTGACAAAACAATAAAAGATGTGGCAGAAGTATACTAATAATAGCCATCACCTACACCACAAATTCTCCACCACAGGTCTAAGCAGCAGCACAACGAAATTATCTAAAATGTGTCCTACCCTAAATCTATTTAAAAAAAAAAAAAACTACACTGTGCCTAAGGCTGAAATTTTTCACGGGCTCCTGAAAAATAAGTATTTGGGAAGTCTCAGTTTCTAATGTCCTAGAGGAAATCTCACAACCACAACTCAGTGGTTTGGTGAAGAAAACAGAGTAAACCATTGCTGCTGTCCACCAATATCACAAAAGAGATTTCGAGTTGTTCTACCTAGGATACTTGCACAGTCTCCTGTTATTGTCCTCTCTTTAGTCTGTCGTTTACCATAGTCATAGTTTCTCCCAAGTATTTCGCAGAACAACTTAGGCAAATCAAGTCCTTTCACTTCTTAAACCTATAGTTTCATCATTTGTAAACAAAAAATGCAATTGCCTACCACATAGAAACTCCTTCCTGGAAGATCTTGCATATAATTTGCCTTCTAAAACATGCAGTGTCTCTTTCTTATTTATCTGGGATTTCACTACAGGTTGAAGGAGACTGTTCTTTCAATGATTTGTCATCTACTTTATGGTCTTTCCTCAATTTTTTTCCGCCTACCATCTCCTCCATTCTCCAGTTCCTAATTTACATGCATAGAAATAAAAAAAAATTGCACTCAACTTCCCAAATGTCCAAACATCATGACCCTTCCTCCTTACCCCATAACATGCTGTCAATCTGAAAATGTGTGATCATTGATTCTCTCTCCATCTTCACTTTTACAAATAATTTTTTGAAGGAAAATTGCTGTAAGATTTATCTTTTTGTCATCAATTCATATCCATCTACATCCATTCCCCTTCCCCCAACCCCACACCTCATTCACTCCTCCTACCTAACCATGATCTATGGGAAATCCACTTGACTTGCAGTCAGCTTCTTTGGTTTCAGTTCTGGTTGTATTTCTTAAAAGCTCAGAAAATTCTCTTAACCAGGGGTTCCCACCTGGATTCACTATCAACATCGTCTGGGCAGCTTTTTACCTGTTAAAGCAGAATTTCATGGTATACAAAATCCATTTGCATCAAAACGGATAGAACTAGCATTATGCTAAGTGAAATAAGCTAGGCCTAGAAAGACAGATTCCATGTTTTCTCTTACTTGTGGAAGTTACTAATTACAGAGAGCATAAAAACGACATGGATGTCATATCATTTGGTTTATAGTTATAAAGATTGCTTCACTGATCATACCATGTACATAACAATATACCCTTCTTTCCCCACAATATGATCATTGTCATGAAGCTCTCACTTTGTGATATGTTTTTTTAAAGATTCATTTATGTATCTAAGAGTCATAGTAACAGAAAGAATGAGACACACAGAGATAGAGAGGAGAGAGAGGGAGGGAGGGAGAGAGAGAATCTTTCATCTGCTGATTCATTCCCCAAATGATTGCCATGACCATGGCTGGAGCAGGCCAAAGCCAGAAGCCAGGAACTTCATCCAGGTCTCCCATGTGAGTTGCAAGGGCCTAAGCACCTGGGTCACCTCTGCTGCTTTCCCAGCCACATTAGCAGTGAGCTGGATCAGAAGTGGAGCAGCTGGGACTTGAACCAGCACCCAGGTGGTAGGCCAGTATCACAGGTGGCAGCTTTACCCACTGTGCCTGTTTTCAAGAAAAATACTACAAATGTGCATGTATATAAATGTTTACATTTGAAGTGAATGTGGCAAAACATTTAAAAATTGTTAAAATTTAAAACTAAAAAAGGTATTTAAAAAAAAAAGCAGAATGTCAGAGGTTGGGTGGGGAGTAAAACAGATAAATCTATTCAATGAAAAGCTCTCCTAGAAGATGCAAATGAAGATTTAGTTTGGGACCCATGGCATACCCACTTGATTACTGTCTTGTTTATAAAATGCCAAATCTATTTTATAGGGATATGGTGAAAATTAAGGCAATGGATAGGAAAGGGCTTTATAAATGGGAAAACAATGTTAGACATAGCAGCATGAATCAATATTTTTATGAAGTTTTGAGTAAAGCAAGCTCTCTGTCAATAGTTTCTGTAGCAACCATCACACAGACAATCACAAACAAATAATCAACACTGACGATCTTCTGAAATGCTTATGGTACACAATCTCAGGGTGCATCAGGTTTTAAAAGCAACAGCCAATGGAAAACCAAACACATCTAAGAATAGCTTTCACCTTTTCTGATTTCATGAATTACATTAAGACTTTACACTAGGAATTTGCTTCTGAAAGTCCTAGACCTCTAGGAAAGTAGAGTAACACTGGAACACTCAAGCCAAACTAAAGAGAGAAACCAAATGTGCAAATATGCCCTTCTCGAACCTCACTTGCTTCCTGGAACTGTAACTGAGATGCTAACGGAGCTTTATTAACTCAGCTCCCATTTTGTGCAATTTATATTGCAGGGAAATAAATGGTATGCTAATAGCCTGGAAAAATTACTGCAGGAAATGACTTCAGCCCTACAGATTATCTGATTCATTATAATTTCCAGGAGCAAACATTCACCTATGACTTTCTGGTCCCCAGATAGGTTAATCTGCTTAAACTAATGTAAGCAGAGGGGCTGACACAAAGGGACTATCACTCTTCAAGTGACTGTAATCCTCATTTGGGTGATACTTCTTTTAAATCCAAGCATGTGGTCTTTAATAACAGCTCACAATTTGCTAAAATAAATTTTCCCTATTCTCAGTTGTCCATGGTCACGGTCATATTTTTTTAAAAGATCTGTTAAAAAAAAAAAAAAAGCCTCTCCCCTGGAAGCTCTTCTGGCCCCAAGTGACTTACGGTCTGGCTTTTGAGGTTCCCTGCCTTCCTAGGCAGCCCTGTGCCCTATCACTCACAGTACAATAGGCAAAAGTGACTTCCACATCTCTCGCCACACTAGATGCCAAGGTCCTCCAGGTAATGAACTGTACCTTATATGACTATGTCCCTGGCCCTAAGCTCAGGCACTGGCACTCAGTAGACACCAGAGATGTTTACTGGCTGAAGCAATTAATATAAATGAATGAATGATCTAATGATGTGTTGCATGAAGACCCAATTATGCGACTACTAAGCACTCCAATAACTGCATGCTTTCTAATATCCTGTGTGGCCTGTTTTGTTTTTTTTTTTAAGAGTCATTCTTTAAAGAGTCATTCGAATCATTTTTATATGTTAAGCAAATGTAAGTCAAAATCCACTGTGTATGGAAAAAGATATGTTTCTACTTTGATGAAGGACAATTCCCTTGTATCCAAAATTCTAACAATTGACTTACAAAAGGGTCACTGGGCTTTAAGAGATCTCCCTGTAAGCCAGAACGTCCTTAGACAGTACTGCCAGGCAGGGTCCCCAGAATAAACACCAAGGATAGAAAGGGACCGTAATTCTTGGATGGACCCAGCACTGAGTTGATGGAGAAGCATAACAGCAGTTGTGGGTCATGAGACAGCAGATGCTGCACCTGCTGCAACCCAGCTTCAGGGAACACCTGCACGCGAGGAAAGTGGCTATATGAGAACCAGCATTGCTGATCAGTAAGAGCTGTGACACTGGGGGCTCAGGCCTTCTCTTGGGGTGAAGCTTCTCAATGGAGTGTTGAATATCATCCACATTGCTGAGTCTTCCTACGACCACCAAGAGCAAAGCAGACTAATCACAGCCGCTTGCTCTCCTGTGCCACCAGCTGTGGGTTGGTTATACCATTCTCCACTGTTGTTTCCCAGTGTAGAGGTCAGAAAACAACCATAAGATTCGCTTTCCAGCTCTTTCGCAGGCAGAACTAGCCTAACTGTGATCCAAGCCTGATACACAAGCAAAGTCTCCCAGAGCCTTTGGATTTGTTCTCCTAATAAAATACAGACATATGTGGTGTCATCCTCCTCCTTCTTCTTGCCTGAACACGTACTGGATGCTTGAACTTCAGCAAACATTTGGCAGTTAAGAGGAAACAAACCATTATGAAAGTCAAGCAAAAACTCGAACTTTAATTAAGACGACACCTATCAGCTGCTTACTCGGCACGTTCCTATCTAACACTCAACATTATATGGTGAGCACTATTTTCCCCAACAAAGGAATTCAGATGTATGGTTCCAAGTCATAATACATAATCACATTCGAAGGGTCATGATGCAAATTCTTGAGTCCAAATTCAAAGCCTATCCTCTAACCAGTGTGCGATACTGGTTATAACTCTCCAGTGTTTCTGGAAATGCAATTTTCCCATTTATGTTTACCACACAGAATTTCTTTGAATGACACTTTTGTTTGACTATTTTTTAAAGAAACTAGCTTTCAATAACCATTTTTCCTCCAGAATATAGGTATCTTTAGGAACAAGAATGATTCTACCTTCTCAGAATATCCAAATAGGGATTAACTTGACGTTCGCACTTGTCAAGACCTTCTAAGGATGATGTGACCTTGCCGTCTTCTCCTGGTAACTCTGAGGCACTGGTTTAAATCCACGAGTCACTTTCAGTACAATAAACCAGACATTCAGGAGGAGTTCCATGGCACACAGAACTGGTAGCTGCTTTGTTGTGTCTCTAACAAGGAAGTAAAAGTTTAAATGTGAGGAAAATTAATTCTTTAAATGTAGCCTTCATAACTATGTCAGATATCCACATGGGAAAAGCAAACTGACTGCATTTAATGCCTTAGGAAATGAGTGCTTTATCTCATTAAGAAAGCTGACGTGAGATTTTGCGTACTCTAAGTCAGAAGGCTGTCTGGACTATTTCACAAGATTCCAGATCTGCATGTTTTTATTTTTTTTTTAATAGCTCTTGAGATTTCTATAAGGACTTGACCCTGGGTTATCCAAACTAAATCTTGGATAGTCTTCCGTTAACATGTTTTAGTAAAAGGGGAAAAACTATTTTAAGAGAATGTGAAATTACAGCCTACAAGAATAAAATGTTAGAACATTATTTCACTCTCTAAGTGGAAGAGATGTATAAACTGATTATTCAATAACCCATTAATAGGATATTTTAGTACTATTTATTTATTTATTTTCACTCCAGAAATGTTAGACAGGAAAGACTTTATGTGGTATCATCCTACTAAGGTGACAAGGAAGAAACTCAGGTTTAATTCCAAGTTTACCATTAAAAAGCTATAGAATATCCAGATTTTTACCTCGGGCTCAGGCTTGCATATACTTATTCTTTAACTCTACACCTCCTGGAATTGTTTTGTTAATAACTGCATTGCGGTCAGAGAACACACTGCATATTATTTAATTCTTTACAATTATTGGGACTTGCATTATAGCCCAGCAAATGTCAATTTTTGTAAATGTCTGTGTGTACTTGAAATGAATGCATATTGTGTGGTCATTGGGTGACGTTAGGCCAAGTTTATTAACAATATTCCTTAAATCTCTAAAAGCTTTCCTTATTTCTAGTTCTATTAATTTAGGTATGTAAAAATTTAATATGATCATGAGTTAGCCTAATTCTATTAATTCTTGGATCACATGAGATGACTGACAACTGCTATAGCGTATAGACACATTGAACATTATCATTAGTAATGTTTTTTGACTTAATGTCTATCTTGTATGACATTAAAGCTATCTTACTGGCTAGTTTTCTCTTAGAACTTTTTTCTATCCTTTTAATCTTCATGTAAGTTTAAGATAAATCTCTTGTAAACTTCATACAATTTATTGCTTGGATACTGACAATGTTTTAATTGGAAAATTTGGTCCATTTGCATGTACCTCAAATGTTCATGGAAAAACAGAATGAGAAGATAAATGTACTTTGGGGAAAAATTTTTTGAAGTCCATGCATATGAGGGGTCATCAAAAAGTTCATGGAAATGCATACTATGAAAAAGCTATGCTTGCATTTCAATTTTTTGTACCAAATAAATTTGTCTTCTCATTCCATTTTTCCATGAACCTCTGGAAACATCCTTGTACTGACATTTCCTATTACACTGCTTATTTTAACCTACTATTCTACCTGTTCTATGTTTCACTTACTTCCCTTTGTTCCCTTCCTTTGGTTGATTCATTTTGTAGCTACAATTTTTTTCTTTCATAAAGTTTTCAAGTATTTTAGTGGATGCCCTAGCAACAACAAAATGTATAAAGACTAAAACTGGAATTTGATTGATAACTCTATCCTTTTTCCAGGGACTTAAATACATTAACTGTATTTGCTCCTTATCTTACTTAGAGACTGTTATATTACATGTTAACTTACCCATTTGCTTTTTGCAACTCCACATTTCTGTACGATGGTCCTAGTGCACATTCAGATTTACTCCCATATTTACCACTTGGTCCCTCCTTCTGTTTTCCTTTTCTCCCTTCCCATCTGGGAGCCCTTTCCTTCCACACAAAGTATATATCCTGAATTTCCTTATTTTGTGGATGGCACCTCTTTTTGCTATTCTGAAATGATGCCTTTACTCTTTGCCTTGAAAAATTTTTAACTGGGGATAAAATTCTAAGCTACAATTTTTTTTTGTCTTTCAGCCTATTAAAGGCAACATTCCACTGTCTTTTGCTTCAGCTATTGTCTAATTGCTACTAATCTGAATATTTCCCTCTTTGGTCTCTAACACCTTTTAAGAAGTTGCTTTCATTATTTTGTGGTTTCACTCTGTGTCCAGTGTAGATCTGTTTATACTTAATCGGATTAGGAATAAAAGATTCCTGATTTTATGAGTCGATGTGTTTCATCATTCTGGAAAATTCTCAGTGACTATCCTTTTATTTGGCTTCTCCACTCCCATTCTCTCTTCTTTATCCTTCCAGAACTTCCATTAGACATCTGATCATCTTTCTCAGTCAATTTCCTAGGCCTTGCAATCAGTTTTTTAAAATATTTCACTTTTTGGTATCTCTGTGAGACAGTATGAAAAATTTTTACAATCTGTCTTCCAGTTATCACTTTTTGGCAGTGCCTAATTTTTCATTTTAGCTTTTTGTTTTAAGTTATTTTTCAACTCAGCTCTGCGGCCTTTAAATTGCCTGTTTTCTAAAGATATGTTCAGGCTTGCCTTTTATTTCTCGAACTACATTAACTTTTATAATGTCTAGTAATTTTAATATCTGTTGTCTTCACTGAATGTGATTTTTGCTAGCTCCCATTCACAGTATGCTTGATTTTTTCTGTGTGCTTGCTTAGCTTGGACTAGACGTGGATCATGGTCCTTGAAAAAGTTACCTTAGGGAATACTTTGAGGCCTAAGACAAAGATGGCTTTACCCAGAGAGCAGATGTCTTTACTCCCACCAAGTTTCTTGTTCTAAGATGTCTTTGGGATCATTTTAAACTAGATTCATAAGTTTCATAAGTGGAAGGCTGTTTTTGGTTTTGTTTTTTTTCCAGGCCTCATAGGTTATGTCAACTTGGTTGCAAATCTCAAGGGCTGGATATAGTTCCAAGTTCTCAGAAGTGATTTCACTTTTTTCCTTCTGCTTACTCAGCAACAAAATATCTTCCCTTGTAGTAGCTGAGTCGAAGAGAAGGTGAAGATAGTCTTCCTTTTCTTCTTGTCTTTTAAGTTCACGTTTTCCTATGGAGTCCCAACTTTCCATCTTGGGTAGACATGCACTTTGACTTCAGGCTCCATGGCAACGCTGAAGTCTGGGGCCAGGGATGTCTGCTGGGCACACAAAAACACATCCTCCTCACGCTTCCTGGGCTAGGCTGCATGGGTTCTGGCCACGGAGTGGACATACATGGAATTCTCACAGCAGGTGCCTCCCAGGCTGCATAAGCAGTTCTCTGGCTCCCAGAGGGATCTAGAACTTTTTTTAAAGATTTATTTATTTGAAAGGCAGAGTTAGGGGGAGGGAGGGGGAAGGAGAGAGAGAGAGAGAGAGAGAGAGAGAGAGAGAGAGAGAGAGATCTTCCATCTGCTGGTTCACTCCCCAGATAGCCATAACAACCAGAGCTGCGCCCATCCAAAGCCAGGAGCCGGGAGCTTCCTCTGGGTCTCCCATGCAGGTGCAGGGGCCCAAGGAGTTGGGCCATCTTCTATTGCTTTTCCAGGCCATAGCAGAGAGCTAGATTATAAGTGGCACAACCATGGGATTCCAAATCCCATTAAAGTGGCATGTACCAATGCCATCTAACTAAAGTGACTCATTGATTTAACAATTGACACTCTTATTTATGATGTCAGTAATCATCTGAGGCTCTTGTCATGAGCTGCCAAGGTTATGGAAGCCTCTTGAGTTCACCAACTCTGATCTTATTTAGACAAGGCCATAGTCAAAGTGGAAGTTCTCGCCTCCCTTCAGAGAAAGGACCCTCCTTCTTTGGTGGCCCGTTCTTTCCGCTGGGATCTCACAGAGATCTTTCATTTAGGTCATGTGTTTTTTTTTTTTTTTTGCCACATGCCTGCGAAACCCTCATGGGCTTTTTAGCCAGATCCAAATGCTTTAAGGGCTGATTCTGAGGCCAGAGTGCTGCTGAGGGCATCTGCCATTCTATGAATCTGCTATGTATTCCCGCTTCCCATGTTGGATTGTTCTCTCCTTTTCAATTCTATCAGTTATTATTAGCAGACACTGGTCTTGTTTATGTGATCCTTTTGACACTTAATCCTATCTTTATGATCAATTATGAATTGAAACTGATCACTTTAACTAGGACTTCCTCCCATGCCTCTGTCACCCTTTGTCTTCTCTTTCTTCAGGGCAGTTATCTTCTCCTAACCCGTGTACACTTGGTTATTTCCTCTATCACCCACACTACAATGGAAACTCCATAAAGAAAGGGGCTATGCTTTCCTCAAAGAAAACAGTCAACACTTGCGGAATCAGCAAAGGAAATCTCTCTACTGATTCCAGATTCAAGTATCCAACTATCAATCTGAGATCTCCACCTGAAATCAAGTAGTTGTGTTTTTTTTTTTGTTTTTTTGTCTTTTTATTTTTTTTTTTTGACAGGCAGAGTGGACAGTGAGAGAGAGAGAGACAGAGAGAAAGGTCTTCCTTTTCCGTTGGTTCACCCCCCCAATGGCCGCTGTGGCTGACGCACTGCACTGATCCGAAGCCAGGAGCCAGGTGCTTCTCCTGGTCTCCCATGGGGTGCAGGGCCCAAGCACTTGGGCCATCCTCCACTGCCTTCCCGGGCCACAGCAGAGAGCTGGCCTGGAAGAGGAGCAACCGGGACAGAATCCGGCACCCCCACTGGGACTAGAACCTGGGGTGCCGGCACTGCAGGTGGAGGATTAGCCTATTGAGCTGCGGCGCCAGCCCTCACGTAGCTTTTTCAACCTTAATTTGGACCAAATGGAACTTTCAACTTTCTGTCCACCCTCAGCACTGCCTCATCTTCCTTATTCCCCATTTCAGTGGATAGCAGCACATCCTTTCAGTTACTCATGTCAGAAATTGAGGAGTCATCGTGACTCCGGATTTCTCCATTCTCATCAAAACCTAATGTATGGGGGAGAGAGGTGCATGTTAAGTCCAGCAGTAAACACATCCATGCCTCACATCATAGTTGCCTGGGTTTGATTCACTATCTCTGGCTCCTATTTCCTGTTAATGCACACTCTGGGAGGCAGTAATGATGGCTCATATAATTGGGTTCATGCCACCCAAATGGGAGAGATTGAGATTGTCTCCTGGCTCTGCTCTAGCCAGCCCCAGCTGCAGTGGTCATCTGGAGAGTGAACCAGCAAACACAGGTTCCCAATCAATCTTTCTCTGCACTTCTCAAATAAAAAACAAAACAAGAGTTGGGCATTTGCTGCAGCAGCAAAAACGTCTCTTAGAAAGCCCATATCTACTATTAGAGTGTCTGGATTTCAGTACTGGCTCCACTTCTGACTCCAGCTCCCACTAATGCAAACCCTAGGAGGTAGCAGATATCTCAAGTATTTGGGTGCCTGCCACACATGGGAGACCCAGGTTGAGCTCCTTGTTTTTGGCTTCCACTGGCTCAGCCCTGGCTGTTGCAGGCATTTGGGGAGTGAAGCAGCAGATGGAAAATCTCCCTCTACCTCTTCCTCTTTTAAATACATAAAAGTGACAATAAAAACCAAACACCTAGTTCCAATTTACCAGCAAGGTGTCAGGTTAAACCTCCAAAATACATCTGAAATCCATCCTCCTGTCAACCAAAATATTATTTGAGAAGCAGTGAGAGAGAAGGAAACCCCCATCCATTGGGTCATTCCCTGAAAAGCTTGCAGTGGCTGGGGGTCAAAGCCAAAAGCTTGGAATTCAATTCCAGTCTTCACACAGGTAGGAGCAACTCAAACTACCTGGGTCATCACTACCGTCTGAGGGTCCACCCTAGCTGGAAGCTCGAGTCAGGAACCACAGTTGGGTATCAAACTCAAGCACTCCGATGTGGGATAAAGGCAGGTTAACCAGCATCTTAACCACTGGCCAAAAGTCTGCTCTCAGCATATTCTGAAATTTTACATCCTTCTTTATTGCTCCCTTACTTTCAGGTGCGCATAGAATAACCTTTAAGTATCTTGGCATCCATCCACGGCTACAAAGTTCTGCATCACTCTGCCTCTTCCTAGCTCTTCAGCCTTATCTCTTCACTGTCCCCTTGCTCCATGCTGCCTCCATTTCATTCTTCAGATAAGCCAACATCTTTCCAGAGTTTTCCAGATGTTATTCCCTCTTTCTAGAATGCTCATTCTCCTGATACAGGGTGGATGACTACCTCATCCTTCAGGTCTTAGCTTAAATATCACCTCATCAGAGAGGGCTCACCACTTCATTAAGTGGGTGGCCCCTAGGTCATAATTATTCTGTGTCCCCATCCCCTGCCAATCCATCATTGTACTGTTACAATTTGTAGAGATGGATTGAGTTGTGGAATAGGAGAGATCTTCCTCCACTTCTCTCACTGACAGGGGACCTCTGTTTGGTATTGGCACCGATCTTAAGCCCATGAGATTTTTTTTACCTTTTCTAGGGCCAAAAGGTGTTTTGTTTTATGCCTACCCTTTCCCCAAAGCAGTGGCTCCTTGCCTGGGCCACTGGGGCAGAAAGGTTTGCCAGCTCCCATCCAGGGGCTGATGGCTTTTGTGTCACACAAGAAGGGGACAGTGTGCCTGTGACCCAGCATCACTCCATCAGTCACCTCTGCTTGCCTGAGTCAGGAAGGGGTCTCTTCTCACCAGGCTCCTACTCTCCGCTTTCTCATTAGCAACTCACAGAGGCTTGTGAAAGGAGCTCCCCATGGTGCTACTATGTGAACTACTATCACAACAGGCACTCTCATCACTATCACAGCAGGCACTCTCATCTATGCTAAACTAACATCCATTGCACATTTGGTCTTCAAAGGATTCCTTAACATTTTACCAGTTTCTGCCAGGAGACAGCTCTTGATGAGCCTCACGTTTGCAGGATTTGTGAGAAGCTCTGCTCACCTGGGTTCCGGACGACCTTTCTGAGGTCTATACAACTGCCTGAGAAGACAGACATAGCTTCTCCCTCTAGAAGAAAGACAGGTTTTATTACCATCCACTGTAATAAAGTTATCTCCCTCCAGAGCCGAGAGTATACATGCAAGATACCCATGACAAGTTCTGAGTTCTGCAGGTGCAGTTCCTTCCTTGCAAGGCAATGTCCGCAGGTGTCCCCTAGGCCTCTTCTCACACACAATGGGACTGGGGATCAGAGAACTGCACAAGAGCTGACTAATGAATACTAGTGGTGTACTAAGCCCTTTGTCTCTGATTCAGCACATCTGTGGCAAGCCAACTTATTAACCTGGAAGGATGAAATGTCAACTCCTCTAAGTACTTGAAAATTTCTTATTTGCATTAGTGCCAGCCTCCTATTATCTGTCACAAGTGAAACAGTGCAGGTATCCTGTTACTCTTTGAAAGCGCTTGTCATTCTTTGGAATTCAGCTCCTTTGACTACCTTCTCTGATGAGTTTTCACTTGTTTTCTTGTTGGGATGGAGGTAACATCCTCTCGCAGCTTTCTCCATCTTAAGCAGAGGCACAGCTGCCAAGGCACACATATTTGATTACTGTTAGCTACCAAAGATAGACACTTACTGATCCAAAACTTGTATTGTCCAGTTGACAAAGGTTTTTCATTTTTTTCAAAAGAAGCATAAGCATAAACTCTAGAAAATTTTTAAAAACAGCACATGGAAGAATTTTATTACAAGGGCTGGAAGCAACGGATGAAGGATGTTTCCCTTCTAGAACAAGTAAGGCGGGAGAGGGTAAAGAATCGTCACTCAGAGAGATGAGACATCATGCGAAATGTACACACACACCTGCCCCAGCTCCAGCATAGGACTAGGAAAACTACAACCACTTAGGGCAGAGGGAGAACTTTAGGAGATCTCAAAACCAGATGAGAAGATGTGGCAAGAAGATCTGAAAAGGACCCAAAAGAGAAGCCCCGCTGGTGGCTCTGAGGATTCATGGGTTTTCCTTTTCAGTGGTGGTGTCTTTTCTGCTCTACATTATTCCTCTTTTTGGTAAACAATTTAGATTTCTTTCGTGAGATTTCTCTCTTCTACATTGTGAATGTCTTATTGGGCTGCCAATATCTAGTCTTCCCTTAACCAACTTTTTCAGGACCCCTAGCATCACAAAAAGTAAAATAAGACAAAACAAAAAACTCAGGTGGAACTGATTTATCACTGAGCTGTTACTTACAGCTATAAAGATCACAGAACAGCCTTGGTTCCTCCCTTTTCAAACCTTGGTTAAATGTTTCTTCTAACTCTGTGAATTACCTGACATTTCCATTTTGCTGAGGTTAGCCAAAGTTGAATTTCTGTAGCTTGCAACCAAAGAAAACTCAGTAACTGATTCAGAGTAAGCAGTCCAATGGTGGGTAAGTTAGAGGCCATATAAAGCTGTTAAAGGCAGTCTTAGATACTGTACTATACTTAAAATCATGTATCTTAAGTAAAAGGACATATATCAATGGCTGTCAGAACTGCTGGCTATGGCACAATGACTGAAGACTTACTGTTTCTATGTGCTTGCTGTTAATTAGCATTTTTTAAGATTTATTTATTTAAAAGGCAGAGTTACAGGAGGGAGAGAGGGAGAGAGAGGAGGAGGGATGGAGGGAAGAAGAGGGAGGGAGGGAGGGAGGGAGGGAGGAGGAGAGGGGGAAGGGGTACAGAGGGAGGGAGAGAGAGAGAGAGAGAGAGAATATCTTCCATCTGCTAGTTCTCTCCCCAAATAGACGAGACTGCCAGGGCTGGGGCAGGCAGAAGTCAGGAGCTTCTTCCGGGTCTCCCATGTGGGTGCAGGGGCCCAAGCACATGGGCCATTTTCTGCTGCTTTCCCAGGAGCATCAGCAGGGAGCTGGAGAGGAAGTGGAGCAGCTGGAACTTGAATTGGCTCCCATATAGAATGCTGGCATCACAGGTGGCACCTTTACCCACTTTGCCACAGTGCCAGCCCCCTTAATTAGCATTTTCTAATGATTAGGCTGGTGATGTTTTATGACTACAAACTATATGAGGGCACTTCAAACAGTTCATGCAAAATGGAATTTTAAAAAGTTTATTTTGGCAGAAAAAAATTTGGAATGCACCACAGGTTTTCATAATGCATACTTCCCACAGACATCCTGAAATCCCTCATATTTAGAGTTCATTTTCCTATCACCCATGTTAGAAATAAAAAATATGCAAGCATAAACTAAATTCAGTACCTGCTATAAGGAAAAACTGAGGAGGGGTTGTCTATGTTACATGCAGTTATTGAAATAAAGCTGTTCGTGACTTTTACATTCCAGGTACAAAATTCAACTGTACTAGGTAAACCATATATGGAAAACGTTTACAGAACAAGATACCCCCAAGAGATATCACACGGAGAAAGAGCGGGCTCAGCACCAACCAGGACATTCTCAATGATGCTTCCAAAATGCACAGAGCAACCTGAGACAAAATGGCTGCAAACAGGTCAGTCAAGGCAGAAGGTGATTTGGAAGGAAAACTTAGGTTTCTGATTAATCTTGTCCTCTCACTGCATAAATAAGGCCATACTGCCCAGAGATCAACTGATTTATTCAAAGCTTAGGAGGGTGAATTTCAGGCACAGTTCAGGTGTGGGAGCCTTCTTTACATGAAGAGATGGCAGAAAGTTTAATTCCTGTCCAGTCTGAAATTCAGTAACTTAACTTATATAAAGAAGAGCAGGTTCCAGGATTCCCTTAAAATACACACATTGCTGTGTCCTCTATGGGGATCACATTCTCGCCTTTTGAAAAATATCATAAGGGCCGGCGCCGTGGCTCACTAGGCTAATCCTCCGCCTTGCGGCGCCGGCACACCAGGTTCTAGTCCCGGTCGGGGCACTGATCCTGTCCCGGTTGCCCCTCTTCCAGGCCAGCTCTCTGCTGTGGCCAGGGAGTGCAGTGGAGGATGGCCCAAGTATTTGGGCTCTGCACCCCATGGGAGACCAGGATAAGCACCTGGCTCCTGCCATCGGAACAGCGCGGTGCGCCGGCCGCAGTGCGCTACCGCGGCGGCCATTGGAGGGTGAACCAACGGCAAAAGGAAGACCTTTCTCTCTGTCTCTCTCTCTCACTGTCCACTCTGCCTGTCAAAAAAAAAAAAAAAAGAAAAATATCATAAGGACAAATTTATAAGAAAAGGGAGGGAGGCAGAAGGAAGAGATTGTCATTATGTTCTTAAATTGTATCTACAAATCACATGGACTTTGTTAAAAATTAATAAAAATTAAAATAATTTTTAAAAATATGTGCAAATAAAAAGAAGTGAAACTTGTGCCTGGATAATAATCAGTGTAAGATCAACTAATGTTTATCTTCAGCAAGATTTTTTTTTCCAAACGTGGTAACTGAGCAGAACCGAAAAGTCTGGAAGCCCCACTGCCATAGGGTTGGTTGCTCAACCTTGGCATTATTGGTGATTCTTTGTTGTGTGTGGGGGAGGGGGTGTGCCCTGGGAGCACTCAGCAGCACCCCATGCCTTGATATTGTCCAACGTCCCTGCTGAGTAAAACTGCTCTGTAGCTGGGAAACACTTGTTCTGACATGGCACTGGTTGAGGAACTCGAAAGGATTTAGTAGTAGTATTTAACAGAGTAAGTGCTTCGGTCTATCAGCTGTGACAAAGACTGGGGGAAGCAGGGCCCTGCGAGACGAGCTTACTTGTGCGTATCATAACTCTTTGTCGTGCCTCAGCGATTTCTCCGCGTCTTTAAACCAGCTGCTTCTATTCCAGTGCTTTATTCTCAACGTTTCGGTCGGTTCTCTTTTGACGGTCGATTTATCTTCGTGGTGTTCCTTAACACTCTCCGGCGCGTCTGGGTCTTTCGGACACTCAGGAGCTTTCCTAGTGGGATGTTGCAATGTCTCAGCATCCATCATACTTAGGAAATCGTAAGCTGGGAGAGGGGGTTTCCATTCCTGAGCTGGCAAGACGGCTATCAGGAAAAAGACAATCAACAGTGAAAAATCAACTCTAAAAATCATACGTACACCACAAAAAGCTTTATTGTGAAAACTGTATTTGTAGGAATGAAAGCTTTATTACTTTTGCCTACTTAAGCTAAGCTGGTTTCTTTTAGTCATTATCAATAAAAAACTTGACATGTTTGTCATTTGTAGCCACTCCCATTTTTTGCTACAATTATTTTCTAAATTAAAGTATTAATAGGGAAAATAGCAGCTGCAGAGTCTTGTGAATATAGTAAAAAAACAATGAAATAAATGTTCTAAGAGGATGAATTTTTTATGGTATGTGGTTACATTTCAAAGATCCCATTTAAATAGCATAAAAAAAACAATTCTGAGGAATAAATTAAGGAGGTGAGTGATCTTTACATTGAAAGATACAAATCACTAATGAAGGAAAATGGAAACAAATAAATGAAAACCTATCCAGGTTCATACACTAAAAAAAATTGTTCAAATGTCTACTATCCAAAGCAATCTACAAATTCAATGCAATTCCTTTAATTTCAATGACATTTTTCACAGAAACAGAAAAAGAAATCTTAAAATTAAAATTATTTCAAAGATACACAGACTCAATTTATTAAATTTTTTTTGACAGAGTTAGACAGTGAGAGAGAGAGAGAAAGGTCTTCCTTCCGTTGGTTCACCCCCCAAAATGGCCGCTACAGCTGGCACTGCGCTGATGCGAAGCCAGGAGCCAGGTGCTTCCTCCTGGTCTCCCATGCGGGTGCAGGGCCCAGGCACTTGGGCCATCCTCCACTGCCTTCCCGGGCCACAGCAGAGAGCTGGACTGGAAGAGGAGCAACCGGGACAGAATCTGGCACCCCAACCGGGACTAGAACCTACAGTGCTGGTGCCGCAGGTGGAGGATTAGCCTAGTGAGCCGCGGTGCCGGCCCAATTAATTAAAATTTAAGAGAAGATGGACGCCTTCATAACTGAGTCAAGTAGCTCAGATTAAGAGCTTATGCTTCTTATGCTTCACCCAATCGAAAACTGTCCCACAGTCAACACTATCAGCATATTAATACTTAAAATATTTATAAACATTATAAACATTACAATTCAATCATTATATCATTTGTTAGAATGAATTATAATATTATATAATATTAAGTATATAATACATAAATCTCATATATAGAATATGTTCTATTATATATTATAAATATATATAGAATACATTATATTCTATATAATTGTTATTAACTATATAATACATTAATTATAATATTACATATGATGTAATATATTTTTATAGATTTTTATGATACATATTTTGGTATACATTTTATGACATTATATGGTCATATATTATATAATTATATATTATAAAGTATTATATTGTTGTAATTAAATATATCATATATAATAATTATACAATATTGTAATTAAATTTTGAAGTCTATGGGACAAAGCACAGAACTGTGTGCATTAAAACAAGCAGAACACTTACTGATAGGATTTTCTAATCCTGCTTCTAGTTTCTTAAGCCACGATAAGAGGTTTTGTTCAGTGATTGCCTGGTCTGAAGGAAAAGCAAACACTTGACCACCCGAATGCAGATTCACCATAACAAGAAGAGGAAGAGGAGGCAGAGCGTCAAAATAAGCCTTCAAGATTCCTCTCCCAACAGGAGTATTTTTTCTACAAGAGGGAACAAGCAAACATGCTAGCAATTCTTTTTGTAACAAAATAATGAAAATAATAGTTTGTAAAACACTGGTTTCATGCCTTTAAGTTTATTTTGTGAAAAGATGTTGTAAGATCCAAGAGATCTATGACTATGTTACTAGTAATCAGGTTTTTAAAATATTTTTTAACATAGGATACTCTTTTCTTAAGAGGAAAAAAAAGGCAGCCAGTGACATTTTAAGGGAAGCAGACTTCAACCAAAGACTTCACAACATCAAAAGCTTCCTGCCCAAATCCAGCCAAGTATCTGACCACGTGACAGTTCAAAAATTAAATGGTTACAAAACTATAAAACAACAAGATACATGTTTTTATAAATATTTCTTTTCCAAATAAAAACTTTCATAGGGAAAAAGAGAAGGGATTAATTTCCAACTAAAGAGATGAGCAATAATTATGTTCCTATAAGAAGACTATATACTAGCAACACCTAGTTTTCCTAATATAACCCATTCCACATTTGTGTGAAATACTATTTTACTCTGAGATAGTCAATGGTAATTACTTAGAAAAATTTTGCCTGAAGCAGTAGGATGTGCTTTTTTTTTTTTTTTTAAGATTTACTTATTTATTTGAAAGTCAGAGTTACACAGAGAAAGAAGGAGAGGCAGAGAGGGGGAGAAAGGTCTTCTATCCACTGGTTCACTCCCCAAATGGCCACAATGGCAGGAACTGTGCCAGTCTTAAGCCAGGAGCCAGGAGCTTCTTCTAGGTCTCCCAAGTGGGTAAGGGGCCCAAGGTTTGGGCCATCTTCTACTGTTTTCCCAGGGCATAGCAGAGAACTGGATTGGAAGTGGAGCAGCCAGGACTTGAACTGGTACCCATATGGGATGCCTGCATTGCAGGCGGTGGCTTTACCTGATACGCCACAGCACTGGCCCCAGGATGTGCTATTAACGAACACTCTTCACAGCAAAAATGTATATTACCCTATTTCTTGAAAATTTCTCAAATGACTTGAAAAATAATATGTCATTCACTTATCTGATAAACCTGAACAAGGGACAGCATGCGAACCGTGTTCACAGATGTACAACGCAACACTAAGTGTCCATCTGAACGCATACCAGGAAACACTGCTGATTAATACTGCTTCCTGTTATATCTTAGGCTGGGTTTTAAAAATACAGAATAGAGAAAAAAAGAAATAAAGGAAAAAGCTAAATATCCCAATGATTACTTTTTTGTAGCTGTCAGATTTTCTCAATGGATTTCAATTCATTTTATAGTCAGAAAAAAATGTTACTTTTGAATTTGTATTATAGGGGTCGGCACCGCGGCTCACTAGATTAATCCTCCACCAGCGGCGCTGGCACTCCGGGGTTCTAGTCCCGGTTGGGGTGCCGGTTCTGTCCCGGTTGCTCCTCTTCCAGTCCAGCTCTCTGTTGTGGCCCGGGAAGGCAGTGGAGGATGGCCCAAGTGCTTGGGCCCTGCACCCGCATGGGAGACTGGGAGGAGGCACCTGGCTCCTGGCTTCAGATCGGCGTGGCACGCTGGCTGTAGCAGCCATTTGGGGGGTAAGCCAAGGGAAGGAAGACCTTTCTCTCTGTCTCTCTCTCTCTCTCACTGTCTAACTCTGCCTGTCGAAAGGTAGGTAGGTAGGTAAGTAGGTAGGTAGGTAGGTAGGAAGGAAGGAAGGAAGGAAGGAAGGAAATGTATTATAGGATAAAATTTAATTTGTCTGACCTTTTCTGAGGGAATAACTTATTAAAACATCACGATGACATGTTTGGTCTCATAATATTAACTCCAAAGGGAGAGTTACAGAATTTAATTTTCCTAATGAGAATGTTCTGATAATTATCCTTTATTTACTCCCTTACAAACTAAAAAACCAAAAATACACTTACAGATTTAACCAGCAAGGAGTATGTGAATCCAAGTGTTTCTGCTCTACCATCATCAGCACTGCTTTTTCATACTGCGGATTTATGCTGCCATCGCTGAACAGCATGAGTAATGGTTTCTGAAGTCTTAAATAAGAGGGAAGATTTTCCACAGTGATTTCTGGCTGTTAAAGAGAAGGGTCGGAAAAAAAAAAAAAAAAAAAAAAAAAAAAAACCATGGTGGATAACAATACACAAAATAGAAAATAAAATTCAAATCACTCATGCAACTGTAGTTTGTAAGATATAATTCAAACACATTTTCATTTAAGTGGAGATGTTATGATACCAACTAACAACTATGAACCTCAGGAGTTTCTTATTCAATCTCAGCTTAATAATGAGTTATTTTCAAAACACCATTGCTAGCCAAATAAGGGAATAAATTAAAGAAGTTCTCAGTTTTACAAGGATATACCATTTCTAATGATTTCTTATGCTAAAATATGGGACAATCTAGCCAATATGGATGACAATCTTTGAAAAAGTTCATGGAAAAATAGAATTAAAAACTAAATTTTGGTGCAAAAAAATTTTTAAAACCTATGAAAAGGTTTGTCATAATGTATACTTTCCATGATCCTTTTTAAGTTTCCTTACATATGACAACCAAACTTTTGCCAGATTTTGTAGAAAAGATATAAACTAAGTTTTAATCATATTGTCTTTTAACACATATCATTACTTAAAATATAAATAAAATTTTATTGGTTCTAATAGTATAGCATTTTTAGGATAACCCAAATGATCAAAGATGTACTACAGCAAACCCAAAAACAATATCATTTGAATTTAAAATAACTGAAAGAAGGAATTTAAAATGAAATTAGAATTCTAGTCCATTTATTTTTTACTATGTATTAAAAGATAACTTTTTAAAGATAAATTTGTAGAAGAGAAGCTGTTTAGGCTGTTAGTAACAAGAATCGGAAACAGTAACAAACAATGCTAATATATTCAGGATTAAAAACAGTAACGAGTAATAAGTAATAGTAATGAAGAAGTCTAACATTTTCCATTTTCAGTCCACATCTGTTATTTCTTCTGCAAATGTACCCTGGAGCCACATAAAGCATCCTCCAGCTTCCCATTTCATTAGATCACACCAGAGCTTGACATAAATCCCTTCCCTATATCCCATGCAGCTAACCACCTCTGATTACAGTTCTCTGGTTCGTACTCAAAACACCAAACTCTGGCATGTCCCTTTCCCTATTGAGTTCTCAAAGTGGCATCCCTCTGTAAATTCTTTTTTTCCCCCAATTCTTTCTCTTTCACACTCAAAATCTTCTTGCTTCTTCCTCTTTCTTTCATGATTTAAATCTTAGGTCCCTTTCCCTCAAGAGTCTCCTAATGTCATCGTCTTGTAGTACCATCCATCTTTTAATCTTCTAAATGAGTTATAGCAAAAGAAGAAAAAACGAATTGAAGATGTGATTCTAGCAAATAAATGAGACAAAGAGCAGCCAGGGGGCTAAAGCCTCTGGAGAGGCTTGTACTGCAAAAGCCAAAGAGAAAATTTTCAAGACAACAGCTTTGACTGCCACTGAGAGGCGAGGAGCAGAGGGGAAGAAGGCACATCCAGATGTGGTACTTGGAGGATGACTCCTTGCTTTAAAGCATTTGGGGGGTGGGGGGGAGGCAGCGCCATGGCTCACTTGGTTAATCTTCTGCCTGTGGCGCTGGCATCCCATATGAGCACCGGGTTCTAGCCCTGATAAGGGAAATGTCTGTGAGGATAATGTGAATCCCTAGTGTAAAACACCTGGAATTGGCTGGTGCCGTGGCTCACTTGGCTAATCCTCCGCCTGCAGTGCCAACACCCCCGGTTCTAGTCCTGGTTGGGGTGCTGGGTACTAGTCCTCGTCGCTCCTCTTGCAGTCCAGCTCTCTGCTGTGGCCCGGGAGGGCAGTGGAGGATGGCCCAAGTGCTTGGGCCCCTGTACCCGCATGGGAGACCAGGAAGAGGCACCTGGCTCCTGGCTTTGGATCGGCACAGCTCCGGCCTTAGCAGCCATTTGGGGGGTGAACCGACAGAAGGGAGACCTTTCTCTGTCTCTCTCTCTCTCACTGTCTAACTCTACCTGTCAAATAAATTTTGAAAAAAAAAAATTTGTGGGGGGGGGCCATCTCTGTGACACAGCAGGTTAAAGCCCTGGCCTGCAGGGCCAGCATCCCAAATGGGCAGCAATTGGAGTCCTGGTTGCTCCACTTCCAATCCAGCTCTCTTCTATGGCCGGGGAAAGCAGAAGATGGCCCAAGTGCTTGGGCCCCTGCACCTGTGTGGGAGACCCGGAAGAAGCTCCTGGCTTCAGATCATTGCAGCTCCAGCCGTTGCAACCAGTTGGGGAGTGAACCAGCGGATGGAAGACACCTCTCCCTGCCTCCCTCCCTTTCTCTCTCTCTCTCTCTCTCTGCCTCTCCTTCTCTCTCTATGTAACTCTGCCTTTCAAATAAATAAATAAATCTTTAAAAAAAATTTTGTGGAAAATGGAATTAACAGCTTATTTTGGTTCAAAAAATAATAGAAATCCATGCATACAACAATCATGAAAAATTCATGGAAAATGTGTATTATGGAAAAACTATACATAGATTTAAAATTTTTTTGCACCAAAATCAACTTATCTTTTACTTTCATTTTTCATGACTTTTTGAAGTATCCTCACAGAAGAAGCCATAACTGTCAATCCGATATTCTTGTCTATAGTGAAAACATAAAAGACAGTTCACACAAGCAAAGTCTTAACTCTATTTCCCAACAAATAGTTGTCTCTGTTAAAAGATTTTGTTACTTAACAGAGCAACAGAGAGAGATGGAGAGATAAATACTCCGCCTGCTGGTTCATTCCCCAAATGTGAGCATCAGTGGGGTTGGAGCCAGGAATTCCATCCTGTCTTCCACACAGATGGCAGGGGTCCAAGTACTCAAGCCATCATCCACCGACTTCCAAGGCTTTGCAAGTGTCATCTTAACCCATTGTGCCACAATACGGGCCCACTAACAAGTGGTTTTGTGACAGCCTGAGATATATTACAGCTTATGTAACTAATTATTGTGTATTTCAGGTATAGGCATTATTTATTTCACCTAATTTGTCATCAGGTTTATTAAAATAAAAATTTCATGCCATATAAAACCTATACAAAATCCTTACCAATTGGTCACCCGCTATGATTTGGATATACTTAGGCCTAAGTGTTAAAAGTTTGTCCCCCAAATCTCATGTTAATGGTAATACGAGGGTAGAAACTTAATCCAAATATAGAGTTTACAGGTGAGGTTTTTGGGAGATGACTGGGTTTGATCGGGTCATTAGGGTGAAGGATTACTTCAGTAATTAATTTAGAGGGGCCAGTGTTGAGGTGCAGCGGGTTAAGCCACCACCTAGGATACCAGCATCCCATCTGAGCACCAGTTAGAGACTCTAGCTTCTCCAGTTCCACTCTAGTTCCCTTCTAATGCTCTTGGGGAAACAGCGGAAGATGTACTAAGTACTTAAGCCCACACCACCCACATGGGAGACCCAGATGGAGCTCCAGGTTCCTGGCTTCTGTCTGACTGAAGCCCAGGCCCAGCCACTGCAGTCATCTGGCACTCACTCACACACGCACGCTCGCTCGCTCTCTCACTCTCTCCCTGTTCATCACTTTGCCGTTCAAATAAATAAATCTTTAAAAAAAATTAATTTGGAGACTATACCCTGATTATGTTAACTCAATGATTTGATTCATTATAAGCTGTAATTTTAGTGGGGATGGGGCAAAGGGACAGAATCAAGATCAGGAGAACGAGTAAAGATCACCATCATTTATTTGAGCCTGAAGAGTAATGTCATTCAGATCATCATGACAAGAAACATAATAACAAGAGGATGTCCATTCAGCATTTATAGCTAATAGTAGTGCTTCAGGAAAGTAACAAGTGTGAATGTATAAAGTTTAGCTGTTTAATATAAAAGCAAACAACTGAAATCAAGTATTCCAGGTTTCATCTGTTGTGCTCTCAAATCCACTATTATTCAAGGTGGCAGTGCCACTACGACCTACATTTTACATGTGTGGAAACAGAGGGATAGGTGAGTTAACACACAATCAGTAAGGACTCAAGCAAGGATGTGAAGCTGGGCAGCTTGACTTTTCGAAATCCATTTGCTTTAGGACAAGTTTTACCTTATAACAAGCTTTACTTTGGTTGGACTTTAGCCCCCACTAATCTCAGCAAGAACTGTAAACTTTCAGCAGTTCACCAGACAACCTATATGCATAATAAACGAACAATTTAACAGAACCTTCAGCACACAAAACATGATGCCCTGTCCCACCAAAAGCTGGAAATTCGCGTATTAAAATACTTGATCTTTAAATGACCTAGATTCTATTTAAAATAACAGCCTTATTATAAAGTATACTCACAAATGTTTCCAGCGATGCATCTGTTATTAGTTGAACTATATCGTGTGCACGGGTGTTAGCTAATGGGATGCCCTCTATTCTGCCTTCTTTGTGTCTGGCCAGCAGGAGGGCTGGAAGGGTCACAGTGTATTTATTTGACCTATGGAGAAATGCAGTATTAAAACTAAAACCAAAATATATCAAGCCATCAAAAACACATACACACAAAAGTAGGCCAGGAAATCACAGCAGGAGGCAGCAAACCAGAAGCTCTAAGGCTACGGACCAAAAAACAACTCAGTCTCCAAATTTATCTGCTGTGTGAGGAAGTCCAGGAGCCTTGACAACCGACAACCTAAGGCACAGTAACAGAAAATCACCTGGCCAGATGTTTTTCTTGCACAATTTATTCTTCAAGAAAACATCTACACAGGACTCAGAGCACACCAAATGGTTCTGCACCTGTGTGGACTGCCCAGCACACTGCCAAGGAAGGAGAAGGGCACTCCTGGGAAACCTGCTATGGACCAGGCAAGATACTAGGTGTCTCGGTTCTGTTTCCATTTAGTCCTCAGAACAGCCCTATAAGCAGGCTTTCTCACCACATTTCATGGGTGAGGAGAGAGGTGTTGGACAATGACAGTGTTCAAAATGACGGGCTCTGGACACACAGTCTGTGCTCTCCCCACTGAACCAAGAGCCCGGATTCATCTCCAGAGCACCACTTTGCTAATGACACCTAAAATCCTCTGCATCAATAATGCAAAATGCTTTGGTTGAATGAGCAATGATGTAGTTGCATTTGTATCATTTGTAGGAAATTCACACCAGAACCAAGCATGGACATTATAACATCAAAGGCACTAGGAGAGAGCCCAGCCTTCGGATCACCTGAAGGAGTCTCTCAGTCAGTTATAAACCAAACAGACTCTGAAAACTGGTCTAGCTCTTCAGCACAGTTAAATACACAATGACAACAGGGCAGATGACAAGGGGTAGGTATCCACTATCCAGCGCACAGGTCTCATATTTCCTAATTCAGTATTTTCCAAAATCACTGATTTCACAAATAAAGCAAAAGCTTATTCACTGACAGCATACATCATCAATATTCAAGATGAAAGATTTTAGCTTAGACATCACAATTAGGAGCGTTATAGTCAAAAGGCAGGAAAGACAAACTCCTGGGGCTCCTCCAGTGACCTGTACCTGAAAAGAAGCCCTTTGTGCAGATTATGCTGTGTACTAATAATAATCTCCAAATCTGCAGTTCAGACCTTCGTTCTTTAGCAATTAAAATATTTTTCTAATTCCCTACGGTCCCATTTTCTACAGCTAAAGCAACATAAGTGGCTAAAATTTTTTTAAAAATATAGAGTCTGGTGCTAAACACAAACTCAAACAATCAAGAAGTAAAACTCTCCAAAAACCATGACAAGGCCAAAGAAACAAAAATGAAAATATTTCAACACAAAAAAAATTTTTTTTAAAGATTTGTTTATTTGAAAGACAGAAGAGAGAGATTTTCTATCCACTGGTTCACTCCCCAAATGGCCACAACAGCCAGAGATGGGCTGCCCCAAAAGCAGGAGCCAAGGGCTTCTTCCAGGTCTCCCTCATGGGTGCAAGGGCCCAAGCACTTGGGCCTTCTTCTGCTGCGTTCACAGGAACATTAGTAGGGAGCTGGATCAGAAGTGGAGCAGCATGGACTCAAACCAGTATCCATATGGGATGCCCACACTGCAGGCCGCAGCTTTACCCATTATTCTATGACTGCCTCCAGGGAGGCTTTGGCTTAAAGTACAACAGTATCTAAATAAACTAGCAGCCACATTTCCCAAGAAGACAATTAAAATTTGAGGTCGCTGCCCTATCTTCTCCTTCATCAGCTCTGTAAAGACAAGTAATAACTGATTAGAAGAGCAATAAACTTACAGAATCAAAACATCTTCTCCAGAATAAACTGCAGTGATAACATATCCTTTTAGAGAGCTTCCTGCTTCATTGAAGTCTTCTTTTGCTATTGATAGAGAGATAAGGCAAAAACTGGGAAACTTTAAAATTGTGAGAGCTATGCAATTTACGATCAGATTGACAGTATTTCAATATAAATGAATTAAAAAGATAAATATTTCAGCGCAGACACCTTATAAAACGTAGTGGTTCTAAAACAAATTGTGTTTTATGTGACACGACCAAATAAATTAATGTAATGGATCCATAGTTTCCAAAACAAATGTAGTCTAAATGTGATTTATAAGCTTTGTGGTACTCTTATCAAACAGTATAACTGAATAACTATCTGTTACCTTTTAATTTACTCCTAAGGCAGGATAAATGGAGACAGCTGCCCTGTCTGTCTACATTGGAAACAGAAGCAGGTATGTGAAATGACATTCTTATTATAATCAAAAGACAAAACTGACTCTATGCATAAAGAAATAGAAGACCAGGGGCAGGCACTGTGGGTCACTTGGTTAATCCTCCGCCTGTGGCGCCGGCATCCCATATGGGTGCCGGTTCTAGTCCCGGTTGCTCCTCTTCCAGTCCAGCTCTCTGCTGTGGCCCGGGGAAGGCAGTGGAGGATGGCCCAAGTGCTTGGGCCCCTGCATCTGCATGGGAGGCCAGGAGAAGCACCTGGCTCCTGGCTTCGGATCTGCGTAGCTCCAGCCATAGTGGCCATTTGGGGAGTGAACCAATGGAGGGAAGACCTTTCTCTGTCTCTCTCTCTCTCTCTCTCTCTAACTCTGTCAGATAGATAGATAGATAGATAGATAAAAAATAGAAAGAAACAGAAGACCAGAAATTCTACTCTTTAACAATGACTGCATTTGGGTGTGCAATTATAAGGTATTTATTTATTAATGTCTATTTATTTTTACTTGAAAGGCAGAGTTACAAAGTGGGGGTGGAGATACAGAATTAAAAATCTTCTGTCTGCTGGTTCATGCTCCAAAACCAGATCTCCTACTGGATGGCAGGAGCCATTTCCTGCTGCTTAGGCACATTATTAGCAGGGAGCTGCATCGGAAGTGGAGCAGCTAGGACTCCAATCAGCACTCAAATGGGATGCCGGTGTCACAGGTGGAGGCTTAACCACCTGCACCAAAATGCCAGCCCGTTATTTTTTTAATTCCTGAGTTTTTCAAGAATGTCTTTTTGTTACTTGTGAATTCTATTAGTTGTTTCTCATGTGCTAGGATATACATACTCAAAATCTTTTTATTTCTGAATATTTCTGAATACATTTTCATGAATAATAGCCTATTCTAGATCATGTTAATAATTATCTGCTAACCAAGATGCAATTTTGAACTAAATTTTTGTAAACAAGAAAGACAAGAGGTGGACTCATAGGCAAATGATGTATTCTTGCCAGCTGAGGCCCAGTGACAGCTCGGCTCCAGATGAAAGATTCACAGTTCAAACAGAAAGACAGCAACGGAAGAACTGAGTCATGAAGCACCTCGCAAGATAGGCAAGCTGAGCCCTACGATCTATACCTTCACAGTCAGCACTATACTCACGATGGAAACATCAATGCTGTCGGCACCACGAACCACAGGATTGTGTTTTCTATAAAAAGGGCACATAGTTTCCACAAGACTGAGAAACACTGTAAGGAGAGCAAATCAGGGCAGCTCAGCCAGCATGCAGCATTGAGAACTCATTTATAATCATGAGTTTAATGAGAAACTAGTAACTCATAAAACTATTCACAGGTATAGCCTGTGCTATACCACGGTAGAAAACTCTCTAAGCAGAAACAGCAGCTAGATGGGGGCTGCATGCCTACACGGTCTTTCATTGCTAAAAGGAAACAGCCACGTTCTGATCAACAGACAAGCTTCATCCAAAGCAATTACATAACAGAATCTGTTTCAGCTGCTGCTTTTCTTTTTCGACAAGGAACAATGGAAAATACACGGATATTCCCACTTAATTTCTTCGTACAGAAGCTGCTTTGCTTGACTATGTTTTGACTATGTTTCTTTAAAGTCTTCATGATACCACTTGATAACAAAACCTAAGTGACTTGGGGGATGGGAGAATACAGTACACCTCAGATGAGCACTCATTTCCACTAAACCCGAGTGTCTGTTTTCCTGTCAATGACCAAAATAGTCTTCTTGTTGAAAACTGCATAGGAAAGGGCACTCCAAGAAGTCTGTGGAAAAGCGGAATTGAAAAATAAATTTACTTTGGTGCGAAAATAATTTTGAGATAGTTTTTTCATAATAAGCATTTTCCACGAACTTGCTGAAGACCCCTTTTAAGTCAGAATAGATGGCAGCCTCAAATAACCAATTCTCTCAATAAAAAGAAACACAAAATTTTGGGGGCTACTACAAATGTACTTGGGATATAGACAAAACTGATGATTTAAATATTTAGTGTTTCAACTGCAAATATATTTTAACTGCATAAAACAGATACGTTCCTTGAGCAATATTGTATGTTTCCATTATCACCTCTTGGTGAGTTGTATTTGTACCCACACATATATACATACATCTGCTCTGTCTGCTGAGATAGTTGAGAATCAAGAACACTCTAGTAACCACAGCACTCCTAGCCTCCAGGTCTCGGTTTCTAAATTTAGTTTCCCACTAAAAGGAACCTGCATTCCTTGAAGAAATGACTGATTCCAGGAATGAGGCTGGGAACAACTTGTGCCAAAGCACATAAGCAAAGAACGACGGAGACATGTGAAAGGACATGGAGTCAGACTGAAGGGGCTCCCACCGACCACATCTGGAACCATCTGAGCCAACTAATAATAGTTACAGACTATAAACCCTGGAGTAAAAGAATTCAGGAGTCCTTGCTGATAGACAAAACAAGTGCGAGGAGAAAGCTCTGTCTTACATAGTAGTATGCCAAGTAATAAATGTAGAAGTAACGCTGAAGTTAGAAAATTTCTATTTGACAACTATGGCAGTAATGGCTCTTTCAGGCAGAGGACTGTAAAACTATGACACCAAAGTACGATGAGAAACAGGATATTTACAGAGTTTTTAATTATTGTCTCGTAAGATATTTATTATTTACAAATGAAAAATCACAAATTTTCCCACAGAATGGCCTGCAGATACACCAGTGGACAAGAGACATTTCTGCCCTCTCGGGCCTCACATTATATGTGTTCAGCCCGTTGTAATATTTGTGAACAATGAATCAACATCCGATGTAAAGTAAATGATCAGTGAATTTTAGTAGTTAGCTTTTATTGTCAAAATACAAATTTACATTAAAATGTTAATGGATTCATAATAGCATTATTATAAAATCTTTAATTCAACACATGTTCAAAGTCCAGCTACAAAAAATAAAAACAAATCTAAAAGAAATAAAGGGGAATTAAAATCTAACTGAAAAAGTTGACAGCAATCAATCCAGTAAAACAAAAAGGTATCATATCCAGATTCATCACTCTGGCACACCAGAACTCTCTTTATATAATTTAACTTTACACTTCTGACTTTTAGTGAGAGATGTAACTACATGTAAATTTTATCACCAGTTATATGGAAATATGAACAAGTACACTGTTTCTTATGTCTATCCTCTATATAAAAAAATACAAAAAATTCTTGTCAGTATTTACAATCAGGAGAAAGTTTTCTCTGTGGATGAATCAGCATCCTAACTTGTATGTTGCAACTCATCATAGAATGATAACATAGCAAATATTTCAACATCTATTTTTCGTTGCTACCAAATTGCTTTAGGACTAAGCTTTATAATCAACTACAGTGTTTTCTAGACTTTACACATAATTATTCTCTTCAGTTTTATTGCTTAACTTCATCTTAGATGTAATGACTTTACTGTATTTGTGCCTTTTATTATTTGAAGACTTCTTCTTGGAAGGAGGCCTACTATAATTAATAAATGAGAACCTCAGAGCACCAAGTATCTAAAGTACATGAGATAAAATTAATAGGAACAAAAATATCAGAAGGGGAGGGTGGAGGAGTAAAACAGATCCAGTCATGTCAATTTTTCATAAGGAGAATACACATTTTGTCTTCTAATATGGTAAGCCCCAGGAAAAGCATTCACACACCATCTTTTTTTTTAAAGTTTCTTTCTTTCATTTATTTATTTAATTAATTTATATTTGAGAGGTAGAATTACAGACAGTGAGAGGGACAGACAGAGAGAAAGGTCTTCCATCTGCTGGCTCACCCTCAAATGGCTGCAATGGCTGGAACTGCGCTGATCCGAAGCCAGGAGCCAGGACATTCTTCCTGGTCTCCCACACAGGAGACTGATTTCCCAGGCCATACCAGAGAGCCAGGTGGGCAGAGGAACAGCCGGGACTAGAACCAGCACCCAAGTACAAGTGCAAGTGCCACAGGCGGAGGATTAACCTACTGTGCCACAGTGCCAGACCCCCATCTTTTCTTTCTAATAAGTTCTTTTTGATTTTTATTTTTAATGATTTTGAAAATAGAGGAAAAAACTACTAGGCATAAACTTGTGGAAAGCAAAATTTAGTAAATATTAAAAGCATCTACTAGGTATAAATATAATGCTAGATAGTGAGTCATCTTTCTGTAGAAACATTTTTTTAAAATTTTAATTTAATAAATATAAATTTCCAAAGTACAACTTTTGAATTATAGCGGCTTTCCCCCCCCCATAGCCTCCCTTCCAATCACAACCATCCCATCTCCCACTCCCATACCATTCTTCATCATGACTCATTTTCAATTCTCTTTATATACAGATGATCAACTTAGTAAATACTAAGTAAAGATTTCAACAGACTGCACCCACAAAGACACACAAAGTATAGAGTACTGTTTGAGTACTAGTTTTTATTTACATAATACAACACATTAAGGACAGAGATCCTACATGGGGAGTAAGTGCACAGTAACTAACGTTGTTAACAATTGACACTCTTATTTATGATGTCAGTAATCACCCGAGGCTCTTGTCATGAACTTCCAAGGCTATGGAAGCCTCTTGAATTCACCAACTCCAGTCTTATTTAGACAAGGCCAGGTTCAAAGTGTAAGTTCTCTCCTCTCTTCAGAGAAAGGTACTGCCTTCTTTGATGGCCCGTTCTTTCCACTGGGATCTCACTCACAGATATCTTTCACTTAGGTCATTTTTTTTTCCCTCAGTGTCTTGGATTTCCATGCCTGCGAAATTCTCATGGGCTTTTTAGCCAGATCCGAATGCTTTAAGGGCTGATTCTGATGCCAGAGTGCTGTTTAGGGCATTTGCCATTATATGAGTCTGCTGTGTATCCTGCTTCCCATGTAGGAACATTTTCTCCTTTTTAATTCTATCAACTATTATTTGCAGACACTGGTCTTATTTAAGTAATCCCTTTGACAATTAATCCTATCTTTTTGATCAATTATGAACTTAAACTGATCACTTTAACAAGTAAGATAGCATTAGTACATGCCACCTTGATGGGATTGAATTGGAATTGCCTGGCTTCTAGCTCTACCTTAGGGGTAAGTCCGAGTGAACATGTGCCGAACTGTACATCTCTTCCCTTCTTATTCCCACTCTGATATTTAACAGAGATCACTTTTCAGTTAAACACCTAAGAATAATTGTGTGTTAATTAAAGAGTTCAACCAATGGTATTAAGTAGAAAAAAAAATACTAAAAGGAATAAAGTATTAAGTTGTTCCTCGACAGTCAGGACAAGGGCTGATCAAATCACTGTTTCTCAGTGTCCATTTCACTTCAACAGGTTTCCTTTTAGGTGCTCAGTTAGTTGTCAACGATCAGGGAGAACATATGATATTTGTCCCTTTGGGACTGGCTTAAGTCACTCAGCATAATGTTTTCCAGATTCCTCCATTTTGTTGCAAATGACCAGATTTCATTGTTTTTTTTACTGCTATATAGTATTCTATAGAGTACATATCCCATAGTTTCATTATCCAGTCTTCTGTTGATGGGCATTTAGGTTGATTCCAGGTCTTAGCTATTGTAAATTGAGCTGAAATAAACATTAAGGTGCAGACAGCTCTTTTATTTGCCAATTTAATTTCCTTTGGGTAAATTCCAAGGAGTGGGATGGCTGGGTTGTATGGTAGGATTATATTCAGATTTCTGAGGAATCTCCAGACAGACTTCCATAGTGGCTTTACCAGTTTGCATTCCCACCAACAGTGGGTTAGTGTCCCTTTTTCCCCACATCCTCCCCAGCATCTGTTGTTGGTAGATTTCTGAATGTGAGCCATTCTAACTGGGGTGAGGTGAAACCTCATTGTGGTTTTGATTTGCATTTCCCTGATGGCTAGTGATCCTGAACATTTTTTCATGTGTCTGTTGGCTAGTTGGATTTCCTCTTTTGAAAAATGTCTATTGAGGTCCTTGGCCCATCTCTCAAGTGGGATGTTTGTTTTGATGTGGAGTTTCTTGATCTCTTTGTAGATTCTGGTTATTAATCCTTTATCGGTTGTATAGGTTGCCTCTTCTCTTTCCTGACTGTTTCTTTTGCAGTAAAGAAACTTCTCAATTTGATGCAATCCCAATTGTTAATTTTGGCTTTGACTGCCTGTGCCTCTAGGGTCTTTTCCAAGAAGTCTTTGCCTGTGCCTATATCTTGCAGGGTTTCTCTGATGTTCTCTAATAATTTGATGGTGTCGGGTCATAGATTTAGGTCTTTAATCCACGTTGAGTGGATTTTTGTGTAAGGTGTAATGTAAGGGTCTTGCTTCATGCTTCTGCATGTGGAGATCCTGTTTTCCCAGCACCATTTGTTGAATAGACTGTCCTTGCTCCAGGGATTGGTTTTAGATCCTTGATCAAATGTAAGTTGGCTGTCGATGTTTGGATTGATTTCTGGTGTTTCTATTCTGCTCCATTGGTCTATCCATCTGATTCTGTACCAGTACCATTCTGTTTTGATAACAACTGCCCTGTAGTATGTCCTGAAATCTGGTATTGTGATGCCTCTGGCTTTGTTTTTGTTGCACAAGATTGCTTTAACTTTTCGAGGTCTTCTTTGTCTCTATATGAATTTCAGCATCACTTTTTCTGATCTGAAAAGAATGCCTTTGGTATTTTGATTGGTATTGCATTGAATCTGTAAATTGCTTTTGGGATAATGGACATTGTGATGATATTGATTCTTCCAATCCATGAGCATGGAAGATTTTTCCATTTTTTGGTACCCTCTTCTATTTAAGATTTTGTAATTCTCATCGTAGAGATCTTTGACTCCTTGGTTAAGTTGATTCCAAGGTATTTGATTGTTTTTGTAGCTATTGTGAATGGGATTGATCTTAGCAGTCCTTTCTCAGCTGTGGCATTGCCTGTGTATACAAAGGCTGTTGATCTTTGTGCATTGATTTTATATCCTGCTACTTTGCCAAACTCTTCTGTGAGTTCCAATAGTCTCTTAGTAGAGTTCTTTGGATCCCCTGAAGAAAGAATCATATCATCTGCAAAGAGGGATAGTTTGATTTCTTCCTTCCCAATTTGTATCCCTCTGATTTCTTTTTCTTGACTAATGGCTCTGGCTAAAACTTCCAGAACTATATTGAATAGCAGTGGTGAGAGTGGGCATCCCTGTCTGGTAACAGATCTCAGTGGAAATGCTTCCAACTTTTCCCCATTCAATAGGATGCTGGCCGTGGGTTTTTCATAAACTGCTTTGATTGTATTGAGGAATGTTCCTTCCATACCCAGTTTGCTTAGAGTTTTTATCATGAAAGGGTGTTGTACTTTATCAGATGCTTTCTCTGCATCTATTGAGAGAATCATGGGTTTTTTTTCTACAGAAACATTTTCAAAAGGATTCATTTAAAATGTGAAATTCATCTCAAAGGAAAGAAAAATCATTAAGAGTGAAGTTTGTGGCCAGCGCTGCGGCTCAATAGGCTAATCCTCCGCCTTGCAAAGCCAGCACAATGGGTTCTAGTCCTGGTCGGGGTGCCAGATTCTATCCCAGTTGCCCCTCTTCCAGGCCAGCTCTCTGCTGTGGCCAGGGAGTGCAGTGGAGGATGGCCCAAGTCCTTGAGCCCTGCACCTGCATGGGAGACTGGGGGAAGCACCTGGCTCCTGGCTTCAGATCAGCGCGATGCACCGGCTGCAGCGCGCCGGCCGTGGCAGCCATTGGAGGGTGAACCAACGGCAAAAGAAGACCTTTCTCTCTGTCTCTCTCTCTTACTGTCCACTCTGCCTGTCAAAAAAAAAGTGAATTTTGCTAGATACATGGTAAGATTTAGCATAGCAGAGAAAGCTTGAGGCCTTGTTATCCACCCAATAGGCCACCCATAGGTGAAAGTAACAATTAACATTCTTAGAAATACCACTGGTCAAACACCCCTTTAAAACTTACCGGAAGACACATTTTCATGAAGCATGAGATGAAAGATAGAGAAGCTGTGGTATTAAAAGAACACAGTAGGGGAAGGTATTTGGTCTAGCAGACAACACATCACGTGGGACACCCATGCTCTGCTTCCATTATCAGCCTTCTTGCTAATGCACACCCTGAAAGGAAGTGGTAACAGCTCAAGCAGTTGGGGCCCTGACACTACATGAAAAACATGGATTGAGTTCACAGCTCCTACATTCAGCCTGGCCCAGCCCCATCTGTTGGGAATATTTTGGAAAATAATCAATGATCTGGGAGTTAGCTCTTTCTATCTGCCTGCCTCTCAAATAAATACACATTTAAAAACAAAACAAAAAAAAATTGAAAACGAACAGAGTAGTTTATAATGCCACATAAAACCATCAAAAATAATTGATATAAGCCAGTATCCAAGCTGAATGAAAAACATTAACTTGGCATGACTATTTGGCTTATGTGGGTTTTCTTTTAAGTTTTTATGCAATAAATACAAATTTCATAGGTATAGCTTCTGGAATATAGTGGTTCTTCCCCCTATACTTGCCCTCCCACCCCTATTCCCGTCCTACCTCCTATTTCCTCTCCCATCCCATTTTTCATTAGGATTCATTTTTAGTGGCCAGCGCTATGGCACAGCAGGTTAAAGCTCTGGCCTGAGGCACCAGCATTCCATATGGTAACCAGTTCTACTCCCGGCTTCTCCTCTTTCAATCCAGCTCTCTGCTATGGCCTGGGAAAGCAGTGGAAGATGACCCAGGTCCTTGGGCTCCTGCACCAACATGGGAGACCTGGAAGAAGCTCCTTGCTCCTGACTATGAATCGGCTTAGCTCCAGGCATTGTGGCCATCTGGGAAGTGAACCAGTGAATGGAAGACCTGTCTCTGTCTCTACCTCTCTCTGTAATTCTGTCTTTCAAATAAATAAATCTTTTTAAAAATTCATTTTTAATTATCTTTATATACAGAAAAACTCTATACTAAGTAAAGATTTTAACAGTTTGCACCCACACAGACACACAAAGCATAAAGAACTGTTTGAAGACTAGCTTTACTGTTAATTCTCATAGTACAACACATTAAGGACAGAGGTCCTATATGGGGAGCAGGTGCACAGTGGCTCCTGTTGTTGATTTAACAACTGACACTCTTATTTATGACGTCAGTGATCACCCGAGGCTCTTATCACGAGCTGCCAACACTATGGAAACCTCTTGAGTTCACCAACTCCAGTCTTATTTAGAAAAGGCCATATTCAAAGCGGAAGTTCTCTCCTCCCTTCAGAGAAAGGTACCTCCTTCTTTGATGGCCCCTTCTTTCCACTAGGATCTCACTCACAGAGATCTTTCATGTAGGCCATTTTTTGCCACATTTTATGCCTGAAATGTTTTCATAGGCATTTTAGCCAGATCCAAATGCCTTAAGGGCTAACTCTGACGCCAGAGTGCTGTTTAGGGTGTTTGTAATTCTATGAGTTGGCGGGCACTGCGGCTCACTAGGCTAATCCTCCACCTGCGGCTCCGGCACTGTGGGTTCTAGTTCCGGTTGGAGTGCCAGATTCTGTCCCGGTTGCTCCTCTTCCAGTCCAGCTCTCTGCTGTGGCCTGGGAGTGCAGTGGAGAATGGTCCAGGTCCTTGGGCCCTGCACCCGCATGGGAGACCAGGAGGAAGCACCTGGCTCCTGGCTTCGGCACAGTGCGCTGGCTGCAACACGCCGGCCGTAGTGGCCACTTGGGGGGTGAACCAACGGAAAAAGGAAGACCTTTCTGTCTGTCTCTCTCTCTAACTCTGCCTGTCAAAAAAAAATTTTTTTGAGTTCCAGTCCTTGCATTTCTTCTATCTCATCATCTTCATAATCTAGTATTGAAGCGTTGTGTTTTTCACGGCATGGTGGGGGGGGTGGCGTCACATTGTCTTCCTTATTTTTGTTTCTTGGATTGGTACATTTATTGTTTGGCATTTGTGGAGATACCCATTGGCTTCTTTTTTTTTTTCTTTCTGTGGCAGCTTTTATCATTGTACTATGACTTGTAGAAAAGTGGAATGTCTGCTTTCAGTGAATCTCTAGAGGCTTGTAGTGGGTATAGCCAGCAAGCTCTGTTCAATTCTCCAGGGTTAAGGGTGTGCCTAAGGGGATACACCCAAGTTTGATGTGGTAAATCTTCTTCTTTTTTTTTTTAATCAGAAGAGAGGTATATGCTGCTCAGCTGAGCTCCTCTCCTCAATAGAGACCAGCACCTAAGAGCTAGCCCCACTGGGTATAATATTCTTCTGCTCTGTCTTAAGGAACACACAAAGGATCTGTGCAGTCCTCAGTTTAAGTTCAGATTCCTCAGCAATGTCTCACCAGGTAACCAGGAACCCCCGAGCTTGTGAGTCTACCATGAGACTGCTCCGTTTTTCTCACAGTCCCAGTTCAGAAGCTTCACACAGTCACAAGCTCCTAGCCCCCTGTTAGTTCTCCCCATCAGAGTCAGGAGTCTCCACTTGGCTGGTTGCCGGGTGCAGACACGAGCTGGCAAAGCTGTTACCTATGTCCAAAATGGTGCCGGTTCTATTGGTTTGTTACCATACGCTGTTGTAAAGTGATTGAGGAGAAATGTGTCCGTCCTTTTTTTTTTCCCCTCTAGTTTGGCTGATACACTTTCCCCCATAGGGCTCCAAGGCTCCAAGAGCTCTAGGCTCTTCCTGCCACTTTTTGCCAGTAGCCCGGGCTGCTGCGGTTTGGTCTCACCTGACTTTCCAGTGCTGGTGCGAGGCGCTCAGATACTGGAGTCCCGAGCCGTGGGTGCACACGCCTTCCACGTAGGTCTACTGTGTCCCTCTAATTTTGGTGATTTCCTCTGCCATTTTTTCCCTCATCTTCTCTAAGACTATACTATCTCCACTTTTTTTACTATCTTCTCCTGGGCTAGAGCAGTAAGCTCCCTCTCTACTCTGCCATCTTGGAACCTCTCTGGCTTAACTGTTGAAATGCCACTTGGGATGTCTGCATTGACAGAAGGAAATGCAAACCTACAGAATAGGATAAAATGCTTGAAAATCAATCAATGACTCAATTTAAAAATAGCAAAGGACTTAAACAGACATTTCTCCAAGGAGATATAGAAGTGCTAAATAAACACAAAGAAAAAATAAACATCACTGATCATTAAGGTAATGCAAATGAAAACCATAAATAAGTGTGGGCAAAAAAGCAGAGAAATTGGAACCTCTGAACACTACTGATAGAAAAACCAAGTGGTGCAGCTTATATATAAGGTCAGAGAAGTTGTGATATTAAAATATTACTGCATTGGGGCAGGTGCAGTGGCATAGCAGATAAAGCCGCCACCTCTAGTGCCGGCATCCATATGGGCATGGGTTTGAGTCCTGGCTGCTCCTCTTCGCATCCGGCTCTCTGCTGTAGCCTGGGAAAGCAGAGGAGGATTGCCCAAGTCCTTAGGTCCCTGCACCCAAGTGGGAGATCTGGAAAAAGCTCCTGGCTCCTGGCTTCGGATGAGTGCAGCTCCAGCCATTGCGGCCATTTGGGGATTGAAGCAGCAGGTGGAGACTTTTTTTTCTCTCTGCCTCTCTCTAACTCAGCCTTCAAATAAATAAATAAATAAATCTTTTAAAAAATAAAAATAATAAACAATAAAAATATTACTGCAATTCCTCAAAAAAACTAAAAACAGAGTTGCCACATGATCCAGTAATTCCTTTCTGGGTATGCACCCAAAATATTTGAAAGCCGAATTCCAAAGAAATATTTGCATAACCATGTAAACACAGCATTATGCATAATAGCCAAGAGGCAGTCACCACTGTCCACAAGTGGATGAATAGATCAACAGAAATGTGGTAAATTCACACAGTGGAATATTATTCAGCCTCCAAATGGAAAGAAATTCTGACAGATCCCACAAGCGGATAATCCTTCAGAACATTATGCTAGATGAAGTTAGCTAGTCAGAAAAGGAAATATGCTGTATGGTTCTACTTGTAGTCAGAGTCACACAAACACAGAGTAGGACGGTGGTTACCAGGGCCTGTGAGCAGGAAATGGAGTTGTTCCAGGGGTTCAGACTTTCAGTTTTGCGAGATGAAAACGTTGTGGAGGTCAGCTATACAACTAATGACATGCACTAAACAATTGTTAAGATGATAAATTTTGTGTTATGTATATCTTGTCACAATTTTTTAAAAGTCAAAGCAAAATACCATAACTCAGAGCAAGAAAAGACACAGGTGAATACTAACTGGGAAAGACGACAGGAATTTTTTTTTACAGCTAAAAGTAATGGAAAAACATTTCAAAATCAGTAGACCTGAAATGAAATTTAACCTCAATACATATAACATTATTATTAAAAGTTAAAAAGCAAACAACAGGGCAGACACTTGGCTTAGTGCTTAAAACACCTGTGGGGACAGGCATCCCACATCAGAGTGCCTGGGTTCAAGTCCCGGCTCAGCACCGGATATCAGCTTCTTGCTAACGCAGACCCTGGGATGCAGCAGTGACAGCTCCAATAGCTGGGCTCCCGTCGCCCACTTGGGAGACCTCGACCGAGTTACTGCCTCACAGCTTTATAAGCTTCAGGGAGACGAATCAGCAATGGTAGCTCTGTCTTTCAAATAAAATTAAATAAATAAAAATCTTTGGAAATGAACATAACATACAATTTACAGAAGACATAAAGTTACTCTACTGGAAATCTACACCGACTAAAAATTGTCTAAAAGTGACACAAAATTTCTTAAATAAAAACGTTCTTTACAGTGAAAAAAATTTTAAAGAAAAATTGGTTGTGCAAAAACAAAGCCAGAGGCATCACAATACCAGATTTCAGGACATACTACAGGGCAGTGGTAATCAAAACAGCATGGTACTGGTACAGAAACAGATGGATAGACCAATGGAACAGAATAGAAACACCAGAAATCAATCCAAACATCTACAGCCAGCTTATATTTGATCAAAGATCAAATCCCTGGAGCAAGGACAGTGTATTCAACAAATGGTGCTGGGAAAACTGGATCTCCACATGCAGAAGCATGAAGCAAGACCCTTACATTACACCTTACACAAAAATCCACTCAACGTGGATTAAAGACCTAAATCTATGACCCGACACCATCAAATTATTAGAGAACATCAGAGAAACCCTGCAAGATATAGGCACAGGCAAAGACTTCTTGGAAAAGACCCTGGAGGCACAGGCAGTCAAAGCCAAAATTAACAATTGAGTTTACATCAAATTGAGAAGTTTCTTTACTGCAAAAGAAACAGACAAGTGAAGAGGCAACCGACAGAATGGGAAAAAATATTTGCAAACTATGCAACTGATAAAGGATTAATAACCAGAATCTACAAAGAGATCAAGAAACTCCACATCAAAACAAACTCACTTAAGAGATGGGCCAAGGACCTCAATAGACATTTTTCAAAAGAGGAAATCCAACTAGCCAACAGACACATGAAAAAATGTTCAGGATCACTAGCCATCAGGGAAATGCAAATCAAAACCACAATGAGGTTTCACCTCACCCCAGTTAGAATGGCTCACATTCAGAAATCTACCAACAACAGATGCTGGGGAGGATGTGGGGGAAAAGGGACACTAACCCACTGTTGGTGGGAATGCAAACTGGTAAAGCCACTATGGAAATCAGTCTGGAGATTCCTCAGAAACCTGAATATAGCCCTACCATACAACCCAGCTATCCCACTCCTTGGAATTTACCCAAAGGAAATTAAATTGGCAAATAAAAGAGCTGTCTGCACCTTAATGTTTATTGCAGCTCAATTCACAATAGCTAAGACCTGGAATCAACCTAAATGCCCATCAACAGAAGACTGGATAATGAAACTATGGGATATGTACTCTATAGAATACTATATAGCAGTAAAAAAAAACAATGAAATCTAGTCATTCGCAACAAAATGGAGGAATCTGGAAAACATTATGCTGAGTGACTTAAGCCAGTCCCAAAGGGACAAATATCATATGTTCTCCCTGATCGGTGACAACTAACTGAGCACCTAAAAGGAAACCTGTTGAAGTGAAATGGACACTATGAGAAAAAGTGACTTGATCAGCCCTGTCCCAACTGTTAATGTACAATTTAATCCTTTATCCCTTTTAGTATTTTTTTTTTGTTCTACTTAATACCATTGGTTGAACTCTTTAATCAACACACAATTATACTTAGGTGTTTAAATTGAACTGAAAAGTGATCTCTGTTAAATATAAGAGTGGGAATAAGAGAGGGAGGAGATGTACAATTTGGGACATACTCAATCAGACTTGCCCCAAACGGTGGAGTTAGAAACGTGCCAGGGGATTCCAATACAATCCCATCAAGGTGGCATGTACCAATGCCATCTCACTAGTCCAACTGATCAATTTCAGTTCACAATTGATCACACTGATAGGTCTAAGAGTCAAAAGGGTTACATAAACAAGACTAGTGTCTGCAAATACTAACTGATAGAATAAAAAAGGGAGAGAACGATCCAACATGGGAAGCGAGATACACAGCAGACTCATAGAATGGTGGATGTCCTAAATAGCTCTTCTGGCCTCAGAATCAGCCCTGAAGGCATGCGGATCCAGCTGAAAAGCCCATGAGAGTATTGTAGGCATGGAAATCCAAGACACTCTGGCAAAAAAAAAAAAAAAAAAAAAAAAAAAAAAAAAAACTAAATAAAAGATCTCTGCGAGTGAGATCCTAGTGGAAAGAACGGGGCCATCAAAGAAGGAGGTACCTTTCTCCAAAGGGAGGAGAGAACTTCCACTTTGACTATGTCCTTGTCTAAATATGATCAGAGCCAACAAACTCAAAAGACTTCCATAACCTTGGCAACTCATGACAAGAGCCTAGGGAGATTACTGATGCCATAAACAAGAGTGTCAACTTTTTAAGTCAACAACAGGAGTCACTGTGCACTTACTCCTCATGTGGGATCTCTGTCCTTAATGTGGTGTTCAATGTGAATTAATGCTATAACTAGTACTCAAACAGTATTTTACACTTTATGTTCTGTGTGGGTGCAAACTGATGAAATCTTTACTTAATATATACTAAATTGATCTTCTATATATAAAGATAATTAAAAATTAATCTTGATGTGAATGGAATGGGAGAGGGAGCAGGAGTTGGGAGGGTTGTGGCTGGGAGGGAAGTTATGGGGGGAAAAAGCCATTGTAATCCATAAGCTGTACTTTGGAAATTTATATTTACTAAATAAAGTTAAAAAAAATTGGTTGTGAACAGATTATAGTGTGTGTATATATATATATATGTGTGTGTATATATATATATATATATAATTTCCAAACATCAGGCAGACATTTTTACAAAGAATCACAAGAGAAAAATAAACCAATGTGATGCTACATAAAATAAGAGACTAACCAAGATACACAGTTTTAGCACAATTACAATAAAATATATAGAAATACAATACACAGGTGCACAGAAAAAATATGGAAGGAATCATAAGTAAACAGCATTTATCTCTGAATAATTCTTATTTTTTTCTTCAAAAGTGTCTATATTTTCAAAATTCCCTATAATTTAAAAATATATTCATTTCAAAAAAACTAATAAACAAAAGCATTTAAGCATACATTGTATAATTTGAAACCTCAACACCACTAACCTGTCATCATGGTTGGACTAAACAGTCCCAACACTGACACACTGGAATAGGAGAGCAGGTCTTTATGTAATTCCCCACTTAAGTATTGTTCTGCTTCTTGTATTGATGTTATGTTCACTGGATATGAAATTCTGTTGCTGGATGAACACAAAACCATATTCAAAATTAATTTTTAAAGATATTTTCCAATTCAAAAAAATTAAAGCATACTGAACTTAGCAAGCAATATATTACACAGGATAAATATCTAACAAATTAACATAATTAAATATTTTGAAACATCAGCTTCAAATAAAATGATTTACTCCAAAGTAATAGAGTATGCATAGGCCCTCCTCATTAATACCTCATCTTTGATCTCAATCCCATTATGCTCCTTAACCTATTCAAAGTATATCAACAATGTATGGCTACTAGGACTTCTACAAACCCCCAAATTTAGAAATCTTGTAGTGAAGCTGAGTACTTACAGCTGGATAAATTTTAGGAGATCTTCAGTTCCTAACATACCAGCGTAAGATACTGGGTCCTCACCTTCCTTGTACATCTTTACAACAGGAAATTCAGTAACATTTTGCTTAGTACATACATCAGTCCAGTCTGCACAGTTTATTCTGGTAAGAAGCATAGTGGACGTGCCTAAGTAAAAGGAAAATGCACACTTTAGAAACATTAATGTCAAAAACTCATCTGCATAGACTGTTCAGGATTTTTTCTATCCCATTCTTTTTTTAGTGTTTAATTATTTTGATCTACTTAAAAGGCAGAGCTAGAGAGTGAAAGGTTTTCCATCTACTGGTTCCCTCCTAAAATGCCCACAAAAGCCAGGGATGGATCAGCCTGAAGCTGCAAAAATCCTCAACAAACTACTAGCAAATCAAATCCAGCAACACATCACAATGATCATTCACCCAGACCAAGAGGGACTTATCTCTGGTGTGCAGGCATGGCTGAACATTCACAAATCAATAAATGTGATGCATTAACAAACTGAAGAACAAAAACCATATGGTTATCTCAATATATACAAAGAAAGCATTTGATAAAATATAATATCCTTTCATGATAAAAACCTTTAGCAAACTGGGTATAGAACATTCCTCAACACAGTCAAGGCAATTTATGACAAGCCCACAGCAAGCATCTTAGAAAAAGTAAAACTTTTAAAAAATTGAAAACAAAATGTAAAAATCAGTATTTTTGTTTTGTTTTGTTTTTTGTTTTTTGTTTTTTTTTTTTTTTTTTTTTTTTGACAGGCAGAGTGGACAGTGAGAGAGAGACAGAGAGAAAGGTCTTCCTTTTGCCGTTGGTTCACCCTCCAATGGCCGCCGCGGTAGCGCGCTGCGGCCGGCGCACCGCGCTGATCCCATGGCAGGAGCCAGGTGCTTCTCCTGGTCTCCCATGGGGTGCAGGGCCCAAGCACTTGGGCCATCCTCCACTGCACTCCTTGGCCACAGCAGAGAGCTGGCCTTGGAAGAGGGGCAACCGGGACAGGATCGGTGCCCTGACCGGGACTAGATCCCGGTGTGCCAGCGCCACAAGGCGGAGGATTAGCCTAGTGAGCCGCGGCGCCGGCCAAAAATCAGTATTTTAATATCACTAAAAGTTTTTAAGTATGTTCCCAATTAAAAATTGGAGGGTGAACCAACGGCAAAAGGAAGACCTTTCTCTCTGTCTCTCTCTCTCACTGTCCACTCTGCCTGTCAAAAAAAAAAAAATTAAAAAAAAAATGTGTAGAATATACACTAATATTTTTTCACTCTACAGTATATTAGTATCTGAATATTATAAGCAAAGGTAACTCATTCCTTCCCATCTGAGAATTATCTTTTCATCAATTCACCAATAAATATTAACAGATGCATATTTATTTGAATTACCACATTAAAAACTGCCATCCAGGTATGCAATACTGTGCTATGACATACGCAGTTCCCTCCTGTGAGTAGGCACTCTCACCTACCATTGCTTAAAACCTTATTCCCTTGTCCTTGCAATGATGCAAACTGTGATATTATTTTTAACACTGGAAAAAGAATACTGATTCATGTCATTAAAATACATAAAGATACTTATACTGAAGTCATCAATTTTAATTTTTTATTTTTTTTTCTACAAAATGGTTTTAGTATGTAGTTCTGCTTCAATCTGAATTATCTCAAATTCTAGGATTCCCACAATATTAGGTCCCAGATACTCTATGTAACAACTTCAGATAGGGAAAATTTGTCATTTGCTGCCACCTTGTGACTGAATAAAAAATATTCTTCATTGTTTTGAACTAGATGAAAAAATGACTTTTTCCCTAAGAAGTCAATATGAAAGACAGATCATAGGACTAAATTCCCAAAGTATTACAATGTTTTCCTAATCTATAAAATTACAGTTTCAGCTTCAAAATGCACAAAAAATTCAATAGTTACCTATATTATGCATTTCTACATTAAGCCCCTGAACCTGCAAAATATCCTATTTATCTAATTACTATAAGGATCTTTGTTAATAATGAACACATCAAATGAAATCAAGTCTTGGAGTGCTTATCTGCTTTTTATTCAATAAATATATACACGTACAACTCAAAAACTGAGTGATGCATATAGTCCTGGGTAGCTGAGAATAAGTCTATTTAACCATAAAATTCTATTTACAAATCAACAGAGCAGGAGAAAATCATACTACAGAGTCAATGCATGATACACTGTATGTTATTCAAATCAACATTATGCACACACATTCCATCAGTACCTTTCTTACTAGCAGATCCCCTAATTCTCACTGTGTCCTTGCTGGGATATTTTGAATTAAAGGCCAATGCTTGAGTTCTCATTTGCCCACTCTTAAAATCAGGTTTCACAGAACAGTTAAAATAAGGAGAACTGTACACCACAGGGTAAGGCGCCCCTTGAGACGCCTGCATCCCATATTGGAGTGCCTGTAATCAGGCCCTGCCTCTACTTTGAGCCAGCTTGCTGCTACCCTGCCAGGGAGACAGCAGGTGCTGGCACAAGTGCTTAGGTTTCTGCCACCCAGGAGGGACACCTGGATCAAATTCTTGGCTTCTGGCTTTGGCCCAGAGTAAACCAGTAGTTGAAAGATCTTTTTCTCTGCCTCTCCCTCTTCCTCACTCTGGCTTTCAAATAAATAAAATGAATCTTGCTTTGTTTAAAAAAAAAAAAAAATAGAGGCCGGCGCCCTGGCTCACGAGGCTAATCCTCCGCCTGCGGCGCCGGCACACTGGGTTCTAGTCCCAGTCGGGGCACCGGATTCTGTCCCGGTTGCCCCTCTTCCAGGCCAGCTCTCTGCTGTGGCCAGGGAGTGCAGTGGAGGATGGCCCAAGTGCTTGGGCCCTACACCTGCATGGGAGACCAGGAGAAGCACCTGGCTCCTGGCTTCGGATCAGCACGGTGTGCCGGCCGCAGCACGTCGGCCGCGGCGGCCATTGGAGGGTGAACCAACGGCAAAGGAAGACCTTTCTCTCTGTCTCTCTCTCTCACTGTCCACTCTGCAGGACAAAAAAAAAAGATCTTGGCTATTAAATATCCTTGGGGGCCAACACTGTAGTGTAGTGGATAAGCTGTTGCCTCCAACGCCAGTGTCCCGTATCAGAGCACCAGTTCAATGAGGCCCTGCTGCGCTGCTTCCAATCCAGCTCCCTGCTAATGCTCCTGGGAAAGCAGCAGCAGATGGTCCACATGCTTGAGCTCCTGCCCATATGGGAGACCCGGATGGAGCTGAGGCTCCTGGTTTCAGTCTGGCCCAGATTTGGCCATTGCAGCTGTTCGGGGAGTGAACCAGCAGATGAAAAATCATTTTCTGTCTCTGTCACTTTGCTTTAAAAAAAAAAAATCATGAAAAGAAAAAAGAAATATCCTGATCCATAAGGATCTAATCTAATTATGTAATTTCAAGAACACAGGAAAGGAGCTGGTGCCTTGGCGTAGTAGGTTGGGCCTCCGCCTGCAGTGCCAGCATCCCTTATGGGCACCAGTTCATGTCCTGGCTGCGGCCGGCACACCATGCTGATCCGAAGGCAGGAGCCAGGTGCTTATCCTGGTCTCCCATGGGGTGCAGGGCCCAAGCACCTGGGCCATCCTCCATTGCACTCCCAGGCCACAGCAGAGAGCTGGCCTGGAAGAGGGGCAACCGGGACAGAATCCGGCGCCCCAACCGGGACTAGAACTGGCAGGTGCCAGTGCAGCTAGGCGGAGGATTAGCCTGTTGAGTCACAGCGCCGGCCGATGGCTGCTCCACTTCTGATCTAGCTCTCTGCTGATGGCCTGGGAAGGCGGTGAGGATGGCCCAAGTGCTTAGGCCCCTGAACCCATGTGGGAGACCGGAAGGAAGCTCCCAGCTACTCCCTTTGGATCCGCCAGCTCTGGCAATTGCGGCCTTTTGGGGAGTGAACCAGCAGATATACAGGGGTGGATGTTGGGGGAGTGGCGGGGGGGTGGGGAGGATGTGGGTGTGTGTGTGTTTTGCCCTCTGTCTGTAGCTCTGTCTCTCAAATAAATTAATTTTAAAAAAGGAACCCAAGAAGGTGTGATCTTCCATTAGACTGTGAAACTAGGTATTATATGTCAAATTTTTATCGCCAGTATTTACTGGTAATTGGCTCAGAGTAGGCACTCAGTAAATGCTTGCTGAATGATTTAATTCAGCCAAGGAGGTTACTGGCTTAACTGTGTAGCCACAAGTACTTAATGCATAGGTTCTCTTAAGATAGTCCCCTGACTATAATAAAAGTGAACACTTCTAAGCATTTTTATATTCTTGACTTACTCACTTAACCTCAGAGACCTAACACCCACATTTATGTGCATAATAACCTGAAATTTTATGTGGCTTTCTGCATCTTTAGCACACGACAGTTTTACAAATAGCTACATTTCAGAATCAGGAAAACGAGCATGCATGCCAGAGTACAGTACCTTTCAATTTAGCTGCCACATCAATATAGGACTGCAGGAATGCCATGGATACTGCCTGCCCTGCATTAAAATAAAAATTCAACAAATATCACAGCTGTGTGCCTCCAAAGCACCTACACTTAAATATAGCAAACACAGAGACCTACCGGGTTTCTCAAAGGTATTATTTCTGAATAAGAAATATCACAGTATAAGTATTCAATGTTATCCATCTATTTATGATGGTTCCAAATGCAACTAATTTTCTACATTCTTACTGCAGGGGATATAAATACATGGCTAATTAAAGTCTCATGAAAGCAACACATTTCTATCAATCTATAAGTACTGGTAATATGTTAAAATCTTTAGCTTCAATCACAATAGCTCTTCAAAATTAATTACCTGGAGATATACTTTAATCACTAACCTTCAATTTTTAAATCAGATAAGATACACACACACACACACACGTTTTACAACCATAGAATCACTTAGAAGTAAATGCCTCAAGATATGTGGTCCACTGGATATCTAAAACTTATTGCCATTTTGCAATGTGCAAAATAGAGAATGCAATAATAAAATCGATCTACCTGAAACATACTAATATGTAATAGTGTCATCTCCAAAGACTCATACTCACAGCCAACATAGAAGAGCACTAGGCTGTCAGAAGCCATCACTGTTGCATTGAACGTCTCTTCTGTTAGTTCTACTGTCAGCTCCAAGGGTAACTGTCTTTTCCTATCTCTGTAAACAGTTTCTGCTACTTCATCATCCTGAATATCTAGAATGTTTGAAAAAATTAATTCAAATGTAGATTTATAATTAAAGATACTTAAGCTCATTTCATAAGCAAACGTATTAAAAGTAGCTACTGTATGAAAACTATGCATATTTGAAAACCTTCCCAGTTGCCAGGCTTCCAATCTGAAATGACTCTGAGATGCTTTCTGACCCAGAAATTACAGTTTGCTCAACTCCAGAACAAATTATTTAAATTTCTTCTGCAAATAATATAAATATTGCCATTTGGTTTCTAACCAATATAGTAATGTATAATCCTAAAAGATCTTAGCATATGTGCCTGACAGTGCTTGTTGAACCTCTACTGTGGGAGACACCAGGGAAAGTGATAAAGGATACAGACACAGTCCCTGAGTGCATGGAACTTCTGTATGTGGAAAAATCTGACAATTAACTGACCAAACATAATTAAAGATCCTCATTGCTTTATGAAGAAAGGTAAAGGATATGGTAAAAGATTTTAACAGGAAGATTTAGACTGGAAGATCCAAAGTCTGCCAGGTAGAAAATCAAGAAAAGAATACTTTTGACAAAAGTAATTGACATGCAAAGGCTCTGAGACAGAAGAACTTAGTGTATACGACGACGCAGTGAGAGAAGGAAAACTTGACTGAAACGAGGTGGGGCTGAAGCAACGAATGATGAGAGCGAACTCCAGAGCAGGTGGCAGGTGGACCCTGAGAGGCCAAATAAGCCAAAGATTTGGGGTTTTACTCCAAGTGCATGAAGTATGGATAGATTCTGACTACATGAAAACCTGGGTGGGTTTTTTTTTTCTTGATTTTTATTTACACAAGAGGCAGAAAAAAGTGAGAGAGAAAGAGAGCAAGAGAGCACTCCCATCTAATGGTTCACTTCCCAAAATGCCCCCAACGGTGACTGCTGGGCCAGGGCTGAGAGGTGGCAGCCAGGAGCTTAATCCAGGTCTCCCGCATGGGTGGCAGGGATCCAACTACACAGCCATCACCTACTGCCTCCCAGGGTTCACATCAGCAGGAAGCTGGAGTCAGGAGCAGAGACAGGGACTGAGCTCGGCCTCTCATGTTGGATGTGGGTGTCTCAAGCTGCCTCTTAAACACTGCACCAAACACCCAACCCTTTCAGGGAATTTAAACCTCTATACTCCACAAAACTAAAAAGTTATACCTTCAGTACCAAAACTAGTAAAAGTCTGGGTTTTTTATTTTATCGGTTTTTCTTATTTATATATTTTAGCTTTACCTCTAACTCATCATTTTTCTCTTATTTTGTTCCAATGTGTCCTTTCCCACCTCCCTACCTCTTAACCAATTCTCTTCAACTGTATATCTGCTCATTCCTCAGCTCCACCTCCCCCCTACTCATCAATTACATACACACGACTTTTAGTCACGCATGTTCCTGTTCATTGTGATTCATGCTTTGCCTGCTTCCTTTGGGAACACTAGTCTCTGAGTTTTACTATCAGAATAACAAAAATAAACCCTTTCCTCATCCTCTTCCAGTTTTCCTATATAAGTGACAATGACACATGGGGCTATGGGAGTTACATGGATATACATCAAAGAGTATTAGAGACCAGTGTGATTACAGACAAAACCAAGTTAAGATAAAAGAAAGCGAGGGAAAATCTGCAAAAGAAACACTAGAAACAGGCTGGAGGAAGAGAGCAAGGAGATGGTTAGGAGACAGCAAAAGGGCTGGGATTGTGGCGTAGCGGGTGAAGCTGTTGCCTGTGATGCTGGCATCCCATATGGGTGCCAGTTTGTGCCCTGGTTGCACCACTTCCAATCCAGGTCCCCATTAATGTGGCTGGAAAAGCACATTAGTGCTTCAGACTCGAGACATGGGAGACCAGCTCCTGGCTCCAGCCTGGCCCAGCCATGCCCTGGTCATTGGAGCCATTTGGGGAGTGAACCAATGAATGATCTCTCTCTCTCTCTCTCTCCCTTCCCCTCCCTTCCTCCCTCCTTCCCTCCCCCCCATAACCCTGCCTTTCAAATAAATAAATAATCTTTAAAAAGAAGAGGAAGAACAACAACCACAACACAGAGACAGCAGCACCAAAAGGCCAATTAGGGCCACAGAGTCAGGAAGCCACGTAAGGGGTGTGGCCACAGGAAACCTTGAAACAGGCAACTCTGGCTGAGGAGAGGAATCTTAGTAAACAGAGTCCCCTGACTCCGAAGGCTGGGGCATACACACCATAATAAGAAAGAAGCAGGGAGCAGGAAGGCAGAACACAGGCCTACCCACGTATGACAATGCTACAGACAGGAGCTCTGGAGAGGAACAGAAGCAGTTCCAGCCTCTGCATAGCAGAAAAGAACTCTGTTTAGTTCAAACCAAGAAGCTGGTCACTGGTAACAGTTAAAGCCCTTATTAAGCTTATAAAACAGATTTCAACCACAGTAACGCATAGCCATCTGAAAGCGTATGTAAATTACTTCCTTCTTGGAGCTCATGACAATGATTCTACAGAAAACATTCAAGTATTTACTAAATGGGATATAAAAATGAACAAGACATAATCCCTGATACTACTGGAGAAGAGAGAAAAGTAAACGAGCAATGACAGAACAGGATTAAAGTTATCAAAGAACTATTGGGAAGGATAATAAATGAGATTTCACACTACAATGTTTAAGTTCCGGTCAAGGCTCTACCGCATGCCATTGGTGTGACCTTGAGTGGACCTCTTAACTCCCTGCAAACACAGACTTTTCATCTATGAAATGAAGGTAGCATCAGCTAAGAAACAGGGTAACAACTGATGTAAATAATGTTTGGGGGTGGGGCTGGGCTGTGGCAGAGCAGGAAAAGCTACCGCCTGCAGTGCCAGTATCCCATATCCATGATTGTTCGAGTCCCGGCTGCTCCACTTCTGATCCAGCTCTCTGCTATGGGAAAGCAGGAGAAGATGGCCCAACTACTCGGGTCCCTGCACATGTGGGAGACCTGGAAGAAGCTCCAGGCTCCTGGCTTTGGATCAGCCCAGCTCCAACCGCTGCAGCCATTTAAGGAGTGAATCAGTAGATGGAAGACCTCTCTCTCTCCACCTCTACCTCTATAACTCTGCCTTTCAAATAAATAAATAAATCTTTAAAAAAATATATTGTGTGGGGGGAAAGCCTTGAAAACCACAGAACACTCCATAAATATAAGCAGTAAGAGCAACAAAATAAACAGCCATAACTGGTGAGAAGTACTTGTTCCCTATACCATTAATAATCAGACTTATTTATAGTGACAAAGATAACAATATATTAAATTATGAATTATAGTGTTGTGGCCTCTGCATAGGGTCTGTAAGTATGGCACAGGCCATGAGGGCTGAACAAACTGATTTGGAGGATGAAGGCACAGGTGTAGAAGGCTAGAAGCTGAGGGTCACATCACATAAGGGCAGGCATTTGGTGGAGCTGTAAAGACACCAACTGGGACTCCCACATCCCATAGAGGAGTGCCTGGGTTAAAGTCCCAGCTAAAGCTCCTGCCTCCAGCTTTCTGTTAATGTTCACGCTGGGAGGATGCAGGTGATGATGAAGCAGCTGGGACCCTCATGGGAGATCCAGACTGAGCTCCCAACTTGTGGTGCAGCCTGGTCCGCTCCATAGCTGTTGTGGGTATTTGGGGAGTGAACCAATGGATGGAAGTGTGTGTTCTATCTCAAATAAATTGTCTTAAAAAAAAATCAAACTAAATAAAAGATAGCATCCTTACATTTTTTTACCTAATCAGTCTGACAAAGTGTGATTCAAAATAAATGTTTCTATATATCAGCTACCATAAATCACAGAAAATATATGGTATTTGTCTTTTTGGGTCTGGCTTATTTCACTAAGCATAAGGGTCTCCAGTTACAACCATTTTGTTCCAAAAGACAGAATTTTATTCTTTTTTTTTTTTTTAATGTGGCTGAGTAGTATAGAGTACAAAAAACCTGAATGTATAAGGTTGAAATTGGCATCTTATGATTTGATTATTATTCATAGCCCTTGTCCACATTCCTGTGGTACAGTGGTCTTTCTATTTTTTACTTGTTGAACATTATAATATAATATCATTAATATATTATAATCCCATTAAGCCTATTTTTTGTGTGTATGTGTGTGTGTTTTGTTTTGTTTTGTTTTCAACAGGAGGAGTGGACACTGAGAGAGACAGAGAGAAAGGTCTTCCTTTTTTGCCGTTGGTTCACCCTCCAATGGCCGCTGCGGCCGGTGAATCTCGCTGATCCGAAGCCAGGAGCCAGGCGCTTCTCCTGGTCTCCCATGCAGGTGCAAGGCCCAAGGACCTGGGCCATCCTCCATTGCCTTCCCGGGCCATAGCAGAGAGCTGGCCTGGAAGAGGGGCAACCGGGACAGAATCCGGCGCCCCGACCTGGACTAGAACCCGATATGCCGGCGCTGCAGGAGGAGGATTAGCCTATTGAGCCGCAGTGTCGGCAAGCCTATGTTTTTTTAAATATTTATTTATTTATTTGAAAGTCAGAGTTACAGAGAGAGAGAGAGAGGGAGACAGAGAGAGAGGTCTTCCATCCGCTGCTTCACTCCCAAGTTGTAAGCCTGTGATTTTAAAGTAAATTCTAAGTATGTTATCACAAAAATTAGAAGAAAAAAAAAAAAACAGAAAGGAAGGAAGAAGGAGGGAGGGATGGGGCAAGGGAGTACTGTTATGTTTTTATAGCTGTACTATGAAATTTGTCTTCTTTGTATTAAAAAGAAAAAGTTCTGCAGGTTCTGCAGGGTCATGAATGTGAACACATGCTGTGAGAGTTAATGACTGGAAATCTGACTCATCTCATGGGCACTGGACAGGAAAACGGTTGGCAAGCACTGCAACGTATTACCTATATCTGGGCCTTCCACATCATCTTCTCCATCTTCTTGTTTTTCCTCTATGTGCACACTGTTTTCCACGTGTGATATTATTGAGTCAACATCATGTAACACTAAAAATTCCACGGGTACTCCCTAGAAATATGTTACATTTTTAATGACTAAAATAGAGCATTTTAATAGAAAATATTTGAATTGACACTAAAATGAAAATAAACCTATGAACTTCAATTTCAAAATTAAACTAAAAAGGAAATTAATTCACAATTACTATTTAAACAAAAGCATCCAAAGCATCCTTTATATAAAGATAGTTCAAACTACTGAAAAAGATGGCTTAAAAACAAAGTCTCATGTGGTTCTTGTCACAACTGCAATATACTATGATCTATGAAACATTTTACAGCAAGCCTTATCTCAAAATAATGGCATTTTATAATGGAGAAAATTAGTTTTCTGTGCCCCAAGTCAACAATCAAATGTGGTATCATTAAGTAAAGAAAACAGACATCATGGGGCTGGTGTGGTGGCATAATGAGTTAAGCCACCACCTGTGACACCAACATCAAATATAGTCACCAGTTCTTCTCCAAGCTGCTCCACTTCAAATCCAGCTCCCTGCTAATGGCCCATGTGCTTGGGCTCCTGCACCCACATGGGAGACTTGGATGAAGCTCCTGTGTCCTGGTTTCAGCCTAGCCCAGGTCCAGCTGTTGGGGGCATTTGGGGAGTGAACCAGTGGATGGAAGATTCAGTCTCTTTCCCTAATTCTCCCTCTCTAACTCTGCCTTTCAAATAAATCTTAAAAAAAAAAAAAAAAAGACACCATGCACACTTTCAGACAATGTATCATGTTTAAAATCTAGCTCTATCAACTATTCTTACCTAAAACATTTAATGGAACTAATGATGCCATATCTAACTTCTTGTTTATAGAAAATACAAGGGAACAGAAACAAGATAGACCAAAACAAAAGGAGACAAATGCAGAATATGGAAAACCGACCTAATTTATACAAAAAGTCATTGTCAAAGGAAAGAAAGGGGGGCTTTAAGATATTGGATCTTAAATTCCACTGGTATTTCCTAGACAAATGTTAATTTTTAATGACTAAAATAGAGCAAAGCATTTTTTTTTGACAGGCAGAGTTAGACAGTGAGAGAGAGAGAGAAAGGTCTTCCTTTGCCATTGGTTCACCCCCTCAAATGGCCACTGCGGCCAGCATGCTGCGCTGATCCAAAGCCAGGAGCCAGGTGCTTTCTCCTGGTCTCCCATGCGGAAGCAGGGCCCAAGCACTTGGGCCACCCTCCACTGCCTTCCCGGGCCACAGCAGAGAGCTGGCCTGGAAGAGGGGCAACTGGGACAGAATCCGGTGCCCCAACCAGGACTAGAACCTGGGGTGCTGGTGCCACAGGCAGAGGATTAGCCAAGTGAGCCGCGGCACCGGCCGAGCAAAACATTTTAATATTAAGATATTTTAGTTGACACAAAAATAAAGCTAAACCTTGGGACTTCAATTTTAAATTTAAACAAAACAAGGAAATTAACAATTATTCTGCGAATGGATTTAGGACATCTATCACATACAATTAATAATCCCAAACACCATCCAAAGAAAATAATTTTAGGATGAGAAAATCTGAATATAGACTGGCTTGGAGATTAGGCTATGACATTAAAAAATATTTGTTAAGTATTTTATGATATAGATATGTTTATCTAGATTGGATATTATATATATATTAAAACATCACAAGGTATCTCACAAATATGTGCTATTTTTATGTTAAAATTTTTTTAAAGATTTATGTTTAATTTTAAGTATGGGAATGAGGTTATGATTATATTCAGGAAAAGTAACAAAGTTTTCAGACATTCACGTTAAATACTGATGGTGAGAATGTCTTGTCACGACATCTGTAACATTCCTTGAAACATTAAAAAAAAAGATTGTAGGGTCCACACTGTGCCATAGGAGGTTAAGCTTCCACCTATGGCGCTGGCATCCCATATGGGCACCAGTTCAAGTCCCAGCTGCTTCACTTCTGATCCAGCTCCCTGCCAACGCACCTGGGAAAGTAGCAGAGGGTGACCTAAGCGCTTGGGCCCCTGTACCCACGTGGAAGAAGCTCCTGGCTCTGGCTTCAGATCAGCCCAGCTCAGGCCGTTGGGGCCATATACTCAGTGAACCAGCAGATGGAAGACCTCTCTCTGCCCCTCTCTCTATCTGTAACTCTGCTTCTCAAATAAATAAATCTTTTTCGAAAAATATTGTAAATGAAGCAAATATGGCAAAATGTTAATTAATGGCCACATATCTATTCATTCCATTTTTCATTCTACTTTTTGGTATTTTTCTTTTCATAATGAAAGGTTTAAGAAAGGAATAAAAAGGACTTAAAAAAAAAACAAACCACTCCCCTTGACAGGCCTCTGCACTATGTTCTCTCCTTCTAGAACCCCCTACCAGGCTTACTGACACTTTTCAGTGACTTTAATTCAGTTTTCTCCATGGCCCTGTATGACACATCACTGTATGACAATCTAACTACACTTTTTCTCTCTCTCTTGACACTGAAATATCAGCTCCCTGAAGGCAACCACTTGTTTGGTTCATGGCTGTCTTCTTAGAGTCTAGTACTGCACTTAAAACAAAGTCGGAACGTAATGAGTATTTACTGAATGAACTTGGCTCACGTTATTAATACTTAATGCTACTTGGCCCGTGTGCCAGATAGGCATTTAACATTAATTCATTTAATTTGCTCATTTAACACTTTTAAGTAGTTATCATCTCAACTTCATAATGGAAAAAAATGGAGACAGAAGTAATATATTTAGTTATAAAATTAGATTAGAACCAGACAGTATGATTCTAAGGCATAAAGTTTTCACACTATATTGCTGATCATGGACATGAAGCAAAAAAATATCTGAGGTGCCCATAACATGCTAACAGAAATGTCTTACACCTCTTTCCATACATTATAAAGCTTGTAAAGTAGTAACAGGTGTGTATGAGAGGTCTGTACAAAGTTCATGGAAGATTATGAAAAAACTATGAATGGATTTTAAGTCTCTGTAGCAAAATAATCCTTCAATTCCATTTTCCAGGATCACTGTGAAGTACCTTCATAAAATCCTATCTGTGCAAAAAGTACTGCTATGTAAGGACCCTCCAAACCATTGTCAGGAGAGGAAGCAGAAACAAACATGGAAGGGACAACTACATAACCTCGGGATTGACATTACTGCCCCGATGAGCAGGTTAAAAAAAAAAAAAAAAAAGTACACTGTATTAAAGGAATTTATAGAAGAATTCATTCTAGTCTTTACAGAACACCTCTTCACAGGGGTAACAATCTAACAGGCAAGCTATCTTACCGCATATTATGCAAAATTTACTTATTTATTTGAAAGGCAGGGTGACAAACAGAGATTTCCATCTGCTGGTTCACTTCGCAAATGGACACAACAGACGGGGCTGGGCCAGGCTGAAGCCAGGAGGCAGGAGCTCCATCTGGGTCTCAACATAGATGGCAAAGGCTCAAGTAGTTGGGTCATCATCTGCTGCCATCCAGGCACACTAGCAGGAAACTGGATTGGAAGCTGAGCAGCCAAGGCTTGAACCAGCACTCTGACACTGGATGGCCCTCAAAATTGTTTTCAATATATTTTAACAGTTTAAGACATCAAAATGGACAACCAGCATGAACTTTATTTCTTCAATTAAACCTATTTCACACTAACAAGTACTGTTATTTCTTACTTAAGATTCTTTATCTGCTATCAAAAAATGGCTAAGAATCTACATTTACTCTTCCTAATACGTGACCGTGGTTGCCCCATACTATCAATTATTTCAATCACAATATGGCTTACAAAGTATCTGATCATTTGGTCTCATAAAATTTCTTCTAAATCAAAAGGGGAGGTTTTATACCTATTTCACAAATGAGAAAACTGAGCCTTGGAGAAGGTATTTCATTCATCTGCTCCAAGAACTAGAAACGCACAGAATCCAAGTTTTCTAACCATTCATTAACTCAATATTCCTATAGTAGATTTAGATTTACGCAAGAGTGTTTAGTCTGACAGACACTAAACATATCAACCAACTTTTTAGTACATTTACATAGTATTTATAAGACTTTAAAAAAGAAAAAATAGCTTTGAGAGGAAAAGGACATTAACAAATACACAAAGGAAATAAAAACAGCTAAACATTTTTAAAAAGTTCAACTTTACCAACAATCAGACATGCAAATTGAAGCAGGAACTTTTTTGTCCATAGGAAAAAATATTTATAAGACAGTCATGTGGGGCTGCTGTGCCACAATAGGTAAAGCCGTCAACTGCAGCGACGCCATCCCATCCACTTCTGATCCACCTCCCTGCTAGTGTGCCAGGGGAAACAGCAGAAGATGGCCCAAGAGTTTGGGCCCCTGCACCCATGTGGGAGACCCAGAAGAAGCTCCTGGCTCCTGGCTTCAGTACGGCCCAGTCTCAGTCATTTGTGGAGTGAACCAGCAGATGGAAGATTCTCATCTTCATTCACATTCTTATTCTCCCCCACCCCCACCAACTCTGCCCTTCATATAAATAAATAAATCTTTTTAAATGACAGTAATGCTCAGTATTGGCAAAGAAATATAAGAAACAAGGAATTCCAAATCCTGATGGTAAAAATAAAACTTTTTGGAGGGCAATTTGACAACCTATTTTAAATGTCATAAAAATTTCTACTTCCTTTGACAGAGTTCATTTTGAGAAATTCTGACAAAGGGAAAAATCAATGATGTTCAAAATAATTTACAAAAGCAAGCATTATATAACAAAAGCAAATGATTAAATACGATTTCTGGTTAAAACCAGCATATCTAGTCTGATCTTAATTTTCTTTAAAATGCGTGTGGGGGGGAATACACCAGTATATATACTTCTGTACATACATGAAAAGAGCTTCAAAGGGTTTCTGGAAAACTGAATTCAAAGATAACACAAATTTCTATGAACTTTTTAAAGATCTTTGAAATTTACTTATAGGAACAGGGGGAAAGAGAAGGATTATTTAGTCTTTTTTTTTTTTTTTTTGTACCTCTCAAGGACAAGTATTTGAGAGTCCCTAAATAGTAATATCAGAGGGCTGGCACTGCCACGTAGCAGGTTAAGCCACCATATATGATGCCAAAAAGCCTTATGAGTGCAAGTTCAAGTTCTGACTGCTCTGCTTTCAATCCAGCTGCCTGCTAATACATCTGGGAAAGCAGCAGCAGATGGCCCAGGTACATGGACCCCTGCAACCCACACAGGAGAAAGGATGGAGTTCCTACCTTTTGCTTTCAGCCTGGCCCAGTTCTGTCCATTGCAGCCATTTGGGGAGTGAACCAGTGGGTGGAAGAGCTTTCTCTCTCTCTCTCTCTTTCTCTCTCTCTCTCTCTCTCTCTCTCTCTGACTGTGTGTGTGTATGTGTGTGTCACTCTGCCTTTCAAATAAATTTTTAAAAATCTTAAAACAAGAAGTAATAATACTGGTTGCACACACAGTATCAAATACTTCTATTACTGTATTACAAAGCTTTTAATGTATACAAAGAGTTGTAAAACATTTCATTAGCATGAAAAAAAAACAATGCCAACAGCAATTATATTTTTAAAAATATTTACTTGAAAGAGTGACAGAAGGCAATGGAGGGGCAAAAGGAAGGAGGAAAAGGAGAGGGGAGGGAGACAGAAACAGGCATCAATCTTCTACCCACTTGGTCATTCCCCAAGGTATACAATAACCAGGCCTGGGCCAGGCTGAAGCCAACCTGGTCTAACCTGGTCCCTCCCCAACATGGGTGGCAGGGGCCCAAGTACTTGGGCCATCTTCCACTGCCTTCCCAGATGTTTTAGTAGGAAGCTGGATCAACAGTGAACAGCAGGCACTTGAGTAAGCACTCTGATATGGGATGCTGGTGTCCCAAGTGTTAGCTTAACCTACTGTACTTTGGTACACTGGCCCCAGCAATGATCTCTGAATACCACCAGTTTATAGATTTTTTTCTATAATAAACATATATTACTTCAGAACCATGTGCATTAATTTTCTTTAAACAGGCAGACTTTTAGATCAATACAAAAACAACTAACCTTTTCTGCTCTTTTGAAGACCACATTAGCATGTTGAGGAATGTTCACTTCCAGAGAGTCTCTTTTTCAAAACAGAAACAAACAGTTTATATTGCTAATCTGAAGACGAATAACCATGCAGGATGCCCGTGTAAACTAGTAAGCTTTTATACTAAAAGGTGCTTACGGAAAAGATCAACATTTAGTGAGTTTGAGGAATTTTACATATAAATACAAACTAGATGTTCTAGTCTCCCTCTTAAGCTATATCGTCATATAGCAAAGAAGGTTTAAATTTTGATTTTCATCAACTTCACATCAATATGCAGACTTCAGCTCAGCAGTCAGTTCCAACTCTGTTGGAATCTATTAGAGATTTTGTTTATAAGGGATTAGATTATCAAATTTAAAAATGAGAAGAATATTAGTGTTTTGCTAGAGATAGGGAGTATTTAAGATACCTTAACAAGAGTAGAACTCCTGCTTTTCCCAGAAGACGCCAAGCCACCCATTCTGCAGTTCTTTTATCAGCTTCATATGTAGCTTGTTGGCTAACAATGAAAACCAGTGGCAGGCCTAGTTGGAAATGAACTGTTGAAACATGTTGAGGATCTTCAGCCACTTCTGTCTTCATTAAACAGAAAGGACATAAAGTTTTCAATGTGTGACAATAAAGTTGCAACATTTGGATTTAACCCCCTTAATTCTTACAAACAAAGTTACAAATAAAAAGCAAGTCTGTGAAATAAGTCCAGCTTTAACAAAAGTCATCTCATAATTTCCTAAATTTAGTGCTTTCAATACACCTGTGAATCAGTAGTTTAAACACTGGAAACATAAAACAGTAAAACATAAAACTACAATCATAAGAAATACACATATTATAAGGGCAAATCAATAAAGCAGTGTGGTACAAATAGAAATAAAATATTACAAAGAGAATAGATAACTAAAGACTAAACCCTTTCATTTGAGAATTTAACATATAGGTAAGTGGCACATTGCAAAATAACAAGGATTATCTGAGTTAAAACAGCAGATTAAACATAAAAAAACATCTAATTTATTTCACTCCATTCAGAAATCCGAGGAAAACTACAGGAGTAGGATTAAAAAAAAAAAGACATAAACACACATATGTGGAGAAAAGAAAAGAGGAAAGGCAGTCCATTTTTAGAAGCTGGAAAAAAAAGAGTAATATCTGATTTAAAAGATTCTACAAAGCAAAACCAAGGGAAAGCTAAGAAACACACTAATCTTAACTGCTGAATTCTAAAATTGCTTACTAACAGTCAACATCTGATATATCTGGAACTGGAAAATGACAGGAAGATCTAAAGTAAGAAAGATTAAGTCAGGGGGAGAGCGGCAAGATGGCAGAATAGGAAGGGAGCACACTATTAGTCTGGGGGAGAGACAGTTTAATAAAAGTGGAGAAACTGCAGGGTCAAGGAAGAGTAGGGGAAGAAATAGCAGAGGAAACTCTTCCGGAACTAGTGATTCACAGTGGACCTGCGTGGAGAGCGTGGGAGCCCAAGTTCGGGACACCAGCGGCAGACTCAACACACCAGCGCTGGAACGCGAGGTGAGCCGAACCTCAATAGCCCGAGACACCAGCGGGCAAGCGGAAAGAGGAGACTAGAGGGAACGAGGCTTGAAACTCCGTGGGGAAAAGTTCACCAGGCTAACTAGAAGAGAGAGAGGAAAAAAAAAAAAAGTGACTGATACGGACACAAGTTTCTCTCTCTCCGCTCACCCCTCAAAGGTGAGCAAGACAAAGAGCAGGCGCCATTTTGACATACGTCATAAGCAGGGCGACCTCAGGTCTGCACCAGCCTTGAGCCTAGCAGAAAAACCTGACTCTGGGGGGAGGGGTGAAATAACAGGAGATTAGCATCTAACTTGGCAACCCAGTGGGAGACTGCAGGAGAATTGGAGCCCACACTGAGGGCAGCACAGATTCCCTGTGTGGTCCTTGGGAAAGAGCTTCTGATCTCTGGCTCCAGTGGGTATATCATTTGCCTGCTAACTACCTCCAATTACGTTCAGCTGTGCAGAATTACTTCCCTTTTGAATCAAAAAAAGAAAGAACGAAAGAGAGATTTACCACACCTAACCTGGGAGTGTCATCTTTGACACACCCTCAACCCCGAGGAACCAAACACAGCTCTCAGTCCACCCTCATCTCAAGCCTCTAAGGCTCCACCAAAGGCAGACAGTCCACTTAATATAGAGCCATAGTGTAACAAGAAAAAACACCACAGTGAAGAAACCAAATATCTCCAACATGCCAAACAACAAATGCAAAAACCAAGCTAACAAGAACAAGGAAGACACTATGACGCCCCCAAATGAAAACGACACCCCAATTCAAGATTATGAAGATGATGAGATCGAAGAAATGCAAGAAGCGGATCTCAAAAAATTGATAAGAACATTAAGAAGTTCTCAAAAACAAATTCTTGAACTACAGAAATCCTTAGTGGACAAGATAGAAAATCTCTCTCATGAAAATGAAATATTAAGGAGGAATCAAAATGAAATGAAACGACTAGTGGAACAAGAAACTCTGATAGTGACGAGAAATCATAATGAAATGAAGAATTCAATAGATCAAATGACAAACACATTAGAGAGCCTTAAAAACAGAATGGGCAAAGCAGAAGAGAGAATATCAGACTTAGAAGACAGAGAACAGGAAAGGAAACAGGCAAACCAAAGAAAAGAAGAAGAAATTAGAAATCTAAAAAATATTGTCGGGAATCTACAGGATACTATTAAAAAACCCAACATTCGGGTTCTAGGAGTTCCTGAAGGCATGGAGAGGGAGAAAGGATTAGAAGGCATTTTCAGTGAGATACTAGCAGAAAATTTCCCAGGTTTGGAGAAGGACAGAGGCATCTTAGTACAGGAAGCTTATAGAACCCCTAATAAACATGACCAAAAGAGATCCTCACCACGACATGTTGTAATCAAACTCACCACAGTGAAACATAAAGAAAAGATCCTAAAAGGTGCAAGAGAGAAACGTCAGATCACTCTTAGAGGATCTCCAATTAGACTCACAGCAGACTTCTCATCAGAAACCCTACAAGCTAGAAGGGAATGGCGAGACATAGCCCAGGTACTAAGAGAGACAAACTGCCAGCCCAGAATATTATATCCTGCAAAGCTCTCATTTGTGAATGAAGGTGAAATTAAGACTTTTCATAGCAAACAGAAACTGAAAGAATTTGTTGCCACTCATCCTGCCCTGCAAAAGATGCTTAAACATGTGTTACACACAGAAACACAGAAACATGGTCATCAATATGAAAGAAGGTAAAGGAAGGAAACCTCACAGCAAAAGATCACAGGAAGCTCAATTTCTCTTTGACATAGAATTAAACTCTGATGCTCTGTTAAAGCAATGTGTTAAAGTAATCTATTATGTTCTCTTGATGTCTGTTAAATTCTAATTGTTCAAAAACAGCTGAATTTTTATTAAGAGCTATGGGTTATTTAAATATGTGCTTATTTTCAAAGATTTGAATAATCACCTTGTAACAATGATCAGATTTGGTCTATGTTATGTCATGATTTTAAGGAATCTTATTTCAACCAGATATTTTGGATTTTGAGCCTTCTTGGCATTCTTGACAGGCATTCAAAAAATCAAAGTTTCAAACAATCTGGACTCTAAAATTTCCAGTAAATCCTGGACTTTGGTTTTTCCAGTTTGGGCCCAACTGAAAAAATTGAAGGACCTATGTCTCTCATCTTATAGAGACACCAACTAATCAGGCTATTTGGATTATAGTAGAAGTACTGTCAAGATGTGACGTGGTACCAAATTTTAAGTTTCTATAATGGAAAATGCTATTAATACAAATGTTTGAGAATTAAAAAGTCTAATGATCTTGTGTTACTAGAAATGATAGTTATCTTAATGAGAAAGCCCCAGAGGCCTAAATGGTTAAATACTTGTAAAATCCTACAGGTGCTTTCAAAAATACTGCGAAGTAAGCAAGTGCCTCTTGTTGGTTGATGAGTTTATAATTTTAAACATGGCGACTTAAAGTCTTTTGTCATCCACAGTTATATATGATTTGCTGCTCATAAAACTAAAGCGTTGTTGGTTCTGTGTTTAGCTGTCCTCCTATAGGTTCCTATGGACTTTTTCCAGCCACTTCTATTGTATTCAGTACTTTGGGATGGCTCTGTAAACAGATGAAGCCAATAATGTATTAACAGTACCAACTGAGAGAAAGTATGGTTAACTGAGGTTACTAAAAACAAAAAGCAATTCAAATCAATTGACAATCTACAAAAAGAGTTAAAGATTTTAAAAGCTATTATTAAAATTGCTATATTGGTCCATTATGTTATGTTATATGTGTGTACATATTGTATGTCCACATGGGGAAATTTTATTAAGAGTTTTATTTTAAATGGCTTATAGATAAGATTGTCCATAAATTTAAGCTGCTAAAATCAAAGATACATTTTAATTTGTGGGACCTGAATCTGTGTATCATATGTTTTAAAATTGTTGGTAGGAAGAAACTAAAAACATTTTAGATGGTTGTGCTTAAGTTTACTGGTTAAACAAACTACACCATGTTAGATATTTAAGAGGTGTTTCCAAATACATGATTCTTAAAATTTATAGAAGGCATTGGACCTTCTGGTAAATGTTTTCTTAAGTTGTTATCCAATGGTTGAAACTGTTTGCTAAGTATTCATGTGATATTGCTATTGTCAGCAAGCGATCTAGGACTTGCTCCCTCATTTCTCTATTCTAAGCCCAACTTGTTCTTTCATTTCTCTATTCTCTTCAAGGTAGGAAACTAATTCTATTATGAAGGAATCTGTAGGACGCACAATTTAATCTTTAGACCTTATAAAAGAGATGGCTAACATTTTTCTGTAATAGCATAGCCAAAATAAGAACTTAAATAATAATCTCATAGCTAGATTCACTTCACCATCAGCGAAGTATACAGTAAGTAGAAAAAAACCTCCCTTTCAGACCAAAGGGAAAGAAAGTTTTAAAGTGAGAATATAATTTTCCTCATGGGCATTGTCTACCTTAGAAAAACTACTACAGAACATGCCTGTGACTATAGACTTGTAGTTCAGGCCACCGAAGATTAGAGATGGGACACGGGCACTCCCTTGACTTGCATCCTCTGGTCTGCTTTAACACAAACCAGGAGGAAAAGAAAGCTAGGCATCAGAAGCAATGGGTGGCAGGCCTATTAATGGCTGATCTGTACAGTGATCTGCCCTCAAGGAGACCCAACAGGCCAGTCCACTGCAGTGGCTTTCAATGTGGTAAGCCTGGGCTTCAGCAGAAGTCAGCTTGTGAAGAGCCCTGGCAGCTCTGCCAAGAGTTGGATCACTGGAAATGGACCTGCCCTGGAGTCGAAGGATGCCCAGGTCAGAGCCACAGATCTTATTGGCTCTAAGCTGAAAAGCCCTTCACTCAGCCCAACTTCCAAAGTGACCACTGCAGCTGAGGGGATGGTCAAGTAGGGTCAGCAACATTGCAGACAGAACTCTAAATTTCTTGTTAGAGATGCCACCTGCCTTTACCTGGCCAGCTCTCCTCTCAGGCCAGCCAAGTAATGAAAGTCAACAGAGTGCCTTCCCCTAGGAGGTTCACACCTCCCTTAGGATACACCCCATGTGAAGAGATAGATAGGTCTGGGCCTCTGAACTTACAAGGCCTAAAGCCCAACAGATTATTATCAAGCCCCTTCTATCAGGTTCTATTTGCCTCTCAATCAGAAAAATTACTTGTAGCTTAGACAGCACCTTTCTTAGCTCCTCTAATAATGACTCTGTCCTTTGTTCTAGACCCTGTCTAGCATACTTGGGCCTCATTCCTTTGTAATAATAACCTCTACTCTACCACCAATGGCTCTACTCCCAACCTGTGTGTACTGATGGTCCTCTTCCCCACTTAATGCTGTATAATTGTTCAAACCTGGTAAATGCCACTCTTAGGATCATTGGTTACTATCCTCACCCTGTCTTTTATGACCTTGTCTAAATATGATCAGAGTCGGCAAACTTGGAAGGCTTCCATAGCCTTGGCAACTCATGACGACAGCCTAGGGTGGTTACTGGCGCCATAAACTAGAGTGTCAATTTGTTGGGTCAACAACAGGAGCCACTGTGCACTTGCTCCTCATGTGGGATCTCTGTCCTTAATGTGCTGTACATTTTGATTTGATGCTATAACTAGTACTCAAACAGTATGTTTCACTTTGTGTTTCTATGTGGGTGCAAACTGTTGAAACCTTTATACTAAATTGATCTTCTGTATATAAAGAGAATTGAAAATGAATCTTGATGCAAATGGAAGGGGAGAGGGAGCGGGAGAGGGGAGGGTTGCAGGTGGGAGGGAAGTTATGGGAGGGGGAAGCCATTGTAATCTATAAACTGTACACTGGAAATTTATATTCATTAAATAAAAGTTAAAAAAACAAAAACAAAAACAAAAAAAACCTCCATCCAAGAACCCAGGAGAAGGACAGGAGTTCAGCACAGTGAATAAGATGCCTCTTGGAACATCTGCATCCCATTTCAGAGAGCCTGGGTTCAAGTTCCAGACGCCAATGTGCATCCTGGAGGCAACCAGTAATGATTCAAGTAGTTGGATAGCTGCCTCCCATGTAGAAGACCTGCTTTGCATTTTTAGCTCCTGGCTTCAGCCTGGCCAAGCCCTACCTGTTGTGGGCATTTGGGGTGTAAACCAGTGGATGGGAGATCTCTGTCTTTGTGTCTGCCCTTCAAATTTATTTAAAAAAAAAAAAAGTTCCATAATCCCATTGGCTTCTTATCAATCTCAGTTTTTCCTATTAAATTCAAATAGGTTAAATAGAATACTTCATATTCTAAAGTTTGTAACATATACAATATGGTGTGTCCATGAATCCATTCAGCCCTCTGTCTCTATGTAATTATTATGGATGTGGAATAACTGGTATGTTGACCATTTAACAGTTAATTTCTGAATGATGAGATTAGGTGACTTTTAAAAAAAATTATAGAGTTTACTGCAGTATTTGTACTACTGGTGACATACAAGTGTCATTTTTATTTTTAGAAAAAGATACACTGACTGAGAACATCTACTGAAGGTTTACATATGCTTAAGATCCTTCAACCTCCCAAAGAGAAAAGTCAGCTATCACCATCACCTAGTAGATCTCTATAAAATTCTTCCAGGTTAATGCTAAGGAAAGTGAGGCACCAAAAATCCCATGGTTCCAATACTTTACCAACTCTTGAAATGACGATCAAAACAATGAAAGAGGTCTTAACTATGAAATAGTCTTTGTGATGTGTGATCAATCACCAAGAACCAGAGTCCATTTATCTACAATGCTATGTATAAACGGGTTTTGATGCAATAATAAAATAAGGCATTAGAATGCTGTTTCACAAATAGTTTATCTTCTGTTCTACTTTCCACAAGGACATACTCCTAAATCATACAAAATGAAAGAAATACACCCAGGGAAAAGGGAAGAGATATACTCATCTAAATAAAATGCATATCTGTGAATTAAAATGATACATTTTATGCAAAAATTTTCTATTATATTAAACTAAAACACATACCAACAAAGGTGCATTCATTGTCTTAATAAACAGGTGAATGTTCAGTGTAGTCAACGGCTGTTCCATTAGTATTCTTCTACATTCCTGAGTCAAATCCAAGACTAGCTTACAATGAAAAAAATACAGATGTGCATATTCTATTTCCTCAGAGCTGCAAATTAAAAATTAGGGACATATTCATTTAATGAAGTTCAATGTACAACCCTTTTACCATCCAAAAAGGTACAACAAATCTCTTTATCTCTAAGCATTGTAATTTTGAATTAATGTTTTAGTAAAAGCCTAAAAGAATATAATGTAAAAATAAGATAATCAAAATGGACTTGGGCAAAAAAAATGACCAAGGGCATTAAAGAAAATATTTCAACAAATCACATGAGTTGTATAAGGCATTTTTGTCCTGAATTCTTTCATATGGCAGTTTCTAATCACGCTGTAGGCAGGCCTACACAACTCTGTTTTAATAAAAGGCTGTCACCTTGTGGACAGGGAGATTATCTTCTAGTTGCTTTTCTAGAGCTATATTAAATGAAGCTTTGTAACACAAATCTTCTAGGTTTAATTTAAATGCAAAGCTGTTTTGAATAAACTTTAGCAAAAAATATGACTTAAGATAGAAGCCATGTGACAGCTTGTGGGAGTTTGTATCTGAAATATTACAAAACTCAGCAAGTATCTATTTCAAGTTTTGGATTCTCTTCAACATGAGATTTCAAAGATAAACTTATAGTGGGGTAAGGTTTGCCAAAATTAAAATAGCAATTTGAAAATGTCCAGATGGCATTAGTAGGGTTTGGCCAAATAGCATAAAAACTTATTTTTAAAATGTTATTTTAATTCTTGAGACATGATTAAACTCTGTGTTTAGGATTCACTGATTTCAAATTTAATTAAAGTAATTATAATACATTTGATGATTGAAAAAATTATTTAATTCCTACTACACTTTAGGCCCTGTGCTCAAAATAACAGATGAAGATGAACGAGATAATTCAAATTCTTAAAGGACTTTTTTATTAAAATGTAGTTTGTATATGTTATAATACACAAAACCCTATGGGAAACAAAAATATTTCACTCTGCCCCAAGTGGGAAGGAGAGGGAAGGGAAAGCAAAAGGAGGCTGTCACAGAGCTTACACCAACAGGGTGAACAGGAAGCCAGGACAGAAGCCATTTCAAACTAAAGGAACAATACAGCTAAGCACAAAGGACACGTGCAGCTCTTTGAGGGGACCCTGAACACTCATGAGCCACTGCAAGGACAGAGTGGAGCACAGGAAGTCCTGGTGACAGCTGGACTTCACATCAAAACCTTTTCACTAAGAAAACAATGTTGGAAAGTAATTCACTCAGGGACCATACCCTTGCAGGGAGAAGAAACCCAAAAAAAGATGGGAGAAACTTATCAGAAGTTTAGAAGGGTATGCAAGGACCACTCAAATAACTGGATCAACAGTATCATCCCATTTCTCCACATCCAATTCCAAGTTCCTAAGAGACAGGGTGATCTCTTTGCTCAGATTAGTCACCGTCCAGTACTCCCTCTGACTTAACTGACTGCGATATGTGTGAGGCAAGGGCATAAACACATGGTTTAAGAAGGGAAGACAGGGAGGCAGGAGAAAGTACCGGTGTCTCCATGGAATGCTACCTTCAGCGTCACAGTCCCTCCCTGTCCTATCTGCTCCAGGATGATTCCTGCCCATCTTATTATCCATGAATCAACAATAATTAAAATATCTCCAGGGGCTGCTGCTGTGGTATACAGGTAAAGCCGCTGCCTTGCAGTGCTGGTATCCCTTATGGGCACAGGTTCAAGTCGTGGCTGCTCCACTTCTGATCCAGCTCTCTGCTAAGGCCTGAGAAAGCAGAAGAAGGTAACCCAAGTCTTGAGCCCCTGTACCCGTGTGGGAGCCCTGGAAGAAGCTCTAGGCTCCTGGCTTCGGATCAGCCCAGCTTAAGCCCTGTAGCCATTTGGGGAGTGAACCAGCAGATACAAGACCTCTCTCACTCTCTCTACCTCTGCTTCTGTCTCTCCATAACTCTGCCTTTCAAATAAATAAATAAATCTTTAAAAAAAAAACTCCAATAAATACTCAAAAGCAAGTTTAGAAATGTGGTAAGTGCATATTTTTAATTTACATTTTAAGGGAAAAGCAAAAAAATTTCCAAAATAATACTGTAGTTTAGTCTATATCAGAACATATATATTTACATATGTTAGAATATATAAATACCAGAATATATATATATATATATATATATGTATATACATTATATCTTACTGAATAGGATTTGTAAGGCAAGTAATAGAAGCTATACCTTGCCAGTATTTAATCACTTCCTTGCATTTTAAGCATGTCACCATAATTTACAATCACTCATCACCTGAAAAATGTAGACGCTGGTAACACAAAACACAAACAACTGATTTTCAGAGAAGCTGTGGAGCTAGCATGGAGTCACCATTGGATGGGAAACAACGAGGTTTCCCCATGTCCAGGATGGGAAATTGGTAGTCTACAATGGGAGTAGCAAAGGAGCCAGCTAAACAACTGCTTCTTTGATCTTCTGGCGCAATGACTACTCAGGGTGAGCTTTACCATACGACCAGCATAATTCTCTTACAAATAGTAAGCACGCATTAGTTTTATTTAACTCATTAATCAGACAACCAGCAGAATGAAAATTCAGGAAGGAGAGACTAATGGAAAAAGAACAGCTGGTTAATGTCACGCAGAGCAATAAAAATGTACCTTTCTGCGTACGAACTTTCTTATCTGCCTAGTCCCCTCCCTTCAAAACTCACTTCACCTCATCAGTTTTCTAAGTACTAGTCGCTAAATTTACAGAGCTTTAACATGTCAGACCTTTAAACCATCACATAGTATCTGTAATAGTTACACTTTTCTGAGAAGTCAGCAGGACGGCTCATTGAAAGCTCTTGTCTGGCATTTAAAAGTCATAAAATCACCATTTTACCTCAGATTAATTTTCCAGAAGACCATTTAAAGTCAAACTGTAGTCTTTTAAAATGCACTGATTATTCCTTGCGTTGTAAAGTAGTAAAGAAAGGAAAATTTGAATCCTACATTGCCCAATCAGTGAAAAGTAGGCCTCTACTTAGAATGGTAATTCAGAAACCAGACAAAAATAAAAACTGAACTATCATGTTCAACACCCATACCTCAGTACCTTTTGGATTACTATGGCAAAGTAACTTGATAACTCTCAGAGCATCTGGGGAGCTGTGATTTCACCCTCATCTGATCCCGCGGGAGACCTCTCCCCAGAACATCTCACTTGGCATTGTGGAACTCGTCCTGCAGTCAGCCGCACTGCCTCCTTTCATCTTAGTCTAACATCGCTTCTGTATGTTTTCAGACTATGGTGGGGTGGAGGATAATAACGAAGGGCCTGTCAGGTTTCTTTCACAGGTTCACATCTGCCCGTGACTCCTTCAGATAAGCCTATGCTGTCAGAATATAATGGAAATGTAGACAAAGGAATACGAAATAAGTGAACACAAAACTTAAAGCTGGTGGCAAATGCTTCTTATACATACCCAATACTTTCCAAAAGGGCAATTTCTGTGGTTAAGACAAACTGACATGTGGTCCCATACACAAAAGCAGCTTCCATCACGGCTCTGTGCTCTGGAGAAGAGATAAGGGAGTTGGGAGAGAGGAGGAGTTAGTTTGTATGACTATGTAAACTGCTCTTCTGAATAGACATTGTTTATGTTCTGCTATATTTAAACAAAAATCCTTTGCAGGGATCCCAGCTGGGAAAGTGCAGGCAGCTAAAGAAGTTGTATTTTAAAAAGTCTATTCAAGGTAAAGGAATTGAGATGGTACAGAAAATAAGTTACACATGAGAATGCAGCATACGACAAATCTGGGGCAGTTTCTTCCTAGTAGTGGGAAAGAGAACATGACTCTGCCATACACTGACATACGTACATGTCTGTGTATACTGTTTCTGGATTATTTTCGATCAAACTTATTAAACAAATAGTTCTACCAAGTATATTAAGAAAACAGCCATTCCCCTAACCCCTGTTCCATTTCCAATTCCTAAGGGAAAACTACTTTCAACTGTTTCACTATTTCTTTTGGATACCTCCAAGTACACAAATGACATTCTTGTTTCCCGAGATACATGAATTTATACATATACACACACATATATAAAATCTCAGTGTTGTCCACGGACTTCCCACTATGGAAAATAATAAATTGGCTGTCTTTTCTGAAGCTGAGCTCCACAAATGTAAACACTGCCTCATACCTCAACTCCCAATATAGTTCTAACTTCTTCAATCAATCAATATTTACATTGTGATGACTCAGTAAATACTATTTAAAGGTGAATCAAACAGTACAAAATGAACAACTTTTTTGGAACAATCGTTTGAAAATCTTTATATTGGTTTCTTCCTAAACTCCTCTACAACTGTCTAGCCATCTTAACACTTCAAAAATAGCAGGTATACTAACAATTTCATCTTCCTAGGGGCATTTCTGCAGAGCCTTCCAATTTGCTCAGTATGGACTAACTGCTACTTGGCCTACCACATAGCTGCGAAGCAGGCGATTCTCTTGCTGCCTCCCTTGTACTGTGCATGTTACCTATATTTTCCTCTTTTCTTAAAAAAAAAAAAAAGATTTATTTTATTGATTTGAAAGAGTTACAGAAAGAGGTAGAGAGAGAAAGAGAGGAGGAGAGACAAAGGGCTTTCATCCACTGGTTCACTCCTCAAATGGCCACAACAAACTAGAGCTAAGCTGATCTAAAGCCAGGAGTTTCTTCTGGGCTTCCCACATGGGTGCAGGGGCCCAAGGACTTGAGCCATCCTCCACTGCTTTTCCCGGCACATTAGCAGGGAGCTGTATGAGAAGTGGAGCAGCCGGGACTCAGACTGGCATCCAAATGGGATGCCGGTGCTGAAGGCCAGGGTCTTAACCCACTGTGCCACAGCATGGGCCCCACATTTTCTTCTTTAATGATCCATTGCTCCTCACTAGCACATTCCTATGACAGGACATAGGAAACACACATTTCTTGTGACTTTGCAGTTGTCAAAGTGTCTTAATTCTATTTTCATAACTAACTTTAGCTGGCTAGATGTACAATTCTAGGTTCAAGTAATTTTCCTTCAGAATTTTGAAAGCATTGCTCAATTTTTTTCCATATCTAGTGCTGCAATTATGAAAATGCCATTCTGTCTCTTTTTACTCTTTTTTTAAAAGTATATATTTGAAAGGCAGAGACAGACAGGATTCCCATCCACTGGTTCTCACCAGAAACAAAACATCAGGACAGGACTAGAATGAAGTCAGAAGCCAAGAACTCAATCCAGGTTTCCACTTGGGTAGCAGGGACAGAGTTATATTTCTTTTAAAGATTTATTTTAGGGGCCAGCGCTGTGGCGCAGCAGGTTAAAGCCCTGGCCAGAAGCGCCGGCATCCCATATGGGTGCTGGTTCTAGTTCCGGCTGCTCTTCTTCTGATCCAGCTCTCTGCTATGGCCTGGGATAGCAGTGGAAGACGGCCCAAGTCCTTGGGTCCCTGCACCCAGATATTTTTATTTATTTTTTTCTATTCTATTTTATTTGATAGGCAGAGTTACAGAGAGAGAGATAGAAGAGAGACAGAGAAACCTTCTGTGGTTCACTCCCCAAATGGCCACAACAGCTGGGGTTGGGCCAGGCTGAATCCAGGATCCAGAAATTCATCCGGGTCTCCCACATGGGCACAGAGGCCCAAGTAGTTGGGCCATCTTCCATTGTTCCCCCAGGTGCATTAGCAAGAAGCTAGATTAGAAGTGGAGCAGCCGGCCGGCGCTGTAGCTCAATAGGCTAATTCTCCGCCTTGTGGCGCCGGCACACCGGGTTCTAGTCCCGGTCAGGGCACCGATCCTGTCCCGGTTGCCCCTCTTCCAGGCCAGCTCTCTGCTGTGGCCAGGGAGTGCAGTGGAGGATGGCCTAAGTCCTTGGGCCCTGCACCCCATGGGAGACCAGGATAAGTACCTGGCTCCTGCCATCGGATCAGCGCAGTGCGTTGGTCGCAGCGCGCCAGCCATGGCGGCCATTGGAGGGTGAACCAACAGCAAAAGGTAGATCTTTCTGTCTCTCTCTCTCTCACTGTCCACTCTGCCTGTCAAAAAATAAATAAATAAATAAATAGAAGTGGAGCAGCCGAGACTTGAACTGGCACTCATATGGGATGCTGGCATTGCAGGTGGTGGCTTGACAAGTTACACACAGTGCCGGCCCCATTTTTTTTTTTTTTTTTTGAAAGGTTGAGACAGACACAGAGAGGGAAAAAGCTCCTATCCATGTGTTCATTCCCCAAATGCCTACAACATCTAGAGCTGGGCACCTTCAGAGCCAAGAACCAGAAACTCCACCACGGTATTCCATGTGGTTGGCAGGAACCAATTACTTGAGCCATCACCTGCTGCCTCCTAGGGTGCACATTAGCAAGGAGCTGGAATCAGGAAATAATGCCAGGGATAGAATCCAGGTGCTCTGATGTGAGACACGGGCATCCTAATCAGAGTCACCCTCTAGGCCAATACCTGCCTGCTGTTCTGATTATGGGTCCTTCCATTGCAAACTTTTTTTTCTCTGTGGAAGATTTTAAAATAGTATTTTTTTCAGATACTCTAATTTCAAAACAGAGATGCCTTGTTATAGCTCTGTAGTCATCCACTACACTGGGGCTCAACAGGCCTTTTCAGCTGGGGAAGTTCACAAATTTTAGTTTTAGGAAATTTTCTTGAAGTATTTCTTCAATGAGTCCCTCCTTTTTGTAGTTGATTTTTCCTTTTCCCCCTCATCACACTTCCAGAACTTATCTTCTCTTCCCCCACTGCATCTCCCAGGACAGAAATCACATATCATATCCACTCATCTATGCCCCAGCCAGGAGCGCTCCAGCTCATTCCATAAAGAACTCACCTTCAATCATGCTGTCACTCTCGCCAACAGTACCTCCTAACATAATCCTTGGTGATTTCATTATTTACACAGATGATTCCTTCAAAATCCTAGCCTCTTAATCCTTGGCCTTCTCTGCTCCAGGGATCTCTCTTCAAACCACCTAAGTCTCATGAACATGGTCTCATCCCAGGCCTTGTAACTACCAATTCCTGGAAACCACTTCATCATTGCCATATGCAGCATCCACTCACTCACACTCATCTCCACATCACTGTGGAGTACATACTGTCTAGTATGTCTATAGACATACACTGTCTAGTACATACCTCTAAAGCACCAGGATCAAAAACCTAGAGATCCTTCCACTTTTCACTGTCCTATGCTCCCACTCTGGTCCTCTCTTCCCTCCTAAACAAGCTTCAATTCCAAGCTCAAGTTTTATAATTTTTGCCCTGTTCACTGGGCTAAAACATAACTCAGGTTAAGTCGACTACTCTGCCATTTTGTACCCATACTCACCAAAGTAAATGTGGCTAGAGTAAAAAAAAAAGAAAAAGAAAAAGCATCACCTTTGGAAATGTTCACTGTTATGAATTATTCTGCTTAGCAACCATTCTTTATTTCCACATCTACCAAACAACCATCTCCTATCTCATTTTCTCTTCTCAAATTAGCTGGTGACTTCACACTTCAATGAGAACTAAATCTTTCCCCCAAAGAAACCATTTATTTAATGAGTACAAATTTCCTAAGTACAAGTTTAGGAATATAACGATTCTTCCCAGCACACCCGCCCTCACACCTTCACTCCCATCCCACCTCCCTCTCCCATTCCCAGTCCCATTCTACATTAAGATTCATTTTCTTTTTTTTTTTTTTTTTGACAGATATAGACCATGAGAGAGACAGACAGAAAGGTCTTCCTTCCATTGGTTCACCCCCCAAATGGCTGCTAAGGCTGGCGCTGCGCCGATCCAAAGCCAGAAGCCACGTGATTCTTCCTGGTCTCCCATGCAGGTGCAGGTGCCCAAGCACTTGGGCCATCCTCTACTGCCTTCCTGGGCCACAGCAGAGAGCTGGACTGGAAGAGGAGCAACTGGGACTAGAACCTGGCACCCATATGGGATGCTGGCGACACAGGTGGAGGATTAGCCAAGTGAGCCATGGCATTGGCCCCAAGATTCATTTTCAATTAACTTTATACACAGAAGACCAACTCTATACTAAGTAAAGATTTCAACAATGTGCATACACATGCACAAAAAAAATGAGAACAAATTTTACAATTAATTCTCATAACATAACTCACTGAGCACAGAGTCCTACGTGGGAAGTAAGTGCACAGTGACTCTTGTTGTTAATTTATCAATTAACACTCTTATGTATGATGTCAATGATCACCCGAGGTTCTTGACATGAGATGCCAAGGCTATGGAAACCTTTTGAATACAAAATCTCTGTCAGTATTTAAACAAGGCCATAAGCAAAGTGGAAGTTCTCTCTTCCCTTCAGAGAAAAGTATATCCTTCTTTGATGTCCATTTCTTTCCACTAGAGTCTCTCTCAGAGAGATCCTTCATGTAGGACATTTTTTTTGCCACAGTGTCTTGGCTTTCCATGCCTAAAATGCTCTCATGGGCTTTTCAGCCAGACCAGAATGCCTTAAGGGATGATTCTGAGGTCAGAGTGCTATTTAAAATGGCTGTCATTCTATGAGTCTGCTATACAGACTACTTTCCATGTTGGAACATTCTCTCCTTTTTAATTCTATTGTTATTACCAGACACTTGTTCTTATTTATGTGATCACTTTGACAATTAATCTTATTTATATGATCAATTAAACACTTAATATGATCACTTTAACATTTAAGCTGGCCTTATTATCACCCAGCTTAATGGGATTTGAGTCCCATGGTAAGTTTATAGCTTTACCCTTACAAGTAAGTCTGTAAGAATGTATATAGAACTATACAGCTTTACAGTTACAAACTTCCTCCTCCCTCTCTTATTCCCACTCTTATTTTTTACTGAGATCTATTTTCAATTGAGAGACACACACAGAGGGAATAAGCCCCTATCCACGTGTTCATATGATTAATTCTAAGTAAAGAGTTCAACAAATAGTATGGAGGAAAAAAAACTGTTCCTCCACAGTCAAAACAGGGCTGTTTAAGTCATTGCTTCTCGAAGTGTCAATTTCACTTCTACAGATTTCCTTTTAGGTACTCTATTAGTTTTCACAGATTAGGGAGAACACATGGTATTTGTCTCTTTGGGACTGGCTTATTTCACTCAGCATGATATTTTCCAGATTCCTCCATTTTGTTACAATTGAATGAATTTCATTTCTTTTTATCACTGTGTACTATTCCATAATTTCTTTAACCAGTCTTCAGTTGACAGGCATTTAGGTTGACTCCATGTCTTAGCTATTGTGAACTGAGCTACAATAAACATGGGGGGGTAGATAACATTTATTTGATGATTTTACTGCCCTTGGATAAATTCCAAGGAGTTAGATAGCTGGGTCACATGGTAGGTTTTTATTCAGATTTCCAAGGTATCTCCAAATTGTCTTCCGTAGTGGTTTTACCAGTTTACATCCCCACCAACAGCAGATTAGGGTACCTTTTCCCCACATCCTCACCAGCATTTGTTTACTGATTTCTGGATGAAAGCCATTCTGACTGGGGTGAGGTGAAACCTCATTGTGGTTTTGATTTACATTTCTCTGATGCCTAGTGTTCCTGAACATTTTTTCATGTGTCTGTTGGCCATTTGAATTTCTTCTTTTGAAAAACATCTGCTTACATCCTTTGTCCATTTCTTAACTGGTTGGTATGTTTAGTTGCTGTGGAGTTTCTTGATCTCTTTATATATTCTGGTTATTAATCCTTTATCAGTTGCATAGTCTGTAGGTAATTTCTCCCATTCTATCAGTTACCTCTTCACTTTCCTGTTTCTTTTGCAGCATAGAAGCTTCTCAATTTGATGTAACCCCAGTTGTTAATTTTGGCTTTGATTGCCTGTGCCTCTGGGTCTTTTCTAAGAAATAGTTGCCTGTGCCAATATCTTGCAGGATTTCCCCAATGTTCTCTAATAATGTGATGGTATCAGGTCATGGAATTAGGTCTTTAATCCATCTTGAATGGATTTGTGTGTAAGGTGTAAGGCAGGAGTCCTGCATCATGCTTCTGCATGTGGAAATCCAGTTTTCCCAGCACCATTTGTTGAAGACACGGCCCTTGTTCCAGGGATTGGTTTTAGCTCCTTGGTCAAATATAAGTTGGTTGTAGATGCTTGGATTGATTTCTGGCATTTCTATCCTGTTGCCTCGGTCTATCCAACTCTTTTTGTATGAATACCAGGCTGTTTTGATTATAACTGCCTTGTACTATGTCTTGAAATCTGCTATTGTGATGCCTCCAGCCTTGTTTTTGTTGTATAAGATTGCTTTAGCTATTCGAGGTCTCCTGTGCCTCCACATGAATTACAGCATCATTTTTTCTAGATCTGGGAAGAATGTCTTCGGTATTTTTGGTACTTTGATTGGTATTGCATTGAATCTGTAAAATTATTTCAGGGGAATGGATATCTTGATAATATTGATCTTCCAATCTATGAAAATGGAAGATTTTCCATTTTTCTTTTTCTATTTCTTTAATATTTTATAATTCTTATTGTAGAGATCTTTGACATCATTGGTTAAATTTATTCCAAGGTAGCTGATTTTTTTGCAGCTACTGTGAATGGGATTGATCTTAAAAGTTCTCAGCCGGCCGGCGCCGTGGCTCAACAGGCTAATCCTCCGCCTTGCGGCGCCGGCACACCGGGTTCTAGTCCCGGTCGGGGCGCCGGATTCTATCCCGGTTGCCCTTCTTCCAGGCCAGCTCTCTGCTATGGCCCGGGAAGGCAGTGGAGGATGGCCCAAGTGCTTGGGCCCTGCACCCGCATGGGAGACCAGGAGAAGCACCTGGCTCCAAGCTTCGGATCAGCGTGATGCGCCGGCCGCAGCGGCCATTGGAGGGTGAACCAACGGCAAAAAGGAAGACGTTTCTCTCTCTCTCTCTCTCTCTCTCTCTCTCTCTCTCTCTCTCTCACTATCCATTCTGCCTGTCCAAAAAAACAAAAAAACAAAAAAAAAAAAACAAAAACAAAACAAAAAAAAAAGTTCTCAGCCATGGGGCCGGAGCCATGGTGCACTAGGTTAATCCTCTGCCTGCGGCGCCAGTACCCATATGGGTGCTGGTTCTATGCTTGGTTGCTCCTCTTCCAGAACAGCTCTCTGCTGTGGCCCAGGAGGGCAGTGGAGGATGGCCCAGGTGCTTGGGTCCCTGCATCTGCATGGGAGACCAAGAGGAAGCTCCTGGCTCCTGGCTTCGGATCGGCGCAGCTCTGGCCATTGCGGCCACTTGGGGAGTGAACCAATGGAAGGAAGACCTTTCTCTCTGTCTCTGTCTCTGTCACTGTAACTCTGTCAAATAAAACAATAAAATCTTAAAAAGTTCTCAGCCGTGGCACTGTGTATACAAAGGCTGTTGATTTTTCTGTGTTGGTTTTATATCTTGCTCCTTTACCAAACTCTTCTGTGGGTTCCAACAGTCTCTTGGTAGAGCCTTTTGGATCCCCTGTATACAGAATTTTGTCATCTGCAAATAGGGGTAGTTTGACTTCCTCTTTCCCAATTTGTATCCCTTTGATTTCTTTTTCTTGCCTAATAGGCTCTGGCTAAAACTTCCAGTACTATATTGAATAGCAATGGTGTGAGTGGGCATCCTTGTTTGGTTCTGGATCTCAGTGGGAATGCTTCCAACTTTTCTCCATTCAATAGGATGCTGGCCAGGGATTGTCATAAATTGCCATGATTGAGTTGAGGGATATTCCTTTTATACCCAATTTGCTTAGAATTTTCATCATGAAATGGTGTTGAATTTTAGCAAATGCTTTCTCTGCATCTATTGAAATAACCGTATGGTTTTTGTTTAGTAGTTTGCTAATGTGATGTATCACATTGACTGATTTGTGAATGTAACCATCCCTGCCTACCAGGGATAAATCCCAGTTGGTCCACGTGTTACTGGATTTGATGGTTAGAATTTTGTTGGGGATTTTTGCATCTATGTTCATCAGGGAAATTGCTCTCTGTAGTTCTTTCTCTGTTGCCATCTTTTTTGGGTTTAGAAATTAAGTTGATGCTGGCTTCATAGAAAAAGTTTGGGCGGATTCCCTCCCTTTCAATTGTTTTGACTAACTTGAAAAGAACTGTAGTTAGTTTTTCTTTAAATGTTTGGTAGAATTCAGCAGTGAAGCCATCCAGTCCTGGGCTTTTCTTTGTTAGGAAGGTCTCTATTTCTGTTTCCTTTTCCATCTTGGTAATGGGTCTGCTTAGGTTTTCTGTGTCTTCATGGTTCAGTTTAGGTAGGTTGTTTGTGTCCAGGAATCTATCCATTTCTTCTAGGTTTTTGTTTTTTGGCATCCAGCTCTTTGTAGTCATTTCTGATTATTTTTATTTCTGTGGTGTCTGTTGTTACATTTCCTTTTTCATCTCTCATTTTATTGATTTGTGTCTTTTTTTTTTCTGGCTACTTGGGCCAATGGTATGTCAATTTTATTTTTTCAAAAAACCAGTTCTTGATTTTGCTGATCTTTTGTGTTGTTTTTTCATTCAATTTTGTTGATTTGTTCTCCCATTTTAATTATTTCTTTTCTCCTACTAGTTTTGGGTTTGGTTTGCTGTTGTTTTTCTAGATCCTTGAGATGCATTGATAGCTCATTTATTTGGTGCCTTTCCAACTTCTTGATCTAAGCACCAATCGCTATAAACTCTCCTTGTAACAATGCTTTTGCTGTATCCCATAAGTTTTGATGTGCTGTATTGTCATTTTCATTTCCAGAAATTTTGATTTCCCTTTTGATTTCTTCTATGACCCACTGTTCATTCCGGAGCATGTTGTTCAGTCTCCATGTATTTGCATATATTCTAGAGATTCCCAAGTTGATTTCCAGCTTCATTCCATCATGATCCAAGAAGATGCATGGTATAATTTTGATGTTTTTGAATTTTCTGAGACTTGCTTAATGGCCTAGCATGTGGTCAATCCTAGACAAAGTTCCATGCACTGTTGAGAAGATATGTATTTTGCAACTGTAGGATGAAAAGTGCTGTAGATATCTGTTATGTACATTTGGTCTATAGTGTCAATTAACTCTGCTGTTTCCTTCCTGATTTTCTGTCTGGTTGATCTGTCCTTTGTTGAAAGTGGGGCACTGAATACTCCCATTACTATTGCATATAAGTCTGTATCTCCCTTTAGATCCCTTAACATTTCTTTTAAATAGCCTGGTGCCCTTTAATTAGATGCATACACGTTTATAATAGTCACATCTTCCTGATGAATTGATCCTCTAACCATTATATAGTGTCCTTCTTTGTCTCTTAACAATTTGTGTTAAAGTCTATTTTGTCTGATATTAGGATACCTACAGCAGTTGTTATTTTGTTCTGTTAGCATGGAACATCTTTTTCCATCCTTTCACTTTCAGTACGATTGCATCATTGTTGGGAGATGTGTTTGTTGTAGGCAGCAAATAGATGGGTTTTGTTTTTTAATTCATTCAGCCAGTCTGTATCTTTTAACTGCAGAGTTGAGGCCATTTACATTCAAGGTGACTACTGATACTGATAAATAATGATTTTGCCCTGCCTTTTTTCATAAATATTCCTATTACTTTTTTTTGAAACCTTGTTTTTTTAATTTTTTTTAACTTTTATTTAATGAATATAGATTTCCAAAGTACAGCTTATGGATTACAATGGCTTCTCCCCGCCCCATAACTTCCCTCCCACCCGCAACCCTCCCCTTTCCCACTCCCTCTCCCCTTCCATTCACATCAAGATTCATTTTCAATTCTCTTTATATACAGAAGATCAGTTTAGTATATATTAAGATTTCAATAGTTTGCCCCCACATAGCAACATAAAGTGAAAAATACTGTTGGAGTACTAGTTATAGCATTAAATAACAGTGTACAGCACATTAAGGACAGAGATCCTACATGATATTTTTTTAAAATTAATTTTCTATGCAATTTCCAATTTAACACCAAGTTTTTTTTTCATTTTCAATTATCTTTATATACAGAAGATTGATTCAGTATATACTAAGTAAGGATTTCATCAGTTTGCACCCACACAGAAACACAAAGTGTAAAAATACTGTTTTAGTACTAGTTATAGCATTACTTCACATTGGACAACACATTAAGGACAGATCCCACATGAGACATAAGTACACAGTGACTCCTGTTGTTGATTTAACAATTTGACACTCTTGTTTATGGCATCAGTAATCTCCTATTTATTACTTTGGATTTCTGTTGTACTTTTACTAAGAGATTTCCTTCCTTTACCTTCTTTCATATTGATGACCATGTTCCTGTTCTGTGTGCAACACATCCTTAAGCATCTTCTGCAGGGCTGGATGTGTAGTGACAAATTCTTTCAGTTTCTGTTTGTCATGGAATGTATTTATTTCACCTTCATTCATTCATGAGAGCTTTGTAGGGTACAGTATTCTGGGTTGAAAGTTCTTTTCTCTTAAGGCTTGGAATATATCTCATCATTCTCTCCTAACCTGTAGGGTTTCTGATGAGAAGTCTACTGTGAGTTAACTGGAGATCCTCTGAAAACAATCTGCCATTTCTCTCATGCACATTTTAGAATCTTTTATGTTTTCCTGTGGAGAATTTGACTACAATGTGTTGTGGTGAAGATCTTTTCTGGTCACATCTATTAGGAGTTCTATGTGCTTCCTGTACTTGGATGTCCCTTTCTCCAAATTAGGGAAATTTGCTGTTATTATTTCACTAAAAAGGCCTTCTAATCTTTTCCCTGTTTCCACACCTTCAGAAACTCCTAGAGCCCGTATGTTGGGTCATTTGATAATATTCTGTAGATTCTCAACAGTGTTTTTTAGTTTTCTAATTTCTCCTTCTTGTGTTTGGTCTGACTATATAATTTCCTGTACTTTGTCTTCTAAGTCTGATATTCTTTCTTTTGTCTTATCAATGTTGTTAAGGCTTTCCACTGTATTTTTTATTTGTTCTATTGAATTCTTCATTTCCAAGATTTCATTTTGATTTCTCTTTAAGATATCAATTTCCTGAAAGAAATTTTCTTTCATGTCATGTATAGATTTCATTAGTCCATGCATTTGCTTCAGATTACATCTAAGCAATCTTATGATCGATTTTTTTAATCCCATTTCTGGCATTTCTTCTATCTCACCATCTTCACAATCTAGTACTGAAATGTTGTGTTCTTTTGGGGGCATCATGCTGTCTTCCTTATTCTTGTTTCTCGAATTGGTGTGTTTGCTCTTTGGCATTTGTGGAGATATTCATTGTTTTCTTGGTTTTTTTGCTGTGGCAGCTTTCATCTTTTGACTAAGACTGTTTGGATTAGCGGAATGTCTGCTTTCAGTGAATACCTAGAGGCATGTGCTGCATGTGGCCAAGGAGCTATGCCCAGTGCTCCAGGGTAAAGGGCATGTCTGGAGCAACACACCCAGGTTTGGTGTGGTAAATCTTTTTTTTTTTTTCTTTAATCAGAATGGAGGTTTGTTCTTGTCTGTTGTTGTAGACTCAGCTGAGCTCCTCTCCTTACAGGAGACCAGTGGCTGGGTGTTAGCCCAGCGCATATATTATTTGTCTGTTCTGTCACAAGGACCACACAAAGGATCTGCGCAGTCCTCAGTGTAAGCTCAGATTCCGCAATGTTCTTCACCAGGTAACCAGGGATCCCTGATCATGTGGAGCCTTCCACAGTGACTGCCCAAAGTACCAGCTACACCCTGAGTCCTCCCACACAGCCTCAGCGTGTTCACAGTCCCAGCCCACAAGCCTCTCACAGTCATGAGCACCCAGTCCCCTGTCTGTTCTCCCCACCAGACTCAGCAGTCTCCTCTTGGCTGGTTGCTGGGCGCAGACGTGAGCTGGCACAGCTCTTGCAGATGTCCAAAATGAAGTCTGCTCTCTCTGCTTGTTACATGACGCAGTTACAGGGTGATCGGGAATAGAGTAAACATACCTCCCCCCTTGTTTTTTCTCCTCTAGTTTGGAATATATACTATCTCCCTTGGGGCTCCAAGCTGGATTCCCTCTAGGCTCTTCCTGCAGCTTTTTCGCCAGTGGCTTGGGCTGCTGCAGTCTGGTCTCACCTCACTCTCCAATGCTATCACAGAGGTTCTCAGCTACTGGAGTCTGGAGTTGTGCGCATCCATGCCCTCCATGTAGACCACTATGTCCCTACAACTTGCCTACAGTTTCCTCTACTGTTTTCTCCTTAACTCTTCCCTGAGACGGCACTCTCCACTTTTTTTAAACTATCTCCTGAAAGTACAGCAGCAGCTCCCTCCCTACTCCACCAACTTAATCCCTTCCCTCTGATACTAAGACAGGTTAACGCCCTGACTTGAAGTGCAAAACATCCCATATCAGCGCCGGTTCGAGACCAGCTGCTCCACTCCAATCCAGCTCTCTGCTATGGCCTGGAAAAGCAGTAGGAGATGGCCCAAGTCCTTGGGACCCTGGACGCATGTGGGAGACCCAGAAGAAGCTCTTGACTCCTGGATTTGGATCGGCACAGCTCTGGCCAGCCGTTGTGGCTAATTGGAGAGTGAACCAGCAGATGGAAGACTTCTCCCCCACCCTCTGCCTCTCCTCTCTCTGTGTAATTCTGACTTTCAAATAAATAAATCTTAAAAAAAAAAAAAGCCCCTGCAGTTCCCAGCACTGTATCTACCCACTTTACCAAAAATGGTGAGCACATTCTCTTCTACCTCTCCTATTAGCAACCTGCTCTGCCCATTTAAAGAAAGACAATATATTTGGAAAGATGCTTTGAATTTAAATATTGGGGCCAGCACTATAGTGCAGTGAGTTAATCCTCCACCTGTGGTGCCAGCACCCAGAATGGGCGTCGGTTCTAGTCCCGGGTTATCCTCTTCTGATCCAGCTCTCTGCTATGGCCTGGAAAAGCAATAGAAGATGGCCCAAGTACTTGGGCCCCTGCACCCATGAGGGAGACCTAGAAAAAGCTACTGGCTCCAGGCTTCAGATAGGTACTGCTCCGGCCATTGCAGCCATCTAGGGAGTAAACCAGTGGATGGAGGACCTTTCTCTCTGTCTCTCCCTCTCACTGTCTATAACTCTACCTCTCAAATAAATAAAATCTTAAAAAATTTAAATGTTAATATTGTGGTTAGAAAACTTAATATGTTGAGTATTTTAATATACTCCCACAAGTACAGGAACCCAGCAAAAATGAAAGCAAAAGTTAATCAATACCCGGTGTTCCAATGGCTCTGACATACGAGAAGACAATGTTTGCTTTCCCTTTTAGAGCATTTTCTGTACTCTGAAGGTCTTCCGGGGTGGTAATATATTTAACTTCATTAAAAAGAAGAGCACTGGAAAAAATACAGATATGATTAGTAGAATAATCTCATACATACTTAGTTATGCAATATTATATATTTTTGTTCAAATAAAAAAGCTAACCAAAAAAAGAAACTAACTGCCTTTGAACAAGTAGTCAGTAACACCAAATTGACATCACTCTCTAGATTACTAATCATCACCAGAGAACATTTCTCATTTGATTCCTTCAGAGTGGTTATTACAATTATTTATATATTTATTTGTTTATCCCTGCCTTGCTCATTAAACTGTTATCCCCTTGAGGTCAAGACCTTGTGATTTTATCACTGTATTTGTGATGATTTAGAATAGAGCCCAATAAACCATAGGTAATTATTGAGTCAGCATTAGAAAAATAGGGCAGGAATTATTTATTTCCATGCTTCATTTGAAAAAATGCAAATTCAACACAGTGACCCTTAAAGACACATTTACTGCATCAAGGAATCAGGGCCAGAACACAAAAAAAGTGTTCTCAGTCCTAGTCCAGTGATCTTTCCACTGACCACGTCTTCCAAGTCATTTTGTAACATATGAATCAGACTAACAGACTATAATCTTTCATCTACAATTATCCCATTTCTTAGTTGTATACTTGTATACCTGCATCACTAACAACTCAGTTCACTTAATCCCCACATGCATATATGTGCAGGTATTTTGGTTATGCTGAACTTGAAGGATTTTTTAAAGTTGTTATGGGTCTACATAGTTAAATAAGCAAAGGTTTATTCAAACAATTTCAATAAATTAATCAAATAGTTTTCTTTTAAAGAAAACATAGCACTTTTTCCCTGACATAGCAGATGTCAGACATTGAACTTTTTGATCTCAAGATTCCTTTGCAGCCTAAAAAATTAACAGGGCCAGCGCTGTGGCACAGCAGGTTAAGCCACTGCCTTGGTTTGAGAGTCTCCACTTCTGATCCAAATCCTTGCTAATGGGCCTGGGAAAGCAGCAGCAGATGGTCCAAGTGCTTGGGCCCCTGCACCCACCTTGGAGACCTGGAGGAAGCTCCTGGCTTCAGCCTGGTCCAGCCCCAGTTGTTGAGGCCATCTGGGGGATTAACCAGCAGATGGAGGGTCCCTCTCTCCCTCACCCTCTCACCCTCTCGCCCTATCTGTAACTCTGCCATTCAAATAAATAAATCTTTTTAAAAAAAATTACTGAGGTCCTCAAAGAGCTTTTGTTCAGGTAGAAGTGAACTTCAAAAAGTTTGGGGAAAGTATAACTAAAAGGTAAGTTTATTTCAGTGCCAAAAGATGTTGAAATTCATGCATAAAAGCAGTCTTCAAAAAGTCCACGGAAAATGCACACTGCTTAAAAACAACTATGCATATAATTCAAAACAATTTGCACCAAAACAAATTTACCTCTTAATTCCATTTTTCATGAACTCTTTGAAGTATTTTCATAGTTTTGATCCACCAGTAATTACCAAATTAGAAAATAAAAATTACACACACATACACACACACATACAAATCAGTGTGCCAATTCGAGTCCCAGTTATTCTGCTTACAACCCATCTCTCTAGGAATCTGCCTGAAAGGCAGCGGAAGATGGCCCAAGTGTTTGAATTCCTGCCTCCCATGTGGAAGATATGGATTGAGTTCCAGGCTGCTGACTTCAACCTGATCCTGCCCCAAAAATTGCAGGCATTTGGCGAGTGAACTAGCAGAGGGAAGATCTTTCTTTTCTTTCTCTTTCAAATAAAAAAATGAAAATTTATTTTTTTTAACATCTATTTCTTTGAAAGGCAGAATTAGAGAGAGAAAGAGAGAGAGAGAGAATCTTCCATCCACTGATTCATATCTCAAATGGGTACAACAGTCAGGGCTGGGCCAGGCCAAAACCAGGAGCCAAGAGCTTCATCCAGGTCTTCCACGTGGGTAGCAAGGGCCTAAGAACTTAGACCATCCTTTCCACTGTTTTCCCAGGCACTTCAGCAAGGTGCTAAATCGGAAGTGGAATGCCTCAATGCCAGCCCCAAAAATTCATTTTTAAAAGCCTAAAATGCTGAAGACACAAATATTTTTTAAAATAGGACTGTCAAATATGAGTTAACCAAAGCCAAGATTAGGCACCTTTCATATGTCAGACATAACAGGAGACAACTTATAAGTAGGGGTAATTTACCACCTTTTGGGCTGCCCACCTCTGACGTCCTCTCTTTTGCTCTGGGAATTCACAGATTTCTGTCTCCATGGTGGGCAGACCCTGAATCCTGTCATAAAAGCTGCTACTATCATAAACTTGCTATCACAAGTCCCTGTGCAAGACGTGGCTCAATGACCCAGAATCACTTGCCTGAGATTCTGAACCAGGAACAAGTGATACAAAGAACACAGGCAGCAGGGAACTCCTTCAAGAGCAGACAGTAACAGTCAACATCCATGTACCAGTGACAACAGTGTTAATGACAGGCCCTGTGCAGGCGATGCCAGCTGTGGTATCCTATGCTCAGCAATGACACAGCAGCCCTCCCCAGACAAGCTCTCCAGCATGGTCTTGAGCTTCATTCAGAGCTGCACAACCTCTGTGCACAGTTCTTCAGCCTTTCCTGGGAGGCTGGAACTTCCTAGAGCCATTCCAAACCCTTTGCTGCGTAGGCCAGTCAGACCTACGTTCTGGGGCTCCTATGGAAGAAACCTCAGCAATGCGCTCTGCCTTGCTGCATTTTCTTGGCAATCACCTGAGATCAGTATGATCATGAGCATCATTTTAAAGATAAAGTCATGGACTGCATTGTGGCGCAGTGGGGTAAGCCACCGCCTGCAATGCCAGCATTCCATGTGAGTGCCGCTTTGAGCTGGAGTCCCGGCTGCTCCACTTCTGATCCAGCTCACTGCTAGTGGCCTGGGAGAAGCAGCGGAAGATGGCCCATGTCCTTCGGCCCCTGTCACCCATGTGGGAGATCTGGATGGAGTCCCTGCCTCCTGGCTTCAACTTCCAGTAGATAGAAGATCAATCTCTAATTCTCGCCCCCCAACCTCACCACTGCACCCACCCCACCAAAAATAAATCTTAAAACACACACTGATAAGGTCTTGGAGGTTACAGAGGTTACTCTGCCTCACATGCCAAAGCTTGGTAAGCCATCCTAACACACCAGAATAACGCATTCATGATCTAATGATCACTGAGCTTCTCCCCAGAGGCTTCCGTCACTTTAAAAGACCCTTCCATATGCCAGTTTCCAGAACATGAGGCTATCTGGGGATGGCAAGCATCAGTTCCACCAGCCTGCGCTCCTTCACTCCAATCCCGAGGAGGAGAAATCCTGACAGAAATGGGTTATGGGCCAAGTCTCTCGGGGGTTTCTTGCTCTCATGATGGGGGAGGATCAGAGAGGCTGGGGCCGCTCTGAAAAGGCGCTCTCCTGCCCTGGAAGGCCTTCCTTTTCTTTGGTAGGCATTTCCTGGGCCTCTCCTAGCATATCCATCTGGGAGACAAGACAGACGGCCCAGAAGCCAACGGACGTCAGCGAGAGAAGGAACAGGGCTGCTCCACCCCACTCTGCCAGCGGTGGGCTGTTCAGTTTTCTTTCACAAAGAAGCCATTTAAAATTTTCTGTCATCATTCAAATTCTTAAAAATCCAATAAAAAGGAAATGTTATTTTCTAATTAACCAAACCACAACCCCCAGGATGAAGAGAGAGTGAGAGAGAATTACTTTCATCTAAATCAATTATACTGTGACTGGGAAGTTTACATATAAAATGAAACACCCCAAAGTGTCTTATTAAGCATTTTCTAAATATGGTTAAGGGAAACACCCAAGTTGAAGCTACCTCTGAAATGCAAATTCAATGTTCCACAAACACCAGTCTTAGATTCTCTGTCATATATTCTATATTCTCCAAGAAATAATCATGGCTTATAACTTCAGACAATTTCTGCTCCTTCCATTTTGAACTACCAAAATGTGAAGCTTCCAAATCCACTGACCATCAATCTAATATTTACTAAGCACCTAACAGATGCTGTGCACCATGCCATGCACTGGTAGAAGCATTCTATATAAACAGGTCACAGTTTAGTTAACCGAGCTGTGAGGAATTCAAATCCAAAACAAGTAATTTTTTTACTACAAGTTCTCAGGAAAATGAACATCACTACCAAACAAAAACCCACCTGACAACATCATGTAGGAATAAATCTGATGCAGATTTAAAAAAAAAAAAACCAGCAATATTTCAACACCTATTAAAAAAGAGACCAGCATGGGCATAGTTGAAGAGTTTCAGGGTAAAACACCTCTAAAAATAGCTGTTGCAGAAGCTCTACAGTCCTGTCACCTAACCACTTGATCCCCAGGCTCTGCAATAACGTGTTCAAAGAATAAAATACTCACAGAAACTATGATGGTTGAAAGTTATTCCCAAAACATGTCGAAGTTCATGTTATAATGAGTAGCCTGCTAACTTGGAAGGCAATTTTCTATTTTCTGACAAAATATGGTCAAAAACATCAAGGACCATGTCTCATGGAAAAGTTAGTACGACTGTATCATTTCTCACTGGATAATCTTTTTGGTACATTTGGTGACTTGGAGAGTCAATAATGGGTAGAAACAGAAGAAAAGCCCTTCTTTGCACCTGCTGCCTTTCAGCAAATATCCCCACCAGTCCTACACCATGAACTCTGTTTTTCTTAATTGCAAAATGAAACTTCCTGCATAAATTGTTTATACAAATAGATATATTATACAAATGGATACATTGCTAGAGCACTAAGTTAAATCCACAATATATTTTTACAGGCATTACCTTATTTGATGCTCCCAATAATCTTAGGAGGCTGCAATTATAACATATGAAGATGAGGAAAACTAGCTATCAGAAAAGACTAACTGATTAGATCACACAATCAAAGATCAGGAATGGGGACTCAGTAAATCCTGACTTCTTTATATATCGTACAACCTTCTCATCCATATGTGGAGATCACAGTGCTTCAAGCTCTGACTTGCTTCAGACTGATTGACTAGCTGGGATTCTCCATCAACACACAGAGATTCACTGTCACTTGCCCTTGTTTTTCTAATTTTTATTTAAGATTTATTTATCTATTTATTTGAAAGTTAGAGTTACACAGAGATAGGCCAAGAGGCAGAGAGAGAGAGAGAGGTCCTCCATCTGCTGGTTCACTCCCCAATTGGCCACATTGGCTGGAGCTGCGCTGATCCAAAGCCAGGAGCTTCTTCCGGGTCTCTCACATGGGTGCAGGGGTCCAAGCAATTGGGCCATTTTCTGTTGCTTTCCCAGGCCATAGCAGAGAGCTGGATCGAAGTGGAGCAGCTGGGACTCAAATCAGCGCCCATATGGGGTGCTGACATTGCAGGCAGTGGCTTTACCCACTATGCCACAGCGCAGGCTCTGTCACTTGTCTTTTCTAAATATCACACTTCATATTCCTACCTGGTAACTGGAAACTAAAAATTTTCCTTATTGGATCAACTCTACCAGTTTTGACTGTGTATGTTTAGAAAACCAAGAATCTTGTGCTCGCTTCAGCAGCAAAAAAAAAAAAAAAAAAAAAAAAAGAAAAGAAAGAAAACCAAGAATCTTGAGCCTGTGAATCCAAATTCTCATAGTTTAATTTAAATTTTGTTTAGTTTGGAAACTGTTAAAACTTTTATATAGTTCAAAACACAAGAGGTTGGAGCTGGTGTTGTGGCACAGCAGGCTAAGCTACCGCTTGCAACACCGGCATCCAACTGCAGTACCACTTCAAGCCCTGGCCACTCTGCTTCCAACCCAGCTCCCTGCCATCTCTCCCTCCCCCCCCCCCCCTCTCTCTCTCTCCCTTTCTGTGTCTGTGAGACTCTGCCTTTCAAATAAATAAAATAAACCTCTAACAAGGGACATATAAAAGGTACCCACAAGGCTGAAGTGTAGAGAGTCTATCAACAACTCCTTCCTCCTCTCAGATTCCGCACACCATTCCTGGTAACCAATCTTTCCACTTCTGTGAAATCTGGAAATATTTACGACATCTACATGTTTGCCTCTGTTAGCAGGCAATCCTCCCTGGACTGTTCCCACAGTTCGACACAAGGTGCACAATGTCTCCTCTTTACATTCTAAGCTTGTCTCCTTTTCTCTAGGAGCCATCTGCTCCCATTCAAAGGGTGATAAACCCTTTGTTAAGTTCCTCAGAGCCAAATGCTGACATTCAGGGATACAGCCCTTCCTCTTCTGCTCTTCCATTTCAGAGAAAAGCATAAACACGTTCTCTTCGGAGGGACAGAATAAATATTCCAGCTCCCAGTGAAGCTCAAAGATTCGTAATTTTCAAGCTTTTCTTCTAAACTTGGTGTACGTATAGGTATAAGCATTTGACTCTTGGCCTGTCACACTGGAGAACTGGGGGTGAGGAATACGCACTACCATGTTACTCAGGCTGCTGCGAGGTCTGAACTCTAAGATAGAAAACTAACTCTCTCTCTCTCTCTCTCTCTCTCTCTCTCTCTCACACACACACACACACACACACACACAGTTGTTCTCATTGCATTTTTCTGTATCCTGAAAGTAGGAAATTATCTAAAACCTTGGTCTTATCTGTTGACAAAACAGCAAAGTTCAAGTCTAATTGTGGATCACTGGTCTCAATCAAAACACTATATAAAGAAAAACTTCAAACACTTTTTAGGAGAAAAGAATAACAGCATGGTGTATACATTTTTAAAAAGCAAGCCCAATAAACTAACACAAATATTCTCTATTCCAAGCCTTCAGTTCAGGAACAGTGTTTTCAGAACAATCTAAACATGATCTACAAATACTTGTCGATTGTAAGAGCTGTACACCGGTATTTAAAGCAGTTTTACTCAAAACTGCCAAAACCTGGAAGCACCAATATATTCTTCAACAGGTTAAATGGACAAAAAAGCTGTGGTACATCCATATTAGCGAGTTTTACTCAGCAATTTAATAAAATGCGCTATCAAGCCATAAAAACACAGAGGAACCTTAAATATGTATTACTAAGTGAAAGAAGCCTTGAAAAGCCTACACACTGTATGATTCCAAATATAAACATTCTGGGAAAAGGCACAGCGACAGAGAATGTGAAAAGATGAGTGGTTGCTAGGGGCTGGGGAATTGAGGGAAAGGTGGAAGAGGTGGAGCACGGAGGATTTCTAGGCATGTGAAAATACTCTGCAGGACACTGTAATTATACATGTATTCAAACCCAGAGAACACACAGGAATGAACCCTTATGTATTGGGTGATGAAAGCATGTCAAAGCAGAGTCTTCAATTGTAAAATGTATCATTCTAGATTAAGGGCACTGACAGTGGGAAAGTTTATGTATATGTAAGGGCTTGGGATAAATGCGAAGTTTCTGTACCTTCCTATTAATTTTGTTGTGAACTTAATATTTCTCTTTAAAAGTGTCTTGAGTAACACTGCTAGAAGAGTCGGACAAATAGAAAGACATCATGTTCTGGGATGAGAAGATTCATTTTTAAGATGTCAACTGTCCTTAAGATAATTCATAAATTTCATGCTAGGATTTAAGCAGAGAGGTAAAGAAACTGGGCAAGCTCCTTTGAAATGTCATATGCAAATAGAAAAACAAACAAGCGATTCTGAACAGAAATAGGAAAGGGTATAGAAATTGAGATATTACTTTATAAAACCATGAGACTGAAAGTCCACAAACAGATCCAAATGCATAAGAGCCCTAAGTGTACACAGTGGCACCTCAAACAGTAACCACCTGCACTAACCTCAGGCACCATCTGGATAATAAATATACTGTTAAGTCCCTTCCTCACTGGTTAAATTTTAAGGAGACCAAATTTTACATGTCAAATAAAAACAGTATGACAATAAGCATACCCACACATAAGAGATCTTTACCAAAGGAAGAAAGGCAATTCAGTGAAAAACAGGATACTCTTTCAACAAAGGGTGTGAAAACTGATCATCCACATACACAATAAACCAGCACAATAACTGACTAAAAGCTGAGAAAAACACTTGTGCCATCGACCTTCGTTAAGGAAGGCTCAGTGAACTACCAAGGTTCATCCCCATCTCTGATAAAGAGGCACCTGGGCTGGGAGCACAGGCGTGCAGGGGAGCATGGTTGGTCTAAAGGATTCATAATGGGAGAGGCCCAAGTCTTTGGCCCCAGTTTTCATACGGCACTGGCTGTTCACCAAGTCTGGTGTGATGAGAGCACTTTTGCCCTAAGAGGATACCAGGCAAAGCTTGGATTTGCCTCTGGCCAGGCCTGAAAGCTCACACAGGATTCTGGCCTGGTCTCCTCCTGCTCTGGTGATTGGCAAAGCCTCAGTATTAGGAGGTGGCAGGGTCTTGGGTAGTTAGGTCATGAAGGCAGAGGCCTCATGGATGACATTATAAAAGTTATTTCAGGGAGTTCCTTCAACCTTCCCCACCATGCAAGAACAGAGTAAAGATGGCCATCTATAAACCAGAGGCCCTCCCCAGACACCAAACTTGTCAGCATCTTGATCTATACTTCCTGGCCTCCAGAACCATGGAAACAGAGTTTCTGTTGTTTATAGTACCAGTCTAAACCAAGCAGACCAAGCTACCTGGAAACATCTTCACTTTACTGGTAGAATCAAAAATCCTATGACCATGCGACCATGTAATAACTTCCTGCTTTTACAGAGTGTTTATTTGTTGCTATATCCTTTGCCGTTAAGGAAATTTTAGGGGCCAGCATTGTGGTACAGAGGGTAAAGCTACCACCTGCTATGCCAGCATCCCACAGGGCACCAGTTCGTGTCCTGGTTGCTCCATTTCCAATACAACTTCCTGAAAATGTTCCTGGGAGAGCAGCAGATGGCGGCCCAGGTGATTGGGTCCTTGCCACCCACTTGGGAGACCTGGATGAAGCTCCTGGCTTCAGCCTGGCCTAACTCTGGCTGTTGCAGCCATCTGGGGAGTGAACTAAAAGATGGAAAATGCATCTCTCTTCCTCTCTGACTTTTAAAATAAATAAATCAGAGAGAGAGAGAGAGAGAGATTTTAGATCTTCAATGCAGAGAGGCAGAACAGGAAATTGTGTGAAACTGATGGCTGTCATTATAACATCAAAATCCTAAAATACTTTAATGGATGTGGTTACTTAATGAAAACAGTAGGTAAGTAACAATAAATAAGTGAACAAGTGCCCCCTGTACTTACAAGAGAACATGGGCAACGATGGCATTCTCATCAAACAAGGTGTCTGTAGGGAATTCTCTGAGCAGTATATTTCCCCTAGGAGAAAAGTTTAAAACACAATATAGTTATATTGCCTTAGAATTCAATGTGTCAGGGCTATGTTGTGGGGCCGCGGGGTAAGTCGCTGCCTGTAATGCCAGCATCCAAAGTGAGCATGGTTCAAGTCCTGGCTGCTCTACTTCCAATCGAGCATGGTTCGAGTCCTGGCTGCTCTACTTCCAATCGAGCATGGTTCAAGTCCTGGCTGCTCTACTTCCAATCTAGCTCCCTGCTTATGTTGCTGGGAAAGCAGCAGACAATGACCAAAGTGCCCGAGTTCTGCTACTCATGTGGGAGACCCAGATGGAGTTCCACGATCCTGGCTTTGGCATGGCCCAGTGCTGGCCATTGCAGCCATCAGGGAGGGAATTAGCACATGGAGGATCTCCCACTCTCTCCTCTGTAATTCTGCCTTTCACATAAATAAATCAATCTTGAAAAAAAAAATTTGATTTGTCTACATTCGTTTCTTAGTTCTTTGATGTTAAAGACTCTGTCTTATCTATGTGCTTATGTACCTTACCAGAGTGCTAGGTAAATAATATACTTTCAAATTTTTATTGTATACTCAACAATTACGCTGACTTTGAAAAGCTAGGCCACAGATCTGGTCAAAAACTCTAGTCCAAGAAAGGCTTTCTATTGACCTTGCCATTACACAGATTCCCCAAAATGGACAAGGAAGGAGACCAGTAGGAAAGAAAAGGGGTCCTTAGCAGTAGGTCCCTGAGAAAAAAAGGTCTCTCCCACTTCCTAAGCCAAATTCCCAATTGAGTCAAGGATCTGAGAAATCTCAGGAAGAGTAGCAGACCCAAAGGCAGAGGAATCCATAACCTAGACATTGAAATATCCCTCAAAAATAGAGGACATTGGCCAGCACCACGGCTCAATAGGCTAATCCTCCGCCTGTGGCGCCAGCATACTAGGTTCTAGTCCCGGTCGCTCCTCTTCCAGTCTAGCTCTCTGCTGTGGCCTGGGAGTGCAGCGGAGGATGGCCCAAGTCCTTGGGCTCTGTACCCGCATGGGAGACCAGGAGAAGCACCTGGCTCCTAGCTTCAGATCAGCACCACGCACCAGCTGCCGGCCACAGTGGCCATTGTGGGGTGAACCAACAGAAAAGGAAGATCTTTCTGTTTCTCTCTCTCACTGTCCACTCTGCCTGTCAAAAAAAAAAAAAAAAAAAAGAAGAAGAAGAAGAAGAAGGAGAAGAAGAAGAAGAAGAAATAGAGGACATTTTATACCTAAATGCGGACCCAACATATCTACTCAGAACCCTACACTTGTTAAGTGCCTACTTATCACACATGTGTGGTAGAAAATGACATAAAAGTGTCACATAACATCCAAAACAACCCCATGACATAGGTATTACTCTTCTCATTTTGTAAACAAGGAGGCTAAAATGTAGAGAGATTAGGGACTAGATCTATTGTACTTTTTACTAAACTTCATATGACTTTACTACATACAACCCTATTCTGACTTAGTGACATTTTATATCCTTGAATATTATATAGGCAGAACTTCAAATTTGTCTAAAACTTTTTTTTAAATTTACCTGAATAAATATGCTTTCATCAAATCTTTGTCTTTTCCACAGTATCTTGAAGTTTCTTCTTTGATACAATTAACCTTTAAAAGATTATATTTAAGGTTTAGAGTACATATCACAAGCCCAACTTTCCTGGTTAGAAAAACACACACAAGAATTAAACACTCCAGCTGTTTACAGGTTAAATTCTTTATTTTCCTGTTTTTTTATTTCTACACTGTAATGGCCCACTTGTTCAAGTGAATGATGTAACCTACATAAAGAAGCGATTTCCACCCTTAAGAGTTTACATTGACTTCAGTCTTATGGAACATGGAGGAGGTAACCAGGCCAAAAAAAAAAAAAGAGAGAGAGAGAGACAGACAGACAGTTAAGGCAAGACCAAAAAGGATGCAAAAAAGGCAAGAGGTGCATCTTAGCAGCTGGACCACAGGTTTCCTACCCAAAATGTTTCCCTTATGTTTACTAATGGAACTTTGCTTTAGGGAAAAAAAAAAAAAAAAACAGTGCCCCATTACAAGGCTGTCCAACAATCCCAACAATCTGAGAGGTAAACAGTGTGAGAAGTCACCACACTGGAATTCCTAGAAGGCTCTTAAAAGGGGGAGGCTGACTGATCCTCTTGCTTTTCACATTTCTTGACACAAAAAGCAGACAGTGAGATCACCAATAGAACTCATGTTCATGAGGCATCTTTACAGAAGGCACTGCTTGCTAAGGATGACGCAACAGAAGGAATGAACTGTGTCCCCAGTGACATAAGGGTAACTGAACCAGCCCTAGGTAGCTTGGAGTCTGAATTGCACATGAAAATATATATATATTAAAATATATATATTAGGCCAGCACCACGGCTCAATAGGCTAATCTTCCACCTGCGGCACCGGCACACCAGGTTCTAGTCCTGGATGGGGCGCCGGATTCTGTCCCGGTTGCTCCTCTTCCAGTCCAGCCCTCTGCTGTGGCCCGGGAAGGCAGTGGAGGATGGCCCAAGTCCTTGGGCCCTGCACCCACATGGGAGAGCAGGAGAAGCACCTGGCTCCTGGCTTCGGATCAGCGCGGTGCGCTGGCCACAGCACGCCACCACAGCGGCCATTGGAGGGTGAACCAACAGAAAAAGAAGATCTTTCTCTCTGTCTCTCTCTCTCACTGTCCACTCTGCCTGTCAAAAAAAAATTATATATATATATATGGCAATTTTATATATATTTTAATATATTATATATATTATATATTTATATATATATGTATATATAGATATATAGATATATATATAGAAGGCAATCCTGGCAGTAACATGAAGACACAATACAGAAGAACACTAAGAGCCAGGTACAGGAGCACAGGTACAACGATGATGGGCAGAGTGGGCGTTGTGGTGCAGCAGGTTAAGTCGCAACTTGGGACATGCTCACTCCTTATCAGAGTGCCTGGGATCCAGTCCTGCCTCAGCCTCTGCTTCCAATAAAGCTTCCTGCTCATGTGCCTGGGAAACAGCCAATGACAGTTCAAGTACTGAGTCCCTGCCACCCACATGGGAGACACAGATGAAGTTCCCGGCTCCTGCTTTCAGCTTGACAGCCCTGATTGTTACAAGTATTTGGGCAGTGAACCAGCAGATAGATCTCTCTCTGTTTCACCCCTTTCAGATAAATAAACACTTATTTGTGGCGCAGCAGGTTAATGTCCTGTCCTGAAGCACTGGCATCCCACTGGCATCGGTTCGAGACCCAGCTGCTCCGCTTCTGATCCAGCTCTCTGCTATGGCCTGGGAAAGCAGTACAAGATGGCCCAAGTCCTTGGGCCCCTGCACCCACATGGGAGACCCAGAGGAAGCTCCTGGCTCCTGGTTGCGGATTGGCGCAGCTCCAGCTGTTGCGGCCAGCTGGGGAGTGAGCCAGCAGATGGAAGACCTCCCTCTCTCTCTGCCTCTCCTTCTTTGTGTAATTCTTCATGGGAAAAAAAAAAAGAAAGAGAAAGAAAGAGAGAGAGAGAGAGAGAGAGAGAGAGAGAGAAATCTTTTTTTTAAAAAAAAAAGATAACTGGGACCAGAAGAAGAGCCAAAAAGAACAGAAGAGATTCAAGAGATTTTTCACAAATGTTAGAAGACTTAAAATGTATATGCTCCCTTAGGGGCCAGCGCCGTGGCACAGTAGGTTAATCCTCTGCCTGCAGTGCCGGCATCCCAGATGGGTGCGGGTTCTAGTCCCGGCTGCTCCTCTTCCAATCCAGCTCTCTTCTGTGGCCTGGGAAAGCAACAGAAGATGGCCCAAGTGCTTGGGCCCCTGTACCCGCATGGGAGACCAGGAAGAAGCACCTGGCTCCTGGCTTTGGATCGGCACAGTTTCGGCCGTTGCAGCCATTTGGGGAGTGAACCAACGGAAGTAAGACCTTTCTCTCTGTCTCTCCCTCTCACTGTCTGTAACTCTACGTCTCAAATAAATAAATAAAATCTTTAAAAAAAAAAAAAAAGAAAGAATATATATGCCTGCTGAGTGGGGGAGCAAAGAGTGAGAGAATGAAGAGGGTCCTACATGAGGCAAATGGGTGGCCACCAACACAAATGACCAAAACAAAAGCTAGAAAAATTTATAAAAGTTATTTTGCTGAGGATTTGGTAAAGATTTTGTTGGTTTTAAGATGGGGATTTGTTTCCATTTTTCAAATTAATTTTAATAGATTTTGAGGAAGCAGAAAGACAATTGGGGAAGTGGCCTTTATTCAAAAAGCTACAAAAGGAGAACTAACACTAAGAAATGATATCAGAAATAGAGAATTAAAATTCAGAGTACAGCCATACCAAAAATCATCTAATTCCACATTTTGTTTTAAATTGGAGCATGTGGATAGTTGACATCATGAGAAAAGATCTGTCTATGCATCCATCAACAGACATTTGAACATCCACTATGCGACAGTCACTGCTCGAGTCACTTGGGTAGAGTTAAGTTCCAAATAAAAAACTTAACCTTTAACCTTACATTCTAAAAGTGGAGACAACTGAAAAATCAACTCATATGCAACTTAAGTGCTATAAATAAAAAACAGGGAAGGGACGGCAGGTTAGCAGGTGTTCTAGATAAGTCATCAGGGAAGGCTCCTCTGAGGTGCTATTTACGCAAAGAACTGAGAAGATGAGATGACACACGAATATGGGAGAGAGGAGTTCTGTGCAGGGAAAATCACCCACGACAGCCCTGTGGGAACAGCAGGGTCAAGTTACAGAAAGATGACCAGGGACAAAGTGAGCAAGATGGAGAAACAAAGAATGAGATCAAAGCTGAAGATAGTGTCCATGATACTCAGGAGTTTTAATTTTACCATAACCATAAAGAGACCTTCTGAGCAGGACTGTGGTGTGTTCTGACACAGGTGACTACACACGAACAAGAGTTTGTAGTGGAACAAGAATACAAGAAGAAAGGCAATTTTTATGTTCTTGTGGTTTCCCAAGTGAGAAGTGACAACAAGGAGGGTACAGGGGCCAGCATGGTTGCATAACAGGTTAAGCCTGTTATGGGTTAACCATATGGGTGCCAGTTTGAGTCCCAGTTGCTCCACTTCTGATCCAGCTCCCTGCTAATAATAGCCTGGGAAAGCAGCAGCAGATGACCCAAATGCTTGGGCCCCTGTCACCCCCGTGGAAGATAAGGATGAGGCTGCTGGCTTTGGGCCTGGCTCAGTCCTGGTTGTTGGGGCCATCTGAGGAGTGAACCAACAGGTAGAAAACCTCTCCCCCCTCCTCCCCCCTGCCTCTCTCTCTCCCTCCCTCTCCTACCCCCTCCCTCTCTCCTCCCTCTTTCAAATAAATAAATCTTAAAAAAAAACAGTGCAAGTACAGGAAGTGGTCAGATTTGACAGTTTTGACAGTTGCACCTTTTACTCAATGGGAACAAAGGGCAAGCATGGGGGAAAGGATTTTTTGTTTTAAAATCTACTTGGATATAATCATATAGCTACTTGCATAGTATATCTTTGCCCTATATATACTTTGAAAATTTCTGAAGTCTCTTAGATACCCATCTAAATATCATACAATAGGGTTAGGTTACTGTATTCAGCTTAACAATCACTGTGGTAACTGGAACTTCTGTTATATTTTACCATTTTCTTCATCCACCTCTACCTACAATCCTAACTTCTGAAGACGATCGCAAGCATCATTTGCTGTGGCACCATCCCCAGGGTCATCTGTGACTTTTCACCTCAATAATTAGATACAGACTTTCTTTCCTTTAATCCTCTTGGGCACTTTCTTTGTACCTCTCTTATTACAACGTCCTGCTGGTTTCCAAAGGATTTGTAGATGTGCTTTATTCCCTGCTACTGAGGATATAAACCCTCTAAGGAAAGGGAATCTTAATTGTCTTTCTACTCAAATAAAACTAAATATGATGGCCTGATTTCAACATCACAAACACGTACTGAACATTGGCTACATGCCAGGGCAGGTCAGAGTTACACAGAGAGAGGAGGAGAGGAAGAGGGAGAGAGAAAGAGAGAGAGAGGCAGAGAGAGAGAGCGAGAGCGAGAGAGAGAGAGAGCGCGCGCGCTAGAGAAGGACAGAGGTCTTTCACCCAACGGTTCACTCCCCAATTGGCCACAAAGGCCAGAGCTGCACCAATCTCCGAAGCCAGGAGCTCCTTCCAGGTCTCCCACAGGGATGCAGGGGTCCAAGCACTTGGGCCATCTTCTACTGCTTTCCCAGGCCATAGCAGAGAGCTGGATCAGAAGTAGAGCAGCTGGGACTCGAACCAGCGCCCATATGGGATGCTGGCACTGCAGGCGGCAGCTTTACAAGCTACGCCACAACGCCAGCCCCCTCATTCCCTTTTCTAGTGAACAAACCCTAACCTCACTGTCTAATCGTGATACATACTGATGCTCTCCATAATACCCTGTGGCAAGTTTGAATACTTTTTGAGGAAAAAAATTAAATATGTACTTGAAGCTGATTTTTAGCTGTTTTAAAAATAAATGTGAGGGGGATGGGTGGTTAGCCCAGCAGTTAGGACACCAGTGTCCCCAACTAGAGTATGTGGCTCTGGCTTTTTACTCCAGCTTCCTGTTACTGTGGACCCTGGGAGGTAGTGGTGATGGCCCAAGCATTTTGGTTCCTGCCCTGCATGTGGAAAACCTAGATTTAGTTTCCAGCCCTTGGCTTCAGCCTCAGCCCACCCCAGGCCCCTGCAGGCATTTGGGAAGTGAACCAACAACAGCAGTTTCTCTCTGCCTGTCTCTGTCTCCATCCATCTCTCTGTCTTTTAAGTCTGACTTTCAAATAATTTTTAAAAAGTAAAAATAAAATGTGAGGGGACAGCACTGTGGCACAGCAGGCTAAGCCGCTGCCTATGACCCCAGCATCCCATATGAGCACCAGTTCGAGCTCTAGCTTTTCCATTTCTGACCCAGCTCCATACTAATACACACCTGGGAAAGCAGAAGATGGTACACATGACTGAACACCTGCTACCCATGTGGGAGACCTGGATGAAACTCCTGAATCCTGCCTTTGGCCTGGCCTAGCCTTGGCCATTTGAGGCCATTTGGGGAGTGAGCCAACAGATGGACTAACTTCCTGTGTCTCCTTTTCTGTAACTCAGCCTTTCAATAAATGAATTTTTAAAAAATAATTAAATAAAATGTGAGAAACTGCAACAGAAATAATAACAAAGACTTAAAAAAATAGTGGGGAAAAAAGTTCTTCAATTACCTCAATTTTGTTACTTTAACTCATACTAATAGAAATGTAATAAACAGTTGATTTGTGGCTATCATATTTGTCAGGAAAAAACAAAAATAAAAAGCCTAGCAATAGATTTGAAAATGATACCATATCCCAATAGAATGGTTTGTGAAATAAAGTTAAATTCTAAGTTAAAGAATTTTAAACAGCTTTTTCCCAACTACTGTATGGTGATATACATAATCCAAAACTATCTTTTTGGGTTTGTAAAAAAAAGGAAGAAAATATATATTTCCAGTTTAGAAAAGGATATGAATCAGAAGTATTTTTAGATGCTCTGACTTAAGCCATACAGTTGAAAATGTTTGTCAGTATTATTTTACTAATATTGAATCTTTCTACCTTTGCAACTGAAATTCCATAGTCCTGGAGTGGTCTAACAGCTTCATGTAGCCCTTCAAGAAATACAGACGTACTTGGAGAATCTAAAACAGAAACCATTTTATGAATATGTATTACTTTCTCCTTAAAAGATCAATTTTTAAAAATTAAAATCAAAATATGCAAACACAGAAAAATATACTCATTTGTCCAACCAGCAAGCAATAACAAGTAAGTAACTAAACATACCTAGTTACATATTTTCCCACCTTGTTTTCCTACTGCCTCATTATTATTCCTAGGTTTTTAGCTAGGAACAATATTGGTATATTTTAGCTTTGTAAATAGGCTTTAAAACTACCTATACAAGAATAAAATAAATAAATGTTTAATTTAAACTTGACATTGGGGACTGGTGCTGTGGCTTAGCCGGTAAAGCCACCACCTGCAGCGCTGGCATCCCATATGGATGCCGGCTGGAGTCTACTTCTGATCCAGCTCTCTGCTATGGCCTGAGAAAGCAGCAGAAGATGGTCCAAGGGCTTGGTCCCCTGCACTGCATGAGAGAGCTGGAGGAAGCTCCTGGCTTCCGATCAGCCCAGCTCCGGTTGTTGTAGCCATTTGGGGAGTGAACAAGCGGGTGGAAGATCTCTGACTCTGCCACTCTGTAACTCTGCCTTTCAAATAAATAAATCTTTTAAAAAATAAACAAACCTGACACCTGGCATTATTCTTCCAACTTTAGTGTCCTATACAGAACACACATGTTCACATGACACAAAACTTCAAAGATTTTAAAACACCATTTTGCCAGCGCGTGGCTCAACAGGCTAATCCTCCGCCTTGCGGCGCCGGCACACCGGGTTCTAGTCCCGGTTGGGGCACCGGATTCTACCCCAGTTGCCCCTCTTCCAGGCCAGCTCTCTGCTGTGGCCCGGGAAGGCAGTGGAGGATGGCCCAAGTGCTTGGGCCCTGCACCCGCATGGGAGACCAGGAGAAGCACCTGGCTCCTGGCTTCAGATCAGCGTGATGCACCAGCCACAGTGGCCATTGGAGGGTGAACCAACAGCAAAAAGGAAGAACTTTCTCTCTGTCTCTCTCTCTCTCACTATCCACTCTGCCTGTCAAAAAAAAAATAAAAAATTAAAAAAAACCACCATTTTAAAAATCACATTTATACTAAAAGGAGTCAAAAGAAATGTGGATTCTCTTACTAATCCCAAGAATAGTACTTTTAAGGCATAAAGATTTAATCAAGACTATTACAATTACTAGTTAAGGTCACTAGTTTTTATTTGTCAATTCAGTGTAATTAATGACACAGCTAAAACTGAGCATTAAACTAATGCACTATTAACACGACATTTCAAGTCATAAAAAACTAAAAATATTTATCTGCTACAAGAATGAGAAAATATACTTCCAGAAGTGACCAGATGAAATCCAGGTATTATAAAAACAGTAAATTCTCATCTAGTAATTACTATGAACTAAGTGTATGAATAAGTTCAATTAGTCCTCACAACAAACTTAGAAAAAGCAAGTAGTATTTCTTCATAAGAGATGACAAAAAATAGATACACAGGGAAACTAAGTGGACTGACCAAGGCCACGCCACAGGCCAAATGGCAGAGTCCAGATTCAAACCAAGGGAGCCCTATTAGGGCAATAGCTTTAAAGCACATATTATTAAACCTGACACCAAGTTCCCACTGAGCACAACTCATTACACAGGTAATAAGAAACATCACAAGAATCATATTAGAATTTTAAAAATACTCACCAGCTTGACAAAAATAAGCCAAAGAGGCTTTTCCTGGCTGCAACGTACTGAAATACTCATGAGGACTCAGTTCCGGTAGAGAGTTTGCTGCTGACTTGTAAAAAATGCACATTGTGACAAAAGAGATGCCAACTCTAAACACACGGAAACTGGAACACATCGTCGGCTGTGTTGTACTTGAGCAGGTTTTGTCCCTGTCGGTCACTGCTGTCTTCTGTTGCCTGGGACAACACCTGACAAGAAGGTATTCCTCACACTCTTGAATGAATTTGCTAGCTGAATGAATGAAGTAAAATCCAAAGAGAAAAAGTGAAGTCACTACTCATTATCCAATGTTGCTAGTATTTTACTAATAATATATAATGACATTGATTTGCTAATACTATTGATTTTTGATACTTGCAAAAGGTATCAAAGTTATCTGGAAAATACTTAAGTATCTTCACTCTCAAATACTTACTGGAGCGTGTTAAACTGTCACTTTCAGAGATTCCAAAGTTCAGTCTCAAATATTATCCAATCCATCTTTAAAATGGAATATTACAACCTTATGCACAGTTGACATACAATAAATACTCAAATAGTTACTTAATATCATTAACACAGGACTGAGACATACAAAATACAGGACTACTATGCTTACTACCTCTTAGGTTTAAGCTCATTGGAATTTATTAAAACTATTTAAGAATGGGGCTGGCGTAGTGGTGCAGCAGGTTAAAGCAGCGGGCTAAAGCCCCGGCTTACAGCGCTGGCATCCTATATGGGAGCCAGTTTGAGTCCTGGTTGCTCCACTTCCAATTAAGCTCCCTGCTGATGCACCTGCAAAAGCAGCAGAAATGGTTTAAGTCTTTGGGCCCCTGCACCCACATGGGAGACCTGGGAAAGCAGTAGATGGCCCAAGTCCTTGGGCCCCTGCACCTACGTGGGAGACCTGGAAGAAGCTCCTGGCTCCTGGCTTCGAATCGGCACAGCTCTGGCCGTTGCGGCCAACTGGAGTGAACCATCGGATGGAAGACCTCTCTTTCTGTCTCTCCTCTCTCTGTGTATCTCTGACTTTCAAATAAATAAATCTTAAAAAAAAAGAAATTCAAGTATCTTTCATTTGAGAGGCAGAAAACAGCCATCAACAGAGAGCTGTCCCATCTCCTAGTCCACTCCCCAAATGCCCAAAATGGCCAGGACTGGGCCAAGCTGAAGTTAAGAGGCAGGAACTCAATTTCAATCTCCCACATAGGTAGCAGGGACCCACCCCTTGATAAATCATCGCTGTATTCTAAGGTCAGTATTAGCAGGAAGCTGCAATCAGGAGCAACAGAGTGGACTCAAACCCAGGCATGATGATGTGGGTCCATGGGCCTCTTACCAAACACCTGCCCCGTATCTTCTACTGTTTTAAATATCCTCATCTTCTTCCCTGGTGTACTTACTTCCATGCTATCCTCTGCATCTGCTGTCAATCCTCATTGTCTTCTATTGTTCTATTTCCAAATTTTCCTTGAACAACTTTAGAAAGTTTATCCACTGATGATCTGTATTACCTAAGTTTAAAAGAGAATGGTTTGGCCGGGAGGGGGGTGGGGGGCAGTAGTGTGGTGCAGCAGGTTAATGCCCTTGGCTGAAGTGCCAGCAACCCATATGGGTGCCAGTTCAGGTCTCCGCTACTCCACTTCCTATCCAGCTCTGTGTTGTGGACTGGGAAAGCAGTAGAAGATGGCCTAAGTTCTTGGGCCCCTGCACCTGCATGGGAGACCCGGAGGAGGCTCTTGACTCCTGGATTCAGATCAACACAGCTCCGGCTGTTGCGGCCATCTAGAGAGTAAACCAACACAGAACTCTCTCTCTCCTCTTTCTCTTTCTCTCTCCTTCCCTCCCTCCCTCCCTTCCCCTCTCTCTGCCTCTGCTCTATCTCTGCCTTTCAAATAAATAAATAAATCTTAAAAAAAAAGAATGGTTTAGAAAAATTAGTATAATACTTATATTAAAATGTCATATACTTCTAGCAGGCAAAGATATACCCATGTACAGATAAGAATTTTTTTAATTTAATTTCAAATGCAAGATCACCACTTCAAAATAGGTGGCAGAAAAAAATACCAAAAAGGTATTTGTATATAATCATAAGACAGAATTTCTTCAGTAAAGTATGAAATAAAAAAACGAAAGCTTTATTGAAAAATCACTGCCATCCACAATCATACATAAGCACATACTCTCTCTCCTAAATGAGCAACTGTTTTTTTAAAGATTTATTTATTTTTTTATTTGAAAGACAGAGTTACAGAAAGGCAGAGGCAGAGAGAACTTCCATCCCCTGGTTCATTTCCCCAGTGGCCGCAACAGCTGGAGCTGAGCCAATCCAAAGCCAGGAGCCAGGAGCTTCTTCAGTTCTCCCACATGGGTGCCGGGGTTCAAGCACTTGGGCCTTCTGCTGCTGTTTTCTCAGGCCATAGCATAGCAGAGAGCTGGATTAGAAGTGAAGCAGCTGGGACTCGAACCCACACCCATATAGGATGCCGGCACTGCAGGAAGAGGCTTTATCTGCAACGCCACAGCTCTGGCCCCAACTTTTTCTTTAAAAGGAGCTGTTTGTTGATTACTTACTAATAATTCTGTTCATTAGAGCTCATTTATTTCAGTGAACAAATTCACCATCAATTTTCAACAGTGAGTCAAGAATTCAAAACCACAGGTAAAATGAAGAGGGAGAACTAGGAGAGAGATATATAAATGTAATTTTAATGATATAATTAATGGGCATCCATGCCATGAAAATTGATTATTCATTATAGCCATTTTAAACCAGCCTACTTCAAAGCCGCTTTTTATTAATGGGGATGTTTTAAAATAGGTCATCCACTGTTTTCCTCACATTCTGGAGTGAAATGCATGCATTCTATAGGATAAAAGAATAATTATACAACATACATTGGTATATGAAATAGCTATAACCATAAAACATTAAGCAAAAGCACAAATGGAAGATTCAAGTATAAAATATCATTTTTCCTGGCCTTGAGGTTACAATGTTATTTGTTTTAACCCTAAGTCAGACATTAAGTTTGGCTCATTCTTCTTTTCCCCCAGAACATATTTTGAAGCACCTAAAGGTCTAACCATACCTCCAGTTTCTGGATACCTATGTGAAAATACCATGCACCTGAGCCGTTGGAGACATTGGCAATTACTGCTACTTATTTTTAGGGACAAGAACTCTGCTAACCTCTGCAGTTTTGTTCCATCTCTGATAGTATTTGCTTATTTAAAAAAAATACTTAAAGAATACAATATAGGTCATCTAGAAACAGAGTTTACAGCATCACAATAATTTAAACATTGAGAGGATGAGGAGAAAGGGTTAGGGAGCTTGCAGTTGAGGTGGGAAAAGGGATGAAAGATAACTAAATATTCAACTTTCACAGACCAAAACCCAAGATTTTTTTGGAAATAAGAAGGTCAATGCCAAAACAATGAACAAGTGGAAGTAAATTTTCCTCTTACGGAAAAAGCCACTGTGGGGTGGGAGGGAAGAGACTTTTGAAATCTTCAGAACCATTTGCCTAAATAGGGTATCTTTTCCCTTCGATTCGGGAAGTTATTATACCCTCCACCTCCTCTCCATGGTCATCAAGCAACTTACTGTGACCAATAAAATGTGGGCAAAAGCAGCTTATTCTCGTTCAGCCAAAGGCTTTAACAGCTACTATGTGATAACACCAGACTTTATTTTCTTGTCACAGTCACCAGAAATGCCTAACCGGTGGCTAGTGTGCCAACGTGGGCACAACACAGAGAACCCCCAGCTGATGTGCAATAAACATGTGATGTAAGAAAGAAAGAAAGCCTTGTTATCAGCCACTGAGACTTGAGGGGCACTGGCACACAAACTAGAGGGGAGATTGCTGCCTTCATAAGAACTCCAAATCCTGGCTCAGAGGCCAAGTGGCAAGGACAGTGTTCTGGGCTTACTCAAGCCGACATTTATCAGAGACTGGAGCTCAGCCAGCGATCCACAGAAAGAAGCGACAAAATGTTTGATAAAACTGTCACTTTAATAACTTGGGGATGACAGGTGACTGATGAATTTATAATGAACCTGTACCTGAGTCCATGTGGCTGACGAACTTACTTGTAGGCTTCTTAAGAGAAAAAGCTAGAGGACAGAAGATTAGCACTGGATGCTGTTGGTTGCGCTTAACAAGGTAATAAGTGAAAGATACTCAAGGGGTCAAGGGGCTAGCATTGTGGCGCAGCAGGTTAAGCCACTGCTTGCAATGCTGGCATCCCAGCCTTGGCCATTATGGCTATTTGGGGAATGAACCAGCAAATGGAAGACCTCTTTCTCCCTCTCCCTCCTCCTCCCTCTCCCCTTCTCTCTCATGCTCTGTCTCTCAAATGAATAAATACATCTTTAAAAAAAGAAAGAAAGAAAGAAAGAAAGAAAGAAAGAAAGAAAGAAAGAAAGAAAGAAAGAAAGAAAGAAAGAAAGAAAACTACAGAACTCAGAGAAGAATCGTCATCCAAGAGACCAACTGTTCAAAAGGTCAAACAATCCTAAACCCTGCCCCAACCTTTGGTCACGAAGCTGACTTAACATCTAACTTCCCAGCCTCTGAAAGAAGTCATTTGCCCCAAGCCAACGTCAGATGTGGTCTGGGATAATAAAAAGGAAGGAGCCGTCCCTAGCCACGGACCACAGAGAACGATGCCCCTGGGCAAGTGCAGGATGAGAACGAGTTGTTTCTGATCTGCAACAATGAGCTAAATACAGAAATTGAGTAGAAATGCTTAGAAGTGTTTACAGCAATCTCATGCTGTAATTCTTTGTCCGTTAAATCTATTTTAAAATTGGACTTGTATTTTGATATTTTTTATTTCATTTTTTGTATGATTTCTTTTCACTCTGTGTTATGGTTCAGTAAGATGTGGCTCCCCAAAGTCACAGATGTTTAAACCCTAAGGTTTTATGTTAACAGTTAATGGATTGTTAGCTTGAAGGTTTAGGGTAAAGCCTGGATCCAATTATAGCGCCTGAAGGTGGGGTCTCGGGGAAGGGATCGGATGGGGTTAGGCTGCTAGGGTAGCGCCCTGTGATGAAATCATGATGGCCTCATAATGGAAGGCAAATGAAGAGTGTGTTCCCTGTCACCCTCCGCTTCCTGGCTTGCTTGGGATCATCCCCCCACCACCTCTGGCTTCACCAGGTGCCTGAGCCAATGGGGAACCCATTCCTGAACCTCCCTCCTTCCTAAGAACCTAAGGAGCATCTGAGAACCCGAAAACCTAAGAAGCACCTCTTGGGTATTTTAATTAAAGTAATATTACCAAATGTTCAAATTAGATTTTTTTTAGAAATTGGCCTGAGAAAATCCAAGGTAACCTGTGCACCTGGATGGTGGAGGGATGAAAGGACGATCACATGGCAAGCCTCCTCATCCACCCATCTAAGTGATCGCTCCTTAAGAAGCCATCATGATTCAATGGATCATGGAGCTCTGCCCTGGAAACCTAACCCAACCCAATCACTTCCCCATGGCCCCATCTCCAACCTTTCCCAGGTAGGTTTCATGTGCAGGCTGCTACAGCGTAAAGTCTGGTATCTGTAAAGATCCTGGACATGGAACTCACCACAGTGAGCAGCTGGGATGTTGGATCATCTCCACTGGGTAGTCATGGAAGGACAGTATTTGTGGACAGGAAGGGTAGACTGCATATGTTAAAACTGGCTTTCCTCTCTTCCTTGAGTTAGGAATGGCCAACACTCACTTTGGCCAATGAAATGTGTAAAGTGACACGAGTAACTTCTGGGTACTTTTATGAGTCACCATACATGCACCCTAAATCATGGCACAAGCCCCTCTGCTATGATGACCGATAACATTCAAAATGAGGACTTCTCTGATCATCTAAGTCCCAGAGAGAGAGTAACAGGGCACAAAACTTCCAGATGACTCAGTGTGAACATAAACTTCTGTTCTAAGTTCATAAAGTTGGAGGTAATCCCAGTATAACTCAGCCTAGCTGTACAGATACATCTGCTCTTAGTAACAGGTAGGAGAATGACGTGAACATACAATACATATCCCAGATGTTAAAGCAGGATATTTCCAAGAATTCACAGAAAATTGACCCAATTCCTTTCATTGTAGGAAGACTGTAAAATCGAAGATGACTCTTTAAGATGCAGTTGACTGTATATCACAGTATACATCAATACCGAAAGGAGGCAGAAGCCATAGGCAAGTGTTTACCATAGCATGCTTGCCACCACAACACACACACACACCTCCCAACTAGGTACAGACTTACTGCTTCCACCAAGAAGAGTCCTCAAGTCCTCACTATGATGCTACTGACCACACCGAACATGGTTAGCACGTAAGCTGTAACTTTGTCTCATCACTAAACAAGTACACACACACAGGCCATTTAAATGATGGAGCCAACAAGTCACATGTAACTAAGGACAAACGCCAGAATAAGGTACAAGCACAGTAAGATCAAGTCAGTGAGGCTACAGTACAGAAAGGGCTAAGGCTTGCAAATAAAATGCTAAAGGCAACAAAAGTGGTTTTTGTTCAGCACTAGAATATTAAAGCCTCCAGGGGCCGGTGTTGTGGCATAGCAGGTTAAGCCTCCGCCTGCAATGCCAGCACCCTATATGGGTGCCCAGGTTCAAAACCCAGCTGCTCCACTTCCAACCCAGCTCCTTGATAACACACCTGGGAAAGCAGCAGAAGAACCCAAGTGGGAGACCCAGAAGAAGCTGCAGGCTCCTGGCCATCTTGGGAGGGAACCAGTGGGTAGAAGATCTCTGTGTTTCTCCTCTCTTTGTAACTCTTTCAGATAAATTAAAAAAATAAATGAATAAATCCTTATTAAAGCAAAAACAGAAGGAAAGCCCCCAGACAGCATCAAGGAGGCAGTATTTCCAGAAAAAAATGCTAACGGGTCTTCCTGCAATTTAGAAGACAGGGTGCTTTGTCTTTATGTGTTCCTAGGGTAGGGGAAACAGCTGGTAGTCCTCTCTAGCTAAACTGATCCCATCTGGGGACTGGGTCTGAACACAAAAATATGCAGTTCTCCTTTCAAATGTCTGCCCCCTCTGACCAACAAGATCAACTCTCGTGCTCTGGGATACATTTAAATCTTAGAGGACCTGCCAGCAAGTGTTTCTAGATCGCTTTCTCCTTTATAGGCCTAAATTTCCCCTGTGATCAAACATAAAATTAATGGCTTTTCCTCTCAGGAAAAAAGAAATTGACAACTTCAACTATTAAATAAATTTTATCAACATCTGTGGGCACAATTCTCTGGGGGGAAAAACACATTTCACATTTTCCAACAAATGGGGCATAGAATGTTTACAACGTTCCTGCAAGAACATTCTGCCAAAAATTAGCTTACGTACAGTTTCATGTTGCTACTGCTGACAGACGGCTCACGGAGCCAGCCTCAGATAAAACGTTGAGGGGATCCCCATGGCTTATCAGACGAGCCCCAAGGATGCAATCAAAGGAGCCAAACACCTCTCTACTTCAGAGCCCCCCTCCAAGAGGCTGGGAAGAAAATGCTCTCTCTGCACCCCCATACTCAGCTCCAAAATGGAAGCAAGGAGGCCATCGAGATTCGCAAAGGGCAAAGCTGAACAACCAAAGCCCTGAAATCAGTATGAACCCTACCCGGCCGCTGCTTACCCTCACCATGAGCAGGGAATGTGCGAGAAAACGAAAAACCCTTCACAAGAAAACCACCCTCCCAACCTGACACTTGCACCTCACTGACTGCGGAACTCGCACAAACAGGCCGTGCCCGACAACAGGTGGTGCCTCTGACTTTGACACGTGTCTAAAATCACTTAATTCTGATTTCATAATTAAGTGTTTAAGCACATAACTGCAAATTACCTCGCTGTCCCCCTGCTGGAAGAGAACTGTGTACTGCTCTAACCACACTCTTTAAGAATCCATAAGGTGGATAAGGATTCCCATCAACAGCTCTTCCTCCAGAGGAAGAATGTGGCACGGGGTCTGTAGTACCCTCATGTGGGATGCACTGCTCAACCTGCCCAGCCAAACATGTCAGTGGAGGGATCTCCAAGTTTGAAAGCCAGACCTCAGGTGGCATACCCGAGAAGAACTCAAATCACACCTGAATGTGGTGCCTGGGTGCACGACCATCTCAGAATCTGCAGCACAAGAGAGACTCAGCTGCTCAGGGGAGGGGGGAATACTTTTCTGGGGCAAAGCACTGCTCAGAAGGACCGTGTCTTCATTGCAAAAGTGGACAGCAGTGTCTTTCATCCTAAGGAGGACACTTCTTAATCTTGCACTATGGCGCCCATTTTATTTCCCAGTGCAGAAAAGGCCAACGATGCTCTTTGCTGGGTCAATCCACGTTGGAAGACCCCCTTAGTCCTTGTTCATTTACAGCGGTGCCCTACTGTGGCATTTGTAGCATCTACTTTGTGTCACTCCCAGCCCCCAGGAACCGCGCCACCACGGACCATGAACGGGACCAGACTTCAATACCTGCGGAGTGGGAGCTCAGACCATCAGCACGCCCTGCCAGCATCCGAGATATTCCCCGGATTTACTCCCAGAGCATCTTCCCAAACTCTCCAAGAACCACCTTTCGCCTGCTTGTGTGCCTTCAAATCCAAGTGATCCTGCCACCACGCTTTCTCTTAAGGGGCTCTTCTCCTGGGAAGGGTCCTTTGCTTAGAGCGTGGGTCCCCTCCCCCTGCCCCCTAGGTGGCTTCTTGCCACTTCCCCCAGAAAGGTCTCAGCGTTGCCTCGCGTTCTTGCAGCGAAAAGGCCATGCCTCCCTCCAGGAGGGCCCAGGCGAGGCTCCGCCGCCGTAGGCACCCACAGCTCGGCGGCGCTGGCCTGAGGAAAGCCCCGTCCCTGAGGGCTGACACCACAGCCCTAAGCCTGGAGGACCCACGCTGTCACGCACCTGCCGAGACCTGCGTGCAAGGCACGCGGGCGGGGGCGCGCGGGCCACAGTTCCCACCAGCACGCCACGGAGAAGCAGAAGGCGGGGCGAGGCCGGCCGTCCAGGCCGCCGGCAACCGAGTCTCCTACCTGGGACCGCGCAGCGCCGCCGCCTTCCCCGCCCGTGGCCACCACCCGCTCGGACTCGTCGGCCTCCAGGGGGCGGGGCGGCGGGGACAGAAGCTCCTCCTTCTCCTCGTGCTCCCTACGTGAAGGGTTCCCCAGCCAATAGGAAGCGCGAGGGGCGGGGCGCGCGCCTCCCCAGGTGACAGCCGACCACCGAGTCCTCCCGCCCGCGCCAGTGGGCCTTGCGCTCTCTGAGCCAATCAATAGCGCGGCTGGGCAGTGAAGGGGAGGGAGAAAACGGGGAACGAGAGCGCCCAATCAGATCTCCGGACCCTCGAGCGACGGGCCCCGCAGCCCGTGGTCTTCCGAGCGCGGCGCCCAGGGGGCGTGCCCGCCTGGGCCAATCGGCGTGAGCCCACGGTGCGGAGCGAGCGCCTCAAATGCTCGGGTTTCTCAGCTGATTGTCTCCAGCCGAGAGTTGTTTTTTGCAGCTACGGAGCCGAGCCGCAGCAGGAGGAGCCGAGACCCCCGGGGAGGGGGGTGGGGGGTGCGGAGGCGAGGAGGCGGTGTCGGGGGCAGCCGCGGCTGCTCCGCGCGGGGCTCCGGGTCCTGTCACGGCGCTGCCTGGGGTCGCAGGCTGGGGTGGGTGGGGGGTAACGGGGCAGTCCTTGGCTCCCTCGACGACGGCGGCTCCGAGTCCGGCCCCTTCCTTCCCGCGCTCCCTCGCCCGCCTCGCGGCCCCCTCATGAGGGTGTCCATGCCGGGCCCGGCGGCCCCCGCCGGCCCCGCGAGCGCCCGCGAGCCCTCGACGCCCGGCGCGGGCGGCGGCGGCGGCGCCGTCGAGGCCGCCTCAGGCGCCGCGGTGCCGGGCTCGGTGCCGTTGGCGCTGAGCGTCCTGCACGCCCTGCTCTACGCCGCGCTCTTCGCCTTTGCCTACCTGCAGCTGTGGCGCCTGCTGCTGTACCGCGAGCGGCGGCTGAGTTACCAGAGCCTCTGCCTCTTCCTCTGCCTGCTCTGGGCAGCGCTCAGGACCACCCTGTTCTCCGCCGCCTTCTCGCTCAGCGGCCCCCTGCCCCTGCTCCGGCCGCCCGCTCACCTGCACTTCTTCCCGCACTGGCTGCTCTACTGCTTCCCCTCCTGCCTCCAGTTCTCCACGCTCTGTCTGCTCAACCTCTACCTGGCGGAGGTAAGGCGGGAGGACGGCGCGCCGGGGCCCCCCGAGTCCCGCCGAGGACCCGCGTCGGCCGCGGGGTGGCGGGGAGGGAGGGGCGAGGCGGGGCGAAGCGGCTCGCCGCCGGCCTGGGGAAACTGAGGCCCGCCGAGAGGGAGCGCCGGTGGTGTTTAGCCCCCCCGAACTTGACCGTGGTAGACTCGGTTTTGCAGGGGGGCTAGGGGACGGCGGGCGTGTGCGTGTGTGTATGTGTCTGTGTCAACTCACAAAAAGCAAGCCGCAGCCCTTCGTTGGGGGGCCCGGCCCCCCGAAGGGGAGGCGTTGGTGGCCCCGGGAGAGTGGCATCGCAAGAAGTGGCAGCCCCGGGGAGCTCGGCGGACGCCGGAGCGGGCTGAGGGAGGCTGGATGCTGAGGCAGCCGCGGCTCTGCCGGAGCTGGCCGGCCGCCAGCCATTACGTCACCAGGCAGAGCTGTGCCTCTGCTATTGTTGCTGCGTTTCTTTTCTTAGAAGCTTCTATTCCCTCCTGCGGCTCCTTTCCTGTGGCTCCCGAAGCCTCGCGCCGAGGCCGTTCGATAGTTCCCGGGCAGGGTTCGTCATCAGGAGCCACAGCCGGGGCTCGGTGCAGGGACCTCGGGAAAGCCCCTCATGTTGGCCCCGGTTGCTTCGTGCTGTGGTGACGGATCCCAGCTCCCGGAGCCTGGGCTTTTCTTTCTTTCTTTCTTTGTTTTTTGGAGCTAATTAAGAGAGAAAGTACTTGCTTCTCCTGTGCCTATTGCAGAAACAAACGTCCAAACTGCGCCGTAACTTGCTTAATAGCTGGAATCTAATCACACCCCCTTTCTCTTCGATGGGGAATCGCTGGTTGGATTGCATTGTTCTGCAGCGCTTAGGTATTTGACCCATTTCAAACAGGTTTAGGAGTGTAAGGTTGTCAATCATGTGTATCAGCTAGTGGTATTTGGAGAAATGCCCTCCAAAAAGTCCCTCTTTCCCTGAAAAGAAAAGCTTCAGAAGAGGAGGATGCAAGGTGACATCATATGCTTAATACTGACTAATATAGAACAATATTGGTCTATGCAGCTAATCCGCTCAGAGGCTTTTGGAGGTGATGAGAATTAACACAGTTCCAAGCAAAAGTAGAAAAATACTTGAGGTATAGTGTTTCTATTGCATATGCAAACCACTTATTTGCTCCCTTCATAAACAGGAAATAGAATGAGGGATTTTATATTCAAACAGCTACAACCTCAAGAAAACTAATATAAGTTTAATCCTTTTCCTTCTCCATCCTTTAGAAACTCAAGCAATATAGTGACAGAAAACCTCGATAGTAAATAAAAAGCATGGGTCTCTGAAATCAAATAATCATGCCATAGTTACGTCATTTACTGAGGTAGTTGTTATCTTTTAGTGGTGTAAGAGCTTATAATACTTCTTTGTACTTAGACTATAAAAAAAAGTGTTGTTCCTATCACCATTCCTCATGTTAGTGATTTTTCATCTTGAAGCTTTGCTCCAGCTTCAGATATAGTTAATTAACTTAAAAGTGACTACTATTGCTTATTCCATGAACGTCACATGACATGGTTTTCCCCTATTCGTTAATGACTTTAAAACAAAGCATCTTAATCATTAAGTGTTAAATATTTGGTGGACAGCCCATAAAGTAGGTAGACACTCTTTACTTACGGTGTAACATACCATCAAAGGACTAGGTAGATGAAATTTTACATACATACACACCCATGTTACCATCACCCAGATTAAGATGCAAAGCATTTCTAGTGTTCCAGGAGGTTCTTCTGAATCCTCTCAGTACCTTGTAACTGAAGGTGAATGCAGAGTGCTTAAATACTATCACAGTAGGAGAAAAAAGCTATATTTAAACTCAAAATTCTAAAAAATAGCCTTCTACAGCATAAAGAATACAGTGTCTAGGTTTCCAGACTTTGGTTGCTAATATTCCAGGTTAGTAAGGAAATTTTTTTAACCTATAATTCCTACTATTGAATGACTCTGTTGATTGTGTGATATGCTTTTTAAAAAAGTAATAAAACTATTCTAGAAAATACAATTTGGAAAGAAGATGGGCTGAAACTTTTATCTTTTGTTGTCTGCTAACAACGGTGTAGGTTGTTCTTTATAATCTTCCAATTTTAGAACATATAATTGTCATTAAGTGAAAATTTTTGAACTGTTTGGGAAATTTGTTTACAAAAAAGGTGTGTTGACTAGAAATCACTTCCCTGTTCATTAGAGAACATCCAAAAGAATCTATTTAAGAGTACTTGACTTCAAATTTTATCAGTTCTGGATAACTGGAAGTATACCTCTCAATGATTACTGTTTTTCCAAGTGAGTTTTTCACATTATAGCAGAAAAGAAGGGAAAGTCTGACACAAAATTCTTAATTTTTTTAGCCAGAAGCCCTTGTATTTGTTTTTATATTTGGGCTTCTTGATTACCAAATCATTCTCCCTTCACTATCGTAGTAAATACCAATTCAGTTTTGCTTTTGGCTTTTAAAAAATATTTGTTGCATCTATTTATTTCTCACTAATTAAAAACATTCTAATGTTAAGGACTTCATTATAAAGAACAATGAGTCAGTATATAAAGCTGGTAAAATAAGTATTAATACTTTGCACACATTTTGGTCAGTCTTGTAAAACTTCTTGCAAAGTTAAGAATTTCCTAAACCACTTTTTCTTTTTGATGACTACAGTTGCATAGAATTAAGAGGAAGTAGCCCTTTCTGAAACAGATTGGCTTTTTTTTTTTTAAGATTTATTTATTTAAATGTCAAAGTTACACAGAAGGGGAGACAGAAGAGAAATCTTCTAACCCCTCGTTCATTCACTCCCCAGATAGTTGCAACACCCAGGGCTGGGTCAGGCTGAAACCAGGAGCTTCTTCTGGGTCTAGACCCATATGGGTGGCAGGGACCCAAGTACTTGGGCCATCTTCTGCTTTTCCCAGGCCATTAGGAAGCTGAATGGGAAGTGGAACAGCTGGGACACGAACCAAGGCCCATATAGGATGCTGGCATCCCAGGCAGTGACTTTAACGTGCTATTCCACAATGCTGGCCCCACAGTTGGGCTTTTCAACCTGTCATATTTAATCTCCTGGAAGCAGATAACTGGGGGGAAAAACATACACTAATAGAAAACCCCCACGGAGCTTATACTGGATCAGGACCAGCAGAAGCATGAACTTTACCTGAGAGGGGTTCACATTTCTAGACTTAAACAGAAGACTCATCTTTAAAACAGATTTAATGATAAAAATGATGCTATCTACCATTAGAGCATACAAAAGGATTCACAGTTGATAGTTGACACTGTACTTATCTTAGGAGTGTTATGATATATGCCAAAATCAGTGAGTTCATCTTTGAGGTCCATATTTGCATCTTTCTTGTATTTTTGTAGTATCACTCTCAGTTGCTTAATCACAATAAAGTATAGTAAGTTGATTACAATGCTAAAACCAGGAAATTAAATTTAAAATCTGAGCTCTTAAATTCATGGATGCTATTATTATCTTTGCTGATGAATATATTCTTCCAAATGGTGATGGCATTACAAATAATGTACAACTGAATGTACAGGTACATTGGTTTTGATATATTCTGATTTCCCACAAAGGTATTTCCAATAGAAAGTTTTGGATTAAAAACTTAGTTGATCATAGTTTTATCTCCTAGCATCTGGAGTAATGTTGAGTATGTTACTGAATCAAAATCTAAAAAGGCCCAAATCTTGAAAATATTTAGTCATGTAATATATGAGGTTAACTGTTTTGATGAACACTTGAGGTAAATTACTTGCATACTGTCTGGAATCTTTATTTTCTGTCTAAAGGATTTCACATTATAAATCCTAACATTGTCTTAGATTTTATTAGTGTAGTCAAAAAGTCAATTTTGGTTACAGCTGGTAACATCTTAGAAGTTAAGCTAATTATGATACAGACTTTGGCTTAACAAATATTTTATTCCGTTGAGAGACAAAGCTCCCGTCCACTGGCCCACTTCCCAGATGCCTGCAGTGGCTCTTTACTGGAGCAGGAGCTGAGGAATGGAGTCCGATTCAGCCATTTGGGTGGCAGGAACCCAAGGACTTGGACTATCACCATTGCTTTCCAGTGTCTGTGTTAGGAGGAAGCTGGAGTCAGGAGCAGAGCTGGCTTTTAAACCCTGGTGCCCCGCTGTGGGAGACAAACATAACCCATGTCTAACTACTAAACCAAATGCCCATCCTGACAAACATTTCATACCATACCAAATGGCCCATCACCATCAGTGCTCTACTCATTTGTTTTCAACAAACTGTACTAAATAGAAAAGTCTGCAAAACATGAGTCAGTTACTGTTTACTAGAAGTAGTGGTATAGTTCCATGTTTGACTTTTAACTGTAACTGTGACTATAAGCTGTTCTGTGTGCATCTGTGAGGCCAGAGTTTCAGACACATATCTGTGGCAGAGGAAATGATTATATTGCCTTAATTTTTTTTTCTTTTTTTTTTTTTTTAATTATTTTTTGGCAGGCAGAGTGGACAGTGAGAGAGACAGAGAGAAAGGTCTTCCTTTGCCGTTGGTTACCCTCCAATGGCCACCACGGCTGGTGCGCTACGGCCGGCACACCGCGCTGATCCGATGGCAGGAGCCAGGTGCTTCTCCTGGTCTCCCATGGGGTGCAGGGCCCAAGCACTTGGGCCATCCTCCACTGCACTCCCTGGCCACAGCAGAGAGCTGGCCTGGAAGAGGGGCAACTGGGACAGAATCCGGTGCCCCGACCGGGACTAGAACCCAGTGTGCCAGCACCGCAAGGCGGAGGATTAGCCTAGTGAGCTGCGGGCGCCGGCCTATACTGCCTTAAATTTTATGGATAATATTTTCAAAGCACTTTGTAGTGTGGATCTTCACAACCTCAATGAAATCGGTAAAAAAAAAAAAAAAAAAAAAAAAAAAAAAAGTTATTTGTGAAGTGCCATATATAGCTACTACTTCTCATGTGCAAGACTAGTATAGCCCAGGTGCCATAAGGTCTCATCAAGTAATGTCTTTTTTAAGAGATTTTATTTATTTGAAAGACAGAGTTATGGAGAGAGGAAGAGTGAGAGTGAGAGCGAGAGAGAGAGAGAGAGATGTTTTCCATCTGCTGGTTCATTCACCAACTGGCCACAAGGGCCAGAGCTGCGCCAATCTGAAGCCAGGAGCTTCTTCCAGGTCTGCCACGTGGGTGCAGAGGCCCAAGGACTTGGGCCATCTTCTGCTTTCCCAGGCCATAGCAGAGAGCTGGATTGGAAGTGGAGCAGCCAGGACTTGAACTGGCGCCCATATGGGATGCTGGCGCTTCGTTCAGGCCAGGGCTTTAACCCACTGTGCCACAGCAGCAGCCCCCAAATGATGTCTTTCTACAACACAAACTTCCTTGGTTATCACTAATTATTCAGTGCTTGTCTGACTTGCTTTGCTGTTTCACACAGTTTCAAATCTTTGCTGCTTTTTCCCTCTCCTCCTCAGCAGATGACCCTCACTTCTAGGTTAAAGATGCATGAACCAAAACCATCTTACTGTCCAAAAATTCAGAGAAATCGTTAACCTTGCTGCAGAGAATATTTAATCTTTTCTATGTATGATTGACTAGTAAGTAAGGAAGTTCCTCAAGGCGCAAAACCACACACACACACACGTGAATGCAGAGTGATGAAATTCCACATCAGTGTTGGTCTTGAGGGTGAGAGTAGTTATCAGCAGCTTTCTGCTAGCCCACATCCCAGGTTTTAATTTTATATGCTGGAAGTGAAGGATACTTAGGGCTAATTAGAGACTTCATCCTGCCAGAACAAGGCCAAAATCAAACAGTAACATCTTTAATGGATGAACCAAGGAAAAAAGCAGGTCATCAGAAGTTGATACTGGAATTTTTGCGTGTCTCTCTTGAATCTGGATGGAAAAAGTGCAAAATGGGGGAAGAAAAGTCTTCCTTGAGAATTCATAACAAGTTGTCTTATAAAAAACTTAAAAGTTTAGGGTTAAGTGAGGAGACCCATCTTGAAAATGAAAAATTATTCTTGCGCAATAGTAACCTCAAATACTTCTAAGTACCAAGTGTGAGTCAGCTGTAGAGAAATATACTTCAAACTCAGAATCTTGACAGGAATCCATGGAACATGGACTCAAAAGCCACACTAGAGAATCTCACCTACAAATATTGCAGATGTTAGAAATATGTGATGTATACAAGTTGAACATCCCTAATTCAAAAATCTGAAATGACCCAAAATTTGAAACCTTGAGGGTGAGATATGATTGTGCAAGTGGGAAATTCCATACCTGACCTTTGTGATACATGACAGTCAAGACACAGCAAAAAACTACCAGAAACAATAAGTGAGTTTAACAGGTTTGTGAGATATAACTTTATATACTAGCAGAAAACAATTGGAAAGTAAAATATAAAAATTCTATTCACAGTGGTGTCCCCAAATAAAACACTTAGCAAATGTAATAAAAAATGTACTGTATCTCACAATGAAGACTGCAAAAGAAATTGAGACATTAAAGGAGACCTAAGTAGAAAAATACACCCTGGAAGACATTTTAAAGATGTCATTTCTTCTCCAGTTTGACCTGTATAGTCAATGCCTCTTAAAATCTCTGCAGGACTTTATGGTAGCAGTTATCAAGACTATTATATAAGTATGGGGCTACAAAGAACTTAAAATATCCAAAATAATTTGTAAATTAACAAAGCTGGAGGACCACACTCCCTTATTTTTTTAAATTATTTATTTAAAGAGTTAGGAAGAGGCAGATCTTTGTCCACTGCTTCAGTCCCCAAATGGCTGCAACAGATGGAGCTGGGCCCATCTGAAGCCAAGAGCTTCTGGGTCTCCCATGTAGGTAGCAGGGGTCTCAGCATTCAGGCCATGTTCTGCTGCTTTTCCCAGGCACGTTAGCAAGGCACACTGCATCAGAAATGGGGCAGCCAAGGCTAGAACCACTCTCCATATGGGATGCCAAGGTTGCTGCCAGTGGCCTTACCTGCTGTACCACAGTGCTGGCCCCACACTCTGATTTCAAGAGAGCATAAAGCTACAGTAATCAAGACATGTAATACTAGTGGAAAGGTAGACATATAAATCAATACAGCAGAATGGAGAATCCAGAATTAGAACCACATATATACAGTCAACTAACATTTTACAAAACTACCAAGGTGATTTAGCAGTTAAAAATTTTGTCAACAAATGGTGATGTAATGGTCATGGGTGCATTTATGGGGAAAAAGAATGAAGCTGATTCTTACCTCACACCATAGTTTAAGATCTGCTCGATACAGATCATAGATGTAAAAGCTTACATTTGTAGAAGGAAATGAGGAAACAGGCCCACTTCGCAACTCCCAGAGAAGACAGATTTTGTAGGGGAAAAAATATATGAACCATAACTGCCAAATGAGACTTTATCAAAACACTTTGGCAAGATACAATGAAAAGGGAAGTCACAGGCTGGGAGGAAATATATGAAATATATATATGGCAGAATGTACATATCCAGAATATATTAAGAACTTTTTCAATTATATAATAAAATCTAAAAGTGGGCAAAAGATTTGAACGGACACTTCAGAGAAAAGATACATATATGGTCAAGAACTACAAGAAATAACGCTCAATGACATTAGTTATTAGGAAAGTGAAGTTTATACCCACAATAAATTATTACTATCAACTATCAAGAATATAATTAAAAAGGCTGAGCATACTAAGAGATGGAAAAGAACTCATACTTTGATGATTGGATTGTAAGATTTTACAACCCTTTAGAAAACAGTTTGGCAGTTTTTTTAGAAAACAAAGAATAAACCGGTCATAAAACCTAGCCATCATAGTTTTAGATGTCCACACAGTACCTTGAATGTGAATGTTCATAGTAGCTTTAAATTAAATTTAACTCAAATGTCTGTCAAAAGTGAATAGAAGGCTGGCGCCGTGGCTCATTAGGCTAATCCTCCACCTGCGGCGCTGGCACTCCGGGTTCTAGTCCCAGTTGCTCCTCTTCCAGTCCAGCTCTCTGCTGTGGCCCGGGAAGGCAGTGGAGGATGGCCCAAGTGCTTGGGTCCCTGCACCCGCATGGGAGACCAGGAGGAAGCTCCTGGCTTCGGATCGGCAAAGCGTGGTTGCCATTTGCAGGGAACCAATGGAAGGAAGACCTTTCTCTCTGTCTCTCTCACTGTCTAACTCTGCCTGTCAAAAAAAAAAAAAAAAAAAAAAGTGAATAGAGATGCTGTCGCTGTGATGTAGAAAGTAAAGCCACCTCCTGCAATGCCAGCACCACGTCCTAACTGCTCCACTTCTGACCCAATGCCTTGTTAATGTATTGGGAAAAGCAGTGGAAGATGGCCCCTGCCTTTTGTAGGAGACCCAGATGATGCTCCTGGCTTCATCCTGGTCCAGTGCTAGCTGCTGTGGACATCTGGAGAGTGAACCAGCAGATGGAAGACCTCTCTGTCGCTCCCCTCTTCTCTCTGTAACTCCAACTTTGAAATAAAATGTTTTTTAAAAAGTGGATAAGCAAAAAAATTGGCAAGAATATTACTCTGGCAAAAAAAAAAAAACTGAACAACATAAATCTCTGTGCTGAATGAAAGACGCTACACAAAAATGAGCTCCCACTAACGTAATTCCATTTATATTGCATTTTAGACAATGCAACCATAGTAAAAAAAAAAAGTGGATCACTAGTTGCCTAGGGTCTGGGACAGGAGAGATGCACAGCAAATTGACAGTATGAAATTTAGTGGGTGGGAAAAAATTCTTTGAATTTTGTGATGATTTCATAGGTTGTATGTAAGTCTTGTAACTTAGAATTGTATGCTTTAAATACATGCAGTATGTTGTATGAGTTATACCTCAATGAAACTGATTTTAGGAAAAGTACAGGGCTCTATTTGCAATTCACTCAGTGAAAACTGAAGTAGGGGTGAAATGTAAAATGTGCAGCTCTGTGTAATGTAAAGTTTCTTGGGTAGCCTATTTTCCCATTTTTCAAATGATAATGATAATACCTGCTTTATAAACTTGCTGTGAAGATTGTTACATAATTCATCTAAATGTTTGGAGTGGTACATGGCTTGTGGTGTTGATTGTTAGCTATTAAGTCTCAAGGAATTGTTATTTTGTAGGCTACATTTTCTCACCCATGAAGCTGTAAGTTAAAATTTAGTAACAGAAATAATTTGTTAAAGTTCACTTAGAAATTTTAAAACACTAATGAAGAAATGTGTAAAGGAAGAAAGTGAGATTGAATTTAGAAAATACTTAGAGTGTGCTAACTAAAATATTGCATATCATGACTTGAGTGATGCAGCTACATTGACATGCAGAAGTAAGTTTAGAACCTGAAGTGTTTACAGTTTTTTAAAACCTGAAACAAGCTAAGTGTCAATTTATGTTATAAAAGCAATAAAGTTAATCCAAAGGAAACAAACAATAGGAGATGAATGTAAAACATAATAAAATAGAAAACATACAGTAGAAACTTCACAAAGCCAAAACCTACCCTATGCCATTCATCAGAATCAACAAGTCATAGGCATTTTTTAGCCCTCCCCATGCTGATCTCTCAGCGGTGACTCCCCATATTCTCCTTAACACTTTTTTGTTGGCTACCACATTGAATAGCACCCCCATGTTAGTTTTTTACTGCCTTTCTAGATTCTATCCCAGCTGATCTGCCTCTACCTTGCCTTAACAGGTTAATGTTTCTAAAGACGGAAGCTTAGATGGTCTCTTCTTTCCAAGTGATATCCATATTGATGGAATCATGCCACCTAAAAGCAGATGAGTCACACATGTATCCCTGATCCTAACCCTCCCAGCTCCATAGAGCTTTGGTTTTCTAGATTCTACACTAGGCTGGCATCCCCATAATATCTGAAGCACCTCAGATTCTGTATTTCCCCAACTGAACTCATCATCTTTCCTTCTCCCTCCCCATCCCATACCTGTTTCCTACAAAACCTGGTTCCCTGCTTTAGTTCCCAACTTAGGTGACCAGTACTGCCATCCACTTATGTTATTTAGGAATCTATGAATCGTTCTTGAATCTCCTGCTTCCTCATATCTCACATTCACTCCACCATCAAATCCCATTACCTCGCAGCATCTCTTAAGTCCATTGCCCATTACAGCACCTTGTTCAGGCTATTATCATCCCTTGTCTAGTCCATTAGCCTTATGTGTGTACCCTCTGAACCCACAGGTCCATTCTTCACACTGTTGCCATAGTGTTCCTTTTTAAACAAAAATCTAATTATAACAGTGCCACCTCCAGGTTCCTCTGTTGGGTCTAGTTACTCTTTAGGATAACGTCTTCTGTGTATCGGGAGTTCCATCCTCATCTTGTGCTGTGCTCTTTGTTTCTTGCACTGCAGAACTAAATGTTCTTTCAGTTCTTGGCTCTTGCGATTTCCCGCCTGTCACAAAGCCTTTCCATATTCTGTTCCTACTGCTTGGAATGTTCCTTCCTCCTGCTTTGCTTAATTAACTCTTAATTCCAGAGTGACACATCTTCGGCTACCCTCCATCCAACTATCCAAGTAGATCAGATTCCCAAATTATAGACTAGCAGAGCATTATGCTCCTTGCCTTCATGTCCTTGTCAAATTACTATTTTATATTTGTATGATTTCTTTGTGAGAGCTTACTAGACTGTAAACACTATAGGAGTAAGAACCAAGAGTCTTCTGGCTGTATCACTGGTACCCAATGTATTAGATATTCAATAAATATTTACTGAATGAATGAAGTTTTTTTTACTATATCCCAAATATCAAGGGCGGAAAGAGACCCTGAATAATTAATTTTATAACAGAACATTATCTACCCTACTTACTTTTCCTATTTATCTGCCTGTTCCTCTCAAGAAAAACCTGCTTACTTTAAACAAATGTCCTGAACTCAAATACCTAGAGGGACCTAACATTGTTACCTGAGGTAATAGGGAGAAGTGGTGACCGTAGTGAAGCAGTACGTGTCTAAAGAGGACAGCCACATTAATTCAATTCAGCTGTAAGATGACTTTGCCAAATCATGAGAGTTTTCAGTACAAAATGAGAAATCTTTTTAAACAATGACAAGTGCAAGTATTATTGAAAATAAAACTGGAGAAGCGATGCAAAACATTGTTGTGTACAAATGCAACCCATGATCTGATTTATACTGCTGTCTTCTTGAGCATTACTTTCCTTTAAGTAATAAAACATGCAAATAAAATCTTGTCTTTATAATTTCCATAAGAAAAAACAATTACATTTAATGCCTATCAACAGTAGTTAAGATAACCTCTGAGTGATGTATCCTTATGGAAAAATTAAGGTGCTGTAAGTCTGACCAAATGTGAAAAAAGTACCATGCATCATAGGATATATCACCAATGTCTGCCTTCCTTTGCTTTACTATATACTACTTTAGGTCAGTCACTGTTTTACATTTCTTTTGAAGGAAATTTTGCATGCACTTCAGCACCTAACATTGTTATATATGTGATCAATGCTTAATGACTTAAATGGTTAAGCCAATTAGTGGTAAAGTAAGATGTAAAAGAAATGTTTCCTTTTTCTTCCCAAAGTCACAATCTTTAACTTAACATGGAACTTCTCATCTAATTTGTTTAAAATAAAGACAAACTTTTTAAAGGTTTATTTATTTAATTGAAAGGCAGAGTTATGAGAATAAGCGAGTGCACTCACCAAAGTGAGCTTCCTCGAGTGTTTTACTGCCCAAGTGGCCCAGAGCTGGGCCGATCCAAAGTCGGGAGCCAGGAGCTTCTTCTGGGTCTCCCATATGCGTGCAGGTGCCCAAGCAGTTTGGCCATCTTCCTCTGCTTTCTCGGGTGCATTAGCAGGGAGCTGGTTCGGAAGTAGAGCAGACAGGACTCGAACCGGTGCCCATTTGGGATGCTGGCACCACAGACGGCAGCTGTACCCGCTATGCCACAGCATAAGACAAACTTAAAAATTAAGTATCCTTGTAATCTTATTAAGTTTATTAAGAAATATGTTTAAGGTGATAGAATCCAGCAATAACCCTGCACTAAAAGCCTGGGGACGTAATTCTAGTCCAAGTTCTGCTCTATAGGATTAATTGAAATTGCTGTCACTACTTTTTGGAGACACTGGTTCAATCTGCACAATCGCCTCCATGATATCCAAGACCCCTTTAATTCTTTATAATTGTTTGACACTAATAAAGCCATCTGGAATTTGGTAATTTAAAAAAAAAAACCTTTGTTTTACATAGTTCTGAAATCTAATGCACTGTCTGAATTTTATCTTTGAGATATGAGAGTTATTAAAGATACACATGCCATGTTAAAACTGACCAAAGTTCAGTGTGTTTAGAGCATTCATGCTTTCTAAAATAAGATGCAATTGAATATTTCAAATCCCTGTGAACACACTTTTTATAATAATTCAATTACAGCTGCCATCTTTCAGTGCTTATTAATCATACTCTGTTTTTTCAGCCTTCAGTCTCTCAGTGAAAGTGCTTAATCAATGTTTTCTTAAAGTTCTGTGCTCTTTCTTTAGCTAATTTCTTTTAAAGATTCATTTTATTTCTTTGAAAGGTGGAAGTTACAAAGAGAGGGAGAGCTCTTTCATCCTCTGGTTCACTCCCCAGATGACCACAATATTTTTGCCAGTAAATTTGCTATTTTAAATTTAAAAAGTAGAAAAATTAACTGGACAATAATAAATTCCATATAAAAGCCTCTGTTCTTTAAGTATTTCTGTACCTACCATCTTCCATGGAACATGGTCTACATGCTATAGGGAAGATAAATGATACACTGCTCCAGAATAAACCTTATGTCTCCGTCCTTTCAGGGATCCTTACTAAGTACCATAAACTGGATAGCTCTTCAGCTACAAAAATTGTTTCTCACCATCCTGGAGGCTGCAAAGTCCAAGATGAAGGTGTAGCATATTTGGTGGCAGGGCCTACTTTCTGGTTCACAGACAGTGCCTTTTCCCCATGTCCTCACATGGCGGTAGTGAGGCACCTCCGTGGAGTCTCTCTTATAAGGGTACTAACCAATTCATGAAGGTTCCATCTTAGAAGCTAAGCACCTCCCAAAAGCCCCATCTCTTAACAGGATCACACCAGTATTTCAACATACAAATTTGTGAAGGACAAAAGATACTCATACTGTGATACCATCCTCAAATCCTGGGATACTTGTATTAAATTTACATGAAATAATGTTCACAAAATATATTTGCAGCATTCTCATCTTCCCTTTGAAGAACTGAACAAGACAAAATATAAACTGCATTTTATTTTAAAATGGAAAGATCACTTAAGAGAAGTTGTTTTGGGTCAAATATTACAAAACAAAATCGAATATGCTAGTAATAATATTCATTGATTCAAAAATCAATATTTTCTAAATTAGGGACTGCGAGTTTGTATATGAGATAAGTGGGTTATATGATGAGAAATATTTGCTATCCATCAACCCTGACAGTTCTTAAGACTTTTTAAAAAAATTTCATTAACATGAAGATAACAGGTATCATGTATTTTATAGATACAATTCTAAGATAACCATACTTCCAGTTCTCCCTCATTCCTCTCTTTTTTTGCATTTAATTTTTCAGTAACTTTTTTTTCATTTCATATATACAGTTTTTTTTTTAAAGATGTATTTATTTGAAAGGCAGAATTAGAGAGGTAGAGACAGAGAGAGAGAGAGGTCTTCCACCCGCTGATTCACTTCCCAAATGGCTGTATTGGCCGGAGCTGAGCCGATCCAAAACCAGGAGCTGCTTCTGGGTCTTCCACAACGGTGCAGGGGCCCAAGGATTTGGGCCATCCTCTACTGCTTTCCCAGGCCATAGCAGAGAGCTGGATCAAAAGTGGAGCAACCAGGACTCGAACCAGCACCCATATGAGATGCCAGCACTTTGGGTTAGGGCTTTAACCCGCTGTGCCACAGTGCCGGCCCATATATACAATTTTAAAAGCATAATGATACTTCCCACCATATGCATTTTCCCTTACTCCTAGCCTCCCTACTACTACTTTTCTTATTTTTCTTTTAGTTTTTACAATGACATGCTTTCAGGGTTTTTTTTATAATCATAAACTTAACCCTCCACCAAATAATTCAACAATTAGTAAACAGAAAAACCACTGTTCCTCAAGAGTATAGATGAGGGCTATAAACAATAATCAAATCTCACAATGTCAATTTCACTCATGTACATACAATTTTGTACTCTGTTAATTGTCACAAATCAAGGAAAGCATGATATTTGTGTTTTGGGGACTGGCTTCACTAAGCATAATATCCCTCTTTCAGTAGCCTCTTTATTCAGTTTGTCTAGTATTAAGAAAGATCTAGAAAGATGTGGCCCCTCTGATATAAATTCACGTCAGCAAGTCATTTACATGTATGTTATTTGCTTTCTGAGCATTGAAAATTATGCATAAAGCATGTGGTTACTTTTCATGAATTATCTTCACTATCATAACAGATAATTTTGTTTACTGTTTTTGTTATTCAGGATCTTGTCCTATTAGTTATATTCTGTAAAATACTTGGAGTCCATTAGTACCAGATCATTGTTACTAATTTTACTATCATTTATTGATTGAAGCATCTGGGTATAATACGTTCTAACATATTCTGGGAACCAGAGATGGAAATTGACCTTTCGTTCTCTCCTTATCCAGCTCAGCTCCCTCTCAGACACTCATTATCATGTGACTTGTAATTTTAGAGATTACCCCTACACTGTATCTCCTTTCTCTTCTTTATCTGATCCTTTTAAATGCTTTCACTGAAATCTGGGTTTATCCAGATGATACTTGGTGCTTTTTGTGGAAAGAGCAATCAGCCTGTTTTTTTGCTTTTCACTACTACTTATTGACGTTTGTACCATCATCATCTCTCTGAAATGTGTGCCATCTGATTAGGTCATCATTGGCTATGATACCTCCACCTTCCTGGATGAATCAGCACTTTAACCCTTCTTGCCTTGTCTCCTATGATATATGATCTTTTTCAAAGCCCGTATTGATAACCCATCCAATGTCTCAGTTCAGTGGTTTGTCAGACTTCTGAAACCCTCATTTCTGTTTGAGCCACACAGTAGCATACACACATCTCGGAACACCTCTTGAGATCTATTTATTCTTCGTGACTAGTATCTTGACATTTCCCTTAAATATCTGGAATCCTTCCTTTGTCTGTTTTCCACCTTTACCTTAAGCTTTCATCACTTTTCCTCTCCTGCTTTCCCTACTGCATTCTCCTATTCTGGAAGTCAATGTGTCAGTCCTTGACTTTTTGCTGTGCTAAACTAGTTCACCCTGCAGAGTAAGTTCTTTCTCTACAATAGTTCTCACATTTTATAGCTCTGAAGTATTACATGAAAAACTCAACCCACTTATTTGAACTTTTTATAGTTTCATCCATTTTTCTGTTAGATTGTTTCAATTTTAAAATCAAGAAACTTTGCCAGTTGTACGTGTCTACTATCAACTGCCCAACTCTGACTAGATCTCCCTGCATATCAGCTGCTTTTAGAAACCTTCTATTTATGTGTTCACATGTCCCTCATATTCCAAGTGGTTAAACCTAACATTCCTTCCCAGGAGATGACCTTGCCTTTTGCTGTTCTAAGAAAAACAACAACAACAAAGACTCCTTCTACTAATTTTCTCAGCTTTTTTCTCTGTATCATGCACCATGTCCGAATTTCTATTTTTTTTTTTTTTTTTTTTTTAGCAAAAAGATTGTGAGGTATATTTTCTGTGAAGATTTCCACAAGTTTTTTCCTAACTGTCTTTTCTTTCTTGTTGACTGAAAAATATGTGTCATCTTTTTCGGAGCTAACTTATCTCTTCTAGAGACCTCCAGCTTCACCTTCTGCTGTATTTCTCACACTCCCACACACCACAGCACCACATCAAAGTGCTTATCTTGACATGAATTCACTGTAACACTTTCTAAAAGCCTACTATGAACCAGGCTTCATGCTAGGCACTCTGGCTAACTCTGAGTAAGTTATAGTCTCTCTCCAGAGAGAAAGAAATATATAAACAAATGCCACTGAGTATGATTAGTAACGCAAAGATGCAGAGACATTTTTCTTTCCCTAAGTGCCTAAGGCACTTAATCTGACAGTATAAACTATGACACTCCAGTAAAGTCTCAGATGAATTCGAGTTTGTTACATGACCGTGAAAGCACATTCTAGGGGCTGGCGCTGTTGCATAGTGGGTTAAGCTGCCGCCTACAGTGCCGGCATCCCATATGGGCGCCTGTTCAACACCCAGCTGCTCCACTTCTGATCCAGCTCTCTGCTATGGCCTGGGAAAGCAGTAGAAGATGGCCCAAGTCCTTGGGCCCCTGTACCTGCGTGGGAGACCCAGAGGAAGCTCCTGGCTCCTGGCTTCAGATTGGCGCAGCTCCAGCCGTTGCAGCCAATTGAAGAGTGAACCAGCGGTTAGAAGACACTCTCTCTCCGCCTCTCCTCTCTCTGTGTAACTCTGACTTTCAAATAAATAAATCTTTTTAAAAAAAAAAAAACATATTCTATATAAAGTACAAATACATACAAAGAATTGAAAATATGACATTGAACCCTTTATTTAGAGAGTTATAAATATTTCAGAATGGCCAGACCAAGAGATTGAAAGTGAGAATAAAAGAATACAAGGATGAGAGGTTGGGGCTAAATATTAAAAAAGCCTTTTGTGGCCGGCGCCGTAGCTCACTAGGCTAATCCTCTGCCTTGCAGCGCCGGCACACCGGGTTCTAGTCCCGGTCGGGGCACCGATCCTGTCCCGGTTGCCCCTCTTCCAGGCCAGCTCTCTGCTGTGGCCAGGGAGTGCAGTGGAGGATGGCCCAAGTCCTTGGGCCCTGCACCCCATGGGAGACCAGGAGAAGCACCTGGCTCCTGCCATCGGATCAGCGCGGTGCGCCGGCCGCAGCGCGCCTACCGCGGCGGCCATTGGAGGGTGAACCAACGGCAAAAGGAAGACCTTTCTCTCTGTCTCTCTCTCACTGTCCACTCTGCCTGTCAAAAAAAAAAAAAAAAAAAAAGCCTTTTGTGTATTAAAGGAGTTTGGATGTTTTCCTAGAATAGTAGGTATAGGTTTGTTTTCCAAAAAGAAGGGGCTCCATCATAAAAATAATTTATTCCCATAAGAATCATTGATGTTAAAACTAATAAGTAATAACTTGAACAATAAAAGATGTTTACATCATCTGTAAATATTCATTACTGTGGAGAAAACAGTTAACAATGGAGAAGTGGGGATTGTGCAGCAGGTTAAACCACCACTTGGGCTGCTCACATCGCCTGTGGGCGTGCCTGGACTGAGTTCCAGCTTCTCTGCTTCTGATCCAGCTTTCTGCTCATGGGCGTGCTGGAGAGCCACAGTGATGGTTCATATGTTTCAATCTGTTCCACATCAGAGACCCTGATGGAACTCCTGGATTTTGAGTTCAGCCTGGCCAAATCTGGCTGTTTTGGGCATTTAGGAAGTAAACCAGCAGATGGAAGACATTCTCATTCTCTCTCTCTGTCACTCTGTCTTTCAAATAAATAAACTTTAAAAAAAAAAAACTGAGAAACCCCTATGCTATTGGATACCACTGTGCCAGCTGATTAAGTTGACATCACAGTAATGCGAAAAATGACTGAACATCTTGAGCTTTTTAATATATTACAATATAATTAATGCACGAAGAAGAAACCAGCAGCACCACTTCTGTGGTACTCCTGCCAAAAGGCATGATGTGAGTCTGATCATAGAAAATATCAGATAAACTCAGACTGAGAAGCATTCTGTAAGATCTCTGGTCTGTGCTTCTGAAAATTGTGAATATCATGAAAGGCAAAAGAAAGAAAGTTTAAAGGAGGTGAAATACACAAATCTATATGTAATGTGTGATCTTGAATTTTTTTCCATAAAGGACATTGTTGGTACAACTGGTAAAATATGAATAAGGTCTGAAATTTACATAATAGTGTCAGTAGTCAGTTGTGTCATTTTTGTTTTTGTACTGTGGTTACATACAAGAATTTCCTTTTTTTAAGGGGATGTGTATTGAAGTACTTAGGGGTGGAGGAGCACCATGATTTCTTAAATTCATGTGTAAAGCACTAACGTTTACAGCAGCATTATTTACAATGGCCCCAAAGTAGAAGCTGCCCAAGTGTCCATTAGCAGGTGCATGGATAAATGAAAGATAGTATATGCATGCAATGGAATCTCATTCACCCTTAAAAAGGAAGAACATTCCGACACATGTTACAATATGGATGAACCTTGATGACTTTCTGCGAAGGGAATTCAGTCACAAAAGGACAAACGTGTGAATCTGCTTACTTGAGATATCTAGAGTACAGTAGTCAAATTCAAGGAGACTGAAAATAGAATGGCAATTGCCAGAGGCTGAGCGAGGGGCATGGAAAGTCATCTTTTAATGGTATAGTCAGTTGGGAAGGATGAAAATGTTCTGGAGAGTGATGGTTGCACAGCAGTGGGAATGTGCTCAGTGCCAAAGAATAATACACTTAACATGGTAAACTTTACATTATGTATGTTTTACCACAATTCTTAAGTAAGTCACATAGAGATGGAAATAAAGGAAAAATATAAAATGAACATCTTCTAAAAATTTAGATGGAATTCAGAATAGAGGCAGAGAAACCAATTAAAAGGCTGTTGTAATAATCCACTGTGGTTGTGAATGGAGCTGAGACTGATAAAAGTGGTATAATTTAGAGACTGACAGGATAATATTTTGGGGCTAGTGCTGTGGCATGGCAGGTTAAGCTGCCATCTACAGCACCAGCATCCCAAATGGGTACCAGTTTGGATCCCAGCTGCTCCACTTCCAATCCAGCTCCTTGCTAATGCACCTGGGAAGGCAGCTGAAGATGGCCCAAGTGCTTGAGCCCCTGCACCCATGTGGGAGATCCGGAAGAAATTCCTGGTTCCTGGCTTCAGATCAGCCCAGCTCTAGCAATTGCAGCCATGTGATCAGCACAATAGGTAGAAGTCTGTCTCCCCTCTCCCCCTCTCCTCCCCCTCTCTCTCTTCCCTCCCCCTCCCCCTCTTCCCTCCCTCTCCCCCTCTTCCCTCCCTCCCTCTCTCCCCTCCCTCTCCCTTTCCTCCCTCCTTTTCTTTCCCTCTCTCTTCCCTCCCTCTCCTTCTCTCACCCTCTCCCTTCATCCCTCCCCTTCTCCCTTCCTCCTTCCCTCTTCCTCTTCTCCCTCTCTCTCTCCCTCACACTCACTCTCCTTCCCCTTCCCTCTTTCCCTCTCTTTCCCCCTCTTTCTCATTTTCTCCCTCCCTCTCCCCCACTCTCCCTTTCTCCCTGTCTCCCTCCCTCCTTCTCACTCTCCCTCTCTCCCTCTCTCTCTACCTCACTCTCTCCCTCTCTTTCTCCCTCTTTCTCTCTCCTTCTCTCCCTCTTTATCTCTCCCTCTAACTTTGCCTTTCAAATAAATAAAGTAAGTAAAAAAGAATAGTACTTTAACTCTTCCATTACATCAAGCCTTTGGTAGGTGGCGGTAGTGTCAACACCAGAACATTACAGCCAAATGCCTGAGCATTCACCTGACTCATAAGCTGGCTCAAATGTGATGTCCTTTGAGAAGTCCTCACTGACTCTGCACGGTTTTTCCCCTCCACTTACCCTTCGTATCTGACCCCTTTGTGACCCTTAGTGTTTCTGCCTTCCTGGATTTGGTGATAGTATCTTACATTTATATCACATTGTGTCAAATAGATGGTTTGTCTCTTTCTTCCCTACACTGAACTCCTTGAGGGTGGACAGTGTTGTTTATGAATCCATGGCAGCTTTTACAGAATGTGGCATTAATAGATGATCAGTAAATGAATGAAATCAGTAAGTTATCAAGTAACTACACTTTTTTTTCCAAATATTTCTTTTATACTTTCCTCTTTCTTTCCAGGTCTCCAAAGCTGATACTCTGTTTCAGTGTTTTAACTAATCTTTATCCTGTAGTTTCTCTGCTGTACCCTATTAATGTCAGATTAGTGAAACTGCTTATTTTGGAGGGCTTTGTGAAAATGTTCAATATCTTCCTTTCTATGGAATAAAGTCCAAGTTCACCAGTAAGGACTTGAGATCTTTCTCACTATGTTTTTAGAATGTACCATGCTTATTTCATATTGAACTTACCTACCTGCCTAACTTTATTCAACAAATATTTGAGCACCTGCCATTTGCAAGGAAGTTTTTGAAGGAAGTTTGCTAAATTTGATACATGCTTATTTGTGTTCACTTTTAGGCCCTTGGGTCCTTTTACTACATTTCACCATAGGGGAAAATAATCCTTGGAGGTACTCAGCCATTTTCATACTTAAATGAGAAGTTCTGTTTTAGGGCAAAACCTGAGTAACAGTGAGGTTTAGGATAGGTGGCTAGCCATCCAGCACAATGTCTGGCTCATAATAAAAGCTGGATGAATCTTTCAATTGAATTAATTCTGTTTAAATTTTTAAAGGTATAAAGTTAAGTTTAAGATTAAAACGGGCTGTTGTGGCATACCAGGTTAAGCTGCCACCTGTGACACCAGCGTATTCCCTAAGAGCACCCATCCAAGTCCTGACTGTTCCATCTCATATCCAGCTCCCTGCTAATGTGCCTGGCAAAGCAACAGAAGATGACCCAAATACGTGGGCCCCTGCCACCCATGTGGGAGACCCAGATGATGTTCCTGGCTGCTGGCTTCAGCCTGGCCCAGCCCGGGCCATTGTGGCCATTTGAGGAATGAACCAGTAGATAGAAGATCAAAATTCATTCTCTTTCTCTCTCTCCTCTGGTGTGTGTATGTGTATGTTGATGACGACTTTCAAATAAATCTTTAAAAAAAAAAAAAAGGCTAAAGTTACTAATTTATTGTTTTAAGTCTTTGGAAAGCTGTACAGTTTTGTTACAGGATAGCTCAGCAGTTAACATTTGAGCTTAATTTGCTATCATTATTTATAATTGTATCACTTTAAAGCACAAAGTCAAAACACATTTAAGACACTGTTACATGTGTTTAAAGCTTTCTTTTTATACCCTCTGTAGGTCATATGTAAAGTCAGATGTGCCACTGAACTTGACAGACACAAGTAAGTTCCATGAGTATCTAAATTTTTATAAAAGTATTTAAACTGTTAGTTCATTAACATTAGAGCTGAGTATCTAAAAATCATCTAGTTTTTTTAAAGAGTAGACTTCTTAAAATAGGAGGAAGTGGTTGTTGAAGGGGCCTTAGCAGTAATACAGGAAATCAAGTGTTAGAGTGACTCAAATGAAGTAGTTAAGCAGCCCATAGTTCTCTCCATTCAACCGTACTGAGCAATACCTTTTTTTAATATATAAAGCTCTATCACCATTTTTTAAAACTTGCAGTAGCAATGTTTTTTTTAAAAACTTGCAGTGGCACTGTTTGTTTTTTAAAAAGACAGTAGCAGGGGGCCAGCATTGTGGCACAGTGGGTTAAGCCACCACCTGCAATGCTGGCATCCCATATGGATGCTGGTTCATGTTCCAGCTGTTCCACTTTGATCCAGCTCCCTGATAATGTGCCTGGGAAAGCAGCGGAAGATGGCCCAAGTATCTGGGCCCGTGCTACCCATGTGTAGAACCCAGAAGAAGCTACTGGCTCCTGGCTTCAGCCTGACTCAGCCCTGGCCTTTATGGCCGTCTGGGGAGTGAACCAGTGAATGGAAGACTTCCTCCCTCCCTCTCCCTCTCTCTCTAACTCTTTCAAATAAATCTTTTAAAAAGTAGCAAATATTGAAGTATAAACTTTACACAAAATGTCTTTTGTACTAAAAACCTTCAGATTCCTGTGAAATTGTGGTCCTCTTCCTTTTTACTGAAGAGTTTTTATGAGATCTATTTTTTCTGATGGAGATAGGCATTTTATGTCAGAGTTGCTCTGGATGTGTGGTGAATGTGTAGCTTCATAGAGGCTGGGGTATTAATGAGTGCTTAAAACATCCTGTATTATCCTGCTGTTTAGTTAACTTTGAAATCAGCATTTGCTATGGATAATCAGAGGTTCATAAGATTGAACAATGTTTAAAAATGTTTCTCTTGCATCTTAATATTGATAATTTTAGTACAGTATACGAATTTTCTAAAAAAATTATAAAAGCCTGATAATTCTCAGATTAAAGGGTCAATGAAAATATGCTTGATGGTTATATAAATGAAAAATTAAGGGGTTACTTGAAATGGTGTTAGAAATAGTCCTGTATTACTCTTCCTGGTAGAGGCAACTGAGTTCAAGTTCTCATGAGGTTATTTCTGAATTGATGCTTAAAAATCTATGTGATTTTAAAACAGTACAGATAATTCTGAGAGAGTATTATATTTGTGTTTAACGAAATTTAAAACATTTTAAAGTGAAGGAATTTTTATACCTGAAACAACATACTAATTCAGAGCTAAATTTCTCATTAGTTTTAATTTTATTTGTTTTATAAGTATCTAATACTTTTTTTTTCTTTCAGAATTCTACTGCATCTGGGCTTTATATTGGCAAGCCTTCTCTTTTTAGTAGTGAACTTGACTTGTGCCATGCTAGTCCATGGAGATGTTCCAGAAAATCAGTTGAAATGGACTGTGTTTGTTCGAGCATTAATTAATGATAGCCTGTTTATCATTTGTGCCATCTCTTTAGTTAGTTACATATGCAAAATTACAAAAATGTCATCTGCAAATGTCTACCTCGAATCAAAGGTAAGAATATTTCATAAATTTGCATTTGAAAATTTGATTTCATATCCTTATCCTGTGAACAATGTTTTAATGGCAAGTTTATATTGCTTTTATGTTGAATTTTTAGAAATAATCTAAATAACAGATACATTTTTTAAAATATTTATTTTATTTGAAAGGCAGAGTTACAGAGAGGCAGAGGCAGAAAGAGAGAGAATGAGCGAGCGAGCAGGGTCTTCCATCTGCTGGTTCATTCCTCAGGTGGCCACAATGGCTGGAGCTGCGCCAATCCAAAGCCAGGAGCCTCTTCCAGGTCTCCCACATGTGTGCAGGGGCTCAAGGACTTGGAACATCTTCTGCTGCTTTTCCAGGCCATAGCAGAGAGCTGGATTGGAAGTGGAGCAGCCAGGCCTCAAGCCAGTGCCCATATGGGATGCCAGCACTGCAGGCAGTGGCTTTACCTGCTATGCCTCAACACCAGCCCCCAGATACATTCTCAAGCATGGATGCATAGTCACTAAAAATTAAAAAGCATTCAAAATTTGGCCCTTACTAAACAATGCTTTAAGAAAAAGGGGTAGTCATTTGGCCTTCACCTACAGTCCTCTCAGAATGCTTGACTTCAAGTCCCGGCTCTACCCCTGATTCCAGCTTCCTGTTAATGCAGACCCTGGAAGGTAGTGGATGATGGCCCAAGTAGCTGGGTCCCTGCCACCCATCTGGGCAATGCACATTGACTTCCCAGCTCCTGGTTTCTAGCCATTGCAGTGGATGGGAGACTGTACATGCTTTCTCTCCTCTCTTCTCTTTAGATCATATAGATCTTTGAACTTTTACTTAAAAAAAAAGAATGTAAAGAGAAAAAGAAGTGTGTGCTGAGAATATTCTATTTTCTGATACTGTGCTAGAGGCTGATTAGATGAAATAAGCCATAATTTGTATAAATGGGTTAATATGGTTTATAAAGCAATACTAAGATATTATACAGTAAGGGTTGTGGTATTGCCATTCAACAAATTTACCATACACATGGGCTGTCAGTGTTAAGATGTCATATAGGTAGAGTTATGTTTATTTGTGTAAAGGTTTAAAAAATTTTATTTCACCTATTTATAATATGAAGTCCATATGATGTTTGAAATAGCTAGTCACATAGCTAAATTTATAAATATCTTGCCTCTCCCTTTTCTTACCCTTTTGATCAATAAAAGCCAAATGGTAACCCATTAACAAAGGGATGTTTATCCCCCATTAAACCAGGAACGTTTTTACTGTTGTTGATTGACAATGTGGTTGAGCAGTGACTCTGTCATAAAAGTGTATATGTGGCGTTAGGAGTGGGGATGTAGATATATGGATATTGAAAGTGTGTACATACATTTTTACAGTCACTTGTCTAGGAGAGCTTGTCTTAATTTGGTGTCATTGCCTATTCACTGGAGATAAGGAAGACAGTGTCTTAAACAGTATCAGTTCTCTTCTCACTTGCAACCCCTACTTATGTGTTTCTTTCAAATTTGCCATTGTTAACATTCTCTCATTGAGTTAGATTTAAATTTGGAGTACTCTCATGTTTCTGCATTCCTTGTTATCTGAAACTAACTTCTGTTGATTTTTTTCATTTAAGAATTTTCTTCTATCCATTATCCTCCATTTGAGCAATTTATCAGGAAAGGGAACCTAAGGAGCCTATCAGTACCCACTGTGCACCAGGAATTGTTGGTTATATTTCACGTTGTCTCACAGAAATTCTCTGCAGTGGTCTGTGATACTATGATAATAATAACACATGTATGTTTGTTCTTTGCCTTGGTTCCTAGGACTTAGTTCCTAAGACTCTTGGAAACTCCATAGTGATGTCTTTTGAATGTTCATAAAATAATAGATAGCTTGGGGCTCCTGGATAGCTTCTGGATGAGGGCTGGTCACCAGAAAGACCCAGGCATGATTACAGAGAGTGGGACTTTCAGCCCCATCCCATCTCCAGATTCTGGAGAGGAAAGGGAGCTGAAGGTCGAGTTGCCCACCGATGGCAATCATGTCTCTGTAACAAAGCCTCTATGAAGACCCTAAAGGATGGATTTGAGGATGTTTCCACATTGCTGAACGTGTAGAGGTGGCAGAGAGGGTGTGGAAGCTCTTCGGCCTCCTCTCCTGTACCTGGCCCTATGTATATCTCACCCATCTGGTGTTCATTAGCATCCTCTGTTATGTCCTTTGTAGTAAACTAGAGGTTTGCCCTGGGTTTTGTGAGATGACCAGATTAATCCAGGTAGGGGGTAGTTGGAACTCCAGATGTTAGCCACTCAGAAGTATAAGTGACAACCTAGGATCTACAATTGGCATCGAAGTGGGCAGAAGTGTTGAGGGCCATTTAACAGCATATCCAAGTAGAGTTAAATTACAGGACATTCCAGTGGTGTGTGCTGGAGAAATCCTAACACGTTTTGGGGACCAGCAATGAAGAATTGAATTAGGTTTTGAGTGGCATGTGAGAACAGAGAGTAGGAAAAGACTTTTTCTCCTTGAGGTGGTCTTATTCCTATCTTACAAAAAAAAACAGAGGTGGGGTGTGGAGCTTAAGAGGCAGAGACAGTGTGACTCCTAAGGCCTTACGTGACCTGGCCTGTACCTATCTTTCTGACTTCCTACCTCTAACAGTCTCCTCTTTCTATTCCAGCCACTTAGGTTTTTGCTGTCCAGTTCTTCACCACAAACACTTACTAAGTTTGTTTCAGCCATACAGCCTTTGTATATGTTGCTCCCTCTGCCTATATTGTACTTCCTACAGATACGTGTGTGTGATGGCGTCTCTGCATTCAGGCAGAAGTCACTTTTGTTCAAAACTGGCATTCTTAACCACTCAGCTAAGATTATCTTCCTTTCAGATTATTGTTGTCTGTCCCCTCTTTTATTTCTTCATATCATTTATCAGGAGCCAACATTATTTGTTCCTTTGCACACTTACTTTCTCCTTTCTAAAACATAAATGGAAAATAGTCACGTCGTTTACCTTGTTCATTTTTCTGTCCTTTTTATTTAAAACAGGGGTGGGGAAACATTTTATGTCAGGGGCCCTTTGAATATTTATAACATCGTTAACGGGCCATACAAAATTATCAACTTAAAAGTTGGTCTGCTATAGACTAACTGCATTTTGAGTCCCACCTGTGGTTACCATTGGCAGGGCCAGACCGAATAGTTTTGTGGGCCTTGTATGGCCTGCAGACCAGATGTTCCCCACCCCTGGTTTAAAATAATGGCTGGCACCCAGTGGCTGTTCAATAACTCTTTCTTGAATAAATACATTCCATGTTTGCACAGTTTTCTCCAGAGCAGCTTTGCCTTAGCAGCTGTAGGGAAGTTCAGACTTTTTCTCTGAGGGTTCAGTAATCTAGTCAGCTGAAAGAAAATGAAAGGAAAAAGACAAACTTATCTCTTGTTTGACCATATTCCAAAGGCAGAGAGACCCAGGGCAAAGACCTGTAAGGAATTCCTTACCTATTTGCTGGCTCAGCTAGTCAGGTCCTCGGCTCTCCCAACTACAGCCTCTAGAGGAGCAGAGGTTTTGGAATACCTGCTGACCAGAACTACAGGACTGAAGGAATTTCTCCCCACCCTATGGGAGGTTTGAGTCTTTAAATCCACTCAGTAAACTGGCAATAGATCAAAAGGAGAAAAAGCATACAAATTTATCAACATGTATATGTCATAGAGCCATATAAAATATAAAAATATTTGAGGCTTAAATAAGTTCTTCAGAGAGAAGAAGGAAGTAAAGGGTGTAGGCACTTTTAGAGTAGTGGTAAAATATTTTTAGGGGAAACAAAATGGACCCAAAGAGTAAACAAAGCTCTTCTGGGTTCTGGTGTTTGATATCCAGTCTCTTCTCAGGTGGTTAACCTTCCTGGTGAATGAGATTTTACAGTAATTGCAATCCTTCTGGGAAGGGAAAAAGCCTTTCCCTGCACTTTAGGAGGGAAGGATGATGGATGAAGCAGGGTGGGAGACAGAAAGACCGTACTTCTAAACTGTCAACAAGTCAGCATGTCAAAGGGTCACACGTGAGAGCATGGTTTGGTTACTAACTAAATGAGCTTTCTCAACTAGATTGTTTTAAGAGCTGATTGAACCAACCAATCAACATTCCCAAGGTCACATAGTTGAAACAGATTCAATCTCAGATGGGCCCACAGATCTCTGCTAGTAACCATGTGTTTACTCATCATCTTTTAGGTGTAGAGCTAGAAATAGTTTCATGTTGCTTATATGGTGATTAATGCCATTCCACATGAATTCTTACTAGATGTTACCTTGTTATTCTCCCTAAAAAAATTATCTGATACAAGTATAAATCATTTCCTCTGTTACATCGGTATTTGGGTTCACTTTTTATTTACTTTGAGCATTTTCACTGGATACATATTAAATGCTCTAATTTAGATTTATTTGATATGCAAATACATACCGATGTAGAAATTTACCATCCACATTTCTGGATGTATAAACTATTTCCAAAAAACTTACAGAGAGGAAGGAATAGGTACATATTCTTCATATGTTTGGCAGATATGTTTCCATTTCTGTTAAAATGCTAAGAATGATATAATTTTGTTAAGAATTCTTATGTATGTTTAATTAAGAATAGATGTTTAGTCTTATTAAATCCTTCTCAGAAACTATTCATGTTGGTGTAATTTTGTTTTTCTATGTATACTACAAGTACAATAAGTTATTTGACTAGATTTCCTTATATTCCTGGAATTTTCAGGATAAAGTGAATTTTATCATTTCCTTTAAATTTTTTTAATTCAGTTGTAATGATATTGAAAATTTTATTAAACCCAGACTTGAAGTAAAACTTTTTAAATTTTATTTAAGTTACACAGGTTTCACTTATTTATATACAGATTTAGGAGCACAGTGATACTTCCTATCCTATCCCCCCTTCTTCCTATACTCCAACCCTTCTTCCTGTTTCTCCTATTCCCACTCTTAATTTTTACAAAGATTTATTTTCAGTTTAGTTAAACACATAAGGTTAACCCTACACTAAGTAAAGAATTCTCAACAAATATTATGAAGAAGAACACTGTTCCTCAACAGAAGAGACAGAACTTTAAACAATTATCAAATCTCAAAATGTCCATTTCACCTTAGTAAGTTACATTTTAGATACTCTCTTAGTTACCACAGATCAGAAAAAACATGTTATCTGTCTTTTTGGGACTGGTTTATTTCACTAAGTGTAATGGCTTCCAGTTGCATCCATTTTGTTGCAAAAGTCAGCATTTCATTTTTCTTTTTTTTTTTTTTTTACAGCTGAGTAATATACCACAGTGTATATATACCATAATTTCTTTATCCAGGCAATAGTTAATGGACATCTAGGTTGATTCCATAGCTTAGCTTTTGTAACTTGAGCTGCTGTGAATGTAGAGGTACAGATAACTATTTATTTCATATGCTGATTTCATTTGGTTTGGGTCAATTCCGAGGAGTGGGATGGCTGGGTCATATGGTAGGTCTGTACTCAGATTTCTGAGTTATCTCCATACTATTGTCCACAATGGCTGCACCACTATTTCTTTCTTTAATGTTTTGTAATTCCCATTGTAGAGATCTTTGACATCCTTGGTTAAATTTATTCCAAGGTATTTGACTTTTTTGTAGCTATTGTGAATGGGATTATCTTAGAAGTTTTTTCTCAGCCATGGCATTCTGTGTACACAAAGGCTATTGATTTTTTTTTTTTTTTTTTTTTTTGGACAGGCAGAGTGGACAGTGAGAGAGAGAGAGAGACAGAGAAAAAGGTCTTCCTTTTCCATTGGTTTACCCCTTAATGGCCGCTGCGGCCAGCACGCTGCGGCCCACCACGTTGATCCAAAGCGAGGAGCCAGGTGCTTCTCCTGGTATCCTATGTGGGTGCAGGGCCCAAGGACTTGGGCCATCCTCCACTGAACTTGCTTTTATATCCTGCCACTTTACCAAACTCTTTTATGAATTCCAATAGTCTCTCAGTGGAATCTTTTGGATCCCTTATGTATAAAATCATGTCAACTGCAAATAGGGATAGTTTGACTTCCTCCTTTCCAATTTATATCCCTTTGATTTCTTTTTCTTGCATAATGGCCCTGGCTAAAACATCCAGGACTATATTGAATAGCAGTGGTAAGAGTGGGCATCCTTGTCTGGTTCTAGATCTTAGTGGGAATACTTCCAACTTTTTCCCAATCAATAAGATGCTGGCTGTGGGTTTTTCATAAATTGCCTTGATTGTATTGAGGAATGTTCTTGCTATACCCAGTTTGCTTAAGGTTTTTTATCATGAAAGGATATTTTATCAAATGACTTCTCTGTATCTCTTAAGATAACCATATGGTTTTTGTTCAGTAGTTTGTTAATGTGAGGTATCACATTGATGGATTTGTGAATGTTGAACCATCCTTGCATACCAAGGATAAATCCCACTTAGTCCAAGTGAATGATCTTTCTGATGTGTGTTGGAATCCATTAGCTAGTATTTTGTTAGGATTTTTGCATCTTTGTTATCAGGGACATTGGCCTGTAGTTCTCTTTCTCTGTTGTATCTTTTTCTGGTTTAGGAATTAAGGTGAGGCTGGTTTCATAGAAGGAGTTTGGGAGGATTCCCTCCCTTTCTGTTGTTTTGAATACCTTGAGAAGATTTGGAATTACTTCCTATTTAAATGTCTGACAGAATTCAGCAGTGAACCATCTGGTCCTGGGCTTTTCTTTTTGAAGAGTCTTTATTTCTGATTGAATCTCCATCTTGGTTATGGGTCTGTTTAGGTTTTCTATGTCTTCATGACTGAACTTTGTCAATTGTATGTGTCCAGGAATCTATCCATTTCTTCTAGGTTTCCAAATTTGTTGGTATACAGCTCTTTGTCATATTTCCTAATGGTTCTTTTTATTTCTGTAGTGTCTGTTGTTACATTTTCTTTTTCATCTCTAATTTTATTGATTTTTGTCTTTTTTTTTTTTTTTTTTTTTTTTTTTTTTTTTTTTTTTGGTTAGTTGGGTTAGTGGTGTGTCAGTTTTGTTTAGCTTTTCAAAAAGCAGCTCTTCATCTGGTCAGAGAAGATGTGTGGTATGATTTCGTTTTTTTGTTTTTTTTTTTTTTTAATTTGCTGATATTTGCTTTGTGGCCTAGCATATGGTCTATCCTAGAGAAAGTTCCATACACCATTGAAAAGAGTGTGTATTCTTCAACTGTGGGATAAAATGTTCTATAGATATCAGTTAGGTTCATTTGGACTATAGTTAGGTTATCTCTGTTGTTTCTTTGTTGATTTTCTATCTAGTTGATCAGTCCATAGATGAAAGTTGGGTGTTGAAGTCTCCTGTTACTATTGTGTTGGAGCCTATTTCTCCCTTTAGATATATTAGCATTCCTTTTGAATAGCCAGGCACCCTGTAATTGGATGCATACATCTTTATTACATTCACATCTTCCTGTTGAATTGATCCCTTAATCATTGCATGGTGCCCTTCTTCATCTCTTTTAGCAGCTTTTGTGTTAAAGTCTGTTTTGTCTGTTATTAAGATGGCTGCACCTGCCCCTTTTTGCTTTTCATTAACATGGAATATTTTTTCCATTTTTTTACTTTCAATCTGCGGGTATCTTTGATTGTGAGATGATTTTCTTGTAGGCAGCAAATAGATGGGTTTTGTTTTTAAATTATTTAACTAGTCTGTATCTTTTAACTGGAGATACATTTACATTCAAGGTGATATTGATAAGTAGTGACTTTGCCCGGCCATTTTTCCATAAATATTCCTATTGTTTACTTTGCATTTCCTTTGTATTTTACTGGGAGATTTTCTGCCTTCACATTATTTCATAATTATGACTATCTTTCTGTGTTTCTGTGTAAAGCACATCTTTAAGTGTCTTTTGTAAGGCTGAACAAGTGGTGACAAATTCTTTCAATATCTATTTATTATGGGAGGTCTTTATGTCACCTTCATTCATAAAAGAGAGCTTTTCAGGGTACAGTATTCTGGGTTGACAGTTTTTTCCTCTAAAGAATTTGAGTAGCTCTCTCCATTCTCTCCTAGCCTGTAGTGTTTCTGATGAGAAGTTCACTATAATTCTAATTGAAGATCATCTGAAAGTAATCTGGCATTTCTCTTATGCACATTTCAGAATCTTGTCTTTATGTTTTATTGTTTAAAGTTGACTGTAGTATGTCATGGTGAAGATCTTTTCTAGGCATGTCTCTTAGGAGTTCTATGTGCTTCCTGTACTTGGACATCCCTTTCTTTCTCTATTTTGGGGGAGTTTTCTGTAATTATTTCACTAAAAAGGCCATCTAATCCATTCTCTCTTTCCACACCTTTAGGAACTCCCAAGACCCATATTTTGGGTCATTTGATAATATCCCATTAATATCCATCACTGTTTTTAGTTTTCCTAATTTCCGTTTCTTTTTTGGGTCTGACTGAAAATTTTCCAAAGGTGGTTCTGCCTCACCAAGTCTGTTAAAGCTTTCTACTACATTTTTTTATTTTTTATTTTGAATTATTCATTGCTAATACTTCATTTTGATTTCTCTTTAAAATCTCAATTTCATGGGAAAAATTTCATTCATGTCATGTATGGATTTCTTTAATTCATGGATTTGCTTCTAATTGCTTTTGAGTAACCCTGTGATTGATCTTTTGAATTCCATTTCAGTCATTTCGTCAATCTCTTCATCTTCACATTCTAATATTAAAATGTTGTTGCGTTGCTTTGAGGGGGTCATGTTGTCTTCCTTATTCTTGTTTCTTGGATTTCTGCATTAATTTTTAGGCATTTTTGAAGATAGTTGTTGGTTTTTTCCTCTGATGACTTTAACTTTGAACTATGCCTCCTCTTTTACTTGGTGGAATGTTTTGCACTTTCAGTGAATACCAAAAAAGTGTGTGCTGGGTGTGGCCTGGGAGCTCTGGTCAGTGCTCCAGGGCGGGGCGAGTATCCAGGGTAACACCCAAGTTGGGCATGGTAGATCTCTTGTTAACAGAAGAGGGGGAATGGTCACCTCTGTTGGTGTAATCACACCCTCACCTCTCTCCTCCAAGGTGATCAGTGCCCGAGTATTAGCCCCAGTGGGTACAGCACTCATCTGCATTGCCATGTGAACTGTAGTCTGCAGCGTCCTCACTCCAGCATGGATCCTGCTGCAATGTCCTGCTCCAGGCAGCCAGAGAGCTCTGCACATGTGGAGCCACACATAGTCATTGCTGAGATCCAACTACACCCCGCATCTTCTTGTGCAGCCACATAGTCCCCGCAGGCTCAGCACATAAGGCCCCCACAGTCACTGGGTGCAGAGGGTCCACTCCGCCCCACCAGCCTGTCCAATCCACAGGGAGACATATTTTCCCTGAGCCAGCTTCCTGTGGTATGTTGGGAGGTTGGGGGCACTTCATAGTCTATGTGGTTGCCCAGGCTCCTGTCAGTCCTCCCAGCCAGGTTCAAAATCAGTGAAGAACACAGATTTTTCCCTCTGCTAGAATCTCCAAATCATACACATGCACAAGAGCCACTGGTCACTTGTTGTCCTCTCCCCATTGCTGCGGAGAAGATGGCACCCTGTCTCAGCCAGTTGCTGTGCGTGCACATAAGGGCTTTCGTAGCTGCCGCTTATGCCCAAAATGGAGCCTGCCCTCTCTCCCGGTACCATTGTTGGGGGCATGGGGTGAGGGAAAAGTGCCCATTTTATTTCCACGGGCTCTGTGGGTACCACCTAGCCCCTGTGGCTCCAGGCCAGACTCACACCATGCTCCCCCTCCAGCTCTAGCACCACAAGTTGCTGCAGTCTGATGTCACCTCCAGCTCAGAGCTGGCACCCTCTCCAGCTCACAGCTGCTTGGAGCCATGTGCTGAAGTCCGCACCTTCCGCACTTGTCCTCAGCATTCTTCTTCCTTCTGCAGAGTTTCCACTGGGATTTTCTCTTTCATTCTCTCCCAAAATACACTTCCTACACTTTTTTTTTCTTTATTTATCCCTAGCTTAGAGCAGTACGTTGTTCCCTATTCTACCATCTTGGAATCTGAGCTGAAGTAAAATTTAAATTTTTTTATTTGGATGTCTTTGTTGGGTTTTAGAATATAAACATCATATTATAAATTGAGATGAGCAATACACAATACATAGAACACAAAGTAGTAATAACTCAAGCTCTAGAATCATATTGCCTACATTAAAATCAGCTCTGCATTTATTAACTGTGACTTTAACCTTCCTGTCCACCTGGGAACTGGAGATAAGTGTAGTAACTGCCTCCACAGTAGTGCTGCAAGGATGAAATGATGATTTGTGAAAAGTCAGAGTATATTTCCTGGCACTAGAAATGTAATATTAGCTGCTATGATCTTCATCCTCATTTTTTGACAGAATATATAGAAAAGGCTTATTCTTAGAAAACTTGAACAAATCCTTCCATTACTATGTGGCAGAAGACTGTTCTTTGGTAGATTTGGTTTGGTTTGGTTTTGGTTTTTTGTTTCTCCCTGTTAATTTGCCTATTTGTAACTAATTTTCTTTCTACCAGACTTGCTGTTTTATAGTTTTTAGACAGTTAGCCATATTAACTATATTGCAAGACAATATATTTTTTTAAAGATTTATTTATTTTATTTGAAATTCAGATTTACGGAGAGAAGGAGAGGCAGAGAAAGAGAGAGGTGTCTTCCATCTGCTGGTTCACTCCCCAGTTGGCTGCAACAGCCAGTGCTGTGCCAATCCAAAGCCAGGAGCCAGGAGCTTCTCCCAGGTCTCCCATGCGGGAGCAGGGGCCCAAGGACTTGGGCCATCTTCTATGGCTTTCCCAGGCCGTAGCAGAGAGCTGGAACAGAAGTAGAGCAGCCAGAACTCGAATTGGCGCCCATATGGGATGCCAGCATTGCAGGCAGCAGCTTTACCTGCTACACCACAGCGCTGGCTCTAAGACAATATATTTTGTCTGATGGATAATACTTGGCAATGTTTAAAACTGTGATTTTTTTAATTTGCAGGAAAAAAAACACAATAATGTTACCAATGACATTTAATTCTATTGGAATTCAGTATAAATATAAACTTTATATCATGCTTTTGCCCTCGCACTCAAAAAATTTTCTCATGAGGCTGGCACTGTGGTGTACCAAGTAAAGCCACCACCTGCAGTGCTGTCATCCCACATGGGTTCCAGTTTGAGTCCTAGCTGTTCAACTTCTGATCAAGCTCTCTGCTATGGCCTGGGAAGAGGCAGAAGATGGCCGAAGTACTTGGGCTCCTGCACCCATGTGGAAGACCCAGAAGAGGCTCCTGGTTCCTGGCTTCAGATTGGCCCAGCTGTGGCCATTGCAGCCATCTGGGGAGTGAACCAGTGAATAGAAAATACCTTTCTCGCTCTCTGCCTCTGCCTCTCTGTAACTCTGCCTTTCAAATAAATGAATAAATCTTTTTTTTTTTCAGTTTCTTTTTTAATTAATTTATTTTTATTTAGAAAATATAAATTTCCAAAGTACAGTTTATGGATTACAGTGGCTTCCCCCCACCCATAATTTCCCTCCCACTCGCACTCCTCCCATCTCCCGCTCCCTCTCCCATTCCATTCACATCAAGATTCATTTGCAATTATCTTTATATACAGAAGATCGATTTAGTATATATTAAGTAAAGATTTCATCAGTTTGCACCCACACAGAAACACAAAGTGTAAAATACTGTTTCAGTACTAGTGATAGCATTACACATTGGATACATTGGACAACACATTAAGGACGGATCCCACATGAGAAGTAAGTACACAGTGACTCCTGTTGTTGACTTAAGAATTTGACACTCTTGTTTATGGCGTCAGTAATCTCCCTAGGCTCTAGTCATGAGTTGTCAAGCCTATGGAAGCCTTTTGAGTTTGCCGACTTCGATCTTATTCCGACAGGGTCATAGTCAAAGTGGAAGTTCTCTCCTCCCTTCAGAGAAAGGTACCTCCATCTTTGATGGCCGCATTCTTTCCACTGGGATCTCACTCGCAGAGATCTTTCATTTAGGTCTTCTTCTTTTTTTTTTTTTTTTCCCAGAGTGTCTTGGCTTTCCATGCCTACAATACTCTCATGGGCTCTTCAGCCAGATCCGAATGCCTTAAGGGCTGATTCTGAGGCCAGAGTGCTATTTAGGACATCTGCCATTCTATGAGTCAGCTGTGTATCCCGCTTCCCATGTTGGATCTTTCTCTCCCTTTTTGATTCTATCAGTTAGTATTAGCAGACACTAGTCTTATTTGTGTGATCCCTTTGACTCTTAGACCTATCAGTGTGATCAATTGCGAACTGAAATTGATCACTTGGACTAGTGAGATGGCATTGGTACATGCCACCTTGGTGAGATTGTATTGGAATCCCCTGGCACGTTTCTAACTCCACCATTTGGGGCAAGTTCGATTGAGCATGTCCCAAATTGTACATCTCCTCCCTCTCTCTTTCCCACTCTTATATTTAACAAGGATCACTTTTCAGTTAAAATTTAAACACCTAAGAATAATTGTGTGTTAATTGCAGAGTTCAACCACTAGTATTAGAACAAAAAAAATACTAAAAAGGATAAAGTATTACATTGTACCTCAACAGTCAGGACAAGAGCTGATCAAGTCACTGTTTCTCATAGTGTCCATTTCACTTCAACAGGTTTCCCCTTTGGTGCTCAGTTAGTTGTCGCCGATCAGGGAGAACATATGATATTTGTCCCTTTGGGACTGGCTTAATTCACTCAGCATGATGTTTTCCAGATTCCTCCATCTTGTTGCAAATGACCGGGTTTCATTGTTTTTGACTGCTGTATAGTATTCTATAGAGTACATGTCCCATAATTTCTTTATCCAGTCTACTGTTGATGGGCATTTGGGTTGGTTCCAGGTCTTAGCTATTGTGAATTGAGCTGCAATAAACATTAATGTGCAGATGGCTTTTTTGTTTGCCAATTTAATTTCCTTTGGGTAAATTCCAAGGAGTGGGATGGCTGGGTTGTATGGTAGAGTTACATAGTTATATTAAAAAAAAAAAAAGACTTATGGCTGCATAACATATCATCATTTGCTACAATTTTAACTCTTGTCTTTTTTTTTTTTTTTTTTTTTTGATAGGCATCGTGGATAGTGAGAGAGAGAGACAGAGAGAAAGGTCTTCCTTTTTGCCGCTGGTTCACCCTCCAATGGCCGCTGCGGCCGGCGAATCGCGCTGATCCGAAGCTTGGAGCCAGGTGCTTCTCCTGGTCTCCCATGCGGGTGCAGGGCCCAAGGACTTGGGCCATCCTCCACTGCCTTCCTGGGCCATAGCAGAGAGCTGGCCTGGAAGAGGGGCAACCGGGATAGAATCCGGCGCCCCAACCGGGTCTAGAACCCGGTGTGCCAGCGCTGCAAGACAGAGGATTAGCCTGTTGAGCCACAGTGCCGGCCTTAACTCTTGTCTTACTGATATACCTTTAAGTGGTTTTAAAAGCAGAATGTCAGCCTCCATATTATTTTCTTAAAAATCAGTTTTGTTTGCTTTTACTAATTTTTTTAAAGATTTTTTAAAATTTATTTGAAGGGCAGAGTTACAGTGAGAGATGGGGAGAGAGAGCTCCCATGCACTGGTTCACTCTCCAAATTGCCACTGTAGCCACAGGTCAAAGGCAGGAGTCTAGAATTCCTCCTGGTCTCCCACATGTGTAGAAGGGGCCCAAGCACGTGGACCGTCTGTTGCTGCTTTCCTATGTGCGTTAGCATGGCGCTGGATCAGGAGTGGAGCAGAAAGGACTTGAGCTGATGCTCATATGGGATACTGGCATCACAGGTGCTTAACCTGCTGCACCACAACATCAGCCCCAGTTTTGTTTTGCTTTTAAAAAACATGAATGTGCTAAGGGTTTTAGTAATTATGCCTAGGTCTGTCTATCTTAGTCTTAGTTTACAGGTGACTGAAGTATCTTTTCCATTTTTCAAATTTATTTTTTATTCTTTAAGCAACAGACAATGCTATGAATTTTTCCCTTTTTCTTTTTCTTTTTTTTTTCTTCTTTTTTTTGACAGGCAGAGTGGACAGTGAGAGAGAGAGAGAGAGAGAAAGGTCTTCCTTTTTGCCGTTGGTTCACCCTCCAATGGCCGCCGCAGTTGGCGCGCTGCGGCCGGCGCACCGCGCTGATCCGAAGGCAGGAGCCAGGTGCTTTTCCTGGTCTCCCATGGGGTGTAGGGCCCAAGCACTTGGGCCACCCTCCACTGCACTCCCTGGCCACAGCAGAGAGCTGGCCTGGAAGAGGGGCAACCGGGACAGGATCGGTGCCCCGACCGGGACTAGAACCCGGTGTGCCGGTGCCGCAAGGCGGAGGATTAGCCTACTGAGCCACGGCGCCAGCCGAATTTTTCCCTTTTTCAAAGTGGCACTCTTACTTGATCTTTAAATATTAGTTATTGTCAATTTTAGTAATTTATTGTGCTATTTCATTGTTTTTTCTTTCTTACATTTTTAAAGTTGCTAACCTTGACCTTGTATGTGTCCTTAGATAGGTACCTAGGTTGTTATTTTGTAAACTTATATAAGTATTTAGAGCAATATATTTTCTCAAGTGCTACTTTGTCAGTTTTCAAATCTTGTAATGTTACAGAAATATCCCTCATTTTACAAAAGTAAATTTCTGTTTGTGTTTCAGCCTTGTCTGAACGTTGTATATTTATACATACATACATACATATTTATTTATTTATACATCAGAGTGAAGAAAGTTGAAAATTCAGACGTCTGTCCTGTTGAGGCCCTCTGACTTTCCATAAGAAGTTCCTGTGTCACTCTGCATGACTGTCCATGCAGTTGAGTCTAGCCTACTAAATAATGTAGAATTTCTATAATCTAGGTTCTTCTGAGAGAAAATAAACTCTCAGCTGTTAAATTCACAAGCTTATTTTCCAGAAGGATTATCTAAAGGATCTTTAGTGTGTCCATTTGCCCATCTATTCTTCATTTTACGCTTAGCCTGGTCCAGATCATTACATTTTTTAATGACTACACTGTTGGCCGGTGCCGTGGCTTAACAGGCTAATCCTCTGCCTTGCGGCGCCGGCACACCGGGTTCTAGTCCCGGTTGGGGCGCCGGATTCTATCCCAGTTGCCCCTCTTCCAGGCCAGCTCTCTGCTATGGCCCAGGAGTGCAGTGGAGGATGGCCCAAGTCCTTGAGCCCTGCACCCACATGGGAGACTGGGAGAAGCGCCTGGCTCCTGGCTTCGGATCAGCGCAATGTGCCAGCCGCAGCGGCCATTGGAGGGTGAACCAACGGCAAAAGGAAGACCTTTCTCTCTGTCTCTCTCTCTCACTATCCACTCTGCCTGTCAAAAAAAAAAAAAAAAAAAAAGACTACACTGTATCCTGGATAGAGTTGTCTTTTTCCATCTACAGGTTGATATCATGCTTTGGCCTCCATCAAGATTTTTTTAAGAAGTGTCTTATCAAAAATAAATTCTCTTCACATCACACATCATTATGAACACAAAATGAACATTTTACCAGATTTTTGAAGCAACATGTGCTATAAAAGTGGTTTTTCAAGAACACTTTCTTGTGTCTTTGATGATGCCGAGGGCACTTGTGTTGGCCTTCAGGTAACCCATCAAACACCCTTGCTTATGGAGCCAGAAACCTGATAAGACAAGGTAAAGCAATAGACAGGTACATTATGGCATGGAGCCCTATCTGTGGGGGCTTGTGGGGAAGGTTTCCATAGGTAGAATTTACCCAGGTCAACCACAGACAAATTAGTATCTGCTAGATCCCCAAATGACCACAATAGCCAGGCCAAAGTTGGGAGCCAGGAACGTTATCCTGGTCTCCCACATGGGCAGCAGGGGTTCAAATACTTGGGCCGTCCTCTAGATGCCTTCCTAAGTGTATTAGCAAGAAGCTGCGCTGGAAGTGGAACAGCTGGGGCTTGAACTGACACTCCTGTTCGACATGCCGGCATCACAGGTGGCTGCTTATGTTGCTGGACCACAGTGCCAGCCTGTTGTTTTTATTTTTCAACAAATACAATTCACAGAAAATAAAGTGAGCCGTTTTAACATGTACACCTCAGTGACCTTTAGTGTATTCGTAATGTTGTACAGCTCTCTCTGTTTGGTTCCAAAATATCCTCATCTCCCCCTGCAGAGGAAGCCTCCAGCCCATTAAGGTGTCACTTCTCATTTCTCTAACCTGCCTCCACTCCTCACCACTGGCAACCACTGATCTGCTTCTTGTCTCTGAGGCTTTCCCGGTTCTGGAAATTTCGAGTAAATGGGTCACTGTTGTATGACAGTAATGTTGGGAAGATTGGCATCAGAATATCCCCAGAAAAGGCTTTTTCTCAGATTTAATACCAGGAGGAGCAGTGCTAATTAAATCCTCCTTTCCTCTGGCTACCATGCTGTTCACAAACAGTGGCTGCCCTCTGTAATTGTTGGTAACCTTATGGTAATACTTAGTTCTGATTCTACGTCTAGCGTAACCTCATTTTCTTAAATCTCCCCCCTGTATATACATACACATTCCTATATTTTTTATTTTGTGTGTATCTCTGTAGCTGCTTCATATTCTCTTTTGCAATGAGACTGGCATAAATAAAAATTAGATCGAATATACTTTTGAATATGTTTATTTTTCTTAGGCATATTGGTTTGTTAAATTAGCACAGAAAGCCCTGAGTGAGGGACAGTTTATCATAACTAAAATATGGATGTCTGGGATCAGAGATAAAGATATAAACCCCAGCTCCTGCTGCTCATTAGCATCTTTCAGATTCACTTTCCTGATCTGTGAACTGGAGACAGTGTTACTGTTGATCTCGTGGATTTCTGCAAAAATAAGAGTTGTACCTACCTACCTTATAAGGCTTGTGTAAGGATTAAATGAAAATACATATAGAAAGCTCAATATAATGCCTACCGTTCAGGGAGTGCTTATAATGTCAGCTCTTACAATTTTAATGTGTACAGGTGTTGGTGATGGTAACTTGGCTTCAAAGAGTTATTAAAACCTGAAAGTAATGGCAAAATATTTCTGAAGAGGGATCCTGCATATTTAATCAGATTCTTCAAAGGAACAGTGAACTAATGCAGCCCCCCAAAAAATAAGAATCACTGAAAAACATAATTTCATTTTGAATATTTAAAATAACTGTCTAATTACTGTTTAACATTTATTTATGTTCCAGTTTGCCCTGATTTTGATAAGGGTGTAAGTTTTTAATAAGTTAAATTTCATCTAGGATTTAACTAGTTTTTCTTAGAAATTTCTGGAACAAATATTGTTGACATTACAAATGACTTTTTAAATTGAGGTATTTTTATTCTAAAATGTCCTCATAACAATCTTATTTTTCTTTCTTTACATTGGCATGATAGACTTAATATACCATCTTTTAACTTTCTGCCTGTTGGTAACATTTAAAGCTTTTCTCATTAGCCTAGGTATAAAATATGAAATTTGTTTTCTGTCCCCTTTTTATAAGGTAGCTCAAACAGATATATTTATTGACATGATTGTTAGTACAGATCTTTTTCTTTTATTAAGTTTTTTTATTGCTGTTTTGCTGTCATTTGCTTTCTGTGGTACATTTGAATTTATTTACTTTTATCATAATTATACCTTTTAATGTTAAAATGCATGCTAGTAGAATTTTTTCTAATATTTCCATTCCAGAAGAAAATAAGAATATTTATAAAAATAGAGATCATTTTAAGGGACAAAATAACTTTTTTATCAAAAAGTTCAAAGTAAATAAGACATGCTTAGTTCATGTGATGGCAAATTGCAGCTCTTAAAGACTATTCAAAAGCTGAGTGGAAATGAAAATTGAGTTTTTGGGCTTGTATGTCTGGTCAGAGACATGTACATGTTCATATCTGGATATGAGTGTAAAGTGTATCATTGTTCACTACCCAAGATCTTATCTCCCAACTCAGTCAGCCATTTGCAAATAATGCATTTTCTCTTTCCCAAAAGTTTTTGTTAAAGTCAGCCCTTAGTGTTCACAGGTTTTGCATTAGCCAATTAAACCAACTGCAGATCAGAAATATTCAGAAAAAGTTATCCATACTGAACAGTGCAGAGACATTTTTCCACATCGTTATTCCTCAAACAATGTAACAGCTATTTTCATAGCATTTTCATTACATTAAGTATTATAAGTAATCAAGAGATGATTTAAGGCCTGCTGGAAGATGCGCATAGTCGTATTTAAATATTCTGCCATTTGATATAAGAAACTGGAGCATCTGCAAATTTTGGTATCCACAAGGGCTTTGTAACTGATCCCCTCTGGATGCTGAAGGATGACTGTACTGTGTGAACCTTTCTGTTCAGTGTTCACTCAGTCCTTGATCTTTACTGTTTTAGAGTATTGGCATGGGAAGTAACAATAGCATCTTTGAAAGACACAAGAACATCCCATCAAGCTACATTTCTGCTCATTCTTACTAATCCTATAAGACTAAAACAGGGGTTTATACTAACTTGGGTCATAATTAAATGATAAAATATTATTTATGTCTCTTTGCCACCTTAAAATATTGGACATAACCAGAATTTGTGGAAAATGATGGGGGGAAAGCATATGCTGCATCGTCCCCTGCATCCTTTGCAATATCATTTTATAATTCCTCTGTTGTTGTTGTTGTTGTTGTTGTTGTTTTTGCTGAGATTTATTTACCCATCTTAAGCTGTGGAGCTTCTTTAGTTGGTGCCTTAATTGTTTTACCACAAATCTGTTTCCTGTTCTGTTGCTAAGCTGACCCATACACACACGTCTCATTTGAAATTTCCCAACTTAAATTTGGATATATATATTTTATCTACTCTGAAGCTCAAGTCATTATTTCCTTATACTTCTACACCCTTTTGCTATACTAGTCTGCAGTTTCAGAATTTTAAAAATTTTCCATGACCTGAAGTTTCACCCAATAAAAAAACACCAACTCCTTAAGGTCAGGATTGTAGGAACCAGAGATCTATTTTGCTCTATCTGAGCACCATGAATCTGGTTTTTAAAGGGTTTGGGCCATATAATTATCATAGCATGTTTTTTAATTTATTGAGAATATTTTATTTTCTGATTTTTAATGCCCAGTTTAACATTTGAATTTTGAAATGGAAATAGCATTTATGAGATGATTTGAAAAACTGTGTACAGGATTCTGCTTCTGATGATGGCTGAAACTGGACCAACCTTCAAAATATTGCAGTGATAAATTCTGGACAAAATATAAAAATTACTGAAGGCACTGGAGAACAACCACTTAGAAGGAAGAAATGGCACTGAGTGAGTTTCCTGTTTTTTACAGCTTCTAGCCTGTGGGAAGATCCCATCCATGGGGCAGCCAAAACTTGAACAGAAATTGTTTTGGTGGCTTGAAAAATCAGGATATAAAATTCTGGCAACTACTACAATGGAAACTGAGTGGGAAATCTCAAGAAGAAGATGGCCGGATAGAAGAAACCACGCATCTTGATTATAAACACTCTCAGATTTATATCTGATGCTTGCAATATACGTGCACATGACTGACCCTAAGCAGAAATTAAGGACAAAGAAGTTGACTGGGATTTCAGCTTCTGTTTATGCGTGGAAGACAAGAGTTTGAGATTTAAGTGCAGCCAAGTTGGTTATTGGCTAAAACAAACAGAAAGCAATACTTATCGGTAGAAAATAGCACAAAAAATAGACTCTAAAATATGTCACTCACAATGTCCAGGACAACCCAAAGTTGTAAGCTATGTGAAGAAACAAGAAAAAGATAACTTACATGAGCAAAGAGTAAAACCCAACCCCCCCAAAAAAAAATACAGTGGAGAAACCCTCAACCCAAGATGACAAGATTAACAAAGATTTTATCATATCCTCAACAATATAAAGGAAAATGCACTTAGGTAAATAAATAGGAAATCCTCAAGTGAAATAGAAACTGTTTTTTGAAAAGATAAAGGAGAATTCTAAAATTTAAAAATACAGTATTTAAAATAAGGGGCAGCAGTTGTGGCAGAGTGGATTAAGCCATCACTTGGGATGCCTGCATCCTTATCAGAGTGCTAGTTCAGGTTCCAGCTCCTCTGCTTGCCATCTAGCTTCCTGTTGGTGCACCCAGAAAGGCAGTGGAAATGGCCCACATACTTGGATCCCTGCCACACATGTGGGAGACCCATATGGAATTGCAAGCTATTGTCTTGGGCCCCAACCCTAGCTGTTGTAAGCATTTAGGAAGTGAATCAGTAGATGAAAGACCTCTCTCTCTGTGTCCTTGCTTCTTTGTCACGGCCTTTCAAATAAATAAGTAAGTCTTAAAAAATTAAATAATTCACTGTTAGGCTTAACACCAGATTGGTGATGAATAGTCAACCAGAAGATTGATCAGTATAAATTACCCACTCTGAAGAACAGAGGATGATGGAAAAAGAGTATAACAAAAAGAACAGAGGTTTATGGTCTAATTATTTGTAATTAATGTTCCAGAAGTAAAAGAGAAAAAACATGAAGTTGGAAAAAATATTTTAAGAAATAATGACCTAAACTTTTCAATTTGGGTAGAAGATGTCAATCTGTGGACTCAAGAAGCTCACCAGTCCCAATTTGATAAATATAACGAAAACTGCACCTACGCTCATCATAGTCAGAGTACTTCCAACTAAAAATAAAGAGAAAATCTTGAGATAGAAGAAAATGAATTACAGAATTACAAACAACAACAATTCAAATGATACATTATTTCTCAACAGAATTAATGGAGGCCAGCAGTTATGGAAACATCTTTAAAATGCTGAAAAAAAAAGTATGTCAACTCTGCATTCTGTAACCTGTGAAAATGGTTTTTAAAAATAATAGGTAAATTACATGTTCAGAAAAAAGGAAAACTAAGGTAGTTACCAGTATACCTGTACTACAAGAAATGCCAAGAAAATTCTACTGAAGAGAAATAAAACTAGCTTGAATTTCAGCCCTTTAGTAAGGAATGAAGAACACAAGAAATAGTAAATACATGGGTAAATATGACATTAATTTCTTTAAATTATATATGGTCATTTAAAGCAAAACTTAAAATACTAAAAGCTTTGCAGATTTAGATTAATACATAATTCAATATATTATATATAGCAAATATAGAAAAAAGAACAGGAGGTAAATAGGTCAGTATGGTTGCAAAGTTCTCACATTTTATATAAAGTGTTATGATATTAACTATTACTTAATTATGAGAAGTTTAAAATATGCATATATAAATATACATAAATTCCTAGAGCTATAATTCTGAAACTTTTTTTCACAAGATCCCATTATACTCAAAATTTATTAAGAACCCCAATGAGCTTTTGTTTATATTATATCCTTCATTATATACTGTATTAGAAACAAAAATTTGGAAATTATAAAATATGTACTTTTAAAATTCGTTTAAATAATAAACCCATTACTTGTTAACATAAATTACATGCTTTTATGAAAATACTTGTTTTCCAAAACAAAAAAAAAAGTGAGCTTTTGCAAATCTCCTTAATATCTGACTTAATAGAAGAGAGCTAGATTTTCTGTCTGCTTCTGCATTCAATCTGTTATGGTATATTGTTTAGGTTGAAGTATATGAAGAAAGTCCATCCTCACACGAGTATATGTAGTTGGAGAATGGAGAATTTTAATAGACTTTTCAGGTAATTGTGAATATCTTCTTTAATGCTGTACCAAAATTCAGAAGCTGGAAGTTTCTTAAAGGTTAGTTGCCATGTAGAATCTAAAATCATACTAGAGAACTTTTTGAACTCTCCATTCGTCAATGATTTTGAGACATGTACTGATCATTTATCAAAGAGTGGACACAGATCTTATAAACGTTGATGCATTTTATGAGATAACATGCAAAATCACGTGTGTTAATATCACAGCACCTCATCAGAATAATTTTTCAGTTTTGGGAAGCTGTTGGGCATGGATATAAGTGCATACTAGTTTCCCAGGAATCCTAATTTTCACTCAGAAGTTCAAATTTCATCGTTGACAGTAAATAGATATTTTCTTTGAAAGGATAGGTTCATTTTATTTTTGAAAAATGCATGTCTAGTAGGCGTCTGAGTATTTTTGTCTACCATAATTGTCTGTTAATTTAAAAAGTGATGATCTGTGAAAAAACTGACTACTTCCACTACATGTCATCACATAAATTCTGTTCCTGTACATAACCACTGACTCAGTGAGAAGCAGAATTGCTTTACGTGCACATCTCATCACATAGAATATTAAATAGGGACGTACTCCAGAGTCAGTATTTCATAAATATTTGTGCTGATCCATCAATGATATTCCTAAATGAAAATGACTTTCCTTTTTAGCTGAGAGTACATGGAGGTGAAGAATACATAGTTACCTTCGATACAGTTCAGTGCCAATGCCTGGGTTTGTGCGAAGACTCAGCAATTCTACACACCATTGTTTTTGTACCTTTAGTGAAAATAGCAACACGGTTAATCCAGGATAAACAGAAAATCTACTCAGGACTGAGTATTTTAGTACCGCTGTGTTTCCTGTCAGGTACTGATGTAGAAGACTGTCTTCCTGGATGATTGAGTCATGCTGACACCATATAAATACAAATATAAATACCTGCTACAACTATGGATTCATCCTTTTTTAAGGCAAAAGCACAAAATTATAGACAAGCTATTAAGTCAGTCTTCATGTATTCAGTAAAATCTTTCAGTCAGTTAATTTCTATATTGCTGAAAAGTGGCAGGGCCCCCAGTGTCTTTTATGAACTTTTCCATATAACGGAATTCAGTTGTGTGAGGCTTTACCAGTCTCTCGGGTGTTGTGTACTTTAATGGCCAATGCAGTGTAATGTCTCAGCCTGTAAAATGCTTCAGTGGCTTTTTTTTTTTCCATTTCATTCCGGAAAGGTAGAATAACACTATTTGGTGTTTAAGCATTCACCACACCTGCATTTAAATTGTCAATTCCTTTACTTTAAGCTCTGAATGATTGGTTGGTCTCAAAGGATACTGCAGCTTAACATGGGCCAAAAACTATGCAAAAGTGTTCTGTTGCAGAAGACACAATAAGGTAAATTGTTAACATTTATAAAACCTGTTGAAAAATGATCTTCATTAGATTCTGATTCCTTATTTACAGTTTTACCCAGTTCCTTTGAGGTAGATTCCTCCCTTCATTGAGTGGGAGAACTCTGACACTTTTATCTTTCTCAGGATCTTAGAGGTAAAAAAGAAGGATTTTTTTTTACTGTGCCAAAATACATATAAAATTTACCATTTTAACCATTTTAATTAGTTCAGTAGTATTAAGTGCATTCACATTATTCTGCAACCATCGCCACCATCCATTTCTAGAACATTTTTCTCTTCCTATAATGAGTCTCTGTACCCATTAAACAATAATTCCCATTCCTAAACCAGTGGTTCATTCTTTTTAAAGATTTGTTTATTTGAAAGAGTAACAGATATTGCAAAACATACATGGTATACATGTTTGTATCCTTGTGTTTCCAGTTATAGAGAGAGAGAGCAAGCTTCCATCTATTGGTTCACTCCCCAAATTCCTGCAACCTCTGGGACTAGACCAGGCTGAAGCCAGGAGCCAGGAACTCCATTTGGGTCTCCCACAGGTGTGGCAGAACCCAGGTACTTGGGGCCTCAGCTGCCACCTCCCAGGATCAGGGTCAGAAGCAGAGGCAGGGCTTGATCACAAACATTCTGATATTCCCAAACAGTGGCTTAACCTTCTCAATAAGCTGTTCCTAAATATTAAAAAAAAAAATGTAATTTGTGAATTTGAGAGTAAAATAATTCTAAAATGAGTTTTAAATTTTTTAAAGAAATTCTTTTTTAATATTCTTTTTTTAAAAAGATTTATTTACTGGGGCCGATGCTGTGGCATAGTGGATTAAACATCCGCCTGTGGCACCAGCATCCCATGTGGGTACTTGTTCGAGTCCCTAACTGTTCCACTTCTGATCCAGCTCCCTGTTGATGGCCTGTAAAAGCAGTAGAAGATAGCCTGATGCATGGGCCCTTACTCCTGGCTCCTGGCTTCGGATAGGCTCAGCTCCAGCTGTTGCAGCCTTTTGAGGAATGAACCAGTGGATGAAAGACCTCTCTCTCTATCTCTTCCTCTGTAGCTGTGCCTCTCAAGTAAAAGATTTGTTTGCTTATTTGTTTGCTAGACACAAGTATAGCAAGAGACAGAGGAGAGAGATCTTCCATTTACTGGTTCACTTCCCAAATGGCTGCAGTGACCAAGGATGGGCTAAGCCAAAGCCAGAAGTCAGGAATTTCATCCGGGTCTCCCATGTGGGTGCAAAGGCCCGAGCATTTGGGCCATCCTCCACTGCTTTTCTAGGCACATTAGGAGGGAACTGGTTCAGAAGTGGAAAAGATGGACCTTGAACTGGTGCCCATATGGGGTGCTAGCTCTGCAGACCGTGGCTTAACTGGCTGTGCCACAGCTCCGGCCCCAATATTCTTCTTTTAATGTATTAATCTATTCAACAGAGCTTCCATCTGCTGTTACACTCCCCAGATACATACAATGGCCAGGCTGGGCTACAGCTGGGGACTAGGAATGCAATCCAGGTTTCCCATGTAGGTGACAGAAACCCATTTATTTTACCCATCACCCTTGCCTCCTAGGGTCTGCATCAGCTAGAGTAAAGCCAGAGGCAGATGTCAAACCCAAGCATTCTGATATGGGACACAAGCATCCTAACCAGCGTCTTGACTACTAGGGCTACATAAACACCTCAGAAAGGAAGAAAATTCTTAAATATTGTAAAACACTTCTGCATAATATATATACTTATATTCTTCTGTTTCCATGTAGAGGCAAGGAAAATTTTAGGATTTCAAAAAAAATTATTAAATGATAATGAGGTTTCCATGTGTACAGTAGTTATAACTGAAAGAAATTAGCACAAACTCTGTAAAAATACAGAAACAGTTAATCTCTGAAAATGTATATATTTATAAACTACCATATCAAATATTCTAGACAACAAAAGAATACATATTAACAGAGTGATGGTATCATCACCTACTATGTATCCTCTGGAGAGCTCTATACTCGAGAAAGAATTTTGCATAACAGGCAAACTAAGTTCTAGTATTTTTTTAAATAGTTTTGATGTTGGTGTTTAGTATCCATGGACCACACTTGAAGAACTGCTGCCCAGTGTCCATTGTTGTGAAGCAACAGGCTGAGCTGCTGCCTAATGTTACCTGAGAAAGCAGTAGCAGATGGCACAAGTACTGGGCTCCTTCTACCCAGATGGCAGACCCAGATGGAGTTCCAGGCTGCTGGATTTGGCCTGGTCTATCCCTGACCGATACAACCATTTGGGCAGTAAACCAGCAGAGGGAAGATATCTCTCTCTGTCTCTCCCTCTGTCTTTGTAACTCTTTCAAATAAAATCTTAAAAAAAAAAAAAAAACCTTCCCTCAAGATCAACAGCAAACCACAAAAAGAACAAACTTAAAACATACAGTAAAATATAAAGTCTAAATCCATATGTATCACTAATTATATTAAATGCTAATGGACTAAACACTCTGTTGAAAAGTGAATACTGTCAAAATGGTTTTTTTTTTTTTTAAGATTGATCTGTATCATAGTTTCAGAATGTATGTTACCATAAAGACATATTTGGAGATGGAGGAGTGTTTATTCTAGCCCTTTAAATACCCATGTCCCATATTGGATTTCTGGGTTCAATACCCAACCCTGGCTCTGGATTTCAGCTTCTTGCTAATGCATACCCTGGCAGGTAGGGTGATGACTCAAGTATTGGGTTCCTGTTACCCAAGTAGGGAATCTGGATTGAGTTCCAGTTCCCAGCTTCAGCACAGTCTAGTCACAGCCTTTGTGGACATTTGCGGAGTGAACCAGCAGCTCGGAGCTCACTCACTCTTCCATCTTTCTCTCTCTGCCTATCAAAAAACAAAAAAAGACAGATATAGATTGAAAACAAATAGATGGAAACTAGTATGTTAGATACTAGTTTCAGTAAGCATACCAGGCTATGATTAAATAGACTTCAAGACAAAGAGTGTTACCCAATATAAAAAGGTACATTTAATCAGGAAGATATAATAATGATAAATATGTGCATGGAGCCCAAATAATAAGAAACAGACAAAAGTAAGCCTACAGTCATAGAGCTTTTAATACCTAATCCTCAACAATTGATTTAAAAAATCAGTAAACATAGAAAATCTGAACAGTTTTCGTTGCCTGTGGGCTTTTTGATGCCCAATAACCTGAGGATCCACATACCTTTCAACTTAACATGGAAATGATTATCAAAATGAGCCATACAAGGGACCATAACACAAATATCAATACATTCAAAAAGATTGGAATCAGGGAATGTTCTCTGGCCACAAGGCAATTAAATATTGATAATATGGTTACATGTATGTGGAAATTATACAATATAAAATAACTCATAGGTAAAATGAGAACTCACAAGGGAAATTACAAAGTATTTCAAACTGAAAGTAAATGAAATACAACAATTTATGGAATGCAGCCAGAGTAGTAAAAAGAGAAAAGTATAGTTTTAAATGCTATATTGGAAAAGAATATAAAATCAGTGATTTAGGTTTCCTGTTTTGAATCACAGGGGTGGAGTACAGTAGAGAAACAGAAAAAAGGAGGGGGGGGGCTCCCAAAATTCAGTAGAAGGACTGAAGTGGCAAAGAATGGAAGTCAATGAAACTAAGTAATAAATTAAAGTCAAAAGTTGACTCTTTGAATACATAAGCAAATTTGATCTACAGGAAAAAAATATAAATACCATGAATGAAAGCATAGTGTGTCATTATAGAACTGTAGACCTTAAAAGATATCTAAGGGAGTATTATGACCTCCTTGCTGATAAATTTGACAAATGGACAAATTATTTTTTATAGATTTTTTTTAAAAATATTTATTTGAAAGGCAGAGAGAGAGAGAAGTCTTCCATCTGCTGGTTCACTCCCTAGATGGCCACAACAGCCAGAGCTGTGCCTTTCTGAAGCTGGGAGCTTCTTCCGGGTCTCCCACAAGGGTGCAGGGGCCCAAGGACTTGGGCCATCTTCCACTGCTTTCCTAGGCTATAGCAGAGAGCTGGATGAGAAGTGAAGCAGCTGGGACTTGAACCGGCAACCATATGGATGTCAGTGCTGCAGGTGGTGGCTCTTCTACCCACTATGCCACAGCGCTGGCCCCATGGACAAATTATTTTAAACATACAACTTGAGGCTGGTGCTGTTGCACAGCAGTTTAAACTGCCACTTGGGACACGTGCAAGCCGTATAGAATATCATTAAGTTCCAGCAACCGAGGTCCTTAACCAGCTCTATTCTAATGTGCCTGGGAAGCAAAAAAATGATGGCTGAAATACTCAAATCCTTGCCATGTATATGGGAGACCAGATGGAGTTCCTGGCTCTTGGCTTTAGCCTGCCCCAGCCCCACCTTTTGTGGCCACTTTGGGAATGAACCAGTGCATTGAAGATTGCTTTCTCTCTGTCACTCAGCCATTCAAGTAAATAAATCTTAAAATAAGTCCAACTTAACAAAAGTTGAAATACAAATCTAAGTCTCATTTTATTAAAGCAATTAAATTTGTTATCAAAAGTTTCCCTCAGTGATGGAGTGAGCATTGTGGCACAGCAGTTAATATGCCACTTTGGACACTCACATCCCATATTGGAGTGCCTGTTTTTAAGTCCCCACTCTGCGTCCAGTCCAGCTTGGGACTCAGCAGGTGATGGCTCAAGTAGTTGGGTCCTTGCCCCCTTGTGGGAGACCCAGATCGAGTCCAGGCTCCTGGATTCAGCCTCTTTTTCTCTGACTCTCTCTCTAATTCTGCCTTTCAAATTTTTTTAAAAACTGAATACAATAGCAAGACCTTTCTCTCTGTCTCTCTCTCACTAACTCTGTCAAAAAAAAAAAAAAACTGAATGCAATAAATAAAACTTAGAAAACAGTGACCTTTATACTGAGACAAAATACCTAATCAATATACTAAAAAAAAATACAAAATAACCAAGAAAAATTTATCACAGAAATGCCAGCTTGGCTTGTTTAGTATTTATTTCATTTTATTTGAAATGCACAAGACAGAAAAAGATCTTCCATCAGCTGGTTTATTCCCCCAAATACCTGCAACATCTGGAGCTGGGCCAGGCCAGAACCAGGAGCCAGGAACTCAACCCAGGTCTCCCACACAGGTAGCCATACCTACTGTCTCTAAGGGTGCACACCAACAGAAAACTGGAATTGGAAATGGAGCTGGGACTCAAACCCAGGCACTCTGATAAAGGATATAGGCATTAAAAGCATTGGGCATAACTACTGAACTAAATGCCTACCCCACAACATTGATTTAAACTTCAAAATCGATATAATTCACTGCATAAAGGGAATAAAGAATAAAAATCACACAATCATTTCTATATATATAGAAAAAGCATTTGACAAAATTTAGCACCCTTCATGATTAAAAACCGAAAAAATCAATTAGTCCCTCAGATAAAAGGGAATGGAAGGAAAATCCTCTTGACAAAAAAAAACTGTAAAAACTACAATCAAGGGGTCGTGTTGTGCTGTAGTGCTGCCTGCAATGCCAGCATCCCATATGGCCCTACTTCATGTCCCGTCTGCTCCACTTCCAACCCAACTCTCTGCTTATGGCTGAGGAAAGCAGTGGAAGATGGCCGAAATCCTTGGGCCCCTGCACCCATGTGGGAGACCTGGAAGCAGCTCCTGACTCCTGGCTTTAGCCTGTCCTAGCCTCAGCTATTGGGGCCATTTGGGGAGTGAACCAAAAGTTGGAAGATCTCTGTCCCTCCCTCTCTCTAACTCTGACTTTCAAATAAGCAAAGAAATCATTTAAAAATTTTTTTTTAAAAAACCCACAATCAACATCCTACTTAAATGTTGAATGCTGTGCACCTAAAATTGGGAACAAAGCAAGGAAGTTAACTCTTTAGTATTCCAATAAGGCAAGAAAAACAAAGGGTATAAATGGAGAGTTTCTAATTGCAGAACATGATTGTGGAGAACATCTTAAGGAATTTATACACCACTTTGAACTAATTGTATTTGGCAAGTTCTCAGTGTATAGTCAAAATACAAAAATGCATTTTTATATATATCAGGAATAATTAATTAGAAAATGAAACTTGAAAGACAATACCAACTACATGTAGTGTCAAAAAAAGGAGATACTTACGAGTAAATTTACCAAAAACTAGGCAACAGTTGTGTACTGAAGACTACAAAATATTGCTGAAAGTGACAAAGTCAGTGAGGTGATGCCATGTTCGTGGACTGAAAGACGCCGGAGTGTTAAGATGGCAGTTATCTCCAGTTTGATTTATAGATTCAGTATGATCCCACGCATACTCTTACTTTTGTATGTGTTAAAAGAGAAATTGATAAGTTGACAGGCTCATCAAGTTGTTTATGTTAAATATGTACATGTTTTTTGCACATCAGTTGTATAAACCTCAATAAAGTGCTTTTAAAAAATGGACATTTCCAAAAATTTGTACATAAATGAAAAGAACCTAAAATATTTATAGTGCTTCCCCATAGAACTTTTCTGTAGTGATGAAAATATTTTATACCTATACTGTTCAGTAGGAATGTGACTACTGAGCACTGGTAAGGTGGCTAGGCAATAGGAACTGAACTTTGAATTTAATTTAAATGTAAAATTCACATGGGGCTAGTAGCTACAACTGTAGGAAACTTTTTTTTTTTTTTGCAGAAAGTAACCCTGAAAAAAAAAATGTACCACATTACTTTGAATCTTAATATTAAACTATAATTATTGATATAGTATGCTACTGGCATAAGAATAGACAAATAGTTGAGTAGAACAGAATGGGAACTTAAAAATCAATCCACATTTACATGACCTTTTAATTTTGTCTCCAGAAAGGAATTATATTCTCAAGGGAAAATTTGACAAAACCTCTTTTAACCATTTTCTTACAATTTTAAATGAATATTTATATGATCATGATATGCTTAGGTGTGGGTAATATTTCTTAAATAATCACCTCTAAATCTTAAATATTCCTTTTGAACAAAATAAATGACAATATTTTTAACTTCAGGAAGGTAAAGTTTTTAATTTGTTATTTATATAGCTGGAACAAATTTTGTGTTTCATATGTATTTTTAGGAACATAATAATAGTTTTCACCTTCCCTCTCTTCCTCCCACCCTCCCTCCCTCTTTTCTTCCATATTTTTCTTTTAATTTTTGCAATGACATACTTTCAATTACTTTAATCACAGGCTTAGTCTTCCACTAAATAAATAATTCAACAAGTAGTAGTAGAAAAACCATTGCTCCTCAGAAGTATAGACAAGGGCTGTAAACAGTAATCACTCTTTAAGATGTCAATTTCACTTATATACTTTTTTTTGTACTCTACGTGTTAGCACAAAAAAACATGAAATTTGTCTTTTTGGGACTGGCTTACTAAGCATAACGGTCTCCAGTTGTATCCATTTTGTTGTGAAAAACAGGGTTTCATTCTTTTTTATGGCTGAGTAGTGTTGCATCATATATATATATACCACAATTTCTTTATCCGGTCATCATTTGATGGACATCTGGGTTGATTCCATATCTTGGCTATTGTGAATTGAGCTGTTATAACATGGGGTTACAGATAACTCTCTCATATGCTGATTTCATTGCCTTTGAGTAAACTCCCAGGAAGGGAATGGCTGAGTCATGTGGCAGATCTGTTGTCAGATTGCTGCGGAATCTACATACTCTCTTCCATAATGGCTGTACTTGTTTATGTTTCCACCAACACTGTATTAGGATATTGGATGATAGCCATTCTGACTGTGTTGAATTTGCATTTCCCTGAGGCTAGTGATCCTGAGCATCTTTTTCTTTTTTTTTAAATTGTTTATTTATTTGAAATAGTTACAGAGACAGGGAGAGACAGAGAGAAAGAGAACTTCCATTTGCTGTTTCGTTCCCCAGATGAGTGCAATGGCCAGTGCTGGGCCAGGCCAAAGCCTGGAGCTAGGAGCTTCTTTCAGGTCTCCCACATGGGTCACAGGGGCCCAAGCACTTGGGCCATCTTCAGCTGCTTTTCCCAAGCCATTAGCAGGGAGCTGGTTCACTGGCACCCATATAGGATGCCATTGTTGCAGGTGCCGGCTTTGCCTGCTGCTCCATGCACTGAAGTAGCACCTTGACAGTAGGGACTCCATTTTGGAGCACTTGAGACTCCACTCTGGGAAAGCAACCCCCCCACACACACTGTGAGATTCTGGTCTGAAACTATGATCTAAAACAGTAGAACAATAGCAGTCCACTACATCACACTTGGCAGAGCATAGGAACCCCCTAGCATAATTGTTCAAGCTTGAAAGTAGAAAGGTTGCACCTGGGTTAATGATAAAAATGTAATTTGTCTATGTCCTACATATAATTAAAACCAATACCTAGATTAATGTCAGGATTATAAGATTGTAACTGGTATTGTCAAGATTATAATTGATACTAGTTTCACATAGGTTTTAGGTCAGCTTGACCCCGATAACCATGTATTCCCCCTTGTTCCTAGCAACCATGAATTCTCCTCCCGATTTTGTGGTTTTTGCCTTTATAAACCCTGTTGCTTTAGGCTTCAGGGTCGAGAGTTCTTTAGGGCATGAGCCCACTCTCCACCGCCGGCAAATAAAGGACCATCAAATTTTATCAATGTGTGGAGCTCCTTTGTTCATACTCGCTCAGGTACAACAGCACCAGCCCCAATCCTGAGGATCTTTTCATGTGCCTTTTGGCCATTTGTATTTCATCCTTTGAAATACAAAGGCCTGTTCATATCTTTAGCCAAAAATCCTTGCAATCCATATATCTGAGAAAGTATTGATCTCCTCCAAATGTAAAGATCTTCTACTATTCAATTTTAAAAATATTTGAATAGATTCTTCACAAAGAAGACTTACAAATTAGCAAACTGTCATTAATCATCAATGAAAGGCAAATTCAAACCAATATATTGCTGCACATCTACCAGCATCACTAAAATTAAAAAGATTGACAACCCCAAATGAGACCTAGGATTGGACACTTGTATAGAGCAACTGTGGAACTCATACTGTGTTGCAAGTGTAAAATTGTACAATCGTATGGAAATGGATCTGGCAATTTATTTTTAATTTATGGCAACCTCTTAATATAGCTGAACTTCTATGTACCATAATATGACCACTGCTAGGTATTTATCCAGAAGAGTGAAAGCATATATCCGAAAAAAGAATGTGTTCACAAATGCTCACAGAATTTGTCCATCAGCAGAAATATGAATAAACAATCTCGTATACAGAGGAATTAGTCCCATTTTGCTGGGGCAATTTGCTAAGATATGGGGCTTGAAGTACTGAAAACCAGAAAGACTTGACCACTCTAATTGTCCTATTAATAAAAAGAACTAATACATCCAAAAACGTGGATGAATCTTAAAAACATTATGCTGAATGGATGAAACCTACAAAAGTGTTCAAGTTCTATGATTCCACTTCTATGAGCTTCTAGAACAGACATAGCCAAGTTGTGAAAACAGAGGCAGAAGGGTATTTGCAGATGAGGGTTTGGCTTATGGGAAAAAGAGTTTAAGGGAGCTTTTCTGGAGTGATGATAATGTTCTATTTTAGTGGAGATTTGGATTTAACTGGTGTATACATTTGTCAAAACTCAATGGTAAATTAAGGTTTGTGCGTATCAGCATGCTAAAGGGATCTGTAAACAGATACTGTTCATGATATGGACACTGAGGTTCTTAGGAGTAAGATGCAACCTGCTTTAGGTTTTTGGTGGTTTTTTTGTTTTGTTTTGTTTGGTTTGGTTTTTTGACAGAGTGGACAGTGAGAGAGACAGAGAGAAAGGTCTTCCTTTGCCGTTGGTTCACCCTCCAATGGCCGCCACGGCCAGCGCACTGCGCTGATCCGAAGGCAAGAGCCAGGTGCTTCTCCTGGCCTCCCATGGGGTGCGGGGCCCAAGCACTTGGGCCATCCTCCACTGCACACCCTGGCCATAGCAGAGAGCTGGCCTGGAAGAGGGGCAACCGGGACAGAATCTGGCACCCTGACCGGGACTAGAACCCGGTATGCCGGCACCGCAAGGTGGAGGATTAGCCTATTGAGCCGTGGCGCCGCCTCAATGGATTTTCTTTAAATGAGATATGTAGATGTCAGACATGGGGGAAGGAGAATTATTCCTCAAGGATTGTGTCTGAATGAATTGTGTTCTGGCTTTATTCATTTTGGAGATGTTTTATGCAACTTTTTAATAACATTTTCCATATTGCTGAGTTCTTATTTTTCATTTCATAATTTGTATTTTCCAGGATGAAACATTTCATTTTCTAAATCAGTGGGCTTTTTTCATTGTTTTATGTGTGTAATTTGACTACAGGTTTTTTTTTTTTTAATTGCTTTGGTATTATTGATCCTTTGTTCTTTCCTCACAACTTTTTAAAAAAGTGTTTACAGATTTAATCACAGTCTGTATAATAGCATATTTCTTTCTCAGTCATTTGATTTCTCAAAATAATGAATTTAAACTTTTGTAGTTATTTTAGAGGATTGTAATACAACAGTGCTTTCTAGTTCTTGTTACCTTACTTTAATAATACAGTACTCTTAAAGTTAGATTTCTATTGGTTTTCAAATTAATTTTTAATCAACTTTTTTGGACTCACAAATATAAAATACATATTGTAAAAATGTTCAGGTATAATTTTTAAAATTTAATCTTGCCATCGTTTTATTTATTTTCACATGTGCCTTATGTTATAGTAGTAGTTTAGTTCAGGGAAGATACTGTTACTGTCACAGCACTTTTAAAGTATCTGTGATCTTTTCTTTCTCCTTGTATACCTGGAAGGTGTATTGTTCTTATAAGCAACTTAGTCATAATCATGGCTCCGCATACTGACAGACCCAGCTTACCTAATAAACATTTTAATAACCTACTTGTTTCTTGAAATTAATAGATTTTAACCTATCTACTCATATAAAATTAAAGGTAATTGCCCTAATTGTAATTTAAAGAGGATATTAAAGAACAATAATTACTACATTTTTAACTGTGTAAAACTGGGGGCTTGGTATATTAGCAGGTGTTTGTATCCAGACGTAGAAACCATGAACAAGGCAGCTACAAGTGCAGAGTCCCAGGTGTGACGCAGCAGTCACTTACCTACCACAAGCAGTATTTCTGGCGCTGTCTGGATTTTCTGCAATATTTGAACACCGCTTGATAAATTCTGAACAAAATAAAGTACAAATTTGCCTTAATTTACACAGTTTAATGTGATTCTAGCAATTTTGGAATAGCTCCGCAAACATAAACCTCCTTATGTAAAACTGAGTTGGGTTCTGGCTGAGATATCATAGCCGGGTTTTTCATCTTCACGAGTACCAGGAGGACAGGTGAATGCTGTGGAGGTCAGAGGACAGCTCTCCCGCGTGGGGGACTCCCCTGTGAACTGCAGGCCGGGGCTGCCCCGAATGCCAGAGTGTCCCCCGTGGTCACTGTGTCAAACAGCACAGTCTTCAAGACACGGACTTAGCATCCTTCTGAAGTGCCTCTCTGGATTGGCTCCCTCTCAGAATGTTTTTGGTACATAATACAAAATACATAGAAACACAAAGGAAATCAAGTGTTACTGAAACAGACCCCGAGCTAATCCTGCCAGAGGTGATAACCCTTCCCTCTCCAGTACACACACTACAGTTGAACACACTAATTTATAAAAGATGTCTGTGTTGGGGGAAGTAGTGAAAGCCAAAGACTTAAAATATGGATTTGAAAGTACTTTTGGGAACCTAGATTATTTTAGCAGCAACATAATGGCATCAAATGGGGACTAATAGAATAGAATGGAGTCAATAGCATAGGAACTGTATTTCTATTCTGATTTGGTATCCGAAATTTTGTAGGCTACTGCTTCTATTTTCTAGTCTTTTGTCTCTATGACTAAACCTCCTTTCTAATTAACATCAATTAAAATTCAGACCTTTCACCAACTTATTTATTCATGTTACTTAAGAAAATAAGGTAACCTTGGAGAACAGTCTTCTTCCAGCTGCCTGGCACGTTTGCAACATACTAACTTGTAGCTATTAACCACAAGCTCTTCTGGGAAGGGAGTTTGAAGGCCAGATAATCAAGGGTATATTTGAGTACGTGCTTTCTCTGCTTTCCAGGAGTACTTTGCAAGCAGTGACCATACTGTGTATGGATGAATAACTTCATGACAAATGTGCAGACTGTGACGATGATTTTCATTTCTTTTAGGGTATGTCTCTGTGCCAGATTGTCGTTGTAGGCTCTGTAGTCATTCTTCTCTACTCTTCCAGAGCTTGTTATAATTTGGTGGTGATCACCATCTCTCAGGATACACTAGAAAGTCCGTTTAATTATGGTTGGGATAATCTGTCAGATAAGGTAAGTACCTACCACATACAATGTGGTAATTGTTAGCCTTCAGAAGGAGGATTTTTTAGCATTTGACCTACAAACACTTTCATGGGATCTCTGTCTACTATGAGGAATCAGATTCAAAGCTCTGTATTTAAAAATCATCATCTGCAGGCTGCCATTGTAGCACAGTGCGTTCAACCACTGCGTGCAACACTGGCATCCATATAGGAGCAGTGGTTCGAGTCCAGCTGCTCCACTTCTGATCCAGCTCCCTGCTAATGCACTTGGAAAAGCAGCAGGAGATGGCCCACGTGGGAGGCCTGGATGGAGTTCTAGGCTTCTGGTTTCAGCCTGAACTAGCATAGGGTTTTGTGGCCATTTGCAGAGTGAACCAGCAAATGGAGGATCAAGCTCTCTCTTTTCAAATAAATCTTTTTTTTTAATTAAACTTTTATTTAATGAATATAAATTTCCAAAGTATAGCTTATGGGTTACAATGGCTTCTCCCCTCCCATAGCTTCCCTCCCACCCGCAACCCTCCCCTTTCCCGCTCCCTTTCCCCTTCCATTCATGTAAAGATTCATTTTCAATTCTCTTTGTATACAGAAGATCAGTTTAGTATATATTAGGTAAAGATTTCAACATTTTGCCCATATAGCAACATCAAGTGAAAAAACTACCATTGGATTACTAATTATAGCATTAAATAGCAATGTACAGCACATTAAAGACAGAGATCCTACATAATTTTTTTTTTCAAATTAATTAATTTTCTATGCCATTTCCATTTTAACACCAGGTTGTTTTTTTTTTTTTCATTTCCAATTCTCTTTATATACAGAAGATCACTTCAGTATATAATTAGAAAAGACCTCATCAGTCTGTGCCCACACAGAAACGCAAAGTATAAAAATACTGTTTCAGTACCAGTCATAGCATCACTTGGCTTTAGATGACACATTAGGGACAGATCCCACATGGGGTGTAAGTACACAGTGACTCCTGTTGCTGACTTAACAATTTGACACTCCTGTTCATGGCGTCAGTAATCTCCCTAGGCTCTAGTCATGAGTTGCCAGGGCTATGGAAGCCTTTAGAGTTCGCTGACTTTGATCTTATTCCGATAGGGTCATAGTCAAAGTGGAGGTTCTCTCCTCCCTTCGGAGAAGGGTACCTCCTTCTTTGATGGCCCCGTTCTTTCCACTGGGATCTCACTCACAGAGATCATTCATTTAGGTCTTTTTTTTTTTTTCCATGATATCTTTTTTAAAAATCATCATTTTCGGGACCAGCATTGTGGCATAGTGGGTAAAGCAGCTGCTGTCATAACTAAATAAATCTTTCTGAAAAAGAAAGAAAACATTAAAAAAGACATCATTTTCACAGCAGTCTTTGGCCTGATAGTTAAGATGCGTACACCCCACATCAGACTACCGTACTTGGCTGCAGCTCTTGGCTCTGTCCTCCTAATGCAGACCCTGCGAGGCAGCGGTGATGGCTCAAGCGGTTGGGTTCACCTACGTGAGAGACTTGGGTTAAATTCCCAGCTGCCGGCTTCAGCCTGGCCCAGCCTGGCCCATGGCAGGCACAGGGAAGTGAACTAGAGGAATGGAATACGCTCACTCTCTTCTCTCTCCTCTCTGTGTTCCTCTCCCATTCTGTCTCTTTGCCCCTCAAATTTAAAAAAATAAATAAATAAATAAATAAAACTGTTTTACAGAAAGAAATCTAAACAACAAAAATTTATGTAAAAATCTTCTTTGGTGAATTAGCTTCCTATCATTAGCCAGTGAATTTGGGTCTGTCTTTAAATTGTTAGGAAGAAATTAACTTCCCCCAACCAAGAACTTTGTTTAGTTTTAGTATTTGTTTAGCTCTAGATATTTGAATAATGATGTTCCTTGTTTCACTGACATTACCAGTCTTTTAGCATTTATTGAAAGGCAGATGTACAGAGAGAGAGGGATCTTCCACAGACTGGTTCATTCCTCAAATAGCTGCACTGCCAGAGTTGAGCCAGACTGCAGCCAGGAGCCTGGAGCTCCATCTGAGTCTCCCATATGGGTGACAGGGGCACAAGCACTTGGGCCATGTTCCAATCCTTTGTCAGGTACATTTGTAGGGAGCTGGACTGGAAGTGAAGCAGCCAGTGCTCCAACTGGCACTCATGTGAGATGCCGCCATCACGTGCCATGGCTTAATCCACTGTACGATAATGCCAGCTTCGGTGTTATCAGTCTTAATAACAGGACAGCATTCATGGTTACTTGGCTGTCCAGATATTTGCTACAGTAATCTTCAGTACTCTGTTTCAGGTCTTTATATTAATTTAACTTTGTACTGAATGCAAGGCATCCTGGAATGCCATTTTTCATTTATTGTTCTAAGAAGGAACTTTTATACATGGTTCTATGTGGCTGATTATCTTCACTACTTCTCCCATTTCCTTCTTCCAACATCTGATAGGACAGAAACAAATTCATTATGTAAGCTAGGCCCAAAAGCATACTTTAAGTGGCCGTTGAGCTGAGTGACTTAACAGGTCACATTTCTTTACAGGTATAACTCTGAGTAAGTACTATTTTGCCCATGAAGCACTGGAACAATAGTAGTTACTATATAAGTAACTCTCTACAGACTGTGGGCCCACACGTGAGATCATTCTGTGTTACCCAAATATTAAAATTATCTCCACAAACTGATGCATTGAGGAAGTTAGCAGCTTTCTGTTCTACTTAACATCAGAGTATCTTTATGTCCCTTAATGGATAAGTTTCGTAAGAGAAATGACAAAACAGAAAATGTTAGCATTCATATACCTGTAGTTGATACTCTAATGTACTCAGTTAAACAAGTTAATTGTGGATGGTGATTTCTTATACATAATACAGACATATAAATGTCTCTGCCATGTTATATTTACAGGCTCATGTAGAAGACATAAGTGGAGAAGAGTACATAGCGTTCGGAATGGTCCTCTTCCTGTGGGAACATGTGCCAGCATGGGCAGTGGTACTCTTTTTCCGTGCACAGAGACTGAACCAGAATTTGGTATGATACCATAATATTCCAATGCTGCTTCTCCTTGTTTTTGGAAACAATTGTGGGACATTTACATTGATTTCCTATTTTTGACCAAGTTTAAGACTAAAAATCATTACAGAGTTTAGCCAACTCTCTTGTATGAAACATAGACCCTGATATGCTATGTAATGCTCTGTTCACAGGCACCTGCTGGCATGATAAACAGTCACAGTTACAGTTCCAGAGCTTACTTTTTTGACAATCCAAGACGATATGACAGTGATGATGACTTGCCAAGACTGGGTAGTTCAAGAGAAGGAAGGTAAATATAACAAAAGTTACTGAATTAGCACTGAAATAGATTGTGAACAAAGGTAAGCTTTCACCAAAATATGAAAAGGGTGATTTGGTGATATGCCTTTAAATAAGATCATATAATATAGGAGCTTCAAGTTGTAGATGTTAAACCCACAGTGGGACCTGCCATCTGATTCAAAGTCTGTGGAGTACTGTGCTACAAGAAATGCCTTTTGAAGGTAAAATCGTATCATGTTGTTAGAGGATCCTATGTTGGTTCAGAAGGGAGGGGGAACAGCAGGGAAAGAATACTGTCACCGTGATTATATATCTGTGCCCTTACCCTTAGCGCTATTCAGCATCCACAGAGAAAACCTTGAGAAAACTCTTAGGAACCTTAGATGCCATAGGAAATGCCAGGCCCTCCTTGTTCCAAAACCATCGCAGCTAATTAACTGGTATATTGTCAGCTACTTGTCAGGACAAAGGGAAAATCTTAATGCACACCTGTGTGATTCTTTCATCTTGATACTACATTTTCTGTAACCCTAACTTTCCCTGGACAAGTCACTTAACCTTTTTTGGAGCTAGTTGTTCATCTCTAAAATGGGGATGATAAAAAGAAAAGCAAGTCTGAAAAACAAAATAGGAATAACAGAACCTTTTTCACTGGATTGTTGTGAAGATTGGTATGTGTATATACATAGACACGTATCTTAGAATACAGCCTACCATACAGTAATCACTATACCAATTGGCATTTACTCATCTTTATGTAATATGTGGTGCAGGCTCAAGGATAATGGAAAAACCATTAAGTTGCATAGAAATTCGTTATTTGGTAAAGAACGTATTTCAATATATTTGACACTAACTGTAGTTTTAAATTCACTGAAAGATTTTCAGCAATGCCAGTGTGGCTTCTTGTATTCTGATCGCAGTCCTATGGCTTCTTTGCCCTTTTTTGTTGTTGTTGCAGCTTATCAAATTCGCAAAGTTTGGGCTGGTACGGCACCATGACTGGGTGTGGCAGCAGCAGTTACACAGTCACCCCCCACCTGAATGGACCTGTGACAGATACTGCTCCTTTGCTCTTTACTTGTAGTAATCTAGATATGAACAATCACCATAGCTTATATGTAACACCACAGAACTGACAGCATTATCAAGTTGTGATTCTTGAATTGTTTTTCATAAATGTGTATATTCGACATGTTTAAATTCCATCTATGTAAACATTCCATTATTTGTTGCAACTGAAGACAAAATCTGGAAATGTGGCTGAGTCTGGTGGAGACCACAACTACTACTTTTGATCTCTGCACAGTAACATGAAATAAAACGGAAAGACTGGAGTAGAAGAGAGATGAGATCTCAAGGCACTTGATGGCCTCCAAACACCCTGACTTTGGAACATCAGATGCATACTTGCATATTTGCACTTTGACCTTTGATCTGGAAGAGTATACACTGCAGTCCCCAAAGTCATACTCCAGTGTCCGCCCTGGAACGTTACCGTACACCAATCTGGAAGGCAGCTTTCCTACGTAAATCAAAGCCTGTGTATTCACTGGTTGTTCTCTGTGTGGAATTCTTACCCCATTACAGATTTATAGTGTGAACAGTGCACAGAATGAAGGCATAAAAATATTATTTTTAAAAATCTAAAATAATGTAATCATTGAAGACAGTTCTCATAAGCATGATTTTAATATACCAATTTAAATTATTCAAACAATCACTTTAGACAAATTACAGTGGTCATTCTTCTCAGTGATGACCAGCAGCATTCTTTGGAAAGCCATGGCAGTTGGTTCAAGAGCAACACATACCTGTGAAAATTGTGTGGCTCCTCTGATTAGAAGCACTCAAGCAATTATTTTGTATGATTAAGATATATGTGGTAATTTAAGCATGATTCTTCAAGAAAGCAATAGAGATTTTTGCATAGGAAGATTTTACCAGAAACTTCTTGGGACTAAACAAGTTTACAGATGCATTTGAGATTTATAAAATGTGAAGTCAAGTTAAAACGTGAATACATTTTCAAAAGCATTCGATTTATTTGAAGCAAGATCTAACTGATCTCACTGAATCAGGATCGTCCTCAGGTAAATTAAACCATGATATGCTATTGCCATGAACTCAAGTGCAATACTTTGTAAGACACACAATTCCTCCTTTAATTTTCACATTTTTATACTTTGTAAATGGGCAAAGCCAAATTAAATTGAATTCAAATTAATCCCAGCACTAGACTGAATAACAAAGCAAACTTTGGTAAATGTATGAACTAGGTAGGTATAGAGGTTAATAATATTGGAGTACTTTTAAAATTAAAACTGACGTGAACATCCTACCCCAATTCTAAAGAATTTATATTTGGTGAACATAGATAACACAGAATTTGTAAATGCACTTTCTACTAGTGTCTGTCTGAAAAGTACATGCTGAATACCTCAAGATGCCAAGGGAACAGGCAACATTGGGAAGTTGTCACAACGTGCTTAAGGACAACTAATTATGCACAATTGTGTGCTCATCTATTTCTTCAGAACTGGAATTAGTACAACTGTTCTGTCTTCTATTTTCATTAAAAAGTTGTTTTACTTAAGATATCTTTGAACTTCTTCATACCTGATGCGGTAACTCCACAAAAGTGTTAACAGTGAAACCCTAAGGAAAAAATGAAATTGTTTAAAGCTTTCTATCTTTCAGGAGGCTGGGCCACAGCCAAATTTCTTCTTTTAATGCTAATAACTGTAAATTCAATCAGAAGCATACTTACAAGTGTTACTTTGCATTTGTTTATAAATTCTCTCATTATAACCAAATTATTTTAAAATTCATAGCATTACTATGAACAACGTAACAGTGTGTTTCCACTGTGACTTCAGTTCCTAGGTTTCTTTGCAGAATGCCCAGTTTGTTTTGCTATTCATGTGAGGTATGTAATTACCAAGAGCTAGCAAAGATCTGTGCTGTGTTTGTTAATCCTTGGGGTTCAGTGTGATAAAATAAAATTTTTCTAGTAAGGCTTCCAGAGATGATGATCTTGTTTGACTAAACGAAGAGTACTTTAAATTCTTTTTCAAAGAAAATTTGGTTCCTTCAGCAGCATTAGTTGATTGTACCAAATTTGAGATTTGCAAGTTAGTTCTTATCACTAGGGTACCTAAATTCTTGGATTTGTCTTCTTACACCCATTTCACACCGTATATCACCAAAGATAAAGAAAGGTTAACTCTGGCCCACGTTTTGCTTAAAAATTGCAACGCACTGGGAGCACTTTAAGTTTGGTCTCGAAAGAAATAGTTGTTGATAAAATCAAAGGGCTACCAATTCCCTGTTCACCTTGCACTGAAGCACATGACGACAACTTCAAACCTTCCTTTTTGTTGTTCACTGATGAGACGAGTGATTTCCATTGCCTAGTGTGTAAATCTACAGTGGTTAGCAGTATTTGTTTTTATCGTTTCATTTGAGTGGTCATTAATTTTGAAACTTTTACCACTCACTGTAGTTGGCTGTAATTTTATGGAAGATGTAATTTATAGCAAAAATGGCTTTTTTATGCATAGCTGCTTTTTTTATTGTTTAACAGTGTTTCTCAGCTATCTAACCAGTTTCCGACTGGCTGTAAAAGTATAGCTGTGGCCAATGAATGTATTTATTTGTTGTTTCACTAAGTTGTAACAAAAAAAACAAAAAAAAAAACACCCAATACTGTTAAAAATAAAAGTGTTTGTGCTTTTATTTGGAGGTCTGGTTTTCTTATTTTCTTAATGGACCACACTAAGTTTCTGTCACATAAAGATAAAAACGCTAGTGCTACCAAAGGGGGAAAAAAAAAAAAAACAGGAGTTACAAATGAATTTGCCTTTAGTATTATTATAATTGCATCAGAATGTCTTATCACTTAGTACTATATACCAATTTGATATAAAGTACTATACATTTTACTTTAAAATACCAATGTGATTATATATTCAATCCTTATTCAGACATTAAGCTAAGAAAAATCTTCTATATGAGATCATTTGTAACCTCTCTTCTCCTCCTCTTAGAATCTTAAATAGGAACCCATTTATTCAGCCCTAATCCCAGCTGTGCTCTGTCTATTCGAGAAATTCCTCAACGATGCTGCCTCTTCCCTTGGAAGTTTTCGGTCTTTCACGACCACGCCACATCCTGAATGCAGTTCAACTCCTTGGGAGTGTACTGCTCCTTGCTGTGAAGTGGACAGAGCGAAGGTAGCAGCTTTAATGTAATAAAATTGTCACTTCACACACCGTTTATTTAACAAACATTTATTAAATGTCCATATACCAACAGCTGTGCCATGGAGATGCCCAGGTGAACAGTTCCTTTTCCTGCCCTTAAGGAGCTCACATTCTAGTAAAGGAGACTCTGAAACACAAATACAGTACAGTAAGCACGATAGAGGTAGGCTGTAATTACAGTGGCGACGGGGAAGAGGAAGGTACGGTTTCGCGGTGGAGATGTCTTGCTGGGCTTGCAAGGATGTCTGGAATTTTCCTGGCAGCAACATGGTTACGGCATTTGATGCAAAGAATCCAGCACTGGGGTCACTGGAGAATGCGTAAGCCTGTTTTCTCAGAACACTGGACAGGGAAGACATTTGAGAAGAATTTGTACAGGAAGCAAAGGAGTCTGGCTTTCTCCTGAAAGTTCAGGAGGTCACAGAGAGGTGTTAAGGAGGGAGTCGTGTTTTCAGAGGGCTTCTGGTAATACCGTGCAATGGCAGCAGGGAGATAGGCTGGTTCTAAGTAGACAGGTCTGTGTAGCACTTCCAGGAACAGCAATGGAGATGGTAAGACAACGATGTAACAGAAAGGTGATGGGAAAACCTTTAAATACCAGATTTTAGTTAAGGAGCAAGTGGGAGGTGACAAAGTGAAAGGAATATTCTTTCAAAATGATTGGCTATTTAAAAAAAAAAAAAAAGAGGATGGCATAAAATGAGAGTGAGTGAGGTATCTGCATAATGTTGCCATCTACGTCCATCTTCCGTATTTCAGAATCCAAAAAGCATCCTTAAACTTTTAGAGAAGGCCATCACGTCAAGTCCTCCGAGTCTCCAGGACGACTGGTTTAAATTAGTTCATGTCTTTTTTTTTTTTTTCCTGCCCTACTCGAGCAAATGAGGGGGAAAGGAAAAGAGGACACACACAGTTCAACAGGCCCTTTGCTGGTTCCCTTCAGGTACACTGCATATCCGCCACTCACGGCTGACAAAGATTTACTGGATCCCGGCCACAAGGGACGCAAGTAGACAGAAGTGTACACTGACATTTGTACACATTACATACACAAGCCCTGCTTTACTAACGAGGGGACATCTCAGCGTGTCACACCTGCTAAGACGCACACACAGAGGGCACACTGAGTTTGAGGTATACAGTTTCTTTTTCCTTACAATCGCTTGTGATATTAATTCCTAAACCTCTTCAAATATTTTTATCAATAAAGAGTTTTCACTGATGAAAAACTCCCAGAGTTACAGTGCAGCTTTAGGGAGGCAAGGAAAATGAGCTTTGTGTATAAAAAACTAAAATTATCACTGTGTCAGATCAAGCATAAAGACAGTGACAAAACGCAAGAACTTTAGGTTGGAGCTTGACACGATTCTTTATTCTAAGGCTTAGTGTAGGATTTTTTTTTTTTTTTCTGAGAAAATCGTTTCTAGAAAATTACTCACTTTTATACACTGAAGGTTTTACGGTTAAACGGGCATGATCCTGGAACAGACTTCTAAATGACTGAGGGAAAAATCGTGTGTGTGTATATAAATCCAGAGAGCAGAAAGGATAAAGCAAACTTGCTGACTGTCGGCAAAAGTTATTTGTCCTGTTGTTGAAATATTTCTGTAAATTTGAAATTATATAAAAATAAAGTCTCCTCAAAATTGTATTCAGGATTAGGGTCAGCATCTTGAGAATATATAATCTGTTAATTTTTCACATCTTTAGAAATCTCCTGTGATCACTGCACCTTTCTACCACCAAAACAACCCAAAATAAGTAGCAGTAGAATCCTAAAAGTGACTCTTTTTATACCAATACATTTTCAGGTTGCCAGATAAAACACAGGACTTTCAGTTAAATCTGAATTTCAAACAATGAATAAATTTTAGTATAAATAAGCTTGAAATAGTGCATGCAAGACACTTTTTAAAAAAAACTAGTTTTTCTGAAATTCAAATCTAACTGGATATTCTGTGTTTTTATTTGCACAACCTGGCAACTCTGAGTGTACTGAAACACCCCGGGTGGCTAATGGGGAGTCCCTCCCAGCTCGAGCTGTCTGTGTATTTCCTTTCCTATTGAAGGCTGGTCACATCTGCCACACTTTTATTTATATTATGTTTTCTTACACAAAACTTCAGTTTGAAAGACTTAAAACATAATTTACTTGGTTTTATCTTATGTGCACTTGATAATCCTGCTTTTATCCGCTATTAAACTTGAAAATTTGTACCACATTCTCAAAGTTAACTTTTACTCACAATACATAGACTTTGCACAATTTTAAAAAACAAACTGTTTACTTAATAGAATTCTCCTTTTACAAAAGCAGCTTTATATAAAATGTTTGGCTTGAGACTGTCGCTTCTGTTACGCCTCTGAATGAAATCCCACTCTTTGGCCTCCACTGTCCAGAAACAGGCACATTTCATCTTGTTTTCTTTAATGAATATTTTGTAACAAGTTCCTGAAGTTTTCTAATTCTTTCACACTCGTAGAAATTCTGTAACCAAACAAAAAATTTCACTCAGAAGCCATCTTAGAGGAATTTTTCTCTAAAAGTTATTTATTTTGCATTTTTAGACCATAGAAACTTCTTTTTAAAGTTTTTTAAATTTCAGCAAATTTAAAGGTACCTAAACCATTTAATCTGCCTTAATGTGGTTTTATTGTTCAACATGATAAAGCTATGATAACACTGTCCACAAGTTAGTTCTTCTGGTATTAAAGAATTAAAATATGTAAGTATGAAGAACCTAACTATTAAAATACTCTTGTACTCTTAAGTATTCATAAGTATATTCACTTACTTACTATGAGACATTAAAGTACATAAATATCTAGTAGAAAATAGTATGTATATATGTGTGTTAGAATATTTAGGCTAAACTTGATCAATAAATATGTTCATAAGTGTAGTATTAAAGTACATAAGTATAAAGTATCTAAATATTGAAATACATATTTTAAATCTGCATAAATGTACAAACTCAGTAAGATGACTACTGAAATATAATTAAACCAATAATTATAAAAGTCAATAAATGAAAATAAAGAATATCAGCAAATGACAGTGTATGTCTACACACCTGAAGCATTTTATCAGATCACAAGACTCTGGAATGAAATAATTTCAGTGAAGATACTCCTTACCCAGTTTCCCCAGAGAGTATATGTGCTACATTAGACTCCCCTGACTAGCAAAATCAATTTTAGTACATTCAAACGTACCTTCCAAATGCATTAAATAATGATACTATTTCTTGTCTGGTTAGCTGGAATTCATAACTGGATCCACTTTCTGGCATATTTGCTATCAATTTTTCGGAAAACAGGATCTTCAGAGCAGTACCCAAACCCTGAGTCTATAAGAGAAATAAAAAAAAGGAAAAATAAGAAAATTCTTCAGGCAAAGGATAAAAGAGGACATGAGACTGAGCTAGGTTTGCTTACCTGAAGCTTTCCCCAGAGTCGACATTTAAAACAACCAACGCAATCCATGATTCTTGAGATATTTCTAAAATGTAGTCGAAAGTCCTCCTAAAAACAATTTAACAGAATTTTATTAAGATGAAGTATTTAGTCAACCAGTGTTCTCTCTTCAGTCCTTTCCACATGCTTCATGCTGTGCAAGGTACTATGGGGTCCAAAACCAGGAGAGAGAGCGAGCTGTCACCAGCGCCTCCCGCATATGGGACCCTTTACACAATCTCAATCTACACTGCAAATCCAGAAATATGCATGATTATAATAAACATCGAACAAATTAAAAATACAGGATTCAAAAAGGTTAGGTAACTTGCCGAAGTTTCAATGTCTAGTAAACAGCAAACAAAGAACATAGGCCTGCCTCACTGCAAAGCTAAACCATCTGAAAAATGTACAAAGGTAGGGAGCATGGGTATTTACTTCACCTAGGGATTAAGATCCCGCATCAGTGTGCCTGAGTTCACTTCCCAGCAAAAGCTCCTGACTCCAGCACACTGCTAATGTGAAGTCGAGGCCGCCATGGCGATGGCCAAGTTGCTGGATTCTTTCGACCCAGATGGGAAACATGCATTTTTGTTTCTGGCTCCAGTCTGGCACCACTCCTCTCCCTACCACTGCAGGCATCTGGGGAGTGAATCAACCGATGGGCATTTTCTCACATTTTCTCTCTCTCTCTTTCAAATAAAGACATTTTTTAGAAATACACACAGGTAGCTTAATTGTGGAGGCCTGCTGCATGTGATGATTAACCATGTGTCGGTGACAGGTGACGGGAGGCCAGGACTTGAGCACACTGTTTACCACAAAAAGGCAGGAAAGGGACGGAGAGGGAAGAAACACCAGTTTCATGACAGTTCAGCTGCAAACTTACTTTCTGGTATTAACATTATTATTTACATATAAAATATACAAAATATGAGGCAGGTGTTGAGGCACAGTGAGTTAAGCCGCTGCCTGGGAGGCCAACATCTTGTATCAGAGTGCCAGCACACGTCCTGGCTCCTCTGCTTCTATGCCAGCTTCCTGGCTTAGAACGTGTGTGGCAAGGTAGCAGAAGACGGCTCCAGCGTAAGTGCCTGGGTCCCTGACACCCACGCAGCAGATGCGGATGCAGATCCTGACCCCTGGCTTCGATTTGGCCCACCCCTGGCTGTTGTCATCTGGGGAGTGAATCAACGATCAAAGATCTCCTTTTTTGTGTGTCTCTCTCTCTGTCCCTCTGCCTTTCAAATACTTAAATAGATCTTTGAAAAAATACCTATATATATATATATATATATATATATACACACACACACACACACACACGCAAAATAGGGAACATCAATTACAATTACAGTCCCCTATTTATCTTCTCAAAGTGTTAAATCCCACCCTCTATCGCTATGTTGAATTTGGTGTTTATTTTTCCCTTTTCGTTTCTATATTTTTAAATATCTATGTATATATTCATAAACAGTGTATTATATTGTTTAAATATAATAAAGTAACATGCAACCAGCTCATCAAAAAGTAGTATACAGGGGCTAGGATTGTGGCTTGGTGGCTAAAGCCACAGCCTGCAATGCCAGAATCCTATATGGGTGCAGGTTCAAGTCCTAGCTACTCCACTTCCAATCTAGCTCCCTAACGGTCTGGGAAAACAGAGGAAGAGGGCCCAAGTACTTGGGCTCTTCACCCAGCTGGGAGATCTGGAGGAAGCTCTGGGCTCCCGGCTTTGGCCTGGCCCAGTCCCAACCATTGTAGCCATTTGGGGAGTGAACCAGCATATGGAAGCGCGCTCTATCTCTTTCTCCTCCTCTCTCTGTTACTCTGCCTTTGAAATAAAAATTAAAAAATAAATCTTAAAAAAATTGTAGAGCTTCTGTACAAGATATTTGCTTGTATAGATACTGTCCAAATTCTGTATTTGAATCCATGTTTATTCAAATGCTTGAATGTGGCAGCTCTTGACTAAGTATTCACATGGCATGCACAGTGAGCAAGGGTGGTGTTTACAATGGCCATATAAACATCATAAAATTAAAACCAAGCATAGAAAATAGCATGGATTTTCTGCATAAGTGAACTTAATATGCTAGCACCAAATTAACAGGCTAGAAATTAGAACAGGAAAATAATCCCTGTGACTTCCATAAATAACCATGTCCAGTAACCTGAGTATATCCCAAAATTGTCTCAGGCCAGAAAAATTTGATCCTGAAAATAACCAGAACCTAAATCTTGTACAAATTCTCCTTGTTTAGGCAGACAGCTTTGTGTCTTCACTTTAAGCTGCAGTCAGGCGGCAGAATGCTCAGACATGCTGTGCGGATATGCTGTGATTTATAGTCAGTGAAACCGATTAAGTCTTGCCCAAATTCTCAAATGTTTTATAAGCTTTCATATTTTGAATTGAACCCTAACTAATTATTTTTCATGTATCAGAGGCGGGGAACATCTGGCCCCTAGGTCATGTAAGGCCCGTGAAATCATTTGCTCTGGCCCTGCCAAGGCAACTGCAGGGGGCACTCAAAATTCAATACATCTACATCAGGCTAATTTTTCAGTTGACCATTTTGTATGGTCCACAAATGATGTCATCAATATCCAAATGGCCCTTGGCAGAAAAAGGTTCCCCACCCCTGAATTGTTGGTTTTCTATTTCTAACTATACAATGATAGAGTCCAAAGAACACAATGTAAGCTTTTTTAAATGAATTTATGGCTTTTCAAATCCATGGTGTTTACCAGAAATTATTTTTAAAAAACTCTATTATTAACATGCTTTCTTGTTTTTCACTTCTTTCCTATAAAAGACTCAGAAAAATCTGCTGTTAAATAAGAAGTCTCTAAATAAAAATTTCAAAGCTGAGTATTTCAGAGTTTTGATCAAATTAAAACACTGTAAGAAATATTTCTAATTTGCACGATCTAAAAAGAGCCTACGCCAAAACACTCTCCAATAAACCAGCGGGGGAACTAAAAATAAGAAACATACTGAAAATAGTAGGAAAAAGAAGTCTGATTGAAACATCCTCCCCCTCATTTCCAAGTTCCTGGAAGTTGTTCGGAGCTTATATAAGCACTGTGGTATGTTTTTGTAGCAAGAATGCTTTAAGTAGGAGGTAGATGGGAGGTCAAAAATAACTATTCTCTAACAGCAAAAACCAAACACAAGAAACAGCAGCTGGGGACACCTGGGTTCAGAGCATCTGGGTTCAAAGTCCCAGCTCTGCTTCCAACTCCAGCTTCCTGTTAATGCACACCCGGGGAGCAGCAGGTGATGGCTCAAGTACCTGGCCCTACCACCCACAAGGGAGTCCCAGAGTGAGCTCCCCGCTCCTGGCTTTAGCCTGGTCTCGCCCAAGCTGCTACAGCCTTTGAAGATGGAACCAGTGGATGGAAGCTCTTTGTCTCTCTCTCTTAAACAAAATGAAAATAAATAATTTTTTTAAAAAATTTGTTTACAAGTTGCATAAAATCAAATTGTCTCATTGTGGAAAGAAAGCATAGCAAACGCAGGAGGACTGTTATAGCCTGCTGATCCTGAGGCCACCTGCCTTCACTGTCCAATGGCTATGGCACAGAGAAGAGTGACGTCATCTTCCCTGACTCCCCCAGACACTGGAGATCCCTCAAGGGAGGAGCTGTCTCCTACTCATGGCAAAAGTGTTTTCTAAATCTTCCTGGTAATACCTCACACTGACATGGTGTGGAGACCAACGTATACGCTCCCAGATGGTGTCGTCCACAGCCTCCCCCTTAATGAAGAGACAAGGCGATGAGCAGACCCCACCTTAGGGCTTCCAGGTCTGTTCTCTCCAGGACCATAGGCTGGCATTCCTCCTTGCCTTTGATTCCCAGGCAATCACAGGAATGACAAAGCACCACACTGTACCTTGGGCCCCTAAAGACCCATGTCACTTCCAGAATCCTCTTTAGCAAAAGACAGACTCTGCGGTCACTCATGCCCTAGAGCCCGCCCCCCTAGTTTAGCGCCTCTGTTAATTATCTGTGAGAGCCATCTGAAGTGCCCATCAGTTCTGTCACACACAGCGCAAATAGCATCTTAACAGACCTGCCTTTTGACTGTGGTTTTTTTGAGGAAAAGAATGATTCTCATTTTGCTTTTAATTTCAGGATCTATATCAAGAGTGACTGCTACACATACAGTTTTATTCATTTTAATTGAAAAATAACAATTATATTTGCTGATGGTATGCAATGTGATGTTTTGATATATGTTTAAAGCAGGGCCGGTGCTGTGGCGTAGACGGTAAAGTCCTGGCCTGAGGCGCCAGGATCCCATATAGGCGCTGGTTCAGGACCTAGCTGTTCCACTTCCGATCCAGCTCTCTGCTATGGCCTGGGAAAGCAGTAGAAGATGGCCCAAGTCCTTGGGCCCCTGAACCTGCATGGGAGACCTGGAGGAAGCTCCTGGCTCCTGGCCTCAGATGAGTGCAGCTCCAGCCATTGCGGCCATTTGGGGAGTGAACCAGCAGATGGAAGACCTCTCTCTCTCTCTCTCTCTGCCTCTCCTTCTCTATGTAACTTTGACTTTCAAATAAATAAATAAATCTTTAAAAAAAAGAAACAAAATAAAAGGCAGAAGGTCCAATCAGGCTCATTGAGAAACCCATTACCTTATGTACTTATTGGTTTGTGGTGAAAACATTTAAAACCTACTCATTCTGGCCTGCACCGTGGCTTAACAGGCTAATCCTCCGCCTTGCGGCGCCAGCACACTGGGTTCTAGTCCCGGTTCAGGGCGCCGGATTCTGTCCCAGTTGCCCCTCTTCCAGGCCAGCTCTCTGCTATGGCCTGGGAAGGCAGTGGAGGATGGCCCAAGTGCTTGGGCCCTGCACCTGCATGGGAGACCAGGAGAAGCACCTGGCTCCTGGCTTTGGATCAGCGAGATGCGCCGGCCGCAGCAGCCATTGGAGGGTGAACCAACGGAAAAGGAAGACCTTTCTCTCTGTCTGTCTCTCTCTATCCACTCTGCCTGTCCAAAAAAAAAAAAAAAAAAAAACTACTCATTCAGCAATTTTGAAATATCCGATGCATGAGGATTTCTTTTTTAACATTTCACTTATTTGAAAGGCAGTGTTAGAGAAAGAAGGAGAGATTGAGAGAGATCTTCCATCCTGTGATTCACTCCCCATATGGCTGCAATGGCTGCAATGGCTGCAATGGCTGCGGCTAGGCCAGGCCGAAGCCAGGAGCCAGGGAGGAGCTTCCTCAGGGTCTCCCATGTGGGTGCAGGGATCATCTTCCACTGCTTTCCCAGGCGCATTAGGAGAGAGCTGCATAGAAAGTAGAGCAGCCAGGACTCGAACCAGCACCCATATGGGATGCTGGGGTCACAGGCAGTGGTTTAACCCACTGCACCATAGTGCCAGCCCCATGTGATGACTTCTTACAGTCACCACTCTGGGCAGCAGATCTCTAAGGCTCATTCCTGCTCTCAGCTGAAACTCGGCACCCTATGAGCACCAGGCCCCGACCCCAGCCCTGGTAACCAGCACTCTACACACAGCTTCATATTCACACCTGTGGTGGTGTTCACAACTCTGTGCCTTGCGGTTAGGCTCAAGTATAAAACACTTACCTTTAGTTTGTGAGCTTCTTTTTTATCCCCAGCAAAAAAGGAATTCTCATCAAAATGCAAAGGAAATGACCTGCATTTGAAAACAGAATTCTCATTTTCTTGTATCACAAATATTAAAAGTGCTGCTAATTCAGTACTTTCATGTATTAAATTATTAGAATAGATAATAGAGTGGTTCCTGAAATATAATAAAATCAACACTCCAATGCCCCAAAACAATCCTTATCCTTCATTATAAATGCTAACTGTACAATACAGTTAAGAGGGTACTTCAAAAACTAACGGAAAATGAGCTGGAATGTGCACTTTGCACAAACTTTCTTAGGTATCCTGCGTTCCATGAGAACCATGCATGTATAAAATAATAAAGTATTGGCTCTTAAAACCAAAGCTGTGGCCAGCACAGTGGCTCAGAAGGCTAATCCTTCGCCTTGCGGCGCCGGCACATCAGGTTCTAGTCCCGGTTGGGGCGCAAGATTCTGTCCCGGTTGCTCCTCTTCCAGGCCAGCTCTCCGCTATGGCCCGGGAAGGCAGTGGAGGATGGCCCAAGTCCTTGGGCCCTGCACCTGCATGGGAGACCAGGAAGAAGCACCAGGCTCCTGGCTTTGGATCGGCGCAGCACGCCGGCCGTAGCGGCCATTAGGGGAGTGAACCAACGGAAAAGGAAGACCTTTCTCTCTGTCTCTCTCTCTATCCACTCTGCCTGTCAAAAAAAAAAAAAAAAAAAAAAAAAGCTGTGTGCCTTTTAGTACCTGGGGTCAAAACACAAACTTCCATTCTAAAAGACCTCGGAGCAAAAATGGGCTTTTAATTATTTTCTAACTAGCTCTCTTCTCTAAATAACTATTTCAGAATCTAGTAAGTTGTTACATCTGGTAATTTACTTGATTTCATGAAGGATTTCCAGAAGTAATTTTTTGTTTTCTGCATCCTGAATTTTATTTCCGGTGAAAAGTTGAAAATCCGGGCGCTCGAAGAAAGGCAGCACTTTAGACAGAGCCCTTAGTTCTATCAAGTAGAGAAAATACAGGTTCTTCAGCCTTCTCGGGCCTTCTCCCTTGGTCAAAACCCCATCAAATCGCTGCTGAAATTCTGTAATGTTGTGTCCCCATTTCTTTTCCAACCAGGTATCTGGGAGGAAAAAAGAATTAAATTTTAAAAACTCAACTTTAAAATTAATTGTCATTTTAATTACATTGGGTTACTTATGTCTGTAGAGGTTACATTCATGTGTTATTTTAAAACTATAAAAATTATTTTCATCACATAGCCTTAAATAGTTCTAATTGCTTTACCTTCTAGAACACAGCCCTAAAGTAAAACAAATTATTTTACTGAGAAAGCAGGTTTTCCTAAAAATCAAATTCCTGAACATCAACATTCATAAAACCTAAATACACAATTTAAAACTGAGTGTCTGAAATCACTGAGTTGAAATGCTGGCGGAGATCGGAGTTCCTGTGTTCTGTGTCTGAGACAAGGAGACAGTAACTCCAGAAGAAACGTTCCTGATGGGGATCAGCCCTGGTCTGACCGTGCTGCAGAGAGCAGGAAATGCCTCCCCCAGCAGAGCTCCAGGCCTGCGGCTGACCCGGAGACACGGGTTCTGCAAGAACACCAGCTGACAGGTAGCATGCTGTGCTCCTATGAGTTACGTTAATGCCCACAACGAAAGAACAGAAAATTCCCAAAGTGACGACGTGTACAGCTTTGAGCAGTGTTTTATAAGAGGGTGGAGGCAGCTGAGAACGTGCCGAACTATTCATGCAGCCGGACCTCGGGTGCCCACTCTCATCACTGCGTGTTCACTGCCTAACACTCGCTCAGGGTGATCTTTCCCAATGCACCTCGGTTCCAAGAACATGCTAAGATTACATGAAAATGCATAGAATAAAATGAAAAAAGTGAACAGTGCATACCTTGTAGAAGATACCTTGCACTCAAATGCACGTTAATGCTTGCATGTAGCCCAGATATAAGTCTGTAGAATGCTCTTTTTTCTACACACAGGCCTAAAAAAAGGCAGTGATTGGGAAATAAAATTCCGTGTGAATATTTCAATATAAAATTAATTTCAAGTATCTTTAAATTGAAAAAAAATCACCATATAAATGTGTTTAAAAATTTCCAGTTACCTTCTAGCCAACTGTAAAAAGTATTCTCTGAAATTGAAAGAAAATTAAGTCACAAGGTTGTAACAATGCAAAAAGTTTTTCAAAAGTTTTAATGTATTACAGCGAATTTGTGACAAACGATGGTTTCCAGGCTGCCTAACCTAAAGGCCCAGGTCTCATGCGCAGCTTTCCCAAAGGAAGCAGACGTGGTTGGTGTGGACAGTTGTGACCCACTCTACTGCTCAGGCTTAAGCATGGCCTTAGGCAGCCCCAGCTTCACAATTTTCTAAATAAACTCGTTTTGGTTTTCTGCTTTAAATTTTATTTATGTATTTGTGAGGCCAAGAGACACAAAGAGCAGAGAGCGAGAAAGAGAGAGGGCGCTCTCATCTGCTGGTTCATTCCTCAAATGCCACAGGAGCCAGGGCTGGACAAGAGGCAGACGTGACAAAGGGACAAAACCCTAAAAATATAAAAAGCTTATAAACCAAATTAAAATTTTAAAGTACCCATTAAAATAGAGCAATTAGCATGAACAGAGAAAAACTCACAAGGAAAAAATACAGTAATAACAGACAAAAACTGTTCAGTCTTGCTTATAAAATGCAAGTCAGGACTGAAGAGATAGCCCTTTCCCTATCGAATTAGTAAAGATGAAAATAGGATAATAATGCTGAAAAGCTCTAGACAAAATTAGATAGACAGGTAGACAGAAATAGGCATCAAAACATTTGCAGACAAGCAGTGTGACATGGTAACCAACAGCACAGGCCATAGGGACTGGTGCTGTGGCATAGCACCAGTTCAAGTCCTGGCTGCTCCACTTCCTATCCAGCTCTCTGCTATGGCCTGAGAAAGCAGCAGAAGATGGCCTAAGTGCTTGGGTCCCTGCACCCACGTGGGAGACCTGGAAGGAGTTCCAGACTCCTGGCTTGGATCGAGCCCAGCTCAGCCGTTGTACCATCTGGAGAGAGAACCAGCGATGGAAGACCTCTCTCTCTGTCCCTTTCTCTCTCTGTAATTCTACCTCTCAAATAAATAACCTTTAAAAAAAAAAAAAAAACAGTCCCTGGAACAAAACTGCCTGATGTGAACATAAACAACTGTGCACTGAGCGCCTCAGTCATAAGGTTCTGGTGAAATGCCGACTTTCTCTGGGACTCATTTTCCTCATCTTAGCATGAGGATAAAAACAATGCTTAACTCCTCAGATTACTGAAAGGACTGAATAAAATCATATTTAACTGTTTAGAGCGGCTAGCACACAGTTATCAACATTAATTATTTGGGGGAGGTAGAATTCCAAGTGACTTCTTTCCTTATTTAAAAAAAAATGTAGGATTTTTCAATGTATTGACCATGAATTGGGGCACTGGGAGATCACACTGCTTGGAACAGCCTGACAATGAAAGCTTCGGTTCAGTTTGATAATCCTCAAGTAGCTATTCTCTCCTTGATCTGATTGTGGTCTCATCAAATACTCAGCCAATATGACAGCTGTCAGGAATAACCCTTTGCTACCTGGCCAGAATCAACACATACAAAGCAGACTGGTCCTCTAAGGATGCTGCCGAGGCTCCCGACCTCTCCGCTGACAAGAGCCCGGCTGCCGTCCTCAGAAGACAATGAAACAAGACAGCCTCCTCTCATGCAGCTACAGCAGAGAACTAGGTCAGTGCCCCAGATGGAATAAGGTTACTCACAACTAGAAGTTAAGAGACTGCCTCTGCCAGTAACTAATATGAGGCATCTTTGGAAAAATAACGTTACTGGGGCTGGGTTGTGGCTTAATGAATTATGCTATTACCTACATATCAGAGTATATATAGATTCGAGTTCCAGCTGCCCCACTTCTGATCCAGCTCCATGTTAATGGCCTGGGAAAGCAGTGGAGGACGGCTCAAGTGCTTGGGCCCCTGCACCCACATGGGAGACCTGGATGGAGTTACAGACTTGTGGCTTTGGCCAGGCCCACCCTTGGATGTTATGGCCATCTGGGGAGTAAACCAGCAGATGAAAGGTCTGTCCTTCTCTGTCATTTTGCCTTTCAAATAAATAAAATCAATTAAAAAAAAAATCTTACTGCTAAACAATGTGTCTTCAAACAATACAGTTCTTTTTTTTTTTTTTTAAAGATTTTATTTATTTATTTAAGAGGTAGAATTACAGACAGTGAGAGGGAGAGACAGAGAGAAAGGTCTTCCTTCCGTTGCTTTACTTTCCAAATGGCTGCAATGGCCAGAGCTGTGCCGATCCAAAGCCAGGAGCCAGGTGATTCTTCCCACTATCCCATGTAGTTGCAGGGGCCCAAGCACTTGGGGCATCTTCTATGGCTTTCTCAGGCCATAGCAGAGAGCTGGATTGGAAGAGGAGCAGCTGGGACTCGAACTGGGGTCCATATGGGATGCTGGCACCACAGGCAGAGGATTAACCTACTGCACCATGGCGCCAGCCCCAAACCATACAGTGCTGATTTCAGCATTTACCTACTACAATTACTGTAATATAAAGTACACCAATAAGATAACAATCTTAACAGACTCCAATATTCTGTTACTCAGACATCATAAAAAAGAAATTCATAAAAATAACAGAGGGGTCCCACACCATGCACAGGATAAGCTGCCCCGTGTGACACTGGCATTCCATATCTGAGTGCCAGTTCGAGTCGCAGGTACTCCATTTTCTATCCAGCTCCTTGCTAACGTGACTGGAAAAGCAGCTCAAGATGGCCCCAGTGCTTGGGCCCCTGCTACCCACATAGGAGACCTGGATGCAGCTACTGCCTCCTCACTTTGGACTGGCCCAGACCTGCCTGTTGCAGCCATTTGCAGAGGGAACCTATAGACTGAGGATCTCTCTCTGTCTCTCTCTGTCACTCTGCCTTTCAAATAAATATGTAAATCTTTTAATAATTATTACCATTTTCAGAAGATGGAGGATTGTGAGGAAAAGCAAAGTGCAGACCGCACAGGACAGCAGTTTTTTATGGATGAACTAAGGCTACTCCCATTGTTACCCACATGGTCTCAAGAATAACTAAAGTCATTTTAATCTTATCCTTGAAGCAAGAAGATTCTCAAAAAAGGCTAGGTAAACCTAGAAAATGCTGACATTTTTCGCACTACTGTTAACTTAGACTTGCCAATGCTAGCAACACCCAGGAGTTACCAGCTCTGGACTCGGCACTCTGATCATGCCCCAACCCTTCCTGTGTGATACTTAGTCGACCTGGAATTCAACCAGGAACGGAGCCGGGAAGCTGTTTTCCTTGCCTGGGGTGGCAGGATGAGCCCAGCGGCCACACTGAGTGGGAAAGGCATGAGGCATGAGGCCAAAGCAGCTCTCTGTAACGCCCACCCTCAGCCCCAGCTATCCTCCCTCAGCCCACGCCTTCACTTCCAGAATTCCAGGTCAAGAGATAAAAATGAAGTTCTTCTGAGTCTCAAAGGTGGGAAGAGAAAATAAACTTGGCCATAATGAATGCGTGAATGTATAAGCAAATTCATGTATGTAACATAATGATACAGAAGTTCCACTTACCTTTACTATTTCCTGAAAAGCAAAACAACAATGCTTATTAGTATAAACTCCTTCCAGCTGCCCATTTTATAATGCTACACTTTGATAAAAACAGGTTTTTCGTAATGGTTAGTTTTGGTCCATCTATTTATCCATACAAATGAAACACCAGGGTAAGACGCCTGGGACAGCAGCTCCGTATGGGGATGCTAACCAATTAGTGCCACTCAAGTTAACGGCACTGTCTCCACAAGGAGGCACACAGAGGAGTTCAGCCCACGTGACAGCGAAGGTGGACAACGAGAGAGAAAAATCCAGTCTGTCACCAAGAGGATTCCTAACTATTTCAGGACTTATTTAGCTGGCAGAGCCTTTCCCACATTTATTCATCCTAAAGCTGCAATATAATTTCTGTTAAAAATTTGCATTATTGCTTTGAAATCTCCAGACTGACATTTAAGTTTTACCCTGAGTCAGGAATATTTTCAAAGACTATTTGTGAGTTTCAAATTACATAGAAGGCGCCAGTCTGTGTGCAGCTGCCTAATGACTATTGAAAAATTCTCTTCATTTTGCCCACTTTTCTTGAATGCCTTTTTTATCAAATTAATATATTCTAAAAGCAAATATGTTTAAAAATAAAAAAGACACAGACAAAATTAAAAACTATCCATTACCCCTCCTGCCCAAAGTAAACAACATTTGTGCTTTGGTAAAAGTCCTTTTTCTTTGTGTATAGATATAGAAATTTCTATAGATACAGAAATTATATTAGATATAGATATATATAGATACATAAAATTTCTATAGATATAGAAATTATATTAATTGTGTTTTTTAAAAACTATACATGTTGCTTTAATACCTGTTTTCTTTCCTGGATGTACTTTTGCTTTAAATGAATACAGATTTGCAGTACAATTCCCTATTGCTATATTCTACTGTGTGTCTGACTGTACCATAAGTCACTTGGCCCATTCCCTAATAATAAACATTTAAATTGTTCCCATTTATCTATAAGGTAACTGAGGGTGGTTAATTCATTTACTAAGTCATAATGTGAGTTCACCTCTTGCCTATAAATTTGCATTTGATCTGATATTAAATCAAACAGCTTCCACTGAGTCACCACATCTGACTATGAACAAACCCAAAAGCTTGGTTTAAAGATATTCTTTCCTAATCTAAGAAAGACAAATGTGCCAGCAATTAGGGACTAGTGTAATCTCATCATTTTCCCAGAGGAAATTTATATTAATTGACTACATGACATCATCCCCTTTTAAATGAACTTTAAAGAATAAAAACCTTACAGGTGTTCTGAAAGCCCATCAAAGATTTTATCAGTAAGCACATATTCACAAACAGGGATGTATATTTTCAAAGGACAAAGTCTGAAATCATACACTGAAACAATTTATTCACAAACCCTTCTGCCTACTGAGGACGGGCAGGGTTTGTGAGTTCTAAATTTTTTTTTTAAGATTTATTTTATTTATTTGAAAGAGTTAGAGAGGTAGAGACAAAGAGAGAGGTCTTCCTTCTGCTAGTTCACTCCCAGATGGCCACAATGGCCGGAGCTGCACCAATCCGAAGCCAGGAGCCAGGAGCTTCTTCCGGGTCTCCCATGTGGGTGCAGGGCCCAAGGACTTGGGCCATCCTCCACTGCTTTCCCAGGCCATAGCAGAGAGCTGGATTGGAAGAGAAGCAGCTGGGACTAGAACCGGCACCCATCTGGTACCTACGCAGTGTCTACCTCAACAGTAAATGGTGACTTGTCGTTTCTGGAATTAACACGTAATTTTCACTATTGGAGACAGGCCCATCCAGGGAGAAGAGTAATTTACTCTGTTTGTCTAACACACCACTTCATGTATTACATATCAGACTGGTTATTAAGAGAGAAAGGCTGGGGCCAGCACTGTGGCATAGTGGGTAAAGCCACCACCTGCAGTGCCGATATCCCATATGGGTGCCTGTTTGAATCGTGGCTGCTCTACTTCCAATCCAGCTCTCTGATTTGGCCTGGGAAAGCAGTAGAAGATGGCCCAGGTTCTTGGGCCCCTGCACCTGCATGGGAGACCTGGAAGCAGTCCTGGCTGGAAGCAGCTCCTGGCTCCTGGCTTTGGATTGGCATAGCTCTAGCCATTGCAGCTATCTGGGGGGTGAACCAGCGGATAGAAGATCTCTCTATCTCTCTGCCTCTCCTTATCTCTGTGTGTAACTCTTTCAAATAAATAAATAAATCTTTAAATAAATCTTTAAAAAAAAAAAAAGAGAGATAAAGGCTGCCCATAGAGACCAAGTACTAGGGTAGGATAACAGATACAAAGATAGTAATTAAACAATACTACATGTGGAAGAAGCCATAGGCGGGAAACAAAACATGGCCCATGACCACTGCATGAGGCGAGGTGGCAGAGATTATTTCCGGTTAGGAGAATGAAAGAAAGCTTAGTGGAAAAGGCAGCATTTGGGCCAGACCTCAAGTATAAGCAGAAAATGAAAAATGTTACTGTTATATAAAAACATGTGAATTTGAAATCAGACTCCCAATATATGCAGCAATTTCAAGTTTTAGGGAAAAAACTGAGAAGTCTTTTGGATATCTATTTATCTGGAAGATGACTAGAAACTGAAAAACTACACAGAGAGTAGTGTGTCTACAAAAATGAATATAAGAATAAATATATAAGTGAATCTTCATCAAGAATATTCTAATATTGTGTACTTCATCATGAAAAAAACCCTCTCTACTAAAGTATAACTATTTTAAAACTATCTTTGCACTGTGAGGCACAACTTCCCTGGAAACAAGACCATGGCTTATGTGACTTCAAGCACACCTGGCATTTATCTTGCCTTCCCCTCCTTCCAGCCAAAGTTCATTGGCTGATCAATACAATAGTGCAAATAAACAACCTACCTTGACCAGAAGCCATAGGATTCAAAGGCCTTTTAATTGTCTGTGGCCTGGAAGCAAAAGAATTCAAAATACTATATTAGACATAACTACATTACCAGTCGTGATATAATGACTTAAGTGATATTATCTCAGAAATTGCTTAATGACTATGTCTAAAATAAAATTGTTTCACTGACATTATAAAACACTGGTTTTCTTGAATTGCTGTAGAAAAGTCATGGGCTGTTGTTTTAGTGATAATAACTCCTGATCTTTTCCCACTGCGGTGACTAGCAAGACATTTTCTAATCACTTCTTCAAAGGAGAAAAAGGGGGGCCGGCACAGTGGCGGACTAGGTTAATCCTCCGCCTGCAGCGCCAGCATCCCATATGGGTGCCAGGTTCTAGTCCCGGTTGCTCCTTTTCCAGTCCAGCTCTGTGCTGTAGCCCGGGAAGGCAGTGGAGGATGGCCCAAGTGCTTGGGCCCCTGCACCTGCATGGGAGACCAGGAAGAAGCACCTGGCTCCTGGCTTCGGATCAGCATAGCTCCGGCCATGTTGGCCATTTGTGGAGTGAACCAACAGAAGGAAAACCTTTCTCTCTGTCTCTCTCTCACTGTATATAACTCTACCTGTCAAATAAATAAATTAAAATGTTTAAAAAAAGAAAAAGAGGCCGGCGCCATGGCTTAACAGGCTAATCCTCTGCCTTGCAGCGCCGGCACACCGGGTTCTAGTCCTGGTTGGGGTGCCGGATTCTATCCCGGTTGCCCCTCTTCCAGGCCAGCTCTCTACTATGGCCCGGGAAGGCAGTGGAGGATGGCCCAAGTCCTTGGGCCCTGCACCCGCATGGGAGACCAGGAGAAGCACCTGGCTCCTGGCTTCGGAGCAGCGAGATGCGCCGGCCGCAGCGGCCACTGGAGGGTGAACCAACGGCAAAAAGGAAGACCTTTCTCTCTGTCTCTCTCTCTCACTATCCACTCTGCCTGTCAAAAAAAAAAAAAAAAAAAGGAGAAAAAGGATCAGTCAAGCTCTTCTTCTAGGTCACTGAGATGTTTTTATATACATTATACATACATATATGCATGTGTGTGTATATGGAACAGTATGAAAATATGCAATAGATGCACTAAAATTAAAAAATGGAAAAACCCACTTAGGTCATCTTTTTTTTTTTTTTAAGATTTATTTATTTGAAAGACAGAGTTATAGAGAGAGGTAGAGAGAGAGAGAGAGGTCTTCCATCCGATGGTTCACTCCCCAGATGACCACAACAACCGGAGCTCCACCAATCCAAAGCCAGGAGCTTCTTCCGGTCTCCCATATGGGTGCAGGGGCCCAAGCACTTAGGCCATTTTCTACTGCTTTCCCAAGCCACAGCAGAGAGCTGGATCAGAAGTGGAGCAGCCGGGAGTAGAACCAATGCCCATATGGGATGCTGGTGCTTCAGGCCAGGGCTTTCACCTGCAGCGCCACAGTGCCGGCCCCAGGTTGTCATTTTTTTTTTAAGATTTACCTATTTATTTGAAAGGCAGAGCAGTAGAGAGAGGCAGACGGGAGACTGGGAGAGAGGGATGAAAGGACAGAGAGCTGACCTCTCTGAGTCCCAGAGTCTCCAGCTGTAAAACAGGAGGCCCTACGGCACAGGGCCAGTGCGGGGCATGGCGAGAACGTGTCTGCACAATGCCAGCAAGTTATTCTCTGAGATCCATTTAACTTCAAGTACAAAGCAACGCACAGAACTACAGCCACGGAAGGAGGAGTACAGAGCACCAAGAAGGGGAAGACAAGCACAGTTACTACTCTGCCCTGTGTGGCCGCTGACCGCCTGTCCTCGGAAGTGAAGGGAAGCCCCCGGAGGCCTCAGCTCCCCATCTGTAAGACGAGATTCCACAGTCTACCCAGGGCCATCTGTCAAGTGCTCACAGTACTCCCACAATGACCTAATGCTAATCCAAAAAGTAAGACTTGTTGAAATTTGTGCCTATATGATTCCCCAGAGGAGAACTGGATTAATGAATAGCTATGTTTCTATGTCCAAATACTAACAAAGTAAACTTGATTTGTAATTTTAAATTATTACAATTTTGTTTATTTAAAAAACTCATCGCCACAGAAACTCCTAGATGAAAGTGACACATACTTGAAGCAGTTTTCTTCGTAGATGACATTCCATATCTTCCAAACATCTTGTCCCTTATAGCCCGTGTAGCGCTCAGGATTAAGCAGCAAATCTACGTATTCAGCATCCGGGGATTGTATGTCTGTAAGACAAAGTGCTTCGTTAAGTCCTTCTTTATCTTCAGTTACCTGACAAAGCCAGTACACAGACTGTATCCCATTGACTCTCAGGCACTGTGACTACAACGCAGCAGGAATTTTAGAATCACTTTTCAGGAGAAAGAAAATGAGGAAAAGAGGGAGAAATAAACACAGCCACATTGCCAGACGCTCTGGGTGCAGAAATGTCCTGGCAGTTAGGAACAAGGGCTCCGTAGCCACCGTGGGTGAGAAGTCAGTCCCCTATTTCCTGCTGGGCTACAGTGCTGTCACTTTTTATTTGCTGAACTCTTTATTTAGTGGAGCCAAGAAGCCTTTGATTATAATGTAAATTAAAATATTATCTCAGAAAAATAATAAATAAAACTTAATAAAAAAGAACCCAGGTCCCACTACTTATTTATACTGTAATAGAATTTCGGGGCTAGTGCTGTGGTGTAGCAGGTAAAGCTGCCGCCTGCAGTGCCGCATCCCATATGGGTGGCGGTTCGAGTCCCAGCTGCTCCACTTCCAATCCAGCTCTCTGCTTTGGCCTGGGAAAGCAGTGGAAGATGCTTGGGCCCCTGCGCCAGTGTGGGAAACCCAGAAGAAGCTCCTGATCACCCCAGCTCCAGCCACTGTAATCATCTGGGGAGTGAACCAGTGGATACAAGATCTCTCTCTCTGCCTCTCTGTAACTCTGCCTTTCAAATATATATATATATATGTGTGTGTGTGTGTGTGTGTATCTTTAATTAAAAAATTATTTCAAAACAAAACAATGGTACCCAGTCCTCCAAGGACTCTGGGATATTACTTAGTACATCAGTACCATGCTACCCACAAAGCTTAATGATAGGAACCAACAAAGAATGAGCAAGTGGCAAAAATATACTGCAATAAGCAAAGTAGGTGACAAAAATCCACAAAGGGGATGACAAAGGTGCATCTAATAAACTATCAAGCTTTCAAGGGGAACAAGGACCAAAAAAAAACCACAAAAAACAAAGAAGCTGGGTTCCTTGCATTTCAGCTCACCTCTCAGAAGCATAAACTAGGAAGAGGGCTGCTTTCAGAAGCAGCACACTGAGGACAGCTACATGTGACGGACGTTAAATGCAGAAGTGGCAATGAAATAAACTTGAGAAAGTCAATACAAGAACTTAGAAAGCAAATCAGCAGGGAACCATCTAACTCAGGAAGGGATAATTCTGTTCCTTACAGTCAATACCAAAGGCAACTGCCACAGTATAGCAAATTACAACACATTTCTTAAAAAAAAAAAAAAAGAAAGAAAGAAACCTCTGATTTTAAAATATATATATAATGCTCAGTATCCAGGACCTTAAAACACAAACTCATCAAGAAATGACCAGATTTTTAAGTAGATTCTCCCTAATTAGAGATAAACATTCATTGCCTCATAATTTCACTTAGGGCAAATACTCTTCATCTCCCTTCAACTTAATAAAAACAAAAATGTTGCTGTAACCCTACTTTGCCACCAGACAAAAGCACAATTTCTAGTTAGGTTTTATAAAATACCCTCTGCACTTCACCTCTGTTACATACATACGTATTTCCTTATAAAGCGGTCCTTATGAAAATATCCACACCCGTCAGGTAGGAGAAACACACAGATGGGAAAGTGATGCTCACTTAACTATCATGTAACAAGGGAATCCTGATTCTCACTCAGTGCTACACATTATAGTCTCAAAAGGAATGAAAGTTAAAGGTTTTTTTTGTTTTTTTTTTATTTGACAGGCAGAGTTAGACAGTGAGAGAGAGAGACAGAAAGAAAGGTCTTCCTTCTGTTGGTTCACCCCCCAAATGGCTGCTACAGCCGGCAGGCTGCGCCAATCCAAAGCCAGGAGCCTGGTGCTTCCTCCTGGTCTCCCATGTGGGTGCAGGGCCCAAGCACTTGGGCCATCCTCCACTGTCCTCCCGGGCCACAGCAGAGAGCTGGACTGGAAGAGGAGCAATCAGGACTAGAACCCAGCACCCATATGGGACACCGGCGCTGCAGGTGGAGGATTAACCAAGTGAGCCACGGTGCTGGCCCTTGATTTTTTTTTTTAACAGGAACATGAGCTTTATTGGCAGGTGGACCGAGGTAGGGGTCCTGTCTCTAATATTTCCTGGGAAGATGAACTTGTTGTCTTACTCTCAGTAAAATCACAATGCAATAACACCCAATTAGGAGCAATTGATAAGTAACTTACATTGAATATCTTTGTTACCTTCTACATCTAGACTTGTCACTAGTGAATTTATCTAAAATTTGACTCTGTTAAAAAATTTGGTTTAATTCGTTTTTTATTGAGACCATAAACTCTATAGCATTATTGTTCCCTTATGCTTTTTTTTTTTTTAGAAATAATTAATTTAATAGTTTTTTTTAAAATACAGAATCCTGGGCTTTTATATAACAAATAGATGGCTTATTCCTTTCATCCAATTTTTTTTTTATGGCCCTTGATTTCTTTTTTTAATTGTATGCTTTCATTTGAAAGGCAGAGAGACAGACAGCTCTCACTGAATGGTTTACTACCCAAATGTCCAAAATGGCTGGAGTTGGGCCAGGCTGCAACTGAGAGCTACAAGCTTAGTCCAGGTCCTCTATGTGGGTGGCAGGGACCAACTCCTTAGCCATCCCAGCTGCCTCCCAGCGTGTACACTAGCAGGAAGCTGGAGTCAGGAACCAGAGCTGGGATCAAACCCAGGTACTTGGACACAGGACACCAGTGCAAGGCCAGACACCTGCCCAGGAAACTAAAATATTACCATCCTTATCGTAACAACTGCAGGCCTAGAGATATTTTGCTATATTCTATAAATTCAGTTCTGCCTTACACAACAATGTTTAGGGCCAAAATAAAAATCTGTGGCAAAACTGGGCAAGTTAAGAGGGCTAGGGGAACACTGTATCTCCTTCCCGTTCTAGCTGTAAATCTTGGCGGTGTCTACAACCCCTGACCCAGCACCCTGGGACCGAATGGGCTTTGGAATTGAGACCTTTACAGGTGTTACCAAGGCAACAGAGCACAGGCCATACCCTGAGCACTGCTGTGGGAGGGGGCGGCAGCGACCTCTAACCCACACATCAACTTTTCCCATTCCCATGGGGTGAAAATGTTCATCTTACAGAGCTTTGAGAGTTTGGAATTAGAAATGGGGATTACAGATACTTAGGTGCCCAAAAAAAAAAAAAAAAAAAAAAGTTAATGTTTTATATTAAAGGAAGCCCTTAAAAAAAAAAAAGCCACAAATTAAATATACTTTTCTTTTTTCTTTCTCTTTTATGGGAATTGAAGGCTTCATTTTTCACTTATATTTAAATTATCATTCTTTTTAGTAGTTTTTAAAGGCCATTAATCCACTGCAAAATTCAATTTGATTTGATGTTTCTAGCCAATTAAGAGGATAAGAATTCAACTTAGAAAGTAGGAGATATCAGGGAAAGCAGAGCGAGCGCATCCATAAGCCATGATCAAAGAGTTCTAATGAGCGTCAGAGCTCCTGGATTTGAACAGCACCAGCACTTTGGCTGAGCTTCAGGTGTCACGGACGTGACTCAAGTTCAATGTGCTCTCTCCAACAACAGCGCCAGAGCCCGCTACCAAGGAAAAACACAGTCCAACAGCACTGCAACACAGGCAGGTTTGTTTGTAATTTCTAAATTTTAAATGCATTTATATGTGCTTTTAAATATGCAAAATGCATAGATAGGGAGACAAAACGAATTACACATAAACTACCAGATATTCAGAACTGTAAGTCACAGGTAAATTTTTCTCAGAAACTGAGTTCTCTTTTTAAATATTCTTATGCTGTGGTAAAACATAATAAAAAGTACCACTTTCACCACACTTAAGTGTCATTAATTTGCAATATTATGAAACCATCACTATCATCCCAGAAAAACTGTTCCCATTTAGCAATGAATTTCCTATCCCCATCCTCACCTCTGTAACCCATAATCGACTTTTCTGTCTCGACCAATTTGTCTATTCTAGCCATTTCCTGTAAGTGAACTCATAAAAGACTTGTCCTTCTCTGCCTGCCTTATCCATTTAGTATGTGTTCCAACTTCATTCCCTTGAAGTGGCTGAGAAGCATTCCACTGCACAAAGGGCCTTCAAAGCCTTATGGAAAAAATAGAATTAAAATATAATGTGTGGGGCATGCAGTCGGCACAGCAGTTATTGGGATATCCAATCCTCTATCAGAGTTCTGAGTTTGTCTCAGCTCCACTCCCAACCCCTGCTTTCTACTAATGCACACCTATGATGGCCCAATTACGTGGATCCCTGCCACTCAGGTGGGAGACCCAGACTGCGTTCCTTGCTCCTGCCTTTGGCCTGACCCAATCCAGGCTGCTGCAGACATTTGGGGAGTGAATCAGAAGTTGGGAGGGGCCGGCGCTGTGGCATAGCAGGTTAAGCCACCATCTGCAGCGCCAGCATCCCATATGGGTGCTGGTTCAAGTCCTGGCTATTCTACTTCCAATGCCGCTCCCTACTAATGTGCCTGGGAAAACAATGGAAGATGGCCTAAGTCCTTGGGCCCCTGTACCCACATAGGAGACCTGGAAGAAGCTCCTGGCTCCTGGCTTCAGATCAGCCCAGCTCCAGTCATTGAGGCCATTTGGGGTGTGAACCAGCAGATGGAAGATGTCTCTCCCTTTTCTTTCTCTGTAAATCTGCCTTTCAAATAAATAAATCTGTTTTTAAAAAAATGATGGAAGAGCTCTCTATATCAGTCTCTATGCTCTGCTGCTTATTTTAAATAAGTAACTTTAAAAAAATTTTTTAGCCTGTTGTGCAGCTGCAGAGTTAAGAGGCGGGCAGAGCCAGACTTGACGATGTCACCAGAGCCACAGGCCTTTCCCAACCATGTGGACTTCCTGATTCTGAGGCAAAGTTCAAGAGCTTGTCCTGCACAGTTCTCCATAGTCTTCTACAAACACAAACATTGGCTGTTGAACATGCAAGGGGCTGAAAATGTGGCATCACCAAGAAACCAGCAAAGGACCCGGCGTTATGGTTAAGCCACCTCTGGAAGAGCAGCAAGTGCTTGGGCCCCTGCCACCCACATGGAGACCCACACGGAGTTCCAGGCTCCTGGCCCAGCCCTGGCTGTTGCAGCTATTTGGAGAGTGAACCAGTGGATGGAAGACCTTTTCCTCTGTCACTCTGCCTTTGAAGCAAATAAAATAAATCTTTAATTAAAAAAAGAAAAAAAAATTTTTTTTAAATAATTCAAATTTTTTTGCAAACTTCTCGAAGCCCCCTTATGTGTATAGACCACATCTTGTTTCTCTATTCATCTTCTAATGGACACATGAGTTATTTCTACATTTTGGCTATTGTGAATTATGCTGCAATGAACACTGGTATACCATTATCTGTCTGAGTCCCTGTTTCAATTCTTCTGAGTAGGGAACGATTATATCAAAGAATAATTGTGTTTTTAGCTTTTTGAGGCACCACTAATCTATTATACACTGTTTTTAAAAAGATGGTTTTAGTGGAGAACATTTAGTGCAGCAGCTAAGATATTGCTTGGGACACCTGTACCCCACATCACAGTGCCTGGGTAGGAATCCCAGTACCAATTCCAATTCCAATTTTCTACTAGTGCTAACCCTGGGAGGAGCAGGTAATGGCTGAAGTACTTGGGTCCCTGACTTGCACTGGGGACACCAGGGTTGATTTCGGGGCTCTTGGCCTCGCCTGGACCAAACCTAGCTGTTGCAGGCATCTGGAGAGAGAACCAGCTGATAGAGGACATCTGTCTGTATCTGTCTCTGTCTGTCTGTCTGTCTCTCTCTCTCTGCCTTTTCAAATAAACAAAAATGTAAATAAATTTTCAAAGAATTTTTTTCTTAGGTGGAATCTGAAGCAATGCACACAATAAAAATGTTGTACCATCAGCTTCACAGAAGTTGTCTGAAGAGTCATCGTGCTTGGTCCACTGAAGAACGGCCTTCTGCGTCTCCTCACTTCAAACAAACACACACACAAAATACTGTTACTCCTTTTTAAAGTTTACACACGGCATGAAAAGAGGTGTAAAACACTGCTGCAAAAAGAAAAAGACCAACCTCAGGGATTCATCCACTGCTCCGAGCCGTTCAGCCTGCTCGCACTCCTCAATGAGATTATTCGCTTCTTCAGAATACTGCAATGAAGGGGACACATAGAATATGGCTACTGTATTCTAAACTTTTAAAAATTACTTTAGAAATTACTGGAGGGGGCCAGGGCTGTGGCGCAGCAGGTTAACACCCTGGCCTGAAGCGCCAGCATCCCATATGGGCGCTAGTTCGAGTCCTGACTGCTCCACTTCCGATCCAGCTCTCTGCTATGGCCTGGGAAAGCAGTGGAGGATGGCATAAGTCCTTGGGCCCCTGCACCTGCGTGGGAGACCTGGGAGAAGCTCCTGGCTCCTGGCTTCGGATCGGCGCAGCTCTGGCCATTGAGGCCAATTGGTAAGTGAACCAGCAGGTGGAAGACCTCCCTCCCTCCCTCCCTCCCTCCCTCCCTCTCTCTCTCTCTCTCTCTCTCTGCGTAACCCTAACTTTCAAATAAATAAATAAAAAAGAAATAAAAAAAAGAAATTACTGGAGGCTCTTTCTATGCCTGGGTTCAAAAGTTTTTGCACAAAAATTTATCTTTGAGCTCTATCTTCCCGCAAACATCCTGAGGTTCCCGCGTCTTCTCTACTTGGCCTGACCGGCTCCTGAGACTTCTTCACGCATCACGCATCACCCCAGCACAGCTGAGTCGACGATGTGATCAGGAGGACACACGCTCACTCAACAGATGCTCACGGAGTCCCTTTCCTGGACTCATTGGGGAGATGACCAGGCAAATTACTGTCCAGACTGGACACTAAAATTACTGACCTCTAAAATTACTGAGATAATTTTTTGAAATTCTTTTTACTGAATGATAACCTTGTTTTATTATTAGTTCAATTCAAAAATTATTGTTTAAAATAAGGTTTTCATACATAATTAGGTGTCAAAGGATAGAAGGATATGATGTGTTCAACCTACAATCAAATGGTTCAGGCAATAATTTGTATATAGAAAAAGTACAATTTAAAAATGTGGCAAACGGCTGAGGAAGAACTTCTAAGATCAATCCCATTCACAATAGCTACAAAAACAATCAAATACCTTGGAATCAACTTAACCAAGGACGTTAAAGATCTCTACGATGAAAACTACAAAACCTTACAGAAAGAAATAGAAGAGGATACCAAAAAATGGAGAAATCTTCCATGTTCATGGATTGGAAGAATCAATATCATCAAAATGTCTATTCTCCCAAAAGAAATTTATACATTCAATGCAATACCAATCAAGATACTGAAGACATTCTTCTCAGATATAGAAAAAATGATGCTGAAATTCATATGGAGACACAGAAGACCTCGAATAGCCAAAGCCATCTTGTACAACAAAAACAAAGCCGGAGCATCACAATCCCAGATTTCAGGGCATACTACAGAGCAGTTGTTATCAAAACAGCATGGTACTGGTACAGAAACAGATGGATAGACCAATGGAACAGAATAGAAACACCAGAAATCATCCAAACATCTACAGCCAACTTATATTTGATCAAAGATCCAAAACTAATCCCTGGAATAAGGATAATCTATTTAATAAATGGTGCTGGGAAAATTGGATTTCCACATGCAGAAGCTTGAAGCAAGACCCCTACCTTTCACCTTACACAAAAATCCACTCAACATGGATTAAAGACTTAAATCTACGACCCGAAACCATCAAATTATTAGAGAGCATTGGAGAAACCTTGCAAGATATAGGCACAGGCAAAGACTTCTTGGAAAATACCCCAGAAGCACAGGTAGTCAAAACCAAAATTAACATTTGGGATTGCATCAAATTGAGAAGTTTCTGTACTTCAAAAGAAACAGTCAGGAAAGTGAAGAGGCAACCGACAGAATGGGAAAAAATATTTGCAAACTATGCTACAGATAAAGGGTTGATAACCAGAATCTACAAAGAAATCAAGAAACTCCACAACAACAAAACAAACAACCCACTTAAGAGATGGGCCAAGGACCTCAATAGACATTTTTCAAAAGAGGAAATCCAAATGGCCAACAGACACATGAAAAAATGTTCAAGATCACTAGCAATCAGGGAAATGCAAATCAAAACCACAATGAGGTTTTACCTCACCCCGGTGAGAATGGCCCACATTCAGAAATCTACCAACAATAGATGCTGGAGAGGATGTGGAGAAAAAGGGACACTAACCCACTGTTGGTGGGAATGCAAACTGGTTAAGCCACTATGGAAGTCAGTCTGGAGATTCCTCAGAAACCTGAATATAACCCTACCATACAACCCAGCTATCCCACTCCTTGGAATTTACCCAAAGGAAATTAAATTGGCAAACAAAAAAGCCATCTGCACATTAATGTTTATTGCAGCTCAATTCACAATAGCTAAGACCTGGAACCAACCCAAATGCCCATTAACAGTAGACTGGATAAAGAAATTATGGGACATGTACTCCAAAGAATACTATACAGCAGTAAGAAACAATGAAACCCGGTCATTTGCAACAAGATGGAGGAATCTGGAAAACATTATGCTGAGTGAATTAAGCCAGTCCCAAAGGGACAAATATCATTTGTTCTCCCTGATCGGCGACAACTAACTGAGCACCACAGGGGAAACCTGTTGAAGTGAAATGGACACTATGAGAAACAATGACTTGATCAGCTCTTGTCCTGACTGTTGAGGTACAATGTAATACTTTATCCTTTTTAGTATTTGTTGTTATTGTTGTTGTTGTTGTTGTTCTAGTACTAGTGGCTGAACTCTGTAATTAACACACAATTATTCTTAGGTGTTTAAATTTTAACTGAAAAGTGATCCCTGTTAAATATAAGAGTGGGAAAAAGAGAGGGAGGAGATGTACAATTTGGGACATGTTCAATTGGACTTGCCCCAAATGGTGGAGTTAGAAATGTGCCAGGGGATTCCAATACAATCCCATCAAGGTGGCATGTACCAATGCCATCTCACTAGTCCAAGTGATCAATTTCAGTTCACAATTGATCACACTGATAGGTCTAAGAGTCAAAGGGATCACACAAACAAGACTAGTGTCTGCTAATACTAACTGATAGAATCAAAAAGGGAGAGAAGGATCCAACATGGGAAGTGGGAGACACAGCAGACTCATAGAATGGCAGACGTCCTAAACAGCACTCTGACCTCAGAATCAGCCCTTAAGGCATTCGGATCTGGCTGAAGAGCCCATGAGAGTATTGTAGGCATGGAAAGCCAAGACACTCTGGGGAAAAAAAAAAAGATGACAACGACCTAAATGAAAGATCTCTGCGAGTGAGATCCCAGTGGGAAGAACGGGGCCATCAAAGATGGAGGTACCTTTCTCCGAAGGGAGGAGAGAACTTCCACTTTGACTATGACCCTGTTGGAATAAGATCAAAGTCGGCGAACTCTAAAGGCTTCCATAGCCTTGGCAACTCTTGACTAGAGCCTAGGGAGATTACTGACGCCATAAACAAGAGTGTCAAATTGTTAAGTCAGCAACAGGAGTCACTGTGTACTTACATCACATGTGGGATCTGTCCTTAATGTGTTGTCTAATGTGAAGTGATGCTATAACTAGTACTGAAACAGTATTTTTACACTTTGTGTTTCTGTGTGGGTGCAAACTGATAAAATCTACTAAGTATATGCAGAATCGATCCTCTGTATATAAAGATAATTGGAAATGAAAAAAAAAAAACCTGGTGTTAAATTGGAAATGGCATAGAAAATTAATTTTTTAAAAATATCATGTAGGATCTCTGTCTTTAATGTGCTGTACACTGTTATTTAATGCTATAACTAGTATTCCAACAGTATTTTTTCACTTTGTGTTGCTATGTGGGGGCAAACTGTTGAAATCTTTACTTAATTTATACTGAACTGATCTTATGTATATAAAGAGAATTGAAAATGAATCTTGATGTGAATGGAAGGGAAGAGGGAGCGGGAAAGGGGAGGGTTGTGGGTGGGAGGGAAGTTATGGGAGGGGGGAAGCCAATGTAATTCATAAGCTGTACTTTGGAAATTTATATTCATTAAATAAAAGTTTTTAATAAAAAAAAGTGGCAAAATATGAAAAACTAGGCAATCTGCAGAAAGAGTATACAAAAATGCTTTATACTAATCCAGCAAATTTTCTAAGTTGGAAATTATTTCAAAATAAAAAGTGGGACCAGTGCTGTGGCAGAGTTGGCAAAGTCGCCACCTGCAATGCCGGCATCCCATATAGGTGCCTGTTCGAGTACCGGCTGCTCCTCTTCCAATCCAGCTTTCTACTGTGGCCTGAAAAAGCAGCAGAAGATGGCCTAAGTCCTTGGGCCCCTGCACCCACATAAGAGACTTAGAATAAGCTCCTGGCTCCTGGCTCCAGATGGGCTCAATTCTAGCCATCACGGTCATTTCGGGAGTGAACCAGCAGATGGAGGTCAGTCTCTCTTCCTCCCTCCTTCCCCCCCACCTCTCTGTAGTTCTTCCTTTCAAATAGATAAATAAATTTAAAAAAAAAAAAAAGTTAAAAATACCTATGTGAAAAGAACAAAGTGGCCAATGCCGTGGCATAGTAGGTTAAGCCACAGCCTGCAGTGCCTGCATCCCATGTGGGCACCAGTTTGAGACCTGGCTGCTCCACTTCCAATTCAGTTCCCTGTTGATGGCTTGGGCAAACAGTGGGAATCAGCCCAATTGCTTGGGCCCCTGCACCCTTATTGGGAGATCCAGAAGAAGCTCCTGGTTCTTGGCTTTAGACTGGCGCAGCTCTGGCTATTGGGGCCATTTGGGGAATGAACCAGTGAATAAACAATCTCTTTCTCTCTGTCTCTCCCTCTCTGTAACTCTGCCTTTAAAAATAAATAAATAAATAAGAAGAAGCTGAGTAGCCAAAACTTACACCAAGCACTTCAAAATGAGATATGCTCATCTCAATATGTTCTTATTTTTAATTTTTCATAAAATTGTACACAGTCCTCTTCATTTTATGGTTAATCAATTTGAACTAACCATCTATCAATATTATTTTCAAATAACTGGATGTTATAAAATACAGGTAACTATAGAGGTACAAACAAAACTACATTATAATCTAGATCATAAACCTATTGCCTTTACACGCATCCTTGCCTTCCTTAGCTCTTGTCCAACTGACTTAGAGCTTTCCTCATTTAATGTGCTCAAGTCCTCCCTAGTTTTTGTAGGAACAAATATCAAGGTCTTTGTTTACAAGTGTTATTATAATAACTGCAATTTTCTAAACCTTTAAAAGTTGAAATTTAGGTTTTTTTCTTTATGTATTCTATTCATTGATAATTCTAATAAAAATAATAAAAAATTTCCACCGATTTTGAACAAATTGCAATGAAAATTTAGAGGGTTAATTCACTTAAAATTGGCCAAAACCTTTGAGAGACTCCTGTGTTGTTTTATGCAATCCAAGAGAACTTTAGGGGGCCAGCGCTGGGGCGCAGTAGGTTAAGCCGACGCCTGAGGCGCCAGTATCCCATAAGGGTGCCAGTTCCTGTCCCAGCTGTTCCTCTTCCTAAACGGCTCCCTGCCAACAACAGCCTGAGAAAGCAGTGGAAGATGGCCTGAGTCCTTGGGCCCCTGTACCTACACACGAAACCCGGAAGACGCTCCTGGCTCCTGGCTTCGGAATGGCCCAGTTCCAGCCATTGCACCCATTTGGGGAGTGAACCAGTGGATGGAAGACCTCTCTGCCTCTCAAATAAATAAATCTTAAAAAAAAAAAAAAAAAAAAAAAAAGGCCACGGCTCAATAGGCTAATCCTCCGCCTTGTGGCGCCGGCACCCCAGGTTCTAGTCCCGGTGGGGGTGCCGAATTCTGTCCGGGTTGCTCCTCTTCCAGTCCAGCTCTCTGCTGTGGCCCAGGAAGGCAGTGGAGGATGGCCCAAATGCTTGGGCCCTGCACCCGCATGGGAGACCAGGAGAAGCACCTGGCTCCTGCCTTCGGATCAGCACGATGTGCCGGCCGCAGTGGCCATTGGAGGGTGAACCAGCGGCAAAAGGGAAGACCTTTCTCTCTGTCTCTCTCACTGTCCACTCTGCCTGTCAAAATAAAAATAAAAATAAAAAATTTTTTAAAATCAGTGCTTTAAAAAGTCCACAGAAGGGGCAGGCATTTGGCCTCGAAATTAAGACACTGTTAAGGTGGCCAGGTCGCACATCAGAGTGCTCTGATTTGACAGCAACTTCCTGCTCCTGTGCACTGGGAGGCAGGAGTGACAGCTCAGGGACTGCACTCCTGACAGCCACGCAGGAAGTTTGGACTGAGTTCCACCACTGGCTTTGGCCCCAACCAGGGCCATTATGAGTTCTGGGGGAAGAAACCAGTAGATGGGACTTCTCCCTGTGTGTCTGCCTCTCAAAAAAAGTTAAAAACCTGCTAAATAGTTTATAGAAAAATGTAATTCAAATGTTTATTTCAATACAAAAAATTTTAAATCCATGCATAGTTTTTTCATACTAAGCATTTTCCACCTGTTACGAAAAAAATTTATACAAAAATGAACACATAGTTTTAATTCCTTTTTCCATGAACTTTCTGAAGTTCCCTCATAATTCTTCAAAAGCGCAAACATTTATAAAATATAGTTGATGATGAATAACAAACTATCATCAAAACTGTATCAAAATATTTTTTTTCAACATCTTCGTCTCAAACATTTCATGCTCAGGCCTGGCATTGTGGCACACAGCTGGTGAAGCTGCCCTTGAAGCTGGCATCCCTTATGAGCTCAGGTTCAAGTCCAGGGTATTAAACTTTCAATCCAGTTCCCAGATGATGCACCTGGAAAAGCAGCAGAAACTAGTCCAAATAGTTGGGCCCTGCCACCCATGTGGGAGACCCAGATAAAGCTCCTGGCTTTGGCTGGCCCAGCCCTGGCTGTTGTAGGCATTTGGGGAGTGATGGAAGCCCTCTCTGTCTCTCCTTCTCTCTCAGTAATTCTGAATTTTAAATAAATAAATTAAAAAAATTTTTTTCATGTTTATTACATAAATATGAATATCTAGATTTTGACAACATGGCTTCTATCTTAATTGGTAAAATGTCATAGCTTGTTTGGACACAACAATGAATAATGTATGTACCTTAATTACAAATGTATCTCTGGTCTACAGATTTCTTGATTTAGTACAGATATTGTTTCTACCCAGGACATTGTATAAGTGTATTGTCACCACAAAGCAAGTATTTTGTCTTCAAATTTGAACTTAGACTGAATTTATACTGGCATTCACAATAATTGTAAGTGCTTTCCTTCAACATAAGGCCCTTCCCAACGCTTTACTCAGTCCATCAGGACAATTTTTTTTAAATCTTCTGTTGAAATTATTTTATCTTTAACACAGTTTGTGATGACATCGTTGAACTATGTACAAAGTTGTTCTGCCACTGGAACCAAAAAGTTCTAGCAATGACTTCACTCTCTGTGTATGGAAGAAAACATGAAATCAAAAATGAGCAGGTACAGATATGCATCTGTCAACATTCAGAAAATGCACAATTAATATTTATGCTTTTCACTGTGTGCTGATTTTATAAAAACTACATATAAACAAATATTGGACTCCAGTTAGTGACATACTTATGTATATTCACCTAGTTAATGACATATGTTTAGGAAGATGTGTACTGATGTCTGAATATACTTTGAAATGCATCCAAAAATAAGATGTTCTGATGGATGGTTAGAAGGATGAACAGATAGCCAAATATATGGTAAATAAAGTTCATTAAAATGTTAATGGTGGGGGCTGGCACTGTAGCGTAGCAGGTAAAGTTCCCATCTTCAGTGTCAGAATCCCATATGGGCGCCAGTTCAAGTCCCATCTGCTTCACTTCCAATCCAGCTGTCTGTGATGGCCTGGGAAAGCAGTAGAAGATGGCCCAAGTCCTTGGGCCCCTGCACCCATGTGGGAGACCCGGAAGAAGCTCCTGGCTCCTGGCTCCGGATTGGTGCAGCTCCAGCCATTGCGGCCAACTGGGGAGTGAACCAGTGAATGGAAGATCTCTCTCTCTCTCGCCTTCTCCCTCTGTGTAACTAGTTCAAGTAAATAAATAAATCTTTAAAAAATAACAATTATTATCTAAAAATGTTAATGGTAGAATCTAAGTGACAAGCATCACAGTATCCACAGGAAAATTCCTCCACCTCTGCTATATGTTTAAAATTTTTTCATAATAAAATATTGGGAAAATTTTTGAGCAATTAGTCTAAATGAATAATCACATGTCCCAGACCACTAAGTAAATGTATTCTGCAGCTGCATATACTAAATTCCTGTCTTTGGACACAGTCTAAGGATAACAGCGAGCCTACAAAGCAGACCCTCGGGCTTTGTCAGCAGACCGGGATGTTCTGTTTTCCCTGTGGTCAGTGAGATTTCTATGGCCCTGATGGACAGAAAATGATGATCTTCTGTACAAGTTACCCATCATAAAACCTGCCATGAGAGGCCGGCGCCGCGGCTCAATAGGCTAATCCTCCGCCTGCAGTGCCGGCACCCCGGGTTCTAGTCCCGGTTGGGTCGCCAGTTCTGTCCCGGTTGCTCCTCTTCCAGTCCAGCTCTCTGCTGTGACCCGGGAAGGCAGTGGAGGATAGTCCAAGTGCTTGGGCCCTGCACCCGCATGGGAGACCAGAAGGAAGCATCTGGCTCCTGGTTTCGGATCGGCGCAGCACACTGGCCGTAGCGGCCATTTTGGGGGTAAACCAACGGAAGGAAGACCTTTCTCTCTGTCTCTCTCTCTCACTGTCTAACTCTGCCTGCCCAAAAAAAAAAAAAAAAAAAAAAAAATACACCTGCCATGAGAAATGCAAAATTCAACACTTTACTTTTCATGAAACAAGTATTTTATATTTCCTTTTTTTATAATTACTTCAGCTAAAAGGATTCACTGCAACATTTAAAAGCATTACCACATAATAAAAATAATTACATAGTTGTCAGTTTCCAACGGAGTAAATTTACTACACAATAAAAGGTAAAATCACTAAGCAAGACCATTCTCTATATGCAGGCCTCTATTTCTCACATTTCTCATAAGCCTAACTTACAATTTCACAGGTTTCCCACTGACCAATCAAAAGGTGGCCTGCGGCTTCGCGAATACTGACACAGCCCATTGTGCCAACGGCTGCTAAGTCTAAGAGACCAACAATGGTAGCGGAACCTAACACTTCTCCGGCCACTTCCCAAGACTCTAAGTAGGCAGCTGTCCTCAGCCATTTGTCCGAGTGCAATTAGTTGGTGAGCAGGCACCTAGTATAGCATCATCCTTGAGAGAGAAGCTCAGTTTCTTAGAATCCGGAAAAGTCAGAAAACGAAGAACAAGTTCTTACTGGTTATTTTTGCATTATGGCATAAATAAACACCCATGAGTCCATAGTGATATAAATAAATGACTAAGTATAGACTAGGAGATGCAAACTTCCAATGCCGGAGAATTCCAGATAATTTATGCAGACACTCTGTTCTCCAGGAGGGGAATGACTCCGCACTCCCTAGGTGTGGACTGTGCACAGACTTCTTTCCAAAGAACACCACATGAAAAGGGCTGGCAGTGAAGACATCTGACAAAAACCACCTGCGACAGGTGAGAGGCGTAATACAGACAGCCCTGTTTATAGCAACTGCTCTTGCCATGACGGGATGCAAATGCCATCATTGACCTTTTGGGCCCTCCTCCCCAGCATACATCATCCCAGGCTAATAATGGGGAGAACATCAGAGAACATCAGAACATCAGACAGATTCTACAAAACATCTGATTAGTACTCCTGAAAAACACCTTACTAAAAACAAAGTCTGGAAAACCGTCACAGCCAACAGGAGCCTAGGGAGATGTGACAACTAAACCTACTGAGGTACCCAGGATGGGGCCCTGGGACAGGGAAAGGACGTTAGGTATAAGTTAAAGCAATGTGAATAAAGGATGGACTTTCATTAGCAATAATGCATCAACATGCATGCATTAACTGTAATAAATGCACTATGCTCATGTCAGGTGTTAATTACAGGGGAAACCAAGTGTAGGGTGCATATGCATACCTTGTAGCTCGCAGACTTAATTCCATCAGGAACTTCATCCTGAACAAGAAAACAGAATGCTTTTAGACGACATTTATTCTATCTTCCAATACAGGACTGTGAATTTCTATGATTTATGAGAAGTTCATAAAACAAACTTTTGAAGTTAATACATTTTTAAACTGAGAATAGTCAGGCAATTTTTACACAATTTCTGAAGAGTAAATAAAAATTCAAAGAATTATTCTATGGCTTGCTGATCAACTATTACAGAATGGAAATGTAAACAGAGGCACTTCACGTTATTCCTTTTGATATTCAAATTGTCCCATATTTGATCACTAGGAGATGAACTAAGTGCTGTGTTTCTGTGAGCACCTGTGTCCTTTTCATATGGTTCCAGGAGTCCATGGGAGCATTTGTGGTTTTCAGTTACGATAAGATACTCAGGGATATTGCCTGTTCCTATCTTTCAATCATCTCTAAAATTTTCATTTATTTATTTGAAAGGAGGAGTGAGAGAGAAAGATAACGAGAGAGCACGCACTCTCATCTATTGGTTCACTGCTCAAATGCCAATAATAGTCCCTGGCCAAGGGCCTAAGTCAGGAGTCAAGAGCTAGGAGCTCAGTCCAGGTGTCCCAGTGAGGGGCAGGAACCCAACTACCACAACCATCACTGCCCCTCCCAGGGGGCATTAGCAGGAAGCCAGGATCAGGAGCTGGAGCAAAGTATGAACCCAGGCCCTCCAACATGGTGTCAGACCTGGACTCTTAACTGTTAGGCCAACCACTCATCCCTTGGAATCATGTTGTTAGGAGCCTTCATTCTTTCTGAAGAAAACTGGTATTGGCTTTCAGTTGTGCTGGCTGCTTACTAAGCTGCCTACTCCCAAAGTGACACTGGGAGAACTCTGAACACTGCAGGGCACTATGCCAATGCTAGATACACTCCTGAAACGGATGCACTGCTCAAAGGGAAGAATCTGCACAGAAAATCACTTTATTGTGTCTTCTTCCAGACTTCAAACTAGATCAATGTATATTGTTTTTGTATGGCCAGACATTTAAAACGCCATATCAGGGCCGGCACCGTGGCTCACTTGGTTAATCCTCCGCCTGTGGCACCAGCATCCCATATGGGAACCGGGTTGTAGTCCCGGTTGCTCCTCTTCCAGTCCAGCTCTCTGCTGTGGCCCGGGAAGGCAGTGGAGGATGGCCCAAGTGCTTGGGCCCTGCACCCACATGGGAGACCAGGAAGAGGCACCTGGCTCCTAGCTTTGAATCAGCATAGTTCCGGCAGTAGTGGCCATTTAGGGGGTGAACCAATGGAAGGAAGACCTTTCTCTCTGTCTTTCTCTCTCACTGTCTAACTCTGTCAAATAAATTTTTAAAAATGCCATATTTAATATAGATTAATTTCAGCAGAATTGATAGCTTTACAATGTTTAGTTTGTCTTTGTGATCATTTCTGAACATTTGTCCAACTACTTTATTAAGTAAAACTTCTGGCAGAATTGCTAGCACAAAGGGTATGTACCTCTATAATTTTTTTGGATACATCTGCCAAATTTATCTCCAAAAAGACTTAACCACCAGGGTGCTTATTTCTTCTTCCTAGACTAACACTGGGTACTGTTATTCTTTTCCACATTGGCCAATTAATAATGGGACTGAAAGAAGAAGCTTGTTTTGATTCATTGTAAAAGGAATGAATGATGGGCCTTTCAGCTTGTAGAGAGATTCAAGCGTCTATGGGAAGATCATCTTTTCATTTACATCTTCTCTAGACAAATTAAGGATGTGATTTTTAAAGTACCAAGGATAAGGAAGACCTTAAATCTTCTCTGTCTCCTCCTAGGCCACAGGGTACAACCTGAACCAGGTCTAGGAATGAACTGAAGAAGAAAACTGATTTTTCTTCCTGTTTAGTCCAAAAAGGCGTTGACAAAACAGTGACAGGGTGAACGTTACAGGGACGTTATGCCTGCATCCCATATCCAAGAGCCATTTCAAGTCCCAGTTGCTCTGCTTCCTAGCCAGTTCCCTACTAATGAGTCTGGGAAAGTAATAGAAGATAGCCCAAGTGGCTGGGTCCCTGCCACCCACATGGGAGACCCAGATGTAGTTCTGGGCTCCTGGCTTAGGACTAGTACAGCCTTGGCTGTTACGGGCATTTGAAGTGTGAACCAGCAGAGACAGGAAGATCTCTCTGTATCTCCCTCATTCTCTGTTGCTCCGCTTTCCAAATAAATCCATCTTAAAAAAAAAAAAAAATCACAGTGGCAGACCATATAAAGTAGTGAGTTCACCATGTTTGTTGTGCCTACATTAGATTAATACAGGACTGTTGTTTAGCCATGATAACAGCACATGGTCCTTTCTCATAGATGCATACTGCATATATAACAGTGAGATGTCAATAATGCAAATATAAATGCTATCTATGAAAGCTAATGATTTAGGCTGAGGAAATTATCCCAAAATACTTGAAATGATCCTTAATCACACTGTGGTTCCAATACACCAGCTGAACTGAGTCCAGGCTTCTCCCAAGAAGAACATAAATGGTTCATGCCTTCACTGTCACTGGGAGTGGAGCTCCTCCCAGCTACCCTCTCTTGCTCACCCTTCTGTGCTCTCACAGTGAGCTGTCTGCAGTGTCTCTCTATTAGGACTATCACCTCTGCACTGAAACGATCAGATAGAGTTCTCTCCCCTATTAAATCACAGGCTCCTCAAGGTCAGAGGTTATCCAGCATGCCCAGGTCCTGGCACGGAAGTAGGCCCCTAAGAAACATTCACCATTGAACCAAATTACATCGAACTGCTAACTGACAGGACTTTTCTAGTCTTTTCTTCATGTCTTCACCTTCCTCTCCCCAACTCTACTGCCAGTTACCTTTCTGAAACTCGGGTCTAACTGTGCCACTTAGCCCCTAAGCTAACATATATAATTATAAACTAGGAAGACTCGTTAGGTGCATAGACTTTTCAGATTATCCAGTTATCCACCCTTCTCTCCATCACGACCTTTGTTCATGCGAGGCACCGCCCAATTCTACAGGGGCAGAGCTGCCCCCTCCTGCCCTGCCCCTCACTGCACGGCATCCTCAGCGTGTCCCACATCCTGATCAAAGCTATTGCTGAGCACTTCCTAAGTGCTAAAACTGGTTTCCACTAGGATTTACAATAAAGTGCACCGCACGTGTCAGTGTGTCAAGCTGTGAATCAGTGAGCTATTACCTCATGCTGAGCATCTCTCAGGTTTTCTGGTCCTCCTAGTTCCATCCATCATTAATAAAATCCAGAAAGAACTGTCGTTTCAAGATGAGATTCAACTTGGCAATGATTGTACAGCTATTTGTGCTTTCTGACTAATACTAATGATTAGACTATTTAATGCCTAAATCTAACTACATAACTTTACTAAGTATCATATTTTAGCATTTTAAATAAGTTACATAAATAAGATATTGGTAAGTTTAAATCTGCCCAATTACTTTTTCCTATTACTAAAATATAAAGTCAAGCACCTAAAAAATACAATGAAACTTGTAAATTGGTAATATCGTTTTAATGTATTTCTCATGCTTTAATAATAGTAACATAAGGAATTTCTTAAGTTAATCTGTGAATTTTCAAAAACTCGTGTCTCTGAGGAACAATACAACTAACAACCGGCATCTCATTCTCATAAAGTGTCTGTAAGTCAGTTTTACATTTCCCTTAATTCCACATGCTTATAGGTCTATGCAGCAATAGCTGCATGTTTAATAATAAACTCCTCAGGCCCGCACTGTGGTATAGTGGGCTTAGCCGCCACCTTTGGTGCCGGCATCCCAAATGAGCACCAGTTTTAGTCCTGGCTGCTTCCCTTCCAATCCAGCTCACTGCTATGGCCTGGGAAAGCAGCAGAAGATGGCCCAAGTACTTGGGCCCCTGCACCCATATGGGAGATCTAGAATAAGCTCCTGGCTCCTGGCTTCACATTGGCCCAGCTCTAGCCATTGTGGCCATTTGGAAAGTGAACCAGCAGATGGAAAACCTTTCTGTCTCTCCCTCTCTCTGTCTGTAACTCTACCTCTCAAATAAATAAATAAAAGATATTTTAAATAAAATGAATAACTCCTCAAAATCACAATACCACTTCATATCTATGAGGATAGCTATGGCCAAAGGGGAAAAAAAAAATCAAAAACAGAAACAAAAAAATAGAAGGTAACAGTATTGTCAAGATGTGGAGAAATTGGAATTCTTGTGCCCTGCTGAGAGAAATATAAAATGGTGTAGCCACTATGGGAGACAATTGGCAGTCCCCAAAAAACTGAACATAGAATTAGTACATGACCCAGCCATTCCATTTCTAGGCATACACCCTAAAGAACTGAAAGGTAAGAACTCAAACAGGTACCTGCACTCCCTCGGTCATGGCAGCATTACTCAAAAGTGCCCCAAAGGGGGTAAAAAAAAACCTAAGGTCCATCAATTTGAAATGATCCTTAATCCTTTATACACGTTTAACATGAATGTATAAAAGAAACACAGCACAGACAGACAGTACAAAACCATTATTCAACCTCCCAACGGAGTAACATTCTGATCCACACCACAGCGGGCGTCAGCTGGAGAATACTGAGCTAAATGAGACAAAGCATATGCAGAAGGATAAAACCTGGGCTTCTCCTTCCCCCAGGAACCTAAGACTAGCCAGCTCACAGAGAAAGCGGCTCAACAGTGAAGACTAGCCAGCTCACAGAGAAAGCGGCTGAATGGTGGGTGCCAGGGCCGGGAGGAGGGCGTGGGAGTCAGTGTTTAACCAGCGCAGCGTTTCAGTTTGGGAGGATGAAAAGGTTTGCAGCTTCATAGTAGTGATGGGTACACAACACTGTGCGTGCTCTTAATGCCACTGAACTGCACGCTTGAAAACAGTTACACTTGATAAACTTCTGGTTCTGTATTCTCTGCCACAATTTTTAAAAGTAGAATAAAAATGTATGTTTTTAGCAGAAAAAAAGTGGCTTCTTATGGAAGTATGTAACAGAATACCTCAAATTTTAATGCACCAAGAATTCCTAAGTAAAACCAGATGTTTTGTCTATTCCCAACTTCTCTCCCAGAAAATCCGAGGGGAAAATACACATCAAATAAAGGGAAGGATTTTTGTTTATACCTCATTAATTGCCTTTTATTACACTATATACACATAACTTTCTACACATCAGATGCAAGAAGAAAAAAATATCAAGCCAAAAGAATGATTCACCTCCCTAATAAGTTCAAAGGATTATACTACCCATGCAATTTTATTATTATGAAGGCAGTATAATGCAAAGTAGGCTTTATCTTCGCAAGTTTTGGTGTTTAATAAGTAACTGCTGGATGTTACACTGAAGGTAAGGACTGAAATACTATTTTACCGATAATGGCCCTCTTTAAAAACTAGTAACCAATGAAAAAAGATGTGACCATCTTGAATATAGACACGGTTCTTACAGATTGACAGGGTTTAACAGCACAGTCCCTCCTTCCACACTGGCTGATGTCATTCCAGAAAGGACAAGGCCTCTTCAGGTTCACCTACAAAATAATAGAAAAAAAAAAGCATGTAAAAATAAGATGTTGAACTATGACAATATGATCATATTGTCAGTTGTACTTAATCTCTCTTCCACTTATCTGTTGTCAAGTTCCAATGAGTGTTAAAAGTGTGGCTGCTGTATGGAAACTGGTCCAGCTAGTTAGACCAACATAGGCCTGCTGCTACCAACCAGACCCCTTGCAAAGAAGGCCAGAAGAGCCAAAAAGAGCTTCTATCTCCACTGCTCAACTAGAGGCTTTTAAAGCAAGAAGCCGTGAACATGCAGGGAACAGTTAGGCAACTAGGAACTCATATGCCAACTAAGTACTGCAACAATCGGTTCTTCTAGACCCTTCCAGCAAATATCAAAGATAAAATACAAGTCTGAACAATACAGTTCAGACTAAAAGCATGCTGTTTCACAAAAACATGTAAGTACTTCAATTAATTATAGCCAAGCTTATTTTTAATGAAAATAATAGCTCACTATTTTTGGTAACAATATAATAGTTTCTGTTCTAACTTCAATGTAACCAACTTGTTTCTAGCTCTAGCAAGAAAAATTCAAGATACTGCAATTAAAAGAATCCAGTGGGTACTGTCAGGATCACATGGCTCACTCTTCTAAACCAAGTTTTCCTTAAAAAGCCTCTATCAGGCCGACGCCATGGCTTAACAGGCTAATCCTCCGCCTTGCGGCGCCGGCACACCAGGTTCTAGTCCCGGTCGGGGCGCCGGATTCTATCCCGGTTGCCCCTCTTCCAGGCCAGCTCTCTGCTATGGCCTGGGAAGGCAATGGAGAATGGCCCAAGTCCTTGGGCCCTGCACTCGCATGGAAGACCAGGAGAAGCACCTGGTTCCTGGCTTCGGATCGGCACAATGCGCCGGCCGCAGTGGCCATTGGAGGGTGAACCAACGGCACAGGAAGACCTTTCTCTCTGTCTCTCTATCCATTCTGCCTGTCAAAAAAAAAAAAAAAAAAGCCTCTATCAATTTTAAATAATAACCACAATTTTAAAGCTCAATAATTCTTAATAAAATGTAATTATCCATTTAAAATATTCTTATTCCAAAAAATTAAATTAAAATACCTTGTAATATCTAAAGTAGTCACTTTCAAGGAGTTTTTGTAGTCTTGGGAAAAGCCTGTAGTTATTAAATTTATCAATGGTTTCAACATCGCAGGTACAATCATCCAAGTAACCACTAACCTGTTACAAAGAAAAATAAAACATTAAGTGAAATGTTAGATGCAATCGTGTTCTTTTCCTTCCCAGGGCTATTATGAAAGAGCCCCCTACCCAACCAGCCCTCACTCCCTGGGCAATTCTCTGAGATGGGGATGGCAATAATCTGGGAACACTCCCACTGGTAGCCCTCTTACATCCCCAGGAATGGAATGGAGACTTTTATGGGGTGTTCTGAGCTCATAATGACCCTCATTCACAGTGGGTGCCCCGGCAGCCATTCTGTAACTCTGCCCTCCAGGCCAAGATTGAGCTGGCCAAGGGGGTGGGGCACACGGCCTAAACCAAGCCATGGTCCCCTCTCCAGGAGGATGGAATGGCGACTAAGAGGTCCCCTGTGACTAGACCAACAAGTACCACCAGGTGAACCAGAGAGCACATGGGCCAGCTGGTAGAAAAGGACAGATTTTTAAAGGTGCACAAAGCAGTGACCGGCGGGGATGGCGAGAGACAGCATGTGCCACCTGGATTTCCCGGGGCTTCAGGCTCCCACTGAGACCCAGCTTTCTTGAAGTCTATTCTTAGCTCTCCAGAGACTCTGAGTTCTAGTAACTCACTTGTCCATGTCCTTGCTCTTAATATTTCATTTATTTATTTGAAAGGCAGAGTTACAGAGTGAGAGAGAAAGGGAAAGAGAGAGGGAGATCTTCCATCTGCTGGTTCACTCCCCAAATGGCTGCAACAGCCTGGGCTGGGCCAGACCAAAGCCAGGAACTAGGAACTCCATCCAGGTCTCCTTCGGGTGGTAGAGGCCCAAGCATTTGGTCCATCTTTTGCTGCTTTCCCAGGCACATTAGCAAGGAGCTGGATTGGAAGTGGAGCAGTTGGTACTCAAACCAGTGCCCATAAGGGATGCTGGTATAGCAGGTGGTAGCTTGACCCACAGAACCGCAACACTGGCCCCTTTCCTTTCCTTTAATTTCCACAGGATGTACAGGTCAGAGACAAGCTTAGTAAGTGTATAAAAAGAAATGATACTGAATTTGCATTATAAGGATCAAACATCCCCCAAATGTTGGGCCATAACAACTTTTATAGGTTTGGAATAGTACTTAGAAATAACTTATCAGCAGCAAAATGGAGATAGCAAACAGACCACAAAGTCAATCCTACTCTTCAAACACTCAAAATTAATGTCTTAACTGTGTTTGCTGGCCCAACTATTAAATGTCCCTACAGTAGGACACAATATGAAATTATAATCAGACAATGTTATTAGCTGTGAAACTAGAAACCCTAGATGTCTATTTGGGGTCAGTCAATGCCTAGTAGAATTACTTAAGTAGTGCTTTAAATAATAGGCACATAATGAAAACAACCCTATAAATTTTTTTAAAACAACAAGCTAAACTCTGGCCTCAGAATCAGCCCTTAAGGCATTCAGATCTGGCTAAAAAGCCCATGAGAGCATTTCAGGCATGGAAAGCCAAGTCACTGGCAAAAAAAATGAACTAAATGAAAGATCTCTGTGAGTGAGATCCTGGTGGAAAGAAGGGGCCATCCAAGAAGGAGGTACCTTTCTCTGTAGGGAGGAGAGAACTTCCACTTTGATTATGGCCTTGTCTAAATAAGGTCAGAATTTGTGAACTCAAGAGGCTTCCATAGCCTTGGCAGCTCATGACAAGAGCCTCAGGTGATCACTGACGTCATAAATAACAGTGTCAATTGTTAAATCAACAACAGGAGTCACTGTGCACTTACTCCCCATGTAGGATCTCTGTCCTTAATGTGTTGTACTATGAGAATTAATGGTAAAACTAGTCTTCAAACAGTACTTTATATGTTGGGTATCTGTGTGGGTGCAAACTGTTGAAATCTTTACTTAGTATAGAGTTGATCTTCTTTGTATAAAGATAATTAAAAATGAATATTAATAAAGAATGGGATGGGAGAGGGAGTAGGAGGTGGGATGGTTTGGGGGTGGGAGGGCGGATATAGGGGGAAGAACAGCAATAATCCAAAAGTTGTACTTATAAAACATATATTTATTAAATAAAAGTTTTCATTTAAAAAAAAAGTTGAAGAAAAGAAATCCTTATCATACTCTGATCTGAATATTTGCATTGTACAGTAATTTCTACCACGTTTAGGGAGACCCGTTGCCTATAAAAATAATTTTACAATCTATTTGTAAGGAAACATATAAAGAATACTTTATTGAATAACTGAATTAAGACAGTTTCCCTTTGAAATATATACAATTCTAGACTACCTTTTAATTTGAGAAGATCATAAAACAGTAATGAAAATTTTTCACCTAAGAGAATGTACTTTGGACATTCACAGCAGTATTCAAGAGATAAGACTTTTTACTGGCTTTCCTACTCTTGATTGTTGTGGATTAATTCTGCTTCTAGAAATCTGATCTACATATTTTGTCATGTAATAACCACTTTCACTTCATATGCAAATTTGTCCCATTTTCCTACTAAAAATTCTGAGTACACAATAATCTTCAAGTCCTAATTTTAGATAGCAACAACATAAAACTGCTTTTAAGATTGGATTTTTCATACCTTCCTTTGAACCTTAAAAGAAACTTCTCAGGGCAGTAATGTGGTAAAATTATTACACAAAGAATAACAAAGACAGCAAAGGGGAAAGCAACAGGAGCAAAGTAGAGACCTTAAATTACACAAGGAAACAAACAAGCAAAAAAACCAGACAGGAAGAGCATGAGGCAATCCATTTCTCCCCCCAAGGAACTCATTAAAGGAAAAACACAGCCCTTCCAGACAGCTCAGTCCTCACCACCTGCTGAATTAGCTGCTTCTCCGGTGTGCTCCCAGGACACCCGCTGTTCAGGAATTTATGGAGCCCTGTGGAACTGAGCTGCTTTGTTCCCGCCCCAGAATGTAACATTCTTGAAAGCAAGATGTCAGTTCACCCATGTGTGACAGTACTTCACACTGTACTTCCAGGAAGCACACAGTGGGTGTTCAATAATTACTTATGGAACGAGCGGCTGAGTGAATGAAGGAATGGATGCTACCCACTGTCACTCATCCCTGGACGGCAGCACCAGACGAACTATACCTCTGGACTACCGGGACCCCTGTGGGGATTCAGTGCACAACAGGAAAACAAGCAAGTGAAGCAGGCAGCAAAAGGGAACAACCCTCTGTACTTTGCATCTTACCTACCTCTAGACTAATTGCTAAGACAGCTGCAAGAAATAGGGCCAGTGCTGTGGGCCAGTGGGTTAAAGCCCTGGCCTAAAGCACTGGCATCCCATATCAGCGCAGGTTCAAGTCCCTGCTGCTCTATATCCAATCCAGCTTTCTACTGGCCTGGGAAAGCAGTAGAAGATGGCCCAAGTCCCTGGGCTCCCGCATCCACATAGGAGACCCAGAAGAAGCTCCTCTGGCTGTTGGTGGCCATCTGGGGAGTGAATCAGTGGATGGAAGACCTATCTCTACCTCTCTAACTCTTTCAAATAAATAAATCTTAAAAAATATTTTAGAAAATAAAAAAAAACGAAAGCTGCAAGAAGTTCCAGGTGGGAAAGGAACACAGAGAGGTCCGATGTCCCCGGGAGACCACAAAAGGGAGGACAACAGGGAACTGGTGGATTTTACAATCTTCTGCCCCAGCCGGCACCACAACTCAACAGGCTAATCCTCTACCTGCAGTGCCGGTACCCCGGGTTCTAGTTCCGGTCGGGACGCCGGATTCTGTCCTGGTTGCTCCTCTTCCAGTCTAGCTCTCTGCTGTGGCCCGGGAGTGCAGTGGAGGATGGCCCAAGTGCTTGGGCCCTGTGCCCGCATGGGAGACCAGGAAGAAGTACCTGGCTCCTGGCTTCGGATCAGTGCGGTGCGCCGGCTGCAGCGGCCGTTGTGGGGTGAACCAACGGAAAAAGGAAGACCTTTCTCTCTGTCTCTCTCTGTCTACTCTGTCAAAACAAAAAAAAAAAAAAAAAAAATCTTCTGCCCCTTCCCTGAGTTGGGATAGGAGGTATTCTGGTGTTCTCAACTACAACCAGAGGTGGCAGGGCAACTAAGGAAGTCAAAGGATGGGACACCTAACAGTTCAGAGAAGCCTGCGAACAGGCAGCAGAACCTGATCCCTGGAAGACAGTGTGGCAGATGGGAAGCTAGGCCCAGTTCTAGAAAGTGGAGAACAAGGCACAGTACTAAGATAAAGAGTGTAAGAACCAGGGTAGAAATCCAGTAAACAGACCTGGGATGGAATTTTGGAAACAAAGCTAAATCCTATACTGGAAACTAAAACCAAAGGACAGGTGCCAATGTGTCACAAAGGTGACTTCATGCTGTGCCTCAGAGCGCAAAGCCACTAAATGGCCACCACACTATCTCCCCAAATGATACAGAAAGCCAGCCCTGCCATAGGGATCTGCATTCTGTAAAAGCGCATCATCCCCCCCCCCCCCCCGACTCCCAAAAGGATTATTGGATGCCAAAAGCTGAAGCTCCCTGCCAGGCCTCAGGTAACACCAGGCTTGGGCAGGAGGCCACGCCAATGGTGACAGAGTGGGAAGGACACAACTGAGTCAATCAATCAATCAATCAAGATGTGCAAAGAACGCATTATCTGGCAAAGAACTTTTCAGTGTATTTAATTTTCTTCTGTTCTGCTACCACAAAAAAAGAACATGAAATTATTAGGTTTTGAAATTATTCAATTTTACTGTGTATATTTAAGATATGCAACATGATGTTATATGATATACTGAGCAGGGGCTGGCATCATGGCATAGCAGGGAAAGCCGCCTGGGATGCTGGCATCCCACATGGGTGCTGCTTGGTGCCCCGGCTGCTCCACTTCCAATGCAGCTCCCTGCTACCAGCCTGGGAAAAGCAGCGGAAGATGGCCCAAGCATCTGGGCTCCTGCCACCCACAAGGGAGAGCTAGAAGAAGCTCCTGGCTTCGTCCTGGCCCAGCCTCAGCTGTTGCAGCCATCTGAGGAGTGAACCAGAGGATGGAAGATCTCCCTCTGTCTCTCTCTCTCTCACTGCAACTCTGACTTTCAAACAAATAAATACATCTAAAGCAAACAAACAAATCCTGTATCCCATATCAGCTGGAACCCCCTTCAAGTCCCGGGTACTCTGCTTTGCATACAGCTCCCTACTAACATGCCTGAGAAAGCAGAGGTGGATGGCCCAAGTGCTTGGGACACCCACATGTGAGACCAAGCTAGAATTTCAGGCTCCTGGCTTTGGCCTGGCCAATCCCAACTAGTCATTGCAGACACTTGGGGAGTGAACCAGTGAATAAAATAGGCTAATCAGTGAATAAAAGATAGGCTAACCAGTGAATAAAAGATCTCTTTCTCTATCTCTTCCTCTCTCTCTCTCTCTCTCTCTCTCTGTCACTCTGCTTTCAAATAAATAAATCTTTTTCTTAAAAAAAGATTGCTTGGGACATGCATATCACATGTCAGAGTGCCTGTGTTCAAGTCCCATATGGGATCCCAATTCTACCCTGGGTGGCAGGGTGACAGCTTGAGCAGTGGGTCCTTGCCACTCACACAGAAGACCTGGAGACATAAACGGAGTTCCACACTCCTGGCTCCTGACTTAAGCCTGGCCTGGTCTCAGCTATTAAAGGCATTTGGAAAATGCACAGTGCATGGGAGATTTCTTTCTCTCTGACTGCCTTTCAAATAAAGTAATTTTTAAAGAAAAGAAAGTGTGATATGAGGTGGATTCTGGCTTAGTGATTAAGATGCCACTTATGAGAGTGCCTGGGTTGAAGTCCCGGCTCTGGCTTCCTGCTCGTGCACACTGTGGAAGGCAGCAGGTAACAGCTGCAGTACCTGGGTCCCTGTCACCCCGGGAGAATTACATTATGCACCTGGCTCACAACTTCGGTCTGGCACAGCCCTGAAACTCGTGGGCATTTGAGGAGTGAAACACTGGATGGGCTCACTCCTCTGTTTCTATATCTCTCTTTCAAATAAATAAAAACTTTTTTAAAAAGAGATGTGTATACACACACAAACACACACAAAAGAATATTATTCAGCCTTAAAAATTTGGAGTTCTTGGGCTATCATTGTAGCCCAGCAGGGTTAAGTCGCCACCTGCAACACTGGCATCCAATAAGGGCACCAATTCAAGTCCCAGCTGCTCCGCTTCCAATCCAGCTCCCTGCTAATGCACCTGAGAAAGCAACAGATGGCCCAAGTGTTGGCCCTGCCACCCCCATGTATGTGTGTGTGGAGATCCGAATGGGGTCAGAGGCTTCTGGCTTCATCATAGCCCAGCCCCAGCCATTGTAGCCATTTGGGGAGTGAGCCAGCAGATTAAAAATCTCTGTGTCTCTCCATCTCTCTAGTTCTGCCTTTCAAATAAATAAATAAATCTTAAAAAAAAGGGGGGGGGGGTGGGCCAGCGCCATGGCTCACTTGGCTAACCCTCAGCCTGCGGCACCAGCACCCCGGATTCTAGTCCCGGTTGGGGCGCTGGATTCTTTCCCGGCTGCTCCTCTTCCAGTCCAGCTCTCTGCTGTGGCCCAGGAATGCAGTGGAGGATGGCCCAGGTCCTTGGGCCCTGCACCCGCATGGGAGACCTGGAGGAGGCACCTGGCTCCTGGCTTTGGATCGGCACAGTGCGCCAGCCGCAGCGCGCCAGCTGTAGCGGCCACTTGGGGGGTGAACCAACAGAAAAGGAAGACCTTTCTCTCTGTCTCACTCTGCCTGTCCAAAAAAAAAAAAAACTTGCCATTTGCCTCAGTGCAAATGGGATTATTCTAAATGAAATAAACCAGACACAGAAAGTCAAACATTTTAACATCTCGCTGATAACTAGAATGGGATAGATAGATCTTTTTTAAAAAGCTCAAATACAAAGAATGAAACAATAGTTACTGTGAGAGGAGGAAGGGGAGACTGAGGTAAAAAAAAAAAAAAAAACTTGCAGATATTCAGGATGAAACCAGGACTCACAGTACACTAGGACAACTCTATCAAGGGAAATAGCAAAGATGCTGTACCAGGTAGTACAGGCACATTCTAAGGACACGGAATGCCAAGAGTTATTTCTGCTTTCAAGTCTCAGTCTTACTAAAACTTTAAATTGTCGCCAATTGATTCAAAGAATGGTAACCACCACGAAAAAGAGTGCTGCTTCTACGAGCTTTATTCAGAAAAGTCTGGAATGGAGCTGGCACTCCATCAATGGACACCTCCCCAGCAGAACCTGTTTCAAAGATCCCTAGGTCTAAGTTTTAATCCTAGACTTACTTCTATCCCCCACCCAACAGTACCCAATGTCCCTCCCATGGCCCAGTCACTTGGGCTAGCAATTAACATCATGCTAAACACTGAGCTAACAAGACACTTGACAAGTTCAATCTGCTAAAATACATGTTTGCTGAGCCTATCCACAGTGCACTCCAAATTAAAAACAATCCATCTTTGGATTATCTGAGTTACTTACCTTTCATTAACCTGACAAGTTTAACGCACTCAAGTAAGTGGCTCTGGGTATTGCTAGTACTACCCATACTAACAGTGATTTAAAAAAATTTTTTTTCAAGATTTATTTATTTTGGAAGACCCACAGAGAGGGAGCGAGAAAGAGGGAGAGAGATCGTCCATCCATTGGTTCACTCCCAGATGACCACAACAGCCGGGCTAGGCCAGTCCAAAGCCAGGAGCTTCTCCCATATAGGTGCAGCGGCCCAAACAGTTGGGCCATCTTCTGTTGCTTTCCCAGGAAATTAGCAGGGAGATGGATTGGAAGTGGAACAGCTGGGACACAAATCAACGCCCATATGGGATGCCAGCATCACAGGCAGTGGCTTTACCTGGTACGCCACAACATTGGCCCCAATAAAATATTTTATTTTTCCAACTAACATAAATAAAAATATATGGGGCCCGTGCTGTGGCATAGTGGGTTAAGCCGCCATCTGCAGTGCCGGTATCCCATATGAGCACCGGTTCCACTCCCAGCTGCTCCACTTCCAATCCAGCTCTCTGCTATGGCCTGGGAAAGCAGTAGAAAATGGCCCAAGTCCTTGGGCCCCTGCACCCGTGTGGGAGACCCAGGAGAAGATCCTGGCTCCTTGCTTCAGATTGGCACAGCTCCGGCCATTGCGGCCAGTTGGGGGGCGGATGGAAGATCTCTCTCTCTCTCTCTCTCTCTCTCTCTCTCTGCCTATCCTTCTCTCTCTGTGTTAACTCTTTCAAATAAATAAATAGATCTTTTAAAAAAATGGTTTGAATGGGATATCAACTCATAGATACATAAAGTAAATAAGTTGAAAGATCAATACCATTTGAAAGATCAATACCAGAAAAACATGTATACGGTCTGCAAAGCAAAAAAATATTTTCAAAACTCCCACTGGCATAGTGCTCACATCTTGTTTGTAATCTCTCCAATTATTAACAAGCTCAGTGATCTGGGATGTCAAGACCACTCTGTAATTGATTCTGTTGATTTCTCACAACTTGTCCACAGTAGGCATCAACAAATGCTTGTTGAACTTCATCTGATTACTTGTAGAATACTACACAGTTCACTGCAATGACTTTCAAAGTTGAATAGCTACACGCTGCTCCGGCTCAAGTCAGGGCAGATACCAGCACCCGTGTTAACAGTGTGACAATGAAGCAATGGCAGTAACCCAAGGAAGAAGTGCTAACAGGGACAGGAAACAGGAAGAGAGCAAAGATAAGACTACTCACACACAGAATCCACAGAGCTTTGCAGCTCACTGGATGTTATAAATAGTACCAAAGAACACGCTGTCTCCTACGTCCAAACGTCAGAATGTATAGTTTTTACTAGCAATAACTTGCTTTCTTAAGTGCTTGGGATCTGGGCCTCTCACTGATTTCCACTGAATACTATTCACCAAACTGGAGGTGCTTCAGGGCAGAGGTCAGTCCAGTGACGTTGGTATCCCAAACACTCAGATCAGTGTACACAGCGGTTACAAATGCTGAACGAATGCTTTGCACAGTTTGTCTCCTCTTTCCGCAGTTCTCGGCTCTCTGCCCTTCTGTGCGTTTCTGTCTGTATGCTTGTCTCTATATTCTGCATGGCCATTCATCACTGTCCACCCACTCGCTTCTCCCCTCACCTTCACCTCTTCTAATACTGGCCATAACAGAACGAACAGGGGCAGCTCTATGGTACAGCAGGTTAAACCCTGGGCCTGCAGCGCCAGCATCCCATGGGGGCACCAGTTTGACTACCAGATGCTCCACTTCCAATCCAGCTCCCTGCTAATGGCCTGGGAAGCAGTGGAACATGATCCAAGTGCTTGGGACCCTGCACTCACTAGGAGACCCAGAAGAGGCTCCTGGCTTTGGCCTGGCTTTGGCCCAGTAGTTGTGGCCATTTGGGGAGTGGCCCAGAGAATGGAAGATCTCTGTCTCTACTTTTCTCTGTAACCCTGCCTTTCAAATAAATAAAACAAATCTTTAAAAAAAAAAAAAAAAAACTAACATACTTTTATTTGCTTCATGTATTGAACTGAAGTTGATCATTTTTGTTCTTAAGTTTTGTAGACCTTTTTACCTTTATTTATTTATTTACTTATTTTGACAGGTATTTCCCATCTGCTGGTTCACTCTCCAAATGCTCACAACAGCAGGAACTGGGCCAGGATGAAGCCAGGAAGCAGGAACCCAATCCAGGTCTTCCATGTGGATGACAGGACCCAAATACAAAAGCCATTACCTAATTCCTCCCGAGGTGAACATTAGCAGGAAGCTGGAATCAGGACTCAGATCTAGACCCTCCCATCTGGGATGTGGGCGGTACAAGTCTGTTTTAAAAGCACTGCACCAAACGCCTGCCCTGAGGACAGCATTGTTAATTTCTCTTAAAATTATTTTTAGTTAATGATCCCCAACTTTTTGTTTTAAACACCGACCATAAATATATAAATATGGGAGACCAGGAAAAGCTTCGGATCAGCGCAGTGCGCCGGCCGCGGCAGCCATTGGAGGGTGAACCAACGGTAAAGGAAGACCTTTCTCTCTGTCTCTTTCTCACTGTCCACTCTGCTCGTCAAAAAAAATAAAAATTAAAATTAAAAAAAAAAAAACCTCCTCTTGTTCTAGAAGGAAAAAAAAGTAAGGAGCCTACCAGATTTTTGTGTTGGGAGAGTATTAAATCTGTGGACACTGCAAAGGGGAGCGAGGGGGTGCTCAGGCACTAGTGAGAAGAAAAAGGAAAACGCTAAAAACTGAAAGTTCCCCAACTGCAAGCAGAGCTCTAACGAGGAGGCTGAGGGAGAAGTGAAAACTGCAGAGGGCAGCCTATACTTTTATTCCACTACCCAAACGCCCAGAACGCAGCTGAAAGTGTTAACACTGAACACCTCTCAGCGCCAAACACCCCCTCTTCAAGTTCCTTATTTCTACCTTGTTTAACTCTTAATATTGAAACTTCGTGCTGTAGTTGTAATGAGAAGAAAAGCGACCCTTTCTCCTCTGAAACCCCTGCCCGGGCGCCCTTGGCCCTCACGGAAGGTAAAAGCACTGTTCCGTGTTAGCTGTACACCCTGCAGGTTCCCGGTCGACACCCACTTCCACTCCCAAATCACTCAGCAAAACATCCTTTCAGAACTCAAGCCGTGAGAGACGCGATCCTCTTCGCCCTCGTGTTCCTTGGAGCGCTTCATGTCTCCAACCTCTCCACACACAAACGTTTTACTTCTGATCATCAGAAAACGGACGATAAAATCCCCTGAAAATCATGTCGACGCCTAGCCCTCGGTTTTGTGTACAATGTAGGTTTGTCTCCCAACAGAAGTCAACCAAAGAAAGGCTTTAAAGAACAGTAACGACGCTGCAGTGCTAGATCCTGACACAGGAAACCTCTGAGTTTCTTTGAATTGTTTTTGCACAAGAAACCCACGACTCTTACTCAGAGAAGGAAATGATCGTAATAAGGCAGGGACCGAATGTGTGCATTGGAAGAGGAAGGACCAGACACACGGGTGTCACCCTTACAGGATCCTACCACACACAGGCACGGGGCGACGGCAGCCCCAGGGACTCCCGAGGAAGCTGCCCTGGGACACAGGAGAGCCGCACATTGCCACGCTCCCCCACCCCACCCTCGAAGACCACATCTGAAAGCAGCGCCCCTACAGAAGCCCGTCGTGGCCAGGACACCTGCTGCAGGCACCGGGCACGGACACGGAGTCCCCACGTCCCAGGTCAAGTCAGAAAGACCCAGGATCTGTGAAAACAGCCCACGCTGCGTGGGCGTGCACACCGCGCACGCCCTCTCCCGGCGGGGCAGGCCCACAAGGGTGCAGAAGGCAACGGAGGAAGACCCCAGAGGGGGCACCCACGCCCCTCGCCCGGCGCGCCGGCCCCCGCCGACCCAGGCGAGCCGCCCAGCCCTCGGCCCCGGCCCGCAGCTCTCGTTCCCTGCGGACGACGTCCACGCCAAGACGCACCCCGGCCCCGCACCGGCGCGGCGCGGCCACCGGCGCCGAGGCGCACGCCCTCACCTGGCAGAAGCACCTCTGCGCCGCCGTCTCCGGCGGCTGCTGCCCGCCGCGGCCCGCGCCCAGCAGCCACACGGCGCCCAGCAGGCCGATCAGGAAGCCCCGGCCGCGGCCCATGGCCGCTCCGGCAGCGTGTCGCCCGCGCCTCAGCGTCCCCAGCAGCCGGGCGCAGGCCGCGCGCCCTCAGATGAAGCCCGGCGGCGCCCCACCTCCGGGCCGCCTCCCCGGCCCGCCCTCGGCTCTCCCGCCTCTCAGCGGCCGCCACCTCCCGGCCGAGCCTGCGGACGTGCCGCGGCGCCCGCGCCGGCCGCCGGGGCCTCGGGCCGGCTTCCTTCCCGGCGCGTGAGGCTGACGCACGGGCCCGCGCCCCGGCCCGCCCCCCGGAACCCGGATCGCCAGCGGCGCACGCGCCCCACGCCCCACGCCCCGCGCGGGAGTCGGGGTCGTTCCCGCGGCCGGAGCGCGAGCCCAAGCCCGGGGGCCGGTGATTTGGTGCGGGGCTCCGCCCCACCCCGCGCAATGCAAGGAAATCAAACGATTACGTGTCCGCCGTGACTCTGGCGGCCTTAAAGCGGAAAGGAATCTGTAGGGAATCGCTGAAATGTAATGTAGATTTTTCTAGGAGCCACATCCAAAGAGCAAGAAGACACAGGTGGCATTTATTTTTAAAATGTATTAAACCTAATGCGTGCAAAATGTTAGTTCAAAATGTCATCGATACTGCATTTATTCATAGAATGGTTTCCTTGTTTTGTTTTGAATTTGAAATCCAGTGTGTGTCTTATAGGCACTAAGCACATTTCATAGCCACATGTGGCAAGGGCCCTCTGTAGTCGAGAACAGCCTCTCATTTCCCAGAGGGGAGGTGATGTGAGCAGGTGACAGAGCCAGGGCTGGTCCTGAGCATGTAGCACTCAGCCAGGGAACTGCCAGCACTTTTAAGAAGAAATTGAGGGCCGGCGCCGTGGCTTAACAGGCTAATCCTCTGCCTGAGGCGCCGGCACTGGCACCCCAGGTTCTCGTCCCAGTTGGGGTGCCGGTTCTATCCCGGTTGCCCCTCTTCCAGGCCAGCTCTCTGCTATGGCCCGGGAATGCAGTGGAGGATGGCCCAAGTCCTTGGGCCCTGCACCCGCATGGGAGACCAGGAGAAGCACCTGGCTCCTGGCTTCGGATCTGCGCAGCGCGCCGGCCGGAGTGGCCATTTGAGGGGTGAACCAACGGAAAAGGAAGACCTTTCTCTCTGTCTCTCACTGTCTAACTCTGCCTGTCAAAAAAAAAAAGCAGAGGAAGAGGAAGAAGAGGAGGAAGAGGAAGAAGAAATTGAGCCAGGCTGCTGCTTGGCTCCTGATCCAGCTAATGCACCTGGGAAGGCAGTGGAAGATTACCCAATACCGTGGGCCCCTGCCATTCATGTGGGAGACCAGGATGGAATTCCCGACTCCTGGCTTCTGCCTGGCCCAGACCTTCCTGTTGCAGCCATTTGGGGAGTGAACCTGTTGATGGAAACTCTTTCTCTCTCTCTCTCTCTCTCTCTCTCTCTCTCCATTTCTGCCTTTCAAATTAATAAATGTTTTTTAAAAAGCACTGAGATATATCTTACTGTAAGGCCTATGGCTCTCCACTACTGCCTGGTGGATCAGCACATGGTAAAAAGTCACCAACCCATCTGAGATCCCAGTGGGCCTGGGGAACCCTGATTTTAATGTCTGCACTGTGCTACATGTACGTATTACCATAATCCCACCTCCACCTGGAAGCTTCGTTACTCCTGTCCACAGGGCCCACCGAGCCTTCCCCATCACACTCTCCATCTTGTAAGTGGTCATCCTGTTTCCTCTTCACCCAGCTCCTGGACTGAGTGAAGTTCAACTCAATGAACTGAAGGCCCTGCCAGATTGAACTTGACATTGGAGAGAGAAAGATGTTTCAAGACCCAGTCCCTATGCAGAGAGGACACTCATGGAACCCAGTGAGAAAACTTCTCTAAAAATTACTTTTAACTGACATAATAATTGTGTATTTTTATTCAGTACAATGTGCTTTGATCTATATATACATTGTAGAGAGATTAAATTGAGCTAATGAACATATTCATCACCTCACTACTTATCATTTTTGTGGTAAGACCATTATAAATCGATTCTTTCAGCAATTTCAAAATATTAGCAGACATTATTGTTAACTTTAGTTACCTCGCAATTCAAAAGATCACTAACGTGTTCTCTCCCGTTTCCCCAATCCCAACCCCAACCCTACCCTACCTGCTGCTCTCATTCCCCTGCTAAGCACCTTTCTATCCTGTTTCCACGTGATCAATTTTTTCTAAAGTCTACATGTAAGTAGGATCATATAATATTTGTCTCTCTGTGCCCTCTTCATGTAGCAAAAAGCCCTCCAGTTGTGATCTATATTGTTGTAAATGACATAATGTCTTTTTTCTTAAGGCTGTACAATATTTTTGTATATATATGTATATATGTACACCCATATTCTTCATCTGTTCACCCACTATTGGACCCCTAACTTGGCTATGATGAGTAGTGCTGAAACTAACATGAGAATGTAAGGATCACTTCTCGGCCTTTTGCCTAAGATCAAGTGAGAATGTAAGAAACTGAAATCAACAGCAAAACAAACTAACATGAGACTACAAGGAAAGAAAATCAATAGCAAAGCAACAATTTGATTTTTAAAATGTACAAAAAAGGGGCAGCATTGTGGGCCAGCAGGTTAAGCCACAGCTTGCAATCCCAGCATGCTACATTGGTGCGCTGGTTCTAACCCGGCTGTTCTACCTCCAATCCAGCTTCCTGTAAATGTGCCTGTGAAGACGGTAGAAGACAGCCTAAGTGCCTGGGCCTTGCCACCCATATGAGGCACCAGAATGGAATGCCTGGCTATAGACATCAGCATGGCCCAGCCCTGGCTGTGGGGGCCATTTGAGGAATGAACCAGCAGATGGAAGATCCCTCTTTCTCAGTCTCAGTCTCTGGCTCTCTCTCCTTCTGTGAGTCACTGTGCCTTTAAATAAATAAATAAATGACAAAGGAGGAGAACAGAATGGCCAACAGCACTCAGCGGCAGGGAAATGCAAATCAGAACCACAATTAGATCCCCTCACACCTGTTTGCTGGGCTATTTTCAAAAAGATGAATGATAACAAATGCTGGGGAGGATGTGCAGACAAGGGAACTCTTATACACTGTTGGGGGAATGTAAATTAGCTAAGTTGTTTTGGAAAATAGTATGCAGGTTCCTAAAAAACTAGCAATAGAAATCCCATGAGGACCAGCAATCACCCTTCTGGGTGTGTGTATCCAAATGAAGTGAAACTGGGAGATCACAGAGAATGTGCACTCTCAAGCTCCTGTTAGCATTAGTATGTAACCTTTTATGACATTTTCTCCTTCATATTTCCAACACAAAATGGTCCACTCTCTAAATTCCTGGAGCAGGGATTATGTCTCAAACATCCCTGAAGCTCCCACAGATCTTAATAAGATGCTTATCTTGGAACTCGTTTGCAGAGTAAATAAACATCGTTCGCATGGTCACAGTACTAATAACTGAAAATTAAGTCATCAAAACTGAGTCACAATAAGAAACAAGGGGCACCAAAGGAATAAAGCCTCATGTTTCAGAAGAAAAGCAGGGAGCTGGCACTGTGACATAGCGAGTAAAGTTGCAGCCTGCAGTGCCGCCATCCCGTATGGGCGCCAGTTCGAGTCCCAGCACTCCACTTCTAATTTTTATTTTTATTTTTAATTTTTTTTTTAATTTTTATTTTTGACAGGCAGAGTGGACAGTGAGAGACAGAGACAGAGAGAAAGGTCTTCCTTTTGCCGTTGGTTCACCCTCCAATGGCCGCCGCGGTAGCGCGCTGCGGCCGGCGCACCGCGCTGATCCGATGGCAGGAGCCAGGTGCTTCTCCTGGTTTCCCATGGGGTGCAGGGCCCAAGCACTTGGGCCATCCTCCACTACACTCCCTGTCCACAGCAGAGAGCTGGCCTGGAAGAGGGGCAACCGGGACAGGATCGGTGCCCCGACCAAGACTAGAACCCGGTGTGCCGGCGCCGCTAGGCGGAGGATTAGCCTATTGAGCCGTGGCGCCGGCCAGCACTCCACTTCTGATCTAGCTCTCTGCTATGGCCTGGGACAGTAGTGGAAGATGACCCAAATCCTTGGGCCCATTCACCTGTGTGGGAGACCCAGAAGAAGCTCCTGGCTCCTGGCTTCAGATCAGCTCAGTTCCGGCCATTTTGGCCAGCTGGGGAGTGAACCAGCAGATGGAAGACCTCTCCCTTTCTCTCTGCCTCTCCTTCTCTCTGTGTGTAACTCTGACTTTCAAACAAGTAAATAAAATCGTAAAAAAAAAAAAAGAAGAAGAAGAAGAAGAAGAGCAATGTCAGCATGAATCAGCTTAAGATTTCCTTTCCCCTGATGCAATGGCCTGTAACGTGGGGAGCTGGATGGCTTACAAGCTTCAATAATTCCATCATGGAAGTTTTATCCATAAAACACAAAATCTTGGGGCTGGCACTGTGGTATAGTGGGCTAAGCCTCCATCTGTGGCACTGGCATCCTATATGGGTGCTGGTTCGAGTCCCAGCTGCTCCACTTCAATCCAGCTCTCTGCTTGTAGCCTGAGAAAGCAGTGGAAGATGGCCCAAGTGCTTGGGTCTCTGCACCTGCATGGGAGACCGGAAGAAGCTCCTGGCTTTGGCTTTGGATCGACCTGGCTCTGGCCGTTGCAGCCATTCGGGGAGTGAACCAGAAAATGGAAGACCTTTTTCTCTGTCTCTTCTCTTTTCTATTTGTAACTTGCCTCTCAAATAAATAAATCTTTTTAAAAGATATTTCTTTATGTAAAAGTCAGAGTTACACACAGAGAAAGAGAGAGAGAGAGAGAAAGTGAGAGAGAGAGAGAGAGGTCTTCCATCCAATTGGTCGCAACGGCCAGAGCTGCGCCGATCCGAAGCCAGGAGCTTCCTCTGGGTCTCCCATGCAGGTGCAGGGTCCCAAGGACTTGGGCCATCTTCCACTGCTTTTCCAGGCCATAGCTGAAAGCTGTATCAGAAGTGGAGCCGGGACTCAAACCGGTGCCCATATGGGATGCAGGTGGCAGCTTTACCTACTATGCCACTGTACCAGCCCCATAAATAAATCTTAAAAAAAAAAACAACAACAACTTGCCCAGAACAGCCTTCTAGTAAATAGAATCAGAAACAGCATCCATGTACAACAAATTTATTTACTTTATTTTCTTGCCAATTCATTTTTTCCTTCAGATTTGTAAGCGGGTCTAGAATATGGTAAAGATGGCATTATACGTGAGTGTGAATATCACTGACGCTTCCCTGAGTGTCAGCCTTTCGTGTAAGTTGACTTATTCAAATACATCTGCCCGGGAAGTCATCTTGTCTATGTTAGGGCCCATGAAATAAGTGATTAGTCATTCAGTAACTATTTCAAGGGCACCCACAGGGCACAGAGTTCAACCTCTGATTCTGAGAGCCCAGCCTTCCACCTATTAGAAGCTCTCTAAACACCAGGAACATTTTTTAGAGATGAACCAGGTCACCAGCTTGTGATTCTAATACTAGTGATTACAGCCATAGCATGACGGAGACTTAGTGCACACAGCATTTCTTGACAGGATTCTGATTACTGGGCAAATAACAGCTATGATTATTTTCTTAATGACCAAAGCAGGAAATGACCTGAGCCCAATTTCCCAAATTGAGGCATGGAGATTTTGGTTAGAAGTTGCTCAGTGTCTAAACAATTTTTGGCATCGGATAGATGGGAAGGAAATAATTCAAAGGAAAAACTATGGTCAAGGAAGAAAGACTAAGCTAAAGCCTAAAGAAGAGTCCAGAAATGTGATTAGACCCATTTATTTAATTAGTGTTTATAGGCTTTTGATATGCACATGGTACTGGTTGGACCCTTCTCTCAAGGGGCCAGAATCACCTGAGGGGAGAAGTTATGCTACTTATGTTCTATGTCTGCCTTCCCGACCCCGGGTTCCTGAACGATCATGCTACACAGTCCCTGGCTTGACTTCTCAACTTCCCATTCACTCCTTAATCCACTGTGCAGTGTGGTTTTCAGCTCCGCCCTCCTGAAACTCCTCTCCAGGTGACATTCTATTGCCAGACTGAGTAACCATCTGTCACCGTATCTCTGCTACATTTTGACAATGCCAGTTCCTCTCAGCTTCACTTTCCTATGCTGCCAACGCTCTAAGTTCTCCTTCTACTCCTCTGACTTACTGAATGCCTCCTTCATGGTCTTGTCCCCAGACTCCCTTTGTGATATGAGTGTTCCCCATGACTCAGTCCCATGATCAGTGTCTGCCCATACCCTCCCCTGGGGAAACTTGCCGCATCTCAGGACTTTAAACACCTCCTCTACATTTGTGACTCCCGAATCCACCAGGATACTTCAAAAAGTTTGTGGCAAGTGTAATTAAAGCAAAGTTTATTTTTGATACAAAACATTTTGAAATTATACCTATGAAGGGTCTTCAAAAAGTCTGTAGAAAAGGGTATTGTGAAGAAAAACCAATGGAGTTCAAAACATTTTTGAAACAAAAGAAACTTATCTTTCAATTACATTTTTCCCACAAACTTTTTGAAATGCCCTATGGTTCTAATTCTGATCTCTCCCTTAAGAGTCAAATTCCAACTGTCGTTTGGACACACCTGTCTGGTTTTGTCAGATACATATGGCCACATATCTAGGTCTTGGCACCTAGAAAACGGGAAGTCATCCTCAAGTTGCTTTACCTTCAGTCTATTTCCTTAAAATTTATTCAGCTGAAAGATAGAATGACCCTAACCTAGAGAGAAAGAAACACAGAGACAGGGACAACTCTGGTCCTCTGGCTCAACCCCTTATACCTGCAATGTCCAGAGTTTTGCCATGCCAAAGCCAAGAGTCAGGAACTCAATCCAGGTCTCCCAGGTGAGAGGCAGGGACCCAATCATTTAAGCCATCACTGCTCGCCCTTCAGGGTGTGCACTAGCCGGAAAATGGAATCTGGACCTGGAGTTGGACATGAACCCAGGCACTCCCACATGGATGCATGCATGGCAACCAAGCAGGGTCACCATTGGGTCAAATGCTGGGCTCCCCATGACCTACAGATACCTCGAGTCCTGCCAGTCTGTCCTCTACACATAATCTCAACTGATTCCCTTTTCTTTATCATTTTACCTAAGGACTTAACTCCAGTCTCTATTGTCTCTTACCTGATTGCTTAGCCACATCCCCTAAGTGATCACCCAGCTTCAGAAAACATCCGCTATACTACCCTGGGTTTTAGACATTATAAATCTGACCATGTGACACTTCTTTTAAAAGTCTTCAATCCTCCAGACTGTCTGAGGAATTAAGTCCCAGAGCCTCAGCAGGACATTCAAGGTCCCCCCATGATCCGACCCCACGTACTCTCCAGCTTGTCTCCAACACCTCTCTACCTTGCAGTCCCCGAATGACTGACCCTTGATCCGAATGTTTGGTTGCTCCTGGCTTCCGTGTCTCTGCTTGCCTGGAAAGAGTTTCTACTGAAATGCTTTCCCCCCTGTCCCAGCCCATACCACCCTCACTTCACCTTGCTAATTGCTTTAAGATTCAGCTGAGGCCCTGCTACTCATGTGAAATATTCCCTAACCCTTCCTTTGTAGTTCCCAAATGTCACATAATTGTACTTTCTCTTTTTAAAAAGATTTATTTATTTATTTATTTGAAAGGTAACATTACAGAGGGAGAAGGAGAGGCACACAGAGAGATCTTCCATCCACTGGTTCACTCCCCAGATGGCCACAATGGCCAGGGCTGGGCCATGCTGAAGCCAGGAGCCTGGAGCTTCACCCGGATCTTCCATGGGGGTTCAGGGGCCCAAGCACTTGGGCCATCCTCCACTGCTTTCTCAGGCACATTAGCAGGGAGCTAGATTGGAAGTGGAGTAGCTGAGATTCAAACCAGAGCCCATATGGAATGCCGTGTCTCAGGTAGTAGCTTAACCCACTGTGCCACAACACCAGCCCCAACTGTACGTTCATACGCAATCTGTTGATGTACATGTTTTCCTCATTCAGTAGATGGCTAGAAAACTTGTTTCGTATGCTCAGGAGCCTTGGCACTCACAACTGTATAGTGTATATGTTTCAGAAGATGATTTGAGTGATCTAATGAATGCACAGTAAATTAACTAATCAACAAACCTGAAGAGATAATGACAGTCTGAGATGTCACAGGATGAAGTGTGATGAAGTCAAATAATGCCGTACAGGCCAAGTGATCACGTTGGGCAGAAGTCATTTTGGTTGGGGAAGAGGTCAGAATTCATTTGGAATTCACAAGAGAAAATTCACAAAAATATGGATGTGGCAACGTAGGGGTTAAACGACCAACTGATTTACAAGGGGTAAAAAGTTATCTGACATTCAGTTAAAAAGCATTTCAAGGTCACAATTGCCTAGACAAGAGGCAGGGATGACTACAAACTTAGGGACTCCAGATGGAGCACAATTCCAGGGAAAAGGGCGAGAGACTGGTCTAGACTGAAGAGGTGAATTATATGAAGTCCCTCCAGGCTGAAAGCTAAAATTCCTCCCCAGTCTCCAGACTACCTGTCATGCTCAGCCCAGAGCTACAGACCACAGCCATACCTGCTTTTCACTCATCCTATCCCACCCAGCCCCTTCCTCCTCCATTCTAAAAGGGGACTGAAGATTCTTCTGGGAACAACCAATGAAATAAAACCCAGCAAAACAGGGGTGGACATTTAGCACAGTAGTTGAAATGCCCCTTGGGATGCCTGCACCCCATATCAGACTCTTTGGGTATAAGCGACACTCTCGAGTCTAGCTTCCTGGGAAGCAGAAGGTGATGGCCTAAGGAGTTGTGTCCCTACCACTCACTTGAGACTCTGTTCAGTTCCCAGCTTCTGACCTCAAGCTTACCCAGAGCCCTGGTTGTTGTGGGGAGTGAACCAGTATATGTGAGATCTCTGTCTGTGTCTCTGTCTCTGTCCGACTTTCAAATAAAGTTTAAAACATTTGTTAAAAAGTTGGACCTTCCCTCACAATAATTCCACTGCCTTTTTTTTTCCTTTTTCTTTCTTATTTATTTATTTGGGAGGTAGAGTAGCATACAGAGAGAGTGAGAGACAGAAAGGTCTTCCATCTGCTGATTCACTCCCCAAATGGCAGCAACAGATGGAGTTGAGCTGATCTGAAGCTAAGAGCTTCTTCTGCGTATCCCAAGTGGGTGCAGGGCCCAAGTGCTTGGGCCATCTTCTATTGCTTTCCCAGGCCATCAGCAGGGAGCTGGATCAGAAAAGGAGCATCTGGGATTCAAACCAGCGCCCATATGGGATGCCGGTTCCTCAGGCAGAGGCCTAGCCTACTATGCCACAGCACTGGCCCCTCCACTGCCTTTTTATGCTGCACACTCAGTGATCAGAAAACCAAGGCTCACCAGATTGTTGAGGAAAGGCTCCAACTGGAAATAGATCAGAATAAATTGGAAAAAAAAAAAAACTTTGAGCAAAGAAAGCAAACAGAAAGCTATAATGAATATCCCCAAAGGCCTATGAACAGGATTTTATAGAAAGGAACTATAGAGTAAGAAAGAGATCTTAGAAACTGTAAATTAGCCGGCCAGCACCGCAGCTCACTTGGCTAATCCTCTGCCTGTTGCGCTGGTACCCAGGGTTCTAGTCCCGGTTGGAGCCAAAGTTGACAGCTGACTTCCTAGATTAAAAGGCCCATTGAGGGGCCAGCTTTGTGGTTTAGTGGGTTAAGCTGCTGCCTGAAGTGCTGGATTATCATATGGGCACTGGTTTGAGGTTTGAGGTTTGAGTCCTGGCTGCTCCACTTCCCATCCATCTCTGCTGATGGCCTGGGAAAGCAGTACAAAATGGCCTAAGTGTTTTGGCCCCTGCACCTATGTGGGAGACCTGGAAGAAGCTCCTGGCACCTGGCTTTGGCTTGGGCCAGGCTTGGCTGTTGTGGTCATTTGAGGAGTGAACCAGTGGACAGAAGACCTCTCTGTCTCTCTGTCTTTCCCTCTCTCTGTAATTCAGCTTTTCAAATAAATAAAAATAAATCTTTTTTAAAAGAGGGATGGAGCACTGAGTGGCAAATGCCCCTAAGAGATATAAAGCTTTCAGAAAGGAAGACAAAAGGCCTGATCCCCTACAAAGAATTGAGAATCAGAAGGGCATTCTACAGGCACTAGAAGCTACAGGACAATGGAACAAGGCCTTCAAAATTCTGAGAGAATTCTACAGCCATGCAGTCAAGTTAGAGTGGAAGTATGCAAGGACTCCAATAACATACATCTTTAAGTCTTTTCTCAGGAAATCACTGAGAGGGTGTGATCTGGTCAAAGAAGTGAAACAGGAAAAGAAAAGAAAAGATAGCACACAGAAGAGAAGTCACAGACGTTGTAAGAAGAGAGCGGTGCAATGGACAGAGGCCAGAGAAGAGCCGGAAGATGAAGCCACCAGCAAGAGTGTGTCTAGGTAAAAAATAGAACTGGAGGAATCCCTGTTGTGACTTTCTGAAAACCTCTATTCACAGGAAGCTTACAGTTGTATTGAAAAATTGGGGGAAGAATCAGTGATTAAAAACACAATAAATGAAACACATTTCTTAAAATGAGGCAACTTTTACTTCCAGAGTTTTCAAGAAAGTTTTATAGCAGATGTAACCATAGTTTGCTGGACATTTATAGCCCTACAATTAAACTCATGTTGAAGAGTAATTTAACCAAAATTTGTACATACAGAGGTATCTCACAAAGTTCATAGAGATATATAATTAAATTATTTTGCTGCAAAAAATTCTTGAAACCCATGATGGTTTTTTTTTTCCATAAGCCTTTTGAAGAACCCTCATATTAGATGAATGGAGACAGGAGGCAGGGGAAGTGCCTGTTGGAATGACATAGAGTACTTAATCTTTATGTTCCTAACTAGAAAGTCCAAAGATAAATCCTAAAATGTGTGTGTGCATGCGTGTGTTTGTGTGTGTGTGTGTGTGTGTGTGGCTTAGCATTAAGACGCTGTTAAAATACCCATGTCCCACATCAGAGTGCCTGGGTTCCGGTCCAGGTTTTGGCTTGCCTGACTGCAGTTTCCTGTTAATGCACATCCTGGGAGGCAGGAGGGATGGCTCAAATGATCACATCCCTGCTCCCCATGCGGGGAGGCCCAGGTCAAGTTCCCAATTCCTGGCTTCAGGTCCCCAGAGCAAAGCTCCAGCTGTTGTGGGCATCTTGGGAGTGAACCAGTGGATCAGAGCTCTTTTTTGGTCTCTCTCTCTCTCTCAAGTAAAGAGAAAGAGAGAAAGAGGGAGAGATTGCAGTGCAACATGTTATTTAGAATTATGGAGGTAAATATAGAAGAAACAGGATTTGGTTTTTAGTTTGAGAGAAACACAGATGGAACAAGCGCTCCCATCTGCTGGTCACTGTTCAAATTTCGTAATGGCTGGGGCTGGTTCAGGCCCAAATGTGGGGTTGACAGGAATCCAGCCACTTGAGCCCTCACGGCTACCTCTGAAGGGGGACATTCGCAGAAGCTGCACTTGAGCTGAAGCCAGGAAGCAAGACCAGGCACTCTGATGTGGGATACTAACCGCTAGGCAACACACCTGCCCCAGTTCCTGGCTTCAGCCTGGCCCAGCCAAAGCTGTTGAGGGCAACTGGGGAGTGAACCATGATGGGAGCTCTCTCTGTTTCTCTCTGCGTCTCTCTTCTTTCAAATACACAAAATCAATGAAAATTATACCAGTAAGTGCTCTTAAATATTTGTTGTATTGATCCAAGCTGAACTGTCTTTCCCTCCCCTGCCTAATCCTTTCCTCTTTAGTTCTTGATGTCAGAGGTGACATATTTTGGTCTGGATGGACCAGTCTGACCAGAGAAGTTGCACTGAGTGGAAGAAGGGACTACCCCTGCCCCGTCCATCTTCTTTGTTTATTGTCTACCTCAAGACCCAGTCATAGTTAGAAACACAGAACAGACACAGTACTCACAAGATTTAAAAAATGAATTTGCAAGCACCCTTTATGTGACTTTTGGTCATCGAGTCACAAACTTGCACTTTATTCGTATAGATAGGATATAGATAATTAAACACAGAGACTGAATCTATTTGGATAATTAAATTCATTTAGACTTCAAAGTGCCTTCCTCAGCCTACCTCAGCGTCTTTGGCCAGCCATGCCCTCATCTCTCCCCCTTTCGCTGGCCTCCCCTCTGTCCCCAGAAGCGAGCCCAGCTCCTTATCTCACCCCAGGGCCCCTGCACGGGCTGCTGCTTCTGTCCAGACGGTTCTTTCCCAGTGTCTTGCATGGCCGGCTCCTTCTCATCACAGATAGCTGTTTTAAACGAGTTCTCCCATGATTCTGTAGTCTGATCGTGTCTTCTTTCTTTTTCCTGTATTTATTCCACTCTGATTTTCTAAATCTCCCCACCATGTCATTAGCAGATCTATCCTCAGTCCAGCATTCACTGACCGGAAGAATGACATGCCTACTCCTGTACTTGGAGATGTCGTACCAAAAGGTCATCTGTGTCACACCTAGAAGGCATCGGAGCTCTTCTGAGATACTCCACACCGCCCACTTCCCATCTCAGCTTCTCACTGGGTATTTTGTGGTTTCAGGACGTCAGTGACTTAATACCCGGGCCTCTTCAGATCCGCACCCTGCTTTACCCAGCACGGCCTGCAGGGGACGCTGTGGCTGGAGGCCGCCTTCGGTGCACGCCGGCGCCCAGCGTGAAGCGAGACAGGTGGGAGAAGGGGAGCGGAGAGGCGGGGCCCACCGGAAGAGGCGGGGTTGTCCATGAACCCGCCCCTCCTGGCAGGCACTCCTCCCTCGCCCCGCCCCTACCCCCGCCCGGGCGGCCATGGCCATTCCCGGCATCCCCTATGAGCGACGGCTTCTCATCATGGCGGACCCTAGAGATAAGGCGCTTCAGGACTACCGCAAGAAGCTGCTGGAGCACAAGGAGATCGACGGCCGTCTTAAGGAGCGTGAGTGCACCTTTCTTTCCACGTAATCTCGCGCCTGGACTCGCTGCGGTCTCTGACCAAGCGGGTGCCTCCGACCGCGCTGGGCAGCCGAGCCCCAGGGGTGGGAAGGCCTCGGTGCGGGGACAAGGCGCTTTGTCATCCGGCCCTGAGCCCGGGGAGCAGCACCCGTCCGGGCGTGCAGGCGGCCCGGTCCGGATCAGGAGGCAGAGAGAACATCCGCGGTTCCGAGGAGGAGGTGGAGAAGGACCGGAGGAGGCGCGGGGAAGACGTGGGCCGAGGCTGTTGCCCGGGTTGGGCTGCAAGCAGGGCGGTGTTGGGGTCCCGGGACCCCGAGCGGGGGCGACGCTTTGAGTGAAGACGCCCGAGCAGGATAGGAGGCTCAGGGAGTTGGCTTGATCGCGGGGTCGAACGCCGGGTCCGCAGGTCCGGAGAGAAGGGGCCCGGCGGTGCTAAGAACGCTTCTTGTCTGGGCTCGCGTAGTGCGGCGCGTTGTGCAAGTGCCGGGCATCCAAGTTTCCCTTAGTTCGGAGCACTCAAGAGTTTTTCCTGTGGGCCCTCCCTGAGAGCCTGGGGGATTTAATGAATCGGAAGAGGCCCTGGCCATATGGTGTTTGTGCGGGACTTCCTTTAGGGTGAAAAGTCGGAGAGTGGCCGGGTGAAGAGGCGGTGAGGATCCCCAACCCGCCGACTGTCGTTCGGATTTGCAGTTGCAATTCTGAAAATGTCAGGCTGCAAATGCAACCTAAAAAGGACTTCAACAAATACGTGTTGTCGATCTAGGGGAAAAAATGCGATGCTTTTTCTCTGTAACATTTCGTTTTTAGACTTGTCACCTACCCATTGTTTCGTTTATCGTTTGACAGTGGATATGGAACTTAGTAAAGCGAAACGGAGTTAAGTAAACTTCAGTGGAGCGGGACTTGGTGACTTGAACTAAGTTTGTGTTTAATTTAAAATGTCCACATTATGTAATTTCAGTAAGGGAACAATTAAAAGAACTTACCAAGCAGTATGAAAAGTCTGAAAATGATCTGAAGGCCCTACAAAGCGTCGGGCAGGTAGGTCCTGGAGTTTCTGGTGCAGGGGTTGATGGGGATTTGCTTTGTTTGGCTTTTGGCTGCTGGCAAAAAGTAATTTTTTTTTTTTCTTTTTTTAGATTGTGGGTGAAGTGCTTAAGCAATTAACCGAAGAAAAATGTAAGTGAATTAATTTAATTAGTGAAAGAACAAACACCTATTCCCCAAATTTTAAAATGCTTATTATTTTAATGACTAAATTTTCTTTCTATTGTCTTCTTAGAGGACGGGATTTTAGTCTCAATTTTTGAATTTGTCTTTTTATTTTCTTCTTCCAGTCATTGTTAAAGCTACAAATGGACCAAGATACGTTGTGGGCTGTCGTAGACAGGTAATGCTTTACGTTTGAATAGTGCTTTATAATTGACAAAAGTTCATTTCCTCTAAGTTCCTATATTTGATTCCTGGGGGAGGCAGGCCAGGCATTACCTGTAACTGCCAAGGCTGATTTGTTTAGATGGAGCTAATTATTATGAAAGCAGCGATTCAGACCGTGAGCTGTGACTTACACTGTTCTGCTGTGTCGTGTCACCTCGATCGGATCTATATACTTAAAGATCAAAGAGTGTTGGAAGTGTAAAATCATTTTATTTTAGCATCTTTTTTTAAAATTTAAATATTTATCTATTTATTTGAAAGTCAGAGTTACACAGAGAGCAGGAGAGGCAGAGAGAGAGGTCCTCCATCTGCTGGTTCACTCCCTAGTTAGTCACAACGACCGGAGGTGTGTCTGGTCTGAAGCCAGGAGCTTCCTCCAGGTCTCCCATGTGGATTCAGGGGCCCAAGATCTTGGGCCATCCTCTACTGCTTTCCCAGGCCAGAGCAGAGAGCTGGATGGGAAGTAGAGCAGCCGGACCTGGAACCTGTGCCCATATGGAATGCTAGCACTACAGATGGCGGCTTTACCAGCTACGTCACAGCGCTGGCCCCTATTTTAGTTTCTTTTTGAAAAGCATTTGTTTCGTATTTAAACATTCAGAAATGTTACTGTACTATAGCCTAAGTTAATTTTGTATGAAGTCTTTTAGATGAGAATATCAAATTGAAATAATTCTAAATTTCTTTTTACAGTCAATCAAAAAACCAACAAATGGTTTAGAGTCATTCAGTATCATCTGAAACCAATTTATATAGTTCTTGGTTCTCTAGGAAGTATTCCTAGGTAAAATATTCTTATGAATTTGTTGGGAGAGCTTTTTCTGAATGTTTTGTAGGTCCAGGTTTTTTTTTTTTTTTTTTAAGAGAAATTTTCAATCTGCTGGTTTACTCCCTAAATGACTGCAATGGCCAGGGCTGAGCCAGGCTAAAGCCAGGAGCCTGGAACTGCATCCTTGTCTTCCATGTGGGTGGCAGGGGCCCCAGCACTTGGACCATCATCTGTGGCTTTCCTGGACAAATTGGCAAGGAGCTGGGTTGCAAGTGGAGCAGCTGGGAATCAAACTGGCACTCACATGGGATTCCAGCATTGTAGGTGGAGCTCTAACCCACTGTACCACGATGCAGGCCCCTACATTCAGGTTTTAAAATACTGATACAGCATGACCATGGACTGAAATTTAACCCCAGGACTAGATCCGATTTTAGGGTCTTTCTTAGCACATAAGTAAGTGTTGTTTTCTAAGTCAAAATGTTAGATGCCTTATCTAACAAGGGATTTTTATGTCTCATTGAAGGCTCTCTTATGCCAAAAGTTAAAATGTCATGGCTCTGTGGGGGCAAGAGAATATTTGTTTTTTTAAGATTTTTTTAAAAATTTATTTGTTTGTTTGGAAGGCAGAGTGACACAGTTGGTTCACTACCCCCAGTGCCTTCAACAGCCCCAAACTCAGGAGCCGGGAACTTCAGCTGGGTCTCCAAGGTGGATGGCAGGGACCCAAGTACCATCATCCATCGCCTTCCCTGGTGCATTAGCAGGAAGCTAAATCAGAAATTGAGGAGCCAGGGCCAGAACTAGCACTCCAACATGGGAAGTGGGAAGCTTAAGCTGCTGTACCACAATTCCAGCCCCAAGAGGATATTGGAAAACTAGAAAATAATAGAAATGCCAGAATATTCCCTCTAGGTGAAAATGTTGAAATTGCCCCATATTGCTCTCCTTTGATTCCTTTTTTTTTGGCTACCTCACTTACTGGCAATTTTAAAAACAATTGATTGCAATAGACCTGTTGTATTTTTTTTTTTTTATTGGACAGGCAGAGTGGACAGTAGAGGGAGACAGAGAGAAAGGTCTTCCTTTTTGCTGTTGGTTCACCCTCCAATGGCCGCCGTGGCTGGCGCGCTGCGGCCAGCGCACCGCGCTGTTCCGATGGCAGGAGCCAGGTGCTTCTCCTGGTCTCCCATGGGGTGCAGGGCCCAAGAACCTGGGCCATCCTCCACTGCACTCCCTGGCCACAGCAGAGAGCTAGCCTGGAAGAGGGGCAACCGGGACAGGATCGGTGCCCCGACCGGGACTAGAACCCGGTGTGCCGGCGCCGCAAGGCGGAGGATTAGCCTACTGAGCCGCGGCGCCGGCCCAGACCTGTTGTATTTGTCTTTACTTCATTTTAATTGATATTAAGTCCTCCATTTGTACCTGTTTATAAAGTCTGGTGGTCAGTAATTCATGGTTCTGAAACTGTCTTAGCTACTGGTTTTTTAAACAGTAGAAAAGAAACTATATTTGAAAAGTAACATCCTTCATTTTATAGAGTGAATCTATTGAATAGCGTCTATCCAGTGCTCCCCAAATAAGTATATACTTAGCATGATGTCTGATGGGTAACAAAGGCCTAAAGGATGGTTGCTGGTTTTGGGAGTTTATGAGGCAAAATAGTATTTCCTCCCAATTCCCTTTGATCATACGTTCTTCCCAAAAACTGTACCCTGCAAAGTAAGCCTAATGAATATACCTTTAAAATGCCTCACTATCATTCCCCTAAAATGTTTGCTAAAGGATTTTCTATAATGCCTTGATACCAGTTTCCAGAGTCATCCACCGTGCTATACAGCCTACATCAAAGCAGTAAACACAATTATATTAAAGGGTGAACTTTTTTGAAAGTAAAATTCCAAAGTCCATTTCCTCTTCATAAGCAAGGTCATTGGCACCTTGGACATTTTATCAATCATTTCACATAGAAATTGCCTAAGAAGGTATTCTTCTAAGGGGATAGATAGAAATGCTTTTCAGATATTACTTTTACAAAAGGTTTATGTTGGCATGGAATTGACAGTCTGGTTTTCATGTTCTCTCTGAAGGATAAACACGAGTATTTGGTTTCTCAATTTTAAACTCTTGTTTGAGGATTATTCTTTTTAGTGTTTGGATAATAATGCTTTTTTTTTTTTTTTTTTAATAAAACTAGCTTGACAAAAGTAAGCTGAAGCCAGGAACAAGAGTTGCTTTGGATATGACCACACTAACTATCATGAGGTAGGTTTTCCTATTTTTTTTTTTTTTTTTCTTTAAGATGTGTGCGTGTGGGTTTTTTGTTTTTTTGTTTATTTTAAATTTGAGAGGCAGAGTGAGAGAGAGAGAGAAAGAGAGATCTTCTATCTACTGGTTCACTCCCCAGATGGCAGCAAAAGCCAGGAATGGGCCAGGCTGAAACTGGGAGCCTAAACTCCATCCTGGTCTCTATTGTGATTAGAGGCACAAGTACTTGTTTGTCTTCCACTGCCTTCCCAGGCACATTAGCAGGAAGTTGAATCGAAAGTCAAGCAGCCAGGACTCAGACCAGCACTCTGTATGGAAGGCTGATGTCTTATGCAGTTGCTTCACCCATTGCACCACAACACCAACCCCTTTGATTCTATTTAATTACTTGTTATATTCACAGAGAAATTTTATTCAAAATACACACTTCTTTGAAATCACTATTTTGACACTTCGTTCCTTTCAGTTAATTTAATCAGATATTTGCGTGGATGGTTTGATTATACTCTGTAGGCTAAGAGAAAATACATTTTTTGAAAGAAAAATGCATACCTTTTCATTCCAGATATTTGCCAAGAGAAGTGGATCCACTGGTTTACAACATGTCTCATGAGGACCCGGGGAATGTTTCTTACTCTGAGATCGGAGGGCTATCAGAACAGATCCGGGAATTAAGAGAGGTTGGTACTCCATGCTTTCTTCTCTAAAGTTAATGATGAATAGTACAGGTTTTAGGATGCCTCAAGGGAGAAACGATTAGTTTTTGTCCAAGTAGTTGTTACTGAATATTAATACATGTAGTACTGTTGCTGAGAGAATAGTTTTGAATATCTAACTGTGAAAATTATTGGAGTTAATTTGATGTTAGAAACATCTTTTAGTTCTTCTAGAGTTAGGGAAGGGACATAAAAAGCTAAGAATATTTGGTATAATGTTATGCCTTTGCCATCTATGGTTTTAATGATCATAAAAGGTTAGTTAGCTTAGAGCACATTTGGGTAAAGCGTGATAACCCCATTAATTTTAACTACTATTTTTTTCTTTCTTTTTTTTTTTTTAATATTTATATATTTATTTGAAAGAGTTAAAGAGAAAGAGGAAGAGATACACACAGAGAGAGATTTGCCATCCACTGGTTCACTCTTTAGATGGCCTCAATGGCCAGGGCTGGACCGGGCTGAGGCAAGGACCAGGGAGCTTCATGTGGGTTTCCCACATGGGTCGTCTGCTGCTGCTTTCTCATTAGCAGGGAACTTCAGCAGTGGAGCAGCAGCTGGGACTCAAACTGGAGCACATATAAGATGTGGTGTCACAGACAGTGGCTTTCCCTCCATGCCACACTGCTGGCCCCTAACTAATCACTCTTAGGGTAGAATAAGTTATCTATGCCTTAAATATTTTATTTTGTTAAAATGGTTAGCTGCCACTTAAGAAAAGTTCTGGTTGTAGAAGTGGCTTAAATATTTTTAAGTTGTTAGATGAAGAATCAAAGTAGGATTGCCTGTATCACAACACATAAACATATGGCTTCTTAATAGTTATCTGTAAAGCAGGTTATAATGTCCTGTTGATTTTATCCTAAGGTAAGCTGGAAATATTTGGGGATGAATTAGAATAGTTGGAACATTGTATCTCATCTAATTTAAGCCCTAAGTCTGTAGTTCTTAAACTTCAGCAATTAAGTTTTCTGGAACACATATTAAAAATACAGATTACTAGGCTCTTCGGTGGTTTTGATAAAGTCTCTTGTGGTTGGGGCACAGGAATGAGGCATGAGCATTCCAGGTGATTATGTAACCAAATTTTTATTTGACCAAACTTGAAGAAGTGTTGGCATAGTATAAATAAAAGCCTATTTTCTCTTATATTTAGTAGATGGGCAAAAGGGACAAGTGTTTCATGGCACTGTGCAAATGTCTCTGTGATGATCACCTGCACAGGAGCAGAATCTCATGGGTGCGTGCGTGCATGCACACACACACACACAGAGTCCTCTTTGAGCTGCACTTTAGAATATGAATTTCTTCTTTTTTTTTTTAAGATTTATTTATTTGTTTCAGAGGCAGAGTTATAGAGAGAGGAAGAGAGAGAGAGAGAGAGAAAGAGAGAGCTCTTCCATCAACTGGTTCGCTCCCCAAATGCCCACGACTGCTGGAGCTGGACCTATGGGAAGCCAGGAACCAAGAGCTTCTTTTGGGTCTCCCACACGGTTGCAGGGGCCCAAGTACTTGGGCCATCTTTCATCGCTTTCCCAGGCCATTAGCAGAGAGCTGGATTGAAAGAGCAGCAGCCAGAACACAAACTGATGCCCATATGGGATGCTGGTACTGCAGGAGGAGGCTTAGCCTACTACACCACAGAGCCGGCCCTATAGAATATGAATTTCTCACACTTTTGGCTTGTCCTCGTCACACCTCATGGACACAGCTATTCAACAGAAGCTCATCTCCCTGGTTACTGGTGCTGTAAATAATTTAAGTTAGACAGTCAGATCCTCAGTTTGTCTATTCTCTACGTTTTGTTCCTTGAATCATTCTTGGTCTGACATTGAGCAGAACCGTTCCTGTTGTTCTTCTATGGCTGCTTTGGCGAAGTGACAGCAGAAGAAAATTGCATATATGGTTCCTCTTAGTGGCTCTTGTAACTTAATCAGTTCCCGATTTTATAATTATTTTGTATACTAGTATACAAAATGCAAACTAGTATACATCTTTGAGATTCTTTTTCCTTAACTACTTTTATGTAGTGTAATTTTTCATTGAGGTTTAATTTACATCAACAAATACATCTTCAGCATATATTTCAAATATGTTTTAAGAACTTACACATATGTGTATCACCCCAAATGTGTGGTTTGTTAAAATAACCATTGCTTAAAATTTTTTTAACTTAAGGTATTTTAAATCTACCTAAAGAAAACCTTCTAATATAATGGTTTTATATAACATGGATGTTTAAATCTCTTATAGATTATGATGTGTACCCTTGACCATGTTGATATTAAAGTATTTGAAATTTCATTAAAATCTTTACTAACCTAAAGAAAAAAAAAACCTTCTTTTTTAGGTAATAGAATTACCTCTTACAAACCCAGAATTATTCCAGCGTGTAGGAATAATACCTCCAAAAGGCTGTTTGTTATATGGACCTCCAGGTTGGTATCGAATTGTTTTTGCTCCTCCAGTAAGTGAATGAATTGAGGAATAAAAAGTGAGGTGGGAATTTAGTATATTCAGTTCCAACCTGCACTCTGTTCAGAGTAAGAGCAGGCTGGGAGATGAGCTGTGTCCACTGCTCCCTCAGGCTTGTGTTGTCCAGTGGACCTTATGGCATGTGTATGTTTACAGGCCACGTGATTCTGGTGCAGTAGTCCTCAGGTGTGCATCTCGGACTTTGGGCATCTCCGAGATGCTCTCATGGAATCTACAGGGTCAAAACTACTTTCAGAATACTCAGATAACACTGTGTTGACATCTGTGCTGATGGTGCAGAAGCATAGCATGAACCAGTTGTCAGTGGCATGAAAGAGTACATGTGGTCATTATGTCCTTGATGAACGTACTGGCAGTATTAAAAAAAATCATAAGCCAGGGGTGGACATTTGACAGGGCAATTAAGGCCCATACTTGGATTGCCCATATGTCATATTGAAGAGTCTGGGTTTGGGAACTGGCTCCATTTCCTATTCCAGGTTCCTACTGACGCATACTCTGCTGAGGTAGTGGTGATGGCTCGGGTGGTTGTGTCCCTGCAGCTTAGGCAGGAGGCCCATACTAAGTTCCTGGCTCCTCATCAGGCTGGTCCAGCCCTGGCTGTTGCTGGCATTCGGGGAACAAACCAATGGATAGGTGATCTCTCTTTCTGCCTTTCAAATAAATAGTAAAAATTAGTTTTTTTTCTAGATAAAAAAATGAGTTTCACTTTAAAATGTGGTTAGTGGAGCAGTAAAAATGGTTACTGTTGTTAAATCTTTGATTATTGTTGTATGCTCCATGTGATGCAATGGGAAATACATACTAAGCACTTCTGTATGTTGGAAAGGATAGTTGTCTTTAGTAGAAACATTTGTGAAGTTATTTGAGTTGCCAGTTGAATTAGACTGCTTTTTATAGAATGCCATTTTTATCTGAAAGGACAATTTGCAATCTGTGGTTCTTTAGACTTAATTGGTTATTAATTATTGGTTATTCACATTGGTCATTTGTTATCTGGCACACATTTTCCCCAGATGAGCAAAGTGAGCTTGTCCTGTTAAAACAACTGACATTGTCTTTCTCACAAGAGGTAAAACTTGAGCTTTCAGCAAAAATTCAAATTTTTGAAAACTTGTATGTGGAACTGTGAGCTTGACAGCTTTCTAATAGTTAACACTTCAAGACTTTTCTGGTGAGATAGGTGGTGTTATTAGCAATTCTATTTTTTAAAATACTTATTTATTTTGAAAGAGTTACAGAGAGAGGGAGAGAGAGAGAGATCTTCCATCCACTGATTCATTCCCCAAATGGCTGCAATAGCTAGCACTGGGCTGTGCTGAAGCCAGGAGCCAGGAGCTTCATCCAGGTCTCCTGTGTGGGTGCAGCGGCGCAAGCCCTTGAGCCATCTTCCACTGCTTTTCTCAGGACATTAGCAGGAAACTAGATGGGAAGTGGAGCAGCTAGGACATGAATTGGCGCCCATATGGGGTGCTGGTGTTGCAGGCCTCAGCTTGTACCTGCTACACCACAATGCTGGTCCTGACCATTGTGTTTTAATGTAATAAAAGTTTCTGTCATTATTCATGTTGTGAATAGAGTTTGATATAGTTTTAAATGTTTTTATCCAGTGAGATTTAAGTAACATTGTAAGGCCTAATACCTGTTGGAGTGGTTATTTTAAAAAAGATGAAAGATGACAAGTGTTTGCAAGGATGTGGAGAAAAGGAAACCCTTATTTACTGTTGGTGGGCATGGGTGGCCCTTATGGAAAACAGGAGGTTTTTATTGGAGGTTCTCATAATATTAGAAAAAGAGGTACTGTATGACCCAGTATCTGGGTGTATGTCCAGAGGAATTAAAATCAGTTGTCAGGGCAGACATTTGGAGCAGTGGATTAATTCTCATCACGGGATACCCACATCCCACTTGGAGTGCTGGTTTAAGTCCCAGTTACTCCACTTTTGGTCCAGCTCCTTGCTAATGCATCTGGGAAGCAGCAGATAATGGCTCAAGTACTTGAGCCCATGTCACCTACACGGGAGACCTGGATAGAATGGAGTTCCTGGCTCCTGGCTTCTGCCAGCCCAACCCTGGCTGTAGGCAGACATTTGGAGAGGGAACCAATGGATGGAAGATCTCTCTTTCTCTCTGTCTTTCTCTCCCCCTCCTTGAGTGTGCTATTCTGTATTCCAAATAAATAAACAGATATAAAAAAATTAATATGTTGAGAAAGTGTCTAGACTCTCATGTTCATTACAGCATTATTTATTTATTTATTTGACAGGCAGAGTTAGACAGTGAGAGAGAGACAGAGAGAAAGGTTTTCTTTTTTCCATTGGTTCACTCCCCAAGTGGCTGCTACAGCTGGCATGTTGCGCCTGGCGCGCTGCGCCGATCCGAAGCCAGGAACCAGGTGCTTCCTCCTGGTCTCCCATGCGGATGCAGGGCCCAAGGACCTGGATCATCCTCCACTGCCCTCCCGGGCCACAGCAGAGAGCTGGACTGGAAGAGGAGCAACAGGGACAGAATCCGGCGCCCCAACCAGAACTAAAACCCAAGGGCCAGCGCCGCAGGTGGAGGATTAGCCTATTGAGCCGCGGCACTGCCCCCCCCCCCCCCCCCCCCCGCAGAACACTAGTCAGCCTTAGAAAAGAAATTGTCAATTGAGACAACATGGATGCATCCAGAGGATTTCATGCTAAATGAAATAAGCTAGGCACAAAGAAGACAAATACCACATGGTCTCACATGTAGAATCTGAAAAAGCTGCATGAGTAGAAGGGAGGTTTTCTGAGGGGTGGATGGTTAGGAAGTGACAGATGGGGAAATGATACAAAGTTCAGTTACATTGGAGGAATATTCAAGTGACTTACTGCACAGTGTGGTGACTATAGTTATTAATCTATTAAGTATGTTTTAATTGCTAAAAGTGGGTTTGAAATGTTCTCACTACAAAGTAATAATACGAACAAGTATTTGAGGTGATGGATGTTAATTAGCCTGATTTAGTCATTCCATAATATGTGTAGCTAACATCACATTTTGCTTTTAGATATATATGTATCCAATAAGAATATTCCTTAAATACATGAGTAAACAATTACTATTTGTCAATTAAAAATAAAAATTACAGGGGATATCTTGAATGCAATTTAAAGTTTTAATATCGAGTAGAAATACTCTGGAATTTTATGTGGAAATTCTGTTTGGCAATTAGCTTTAACTTGGGAAAATTGACTAGCCAAAGGATGACATCCTTAAAAGGCTTTTGAAAAATTTGTTTACTCTCCAATTAACTAGGACTTCTTTTCTCATTCCCAGGGACAGGAAAAACGCTTTTGGCGAGAGCCGTTGCTAGTCAGCTGGATTGTAACTTCTTGAAGGTAAAGGAGAGATTCTTTGGAGTTGAGATTGAATTTTTTCTTGAATTGTCCTATATTTACCTTAATGTTTTTCCTTTAAACAGGTTGTATCTAGTTCTATTGTAGACAAATACATTGGTGAAAGTGCTCGTTTGATCAGAGAAATGTTTAATTATGCCAGAGACCATCAGCCATGCATTATTTTTATGGATGAAATAGATGCTATTGGTAAGAATATGTGTTTCAAAATTTAAACTTGTTTTGAAAGTATTAGGAAAGTTGTTTTTTTTTTTTTTTTTTTTTTAAGATTTATTTATGGGGCTAGTGCTGTGGTGTAGCGGGTAAAGCTGCTATCTGCAGTGCCGGCATCCCATATGGGTGCCGATTCAAGACCCAGCTGCTCCACTTCTGATCCAGCTCTCTGCTTCTGGCCTGGGAAAGCAGTAGAAAATGGCCTAAGTCTTTGGGCCCCTGCACTCGCGTGAGAGACCTGGAAGAAGCTCCTGGCTCCAGCTATTGAAGCCAGTTGAGGAGTGAACCAGCAGATGGAAGACACCTCTCTCTCTCTCTCTCTCTCTCTCTCCCTCTCCCTCCCTGCCTTTGCCTCTGTGTAACTCTACTTTTCATTTGAAAGATGGAGTTGCACAGAGAGAGAGACAGATAGTCCATCCTTTGGTTCACTCAAAATGGCAGCAACAGCCAGGGCTGGACCAGGCTGAAGTCAGGAGCCTAGAGCTTCATCCAGGTCTCCCACATGGGTGCAGGGGTCCATGTACTTGGGCCATCTTTTGCTGCTTAGCAGGCCCATTATCAGGGAGCTGGATTGGAAATGGAGCAGCCAGGACTCAACCTGGTGCCCATATGGGATGCTGGCTTTGCAGGCGGTAGCCTAAGCTGCTCCGCCACGATGCCAAGCTCCATCTTAATATTTTCAGCTGACACTGGTACATCTGTTTTCTTAGATGATGTTTATTGTGGAAAAAAGTAATGCATTTACACATCCAAATCTATTTTAGGTGGTCGTCGGTTTTCTGAGGGTACGTCAGCTGACAGAGAGATTCAGAGAACTTTAATGGAGGTAATATTTGGTAAAGGGGGTTTATTGAGAAATGCCTATTACATGAAGAACTGAGCATAGCATATTGCAATGGGAAAATACAACAGTATCTGCAGAATTCTACTTGGCGTACATTTGAACTATTTCATGTTTTATAAGCAGGTCAGCTATTTAGTTGTTTAAATTGTGTGTTATGAATGTGATCTTGTGCGGGCTTTATTAAGATGTCTTAGGACTAACAGGCACTATAAGACTGGCAATAAATGAGTTATATTTATTTTTGACTCTGGCCCAAAAGTCGTTCTTTCCTCCCTTCCTCATTGCTGAACTGAAAGGCAGCTGACATAGTAGTGATGACTGAAGCTGTGGAGGAGTGTGTATGAGCTTTTCCCCACTTTTCCCTGCTCCACATCTGGGAAAGTGATGGCAAGATCCCAAACATATTCCCACTTTTGCAAATACTAAGTAATGTTGGTAGTGCAGTTCTTTTTCATTGAGTGCATTTGAAAATCACTTTTCATAAGTGATATTGATCTGCCCAGGAGATGTACAGTATTTTTTCAGTTAGTTATAAAGTCTGTAAGAAGTTTCCAATTGAACTATTTCAAAACAACACAAATACTGGTTTTATTTCATGTAACTGAGAATGTCAGCTAACAAACATATTGTTGTGCAAGCTAGAATTTTGTTTTTTGTTAGTTTTATTTGTTTGTATTTGAAGGTCAGAGTAGCAGAGATAGGCAAAGCATCCATCTGCTGGTTCATTCTCCAAATGGCTGCAACAGCTAAGGCTGGTCCAGACTGAATCAAGGAGCTAGAACGCCCTCTGGGTCATTCATGTGGACAACAGAAAACCACGCAGTTGGGCACCATCTGCTGCCTCTCGGGTGCATTAGCAGGAATCTGGATCAGAAACAGAGGCAGGACTCAATCCCAGGTCCTCCAATAAGGGATGTTGGTATCCCTCCCTGCATCTCAGTGCCCACTCTGGTTAGTTAGATTTTAAAGAATTTATTAATTGCAGTAAGATTTTTTAAAACTTATTCAAGAAAATTTTAGGGATCAAAGGAAATAATGTTAGGTGTCTTGGTATTTTTTTAATTATTATTATATTTGACAGAGTTAGATAGTGAGAGAGACAGAGAAAGGTCTACCTTTCATTGGTTCACTCCCCAAATGGTTGCTATAGCCAGCATGCTGCACCAAGCCAAAGCCAAGAGCCAGGTGCTTTTTTAAGATTTATTTTATTAGGCCGGCGCCGTGGCTTAACAGGCTAATCCTCCGCCTTGCGGCGCCGGCACACCGGGTTCTAGTCCCGGTTGGGGCGCCGGATTCTATCCCGGTTGCCCCTCTTCCAGGCCAGCTCTCTGCTATGGCCCAGGAAGGCAGTGGAGGATGGCCCAAGTGCTTGGGCCCTACACCCGCATGGGAGACCAGCAGAAGCACCTGGCTCCTGGCTTTGGATCAGTGCGATGTGCCGGCCGCAGCGGCCATTGGAGGGTGAACCAACGGCAAAAAGGAAGACCTTTCTCTCTGTCTCTCTCTCTCTCACTGTCCACTCTGCCTGTAAAAAAAAAAAAAAGATTTATTTTATTTATTTGAAAGTCAGAGTTACAGAGAGAGGTAGAGACTGAGACAGAGAGAAAGAGGTCTTCCATCCACTGATTCACTACCCAGATGGCCTCAATGGCTGGAGCTGTGCCAATCCGAAGCCAGGAGCCACGAGCCTCTTCCGGGTCTCCCACATAGGGGCAGGGGCCCAAGGACTTGGGCCATCTTTTGCTTTCCCAGGCCATAACAGAGAGCTGGATCGGAAAAGGAGCAGCCGGGACTAGAACCATTGCCCACATGGGATGCCAGCACTTCAGACCAGGGCTTTAACCTGCTGTGCCACAGCACTGGCACAAGGTGTCTTAGTATTTTTATGTGAACCAGAATTATTTGAAAAGATACTTTATGAGTTTTTTATCAAATCTGTAGGAAAAGCTTTGTGTGCAGTCAACTCAATGTGAATAATACATTTCACATAAGCATTAATACATTTTTTTGTTAGCAACAATACTTTTTATTTTTATTTTATAAAATAGTTTTGTGAAAATCATAAATGTTGGAAATCTGACCATAGTTCCGTTGCATAATATTTCACTAGATGGAAGGCACAGAGTTTACTAAATCTACCTAATAGCTATGAAGAGGTTTGTGGTTATAATAAAGCAAATCATCTACCTTGGAACTTTGAGTGTGGAACATATATACCTTTATATAAGGGTATTATTCAAAATGAGGGTACCTCAAGAAGTTAATGGAAACTACATATTATGAAAAAAACTAAGCATAGATTTCAAAACCAAAATAAACTCATTTTTAAAATGCATTTTTCCAGATTCTTTGAAGTACCCTGGTAGAGGATGTGTGCTGTCTATTATGTAGTGGGTAGAATGTTTTGTAAAATCTCTATCATTTGTAATGTTCTTAGTTGCTGAATCAAATGGATGGGTTTGATACTCTGCATAGAGTTAAAATGATCATGGCTACAAACAGACCAGATACACTGGATCCTGCTTTGCTACGTCCAGGAAGATTAGACAGAAAAATACGTGAGTTAAGGTTCTTTACCTGCTATCCATTTCCTTTTGTGTCTGTTTCTCTGTATATTCATCTCATCCCCACTTTGTTCAAAACACATTGTAAAATAATTTCTTATTTTCAGATATTGATTTACCAAATGAACAAGCAAGGTTAGATATATTGAAAATCCACGCAGGTCCCATTACAAAACATGGTGAAATAGGTAAGGAAATCATTTTTTTATATATATTTACATCTGGTAAATTAAGCAGCATACTTTTAGGTATTGCTGATGGCCTAGCAAATCTAGTTATAAATTCAGCAGACAGGATGATTTTAAACCCAGTGCATTTTTGTTACCTACTATGCAAAGGAAGTGTTGTAGGTGTTAGGGACATAGTAATGGAGGAAACAAATACCTGCCTTTAGAGAACTTAAATTCTTCTCAGGAAACACAGATGAAATATGGGTGATGTGGTATCTAAAATGGGATAAGTGCTGTGGAGAAAAATAAAGAAAGGGGAGATTTTATGTACATTTTTAAATGCAGTGGGAGAGGGCATGGGAAAGGCCTTCCCAAGAAGATTTTTAAGCAATGACATGAAAAAAATGAAGGAATTAGACATGGATACCGGGGAGAATTATTTCATTCAAGGTGGAGCAGCAAGAGTCTGAAACAGCTGTGTGCCTGGCATATTCAGGAAGCAGTGTCGGTGGGAGAGTGGACAGACAGCAGTCAGCAGGTGAGGGTATAGAAGTAATGGTGACCAGATTGTGTAGAGGTCAGCTGCAGGGACTTTAGTGATGTGAATGCCCTTGGAGGATTCTGACCTGAGGAATGATAGGATCTTACTTTTTGTTAACATTTTTTAAAAGAGATTTATTTTTTTGAAAGTCAGTGTTACAGAGAGAGAGGGAGAGACAGAGAGAGAGAGAGAGATCTTCCATCTTCTGGCTCACTCCAAATGGCCGCAATGGCTAGGACTGGGCCAGCTCTAAGCCAAGAGCTTCGTCCCGGTCTCCTACATGAGTACAAGGGCCCAGGCTTTCTTGGGCCATCCTCTGCTGCTTTCCCAGGCACCTCACGAGGAAGCTGGATCAGAAGTAGAACAGTCCTGGTTGGAACCGGTACCCATGTGGGGTGCCATCATTGTAGGCGACAGGTTAGCCCACTGTGCCACAACACCGATCCTTGTTTTTAATTTCTTAGTCTAGAAAATTAGAAACATAAAAAAGGTAAGAATATAATGAATTACTAATACCCATTGACTCATCCCCTTACCTACACTAAATTTTTTACTTATTTATTTAAAATTATACAGTTGTGTCCAAAAAGTTACTTCTGTTGGTTTTTCTTTTTGTGTAATTATTAGTATGTTGGTAACTTTTTGTTCCTATAACGAAATACCTACAGCATGTGACTTCATAAGGAGAGATTTGTGTTGGCTCATGGTTCTGGAGGTACAAGGTTCAAATAGCGTGGCCCAGACTCTGGCAAGGAAACCCCTGCACTGCAGTACATGGTGGGAGTGTGTGTGTGTCTCTGTGATCGATCCTGTCTTTTTTTTTTTTTTAAGGTTTATTAATTTATTTGAAGGCAGAGTTACAGAGAGGCAGAGAGAGATAAAGGTCTTCTTCTTCTTCTTTTTTTTTTTTTTTTAGATTTTTATTTATTTATTTGAGAGGAAGAGTTACAGACAGTGAGAAGGAGAGACACAGAGAAAGGTCTTCCCTCCATTGGTTCACTCCCCAGATGGTCTCAATGACCGGAGCTGTGGATCCGAAGCCAGGAGCCAGGTGCCTCCTCCCGATCTCCCATGTAAGGGCAGGGGCCCACACACTGGGGCCATCCTCTACTGCTTTCCCAGGTCATAGCAGAGAGCTGGGTTGGAAGAGGAGCAGCTTGGACCCGAACCGGCACCCATTTGGGATGCCGGTGCCGCAGGCGGAGGATTAACCTACTGCGCCACAGAGCTGGCCCTGAGATAATAAAGGTCCTCTATCTGCTGGTTCGCTCCCCAGATGGTTGGCACTGCAGGCAGCGGCTTTACCTGCTATGCCACAGTGCTGGCCCCAATCCTGTCCTCCTTATAAAGCCACCAGGATTCTCTGCTGGCTGACTAATCTCTGATAGCCATAGATCTAATCCCTTCCTGAAGGCCCCCCCACCTCCGAACACCACAGTCAGATGAAGTTTCTGCCCTTTTAAAAGCATTAACAAAACTTAGGTGACTCCAGTTCTCTATGAGATGATGTGGCTTTATCAAAGGTGGTAGCAAAGCCTCCCCCCCCACACACACCAGCTTTTTTGTAGTGTAATTGACATTTTTTAAAATGATGAGATTCTGGATATATTTTGAAAGTAAAGTTGACAGGACTTGCTAATGAACTGGATGTAGGGCGTGAGCTAAAGACAGGTACAGGGAAGATTTAGGTTTTTGTCCAGCTAGAAAGATGCAGCTGCCATCAATTAAGATTGAGAAGACTGGAAAGATTAGATTCTAAGGAGGGAATAGGGATTTAGTTCTGTGTATTGTTTGATAAACTATGTGTATTAATTCTGTATGTGTCTGTAGTTCATTGGGACAGTCTGTGCTGGGGAAATGTGGAAAATACTGGCATAAACGTGGTTTGTAAAGTCTTTTGATGAGATGAGATTTCCAAGGGGGTGAACAGACATAGAGAAGAAGTCAAAAGGCTGAACTTAAATAATTCTAACATTAAGAAGTTGAGATGGGGGCTGGCTTGAAGCACCGGAATCCCATATGGGCGCCAGTTTGAGACCCGGCTGCTCCATTTCTGATCCCGCTCTCTGCTATGGCCTGGGAAAGCAGTAGAAGATGTCCCAAGTCCTTGGGCCCCTGCACTCATGTGGGAGACCCAAAAGAAGCTCCTGGCTCCTGGCTTTCTATCGGCGCAGCTCTGGCCATTGCAGCCTATTGGAGTGAACCATCGGATGGAAGACCTCTCTCTCTCCCTCTCTTTCTCTCTCTCTCCTCTCTGTGTAACTCTGACTTTCAAATAAATAAATAAATCTTATAAAAAAAAAAAAGAAAAACAGAAAAGAGAAAAAGAAGTTGAGATGAAGAAATAGCAAGAGTCTGAAGACACAATGGCAGAGGTATGAATAAAGCAGGAACTGATGGTACCTGAGAAGAAAAATGAAGGAAGTGTTTATTTTTCTAAATATTTTATTTGAAAGAGTGACAAAAAAGGACAGACAGAGAAATCCTCTAGTTCACTCCCAAAATGGTCACAACAGCCAGGGCTCCCCCAGGCAAAGCCAAAAGCCAAGTGCTCTCTCCAGGTCTCCCAGGTGCATGGGGAACTGAACTGCCGTAGTCATCATCCTTTGCTTGCCAGGTGCATCAGCAAGGAGCTGGATGAGAAGCGGAGCAGCTGGAACCGGGTCCAGCACTCCTATAGGGAATGGCAGTGTCACAAGTGGCGGCTTAACACATTGCACCATGATGCCAGCCCTGAATGGGTGTCTTAGGAAAGGACTGTTCCCCTGTACAATGCTGACAATAGGACAGATAGAACTCCGAGGATAGACCGTTGGGTTTTACCCCATGGTGATCGTTGGTAACCTTGTCAGAAATAATTGTTTGGAGTGGTGAGGTTGAAATCCTACTTGAATGGATTTCAGAGAAGTCGAAAGAAGAGACATTGGATTTAGACTTTTCTTTTTCTTGATTGATTGATTGATTTAAGAGGTAGAGTTACAGACAGAGGGAGAGAGAGAGAGCGGTCTTTCATTCGCTGGTTCACTCCCCAAACGGCCACAGCAGCCATTTCTGAGCCAATCCAAAGCCAGGAGCCAGAAGCTTCTTCAGAGTCTCCCACATGGATGAGGGGGCTCAAGGACTTGGCCATTTTCTACTGCTTTCCCAGACCATAGTAGAGAGCTGGATTGAAAGGGGAGCAGCCGGAACTCAAAACAGCACTATATGGGATGCCGGCACTACAAGTGGAGACTTAAGCCCACTACACCACAGTGCTAGCTCCTAGATGTTTCTTTTAAGGAGTTCTTCCTCAAAGGGCACAGAAAAGAAATGGGGCTATTCCTGGAAGGAAATGGACACAAGAGAATTTGCAGGCCTTTTTTTTTTTTTTTAAGATTTTTTTTTTTTGAAAGTTAGAGTTACACAGAAAGAGGAGAGGCAGAGACAGAGAGAGGTCTTCCATCTGATGGTTCACTTCCCAATTGCCTGCAATGGCCGGAGCTGCGCCAACCTGAAACCAGCAGCCAGGAGATTCTTCTGGGTCTCCCACGTGGGTGCAGGGGCTCCAGGACTTGGGCCATCTTCTACTGCCTTCCCAGACCGTAGCAGAGAGCAGGATTGGAAATGGAGCAGCCAGGACTAGAACTGGCGTCCATATGGGATGCTGGCGCTTCAGGCCAGGGCTTTAACCTGCTGTGCCACAGCACCGGCCCCTGCAGTTTTTTTTTTTAAATGCTGATCTGGGAGAAAGAAATTGATGATGCACTTGCCTTGAAGGGAGGTTGGCAGAAAATATACAGGCTCATGACTACAGTTGGTCAGTGATGGTAGACATTTTCTTCTGTGGTGTCTTGTAATGAAACCTATGCATTTTTCCCTGCTCAGATTCCCTCTTTTTTTTTTTTTTTTTTTTTAAGATTTATTAATTTTATTTGAAAGTCAGTTACACAGAGAGAGAAGGAGAGGTTTACCATCAGCTGATTTACTCCCCAGTTGGCTGCAATTGGCTGGAGCTGCGCAGATCAGAAGCCAGGAGCTTCCTCCAGGTCTCCCACGTGTGTGCAGGAGCCCAAGGAGTTGGACCGTCTTGTACTGCTTTCCCAGATGACAGCAGAGAGCTGGATGGGAAGTAGAGCAACTGGGACTCGAACCGGCACTGCAGGTGGCAGCTTTACCCGCTATGCCACAGCACCGGCCCCAGTTTTCTTCTGAATGCATTTCTTTTTCAATGAAATAGAATCCAAGCTCAGAATGAAGATGGGAAAGTATAATTGAGATTTGAAGACAGGAAAATGTAGAAAATGGTTACCTGTTAAACTTGAGGCTGGACGAGGGCGGAGGCCAGCCAAGCAGAGCTTATGAGCCACATGCTGTTTGCCTTCTGTTTTTGTAAATAATGTTCCGTTGTAACATAGTCATGCCCATTCATTCATGTTTTCTCTCTGGCTGTTTTCCACTACAATAGCAGAGACCATATGGCCTGAAACACATAAAATATTTACTGTCTTAGTCTTTACATAAAAAATTTGGTGTCCAATGAAGTAGAGGAATTTAGTATAATTTCAAGGCAGTTAAAAACAAAACGCTTTAGAAGTTAATGGCCCAAAATAATTACAAATAGTTGATTTGCACCTCTCATTATCTCATTGCTTCTGTGAGAGAGTTTTCAACTGGAAAGATTGAACAAAGGAGGTCACTTTATAGGTTTCTTCCATAAATTACTGGGCTGTTATTAGGTGCCAGAGACTGTGTCAGCCTTAGAAATCCCTGCTCATAGGAAGTTTACAGTGAACTTGAACCTGATTCATGACTATCTGTGTTAATTCAAGTAGAGCTCGACATACCCTGCATTGACCTTCAGAGTAAATCCACATTGTAGTCGCCTAGGCTTTCTTATTTCTCCTCGTATTCCATTTCAAATGCACAACGGCTACCCCAAACTGATAGCTCTTCATTTCATGTTTATCATGTGGATGAGTGGAGAGGTCACTTAACTTCGATTTTCATGAATCTTTTACTTCCCCACTTGAAGCTTACATAAAAACCAGCCACCTGCTGTTGGGCTCCACGTGATGAAGTTATGTCTGATAACTAAGACCTTTCATATTTGGCTAGTGTAACTGAAGCAAATTCCATTGTTACATTTGGTTTTGAATGTTACAGGTTTCTTTAAAGAAGATTCGGTGAGGGTTTTATTGAGTCATAGCTTGATGCACATTCACATGTGTATAGCTGTTTGCACTGTAAAAACAGGTTGAGGTGCGTTTGGATCTTGATGATGCCTGTATGTCTTGATGTTAAGGTTCCAGAGATATATGGTATTATGATTAAAGAAGATTTACTTGACAGACTTTTAGCTTGATCAATTTCAGAGTAAGCTCTTTAAATTTTCCATGTGGGCATAAATGAAGAAAAGGTCTGATTTTTTTTGGGGGGGTCAGGGAAGCTACATTCTACTATTTTTTATTAAACAGATTATGAAGCAATCGTGAAGCTTTCAGATGGCTTTAATGGAGCAGACCTGAGAAATGTTTGCACTGAAGCAGGTAAGGGTTTACAGGCTACTTCTACTACTGGTTGTGATTTTTAAAAATTGGCTGAAACTGAGTGTATCCAGAAGCAGAACCTGGGCCTTGCAAGGATATGGATACATGATTTCTGTTTTTGCTTTGAAGGGAGAGGAAGGGTGAGGTGATTTCAGGAAGAGAGAGCAGGGCAGATGAAGTGGGAAGAAGGGTACAGCATGGAGTCAGTTGCTGTAGGTAAGACAGCTTGATTTAGAGATCTCAGAGAAACACGCAGAATGCCTTCCAGGATTACCCAGCTGAAAGAGGGGAGACTGGAACATTATTTACCACCACTTCCCCCCTTCAGGTGTTACATTTCTGGTTGCCTTAGGGGCAAATGTGTAAAGCTGAGTAAGTGATAGAACAGTGCCCCCTAAATGTGGGAAGAGTAGTCAGTGACATCTCTGGCTGCAATTAGAATGAACCAGTGCCGTGGGTAGCTGCTATGCGGATTCTCCCTTCCTGGTCTGTGAACAATAAGCTTTCAAAGATTGATTTATGAATTCTGTGACTATGCAATTTGTGTAAAACGTAGTAGTACATTTCTGTGGATTGTGTGATATAATTTTTATTTATGGTTCCAGATGGCTTTAACACGTCACCTACAGTCATTTATCATTTGTCTTCTGGATAAAATCTCCAAATTTTAAAAAAGTGAATTTCCATAGTACCTTTTAGTTAATGACTTCATAGCTTGTGTCTTAACTATTTTCTGAAGTATTTGGATCTGTAATGGCCTTTTATTTTTCCATGATGTTTAACCTTATTTTAATGCTACTTGTAAATTCCACAGTGATTAAAGAAATTGTCTGGGCATGGCTTTTCAGTAGGTGTTACCTTTAGAGGTATTGTGTGACTCACTATCTGGATCAAAGATCTGCAGGTCTAGAAACTGTATACAGATTAGAGTAAATCATGTTTGCAGAGACTTATCAGTAAACCAAAAGAGTAAAGGGTAAACTTGAAATACTTGTAGTAGTTTATGACAGTTTCTTCCCAGAATCTGAACCAGACCAAATTATTCTCAGAAGGTTGCTTTGGTGAAACTACAGTCCAAACAAAAGCAGTGGTGTGATCTTACAGATTGATGTCATCAAATTATGACATGCTTTTTTTTTCCCACGTTTTTTAAAGTTTATCTTAAATTATTCCCAGTAAAGAGCTGTCTGTGACTTTGTGAACTACAATTTTAGCTTTTTACCTGGGACATTTATACCTGGAGACAAATTAAAGTTTCAGTTCTGTTTTCTTTTTATTGGACTTGAAGTCTTTTTTGATAACATACCTTTTTGTTAAAATATACTTGAATTTGATTATAATTGACATTTTCATTCCAGTCCTGACATTATAATCATTTTTGGATTAGAGTATAATTCTTTTAAATGTATACTCAATATACAGTGCATAGAGTTTATATATATAACTTGCCTAATTTAGTTGTAGCCTTCTAAACAGGTTTTAGACTATTTTTTAAAAAATCAGCTGTTTTATTCACCAGATTTCCAGGATGATATAGATTATTTCTAAGACTCCTTATGTAGAAATTTAGAAAGGAAAGATAGGGGTACCAGTGTTGTGATGCAGCAAGTTAATCTAACACCTGTGATAACCAGCATCCCATTACTTGCTGGTTCAAGTGGGTGCTCCACTTCTGATCTAGGTTCCTGCTAATGTGCCTGGGAGTGCAACAGATGATGACCCAGGTGCTTAGGCCCCTGACACCCACTTGGGAGACCTGAATGGAATTCCAGGCTCCTGCCTTCTGCCTATTCTAGCCCTGGCCCTTGCAGCCATCTGGGTAGTGAACCAGTGGGTAGAAAATATCTCTGTTTTTGCTTTTCAAATAAATGAAAATAAAAGCTTTAAAAAAGGGTGGGGGGGGGAGGGGGATTGGACTGGCACTGTGGCTCAGTGGCCTGAAGTGCCAGCATCCCATATGGGCATGGGTTCTAATCCCAGCAGCTCCTCTTCCAATCCAGCTCTTTGCTGTGGCCTGGGAAAGCAGTAGAACATGGCCCAAGTCCATGGGCCCCTGAACCCATGTGGGAGACCCAGAGGAGGCTCCTGGCTCCTGACTTTGGATCAGCTCAGCTCTGGCCATTGCAGCCATCTGGGGAATGAACTAGTGGATGGAAGACCTCTCTCTGTTTCTACCTCTCTCTGTAACTCTGTCTTTCAAATAAATAAAATAAATATGTAAAAAAAAAAAAAAAAAAAAAAAGAAAGCAACCTTTGAAATTACTCTAACTCCCACATTTTATAGAAGTGAAAATTCAATACAAGAAGATCCTCAATGGAAATATTAGTAGGATTCATTTAATTAATGGATAGTGATACTTTAACAGCTTTACTTAAGATCATGAAATCCAAGTCATCTCAAAGGGGCTGGCTTTGTGGCCCCGAGGTTGGGCCACTGCTTGGGCCACTGGCATCCCATATCAGAGTGCTAGTCAGTACCTGGCAGCTGCACTTCCCACTCAGCTTCCTGTTCATGTGCCTGGGAAGGCAGCATATGAAGGCCTACAAACTTCGGCTCTCCTGCCTATGTGGGAAATCCCAATAGAGTTCCTGGCTCTTGACTTTGGCTTGGTCCAGTCCACCCCTGGCTGTGTGGGCATTTGGGAAGTGAACCAGCAGATGGAAGATCTCTCTCTGCCTCTCAAACTAATAAATTTTTGAAAAGATTTTTTTTTTCTCAAATTCTAGGGCCCATATCCATCAGAAAACTAGTGTTGAAAGATTTTACTTATTTGTCAAGTACTATTTGACAAGTAACTTGTCAAAAACTTCAAAAACAGTTGTAATTCTTGAATATGAGTCATAGAAAAGTATCAGTTTGTATATAAATAAGATAAATTTTAATACATGAATATGGCTCTGATTTTTGTTAAAGCCATTGTTGGTTTTCTATAATCTCCTATTCTCTAAACTTTTAGTTATTAGTAGGAAAAAGGAAAAGGGCTGCCCAACTACTGGAAATGTTTTCTTTTGTGTTTCCTCCTTCCAGAGAAGCACTGCCTTTAGTTTCTTTCTTTTTTTTTTTTTTTTTTTTACAGATTTATTTTATTTATTTGAAAGACAGAGTTAGAGAGAGAGGTAGAGACATAGAGAGGGGTCTTCGATTTGCTGGTTCACTCCCCAGATGGCTGCAACGGCTGGAGCTGAGCCAATCCGAAGCCAGGAGCCAGGAGCTTCTCCCGGGTCTCCCACATGGGTTCAGAGGCCCAAGGACTTGGGCCATCTTCTACTACTATCCCAGGCCACAGCAGAGAGCTAGATTGGAAGAGGAGCAGCCGGGACTAGAACCAGCGCCCATATGGGATGCCAGCGCTTTTGGCCAGGGTGTTATCCTGCTGCGCCACAGCGCCGGCCCCTAGAGTTTAACAGCTTAAAATGTGTATGTTTGTTGTTGAAAATTTGGGAAGGTTTCTTTTGCTTGTTTTTAGGAGTTATCGTATAATACAAGATTGTGAGATACCGTTGAATACAAGATGTGAGCAAGATTTTAAATGTTCAGATAATTAGCTGCTTTTGATTTTGAAAGTGCTGTTTGCCATATCTGTGGAAATTAACTGAACTAAGATAGAGTTTTTTGTTTTTTTAAGATTTATTTTATTGATTTGAAAGGCAGTTACAGAGAGAGCAAGAGACAGACACCTTTCATTCTGCTGGTTCACTCCCCAAAGATCAAGAGCCACGGTTGGGCCAATCCAAAGCCAGGAGCCAGGAGCTTTATCCAGGTCTCCCACATGGGTGCAGGGGCCCAAGCACTTGGCCACCTTCTGCTTTCCCAGGCACATTAGCACAGGGCTAATGCTGTTGTTGGAGGCAGTGGCCTAACCCACTGGGCTACAACTTGGCTCCCAAGAGAGTAGTTTTTAAACATTTAGAAATACTGGATCAAAAATAATAAATCTAGGCTCCTTCACATTTACTCTCTAGAATTACCTTGTTTAGTTTTCTTACACTGAACTGATTTCACATGTGACATATAGCAATCATGCTGTCTTATTCTCCACAGGTATGTTTGCAATTCGAGCTGATCATGATTTTGTAGTACAGGAAGACTTCATGAAAGCAGTCAGAAAAGTGGCTGATTCTAAGAAGCTAGAGTCTAAACTGGACTACAAACCTGTGTAATTTACTGTAAGGTTTTTGATGGCTGCATGACAGACATTGGCTTAATGTAAAAATAAAGTTAAGGAAAATAATGTGTGTATTGGCAACGATCTCATTAAAAGTATGAATAAAATATGTATGAGTAGCATAAATTAGTAGATAATTCAGTGACTCCACTTTTAAGATTGGTACAGGAGAAATCTATGTTGTTAATGCTGCGTTTATTGCAGCAGAAATTACAAAAGAAGAATGTGTTGAAGCTTTTCATATTTGCTGTGTGAACATTTTGTAAAATGTTGAAAATGGTCTGGGAGTAGTACAAGAGAGCATTTCTTATGACTTATTTTATATCATTTGTTTTCCTCATCCTAAAAGTTGAATAAAATATGTTTGATTCAGTTCCCCTAAATATATTCTTATCTTTTTCTAAGGAGGACATTTGCTATGGTCCTTGAAGTTCATTAGTAAATAAAGTATTTATTTGATCACTCAGATGAAGTTGTATTTAGGTAGGTTTTTGAATTTTACTGTAAAATATTCCCCACACTTGGTGTTCATAAGATCATCTGTTATATATAACATAGATGTGTGAGTGTGTCTCTATATATTCCTCCTCCCAGAAAGTGGCTGCCTATTCTTCACGGACTTTGATTAGGCTATTTGATAGTTAACTGAAAAAGTACCTGCATATACATAACTTTCTAAAAATTATGATTAAAGGTAATATTTGCTAATAAATATGACTTGGCATTCTTGGTTTATGTGAAATAATTTCTTTTGAGAATGTTAAGGTCTGGACTCCCTTCCTGCTTGGAAAAATTCTCATCTACATACATGATTATAATTTGCATATATTGTAATTTCACAGGATTAATAATTTCCCAAACTCACCAATGACCTCAGTAGGTATCTATGGATAACAGTGTGTCAAATGATGGGGATGCTGGTGTCAGAAAGTTGTTTTTATTTTTTTTTTAAGATTTATTTTAAAGGCAGAAAGAGAGAGAGAATCTTCCATCCGCTGGTTTATTACCAGATGCTCACAGCAGCTGGGCAGAACCAGGCCCAAGCCAGGCGCTGCATACGGGTCTCCCACATGGATGGCAGGAGCCCAAGCACCTGGGCCATCTTCTACTGATTTTTCCAGGCCATTAATAGGGAACTGAATTAGATGTGGAACAGCCAGGACACCAACCAGTGCCCATATGGGATGCCAACATTACAGGTGGTGGCTAAACCTGCTAGGCCACAAGGCCAGCCCCGTCAAAAATGCTTAAGACAAAAGTTCTGTTACTTATTCACAATTGTTTCCCCTATGTGGCAACACAAATTACATAAAGGAGTCACTGGGAATCCCTTGAGATTATATAACTATAAAGGCGCTATTAAAAAAAAAAAAAAGACACTCCAGCTTCATAAACACCAGAATGAACAATATATGACCTGGTTAACTATACAGTCGTTCTTCAAATTAACAGCTAGTACAGAACCTTTTATAATTTTTGAAGGTGGAAGATATTTATAGTGATAGAGAACATGGAGCCCTCGAATAAACTCCGGAACAATTCTATGTGTGTTGGCAGTCTATTGCATACATATGAGAAAAAAATAAAAAGTGTATGGGCGGGGGTTTTAATCAAATATCCATATTGTCCTTTATTGTCACTTGCTTTGTGTTCATTTTGTCTTTGTACTCCCGTGTCGGCAGTAGGTTTTAAAGAATCGTTCTAGCGGACAAATCTTTAAACGTGGGTTCTTCACTTAGAAGCTTGGGTTTCCTCGTCTGTTTGAAAACAAAGTAGGAGAGTGTCTCCCGGCCAAGGGAGAGCTTACACCTCGCACTCCGTTTCCACAAGTACCGACAGCCAGGCAGTTTATTAACGTGTTGAAATGTGGGCAGACGGGAGTAGAGTAGGGACTGAGGGAGCCATGGGCTCCGCTTCCAAGTGTTCTTAGAAAGTCACCATTTCAGTAACGTGCCTCAAGGTGACGGCTATTCCATTTTCTGGCTAGCATAACATGACTTTAAACTGACCTCTTGTATGCGGGTTCGCACCTCGCCACCGACTGCACCGGACTCCGAGAAGGGAGAAACTCCGGACGCCAGTCCCGGCGGGCAGGGTGTCTGCACCCGCCCGGGACCCAGGACCTCCCCGATCGCCGCCCTCCCGCCGCAGCCCAGCCTCCTCCCGGCGTGGGGAGTCCTGCCGGCGCCCCGCCCCCTGCGCCTGCGCTCTCCCGAGGGGGCGGGGCGAGACGGCGGCGCGCTGACACCTGGCGGCGGCGGGGGGCGGGCCGAGGGCGAGCGTGGGCTGCGATTGGCTGGCGCGGCGAGGGCGGGGGGGGCGGGAGGAGTGCGGGGAGACGGTTGTAGGGCTCGCGCCCGTGCCGGATCCTGGGCCGCCGAGGGGCGCGGAGACAGAGGGGAGGGGAGACAGCGGCAGCATGGCGGCGGGGTGCGAGCCGCCCAGCCCTCTTCCCCGCTGTCGCCGCCGCCGTCGCCGCAGTCGCTGGGACCCTCTGGTCTGCGCGCGTTCGTTGTGAGCTCGCCTTCGGCCGGTCCGCACTCGCCTCAGCGGCCATCCTTGCTCTCGCCGCCACTGCCAAGCCCGAGGGTCGTGCCCGCCCGGGAACTCACCGTCCCACCCCACCCACCACCAGCCCCGCGGCCCGGGACCATGGAGGACGTGAAGCTGGAGTTCCCCTCGCTCCCGCAGTGTAAAGAAGAAGCCGAGGTGCGTCTGTCCGGCGGCTGCCACGCACAGGCCTCCCCCCGCCGGCCCCGGCCGAGGGGCGACCCCAGGCCCCAACCGTCGCAGCCGCGTTGCCACCTGAGGCGCCCGGGACCTGCGGGGCAGCGGCCGTGGGCTGTGTGTGGCGCAGGCTGGGGTCCCCCTCTGCTGGGCGCGGCGGAGGGCAGGGTCTCGGGTCCGGGGTTTGCGGAGCGGAGCTGAGGGGGCGACGCCGCCCGCGCCCCTGGGCGCGGAGTGCGGGGCGCGCCGGCCGGGCGCTCGCCCTCGGGCTCGCCGGGGCAGGGGGACGGTGCCGCTGGGTCTGGGATCGGTGTGAGCCACGGCCGTGCTGTCGGCGGCTCCCGGGGGGGCACACAGGGCCCCGCGTGGGGGCACAGACCCGGGACCCCGACTTCGCAAAGTTTCCCGCAGTGTGTTGTAGGCAGAAAGCCGCGAGCAACAGAAGAAAATGTCGGCAAGCCAGCGCGCTTCGAGCAGAAAACTTAATGAGAAGCCTCGCCCTTCGGGGGGCAGTTAGTACTGGGAGGAGAATTCTTCGTACCTGGGCTCCTGATCGCCTAGTTGGTGGCTCTTTCTACTCCCCCGTCCTCCCTGCCTAACTTTGGAATCCTTTTTTTTTTTTTTTTTTCATCTGTTGCTGGTCTGAAATACTTTATGGTGTGGCACACTGTTAGCGTTTTGGGGAGGCTAAGTTAATAACAAGACAAGCGCACTCAGTTATACTTGAGCGCAATCAAGAAGTCTCTAGAGTTTGAAAGAGCTTAAAAATAATCGTGTTTTTTTTAGGAGGTCATTTGATTTATTCTAAGTACTCTATTGAATATCTTCATTTGCGATTGACTTGTTTTCTTAAATTTGGGTGACTCCCTTGCCTGTAATGATGGCTGGAGAACGTGTTTTCTAAGTAGACATTTAGATAAGAAAAAGACAGTTGTTTTAGGCTAGTTGTTAGGAAAATGACTTTACACTTTATTTAGCATGCAATTACACCTTCATTCTTCCCTGCCCTAATCTTAGCAGCTCCGGTTTAAGGTTTTCCCAGACTTTGCTTTTAATGTTTAATGTGTTTATAGTATGTCTTATTCCTGAAACAATGATAAATTCTTAGTGGGCATGTCGCTTTCTTCATGTGTGCCACTGATGAAAACCTTCGCCCTCACCGCGGGATTCTTTGGACACCTGATGGGTATCCAGCAATTTCAATTCAGTGCCGACACTTAGCAGAATCAGAGTAGATTCCCGCGTTGACACGAATCAGTCCCACAGGTCTGCCCCCCTCCCACCAGATGCCAGCTGCAAGTAGTAGGTTGTCAGTTGTGCTCCTGACTGCCTGTAATCAGGGTTCTTCCCTGAGTTCACTTAATTTACTAGGAGGGCTCACAGAACGCAGGGAAACACATTCACAGTTTTATTATAAAGGTTATTATAAAAGATGCAGAACATCGGCCAGAAGAGACGCCTGGCGCGGCGTGGAGGAGGGGCGTGTGTCCATATCTTCAGCAGCCCAGAAGTTGATCCTGTTTCTGTTTCCTTCAAGAGTTTGAGGCACTTCCTAATAACCAGCCTTCTCTTAGTCCCACCCGTTCCCGGAGGGCGCTGGGTGAGGCTAAGGTTCTCATCTTTTACTTGTTCTGGCGACCAGCTCCACACTAAGGCTATCTAGGGGCTCCACCTTGAATCCCTTCATTAGCATAATCTTGGATACAGTCGGCTGTGGCTCATTTGGAATAAAGAGAGACATCACTCTAGAAAATCCTAGGGTTTTAAGGGACTGTAATAGGAATTGGAGACAAAGATCAAGTGTACCTCAGGAACAGGTAATGTTTAAACCCTGGTGGATGACGAAGTAGTTATTGTCACCGAGAGTCAGTTCATACCTTATATCATGGCACTGGATGTTTGATCTGTTGGTCGCTGGTAACAAACCAATTGAGACTAGTTTTAAGTAAGAGAGGAAATAGGTCCCAAAAGGTAGTGATAGGACTGGTCTCAGAGATTTGACTAGACTGGGTGTTGAATGCATGAGAACCGCCTCTCCTCTTCTGTGTCTCTTGGGCTTCTCAGTCAAGGCTTGGAGCTCAGCCGTCAGCCCATCTCTCCTTCAGCTTCAGTGTCTGGCCCAGTTTAGATTCTGTTCCTACTGTTGGAATTGGTCACTATTATCCAAGAAGGGGTTACAATGAGTTACCCAGTCGAGATCATATCCCTAATTGCTTGGTTAAGGGAATGAAGTTTATCTTGGTCACCCTCCCACTGGAACTATAGGAACATTTCCACAGGTGGAGAGTGCTTGTGGGGCAGGAGAAAACTACCAGAGGGGGGCATAAAAATAAATCATTAAATGGGGTATAGTTACTCATTATAAACTAATAAAACAGTGTTTATTTTCCTATTTCCAACAAGATACACAAAAAGGGTGACCAGTACTGTTTTCTTCCAGATAGAAAGCTCTGTGTTGAAAACTATTAGTAATTGGTTTTAGTAATTAATGCACTCAAATTATGGTAGCTGGATGATTCAGTCACCTGTACAAGAATATTACTTTCAAATTTCTTGAAGTACTGGTGACAACCTTTTCTTTTTCTTCTTTTTTTTTTTCAAAGGCAGAGTTATGTAAAGGGAAGAAGAGAGGGAGAGAGAATCTTCCATCTGCTGGTTTACTCCCAGAATGGCTGCAACAGCCAGGACTGGGCCAGGCAAAAGCCAGCAGCTTGGAATTCCACCCGGGTTTCCCACAAGGGTGACAGGGGCCCCAGCACCTGAACCTTCTGCTGCTGCTTTCCCAGGTGCCTTAGCAGGGAGCTGGGTCAGAAGTGGAGTGACCAGAACTCAAACTGGCACTGATATGGGATGCCAGCATTTCAGGTGGAGGATTAACCTGCTGTGTCACAATGCCAACGGGCATGGATTTTTGTGTATCTTATAGTTACAACCTGTGTCCTTTATTTTGATGGTCTTTGAGCATTTTTATCATTTTTTTAATCCTCCAAATGCAGTTTGTAAATGATATAACTACTCATACTGATGATTGGAGGATTTTGACTTGTGATTTAGTTTCTGTCAAGCATGATGTTTCATAATTAAGTGTGTTTTGTATTATCTGGCTTGCTTTGGTTTGATAAATATGGTTGGGTTGCTTGGCCAATCACCAAAGTTTGGGAAATTGATTCTACTAATTAACTACGATAGTAATTTATGATAGATCCCATTAATATTTTAATCCCTAAAGTGTTGGATTCTAGGACCAGTGTGGGCCAGCTGAAATTAAGAATGTCTCTCAAGACACAAATTAAAAAATTAAAAAATCAAAGTAAAAAGTTTAATGAGCTATTTTATCTGTTACATAAAATAACCTAATTATAATTCTGAAAGTTCTGTTGTTTAAAGAATACCTTAATCTTTGTTTCTTGTCATTTAAATTTTTGGTTATTTGTGAAATTAATGCAATCTGCTGTTTTTATAGAAGGTTCTTAAAGTATAATGTAACTTAAAAATCCACATGCTTCTGTGTCGTATTTTTAGCCTCTAATTAGCTGACATTGTATAATGTTACATACTTTGATTGTGTTTTCCTTTCTTTTTAAGGAATGGACCTACCCTATGAGGCGGGAGATGCAGGTATGACAACCTTTTTTTTTTTTTAAGATTTATTTTTTTGAAAGCGTTACAGGGAGAGAAACGATCGATCTTCTGTCTACTGGTTCACTCCCCAGAGGGCCACAACAGCTGTGGCTTGGCCAGGACTAAGCCAGGGAACCACGAAATTCTTCCAGGTCTTCCATGTGGGTGGCAGGCACTTGGGCCGGGGCCGTCCTCTTCCTCTGCTGCCATTCCAGGCTGTTACTGAGCTGGATTGGTAGTGGTTCAGCCAGGACATGAACCGACCCCCGTGGGGGATGCCTGTATTGCAGGCAGCGGCCTTACCCGCTGTATCACAACACTGCCCCAGCAGCCTTTTGTTCAAGTCTGCTTATATTATTATTATTAAATAACCTAAATCCACAGCGATTTTAAGACCTGCTGGTTCACGACCTGTGGGTTCTTCCTGAAGTATTTGAAATATTAACTAGGCATTATGAATATTGTGAATATTTAAATTTAATTTAGGATCTCCAAAAGAATAGGAAATGAGCAACTTTTTTCTTTTAACTTAGAACCAGGAAACAGTAATACAAGCTTAATGAACTACTGTCTTTTATTTCATCTGAAAAAGTTGGATAGTGTAATGGATTTTTAAGAAGTTAATGGAAAGCATTAATTATGACCTACTTTTTATATCAAAATAAACTTTTAATTTTATTTCCCCATTACTTGTTGATGTTGTGTTTTTTTTTTAAAGATCTATTTATTTATTTGAAAGTTACACAGAGAGAGGAGAGGCAGAGAGAGAGAGAGAGAGAGGTCTTCATCCAATGGTTCACTCCCCAATTGGCTGCAACGGCCGGAGCTGCGCCGATCCAAAGCCAGGAACCAGGAGCTTCCTCCAGGTCTCCCACGTGGGAGCAGGGGCCCAAGGACTTAGGCCATCTGCTGCTGCTTTCCCCAGGCCATAGCAGAGAGCTGGATTGGAAATGGAGCAGCCGGGTCTCGAACCAGCACCCATATGGGATGCTGATGCTTCATTCAGGCCAGGGCGTTAACCCACTGTGCCACAGCGCCAGCCTTAATGTTGCATTTTATAATTGTATTTCTTTTGAAAATAGTTTGTTCTGTTTGTCTAGTTTAGTTAAGGAGAATTGTGACTGTAAAGCCAATTAGGCTTTTAAATAGTTGTTAACTTTTGTGCCTGATTTCCAATTAATATACTTAGTTGAGCTGTCTAGAAGTCTAAGTTGAATGCTTCCAGGTTGAAGTGAATTAAAGTGATAGCTCACCTTCATAGCAATTTCTTTTCTTTTGCATTTCATACTATTTATTGCTAACTTCAGGATCAAACAGTGTCTTTTCATTGCTGGTAATCCCTGGACTCCTAAAAACTATTACCTTTCTTGGGGCTGGTGCTGTGGTGCAGCGGGTTAAAGCCCTGGCCTGAGGCGCTGGCATCCCATATGGGTGCCATCCCATACAGGCGCACATTCTAGTCCCGGCTGCTCTTCTTCTGATCCAGCTCTCTGCTATGGCCTGGGAAAGTGGTGGAAGATGGACCAAGTCCTGGCTTCAGATCGGTGCAGCTCCAGCTGTTGTGGCCATCTGGAGAGTGAACCAACAAATGGAAGACCTGCTCTGCCTCTACCTCTCTCTCTAACTCTCAAATAAAATAAATAAATAAATAAAAAACTTTTCTCTCAGTGCAAATTCACTTTTGAAAATAGAAATATATATTAGATATATTACTTAAAGTTATAAGAAATACAAAGGTGAAATTGTTGGGACTGTCAACAGGTAAACATTTGCAGAAATAATTTGATTCTGTTAATTATAGATAATTTTTTTCCAGTTTATTTATATGAAAAGCAGAGTGTCAGAGAAGTCTTCTGTCCACTGATTCACTCCCCAAATGTCCACAAGTGTGGCTGTACCAGGTCGAAACCAGGAATTCTATCTTTTTCTCACATGGGTGGCAGGAACCCAACTCACGCGATCATCTGCCTCCCAGGTGTATTAGCAAGAAGCTGAGTCAGACATTGAGGCAGAACTCCATCCTAGGCGCTCCCGCAGATAGGCTTTATATCAAATGATACATCTGAAGTTTAATAACAGTATCCCAAATGGGAACTTAACCCATTGTGTCCCAAGGCCCGCCCTTAGACAATAGTCCTCATCCTGTTGTATATCGTGCTGCTTTTTTTTTTTTTTTTTTTTATTTTTGACAGGCAGAGTGGACAGTGAGAGAGAGAGACAGAGAGAAAGGTCTTCCTTTTGCCGTTGGTTCACCCTCCAATGGCCGCCGCGGTAGCGCGCTGCGGCCGGCGCACCGCGCTGTTCCGGTGGCAGGAGCCAGGTGCTTCTCCTGGTCTCCCATGGGGTGCAGGGCCCAAGCACTTGGGCCATCCTCCACTGCACTCCCTGGCCACAGCAGAGAGCTGGCCTGGAAGAGGGGCAACCGGGACAGGATCGGTGCCCCAACCGGGACTAGAACCCGGTGTGCCGGCGCCGCAAGGCGGAGGATTAGCCTGTTGAGCCACGGCGCCGGCCTCGTGCTGCTTTTAATGTGGCTGAATAAGGTCCTATGTTTCAAAAGGAGGATTTTTTTATGTCTCTGATATCTTAACTATAACAAATAAAATTAGAGTTTTATTAATCTAAAAGCAATACATTGTACTAATTCTGCCCACACTGCTTATATAAAGCAAGCACTGTCAAAATTCTGACTCTAGGCCGGCGCCGTGGCTCAACAGGCTAATCCTCCGCCTTGCGGCGCCGGCACACCGGGTTCTAGTCCCGGTTGGGGCACCGATCCTGTCCCGGTTGCCCCTCTTCCAGGCCAGCTCTCTGCTGTGGCTAGGGAGTGCAGTGGAGGATGGCTCAAGTCCTTGGGTCCTGCACCCCATGGGAGACCAGGAGAAGCACCTGGCTCCTGCCATCGGAACAGCGCGGTGCGCCGGCCGCAGCGCGCTACCGCGGCGGCCATTGGAGGGTGAACCAACGGCAAAAGGAAGACCTTTCTCTCTGTCTCTCTCTCTCGCTGTCCACTCTGCCTGTCAAAAAAAAAAAAAAAAAAAAAATTCTGACTCTAAAGAACTTTTTTTTAAAAGATTTAAATATTTTAAAGATACAGTTAAAGAGAAAGGGAGAGACAGAGACTTTCTATCCACTGATTCACCCCCTAAATGGCCATGATGTGTTGCTTTCCTGGACGCATCAGCAGGTAGCTGGATTGGAAATGGAGCAGCTGGGGACTCAAACTGGTGCCCATATGGGATGCCCCATGTCATAGGCAGCAGCCTTACCTGCTACACTGAAATACTGGCCTCAGTATTTTTGAACTTGAGATGTCTCATTTGATATAAAGCATATCTGCATTTCTCTTCAATTATTTGCTCAGTGTGGCTAGGAAATATTCCCCAAATAAACTTTGAAGCCAGTTATAATAGCTACAAAAATGTCTCACAAATTCAGTTATATGTTACATGTTTTGTATAGTTGTTCATGGTAAATACTTTTTTCCCCCCTCTCTGTAGGAAATTTTACCTGGATTGTTCTTAGGCCCATATTCTTCTGCTATGAAAAGCAAGGTACGAACTCTATGTTGGGCTCGCTAAGACTTATAAACTTTTATAATATTTTTTTCATGACATGTGTTTGTGAGATTTACCAATCAATTCAACTTACTTTCTAAAATGTTAGGCATCTCTAATGGCTTAATCATGACTTCAGAATAATAGAAGATACAGTTAAGGCCCCAAATAAGGCAATTTAATATTTAATCTTTTTTCTGGGGAGAGTCTGTTTTTTTCATTGAAAGTGACCGTATTTCTGTTTATGCAGACCTAAGAGATCTGCATGCTTGAGGGTGGGAAGCCTTGCACTTACATGAATGTCCCACATAGTCAAGCTGTAATGTACTTCCTCAGTTACACAACTCAAATGGGTAGATGTTATTTTAATGTTCATAGCAGTATTCTTGCTGCTTTCTGGAGAATTCAGCTCTATGAATTATGATAGTACTACTACCACTCTTTGAATTATAATGTAAAACATATCACAGAGTCTTGCCCAATACCTTGCTTATTTAGAAGATAATATATTTGAGTGGTATATGATCTCTCCATGACACAATTTGATTTGGTTTGGAGATTTTAAAAGAGTCAGTCATCCCAACATTGATTTTTTTTTTTTTTTGCTGTAGAGGCAGGATTAGGAGTAACCCTTAGTCATTTTGTTGGCCTGCAGTGGGAAATATGGGGAGTTGGTAAAAATAAGTACTAGGGAAAGGATATATCAGGTAATAGAGATACAACTGTGACTTGATTTGTAAACAGATTTAAGCATAATTATATATGTTATCTTGTTATTCACATTAATAGAGTTGATGTGAAAAATCCATCCTAGATCATAAAATGTAAATGAAGGAATGAATGCTGAATTCATTTTAGCAGTTGGCATCAATATGAATGTAGAACACTGATTAGTTATTAATCCTACTAAATGCTTACTTCTCTTTCCCTAACTTAGGGTATATTCAGAAAATAAAAGATAATTTAGTTTTAATTTAGTTCTATCTGCTCATGTAAGAAAATTTGCTGCAAAAATTAACCATTAACATTTTTGAAGCCATATTATCATAGACAGCTTGAATTACTCTTAAAGAATATTGTAGATGGAATGGCTTAAACAATAAACATTTATTTCCCAGCTCTGGAGGCTGTGAAGTCCAAGATCACAGTACCTAAATGGTCTTAGCTTGCAGACTCTTACCTTCTGGCTATAGCCTCAGGTGAAAAAGGAGCTTGTCTCTCTATCGCTCTCTCTTTTTTTTTTTTTTTTTTTTTAACAGGCAGAGTGGATAGAGAGAGAGACAGAGAGAAAGGTCTTCCTTTTTGCCGTTGGTTCACCCTCCAATGGCTGCTGCGGCCGGCGCATCTCGCTGATCTGAAGCCAGGAGCCAGGTGCTTCTCCCGGTCTCCCATGCGGGTACAGGGCCCAAGGATTTGGGCCATCCTCCACTGCCTTCCCGGGCCATAGCAGAGAGCTGGCCTGGAAGAGGGGCTACCGGGACTAGAACCTGGTGTGCCGGCGCCGCAAGGCAGAGGATTAGCCTGTTAAGCCACGGAGCCGGCCGAGCTTGTCTCTCTTAACTGTGATATGATGGAACCTCCACCCTGACAACCTGAACCTAGTTATCTACCAAGTGCCTAATCTCCCACTATTACAGCATTTTGGCAGTATAGGCTTCAATGTATGAATTTTGAGACAATACATAAACATTTTTTATATAGCATATAAAAATTATTTTTTACTTTTTATAAATTATTAGTGTTACTGTTCTGGACTATTCTGAAAGTGGGAATTAAATATGTAGAATTATAAGCTGAAGGTGGAAGGAAAATTCAAGACTATTAATTTTGATTCCTTATGATTTGCATGATTTATTCAATTATTGATTTACTGAACAACTTACCTGTGTTACACAATTTTGCACATTATATTGATCAGTGAACAAAAATAACTTTCTAGCTGTTAAAATAACATGTCATCTATAAATTCATTGAAACCTGCAATCACTTCAAATTAAAAATTTTTGATAATTTCTAAAATTGACATGTTAAATTGCTTTATATATAAAACCAAAAGCACTACAGAATATAAGATATTATTATGAGTTGCCGTTTTTACATTTAGGAGAATTCTTGTGTGCTAAAATGTTAGATTGTGTGAGTTATAAAATTAATTCTGACTTGATAGAAAAAGTATACTGGGTGAGACAGGGAGTTAGATATTTGGGCTCTGATATTGCCATTAACCAGGTCAGTGATATTGATAAAATAAATACTGTTATTTAACTATTTATATCTTAATAGACCCCAGTAAAGACTTAGGGTTGCAGTCAGTGTGTATAGCTACTATTTATTAAACATTTGCCGTATGTTCCAGGCTCTGTCAGGCACCATACATGTGTTTATGCTATCTCAGAATTTTTCAAAAGCATTCAGAGAAAGACATGTTTTCCCCACTGTCACATGAGGAGATGGAGCTGCAGGGATAAGGTTAGCTGATCTAGGATTTCTAGCTTGGGCTGTCAGGATTCCAAGCTGAGTGCTTTTAAAATGCAGTATATATAGAGAGAGCCATTTCCCAAGTAAAATTAGTTTTAATTTTGTGTACTTTAAGGCTCAGATGTGGGTCATGTGTATTCTCAGCACTTCTGTATTGCAGTAAGAGGATATTTTATGTTTTAAACCTTTTCTCTTCCTTGACCATCCCCTCTTTTTACAGCTACCTATACTACAGAAACATGGAATAACCCATATAATTTGCATACGACAAAATATTGAAGCAAACTTTATTAAACCAAACTTTCAACAATTATTTAGGTAAGAATTATTGTTAACATTTAGAAAATCATTAAGGATAGTAGACATGATGGTGGTTTTTAAGTTTATTTTATACAGTAAGACTTTCTTCTGTATGTATCTGTTTTGTAAAGATGGTTCATGAAGTACATAATTTAAATTTAATTTAAATATTAATGCTTATAACATAGAATTTGAAAGGTTCGAAAGAAACTAGGCTTCCTGTTCCTGTCCCCTAGATACTCAGCTCTCTTCCCTAGAAGTGTCTACCTTTAACTCTAATGAGTATCCTCCCAGAGTTACATGTAACTATGTAAGCATATTCCTATTTAGGAATTGTATGCTGGCCTTTTTTTACTTTGTAGTTCTTGAAGATTGCTTTATATTAGTACTTGCAAAGCTATTTTATGTACTGTAAAGATTTATTCAATCAATTTCCTGTTGTTGGACATTTAGATTGTTTCAACACTTTTACTAATATAGGTACAGGGTATAATGACTGTGTCTGGACATAGCATGTAGTTCATTTGTGAGTATATTGATAGGATAAATTTATAGAAGTAGAGTTGCTGCATCTCAGAATATGAACATCTTAGGTTTTGATAGATACTGCAAACTGTCATCTAGTTAGTTGTGTCACTTTACATTCCCATGGTCAAGTGCATGAGTGTAACTCTTCCCTTGGGACTTCTCTAGGACAACATTATAGACATTTTTTGTTTTTCACAGTCTTAAGAAGTGAAAATGTTCAACTTTCTCATGTGTCTTGTGATAAGTGCGGATGAGTATCTAGTGGCTTTTAGTGTTGTTGACAAAGGTGAAAAGGTACATAAAGAACTAGTGAAAGCCAGTCTCTCTTATCCCAACCAACTAGCATCTCTTCTGAAAGTTTCTAGTAACTCTGCCTTGAATATCTCTCTGGAGATACTCTATACCTTTATAAAGCATCTGTGATAACAATATTTTAATGATCAGTTTTTTTTTTTTTTTGACAGGCAGAGTGGACAGAGAGACAGAGAGAAAGGTCTTCCTTTTGCCATTGGTTCACCCTCCAATGGCCGCTGTGGTTGGTTGGCGCGCTGCGGCCAGCACACCACGCTTATCCGATGGCAGGAGCCAGGTGCTTCTCCTGGTCTCCCGTGGGGTGCAGGGCCCAAGCACTTGGGCCATCCTCCACTGCCTTCCCTGGCCACAGCAGAGAGCTGGCCTGGAAGAGGGGCAACCGGGACAGAATCCGGTGCCCCGACCAGAACTAGAACCCGGTGTGCCAGCGCCGCAAGGCGGAGGATTAGCCTAGTGAGCCGCGGCGCCAGCAATGATCAGTTATTTGTAAAACTGGAAGCAGCCTACAAATATCCATAAATAAATGACACTGAAATACATTGTATGAACGTAAAATAGAATGTCACCATAAGAAGCAATGTATTCGTGTTGGTTTGGAACAATCTCCCAGATTCATTAAGTGAAAAAAGAAGACTATAGAAATGTGTATACTGCCAGTACATTCACAAATACACATTTTATATGCATAGAAAATTTCTGGACCAATAGACTCGCCAACTGCTTGGTGGTAGTTGGCTTTTTAGAAGGAAAATTCTCTCTTTTTTTTTTTTTTTTGACCGGCAGAGTGGATAGTGAGAGAGAGAGAGAGAAAGGTCTTCCTTTTTGCCGTTGCTTCACCCTCTAATGGCCACTGTGGCTGGCGCATCATGCTGATCCGAAGGCAGGAGCCAGGTGCTTCTCCTGGTCTCCCATGCGGGTGCAGGGCCCAAGGACTTGGGCCATCCTCCACTGCCTTCCCGGGCCATAGCGGAGAGCTGGCCTGGAAGAGGGGCAACTGGGATAGAATCCGGCGCCCCAACCGGGACTAGAACCCGGTGTGCCGGCGCCACAAGGTGGAGGATTAGCCTGTTAAGCCACGGCACTGGCCATAGAAGGAAAATTCAGACTCTACATTGGTAGAGGATTTTTCATTTTCTATATTTTCATACTGTATTAAATTTTTTGCCATGTGTGCAATTTTTAATTAATAAAAGGTTTTTAAAAAGAAGTGTGTGAGAGCCAGCGTTGTGGTGCAGCAGGTAAAGCTGCCACCTGTGGTGGCAACATCCAATATGGGCATTGCTTTAATTCCTGGTTGTTCCACTTGCAATCCAGCTCCCTGCTAATGTACCTAGGAAATCAGTGGAAGGTGGCCCAAGTGCTTTGGCCTCTGCACTCACGTGGACCCAAAAGAAGCTCCTGGTTTTGTACTGTCCCATGTACTGTTGTGGCCATTTTGGGGGTGAACCACCAGATGGAAGATATCTTTATCTCTCTCTCTTTCTCTAGCTCTGTCCTTCAAATAAATACACAAGTATTTTTTAAAAATACTTTCTTATAAATGTTGAATTTTTTCAGATCCTTTTTTAAGGTTTATTTACTTATTTGAATGACATTTCCTACTCACTAGGTCACTCCCTACATGGCTGTATAGACTAGGCTGTGTCAGGCTGAAGCCAGGAATGAGGATCTCTCGTGTGGGTGCAGGAACTTGAACAATCACCCTCTGTTTCCCAGGAGGGTTAGTAGGCAGCTAGATCAGAAAAGAAGTAGCCAGTACTTGAACCTGCACTCTGATATGGGATGTGGGCATCCCAAGCGAGGGCTCCACAAGTCTCACCCCAGTTTTTCTTTTTTGTGTAGATGTGCTGTGTATGCATACATGTAGATATATGTATTAAAGAAAATTGGAATTTTGTGTTTTAATATGTCAAACAATGTTTCTAGCTTGCATAGAATTTTTGTTTTTAGTAACAGTATGTTGGGTCCTGGTTCAACAGTGAGGTCTAGTGACTTTCGGATACAAGTGTCGGAATATTTGTAGTTTATAGGTAGGATTTTCCTTAGATCCTGAGCTTTAGCTTTGCTGTATTAAGCTCTGCAGTTTTTAAAGTTGCTATACCTTGAAGATCATTGAAAAACTACAATTTTTAAAGCAAATTGATTTTAGAAACTGACTTCATATTTTAGTTAATTACCCATGTTGTATTAATAAAAAGGTGGTTTGGTTGGTTATAAATAAGCTTTTCAGAGGTGGGCATTTGGTGCTGTGGTTAAGTTGCCACATGGAATGCAGACACCGCATGTGAGTGTGCCTGGTTCAGGTCACATCTGCTCCCCAGTCCTGCTAATGCACATCGTTGGAGTCATCAGATGATTGCTCAAGTCCAGTTCCCTTCCGCCCACAGGGGAAACCTGGGTGGAGTTCCTGTCTCCTGGCTTTGTGCGGATCCAGCCAGCCCTGGCTGTTGTGGGCATTTGAGGATTGAATCAGTAGATGGAAGATCTCTGTCTCTGACTTCCAAATAAAAATGAAAATTAGTTCAAGTTTTTAAAAAATTGAAAGCTTTTTAAAGTATAAAATTTCAGGACAGAGCTTAGCTTTTTTTTTTTTTTTTTTTGCTTTGCTGAAGATGAGTTCTAACTGAATGCTTGCCTCATGGTTCCATCAGATGTCTTTTGGCTCCTCTTTCAAACTTTGAGCTTCCTGTGAAATGAAATGTCTTGTAAGATTACAAGGAGTTCACAGGACCTCTTTGAGAACAATCATCTTACATTAGGGAAGCTGGTAAGAATGGAAGAATCAACAGTCAGGGGTGCAGGCACTTTCATCTTCATTTTCAAGATCTGGTCCGATTTAGAGGAAAGTTACTTCCTGCTTATTTCTAACTAGATCAATTTTTGTCTAACTAAAATATGAGAAATGTTAGCATGTTATTTAAGGCTTTGAATGCTGTACCCTCAAGCAATATAAAATCTGTTTCCTAGTTCTTAGCAATTTGATACTCTAAAAAGTGTTTTACATTCTTTTCCACGGTTATCAAGAAATATGCAGTTATTTTTTTATAATGAGTTTTTTCTGAAAGTGTGCTTTATCGAAAAATATTCTGTTTTTAGGTATTTAGTCTTGGATATTGCAGATAATCCAGTTGAAAATATAATACGTTTTTTTCCTATGGTAAGTATCATTATTATCATTTGAGATTTATGACTTGTCTTATTTGTTGTTCTAAAACTTACTACTTTTACCCTGTTATGACCACAAAATTTTGAGGCTGGCTTTTTGAAAGAAATTAATTATTTGTGTAACAATTTTTATTATCTCAAAAAATCTGAGAAATTTATGCTTTGTTAAATTCAAATTAAATTTTAGCTTTTTAATTTTTTTTAACTTGTATTAGCTGTATTGGTAGCATTTTGGAAGTTCTTGAATTATAAATAGCACAAAATTGTTTTCAGTAAATTTCATTCTGTTTCGCTATGTGTATGCTTATGCTGATATACCTGCTTTATTGTAACATACTGACTTTTACCTTCAGACTAAAGAATTTATTGATGGGAGCTTACAAACTGGAGGTAAATACTGTTTCTTTTACTTATTAGCTAATGCTTACTTTTATGAGATGATTTATTACAGTTAATTTTTTACCTTTATTGGTATTTATCTTAAATGTGGTTTATGAAAGTTGCAACTGTGTGTAATAGAATACTGCCAAAGTTTTATTTTCCCAGTAATTTAATTTGGATAGCTGTTTTGAAATAATTCTACAGGGCAGGCATTCACTGTAGTGATTTAGACATCACTTGGGTCACGTGCATCTCGTATTGCAATGCCTGGGTTCCAATGCCAGCTCTGCTTCTGTTTCCAGCTGCTTGCTAATGTAAGGTTTGGTAATAGGTCAGGTACTTGGGTTCCTACCAGACACAGGGGAAACCCAGATGGAGGTCCAGGCTCCTGGGTTTGGCTTGGTCTAACCCTACCTGCGGTAGATACTTGAGGAGTAAACCAGCAGATGGAAAATCAGTCTCTCACTCTTTCTCTGGCCTCATGTAACAAAATAAAGACTAAAATAACCTTACAGAATTATTTTCAAATTCTCTGTAAGCTTTAAATTTAATTTATCTAAAAGTGTTTTATTTTCTATACAGTTAAAATAAATAAATTGTGAATACCTGAAAATAAATAGCCAAGGTAATATGTTTGTGATTTAAAATGTTTACGAAATACTTACTTTGTTATGGTATGCTGCATGGTTTTAAGACATTTCAGCTGCTTCTGACTCAATGGTTTTTAAAAATCAGAGTAACTATTTTTCAGGGAAAGTTCTTGTCCATGGAAATGCAGGGATCTCCAGAAGGTAAGAAGTTAGAGATAATCTTTCTTTAATGTTTTTAATTAGTGGGTTGTATTTTCTGTCTCTTACAATAATTTTCCCTTCTCTTCAGTGCTGCCTTTGTTATTGCATACCTTATGGAAACGTTTGGAATGAAGTACAGGTAAGAAAACTGTAAAACTTACAGTTTGTGTACTGTAAAACTTAGCCACAATTTAAATTCCCATTAAAATAAAGTTGAATGGAGATGGTTTGAGAGCTGTAATGTTTTCCTTTTTTTTTTAAATAATGGATTCATGTTTAATGCAGCATGCCCTTCTATCCCATGGTTAATCTTTTAACCTAACTTGCCTACCTTGTATAGATCTGCTGAAGGTAATCTTTTTATGGCTTTGTGGCACTAGTGCTATCTTAACTGGTATTTTAAGAAGACAAGGTAACATGGATGGAATAATCCATGGAAAACTACTTCTAGGCAATTGGTAGTGGTTAAAAACTCTTAGATACGGCCGGCGCCGTGGCTCAACAGGCTAATCCTCCGCCTTGCGGCGCCGGCACACCGGGTTCTAGTCCCGGTCGGGGCACCGATCCTGTCCCGGTTGCCCCTCTTCCAGGCCAGCTCTCTGCTGTGGCCAGGGAGTGCAGTGGAGGATGGCCCAAGTCCTTGGGTCCTGCACCCCATGGGAGACCAGGAGAAACACCTGGCTCCTGCCATTGGAACAGCGCGGTGCGCCGGCCGCAGCGCGCTACCGCGGTGGCCATTGGAGGGTGAACCAACGGCAAAAGGAAGACCTTTCTCTCTGTCTCTCTCTCACTGTCCACTCTGCCTGTCAAAAAAAAAAAAAAAAAAAATTAAAAAAAAAAAAAAAAACTCTTAGATACAAATGGAGTGTGGCTAATTATGTTTCCCTTTATAAACAGGTGAAAAATTACTTAGTTGTTTGTAGCCTCTTTAGATCAGGGTAGTCTTGTTGAAACTCATCTTTTCCCAGCATAGTTTACAAATTTAAAGGGGGTTAGAGTTGGTCATGAGCTTCTTTCTCCAAAATAAAGCAGAAGCCTGGGCAGTAGAGTTAAACATTTCTGTTTATTTCACTGTACAAGTTTGACATCTTACATAATCATTGGCAACCCTTTCTGTTACACTCCTTAAACTACAAGTTCTTAAAGGTATATAATTTGAATTCAAAATTTTTTTAAAGATTTTATGTATTTATTTGAGAAATAGTGTTAGAGACAGAGGGACAGACAGAGAGAAAGGTCTTCCATCCGCTGATTCATTCTCCAAATGGTTGCAATGGCTGGAGCTGGGCCAAACCGAAGCCAGGAGCCAGGAGCTTCTTCCCAGTCTCCACGTGGGTGCAGTTGCCCAAGCACTTGAGCCTTTCCCAGGCCATTTCGGAGAGCTGGATTGGAAGAGGAGCAGCCAGGACTAGAATTGGTGTCCATATAGGACGCTGGCACTGCAAGTGGAGGATTAACCTAGTGCCTGAATTCAAATTTTTATTTATTTCATTGAAAAGAGAGTTAATGTCCCTTATTGGACTTTACACTATCCATGAGAAAGATGATCCCTACAGAAGTTGAGTAAATTTCTCCCAAGTCATCCAGCTAGTGAGCAGTGGATTGTGATATTTAGTCTAACTGGACTTTTCCCTGACTACCTTTCTGTAGTGTTATGCTGTATGATTAGGATGTTGTTTCTTCGGCAGATTTGTAGGAAAAATTCCTGTTTAGGTAATTCTGGGAAACTTCACTAATTCATAAAATAATCGCATTAATTTTCTATTGGCAGAGATGCATTTGCTTATGTTCAAGAAAGAAGATTTTGTATTAATCCTAATGTTGGATTTGTACATCAACTTCAGGTAATTTTTCTCCTCTTTCAGGTAGTAAGAAATCAGGACAATTAAAATATTTTGTACAGGGTGAATGTTAAGGTTAAGACGCCAGTTAAGACATCCTGATAGGTAGGTATATCTTTGTTTACATGTGTGAATATGCTTTTTTAAAAAATTAATCTAAGTAGAATTGGTGGGTTAGTACATTTGAAGTTTGGTAAGTGTTGCCTAAGTGCCTCTAAAAAGAACAGAATAATATAAACTTATCAGAAGATAGGGAGTGCTTGTTTTCTGGTACCGTAGTTACTCCAGTACCCAAAGTTATTCAGCAAATCTTGATGATTGCCATCATGGTAGTAAAAGTATCAATTCCTTATAGTTTTAATTTGCTGCCCTTTGAATGAGTTTGAACCTCTTGTGCTATGTTTGTATTATTTTTCTGTTAACTGATATTGATATTCTTTGCCCTTTTTTCTATCAGGTTATTAAGTTTTTTTTTTTTTTTTTTCCATTGGTTTCTAAGAACTTTTGTATGTTAAGGAAGTATGTCTTTTTTTTTTTTTTTTTTTTTTTTTTTTTGAAAAGCAGCATTTGAGAAGGAGATACAGAGAGATATCTTCCATCTGCTGGTTCATTCCTCAAATGGCTGCACCAGCTTAGGCTGGGCCATACTAAAGCCAGGAGCCAGGGACTTCATCTAGGTCTCCCACAAGGGTGCAGGGGCCCAAGCACTTGGGCCATCTTCCGCTGCTTTCCCAGGCACATTAGCAGAGAGCCTGATCCATATGGGATGCTGGCATTGCAGGTGGTGGCTTATATCAAATTCTGATCTATATCTGAATCTGGTTCTGGACCTTGTATTTTATTCAGTTGATCTATTTATTGCTACATCTATGAACATTTAAATGCTACAATTTTATACAATTTATGAAATTTCTCAGAGTCCTCTCATTCATATTCTTTTTTATTTCTTTAAAGATTTTATGTATTTATTTGGGAGGTAATGTTACGACAAGTGAGAGGGAGAGGAGACAGAGGTCTTCTCTCCACTGGTTCACTCCACAAATGGCCGCAACAGCTGGAGCTGTGCCAATCTGAAACCAGGAGCTTCCTCTGGGTCTCCCACGCTAGTGCAGGGGCCCAAGCACTTGGTCCATCTGTCCATCTTCTACTGCTTTCCCAGGCCATAGCAGAGAGCTGAATTGGAAAAGGAGCAGCCGGGATTAGAACTGGTGCCCATATGGGATACAGAGCTGCAGGTGGAGGATTAACGTACAGTGCCATAGCACCAATCCCCCTTCATTCATATTCTTTCTAAATTTTTCTGAGGGATTCTTATTTTTGGTATGAAATGTATTGGAAGGCATAGTTAAGAAAGACTTGACATTTTAATTTCTAGTTCTAGTTTCTTTTTCATTGGATGTTCCTTGTATCAAAATAGTGATGTTATGACAGTAGTCATGATACTTTATCCTCAATTTAATTATTAATATTTTTAAAGAAATATTTACTTTTTAGGCAGAGTTATATATAGAGAGGTCTTACATCTGCTTCTTTACTCCCCAAAGGGCTGCAATGGCTGGGGCTGGGCCAGGCCAAAGCCAGGAACTTGGAACTTCATCTGGGTCTCCCACGTGGGTGGCAGGGGTCCAAGTACTTGGACCACCATCTGCTTTCCCAGGAAGCTGGATCACAAACTAAGTAGCCCGAACTGGAACTGGGATGGCAGTGGCTTAACTCAGTGTGTCACAGTGCCAGCTCCAAATATTTTTCTAGTTCTTAGAATGAATAGAACAGAGGGGCTGGTGCCATGGCTCACTTGGTTAACCCTCCACGTGCGGTGCCGGCATCCATATGGGTACCGGGTTCTAGTCCTGGTTGTTCCTCTTCCAGCTCTCTGCTGTGGCCCGGGAATGCAGTGGAGGATGGCCCAAGTGCTTGGGCCCCTGCACCCACATGGGAGACCAGGAGGAAGCACCAGCTCCTGGCTTTGGATCGGCGCAGTGCCGGCCGTGGTGGCCATTTAGGGAGTGAACCAACAGAAGGAAGACCTTTCTCTCTGTCTCTCTCTCTCACTGTCTAACTCTGCCTGTCAAAAAAAAGAAGAAGAACAGAAATACCTTTATTACCACATTTTTAAAAAAATTTATTTCTTACTTGAAAATCAGGGTAACAGAGAGAGAGAGCGACAAACAAATGGAGAAAGATCTTCTGTCTACTGATTAACTCTCCAGATGGCTGCAACAGCCAGGGCTGGATAAAGCCAAAGCTAAGAGCCAGGAGCTTCATCTGGGTCCTGCATGTTAGGTACAGAGGCCCAAGCACTTGGACCATCTTCTGCTGCTTTGCAGGCAGGGAGTTGGATCAGAAATGGAATAGCCAGGACTTGAACCAGAACCCATATGGGATGGCAACGCCACACACTGCAACTTAACCCTCAGTACCATAGCAACAACCTTTATAACCACATCTTTACCTGAAGTGGAACACTTACATTATTAAGGCTTTAGAAAGCCTATTATACATGAATGGGGTGGGCATTGCGGCGTAGTAGGTGGGCCACTGCTTGGGACACCTGACACCTGTATTGGAGTGCCGCTCCAACCTGCACTTCTGATCCGGATTCCTACTATAGGACACCGTGGGGGATAGCTAACGATGGCTTAAGTACTTGGATTCCAGCCACCCACTTAGGAGACCAGGACAGATTTCCATGTTCACCTAGCTTCAGCCTGCCCCAGCCCTAGCTGTTGCAGGCCTTTTAGGAGTGAATCAGAATATGGAAGATCTCTAGCTTTCTATCTCATTCTGTGTTGCTCTTCTTTTCAAGTAAATAAAAACAAACTTTTTTTTTTGCTTTGAACTTTGGCAAAGCAGCACTGCATAAACTGCAGTAAGAATACAGTGTACACAGCGTGTTAGATTGTATACATTATCAGTAGCAAATTAGAAACACAACCACTAAGCTACAAGTTTCCTATCACTTTTAGAAAGAACGAACTATGACAGTTATGTCCAATGGGCACAGCAGAGTGCTTACCTGCCGTCTTACGCTTCAGTATTTACCGATGCCTAGATAACAAAGCAGCTGAATATATCTACAACACGCTATTCTATGACACCACATCAAAAGCTTTAAAAAGAAAGCTCATCTCTATTTCTTAGTAGCATCTAAAGGACATCCAAATACCAAGAATCTTAACTTGTGAATGGTGGTGTTATAACACAAAAGAAATCTGACAAATTAACATCAGAACAAAATTAAATGTCCAAGAAAAGGAAAACCACTCCTCAAAATCAGTCATAAGCTAAGATTTTCCTTTTTGCAGAACCCCTTCTTTTCCTATTTAAAGCATACTGTGGGCATGTGAAAGCAGTAACACAAGCAGTCCTGTTCTGCAGCCTTCCTCTGCCAACTGGGCTCTGTGCCTCTGAAGAATTAGAAAACCCTACAAAATCACACATTTTCATGCTGAAAATAATAGTGTGACAAAGTCCAAAACTGTGCTGCTGTTTACAAAAAGCTTTGAGCACCGAGATGAGCAGTCCACTGAAATACCATAGGCTGGTCAAGCTGATGCTCTTAGAGTTCATCTGTCACATGTGGGGAAGAAGGTAAAAATCATTTCCACCTAGACCACTGCTTTTCTTTATCTGTGAAAGGCACAGGTGACCCCATGAAAGGTCTGACACTGCCATCTTGTAGCTTATACTGCTTCAACATTTGGTTTCCACCCGCAGAACCAACTGGCAGTATCAGTCTTCTACCAGGCTTTAACTGGTCTGGTAGTACCAAGGGCTGCAGCTAGGGTGCAGCTCCTGCATGAATAGCATTATCCCGGGCTTCTTCAGCATGGCCCATCCGCCCATCCCCCACAACGAGTTGCTCTCTCCCTGAAGACAAAAGTGTTGCATCATCCTTTCTGACACTGTTTATTGAGTCATCTATTAGCTCTTTAATGTGATCAATTCCTGTGACTTTTCCACTACATCCCACGATACACACAAAATATGTAGTAAGGGTTCCACTTCCAATCTTAGATCAAGAGCTTTAGCTCCTTCATGTAATTGATCAAATAGAGGTTCTAGTGCATATACGTATGTTTATGGAGCACTGATTGTTGCTTGGAAACCTATGGGTTGTGGAGAATTCATATAAGGGTTACATTTTGCCTAGTGGGAGCGATTTGGAGCCAGCATAACTTCAAACACTTTATCTGTCTTTATGATAACATTTTTGTGGAGCTGAGATTAGCTACAAGTGGCTGGCACCACTGGATTTCCAGGCCATCACTAAGCACACTCAGCGCAGGTACAGAACCAACTTCAGTGCAATGATGGGCCCCAACGGTTTCACTAAGAATGAAATCACCTCCCTCATCGTCACTGCCCTGCTCGTGTCCTTGCTGTAGCCACTGCTGTTGCCATTGCAACAAACTTTAAATATATACTACAATGTTATGCTGATTTGAGTGTTTTACAACAAGTATTTTATTTTTACTTAATTTTTATTTTTTTAATATTTATTTTGTTTGAAAGGCAGAACAGGGGCCAGTGCTTTTGCATGGGTAAAGCTGCCGCCACTGGCATCTCATATGGGTACCAGTTCAAGACCCGGCTGCTCCACTTCCCATCTAGCTCCCTGCTAATGCAGCTGGGAAACCAGCAAAAGATGGCCCAAGTCCTTGGGCCCCTGCACCCATGAAGGAGACCCAGAAAAAGCTCCTGGCTTCAGACTGGCCCTGCTCTGGCTGTTGCAGCCACTTGAGGAGTAAACCAGATCAAAGATTAATGTCTCTCCCACTCTATTTTTCAAATAAATAAATCAGTCTTTTTTAAAAAAGGGAGAGCAACAGAGAGAGGGAGAAACTGGGAGAGATCTTTGATCTGTTGGTTCACCCCCTAAATGCTTACAACATCCAGGTCTGGGCTAGTTCTAAGCCAAGAGCCAGGAACTCCATTCTGGTCTGTTATATGGTCAGCAAGGGCCCAAGTAATTGAGTCATTATCTGCTGCTTTCCCAGGCACATTACTAAGGAGCCTGATTGGAAGCAGAATAACCAGAATTCTTAACTAGCGCTTGGATATGAGATCCCAGCATTGCAAGCGGTGGCTGTACCGCCACACCCAATGTCTATCCCTACCGAGTTTTATTTCATTTTAATCTCTCATTTTATGAAATTGCTGGTATAGGTTTATGGTGTTAAACAGATGAAGTCAAGTAAATGTAGCTAGAGGCTGCTGGCAGAGGACACATAGACTGGCATTGTAGTATGCAATAGCTCAGTGCAAGCTATTTGTGTGAATTGATTTATAGTTACCAGTAGTTGTGAAATTATGAGACAGTAATTCTAAACCTCCATTTCTCTTACAACAGTATGATATCTGATTTTTCAGTGTAAACTTAACAATACCAATAATGTCTATATTAATCATGTTTTGGGTAGCCAAGATGCATATTCATGTTAATTAAAATACCTTTCAGGAATATGAAGCCATCTATCTAGCAAAATTAACAATACAGATGATGTCACCACTTCAGATAGAAAGATCATTATCTGTTCATTCTGGAACTACAGGTAAGGATTAATTCCTTTGGGAGAAATTTGAGGAGAAAGATGAGAAAAACGCATACATTGTTCACTTTTTTTTTTTTTAACGATTTATTTATTTATTTGAAAGAGAGAGAGGGAGAGGCAGAGGCAGAGGCAGAGACATAGACATCTTCATCCACTGGTTTACAAAGTTGTAAACTCCAAATAGCTGCAACGGCCAGGGCTGGGCCAGACCAAAGCCAGGAGCCAGGAGCTTCATGCTGGTCTCCTATATGGGTGCTGGGGCCAAACCACTTGGGCTGTCTTCTGCTGATGAGAGACAGAAAAAGAAAATCTTCTGTCTACAGGTTTGCTCCCCCAAATGGCTGTAATGGTCAGGGCTAGGCCAGGCTGAAGCCAAGGGTCTGGATATCCCTCTGGGTCTCCCACATGGGTGATAGGTGCCCAAGCGCTTTGGCCACTTTCTGCAGCTTTCCCAGGCATCTCAGCAGAGACCAGGATTGGAATGGATGCCCATATGGGATGCTGGTGTTGCCTTGACCCACTATGCCACAGTGCCAGCTCCAGTTTGCTCCATCTTACATTGAATAATTTAAATTGTTTAGAAAACTTTGAGCTTACACTTATTTATGCCACTGTGCCTAGTCAACCAGAATATGCTGGGAGGAAGATATCTACCTGTTTTAAGTTAACTTAAAATTAACTGGATTGAAATGATTAAAATAAACAAATAATAATAAAATAATTAAAATAATAAGAGGAGTCAGTCAGGAGAAGGGGCCCTAAACACATTTGTGTGATCTTATTTAAAATAAAGGGTGGTGAATACATGAAAGCATTTTTAGAGTTCATTAGGATTAGAACCAAAATTGGCCTTATAGTAGGAAGAACAGGTTATATACCTGACTAGTGTTCACCTCGAAATTGAACATAGGTGATTGATCCACAGGTCCAGAAATCTGCACTGTATTGCAGCAAAAGTACATGGACTGATAAAGCTACATATGTATCCATTCCTTGAGTTCAGCTTCTAGTTATCATTGTGTCTTGTCTTTCCTTTGCCACCTCTAATCACTTTGCATTCCTGTGGGGTCTGTTTCCACAGTATCTTCAAAATCCCTTCCCCCTTTTTTAATGGTGTGCTGAACTCCAGTCTAGTTAAGATCCATATTGTCTCCTATCCAGACTCTTGGTATTTGGAATGTTCTATACATTGTGGCCAGACTTAGCTTCATAAAAGGATTTCTAATAGTGGTATTTTTCTTGTACCAAGGCCTTTGTTGGTTCTATTCCCACAGAAGAAAGTTATGTCTTAAGTCAAATGTTATTAAATTTTGCTATAAATTCAGTCATGGAATCTTCATAGTCTGTACTTGGTATCACATCATGAAGAACATATTTTTACTGGCTGTAACACTGTAATATGAATTTAAGTTCCCTCTGTTGTGTTCATGCAATAACTTTTAGGCAGTTTGAAGAGAACACATGAAGAAGATGATGACTTTGGAAACATGCAAGTGGCAACTGCACAGAATGGTTGAAGCAAGAGGAACACTGTAGAGTGTGAATTTCTGTTTGGAAAGAAGAAAATAGTAGAGATAATAATAACATAAACTGGTAAAAACACAAGCAGTTTTTTTTGGTTATATGTTGCTTCCAGACATGGTTCTCTGCAGTCTGTGAGCAGCGTGTGAAGATGTGGGACTTCTGCTGTAGATGGCACTGATGGATGGTTTTACTCCTTAAAAAAAAAAAAAAAAAAGAAAAAAACTTTACAGTTTTATTATAACCAAGAATTTTGGACTTGCAAAGAGGTATTATTGCAATAATGCACTTTCATACTTGAAATTTGTTTGTATGATATACTTATTACTTTAAACAAAATGCAAGTTAGGGGGGATTTGTTTATAAAATCTGGGTAATTTATAATGAGAATTTCCTAAAAGTTTGCTAAAAATTCATTTTGTGTTCTATATATTACATTTTTAAGATAACTTTTACAGTTCAGTTGTAGGGTGGAGCCTCTTACAGAAACATTAACAAAATGCAAGATTCTGCCATTTGCTTCTTTGTAAACTTCTTGTCCCTTATTAACAATCTTTAAATCATGACATTAGCTAACTATTGTTACTTTAACAAAATCCAGTTAATGAATGCTTCCTTTCCTGTTAACCTTCCTGATTTGTTTATTCTATAGAAAAAAAATGATGAAAGGAAGATGTTGTGCTTTATAGTATCTGATACTTTGTCAAAAACAAGGATATAGTATTAGGTTTTTAAGTGAGTTTTCCTTTTTTTTTTTGTAAAAGCCAGTTGTTGTATTTGTTCCTTTCAGAGTTGCCTAGCCCTTTTTTTCCTTGTCCAAAATGGTTTTAAGGAGAATAAACCAATGTAGCATTATTTTTTCTAAATGAAGCCCAAAAAAAAAAAGGAAAAGTGCCTTGCATCATTAAAAAAAATTTTAATCCTCATGACCTCTAAATTAATATGTGGAACAGTGAAAAGTTCTTTACATTTTTCTGTAATTTATTTTCTTTTCAACCCATTAGTTTAAATTGAAAGCATGGGGCTTGAAGAAACCTTAGTAAATTATTTGTAATATGGAACCAGTTACTCTTATATGTTGTCTAAATGATTCTGTGAGATTGTTCCAGCTCAGACAAGCTTTTCTTGGAAGATGCATTTATAGGGAAAAGTGATTTGTGGGAGATGTCAGTGTATTTTAAATTCATGATGTAATTAGTTCTTTACAATGAGTTAATCCAAATTTCCCCCATAATTTGCATTAGCAAAGACACTTTGGATCTTTTGTTCTGTTTTTATTTATATGTATAAAATTGTTCTAAGAAAAACTGTTTTTGCTATTTTATGTATGAGGTGAAGGAAGAAGAGTGTTTTTAACTTTTTATAGTTGATGACTTTAGCACAAACAGAACTCCATGTATCACTTTTCTCAGTCCTCTCTTGAGGTGCTTTACTGAAGGGAATGATATTCACACATTCCCTTAGTACCAAGAGGTACTACGCAAGGTAACCTATTACACCAAGTTACTTGCTTTGCATTCCTCCTATAATGTAATAATAGAGTAAAAGCTTTTTTATCCAGCATGGTAGGAGAATGGGAATTAAAATTGTTCTGTTAATTAAAGTTAATTCCTATTGACCCAGGTAGTTCCCTCTTCTGATTTCCCTTCTATCTCTCCGCCCTGAAACATACTGTTAATCGCATTGTGGTCCAGTATCCAGTTGTATGATTAAGTCATTTGGTGTAGTGGTCTTGTGGAGTCAAGATTGCATTGGGTGTTCAAAAGTTCCAGTTGGTAAACTACCAGGTAACATAATTTTGCTGTATATAAATAACTATTGGATAGGTCAGCAGACATCTCTCAATCTAGTAACTGATGATGCTTCATATTATTAAGTTTCAGAAATGAAGCAATTAGCAGGATTTTTTTGTTTTTTTTATTTTCACAAATACACATGCCCTCTCTGTTAATCTGGCCAATAATACAGAAATTTGTTTTTTTTTTTTTGTTTTTTTTTTTTAAATTATAGCTGGTCATTTCCCACTTTTTAGAACCACTATAATTTTTATATTGTCACTAAAGTGCCTGTGCAGCACTGTATATTAAAGTCAGTCTCATAAACAGTGAAAAGGGACTCCCGTCATCTTGAGTACAATACTAATAAGGACAAATCAAGAGGCTGTTCTTTCTTCATGTACACGGCAGACTTTTCCTTGGATCTGTTTATTCACCTAAGCTCTTCCTGAAACATTTGTTGTGTTTGATTCCATTTGTGTAATTCCTGTACTTCCACTGATATTTTGCAAGTTAAATTAACCAAGTTTATCCAATCATGATTTATTTTCTCAAGTATCTGAATAATGTATGAGTGACCATGTGTTTTTAACATAAAACAATCTGGGCACATCAAAACTACATTCTTGTCCTTTTCAAAAGTATGAAACTTGAATACTGAAAATATTCAAAATAGAATGGCAGTTTTACCTTTGAATTTCAGTTAACTGGTTCATTTTAACTTCTTACCGATTAGATGTTTAAACAGCAGTTACCTTTGTATGCATCCCATGATGGAAAAGTTAAACCATGATAGTTTTTGCTGCCAACTCTAAACCACTTAACTTTTAGAGCAGAACATTGATTTTGAGAGGATATTTGACTTCATCTGCGTTTACAAGTCTTGTCAGAAAATGTTAAGCATGTCCTTTTTGAGAATATATAAGGTTTCTAATTGTCTTATTACCATGGTAATTCAAATGAATTACATATTTCACTGCAATCTTGAATTATAAAGTTGAGATGTATATATCAGGCTCTCAACTTGATGTAAAGTAAATGAGCAGTTACCTGGCGGAATTTTTTTTTTTTTTAAATAACTGGCTTAATCCACAATCCCATAACAAACATAGCTTCATTTCTATATTTACTTTACCTTTCTCCACTAAAAGGTGTTCCAACCAGGAAGGAAAAGATAGGAAATAGCTGAGGATTTTAGAGGATATTATTATTATTAGAAAAGTAAGTTTCTGGGGTCTTCGAAGGCTGGATTTTCTTTGTCTTTCCCATCTGTGGCAGCTAAAAAAAAAAAAAATCACTCAAAATATTCAGGTTTACATGTTAGCTCTCTCACAGGGAGTTGCCATACCTCACAGTTCCAAGTGTATTCTATAGATCAGTAACATTATACTGACATGTAATTGCAATTTACTATGCAGCAAAAATGATTCAAGAAGAAAATAACCTACAATGTCTATTTATCTTTGTATAGGCAATTGCTTACATTATTCTGCTTTTAATATTTGTACTTGGAAAAAATGCTTATGTATGTCTAGTAATGTCACAGTGCAGGATGCTGCTAGCCTAGGCACAAAGTATTAAAATTATTTTGTGAAGATTGGTGGTTGTATTAAAATGTTGTGCCATTATACCTCAAAAAAAAAAACAAAAAAAACTGCAAAGCTCATTCATACTGCTTATGCCTCAGTATTTCTTTATTTAGATTGTTACCTGCTGGGTAAAAGTAACCTAACTTTACTCCTACAGAAGGATAAATGAAATCAGACATTTAGACCATTTTGAAAGTATGCTACAGAAACAGTGTGGAAAAAAATTACGGTCAGTAGACCACACAAGCTCCAAATTCTAGCTGAAGTGTAGATTGAACAGGTTTGCAGTTGGAAGTGAGAGAATTTGTGGCTGCAGGGTAGGTCATCCGGTTTTCCACCTGTTTCAAAATACTTGCACAAGTACCTTCTTTGTCCTTATAAAACCCTATCACACTTATACCATTATTTTAGATACCATTAAATGGTAATATATTGTAAGTCAATGAATACGGATACACAAAACATGGGGCACAGTAAAAATGACAAATGTTACTTCATTAAACCTTAAGTAAACTGCCAAAACTATGGTAAAATAGTTGATATAGTCAGTGTTTGATCAGCTTCTTTTCATATTCAAGTTTACTCAATAGGGCTTTAGGAAGCCCTAACTCTGGTTTTGTTAACCAAAGCTAAATACAAATTAGCATTTTCCTCCTTGATGACACCATTTTTATATGTTACCTTATCTAGGAAGTTTATAGGAGGGCTTACTCTTAAGACAAGACCTTAACACCACAGAAAGTTGTTTACTGAATTACCAACCTTGTTGATGTTTTTATCAAGTGGGTCAATATTAAGAAATGTAATAAAGTACTGAATCTTGCCTTTTACTAGGATTATTTTGCTTTGAGCATCAGAGAGTGAACTCCCATATATACGCTGGTTCACTCCCCAAATGATTGATCCAGGCTTTGGCCCCACTGCAGCGCTGGCCATTGCAAAGAACACAACCCAGGTTTCCCATGAAGGTGGCAGTGCCCAGTGATTTGGGCCATCTTCTACTACCTTCTAGGGTACGTCAGCAGGAAGCTAGATCAGAAGCAGAATAGGTGGGACTCAAACCTGGCCCTGCCACCTGGGATGCTGGGATTACTAGAGGCAACTTAACCTGTAGCACCACAATGCCATTCCAAGGCTTTTTTTTTAAACATGAGTTTAATTACCAGAATTTACTTACTGTCATGCTAATATTGTAGGACTTGGGAACAGACAGAACAGGTCAGGTCATGAAGATTAATGCACCCTCTACTGGCCAAGGATTTCTTTGGTTTCAGGAAACTGGAGGGAGAGCTAAAATCCAGTTGAGGTTTCAGATGAGAAAAAGGTGGTCTTTACTTTCCAAGTCCATCAGACAAGGAGGTTACAAAACTAAAATTTGAAGGCTTTATTAGCTGAATAGAATACTCAAAAAGCACAGATGGGATTCTCACAAAAGACAATCGTATGAACCAATTTAATGTGACATGGAATGCAAAAGATAAGAACCATTAATAAAGTTTCAAATTCTTCAAGAAATAATTAAAATAAATAAAACAGGATAGTGAGAATAACAGTACCATTATAATCACATTAAATGGAAAAAGATCCACCAGCATTTTAAGGATGTGACAAATGCAGTGCTATACATTTAAGTATTCCACTCAATTTTGTAATATTTTTCATAAAAGTGGTACTTGGAAGAGAGGCTTCAGATTACTCATGACAAGATTATCAGATTAGAAATACTTGAAGATTTGCTAAGTCACTGTACCTTAGATATCCCACTATATTCTGAATTATCTTTAATAATTATATTTCACAAAGAAGAGATGGTACTTTGTCTATACAGAATCTTTACATTTAAATTTTTCTATTTTAAAAGGCTGACCAGGTTGTTGTTTGTATTAGGATCAACAAATGTTAGATGTACTATAGTTGTAATTTATCCAACTTCAGGTAATTAATATGTGGGAAATGATCTAAGATGTTTCTTTGAAACAAAAATTATGACTCTAATAAGAAACATCCTTATTCAATGTATGCTTTATATACATATAAATTTGTTTTTAATTCCAGTATGAACTTTTTAAAGATTTGACAGGCAGAGAGAGTGAGAGAGATCTTCTATTCACTGCCTTACTCCCCAAATGGCCTCAACAGTAGGAGCTGGGCCAGGCCAAAGTCCGGAGTCAGGCTCTCCATCCTGCTCTCCCACATGGGTGGCAGGGGCCCAGGTACTTAAGACATCTTTCTAGGCACATCAGCGGGAAACTGGATTGGAAGTAGAGCATAGAGGACATTCAAATTAGTGCTCCAAATGGGATGCTGGCATCATGAGCAGTGGCTTAACCCAGTCAACAAGGCCGGCCAGCCCTGATGTATGCTTTTTAAAAAAAGAGCAGTATAGATAGCAGACACTTAACACCTTACTACCATATTGACTACCAAGAAACAAAGCCAAACTTTAGAAAAATACAATGCAAGAAAAGATTCAAGTTAAAAATATATTCCTTTGGTTAAAAATCCCCTTTATAATATTCATTTGTAAGCTAAACTCAGTATGCCCCACCAACCCAAAGTAATCTTCTAAATGTCATTATACTTGTATTGGGATTTTTTTTTCAGTCCAGTATTTATGGAGGTCACTGGGTTGCAGCAACAATATTTTCTCTCTGAAGAGTACAGCCTTGTAGTAGTATTTCTTTGTTAAGAGACTTTTTTACTTCAGAAATCTCCGACACATGTAGTTTTCTTCAGATACTGTATATCCAAACTTTTTATAGAAACCAACATTTTGTGGTAGACATTCAAGGGTAATCTTATAACAGTTTAGTTTCTTGCTTAGCAAAGTAAGGGTTGATAATAGCCTGAAATTTAAAAGGGGGGTGAGAGTGGGGAAAGAGCATTCATTAATAAAAAGATTTTATTAACATGGATAATGTTATAAAGCTTTAGTTTTTATTTTTATCAAATAGTTTTTTAGATCATGTCTTTTACTGTTGTATTCATTTACATATTCATACTGAAAGTTGGCAAGCATTTAAATCACCAGAATGTTTTTATTTGGTTCAGATATACTTAACACAGTAATCTGCAGCCCATTAACAGGATAGTTAGTACTCATGCTAAACCCTCTTCAAAAATAGGTTAATTCATGTTAATACTAAACACTATCGACCTTTTTAAAAATACTGCCAAGATTAGTCTGCAAAAGATCTTTATTCTAAGTATTCAAACCACTTAGAAGTAGTCAATATTCCCATATAAAATGGGCACTTAATAACTTTGTTCTCATTTTTAAAGTCATGTCAATATTTATGAAAGTATGTATCACTAATTCAAGATAGGTCTAAACATGTGAAAACAGCAAAAATGCATACATCTTTACAAATCCTTCAAATAATGCAAAATTAATGGAAAAGTCACATCTTTTAATTCCATTTATTTATTTTCATTTTACTTGAAAGGCAGAGAAACACTTTCTTTGCATCTGCTGCTTCACTCCCAATATGCCTATAATAGCCACAGCCAAAGCCAGAGCTGAGACTCAGTTTCCCATGTGGGTGGCAAGGAACCACGAATTTGAGCCATCACTGCTGCTTCCTAGGGTGCACATCAGCAGAAACAGAAAGTGGTCAAGGACTCAAACCAGGTGCTCTGATAATAGGATGTGGGCTTCCCCAGCAGTATCTTAACCGTTCTGCCAAACGCCTGGCCTGCTGATCAGATTTTTGCACGAACTTTTTGAAGCCCTTTTGTACAGCACAAGCTGTTTGAGCATATATTTCTACACTTAGAATGAGGTCACAGAATATTCTCTAATAGTTGAACATTTCCTTTGTCTGTTAATATGATAAATGGGCTGGTGCTGTGGTGCAATGGGTCAGGCTGCCGCCATCAGTTGTACGGGCATTCCATATGGGCACTGGTTCCAGTCCCGAGTGCTCCAGTTCTGATCCAGCTCACTGCCTGGGAAAGCAATGAACTTGGGCCCCTGCACCTATGTAGAAGAGCTAGAAGAAGCTTCTGGCATCAGCTGGCCAAGCCCCAGCTGTTAACAGCCATTTGGGGAGCGGACAGCTCCCTCTATGAAATTCTGACTAAATAAATATTTAGGAAAAAAAGATGAACAGGCAAATCACCTAACCCAAAAGTTATTTCCTAGTAGCATGAGAATGCTGTTAGAAGTTAAAAAACTAAAAGATGTTATGTTGATAAAGGAGTATACTTCTATAGTACACAATTATTGAGGTAAAAGTAGTACAATACTTTTCCACTAAATTAAATCTTAGCTGTAGAGAATGGGTTTAGTTTGAACAAGTATCTTGGCAAGAGTATTTACTAACCCAGGGTTACCTGATTCTTGCTTACTTACAATTTGCCAAGCTGCTTTCCTCTGCATTCATCACTAACGACAACATCTTCTACTCTTCCTCTCTGGAAATATTTAAAGTAATTAAAGGCCAGAGCACCTATTTTTATTTTAGCTAACCCAACAAACAAACAGAATGTGTTGATAAAAAGAAGCATGTTTTGTAAACGTGGACTTCACAAAAACCAAAATGCAAAGAATAATTTATTACCATCACACAGCAAATACTATTATGAATCAATCTGAGGTCTAATCTTGTTTTGCCTGGTTCCCCAACCTCCAAACACCATCATTCAAACCAAATCTCAGAACATACATTACCAAGAAGTCATCTTTTTGTGAACATAGTGCATTCATCATTCAATGCCTTCCTTACAGCAGTTTATTTTGGAGATCCAAATAAATTTTACTAATTTCTAATATAGAGGTCACACCAAAATTAATCAATAGAAATGACTCCCAGTGCTACAGGCATTAGAAGTATTAGAATTAGAACAGGGTCGGCGCCGTGGCTCAACAGGCTAATCCTCCACCTTGCAGTGCCGGCACACCGGGTTCTAGTCCCGGTTGGGGCGCCGGATTCTATCCCGGTTGCCTCTCTTCCAGGCCAGCTCTCTGCTATGGCCCGGGAAGGCAGTGGAGGATGGCCCAAGTGCTTGGGCCCTGCACCCGCATGGGAGACCAGGAGAAGCACCTGGCTTCAAGCGATGCGCCGGCCACAGTGGCCATTGGAGGGTGAACCAACGGCAAAAAGGAAGACCTTTCTATCTACTCTGCCTGTCAAAAAAAAAAAAAGAATTAGAACAGAATATGGTATTCTGAACCTTTTGCCACTTGTAAACTGATAGAAATATGTAAAGTATTTCTGAAGAATTTATACCAAAACTAATACCTTATAGAATAATTTTAATAAACACTTCATACTGCTGATATGTTTTCTTCTGTATAGCTCTCACTGGGAAAATCCCTATTACTAAGAGATTTCTACGAAGCAATGGAAAATAAGGAGAAAACATGTTTGTCTAACAGAAACTCAAGGTCAGTTTTCTGAGCAAAAAAAAAAAACCTATTTTACTCATCAACATTAATTTGAGCACATACCTTAGCACAGGAATGGATGAATTTATGTTCTATTATCAGAGTTGCTGTAGCAACAATCTGTCCTAGAGTCACATCTTCTACAACTGTAACATAATAATCCCCAGATTTCTTCATATGCTCAAAAGATTCTGTGGAAAATGGAAAACAAAGTGTTATATAGCAAGTAGTCAACTTTATAAGTTCTCAGAAAAGTACTAGTATTGGTTGACTTAATTATTGACTATTTAGTACTAGTATTAGTTGACTTAATTATTGAAGATTTCAGGCTATTCTAGTAATTTACTCTCTATTTCTAAAGAACTGTATTAAAAGTGACTAAGTAGCTGGAATACAAGCAATCGGTGTCAGATTGAACAGCACTTATAATGCAGATACACTGTAATATATTGCTATTTTCTGTCGCTAATGAATTAAAACTTTAGTATCTTCATTATGTAGTAACTTTACATAGATGTCTTTAAGCTTTAAACTCAACCGATATTTAAATAGAACAAAATTGCAAATTTCAACAGGCTTACACGGCTCTATGCTGTAAATCTTAGTCTTGGTTTTAAAATAGTTTCACAAAAGTAGTTTTCAACTTTCTTTTTGTGATCTCTGGAGTTTTTTGATTATGTTACTTTCTCTTAGAAAGATTTCATTGTTTTTATCTTATGTGAAAGTAACTTGCAGGAAGGTGAAAAATATGCTTCCATTTTTAAGTAATTTTTCTAGAGTTACATAACAACAAATAAAGACACACTATAGTCAACACTGAATTTTTTTTTTAAGTACTTATGTTGTTGAAATGACAAAAGTTTTTTCTCTAAGCTGATAATGCATGCAAGAAAGAATCTGGGAGTCAAAATTGGCCCTAACAGTCTAAGTCATTGTACAGTCTTACTCTAGAAGAAATAAATTCATTGAAAGGAAACAGTGAAAATCAAAGAATGAAGTTCTTCCTTCTCAAGAAGGTCATCCAGGGAACAAAATAAAATCACCATTTGCAGAGAAATGAAGAATTACAGGAAGCACGGAAAGGCGGTTAAGTACCAGGCAGAGTAACACTGGAGTGCTTTCCTTAGGAAGAACTGTCTGTGAAGGTGGGAAAGTCCTGGGTAATCTCTCTGGAGAGATGGTGGGGTTGGACTAATTCTGAAATTCCTGCTAACCTTCAAATATAAAGTTAGAATATATGCTGGTATATTTTTGAATTGGTGATGAAACTTCTGTGAATAACCTAACCACATGACAGGAAATACTACAATTTAAAAATCTCTAAAGCTCCACCTAGGTCTTATGCTATAATAATTATTGAAGATTAGGTATTTTGCAAAACAAAGTGATTGCTACTTGTAGAACAACTTGATCATATTAAATATTTAAATAACAAAATACCTAAGTTGTTATTTGAGTAACTTTCAGCTACTTGAATAAAAACACAAGTAGGCACCAAACAGGGCTCTCAACAAGACATCATTTCCCTCTCTTTCCTTTGGGGAAAGATGCACCATACTTACTCATAAATTGTTCAGGGTTGATGGCTCCAGTCTCTGTCAGCTGACCCAGGACCTTAAAAAAGCCTAGTTTTGAAAAAACAGATTTTAAGTTATGAGGAGAGCAAAAACAACATATGATATTAAAAGAAGTAATTTTAAGCAGATGAGGGCAATTATTTTTTCAAAGCCTTCCATAGTGATTCATCTTTTAATTATTTTATAATTCTTTCTATGCTCATTACATATAATAAAAACAGATCTTACGAACTGTTTTACAGGCATAAAGTTTCTGAAATAGTGCTGTACCTTTCTATCCAATATGTACAGATCCAGCACAAAACTTCTCAGTGTAATTTAAGTTCAATGCAATGATGACAAGTTCTCCCAAACATACAGTGCAGTTTTACTTAGAAGTGCAAAAGTCTTACTATGAGCAAATAACGGTATCTGTAACCAAAGTATAGTTTCTTAGTCTTTTTTTTTTGCATATTCAATAATCAAAGCAAAATTATCTTCTTCAGATTTCATGCTAAAGAGAAAACTATAAAAAGTAAAATCTTGACTTTTAATTACCAAAGTTTAAGGACATTATTTGGGAGAGTTTACATGTTTTAAATATATATAATACAGAAATATATGTATGTGCATATACACACACACCTACACACAAAACCCTTTTAACTTATCCAGGAAAATTGATACTGCCCTCACTTCCCATCTGGCTTCTTTCAGAAGGTTCTTCCTTATGTGTCATCATGCATGATAATTTCACCTATTTGAGAAATCTTTTGGCTTAATTAGGAAGTAGCAATGTTGTATTTAAGTTATTTCACAATATTTGGACTTAGCCATGACACAAAAACAGTGTAATTGGGTGGCCCTGATATTTTAAAAACAAAAAACAGTCCAAAAGTAAAGAATACTTTATAAAGGTAGCAGCATCATGCTTATGGAGAAAACAAGGCTAATTATAATCCTGATAATTAGGACTTGTAAACTAGGTGCCTCCATACCTCTGTTTAAGTCAGCAGTACAAAGAGGCCTCAAAACCAAACCTTCTCCAGGATGTGTTGGAGAAATGGCTGGAGAAAATGTAGCTGTATTCTGACTCCAGTCCACTTCTTTGAGAAGACTAGGGTCAAACATTGGTGTTTCATCAGGTTTCATCTTTCCAGTTAGATCTACAATAAAATTTCAAATGTTAAGGCATTTCATACAAGGAAAACTATGGTCAGGTTATTTCTTAATATAAATGCCATTGGAAGGATTTTTCCTGTATTTTTAAGGTTTATTTATTTTATATGAAAGAGTTACAGAGAGGGAGAGTAAGAGGCAAAGAGAGGTCTTCCATTCGTTGGTTCACTCCCCAAACAGCCGCGATGGCCAGGGTTGGTGCAGACCAAAGCCAGGAGCTTCATCCAGGTTTCCCACATGGGTGCAGAGGCCCAAGCACTTGGGCCATCTTCTGCTGCTTTCCCAGGCCATTAGCAAGGGAACTGAATCCCATGTGGAGCTGCTGGGACTCGAACTGGGGCCCATATGGGATGCCAGCGCCACAGGCAGCAGCTTAACCTGCTGCACCACAACACTGGCCGCATTAACAGGTCTTTTAAAATACTTTAACCTATGAGTTGGTGCCACTCATGTACTAAATAGCTGACTCCTCAACAGTTCAAATGTTTTAGATTGTATTCTTGGATTTTTTAATTGGACCAAGGAATCATTTATTAGTCTTGACAAAGACTTAGTGGTTATACAGTTTCTTTTTTCACCTGAACCATGAGGAGAAATAATTGATGAACTAGCTCAAATTACTCTGCATTCCCAGTAATAATTGACATTAGCTATGATAGATATAAATTAGGAGTCTCTGGATTTTGATTTTATAATACAAATTTCTCAGCTGCACCTAAGCAGTTTAAGAACAACTAGCTTACAGGCCACCGTAGCATAGGGGTTAAGCTGCTGCCATCCCATATGTGCACTGGTTTGTATGCTGGCTCCACACTTCCAATCCAGCTCCCTGCTAATGGCTTGGGAAAAGCAGTAGAGGATGGCTCAAGTGCTCGATCCAGCCATGGCTGTTCAGCCATTTGGGGAGTAAACCAGCGGATGGAAGATGTCTGGCTCTGTAACCATACCTTTCAAATAAATAAATCTTAAGAAATACTAATTCTATTTGTTTTAAAAAAATAATAGCCAGTGGGGGGGCAAGCATTTGGTCCAAATTTACGGTGCCACTTGAGGTACCCCATTGCATTTTGACATGCCTGGGTTCACGCCCAAGTCTCATATCTCATTCCAATTCTATGCTGGTGTGCACCCTGGGAGGCATGAGGTGATGGCTCAAGTGCCTGGGGTCCTGACTTCTACGTGGGAGACCAGGATTGAGTTCTAGACTCCTGGCTTCAGCCTGGACTAGCCTTGACTGCTGTGGTATTTGGGCACTGAAGCAGATGGAAGATCTGTTTCTTTCCTATCTCTCTGCTTTTCAAATAAAAAAAGAATAGTCAGTGTCTTTCATGCTATTACAAAATGGTCAATTATGGTATTCCTCTCCATCTTTAAAAACTATCTAGTTATGTAATGTGATAAAGTGAGCTCCCAGCCGATGGTCTACTCCCCAAATGTCCACCCCTCCCCCAAATCCCCACCCTACTCTCTGGAAATGAAGCTATGAGCTCAATCCTGGTCTCTCACATGAGTGACAGGAACCCAATTACTTGAGCTGTCTCAAGCTGCTACTGCAGGGCCTGCGGTAGCAGGAAGCTGGAGTAAGGAGATGAAGCCAACACTCAAACCCAGGTCTCCACTGTGCAATCTTCATGGCTAGGCCAAACACCTGCTTTCCCCTTCTGTCTGAATACTCAAAAATGGGTGTGTTCACTAGTGGTCCAATAAAGTGAGATTAACATATGCCAGGAGGAATGAAAAACAGATTTTATGAAGCATAAAATGGGAGGGCAGCACTTCCGTGCGCTCAGAGCTGCTGGAAGAAATGGTGCTCCTAGTAATAAGGAGACTAAAGAGACTCCAACTTTCACTTCTATCTACACCCACATAGAGAAACTTATAGTTTAGTGATAGAATAGTTTTCCTAATAACTCAACTCCCAAATGTTCTCCAATTCCTAAACCACAATATGCTTTAAGGTAAACATTCTCAACTTTCAGGTGGACTCCATTTCTGCCCCTGGGACTACACAGGGAATGCAGCAGTACAGTACAGGCTCAGGGGAGGCAGCGTGTTGCAATAACAGAAGTGGACACTTGTTCTGCACTTACTGTGTGCCAGCACTGTTGAGAGAAGGTGGCACATCGCTAATTCATTTACTTCAGAGAGCTACAGTGCAGGTGTGATTGTTATCTCCACTTTCCCTGAAGCACTGGAAACGTTAAGTAACTTGCCCAAGGTCACAGAATTAGCAAAGCCAGGATTTAAACCTAGGCCAGGAGAAAGCCTGAGCTTTGCAGTCTGGCTTGATGAAATGAGCTAAGGCAACGCAGCTCGTAGACTCCTGCTTCCCTATTGTGAAGAGGAGCTGAGATGACTGCAAGAGGGAACCGCACCACTAGATGCCACAGGTGCTTAGTGAGTGCCTGGCGCAATGCAAGCCCTCAACAAGAAACATTCTCATAGCAACCTATTTAAAAGTTTATAAATTCTTAACTTCTTTCACCCTTAAATTAATTCATGATCCAGGCACTGTGCTAGATGCAGGGACTACAAAAAGAATGAGACTATCTATTATGTTTAGGTTATACCAAAAGTTAGCTTTCTTAGAAAGTAAAGAATAAAAAAGTAGTTTATTATGTGGAGTACTGAGAGAATTTTTCCCCAAAAAGAAATCAGATCAAGTTATGCGACATGCATTATACTTAGTTCTAAAAATAGTAAGGAAAGGCTATAAATTCTGATTAAAACAATCATTCACATCAAATTTAACAAATTTGAAATGGGTTTTTAATAGGCTAATTTCAGTGTGTGTCCCTGATAATTGGGCCCCTGAGGCTTTTGTGCATAATCTCAAAGTAGAAGATGCGTAGCAACATTGCTTTTCATGTATTCAAGGTAAGTATCTGTCAAGAGAATAAAATGTACATTGAATACAGAAGCCAAAACCTATTAAAAACTTAAGTATATAACATAACTTTAGGGGTGAAGTTTCAAGAAAGCTTAAAACAGTATTTAGAGGAATACTAACAAAATTTAAAGTTCAGCAGATTTTTTTTTCCTATGTAGTTGCTTGAGGTTACAGTAAGACACAGCCTGGAAAACAGACAAAACAGGGTTAGTCATTTTTATCAGAGAGGCGAGAGGCACACAGGAGCTAGGGCTATGAAGCGTTTAAGGTCTTTTAACTATAGTAAGTACAATACTTTTCCTGTGCTTTCCATAATCAGATGGTCCTAGTCCATGAATGATCCTAAAAAATAAGTAACGCTGGCTAATATGTATTGAGTATTTTACATCTGTTAACTCTTAAAACTACAATCAAAGTTGTACCATTATTATCCGGACTTCACAGCCAAGGACACAGGGGCAGTAACTTGTACAAGGTTACAGTACCAACAAGGAACAGAGTCAAAGTTCAAAACACAACGAGGTTAGCTTATCAGTGCTAGACCTGTGTACAGGTCCCTCACTTGGTTTAATCCGCTGCTGCCACTATTTTGAAATTCTCATGAATTTCTTACCATAGAGAGCTGCCTTGTGATTTTGCAGGAGTTACCCCACGTTACATAGTCAGTCCTGTTGGGCGGTGCGACCTCAGAGTCTGCGTTCCTAACTACCACACACTGGAGATGCACTCCTGTAGATGAATGCCCTGCTGTGTTGTGCCAGGGTTCCACATTTCACCAAAAGCCACATTTGCAACTTGTATTTGGAAAGTGGGAATTCCAGACTAGTCAAAATACATTAAACAAAACATTATGGATAAAAATAAAGATCCATTGATAAGGTAGTGGAGAATATAAGCAATGTTTTTATGAGCTATTTTACAAAACAGCCATACTTAAGGTTGACTTTGTCACTGCGTCGTCAAACAGTAAAATCCAGCTGGTGCCTGAATAATATGTCAGGCAGAGTAAAACAAGATGTGATTTGATGCCAATTTCCAAGGGATTTTAGAAAAGAACCAAACAGGTGGTTCACAGAAGAGATATTTTAGCCTCTAAAGTGCATCCCGATCCTGCAAAACTAGGAAACTTAAAAAAATTAGCTTAGTTTAGAGCAGAATCTTGTTATAATTATGGTCTTATTTAAAAGTTTTTAGCCGGCGCCGTGGCTCAACAGGCTAATCCTCTGCCTTGCAGCGCCGGCACACCGGGTTCTAGTCCCAGTTGGGACACCGGATTCTATCCCGGTTGCCCCTCTTCCAGGCCAGCTCTCTGCTATGGCCCAGGAAGGCAGTGGAGGATGGCCCAAGTCCTTGGGCCCTACACCCCATGGGAGACCAGGAGAAGCACCTGGCTCCTGGCTTTGGATCAGCACGATGCACCGGCCGCAGTGGCCATTGGAGGGTGAACCAACGGCAAAAAGGAAGACCTTTCTCTTTGTCTCTCTCTCTCACTATCCACTCCGCCTATCAAAAATTAATTAATTAATTAATTAAAAAAAATCAAAAACAAAAAAAGTTTTTAGAGTAATTTCAAAAAGTAAAACTTAGCCCTCTTAAATATTCAAGAGCCTTTTCCGTTTAACTGAAATTGGCATGCATTTTACAAGACCCATAAATGCCTAACCCTAAGCCAATAAAAGCCTAGTGAATGACTGATTAATGATTTGACTTACCTGGAAGTCAACATTTCAGAAAACCCAGAAGAAATAAGAATCCCAAACTGGCCCAAGTAATCTCTGATAAAGGTTTTCACTCAACTGAGTTATTTTTTTAAATACAATTCCAGCAATTTGGTTTCCAGGAATCTCTATCAGATTGAAATACAAATGGAGAGAATCTGTTGCTAGAAAAAAATACCTACTGGAAGCAACAAGTAATAGATACTTGGAGAGTTTTTAAAGCCCATATACAAAATCACAAGACACAGTCTAAAGTCGAGTTTAAATTGCCGTATTGTTTATAGCTCAACAGGTCCTGGGACATCTTAGAGCAACTCATGGTGATGGAGGGAGAAAGGGACTCAGCCGGATGGGTACCTTGGGGCTGGTCTGTATACATTTTGTAACAACTTGACCGCATTCTGAACCTAAACATTTTGTTCCACTGATTTTAACACGCCTTGCCACATTTACTAAATAGTGCAACTGCACGAATTTTGAGGCATTTTTTCACGGCTTATTTAAATCTTTACAACCCAAGCATTCACTGTTCCCAGTCCCCCCATGAGGAAGTTGGTAACACATTTCCTGTGTTACCTCCAGGCAAGGTAACACAGGAAATGAATGGATTCGGACCAGAATCCCCGTTTTCCTCTACGACACCACGACACTGGCGCTGACAGGTGCCAATGTTTGCATCATCAAACAGTTTTCACCTGATAGGTAGCTCCGTCTCCCCTACAAGCGAGCCCTGCCTAAATAAATCTCAGTAATTCCTTGAGATCCATTGTAGGGTTCGCTCATGAGCGAACCGAATCCCATAACGGCCCATTCAATTTCTTGATTCGGCTTACATAAACATGAGCGGCTGTAACAGAGATCACGAGTGGGTGCTTCTAGGGGCAGAAGCCCCAGGGAGGGACAAAGGCTGTCCCTCTGTCCGCAGAGCCGGAGGTGATCCTCGGAGCGGACGCACGAGGGGTGCCCAGGGGCTCCCGACCACCGAGGGCGCGCCCCGGGAAGAACGGGCAAGGCGGCCCGAGGCGTTCGCGCCCTTCCGGAGCCGAGCCACCGCCTCCGTCCCGGCTCAAGCCTGGGCGCGCAGACCCCGGCCCCTGCCCTGCCCAGCCAGGACCCCGCATCACCCTTCACCTCCGCCCCGGCGCGCGCCCGTTCAACGTCCTCGGAGCCGCGCTCCCCGCGCCCATGTGCACCCAGCTGGCGAAGATGAGCGCCCGGCTGCGCCGACAGAACTCGGCGGGGGCCTAGCCGGCCCGGCTCGGGGGAGCCGGCACCTGTTTGATGACCCGGAGCGCCAGGCCCACTGGACGCCGGCCCCAGCCCCTCCTCACCCGCGGAGGCCCCGCAGTCCGCGATCCGCTCCAGGCGCAGCGGAGGTTCCCCCGCCGGAGTACACCGTACCGGATCCGGATCCGGCTTCAGCGCCAGCCCCACCTCCTCGCCCTCCACAGCCAGCGCCACGGCCGGCACCCGCGGCCTAAACGTGGCAGCGCCAACGCCTCCTCCCCGCCCCTGCCTCCTCACGCAGCGCCGCGCGCAGGCGGGCGCAGGCGGAGGCCGAGGCGCCGCCCGCCGGGGTGAAGCGCGCGCGGGGCGGGGCTTGGGCGGCAGGGGGCGGGGCTTGGCCTGGCGTCCGCGCCCCGGGCGGTGCCGCGGGTCCCAGAAGCCTCCGCTCGCTGGGCGTCTCTTGCTCGCTCCCGACAGCCGCGGTGACCAGGCCGCTGAGAGCCGGCGGTGCAGCGCGTAAGCGGTGGGCGGTGCGGGCCCCTTCCCTCACGGTGCTGTCCCTTGTGTAGGACGTGGCCTCCTGCCGGCCGGAGCGCTCATCGCCGGGTGTCTGAGTCCCGGCTGGGGACTCAGAGTTGGGGCCGCTCCTCGGGTCCCGTTTGGACGGACCTGGGGTCCGGGCGCTGGTTCTCAGTTCCTTCCCGGGAGGCGTTGGTCAGTGTCCTGGGCGTTTTGGAGCTGAGTCTGGGAGGGGCGCCCCAGGGGGCTGCAGAGGGGCGAGGCCTGAGGGCTGCTAAGCGCCCAGGGCCGCGCCCGGACAGCGTCCGTCCCTGGCCTGGCCTGGCCTAGAGGTCAGTACTGAGGTTGAGAGATGGTGCTCAGGAGAAGACCAGTGACTTTCCTCCGAGCCCCGCTACCCAAGTGGCATTTGTGCCCATTGTAGAGATAGGAAACAGAGGTTGGTGAGTAATTTACAAAATCAAATGGCCAGCAGCCTGGTACCGTGATGTTACATGTATTGACATCGCCAAGTAGTGCATTCGTAATTTTTATTTATTTATTTGAAAGACAGAGACAGACCTACCTCCGTTGGTTCGTGCCCCCAAACTGCCAGCAAGTTCTAGGCCGATGCCAGGAGCCAGGAACTCAATCCGGGTCTCTTTGGCAGAAACCCAAGTCCCTGGGCCTGCTGCTGCCCTCCCAGGCACGTTAGCAGGGAGCTGCATAGGAAACCTGGAGGCTGGGTTGTGGAATGCAGTGTCCCAAGCAACAGCTTCATTAGCGGTGCCGTGCCCGCCCCTGCTTAGGGATTCTTGTAGGAAATGCTGCCACACCAGTATTCTTCGTGGCACAGATCATGCTGTTTTTATGGAAAATCATAAATACCAGTGGTTGAGTTGAGAAATGGTTCAGGAACATTAGAGAAGTTAGTACTTCAACCAGTTGATTTCATCCATCCTTTCCTCTTAGGTTTACACAGAATTAAGATACAACAGTCTAAGTATAAAAGAGCTCTTTTTTTTTTTTTTTTTTTTTGAAAGGCAGGGTTACACAGAGGCAGAGAGAGAGAGGTCTTCCATCCACTGGTTCACTTCCCAAATGGTCACAGTGGCCAGAGCTGGGCCGATCCGAAGACAGGAGCCTGGAGCTTCCTCCCATCTCCCACGTGGGTTCAGGGGCCAAGGACTTGGGTCATCTTCTGCTTTCCCAGGCACATTAGCAGGGAGCTGGATCAGAAGCGGAGCAGCCAGGACTGGTACCAGTTCCCATACGGGATGTTGGCGCTGCAGGCAGCAGCTTTACCCACTACACCATTGCGCTGCCCCTAAGAGAACTCTTCTGCTGTAATATAAGTATTAAATATATAATTTAGTATTAAATATATAATCTGGTTTTTAAGTTGGGCATACTGTTTCTCATTCAGTGACATAGAAACTAATGGTGTGCTGGACAACAGCTGAGTCTAAGATTTGATGCAATATGGTACATACCTTAGGTTGAAGTGTTAATTCTCTAAATACGATCATAAATTATTTCATTTTGATCCCATACAACTGCTGGGATATCGGTAGGAATTACTGTTTTCTAAGGCAAATGAAACTCAGATAATTTTCCTTTTCTTATGGCTGAAGTGGTGCTTTGAGTCAGGTGACGGGTGTGCTACCTAGCTGCCTAGGATCTGGGGGAACCAATATTTTAGCAAGTTGGTTTCCTTTTGTCAAGAGTTGTAAAATATTGAATTGCGGACCAAGGAGTCAAATCCCATGCAGCAGAAAAATACTCAAATACTGAATTACGCCATAATATTTTTATTAATGTGATTAGATTTATAGAACATGTACAGTGCACATCTGGTTAAGCTATTTTTACCTATAAGTAATTGTCTTCTTAATGTTTTCTTTTAAAGAGATATATTAAGTATTGAAAATCTAAAAACATACCCATGGGGCAGGAGTTGTGACGCAACAGGTTAAGCCACCACCTGGGGCTCTGGTATCTCATAATCAGTGATCCCACATTTCCGATTCAGCTTCCTGCTAATGCACCTGAGAGGCAGTGGATGGTGGCACAGGTACTTGGGCCCTGCCACCAGGATGAAGTTCTTGGCTGCTGCCCTAGGCCTGCCCTAGTCATGGCCGTTACTAGCATTTGGGGGATTGAACATTTTGGGGGATGGAAGATATCCCCCTTTCTGTATCTCTCCCTCTCTGTCTGTCACTCTGCCTTTCAAATAAATAAATCTTTAAAAAGGAAAACATTCCCAGAACAACAATATTTATTCTGCTGTAGACATGACCATGTAACTACTTCCTTGTCAAAAAAAAAAAAAAAAAAGGAATATTTTCCCTCTAGGAAACGATTCCAATTTTATTGCGAAATATAGTAGAGCTCACTTACTTGCTAGCATTTATCTAGAAAACCAATTATGCCTATATAGAGTAGAAAGTCATTTTTAAAAATTCGTGGGGCAGGCATTGGGCTCAATGGTTAAGCTGCCCTTGGGATTGCCTGCATCCCACACTGGAGTGCCTGACTTCGAGTCCCACCTCCACTTCCAATTCCAGCTTCCTGCTAATGTTTACCCGGGGAGGTCACAGGTAGTGGTTTAGGTACTTAGTTCCTGCCAACCACATGGCAGACCTGGATTGTGTTCCTGGTTGCTTTCTTAGCCTAACCCAGCTGTTGGGGGTATCTGGGCTGTGAATCAGTAGATTCTGTCTCTCTCTCTCTCTCTCTCTCTCTCTGTGTATTTGCCTTTAAAACAAATAAAAATTTTTTTAAATAGTGAAATCCTTGATTGCAACAAGTTCCAGTGATTACTCATCTTCTGTCTCTGAATTCATAGCTTTTAAGTGTCTGAAAGATAATTATCTATTTACTTGTTTATTACTTACGGCAAAGGTGATACATGATTGTTTAAAAACCTTGAAGCCTTTCCGAAATACACAACAAAGAGTGATCTGTCCCCGTAACCCTGCGCTCCTGACTAAGCACGGTGAGCTGCTTGGTAGCTGTTGTTTTGGATGGCCTGGCTTTGCTTCCCAGCCTTCCCCTGTAGCTGGCAGTCTTCGACAAATAATTTGTCCTCACAGTGCCTCCGCTTCCTCTTCTCAGTGTGATAGTGCCGGTTTGCAGGGCTGTGTGAGGGTTTAATTAAACAGGTAACATGGGCTGTATATTCTCGGGCACATACTTAAAAATGATCATTTGTGTAGATGTGTGTAGTCAGCATAAGCTCGATTATGTTTGATAACAGACAACTCCCCAAATTTTCCTGGCTTAATAAAATGGAAGTTTATCCCTTGCTAGCAGATGGGCCGGGCAGCTTTTTCACGGCCTCACCCTGGGGCCCAGGATAATGGAGGGTGCACCCTGTTATGGTTAAACTCTCAAATAGATGACATCTTTAGTAACCACAGCAATGAGAAAAGGCTAGGAAATCACACATGGACTTCTTATTGCTTCATCTCGTAACTGACATACTCACTTCACAGTTTATTGGTCCTAATTTGTAGCCACGGCCCTGCCCAACTCTAAGTAAACAGAAATATGGAGGGCACACTATTAAGTGAGTGCAGTCCCCTCTCTCCCAGTCCACTTTCCCCTGGCATGGTATGGTACTCTCTGCACTGTGCTGTAATTCTGTTTTTCTAACTTCGTGTTTCCTGGCCACCTCCTCATGCCAGTTGACTCATATCAATTGACTATTCAGCCTTTCTCTGTGTCAGGCATTGTCCAAGGTACTGGGATAATCCTTGCTTTTATGTATTTTATCAGATTATGAGCAGATCAGAAATACATTTTTAAAATATTTATTTTAAAATTTATTTGAGAGGTGGAGAGAAAAATCAGAGAGTTGAGTCCCCATTCTCTGGTTTACTCCACACATGCCTGAAATGACTGGGACTAGGCTGGGCTGCAACCAGGACTTGGAACTGCAATCCAGGTCTCCCAGATGAGTAGCGGGAACTCAATGACGTGTGGTATCACTGCTGTCTCCCCAGATCCTCATTGGTGGAAGCTGGAGGCAGGAGCCAGAGGCGGGTATTGAACCCAGCTGTTCCAGTATGAGATGTGAGCATCTTAGCCAGCGTCTTAGTAGACTGGACAACCCCATTTCCTTTTTACAATTTTGTTTTTTGAGAGGCAGAGAGGAAAAGCTCCTGTCCACCAGCTCATTTCCTAAATGCCTGTAAAGTCCAAGGCTAGGCCAAGGCAAAAGCCTAGGAACCAGGAACTCAATCTATTTCCCGCATGTGGGTGGCAGAAACCCAACTGCTAGAGCCATCGCTTGCTGCCTCCCAGGGTCTGTGTTAGCAGGAAGTTGGATCAGGAGCTGGAGCCAGGGACAGAACCCAAGTAGTCCAATGTGGGCCATAAACCCCTACTCCAAGAAAAAATATTTTAAAAACTATAGTATCAAGGGCTGGCGCCGTGGCTCAACAGGCTAATCCTCCGCCTTGCAGCGCCGGCACACCGGGTTCTAGTCCCGGTCCGGGCGCCAGATTCTGTCCCAGTTGCCCCTCTTCCAGGCCAGCTCTCTGCTGTGGCCAGGGAGTGCAGTGGAGGATGGCCCAAGTGCTTGGGCCCTGCACCTCATGGGAGACCAGGAGAAGCACCTGGCTCCTGCCATCGGATCAGCGCGGTGCGCCGGCCGCAGCAGCCACTGGAGGGTGAACCAACAGCAAAAAAGGAAGACCTTTCTCTCTGTCTCTCTCTCTCTCACTGTCCACTCTGCCTGTCAAAAACAAACAAACAAAAAAACTATAGTATCAAAAAAAGTTTATTTTGATACACAATTTGTAAATTCATGCATGGATTTTCATAATAGGTGTTCCTATGGACTTTTTTTTTTTAAGATTTATTTATTTATTTGAAAGAATTACAACAGAGAGAGGTAGAGACAGAGAGAGAGAGGTCTTCCATCCACTGGTTCACTCTCCAGATGGCTGCAACGGCTGGAGCTGCACCGATCTGAAGCCAGGAGCCAGGAGCTTCTTCCAGGTCTCCCACGTGGGTGCAGGGACCCAAGCAAATAGACCATCTTCTACTGCTTTCCCAGGCCATAGCAGAGAGCTGGGTCAGAAGTGGAGCAGCTGGGACTAGAACTGGTGCCCATATGGAATTCCGGCACTGCAGGCGGTGGTTTTACCAGCTACGGCACAGTATTGGCCTTGAGTTAAATTCTGAAAAATGGGGCTGGCATTGCAGCCAAGCCAGTAGAGCCACCACCTGTGACATGGACATCCCATATGGACGCAGGTTCATGTCCTAATGTCCTAGCTGCTCTACTTTTTTTGTTGTTGTTGTTAAAGTGAATTTTTTTTTAAGATTTATTTATTTGAAAGCTAGAGTTACACAGAGGCAGGCAGGGGCTGGGGGGTAGGTCTTCCATCTGCTGGTTTACTCCTCAAATGGCTGCAACAGCAGAGCTGGGCCAATCTGAAGCCAGGAGCCAGGAACTTCCTCTAGGTCTCCCACTCAGGTGCAGGGGTCCTTGGGTCATCTACTGCTTTCCCAGGTCGTAGCAGAGAGCTGGATTGAGAGTGGAGTAGCCAGGACTTGAACTAGTGCCCATATGGGATGCGGCACTGCAGGCAGCAGCCCCACCCGCTACGCCACAGTGCCAGCCCCAACTACAGCAATCTTTTTAAAGGTTTATTTTATTTTTATTTATTTGAAAGGCAGACTGACAGAGATATCTTCCATGTGCTGGTTTACTCCCCAAATGGCTGTAATAGTGGGCGGCTTAACCTGCTACACCACAGTGCCTGCCCCTGCTCCACTTCTGATCCAGCTCCCTGCTAATGTGCCTGGGAAAGCAGTGGAAGATGGCCCAAGTGTGTGGGCCCCTGCACCTATGTGGGAGACCCAGAAGAAGCTCCTGGCCCCTGGCTTCAGCCTGGCACAGTTCCAGCCATTGCAGCCTTTTGGGGAATTAACCAGCAGATAAAAGATTGACCTCTTCTTGTCTCTCTTTCTCTCTCTCTCTCTCTAACTCTGCCTTTCAAATAAATAAATATTTTTTAAAATTTTGAAAAATATGAGAAGGTGATCTTTGTGACTATCTCTTAATAGTCCAAGAAAGTATATCAGTATGTCTTAGAAGTGCATGAAGATGCATTTTATTGTTGTATGTATTTGGAAATGCTTAAAACACTGGCATCCCATATGAGTGCCTGTTCAAGTCTTGGCTTCTCCACTTCTGATCTAGCTCCCTGCTAATGTGCCTGGGAAAGCAGCAGAAGATGGTCTATTTGCTTGGGTCCCTATACCATATGGGAGACTGGGGTGGAGTTTTAGACTCCTGGCCTCAGTGTGGCCCGGTTCTGACCATTGTGGCCATTTGGGGAGTGAACCAGAGGGTGGAAGATATTTTTCTTTCTTTCTCTCTCTCTCTCTCTCTTTCTCTCTCTTTAACTCTGCCTTTCAAATAAATAAATAAATCTTGAAAAAATGTATAAGGGAAAAAAAGTTAAACTGTAAAATATTGTATCCACAAGCCGTTTAAAAATGTTGAACATTAAAAGTTTTTTCACAATATCTTGGCTACTTTTTCAAGTAATTGGACAAATGCACAATTTGAATAGAAACCTTAGTCATGTACTTGTGATTGTCCCACTTGAAAAACTGTGTTTTTTGGTTATTTGCTTTCTGTTGCCTTAGGAATAAACTACAGTGTATAAACATTTTGAGTAAGTTTCATCTTTTTTGTTTTCTTTGCTTCAGTTGGGCAAGAGACCTAACAATTAGATGATTGCAATGGAAGCAAAAACTGACTTCAGCCTACTTCACCCCAGTGAGTTTGCTGGACTCTCCAAATCCTGTTTGGCTAATGGTGAGGTCACTCCCAGATACCACTGGGAGTGTCTTGGAAGATCACTCACTCAGAACCACCCAGTACTGAAGGGAAGTGGTGACAGGCTGGCCAAGCGGTGAGCAAGAATGCTTGTCACAGACACATTTGTCAGTGTTGGTCACAACTAAAACATGATATTTGGAGGAAAATGCACGCCATTGCCAGGAAGCTATGCTGGATGGGCTATGGCCAGAGAGGAGGAACTTACAGATACAGAGAGATTTGCACTTGCATGGCTTGGGTAACTTGGATATTGGGTACAGGAAAGCTCTGTGTTTTATTTTCACAAATTAGTTCACCCTAATTATAATGCACTTTGTATGAGGCAAAATCTGTGGTCTGAAGACAACATTGCTACCTTAGGAAGGAAGAATTTACCACATCCTGCTCACATCCAGTTGGAAACGTTTTTAGGATTTGGAATGATTAGCTTTTTGGTGTCAGACTGTCCTCGCATAGGCTTTATCCAGTCCTAGAGCCAGCTTTGGAATAACGAGTGGTCGGCCCTCAGGGTCAGACCCAGGAAACAGATGTGTGATACCTACCTGCAGAGCACAACCACAGTTTTCCCTTCTGAAAAATGGACACAAAGTCTCTTCCTCCTCTATCTTACTGATATGTTTTGAGTACAGTGTACCAAAATTCCGAAAGGGAAAATAAAGAACAATTTAAAAACCGCCCATGGGGTCCTTAAACAGAGTGTTCCCATGTTAATTTCAAGTCCTCCTCCCAAGAGAAATTTTCTCAGGTTTCTACCTGGGGACTGGAGTTTTGCTCTGCACTCTGGTATATCCCATGTTCCCCAGTCACTCATCATTCATTCACTCACTTTTTTTTTTTTTTTTGAAAGGCACAGAGACAAAGCCAGACACATTCAGTCTTTGTTTCAGTGAGGTGAGTACCATGTGCCAAGCACCATGCTAGGGATTAGCAATACAAAGAGGAACAGGGCAGACAGCTCCAGCCCCCGGAGAACTTAGATAAGGCAGGGAGACCAACATTATAGACATGTTTACAAATGCACAGAGTGTATGGAGAAATGGTATCAGAGGCTGTGGGAGCTATCAGTGGGTGTGATATACTTTGATATCTGGGTCAGAGGGTTTTAGTGATACCAAAGGTAAAACGAGAGAAATGAGGAGGAGTTGGACAAGCCCCCTTCAGCTGACTAGGAAAGGAACTTGGTGTAGGGAGTGGGAACAGCACTAAATAGACTGTGAAGTACAGACGGGAACGCAGCCCGGCTGTGTTGTACAGAGACAGAGTTCCACCTTTATTCCTAGGGGAGTGCGAAGCCATGAAAGTCGCGTGTGTTTGCTTTTGATGTATATGTCCAGGCAGTTAAAAGAACCTTCTAGCTACTACAGCTGGCCTGTATATCCATAGGTTCCTTATCCACATGGAAAATGGGAAAAAAATGCAGCTCTCCTGAAGATTTTTTCCCTGTGTCATTATTCCCTAACCAATACAGGATAGCAACTATTTACATTGCATTTACATGGCATTAGGCATTCAGATCAACCCAGAGATGATTTGGAGCGTACAGGGGAATGGGCATAGGTTGTGCACAAACATTATGATGTTTTACGTAAGGGAATTGAACATCCGTGGATTTGGGTATCTGAGGGTGGAGTTCCTAGGGACGACTGTGTGTGCCAAACAGAAGAGATGCTGGCACACACGTTATGTACATGTGGCAAATCCAGTTAGGAGGCAACTGGAGGAAATGGATTCAGGGATTGCCAGAGAAGAGGAAAATAAGAAAAGGAAACAATGGGATTTGGTGGTGAGGGGAGGATGGATGACTCAGAGCTGGCTTTCCAGACTTCTGACTTATGCTCCTAAGGAATGCTTGGTTTGGGAAGGAAACTGTGACTCGTGCTTGCTTAGAACATGGCATCCACAGAAGCCAGTCAGAGCACAAAGTCACATGTAGACGTGCAAATGTCCTTTCTCACAAATACACCAGACTTAACAACCTGATCCTGAAAACGTCGCGTTTCAGATTGTGGATGACCTTTATTCCCTGTCCTTTATCCTAGTCTTGGGCAGTGCAGATCCTCCAGACCGGGCTTTGGGTGTGGTGCTGGCACCGTGGAAAGCCTGCTCTTGCCTGTGGATTCCCAAACCGTAACTCCTTGCTTTCTGTTATCCTTAGGCCTCTCACTTAAGATCTGATTGCATCTGGAAGATCACTCCCACAGCTTGAACTTTGCTCATTTCTTTTGCTTTTTAAATTTTTCAGTTTTTTTCATTGTTTTCTACCATACTCAGTCACTATCTTTCCTCCAGCTGCTCATCTTCCCAAAACTAAATATAAATGAGAAAGCCGGGGCTGGCGCTGTGGCACAGTGGGTTAACGCCCTGGCCTGAAGTGCCCTGGCCTGAAGCGCGGCATCCCATATGGGCGCCGGTTCGAGACCCGACTGCTCCACTTCCGGTCCAGCTCTCTGCTATGGCCTGGGAAAGCAGTAGAAGATGGCCCAAGTCCTTGGGCCCCTGCACCCACGTGGGAGACTCAGAAGAAGCTCCTAGCTCCTGGCTTCAGATTGGCACAGCTCCAGCCGTTGCAGACATTTGGGGAGTGAACCATCAGATAGAAGACCTCTCTTTCTCTGCCTCTCCTCTCTCTGTGTAGCTCTTTCAAATAAAAATAAATAAATCTTTTTAAAAAATGAGAAAGCCATTTAGAAGGAAGAAGAGTGTTCTATCACCAGCTAATATTGGGGTTATTTCTGGAGGCCACCTGTTTCATGGTAATGAAACAAGGTTGAACTTAATTCTGTAAATATTCTTTAGTCTTCGTCAAAGATATCATTATAACAAGAATATAGAAAAAATGAAAATGAAAGTGTGAAAGGCGGGGCTGGCATTTGGCCTGGAGATGACTCTGGCTAGGATGCCTTTGTCCCATACGGGAGTACCTGAGCTCAAGTCCCAGCTCTGCTGGCTATTCCAGCTTCCTGATAAGGTGCCCTCTGGGAGACAGCAGGTGATGGCGTAAGTGATTCAGTTCCTGGCCTGAGTCCCAACTTCTGTATAGAAGGGGAGTAAGCCAGCAGATAGAGGAGTGCCCTCTCTCCCTCTCTCTCCAATTAAATTAAAAATTTTAAGTGTGTGATAGCAGGTAAATACTAAATAAAATATAAGATCTATTAAAATCAGAAATGAGATTTTTTTTTCTATTTTTTTTAACTTTTATTTAATGAATATAAATTTCCAGTGTACAGCTTATGGATTACAATGGCTTCCCCCTCCCATAACTTCCCTCCCACCCACAACCCTTCCCTCTCCCGCTCCCTCTCCCCTTCCATTCACATCAAGATTCATTTTCAATTCTCTTTATATACAGAAGATCAATTTAGTATAAAGATTTCAACAGTTTGCACCCACATAGAAACACAAAGTGAAACATACTGTTTGAGTATTAGTTATAGCATTAAATCACAATGTACAGCACATTAAGGACAGAGATCCCACATGAGGAGCAAGTGCACAGTGGCTCCTGTTGTTGACCCAACAAATTGACACTCTAGTTTATGGTGCCAGTAACCACCCTAGGCTGTCGTCATGAGTTGCCAAGGCTATGGAAGCCTTCCAAGTTTGCCGACTCTGATCATATTTAGACAAGGTCATAAAAGACAGAGTGAGGATAGTAACCAATGATCCTAAGAGTGGCATTTACCAGGTTTGAACAATTATACAGCATTAAGTGGGGAAGAGGACCATCAGTACACACAGGTTGGGAGTAGAGCCATTGGTGGTAGAGTAGAGGTTATGATTACAAAGGAATGAGGCCCAAGTGTGCTAGACAGGGTCTAGAACAAAGGACAGAGTCATTATTAGAGGAGCTAAGAAAGGTGCTGTCTAAGCTACAATTAAGTTTTCTGATTGAGAGGCAAATAGAACCTGATAGAAGGGGCTTAATAATAATCTGTTGGGCTTTAGGCCTTGTAAGTTAAGAGGCCCAGACCTATCTATCTCTTCACATGGGGTATATCCTAAGGAAGGTGTGAACCTCCTGGGGGAAGGCACTCTGTTGACTTTCATTACTTGGCTGGCCTGGGAGGAGAGCTGGCCAAGTAAAGGCAGGGGGCATCTCTAACAAGAAATTTACAGTTCTGCCTGCAATGTTGCTGACCCTACTTGACCATCCCCTCAGCTGCAGTGGTCACTTTGGAAGTTGGGCTGAGTGAAGGGCTTTTCAGCTTAGAGCCAATAAGATCTGTGGCTCTGACCTGGGCATCCTTCGACTCCAGGGCAGGTCCATTTCCAGTGATCCAACTCTTGGCAGAGCTGCCAGGGCTCTTCACAAGCTGACTTCTGCTGAAGCCCAGGCTTACCATACTGAAAGCCACTGCAGTGGACTGGCCTGTTGGGTCTCCTTGAGGGCAGATCACTGTACAGATCAGCCATTAATAGGCCTGCCACCCATTGCTTCTGATGCCTAGCTTTCTTTTCCTCCTGGTTTGTGTTAAAGCAGACCAGAGGATGCAAGTCAAGGGAGTGCCCATGTCCCATCTCTAATCTTCGGTGGCCTGAACTACAAGTCTATAGTCACAGGCATGTTCTGTAGTAGTTTTTCTAAGGTAGACAATGCCCATAAGGAAAATTATATTCTCACTTTAAAACGTTCTTGCCCTTTGGTCTGAAAGGGAGGTTTTTTCTACTTACTGTATACTTCGCTGATGGCGAAGTGAATCTAGCTATGAGATTATTATTTAAGTTCTTATTTTGGCTTTGCTATTACAGAAAAATGTTAGCCATCTCTTTTATAAGGTCTAAAGATTAAATTGTGCATCCTACAGATTCCTTCATAATAGAATTAGTTTCCTATCTTGAAGAGAATAGAGAAATGAAAGAAGAAGTTGGGCTTAGAATAGAGAAATGAGGGAGCAAGTCCTAGATCGCTTGCTGACAATAGCAATATTACATGAATACTTAGCAAACCGTTTCAACCATTAGATAACAACTTAAGAAAACATTTACCAGAAGGTCCAATGCCTTCTATAAATTTTAAGAATCATGTATTTGAAAACACCTCTTAAATATCTAACATGGTGTAGTTTGTTTAACCATTAAACTTAAGCACAACCAACAAGTTTAAAACATGATACACAGATTCAGGTCACACAAATTAAAATGTATCTTTGATTGATTTTAGCAGCTTAAATTTATGGACAATCTTATCTATAAGCCATTTAAAATAAAACTCTTAATAAAATTTCCTATGTGGACATACAATATGTACACACATATAACATAATAGACCAATATGGCAATTTTAATAATAGCTTTTAAAATCTTTAACTCTTTTTGTAGATTTCCAATTGATTTGAATTGCTTTTTGTTTTTAGATTACTTTAACACATTGCTTTAACAGAGCATCAGAGTTTAATTCTATGTCAAAGAGAAATTGAGCTTCCTGTGATCTTTTGCTGTGAGGTTTCCTTCCTTTACCTTCTTTCATATTGGTGACCATGTTTCTGTGTTTCTGTGTGTAACACATCTTTAAGCATCTTTTGCAGGGCAGGATGAGTGGCAACAAATTCTTTCAGTTTCTGTTTGCTATGAAAAGTCTTAATTTCACCTTCATTCACAAATGAGAGCTTTGCAGGATATAATATTCTGGGCTGGCAGTTTGTCTCTCTTAGTACCTGGGCTATATCTCGCCATTCCCTTCTAGCTTGTAGGGTTTCTGATGAGAAGTCTGCTGTGAGTCTAATTGGAGATCCTCTGAGAGTAATCTGACGTTTCTCTCTTGCACCTTTTAGAATCTTTTCTTTATGTTTCACTGTGGTGAGTTTGATTACAATGTGTCGTGGTGAGGATCTCTTTTGGTCATGTTTATTAGGGGTTCTATAAGCTTCCTGTACTAAGATGCCTCTGTCCTTCTCCAAACCTGGGAAATTTTCTGCTAGTATCTCACTGAAAATGCCTTCTAATCCTTTCTTCCTCTCCATGCCTTCAGGAACTCCTAGAACCTGAATATTAGGTTTTTTAATAGTATCCTGTAGGTTCCCGACAATATTTTTTAGATTTCTAATTTCTTCTTCTTTTCTTTGTTTTGCCTGTTTCCTTTCCTGTTCTCTGTCTTCTAAGTCTGATATTCTCTCTTCTGCTTCAACCATTCTGTTTTTAAGGCTCTCTAATGTGTTTGTCATTTGATCTATTGAGTTCTTCATTTCATTGTGGTTTTTTGTCACTATCAGAGTTTCATGTTCTACTAGTTGTTTCATTTCATTTTGATTCCTCCTTAATATTTCATTTTCACGAGAGAGATTTTCTATCTTGTCCATTAAGGATTTCTGTAGTTCAAGAATTTGTTTTTGAGAACTTCTTAATGTTCTTATCAATTTTTTGAGATCCACTTCTTGCATTTCTTCGATCTCATCATCTTCATAATCTTGAATTGGGGTGTCTTTTTCATTTGGGGGCGTCATAGTGTCTTCCTTGTTCTTGTTACCTCGGTTTTTGCGTTTGTTGTTTGGCATGTTGGAGATATTTGGTTTCTTCACTGTGGTGTTTTTTCTTGTTACACTATGGCTCTATATTAAGTGGACTGTCTGCTTTCAGTGGAGCCTTAGAGGCTTGAGATGAGTGTGGACTGAGAGCTGTGTTTGGTTCCTCAGGGTTGAGGGTGTGTCAAAGATGACACTCCCAGGTTAGGTGTGGTAAATCTCTCTTTTTTTTTTTTTTTTTTTGATTCAAAAGGGAAGTAATTCCGCACAGCTGAACGTAATTGGAGGTAGTTAGGCAAATGATATACCCACAGGAGCCAGAGATCGGAAGCTCTTTCCCAAGTACCACACAGGGAATCTGTGCTGCCCTCAGTGTGGGCTCCAATTCTCCTGCAGTCTCCTACTGGATTGCCAAGTTAGATCCTAATCTCCTGTTATTTCACCCCTCCCCCCAGAGTCAGGTTTTTCTGCTAGGCTCAGGGCTGGTACAGACCTGAGGTCGCCCTGCTTATGACGTATGTCCAAAATGGCGCTTGCTCTGTCTTGCTCGCCTTTGAGGGGTGAGCGGAGAGAGAGAAACTCGTTTTCGTATAGGTCACTTTTTTTTTTTTTCCTCTCTCTCTTCTAGTTAGCCTGGTGAACTTTTCCCCACGAAGTTTCAAGCCTCGTTCCCTCTAGCCTCCTCTTTCCGCTTGCCCGCTGGTGTCTCGGGCTATTGAGGTTCGGCTCACCTTGCGTTCCAGCGCTGGTGTGTTGAGTCTGCCGCTGGTGTCCCGAACTTGGGCTCCCACGCTCTCCACACAGGTCCACTGTGAATCACTAGTTCCGGAAGAGTTTCCTCTGCTGTTTCTTCCCCTACTCTTCCTTGACCCTGCAGTATCTCCACTTTTATTAACCTGTGTGTCTTGCTGAACTATCAATGTGCTCCCTTCTTATTCCACCATCTTGCCGCTCCTCTCTCAATCCAAGAAATGAGATTTTAAGGCAAAAAGCATTACCAAAATAGGGTCACTGGATACAATAAAAGGATCAAATTACCGGGAACAAGAAATTAGAAACAAATCCCACAGATATAAAGAGAGATTTTAACATCCATTTCCCAGGGATCTGAAGAGCAGGTGAAAAGATAAAATCAGGCTGAGCAGGTAAGGTGCCTGCATCCCGTGTCAGAGTGCCTGAGTTTAAGTCCCGGCTCTGCTCCCAATCCCAGCTTCTGCGCCTGTGCACCCTGGAAGCAGCTGCAATGGCTGAAGCAGCTGAGCCCCTGTCACCCACCAGGAAACCTGGTTGAAGCTTCCACCCAGGAACTGGCACGGTGGTGTAGCAGGTGAAGCCATCACCTGCAGTGCTGGCATCCCATACGGGTGCCGATTCAAGTCTCTGCTGCTCCATTCTCAATCCAGCTCTCTGCTTGGCCTGGGAAAGCAGTAGAAGATGGACCAAGTCTTTGGGTCCCTGAACCCGCGTGGGAGACCTGGAAGGAGCTCCCGGCTCCTGGCTTCAGATTGGCCCAGCTCTGGCCGTTGTAGCTAATTGGTGGGTAAACCAGCAGATGGAAGACCTCTCTCTCTCTCTCTCTCTGTAACTCTTCATTTCCAATGAATAAATAAATCTTTAAAGAAAAAAAAAAGTTTCCACCCAGCTGTCAGTTTCAACCCAGCTAATCCCAGCTGTTGTGGAAATTTGGGGAATAAACTAAAGGATAGGAGTTCTCTGTCTGCCTGTCTGTCTCTCAAATAAATATTTTTAAAAAATAATTAAAATCAAAGATATAGAAAATTTGAACAAAACAGTATTCTTGATTCAATAGAGTGCACCACCTAAAAACTGCAGAGAATTTATTATTTATTTGAAAGAGTTACAGAGAGAAAGGGAGAAACATAGGAGAAGGAGAGAGAGGAGAGAGAGCGAGCCTCCATCCACTGATTCGCTTCCCAGATGGCTGCAGTGGCTAGAAGCCAGGAGCTTCTTCCAGGTCTCCCATGTGGGTAACAGGGGCCTGAACACTTGGGCCATCCTCCACTGGTTTTCCCAGACCATTAACAGGGAGCTGGATCAGAAGTGGAGCAGCTGGGATACAAGCTGGCACTCATCTGTGATGCTGGCATCGCAGGTAGCAGCTTTACCCACTATGCCACGATACCAGCCCAGTATACATTCTTTTAAACATTATGTTCGTTAAAATGTTTATTAGCCAATGTTGGGCCATAAAGTAAATCTAAATGAAATTTTTTTTAATTTATTTTTTTTAAAGAGTTACAGAGAGGCAGAGGCAGAGAGAAAGAGAGAGAGAGAGATCCATTCATCCTCTGGGTCACTCCTCAAATGGCTGCAAAGGCTGGAGCTGGATTGATCCAAAGCCAGGACCCAGGAGCTTCTTCCAGGTCTCCCACATGGGTGCAGGGGCCCAAGGACTTGGGCCATCTTCCACTGCTTTCTCAGGCGATAACAGAGAGCTGGATCAGAAGTGGAGCAGCTAGGTCTCGAACTGGTGCCAATATGGAATTCTGGCACTGCAGGTGGCAGCTTTACCAGCTACGCCACCAGCCCCTAAACAAATTTAAAAGTAGTACCATACCTATTGCATTGTTTGACCACAGTGGGATTAAATAATAAATACTTACAGAAAAGATAATTATGAAAAGTTCATATTTGGAGATTAAGAAACATATTCATGAATCAATTAGAATATAAGGAAAATTTGAAATATTTAAGATGATAAAACCATTGCATATTAAAAATGATGGTTAGGCATTTGATAGAGCGATGAAAATGCAGTTTGGGGCACCCACGCCCCATATCACAGTGCCTCGTTTGAGTCCTGGCTCCTCTGCTTCCGATCCAGCTTCCTGCTGATGCGCTACCTGAAAGGCAGCAGATGATGGCTCAAGTAGTTGGATCTCTGCTCATGTAGTTGAGTTCTGGGTGCCTGGCTTCAACCTGGCCCAGCCCTGATGTTTTGGACATTTGAGGCATGAACCAACAGATGTAAGATCTCTTTCTGGTCTCCGTCTCTGCCTTTCAAATAAAAAAAATTCATCTAGGGCACAGGGTGGTACTGTGGGTTAATCTGCATCCTATATAGGAGTGTCAGTTCAAATCCTGGATACTCTGCTTCCAATCCAGCTCCCTGCTAACGCTCCTGGGAGGGCAGCAGATGGTGACCCTAGTGTTTGGGCCCATAGGATCCCAGTAGTAGACCTGGATAGCGCTCCTGGCTCCTGGCTTCAGCCTGGCCTAGACCTGGCTGTTGGGCCATTTGTGTGTGTGTGTGTGTGTGTGTGTGTTTGTCTCTCTGCATCTCAAATTAAAAAAAGAATAAAATTCTTGAACAATGAGATTTGATGAGCTCATGGGTTGGTGACTGCATCCACGTGCTAGGAGGATGCACCTTCCCAACTCCTCAGGGACAGAAACTCTTGCACTTGGAAGCCTTACAGACTTTACCCTTGGTTCCTCCTCATTGGCTGTTTATCTCTTGCCTTTGTAACATCCTTTATAATAAATTGATAAATATAAGTCAAGTGTTTCTCCGAGTTCTGTGAGCTACTCTAGCAAATTAATGAACACATATCCTATACCTACATATCAATGATAAAGTTTAATTTATAAATTAGGCACATTTACAGTTTATAAGTTAGGGCTGGCACTGTGGCATAGCAGGTTAAGCCACCGCCTGCATTACCAGCATCCCATATGAACAGTGGTTTGAGTCCCGGCTGCTCTACTTCCTATCCAGCACCTGGGAAAGCAGCAGAGGATGGGCCAAGTCCTTGGATCCCTGCACTCATCTGGGGGACCAGGAAAAAGCTCCTGGCCTCAGATTGGCCCCGGGCCTGGCTATTGCAGCCATTTGGGGGAGTGAACCAATGGATGGAAGATTTTCTCTCTCTCCTGCTCTCTCCCTCTCTCTCCCCCCTTCTCTATCTAACCCTGACTTTCAAATAAATAAAAATTTTAGAAAAGAGAACAACAGTAATAATAGCTATCCTGTAAAAAAAGCTATGTGAATGTGAGATCTCTCTCAAAACACCTTACTGTACTTTACTCACCCTTCTTTTTCTTGGGATGCTGTGAGAAAACACAGGAAGCACACCCTGCTTCTCTTTGGCATACTCAAATTGCCAGCAGCTGACTCGTGTGACATATGGAGCCAGATGGTGCCCAGTTTAAAACTTGCAAATTGTTTATCTCCAGAAGTTTCCATTTAGTATTTTCTGACCATGGGTGACCATGGGTAACTGAAACCACAGAAAGCAAACTATGAAGGCAGGTATTTGGCCTAGATTAAGCCACAGATTAGGATGCCCAAATCTCGTGTCACATTACTTGGGTTCAGTTCCTGGTTCCAGTTCTTCATTTCAGTTTCTTGCTAATGCAAATCTAGAAGGCAGTGGTGATAGCTCAAGTAGCTGGGTTCTTGCCACTCACCTGAGAGACTTGGATTGAGTTCTGGTTTCTGGGCTTCAGCTCTAGCTGGGAGCCATTGTGGGCATTTGAGGGGTAGACCAGCAGATAGATCCATCCATCTTCCCTTTCTCCCTCCCTCCTTTTCTCCCTCCCTCCTTCCCTCCCTCTCTTCCTCTCTTTCTCTCTCTTTCTCTCTCTGTCTCATCTATATATATCTGTCTCCCTCAAGTAAATAATAATAATAAGAGTTTTTCTCTTAAAACTGTAGATAAGGGGAGACCACTGTACGCCATCGAGAAAACGAAAGGACAGTACAAACGTTGGTTGAGGGTGGCGGAGCAAGCCCACCGGCAGAGCAAGAGATGCTGACGTTGGTAGCCAATTAAGGCCCAGAGGTGTGTGGCGAAGGCACCGATAGTACAGCTCCACAGTCCCAGACTCAGGTGAGTCCCAGTTTTCTAGCTTGAGTTGCCCCAGAAAGCATAGCCTGAGGCATTATGCATTAAGAAGGGCAGTTCCAAGAAACAGGAGTAAGGAAAAGCAGAAGAGAGAAACAATATGAAACTGCATTGTGGAATTGGCCCTGAACAGATGCCAATGAGTGCTCCATCTCTCAGGATAGTACTTAAGTAACCTTTAAAAAAAGCAACAGAAAACAAAAACCATGATGTTTGCACCTGAAGACTCAAAACAGCACCTAAACACATTTCTTAATGATTAGATTTCCCTCATGGGCGGTTGATGTCTGTAATGTAGGACTCTCCGACCTCATTCATAACTCAGATTCCCTTTAATCAAACTCCAACTCATAATTGGTGGTAATGGATAGCAAGGAGAACTGAAATCCACAGAATAATAGCTACCATTTAGTAAGCACAAGGCAGTTTTATATAATGTGTAAGCCTCACAAAGTAGCTTTTGTTCTACCAATTTTATTTATGCCAAAACTGAGATGCAGCTCACTTCAAAAAAAAACTTGGCCAAGGTCACAGACCTAGTAAATAGCAGATCAGGTTTCACCCTTTTTTTTTTTTTTTTTTTTTTTTACTCCAAGGACAATGCTTTTTCTATCATGCCTTCATGCCTCTTAGGAAAAAGGATTGAGGTTCCTAAATCTCTTTTAGACAATAATTAAAATTTTTTATTTGCTTAAATAGGCCATACAAACACATGGTTCAAAATTCAAACCATAAAAGAGTGTCCAGTGAATACTCTGTTTACCCCGCCCACTAGGCACCCAATTGCTTTTTTCAGGGTGAACTAATTACCAGGTTCTTGTTTATCTTTCCAAAAATGTTTATGCTAAATATAAATATTACTTTCCCCTTTCAACAGAAATATACAAACACATTATTCTTACCATGCTTTTTTTTTTTAGTGAACAATATATCTTTTAGTGAACCATTTTTTTTTTTAGTGAACAATATTTGGAGAATTCATTACCATATGCTTGTATACAGCTTGGCCAACATTTTGATATTTTCTTATTACTAAAACTTTTATTTCTAAAGAGTACAAATTGCATTAAAATTTATTTGCCCTTTCCACTGCCCTACTTATTCATGGTTGAAAGAATAAAGAAGAACACAGTGAGAATCAGGCAACAGGAAGGGGATGGAGAAACATGAGCTAACCACGAGGCCAACAGCAGTCCCTCATCAGTTTAGGCTTACTGTGGCCCTGGCTCACCTCTAATCTCAGGGCTGTCTTGGGAAACACCTGCTGATCCTCTTCCCTCCCAGTTGATCATTTGCATGAGTGTAATGTGAGTGCCTATTTGTCCTATCAGCAGGTTGGGCCTTCTGGCCCCAAAATGCGAAGACAGTGTTATGAAAACAGATGGAAAAACCAAACCTTGTTCTTCTCCAGATTCCAAGCCCCAGAGTCTCTATCACACGGTACAGCACTCAGTTGCACTTAGTCTAATGCTTCTCATCGGTTGCTTCTTGTGTGTGGGAAATGACTATGTAACATCCCATGGGAAGAGCCTGCACCTTCCAGCATGGTGCTCAGCCATGGTTGGTGCGTGTGAGTAAGTCCCAAGGGGCAGAAGGTTAAGCTGGTGATCCTGTTCATCCCTCCTGCATTGGCAGGAGGCAAAGATAATTGGTGGGAAGTGTGGAGAGATGAGGACAGACATAGACGGAATCAGAGGAAGCTTTCTCAGCTTCCAAGGTTCTGGAAAATGAGCATTACGAAAAGAACTATATAGATTTCAAGATCAACTTATCTTTTAATTCCATTTCTCCTGAACTTTTTGAAGCTTCCTCATATGTCCCCGTGAACCCACATTCCCATAGCAACACATCCTTGGGGAGAAGATGGAAAAAGCTCCCTGGGTGATTCTTCCTCCGTCTTCATACCCAATCCATAATTATAGCTCAGAGAAAGGAGAGATGCAAAGACAAGAGTGAACATCAAATAGCCACTTGCTATATAAATTATTAAACATTTTTTAAAGGAAAGAAGATAGGTGTTCCTTTTTCTTTTGTTCTGTCCTTTGTGCTTCTTTGCCGTGGTCATAGCACAAAGGGTGAAATGTACCTGTGAAAGCAGCCTGTACATGTCACATCTGAGGCTCAAGTGGCCTATTTTTGTGTGCCCCAGGAGTTCTATTGATTTGAAGTTGTTTTATCTTCTTTGCCCATCTTCCTGCAAAATTTCCTTAGAGATGTCCTGCCTCCATCATATTCATGTCCACTAATAGATATACTAACACGTCCTAGTTCAGTAGGTCTTCAACTTTTTAATGATTCATTTTAAAAACTATTTATTGATTTACTTTATTTGAAAGGCAGAGAGAGGAAGGCAGAGAGACAGAGAGCAGGTGCACTCCCCCAAATGCTCACTACAGCTAGGGCAAGACCACAGCAAAGCCAGGACCCAGAAACTCAATCTGAATCTCCCACACAAGTGGCAAGAACTCAACTACTGGGGCCATCACCTGCTGCCTCCCTGTGCGTGCAATAGCAAGAAGCTGGAGTCAGGAGCAGAGCCAGGACTCAGACCCAGGCGCTCCAATATGGGCTGCAGATGTCTTAAATGCTGTGGCGAAGACTGCCCAGTTCTCAAACAAGCATCAGATTCATCTGGAAGGATTGCTAAAACCCAGACCTCTAGAATTCAGTGTATGATGTGAGAGGGTTAAAAAAATAACTAAAACTTTCCATCTTTATCGATACTAGCAACTTCATGAAAATTGGTAACACAAAGTGACTGAAAATTGCTCTTGTAGATAGTTGTGTGCTGGCTTGGGGAAGGCACTGGCAGGAATTTCTTCAAATTCAGGCTCACGTTATTTTTCCTTATAAAGAATCAGAAATGGTGCTGGCGTCATGGTGTAGTGAGAAAAGCTGCTGCCTGTGATGCTGGCATTCCATTTGGGCACCGATTTGAATCCCAGCTGCTCCACTTCTGATCAAGCTCCCTACTAATGCGCCTGAGAAAGCAGAGAAAGATGACCCAAGTGCTTGGGCCCCTGCCACCCTCGTGGGAGACCCAGAAGAAGCTCCTGGTTCCTGGTTTCAGCCTGGCCCAGCAGCCATTTGGGAAGCGAACCAGCAGATTGGAAGATCTCTTTCTCTTTCTGTCTCCCCACCCCTCTGTAACTGCCTTTCAAATAAATAAATAAATAATTTAAAAAACACTTTGCTAAAATCTAAAATATGACTAAAATGTGTAATTTTTAAGAATTTGAAAGGTGTCATGCAAGCAGTTGTAAGTCTGAGCAAGGTGAGTGACTCCTTGCTCACTACAGGAGCTGCGAGTTGACTTGGACAATTGCTTATTTAGAGATTCAGCTGTGAACCGGAAGGCAGCACAGTTCTTTTCTCTAGAAGATCATTGCATCTGTCAGGCGTTCAGGCCAGCAGTTAAGACACCCGTGCCCCACGTCGCAGATCTTGGGCTCAGCTCCTCCTCTGGCTCCTGGCTCCAGCTTCCTGCTAATGTGTTCACTGGGAGGCAGTGATGATGGCTCAATAAGTGGGTTTCAGCCACTCTTGTGGAAGACCTGGATTGTGTCCTTGGCTCCTGGCTCTGGCTCTGGCCATTCTAGACATTTGGGAGATGAACCAGCGGATGAGAACTCTTTATTTATTTAACATTATTTTATTTTTTTGAAAGGCAGAGTTACATAGAGAGAAAGGGAGAGACAGAGGGAGATCTTCCATCCACTGGTTCACTCCCCAAATGGCTGCAATGGCAGGGGCTGAGCCAGGCCAAAGCCAGGAGCCAGGAGCTGCTTCTGGGTCTTCCACGTGGGTGCAGGGGCCCAAGGACTTGGACCATCTTCTGCTGCTTTCCCATGCCATAGCAGAGAGCTTGTTGGGAAATGGAGCATCCAGGTCTCAAACCAGCACCCATATGGATTGCCAGTGTTGCAGGTGGCAGCTTTTTCCCACGAAGCCACAATGCTGGCCCCTGGCTGGGAACTCTTCCCTGTTTTTCTTGGAATGGGTCTTACAGTGCAGAAGGTTAAGCTGCAACTTGGAATGCTCGCATCCCATTTCAAAGCACCTGGAATTCAGTCCTGCCTCTGCTTCCAATCTAGCTCCTTGCTAATGCACACCCTGGGAGGCAGCTGACGACAGCACAAGCACTTGATCCCTGTCCCCAGTGTGGGAGAACAGAGGTCCTGGCTCCTGACTTCAACTTGGCCCAGCCCTGACTGTTACAGCTATTTGAGGAGTAAACCAGCACATGGAAGATGTCTCTCTCTGTCAGTCTGCCTTTCAAATAAAAAAAATAAATAAACCTTTAAAAAGATTGCTGTAGTTGGGGCTGGCGCTGTGGTGTAGTGGGTGGGGCTGCCGCCTGCAGTGCTGCATCCCATATGGGTGTTGGTTCAAGTACCAGCTGTTCCACTTCCCATCCAGCTCTCTGATGTGGCCTGGAAAAGCAGTAGAAGATGGCTCAAGTCCTTGGGCCCCTGCACCCACGTGGGAGACCCGGAAGTAGCTCCTGGCTCCTGGCTTTGGATGGTTGCAGCTCCGGCCGTTGTGGCCATCTGGGGAGTAAACCAGCGGATGGAAGACCTCTCTCTCCCTCTCTCTCTCTCTCTCTCTCCCTCTCTCTCTCTCTCTCCAGCTCTGCCTTTCAAATAAATAAATCAGTCTTCTTTAAAAAAGATTGCTGTAGTTAAAATTTAAAATGGAAACTGGATCACTTGAAACTCTTCACTTACACATCAGAAATCGCAACAGTCCTGGTAAAAATCCTTATCCTCAGACGTCTTTCCTTCCGGAGACGGTCCTCTGACCGTGAGAAGCAGGTACACCTCATCACTGCTCTCCCTAGCAGGTGTCGCAGGGATGACTCCTGCTGGACTCCGCAGACTGTCACTGCAGTGCCCAGAAAAGCCGGGCAGTGTGCACGAGTGGCTCCCGCGGTGTAGACTACCACGAGCTGGTTCTTCAGCATCGCGTTTGTGCTGTGGTGTTCCCGCTAGATGGCAGAGCACAGCTCCGTGCCCTGTTCTGTGACTGCGAACACCAGGGTGTTCAGAGGGAAGTCCTTTGTCACCACTCCACCCAGCAACCAAAACTTATCTCAGATCTCCCTGTGGAGGAGAGCGCTTGGCACAGCAGGGGGTAAAGGTAGGTTAAGTCTCCACTTGGAACAGCCATATCCCATATTGGAGTGTTTGGCCGGAGAGCAGGCTCCTCCACTTCTGATTCAACTTCCTGCTAATGCACACCCTGGGAGGGGGCGTGCATTCATTGTGTACACAAGTCGCAAGTCGTTCAGTCCCTGCCACCCACGTGGGAGATGGGATTGAGTCCCAAGCTTCTGGTTTCAGCCTGCCCAGTCCTAGCTCTTGTAGGCATTTGGGGAATAAAACCTGTGGATAGAAGAATCTCTCTTTATCTTTCTCTCTGCCTCTCTAATGAAATGAAAACGAGTATTTTTAAAAATACATTCTTGGGGGCCGGCGCCGTGGCTCACTAGGCTAATCCTCCGCCTTGCCGCGCCGGCACACCAGATTCTAGTCCCGGTTGGGGCACCGGATTCTGTCCCGGTTGCCCCTCTTCCAGGCCAGCTCTCTGCTGTGGCCAGGGAGTGCAGTGGAGGGTGGCCCAAGTGCTTGGGCCCTGCACCCCATGGGAGACCAGGAGAAGCACCTGGCTTTTGCCATCGGATCAGCGCGGTGCGCAGGTTGCAGCGCTCCAACCGCAGCGGCCATTGGAGGGTGAACCAACGGCAAAGGAAGACCTTTCTCTCTGTCTCTCTCTCACTGTCCACTCTGCCTGTAAAAAAAAAAAAAAAAAAAAAAAAAAAAAAAAAAAAAAATTCTTGGGGGGCCAGTGCTGTGGTGCAGTGGGTTAACGCCCTGGCCTGAAGTGCTAGCATCCCATATGGGCGCCAGTTCAAGACCCGGCTGCTCCACTTCCTGTCCAGCTCTCTGCTATGGTCCAGGAAAGCAGCAGAGGATGGCCCAAGTCCTTGGGCCCCTGCACCCATGTGGGAGACCGGGAGGAATCTCCTGGCTTCGGATCGGCACAGTTCCGGCCGTTGCAGCCATCTGGAGAGTGAACCAGCAGATGGAAGACCTCTCTCTCTCTCTCTCTGCCTCTCCTCTCTCTGTGTAACTCTGACTTTCAAATAAATAGATCTTTAAAAAATACATTCTTGTGAAAATAAGCATGGCCTGTGTAACTTGGGACAAATACTAAATGCCCAACCAACGAGAGCTTCAGAGACAACACAACCCTCTGTGATGTGTGCATTTTGATTAGGTCCCGAGTTGTTGCTGTTTTTCATCACAGCTATGAAGGACGTCCCTGAGAGAATTACAGAATTTGGATTGGAGCTGCATACTAGTAATTAGAGCATTTAAAAACTTTTTTATTACAGGTGACAATGGCCTTGGGGTAATAAGGGAGACTATCTTTGTCCTTGAGTGCTGTTCAAGGAAGTCTTTAGGGACTGTGTCCTGACGTCAACCATTTACTTTTATCTTTTAAAATTTTTCTATTGTTTTCTTTATTATTCTTATATGTTTTATTAGCCATTTACTTTTAATGGTACAGAAATGAAAAAAGAACGAAAAATAAGAACAATAAAGGAGAATGTTGATAATAGTTAAATGTAGATTGTATGTTTAAGGGTGCTCATTGTTCTTTCAACTTTTCTAGATGTTTGAAAAATTTCTGAATAAAAAGGAAAAAATGTAGTTATTTCTTCCTTCCCTGTTAGAAACAAGTTATGATTATGTAATTCCCCAAAGAGAATCTGTTCCCAAATATGAATTGGAAGCTGGAGATCATACAAATTTTAGAAATTTTCAGAAGAGATTGTGTTGTTTTTCTTTTGAATCTAAGTTGCATCACTCAGGAGCAAACTCCGGTCTGAGGCAACACTGTTGGTGAACTTTGTCATACGATTATCGAGTGCTTGTTTGCCTGAGCTCCGTTTTACCGGCACAGTCCCCTTTGCCAGAGGAAGTGGATCTTCCTAGTTCCCAGAAAGGCACTGCCACGCAGATGGCCTGCATAAATGTTGACAGCACTGCACAGCTGGGGGTGGGGAGCCAGGTCCAAGGCAACCACAAGAGGCAGTTGCACCTGGAGAGTTTACAGTCTAATCAGAAAGCGAAACACGGTGAAGCTGAAGAGCACAGAACAATCTAGAAACTACAGATTGAAACAGTACAGTTCTAGAAGGGGTTAGAAGGAGAGGGAGGCTGTCAGGAACATAGGTGTATGAACAAAGCTGCTGCAAAGACCGCGTAGGTCGGGCATTTCTCCAAGTCCAAGTTGATTCAGGTGCCCCGCCTGGAATCTTCTGTTGCTGACCACGCTTCAGTTAGGGCATTGTTTCCCTGCAGCTGAAGCCCGGGAGCAACCGTGGGCACCCAGGTGTGGAGGAACTGTTTCTGTGACTGCTTCCACCAGGTGCACAAAGCCCCAAGGGTGAAGAAAGCATCAAAGATGCCCAATAAATGCTGAATGTCCACCACGTCGCAGTCTTAGGCAAGTGTGACACCTGTGGTTCCTCACTGCCGGATCTAAGGTGGTGATGCTTATTTTCTTAAAGATGCCAGAGAAAGTGGTTGATCCCCTAAAAAGTCATGGTTGGAAAAAAATGATCTAGATTCATATAAGAATCAAGAATTCTTGCAGCTACTGTGACAGATTTATTGAAAATTTTTTCCCATATGGTGGCAATTCTTTTAAATTTTTATTTTTCAAGGTTTTTTCCTTGTTGCTTTTAGTTACTATGTCTTCTTTTAAAGACTATTTATTTATTTATTTATTTGAAGGGCTGAGTTGCAGAGTTAGAGGCAGAGAGAGAGAGAGGTCTTCCATCCACTGGTTCACTCCCCAGATGGCTGCAACAGCCAGAGCTGCACTGATCCAAAGCCTTGAACCAGGAACTTCTTCCAGGTCTCCCACACGGGTACAGGTGCACAAGGACTTGGGCCATCTTCTACTGCTTTCCCAGGCCATAGCAGAGAGCGGGATTGGAAATGGAGCAGCCAGGACTCAAGCCGGCACCCATATGGGATACTGGCATTGTAGGCCAATGGCTTTACCTGCTACTCCACAGCGCCGCCCCAATTTTTTCAAATATAAAATATATTGATACACTACCATTTTTAAAAAAGATTTATTTTATTTGAAAGGCAAAGTTACACACACACACACACAGAGAGAGAGAGAGAGAAAGAGAGAGAGAGAATCTTCCATCCACTAGTTCACTCCCCAAATGGCTGCAATGGTTGGAGCTGACCCAGGTTGAAGCTGGGAGCCAGGAACTTCTCCTAGGTCTCCCAAATGAGTATAGAGGTCCAAGCACTTGGACCATCCTCCACTGCTTTCCCAGGTGCATTAGCAGGAAGCTGGATCAGAAGTGAAGCAGCCATATGGGCCCATATAAGCTAGATTGGAAGTGGAGCATCTGGGACTCATGCTGGTACCCATATGGGATGCAGGCACTGGATGCCATGGCTTTACCCACTACACCATGGCGCTGGCCCCTACTAGTATAGTTTTAATGATCTGTGAGTACTTTAAAATTTATTTTATATGAGTGAAATGTTCATTATCCATTCAATTATTGTTTATAGCCGCTGTCCATATTCCCCTAAACTAGGGTCTTTTTGCTTTTTACTTGTTGAACTTCTTATTAAATGAAGTATTAAGCCTTTTTACTGTAATGTGAGTTTGAAATATGTTATCTCAAAAACTAAAAAAAGGGACAGAAAGAGGTAAAGAGGGAAGAAGGCTGGGAGGGAGAGAAGGGAATGGGAGGGAGGAAGGGGGAGAGGGAGGAAGGGAATATCATTATGTTCTTAGAATTGTATCTACGGGTCTAGCGCTGTGGCGCAGCGGGTTAATGCCCTGGCCTGAAGCGCTGGCATCCCATATGGGCGTCGGTTCTAGTCCCGGCTGCTCCTCTTCCAATCCAGCTCTTTGCTACGGCCTGGGAAAGCAATGGAAGATGGCCCAAGTCCTTGGGCCCTGCACCCTCATGAGAAGACCAGGAAGAAGCACCTGGCTCCTGGCTTTGGATGGGCGCAGCTCCGGCTGTTGTGGTAATCTGAGGAGTAAACCAGCAGATGGAAGACCTCTCTCTCTGTCTCTACCTCTCACTGTAACTCTGTCTTTCACACAAATAAATAAATCTTTTTTAAAAAAATTGTATCTACAAGTCACATTGATACTGTTAAAAATTAATTAAAATTCAAAAATATTAAAAATTTAGGCCAGCGCCGTGGCTCACTAGGCTAATCCTCCGCCTTGCGGCGCTGGCACACTGGGTTCTAGTCCCGGTCAGGGCACCGATCCTGTCCCGGTTGCCCTTCTTCCAGGCCAGCTCTCTGCTGTGGCCAGGGAGTGCAGTAGAGGATGGCCCAAGTGCTTGGGCCCTGCACCCCATGGGAGACCAGGAGAAGCACCTGGCTCCTGCCATCTGAACAGCGTGGTGCGCCAGCCGCAGCGAGCCGGCCGCAGCGGCCATTGGAGGGTGAACCAACGGCAAAAAGGAAGACCTTTCTCTCTGTCTCTCTCTCACTGTCCACTCTGCCTGTCAAAAAAAATTAAAAATTTAAAGAATAAAAATACATATATTAAATCTCCCTCCCCAATAAAACGTATTGATTTCCTATTTTGGTTGTAAGACTGAAGAATCCTTGAGTGAAAAATGTATAGAAGTATTTCGTTTTACCTCTAGATGGTGCTGTGCGTTATTTTTTGTAACTACAAGTTGCCTAGTTCTTAAATTGGAAAGGTTCTTCAAGATTATCCAATTTATTTTACAGATGAACAAGTTAAGACTTGTTGAAGTTTTGTTTTATTTAAGATAAAAACTCTTGTTTGTGGTAGGGCCAGTACTAACGCCTCTTTTTTAAATTTGACAAGGAAGGAGACAGAGCGAGAACTCCCATCTGCTAGTTCACTCTCCAAGTGCCTGCAACGGCAGGGGCTGAGCCAGGGCTGAAGCCAGGAGCTACAGGATGTGGTCCAGGTCTGCCTCGTTGGTGGCAGGGACCCAAGGACATTAGCCATTACCTGCTGCCTCCCAGCGTGTGCACCGGCAGGAGGCTATGGGCAGGAGCCAGATTGGGACTCAAACCCAGATACTCTGATGTGGAACTCTGAAAATTAATTTGACAGATGCTATTGAGAACCTTAAATTGTCCAAACCCTGACCTACTAGTTGAGCTTCTAGTCACTTGTGTGTTGGAAATAAGCAGAAATATGAGTAATGCTTTATATATAAAGCTACAGTGACATATATTATTTGTAAATAAGACAATCATTACTTAAATTAGCTTAAGGATATGACATATTACAGGCAATTACAAACTTCTTGCCGATACTTGTAAATGATGTAGGAAATAATCAATATAAGAGGCTAAAATTTGTAAATGTGGTATTGAGTTATATTAAAAAAATTACTGTACTTTGATGAATCTCCCAGGATATACATTGTCCAATTTTCCACTTCAAAGTTTTCCTTTCTTCCTTCTGTGTATTATTTGACTCAATGTTTTAAAATGCAATTTGCATCAAGTTTTCTAACTAATACAAAGTTCACACACCCAAATGTCTTGTTAGTGGCTTCTTACTTCATCCTAAAATTGGTTACTGGGATGATCCTCAGTTTAAGTGAAATACAGTCTTGCTGGCTGTCATACTCAGGGGGTGTTAGCTCGTGTGAAGCTTCCTTTCTAACCTCAGATCATCTTACTGGTGCAGCTCACAGAGAGCAGATTCAGTGTATGCAGTGAGAAAGATCCAGATTTAGACTTCAGTTTTTGTCCTGGGGATTGGTTAGAAAAACAGTCAAGAATGATCATTTAACATTCCAGCTCGCACTATTTATGTGTATGATGTATGGAAAATTATTTATCCTGTTTCTTTGCCCATAAAATTAAGATGGTAGCCCAGGTGGCCTGCGATGCGTGGTCTAGGAGAGGGGCACAGTATTTGAAATTGTGTTGGCATTGGAAAAGCTGGGTCACATGGCTCCCATACCTGATTTGGAAATGCTCTTTTGCATAGTGTCCCTTTATAGCAGTCCACAGAGGGAGCCCTCTAGGCCCTTGCTTCCCAAGCTCGCTTCTAGATCCTGCAGTCCAGAGGTCATTATTTGCTTCCATTTTCTTAGTGCGATGGTCTAAATGTTTATGTTCCCCAAAAATGTACATTTTGACATCCTGATGCCTAAAGTGATAGCATGAAGAGGGCAAGAACCCTAGTGAATGACATTAGTGCTCTTACAGAAGGAACCCAGAGAGCACACTTGTCCCCTCCCCCTATGTGAGAAGACAACGAGGCACCAGCTATGAGTTGACATGGGCCCTCCTCCGCACTCTGTCGGCCAATGCTTTGATCTTAGATGTCCCAGCCTCCAGAACTGTGAGAAATAAACTTGTGTTACTCATAGGCTTCCCAGTTTATGGTGCTTTTGTTGTCGCTGCCCGAACAGACAATGCCACTCCACTACTCAGACTAAGCACTGCTTAAGCAGTAGAGCCGGGGGCATGGAACCTGCTACCAGCCCCTAAAAGCATGTCCCGTCTTAGCCACAGCCATAAACACGCCTGGAAGGGTGCCCAGTGCCCTTTATTTTCACTAGGAAATGTCAGCAGAAACTCTAGCGTCTAAATTCCTGAGTTCTCCTTAATTCTGCTCGGGGCCTGCCTTGAAGTAGACATAGCTGGCGACCGCAAGGAGCCATCAGACAGGTGCTTCATCTGGAAGTGCCCACCTCACTGCCCGTTAGTCCAGTGTGAACGTGCTTGACCTCGGCTCTTGAAAGCTACCACAAATTCTTTATAAAGTCGTCTCTCCAAAAAGTGGCAAGAAATCCAACTGAGGGGAAAAGGAACAGAGTAGAGCGCAAGTCCAAACGAAAACCTTACTGAGGCTACCACGAGACAGGAAGAAATAGATTTCACCAGCGGTGCGGGAGGTTAGACTGCCCCCTGGGACGCCTGCATCCCACATCTGAGAGCCTGGGATGTAGCCTTGCCTCTGCCTCTCTGCCGGCTTCCTCCTAACGTCCTGGGAGGCAGCAGAAGGTGATCCAATTACCAGGGTTCTTGCCAGGTGTGTGGGAAACTGATGGAGTGCGTGGCTTTAGCCTCTCCCAGCCCTGGCTGTGACAGGCATTTGAGAAGCAAACTAGAAGATGGAAGATTCTCTCTCTCTCTCTCTCTGACTTTCAAATAGAGAAAACTTTAAGAAAAAAAGAAATAGATTTCATGAAGATATCAAAGAGATATCTATATTCTCGTGTTCATTGCAGCACTATTCACAGTAGCTGAGAAAAGGAATCAACCTAGGTGTCCACCAACAGATCAGTGGATAAAGAAAATATCACTCACACACACACACACACACACAGGAATACTATGCAGTCATGAGAAAGGATGGAATCCTGTCTTTTACAGCAACATGGGCAGACCTGAAGATCATGTTAAGTGAAATAACCCAGGCACATAAAGATAAATATTGCAAGATTTCACTCATATGTGGACTCTTAAAAATCTGAACTCAAGGGCTGGTGCTGTAGCACAACAGGTTAAGCATCTACCTGCGATGCCAACATCCCGTATGGGCGCCAGTTCAAGACCCGGCTGCTCCACTTCCAATCCAGCTCCCTGCTAATGCACCTGGGAAAGCAATGGAGGATGGCTCAAATGCTTGGGCCCCTGCACCCACATTGGAGACTCAGAAGAAGCTCCTGGCTCCCAGCTTCGGCCTGGCCCAGCCCCAGCTGTTGCTATTGTAGTCATTTGGGGAGTGAACCAGTGTATGGAGGGCCTCTCTCTCTCTCTCTCATAAGTAAATAAATCTTTAAAAAAAAACTGAGCTCAGAAATGCAGAGGGCAGAATACTGGTTACCAGGGGCTGGGGAGGGTGAAAGAAGGCGCAGAGAGGAAGAGAATGGTTAACAGGTACAAACTCACACCTGACAAGAGGAGTAAGTTCCGGTGTTCTAGTACACAGAAGGGGGATTTTCGCCAGCAATGTCTCATCATTCAAACCAGCTGGAAGAGAGGATTTTGAATGTTCCCTACACAAAGAAATAACAAGACTTGACAGCATGACTAAATAGCATGAGTGGATCAATCTCCAGTGTACCCAAGTGCCGAAACATCACACTGTACCCCACAAAAGTACACAATTTATTACCTGTCCAAAAGACAACAACTTCAGTGTGTATTTTCTCTGACAGTTGCCAAGGGTATGACTTTTGAACACCACAGACGACACGTGAACATCCTCACAGTTCCTGCGTCTCTCTGTGCATGCCAGCGTTTTCAAGTGTCCTGTGCTCTGGTGTAAGTCACAAAGGCATCGCTCAGTTTGTTTGCATGTGCATGTTTGAGTGGCTGTTGAAAAACAGATTTTAGGTTCAGATTTGCTTTGTGACTGTTTCTAAAGTGATTTCTTTGGTCTGAGTCATATTCCATTTTTAGCCATCCGTGTGTTTATAGGCAAACTTCTTACATTTATCTCTGGATGCTTTGAATAACTACAAATAAAGGCATTAATAGTGAAATCACCTTTTAAACAAGAGATTGTAAAAATATGTTAAATATGGGAGAAATGGTCTATGCTTTGGCCTTGTAGACTGCAAATAGTGAACAGGCGTTATTTTCTCACAAAGTTCTTAGAGCTACTTAGAGGATATAAATATAGCAATGTGAGAAAGGCTTGTGATGCACGCATCAATAACCAGACCGCTGGTTCAAGTCCCGGCTCCTCCGCTTCTGATCTGGTTTCCTGCTAATGCACCAGAGAAGCAATCACCATGGTCCAAGTACTTCAGCCCCCCCCCCCCAATGTGGGGTGCCTAGCATAGAGTTCCCGGCTCCTGCCTTCAGCTAGGCCCAGCCCCAGTCATTGCAGCCTCTGTGAAGTGAACCAGTAGATGGAATCTCTCTCTCTGATCCTCTCTCTGTTGTGCTGCTTTTAAAATAAACAAGTAAATTATAATCTTTAAAAAACATAATGATGTTATAAGAGTATGATATAGATTTGTCATTTTAAACATAGCTTTTGAAAGTATTAATTAGTGAGAAGACAGAAGTCCATTCTGAGAAAACAGACTTCCAACAGCCCAGGTAGAAACTACAAAGTAATCTCTTTTCACTCAAGCTGGCCTAGGAAGGATTCTAACTTACATGACGTGTTTTTTTTTTTTTTTTGTTTATCTGATTCCTAAGCATTTTTAAGAATAAGTAAAAAGGGGCCGGCACTGTGGTGTAGTGGGTAAAGCCACCACCTGCTGTGCTGGCATCCCATAGGGGCACCAGTTCGAGTCTTAGCTGCTCCACTTCCAATCCGGCTCCCTGCTAATGTGCCTGGCAAGCAGTGGAATATGGCCCAAGCCTTTGGGCCCCTGCACCTGTGTGGGAGACCCTGAAAAAGCTCCAGCCTTCCGGCTTCAGATCAACCCAGTTCTGGCCATTGTGGCCATCTGCAGAGTGAACCAGCAGATGGAAGACCTCCTACCTCTGCCTTCTGTAACCCTGACTTTCAAATAAATCAATAAATCTTTAAAAAATATGTAAAAAGTATTCTCTGAAGTTTTATCCACTTATCCCTTTGTTCAAAAATTGATGTGTTGTTGGGGCCGACACTGTGGTGTAGCTTGTGAAGCCACTGCCTGCCGCATCTCACATGAGCGCCTGTTCCTTTCCTGGCTGTTCCACTTCCGATCCAGCTCTCTGCTATGGCCTGGGAAGGCAGTGGAGGATGGGGAGGATGGCCTAGGTTCTTGGGCCTCTGCACCCACGTGGGAGACCTGGAGGAAGCTCCTGGCTCCTGGCTTCGGATCAGCGCAGCTCCAGCCATTATGGCCATAGATGGAAGATTCTCTCTCTCTCTCTCTCTCTCTCTCTGCCTCTGTCTTTCTGTAGCTCTGCCTTTCGAATAAATAAATCTGTATTTGACTCCTTGTGCATCCTACAATTATGCTTGTGTTTGACGTTATAAAGCCAATAAGAAAGTATCAGTGGGAGGCAGAGACAGTTACAGAACCATGATCTCCAAACACGCTCGAGGTTCCAGGAGCTCACAAGGTGCAGAGCTCCTGTAAGACCCGCCCAGGGCAGGAACATCTGCCTGAGCGCTCCACCTGCCTTCACAATGGAGATGGGGCGAATGCAGGTGTGTGTGGTCAGCAGCTCCCTGGCAGGAGCCCTGGGTGCTGTCTGGAGGGCACCTGGCCCAGACTGAGAGCTCCATGGAAGCTGCTTAGAAAAGGATCCATCGGGGGTTAGAGGAAAATATGGACTAGGGAGCCTTCCAGGAAGGCTGAGCAAAGGTGTTTGCATAACTCATTCTGGAAGCAGCAGTGGCTCAGGAATACTGGGAAACAAACTGAGCTGGGGAAGTGATGGGGGAAGGGGTGGGCAGCGCTGGGTAAGCCGGGGATACTCAGAAGCAATGGTGAGTTATGCCTTGTGCTGTGGAACATTCTAGAACTTGCTGTGCATCAGTTCCTGTGATCCTCACTGGACTCAGTGAAGGAGTAACCATTCTTATCTCCATCAGAGGACAACGTGGTGGGGACATTAAAATCCGCCCGCCAGGTCTCTGATGCCGAGTCCCCAGTTCCTGTCGCTTTGAGTGCGAGCTGGACTCAGTGACTTGCTTCTGCTGAATGCGAGGCTTCAGGGTGACAGCACGTGACCCCTGAGGCCAGCTTACAGAGGTCTTTTGGTCTCCTGAAGACAATCACGCGGCTCAGCCTAGAGGCCCACATGGTAAGAAACGAAGCCCCTGCCACGCCCAGAGCCATCCAGGAACCAAGCCTCCTGGCACGTGCAGGGTCAGAGAGCTGTTAGGGGAAGATGATCTCATAACCCGGTCCAGCTCCTGGTGACAATAGCCCCAGCTTTGCCTGCTGCCTCCTGAGAGACCCTGGGCCACAGCTGTGAGCTGCTCTTAGATTCCTGACCCCCAGACCCTCGGAGCTAAGTGTTAGCTGCTTGTAGCCACAGAGTTAGGAGGTCATTTATTATGCGGCGTTAGTTAACCAATGCAGACACTGAGGCATGAACATGTTCACTTGTCCAAGGTCACGTAACCCATAAATTCCAAACCTGAAATCTGAACCCAAGCATTCAAACTCCGGAGTCCAGGCACGTAAACTCCATAGTCTCCTGCCTTGAGAATTGGGGGGTGGGAGGGAGGTAAAGGGGCAGGCTGTCTGGAGATCCAGCCCTGGAGTCACGGACACGCTGCCCCCCACCCCCAAACACACCTGCCCTCCTCCATGGGTCTGTTAGGACTGCATCCTGCCAGGGACAGGGAACCAGCACAAGCCCTTGGGTTGGCGTGGAGGCCTGAGTGGAAGGGGCTACAGCTGGAATTAGGAAGAACAGCACCACGTGATGGCAGGCGTCCAGACAACAGCAGCGAGGGCCTGGGCTAGAATGGGCGAGGCACGTTCAGGAAACACCTGGGAGGTGCGCTTAACAGGCTCCTGGTGGCTGCCTGCAGAGTTTGCGGTGCTGGGCTGTGAGAGAAAAGGGGGCGTAAGGGCAGGGGCCAGAAGGCTTCCAGAACCGGTTCTGGTGCAACAGCGGGGACAAAGGGGCTGAGCAGCTGGTGGGCAAGTGGGAGGGTGGTGAGATGCCGCTTGAGATGCCTTGGAGATGTGCAAGGGGTGTGTGAGGAGAAGGACTCCAGCCCTCCACCCCACCCCCATCCTCCAGCCTGGCGGGCACAGATGGGGACCCTGGAGTCAGCCGCCAGTTCTCCAGCGTGGTGATGGAGAGGACGCGGACGACGATGGTCTAGGAAGCGCGTGCAACAGGTGAAAGTCCGAAGCAGGCCTGGTAAGTCCTCGCCCTGGTGACGGTGGGCAGAGGGGAGCCAGAGAGAAAACAGCTGTGTGTACTTGTACAGCAGTAAGTCACACAGAACCGCTCAGTGAGGCCCACTGACAAAGATTCAGTTGCTCCAGATTTTGCTGGGAGTTGGGTGCCTCCTGCAGAAACACGAATTTTTATTTCTCCTATGGAAGAGTTATTCGTGTTGGAGGAAAAAAAAAAAGGCAATCAAAGGCCGAAGAGGCCAAAGGTTTTGTGGTATTGAAAAGACTGAGCTTACAGATGCAATTTGGAAAGTTATCATGGGGAAGTTGGGACTTTAGAAAGGGCTGCTTTAATGACATGAGCTGCTTGCAACCCAGCTGTTGTGAGGGCCACTTCCTGTCCATCTGGGAGTTATTATTTGTAAAAGTCACATTTAAGTTAAATAATGTCCGTACTTTGTTTTGTAATTAGATACAGTGATTAGAATTTTTTTTTTCAATTATGCTTGAGTTTTCAATTAAAACCACAGCAAAGTCATAAAATAATAGGTCTGTAATACCATTTCAAAGATCAGAAAACTTTTATTGGGTAAAAACTACTGAATGATGTGGTATTTGCATGCAAGGAAGACAAAGGCTTCCCACATTTCTAAGTAATTAAGAAAATTAGCAAGCCGTAAACAAGGCCTTTAGTTCTGTGACCCCTGTGTCATGAGAGCCCCGCGGTGAACTCACTGGCTTTATTAACTGAGCCTGCTCTTAGAGTCGGGCTAAAACCCTGGGTCCTAATGCTACTTCCGGGGGTTTGCTGCATGTCTTTGTTTGACTATTCCCGCGAAACAGAAAGAACAGAAAGAGAAAAGGGTTCATGGAGTTCATCTGGGAGACCCTCGGGCCCCACCGCCCGCAGGAGGCCTCATCCTGGAACTGCACCTGCCCCTCCTTGGACTCTGGGCCCCACCCCCGCCTCCCACCTGCTCTGAGTCTCAGCGCTCGCTCAGCTGGCTTCGAAGCTCTCCTTCTGTCACCTTAAATCGTTTTGCTAATTCTCTCATGGGTGCTCGGGACAGGTTTGTCTCTCAAGTTTGCTTTTTTGAAGACGGGGTGCCTCATGTTGCGCTGGGCACCCTGCTTCTGGCACTGTGGTGGTTCAGTTTCCGGGTCAACTTGCCTAGTCGGTTGTGCCTGGCTTGTGGCTCAACACAAGCCCAGGTGCTGCTGGGATTTAACGTTGCAATCATGAGCCGTCAGGTGCAGCTCATTACTCCCCCACTATATGGGTGGGCCTCGGGGGTTCCCGGAAGCAGGAGGGGTCCTGCTCAGGGGGGCAGCACAGTAGCTCTGCGGGAGACGCCGGCCTTTCAGTACTGGGGATCCGCCCTGCACACTGCAGTACCAGCGCGCCCCTGCGTTTCCAGCCTCCTGGTCTACCCCTCCGATCTCAGACGTACCAGGCCCCACCATCACCTGAGTGAGTTCCTTCGTAGCAGTTGGTCTCTCCGTGTGCGTCCTGTTGGTCTGTTTCTCTGGGGAACTGTGGCTAGTGCAAGAATGAAAACTCGACACTGAGGGGTGGGTGTGATTGCAGGAGTTTCTGCTGGAGTGCGTGGTTTTTATTGTAACTCCCCAGTAAGCTGTCGTTTACTTGGTAACTTGTCAAAGAGACAGGTCTTAGCCACTGTCCCTGCCTCATGTCCCTGTCTCCAAACCAGACTAAACTCAGATGTCGTGTTTTTTTTTTTTTTTTTTTTTTAAACTTGGAAATAACTTCAAGCTTGTGGAAAAGGTGCAGGAATCAGAATAGTACAGAGAAAACCCATACACCCCAGGTTCACCTGGTTGTGTGAGCACTCATGCTTTCTCTCCCTGCTCTCCGTTTGAAGGTCAGCTGCCTACACTGTAATTGGACTCGGAAGGCTTCAGGGTTTATTTTGTAAGGATAGAGTTACACTCGCTCTTTTTTTTTTTTTAAAGATTTATTTTATTTGAAAGACAGAGTCACATAGAGAGGTAGAGACAGAAAGAGAGGTCTTCCATCCACTGGTTTACTCCCCAGATGGCCACAATGGCTGGAGCTGAGCCAGTCTGAAGCCAGGAGCCTCTTCCGGGTCTCCCGCATGGGTGCAGGGGCCCAAGGACTTGGGCCATCTTCCACTGCTTTCCCAGGCCACAGCAGAGAGCTGGATCGGAAGAGGAGCAGCCGGGACTGGAACTTGCACCCATGTGGGATGCTGGCGCTTTAGGACAGGGCTTTAACCTGCTACACCATAGCGACGGCCTCAGTTACGCTCTTTCTAGTTCAGGACAGTCCACAGTGAATGCATTTAACCTCGACATAACACTTCTGCAGTCAGTATTCCAATGGTATCTGTGGGTCTAATATCATCCTTTAGAACTTGGTTCTTCTTTAACAAAGGATCGAGTTGTCAAGCCTTCCTGATCTGCAACATTGCTGTAGCCTTGCTTTGTCTGTGATGACACAGGTAGCGTCAATTTTGATGCAAAACTTCCAGGGAAATTGATTGTCCAGCTCAAAGCAGCTTTCACCAGCCTCGGAGGGGGAGCAGTGTAGGATGTCGCTTTCCTACCAGGGCTCCCTCAGGGTCACGGGGAATCCTGGATGTAAAGGTCCCCACTCGTGACGTCCAGCGTTCTCTCGCCAGCTCTCCTGCTCGGGCCTGTCCTCTTTGCCTTGGGCACAGCCGGTAGATAAGGCAGACTTGTCATCTGAGATCCCATGACCAATATTTCATTCTGTATTAGAGCTGGACTGGGGAGTTAGAACCAGCTCTGTCTTTAAGCTAATTAATTCATAACATGAGAGAGAACTGAGAACTTGAGTTAAAAAAAAAATAATGAGAAGACATTAAACTCACTGGGAACAGGTTTTCCTACAATATGTTTTCTTAAGCTTTATTTAATTTTTTTATTACAAAGACTAATACAATTTAGCCAGAGTTAGCCCATATCAAGATATGGCTTTTTTTTTTTTTTTTTTTTAACAAGAGGGGAACAGTTGATTAAATTACTATTCATCAGCGAATATTACTTATGGGGAAAACCCATTAGATGCCTGAAGACAGATAACAACAAATAGTTAATTGGGAACAAAGGCTCATATGATGTCAGACAGAAAACTAAGGAAGGAGTCTTCCTTTTGAAATACCTCCCTATGCCCTGTCATTTAGTCTGGTTAAAATCACTGTCTTGGAACAGTGATTTTTTTTTTTATTTTCCCCTGTTTTTGGTCCAAAAATGGAAGTCCTATAGTGTATCATGTAACATCATTTTGGCTGACTCATTGTGTTGGCAGACGAATTAGTAGAGATGGTTCTTACCACACTTCAGTAAAAATGTCTGAGTAATAGAGCAGAAAGAGGCCAGTTAAGGAGACTTGTGAATTATCGGGCATTTTTTAAAAAATCGATAGTTTATTTAAGGGCATTTCTTTAACCAATGAAAATATTGGAATTTGGCTGGGGAGAGGAATGTTGAAGTGAGTAACATTAGCTGCTCACCACTTAAAACATCTTCAGGTAGTGGGTGCTGGTTTTTGGGAGGGGGGAGCATTTTTGTTTTTTTGGTTTTTTTTTTTGGTTAGAGAACTTGGTGAACACACTGATTGCCATGTTTAAAGAAATTAAATTCCATTCCTTCCTGGAAACAAACTAATTGTGGGGCTTGTCAAGGAAGTCAGGAAGTCCGTAATAAAGTTGACGAGACCAAATGGGTCCGTTCCCTAATCCAGGCTAGGCCTCCTCACTCTGGGAGCCCACGTGGCCCTGGGCCAGGGGGAGATCCGGGGCCCTGAAGGGCAGAGCGCTTGGTGGGGTGAAGGCCTCCAGCCCGAGCTGACATTTGTGAAACAGCTGCCCTTCCTGACCACGCAGGGGCTTAGCTGCCATGCCAGGAAAGGGCGGGAGCTACTCCGTGCGGGGGAGCCGCCCCTGCCTCTCTGGGAATCCGGGATGGGGCACAAAGACGCACTGTCCCCTCTCTCCTCGCGGGGAGGGAAGGCGCTGTTCCCTTCGCCCTGACCCTGGGCCCCAGGATACGTGTTGGCCTTTTCCTTCCTGCTTTCTGCAAGCGGTTTTCCAGCTCTTAATTTACCCTCAATAGGATTCAGAGGTAACTCCCTGCTTCCTCCCAGCGACAGCTCCTCCAGTGAGTCACAGGGACACAGAGGCTGCAGCCGCCCACGTCCCCTGCAGCGTCAGCAGGGCCCTCGGGTGACTGCAGAGGCTGCGTGGTGCCCCACCCCAGGAGCCGGGGCGTGTGTCTGAGGATCCCCCAGAGCGGGAGGGACACAGGGCGATTGATGCCTCTTAGGTCTTGGCTGTGGGACAAGGGCAGCAGGCGTGTGTGAGTGTGTGTGTGTGTGTGTATGTTCATTCGTTCCTGTGCGGCACTGTGAATGTGTGCTGGCTCTCAGATGGGGCTGGCTGGCAGAAATAGCCAGTAGGTGCAGGGCTTGGGTTGCCTGCAACAGTTATTTCCAGACCTCCACACTGGTTTTATCTTTTGAGAGGCAGGCAGGCAGGGAAAGGTGGAGCTCTGATCCACTGATTGACCCCCCAAAAAATAAATGCCAACAAAGGCCCAAATTGAGGCCTTGACCAGGGAACTAAGCGAGGACTCGGGTATGGGTGGCAGGGACTTGGCTCCCTGAGCCCCCAACGCTGCCTCCCAGGTGTGCATTAGTGGGAAGCCGGAGTCCAGAGCAGAGCTGGAACGTGGACCCTCTGAGAAGGGATGCAGGCTTCCCTAGTGACAGCTTCACCATCAGGCTGAACGCCTGCCTCAGGTTTTGCTCTTCAAATCATCCCGAGTAGTTGCTCTTCCCTTCTCCCAGAAGGGTCTGGTTAAGGTCGTTCACATTTGTAGCTTTTAGAGGCTATGAACCTATGGGCTCATTTGGCAAATACTGTTGGATTTTATTCTCTAGAACACAATTAAATGACTGGATAGATAATGGATTACTATGGCAGTAACTATTGCCCCTCCCCCCGTCCCACCATTAACTACTGATTTTGAAATGTTATATTTTTAAAAAACTCGCAAGACTCCTGCTGATAGGTGTCAAAAACATAATCTGATCCTTGTTAAAATAATAAAAGGGGCGGCATTGTGCCACTTGGGATGCCTGCATCCCACATCAGAGTACTGGTTCTAGTCCCACCTGCTGTGTGCTTCCAATTCAGCTCCCTGTTAATGTACCCAGGAAGGCAGCAGAAGGTGTCCCAAGGCCTCTGCCATTCACGGGGAGCCCCACACTGAGTGCCTGGCTCCTGGCTTCAGTTTACCCAGTTCAGACTGTGGTAGGCATTTGGGGAATGAACCAGCAGATGGAATCTCTCTGTCTCTGTCTCTGTCCCTGTCACTCTGCCTTTCAAATAGATTTTTAAAAAGACTTTTTTTCCCCAGAATATTGCAATAAGAATTTTGCAACAGGGGAGAGGGCTTGAGCCCAACTCCAAAACCAACACAGCTGGCTGAGGATTTACAGGCAATGGGCAGAGTGGGGGAGGGGATGCCCGTGACTAGGAAATGGAGGATTTACAGCCAATGGGCATTCTCGCTTAGAAACCTGCTCTGGAGATTCTTGCTGAGTGCAGGTGAAGGACTTACACACCAAACACTGGAGAGGAGGAACTGGACTTGGGTTGTGAAGGTGGTCAGATACCAAGCTTGGGGATTTTCTGTAAGTTGACTTTACAAGATTCTTGCTCAAACAAGGTCAAGGACTAGTTGAGCTGAGGACTCGGAGGATCCCGACTGAATTCTGGTCGAGCAGAAAGTCGCCGTCACACATCCTGCGTCTGGCTGTCCATGGCAGATATGGCAGGGCACGAGGTGCACAGTTACTCTGAAAGGGGGAAAACCTTTCTCAAACCTACGCTTGGGAGGTGACCACACAGGGCGGCCCTGCCACACCTGGGTTTCTCTTGCACAGGGCAGCAGAGTAGGTGGGTGGCCTGTGGCTCCCAAGGTCCCTCGGAGCTTCGCACCCATGAGCTCCCTCCTCTCCCTCCCACACCCCCCAGCCCCCCGGGCCAACAACTCGCTGTGACAGTGGTTTCAGGGGCAGCGGGAAGTCTTCAGTGTTCAAGTTCTAGAGTCAGAATGGAAGAATTCAATCATTTTACTGGTCTTCACTATTTTAAAAAAATTGACAATGGACTTGATTATGGAACTGACCTCGTAAGGCATCCTCTCAAAAGCTCATCCAGGTTATGTGTGTGTGTGTGTGGGGGGGGGTAAAATAACATAAAACTCACCATTTTCACCTCTTTGTGTGTGTACAATCCAATGCTATTAATTACATTCATGTTGGGTCCAGCACTGTGGCCTAGCAGGTAAAGCCACCACCTGTGACACCTCTGAACTATATGGGCACCAGTTTGTGGCCCGACTGCTCCACTCCCAGTCCAGCTCCCTGCTAATGTACCTGGGAAATCGGTGGAAGATGGCCCAAGTGCTTGGGCCCCTGCATCCATGTGGGAGACCTGGAAGAAGCTTCTGGCTTTGGTCTGACTCAGCTCTGGCTGTTGTGGCCATTTGGAGGATGAACTAATGGATGGAAGATATTCTCCTTTGCTCTCACTCTCTGTGTCTCTGTCTCTCTTGCTCTTTCACTCTGTCTGTTGCTCTCTCTGTGTCTGTGTAACTGCCTTTCAAATCAAATAAATCTTTAAAATAATTAACATTTGTGGAAAATGGAATTAAAATAGAAGTTTAAGAAAAAGTACATTCATGTCCACTATCCACTTCCAGAATGTTCCATCATCTCAAACTGAAACTCGGTATCCATTAATAGCTCAACCTTCTTTTCCCTTCCCCCAAGTCCCTGGCACCCATCGTTCTACTTTCTATCTCTAAGAATTTGACTGCTTCAGTAGAAACCTAGGATATTGTCCCCTCTGTTCCTGGCTTACTTTACTTAAGCACAATGGCATCAGGATTCATGCATGTTGTAGCCGTGTATGTTAGAATTTCCTTTATTTTTTTTAAAGCTTTATTTATTTATTTTTATTTTTTTGACAGGCAGAGTGGACAGTGAGAGAGAGAGAGAGAAAGGTCTTCCTTTGCCGTTGGTTCACCCTCCAATGGCCGCTACGGCCAGCGCACCACGTTGATCCAAAGCCAGGAGCCAGGTGCTTCTCCTGGTCTCCCATGCGGGTGCAGGGCCCAAGCACTTGGGCCATCCTCCACTGCCCTCCCTGGCCACAGCAGAGAGCTGGCCTGGAAGAGGAGCAACTGGGACAGAATCCAGTGCCCCGACCGGGACTAGAACCCAGTGTGCTGGCGCCGCAAGGCGGAGGATTAGCCTAGTGAGCCGCGGCGCCGGCATTAAAGCTTTATTTATATATTTGTTTGAAAGAGCTACAGAGAGGAAAGACAGATCTTCCATCTGCAGGTTCACTCCCCAGTTGGCCGCAATGGCCAGGGCTGGATGAGGCTGAAGCCAAGAGCCAGATGGCAGCTCTGCCTGCTATGCCACAGTGCCAGCCCCAAGAACTTCCTACTTTAAAGGCTGAGTAACATTTTGCTGTGTGTACACACTGTTCACTGTGTGTACACACTACACTGTCCATTCATCTACCAGTGCACACTTGGGTAGCTTCTACCTTGGGGCTGTTGTAATTTTTGGTTGTTGCTTTGTCTGTGAGTGTGCAAATCTGATTCCAGTTCCTGCCTTTTTTTTTTTTTTTTTTTTTTTTTGACAGGCAGAGTGGATAGAGAGAGAGACAGAAAGAAAGGTCTTCCTTTTTGCCGCTGGTTCACCCTTCAATGGCCGCTGCGGCCGGCACATCTCGCTGATCCGAAGCCAGAAGCCAGGTGCTTCTCCTGGTCTCCCATGTGGGTGCAGGGCCCAAGCACTTGGGCCATCCTCCACTGCCTTCCTGGGCCATAGCAGAGAGCTGGCCTGGAAGAGGGGCAACTGGGATAGAATCCGGCGCCCCAACCGGGACTAGAACCCGGTGTGCCGGCGCCGCAAGGCGGAGAATTAGCCTGTTAAGCCATGGTGCTGGCCCAGTTCCTGCTTTCTAGTCCTTTGGTTGTGTACCTAGAAGTAGAATTTCTAGATCACTGGAGCCATGTTTGAGGAACGACCATACTGTCTTCCAAAGTGGCTGCACCATTGTGCATTCCCACCAGCAATGAATGTGACTTGAGCATTTTTTAATGTGCTTATTGGCCATTTGCATTTTTTCTTTGGAGAAATTCTACTCAACTTCCTTGCCCAGTTTTGAGCTGAGTTGTCTGATAGTTTTATTTTGTTATTGCTGAACTGTAGAAGTTGTTCATACGTTAATGACTTTTTTGACATGAAAGTACTTCAAAAAAGTTAATGGAAAAGTGAAATTGAAAGGTGAGTTTATATTGGTTCAATTGAAAAATCTGCATAGTTTTTTCATAATATGAAACAATACTTTGCTTCCAGTTGATGGGTTGAGAAGGGAAGGTTGACAACGAGTAAAGGAAGAAGCCATCTAAGGAAGGCAGACCTGGGTGGTGTTTCCCAGGATGGCAAGAGGCACTGAGCACCCAGAAGAGAGGACCAAGACCCAGAAGGGGAAGTAGGAACATCTAAAGATAAAATCGAAAGATAAGCTTTGCCTGTTGCACAGCTGCACTACGGAGAAGCTTTTCACAAGCGTGGGAATAATCCAGGGATCTGCGTGCCCAGGCCTGGCCTGTTCATTGTAGTGCTACCCTAGCAGCAGGACGCACTTGTCCGGGGCGGGTCTCCCAGCCCATCTTCAATGGGGAAAACGAGAAGACTGTGATTCCGAAAACCCTCTAGTGAGGGTCATCAAGCACTTGGGCTATCTTCTGCTGTCTTCTCAGGCCTGCTGTGACCCTTACTCTACCTCCAGTATGTGCACACACTATCACCTGTTGTTGGAGTTTGTCATGGTTTTGCAACAAGTCTGATTGGAGTTGATTGTACATATTTAAATGGAAGATAATAAAAATGTAGCTGGGATGCCTCTGTTCTGTGTGTGTATATATGTATATACATGTTAAATACTAGTTTATTTGGAAAGCAGAGAATTGAGAAAGAGGGACAGGCAGAGAGAGCACATGGGCTTCGATCTCATTCATCCCCCAAGTGTCTATAATAGCCGTGGTTGGGCCAGGCCAAAGGTGGGAGCCTGGAACTCCTCCTGGGTCTCCCATGTGAGTGACAAGAGCCCAAGTATTTGAGCGATCATCTGCTGCCTTCCCTGGTGCATTAGCAAGAAGCTGGATTGGAAGCAGAACAGCCAGGACTCAAACCAGCGCTTCAATATGGGGTACTGGCTTTGCAAGCAGTGACTTAATCCACTGTGTCACAACGCTGTCCCTGAGTACTGGATATTTTAATAATCCATACATATACTTCAAAGATTAAGATCCTTCCTTTTTTTTTTTTTTTTTTTTGACAAAGTTTGTGAGAGAGACAGAAAGGTCTTCCTTCCATTGGTTCACCCCCCATATGGCTGCCATGGCCGGTGCTGCGCCAATCCAAAGCCAGGAGCCAGGCACTTCATCCTGGTCTCCCATGCAGGTGCAGGGCCCAAGCACTTGGGCCATCCTCCACCGCCTTCCCGGGCCATAGCAGAGAGCTGGACTGGAAGAGGAGCAACCGGGACAGAATCCGGTGCCCCAACCGGGACTAGAACGTGGTGTGCCAGTGCCGCAGGCGGAGGATTAGCCTAGTGAGCCACAGCGCCAGCAAAGATTCTTCCTTTTTTAAAGATTTTATTTGAAAATCGGAGTCACATAGAGATAAGAGAGGCAGAGAGAGAGGTCTTCCATCCGATGGTTCACTCCCCAATTGGCTGCAACAGCCGGAGCTGCGCCGATCCAAAGCCAGGAGCCAGGCCCTTCTTCCGGGTCTCCCACATGGGTGCGGGGGCCCAAGCACTTGGGCCATCTTCTGCTGTCTTCTCAGGCCATCAGCAGGGAGCTGGATCAGAAGTGGAGCATGAACTGGTGCCCAAACAGGATGTCAGCATCTCGGGTAACAGCTTCATCTGCTATGCCACAGTGCTGGCCCCCTAGGGTGGTTTTCATATTTCTACAATTTGACTTCTTATCCTTTAAACTCCTGTTTCCAGAAGAGATCATCTCTAGTACACAGTACAGAAAAGGAATTTTAAATTCTGGTTATTTACTCTAAAGTACCTTTTATTCACAAAAGGAACCATTTGGAATGTCTGGATTCAGGTCCCAGCTCTACAAGCCAAGTTTCTGACAGTAGGTGGTAGTTCAAATACTTGGATCCCTGCTCCCCATGTGGGAGACCTGGATTGCGTTTCTGGCTCCTGGATTTGGCCTAGTCCAGCCCTGGTAGTTGTGGGTATTGGGGGAGTAACCCAGCAGATGAGATCTCTTTCTCTCTGCCTTTCAGATAAAAGTTTTTAAAAAATGATTTAAATTTTTAAAATTGTATCTTATTAATGTCTTAATTTTATTAATCTGGCCAGGTGCACTTAACCATTGCTAGATTTTAGTCTCCAAAGAAGTTGCACTGGGGACAGGCACTGGCCTTGCAGTTAAGAATCTGCATCTCATATCAGATTGTCTGGATTTGAGTCTAGGCTCTGTTTCTGATTCCAGCTTCTTGCTGGTATGCAGTCGTGGGAGGTGGCACAAGATGGTTCAAGTAGTTGGTTCCCTGCCACCCCTTGGTATCAACCTGGCTGAGCTCTGGCTGTTGTGGTCATTTGGGGAGTGAACTAACAGGTGGTTCTTAAACTAGCAGATGGTTAAGATGCCTCTTAGATAAAATTTTTTAAAAAGTTCTTCTAATCCTCCGCCTTGCGGCGCCGGCACACCGGGTTCTAGTCCCAGTCGGGGCACCGATCCTGTCCCGGTTGCCCCTCTTCCAGGCCAGCTCTCTGCTGTGGCCCAGGAGTGCAGTGGAGGATGGCCCAAGTGCTTGGGCCCTGCATCCCATGGGAGACCAGGATAAGCACCTGGCTCCTGCCATCGGATCAGCGTGGTGCGCCGGCCGCAGCGCGCCTACCGCAGCGGCCATTGGAGGGTGAACCAACGGCAAAGGAAGACCTTTCTCTCTGTCTCTCTCTCTCACTGTCCACTCTGCCTGTCAAAAAAAAAAAAAAAAAAGTTCTTCTGATGCCAACACAGTATTCTCACTGTCACCTGCTAAAGGTTTTCCTTTTTTCTGTTACAGAATTTTATCTCTTGTTTTGGTCTTTATATTGTTTAAAGAGTTGACTTGTGAGCTAGAGTAGAAGACCTCACAAATCACTCAGGCAATGTTTTATCTCCTTAACAAGCCACAAGAGTATTTTGAAAATTGAGAAGGGAGGCTGTTGAGTATTATTGGGAAGCTGTGGTTGTCAGTTTCTGTTCTCTTTGATCCAGCATCTACTTCTTATTTGCTGTTTAAATCTATGTCGTCCAGTGCTTCAGGGCTTCAAATTGTGGGTGATTTCCCCTTTGCTCAGACTGCGGCCATCCCTGAACATGCTGCTTAAAAAGGACAGTTGATACACAAAACCAATGAAAAATATATTTTAGCAAAGTGGTGGACATCTTTCTAGATTAACTCATATGTATTTCCTTTATATTTGGGGGAGAAATTTCCCCCGCTTGGAATTATTGCTGAAGATAATCCTTGAATAGGTTGTAATAAAGTAGAAAGGATTTTTAACCTTGAAATGAGGCATTGCGAATACCAGTGTTTTAAAGATGGCAGTAAATGGCTAGACATACATGGCCAGAGACTGGAAGGTTTTGTATTGCTCAAAGGTCAGTTCTCCCTAATGTAAGCCACAGATTCCATACCATCTCTGCCATCAACCCTGCTGTCTTTCTAATTAGAAACTGCCAAGGTGATGGTAAAGTTATTGAAATTTGGGGGGTGAGGTTCGGGCACCTTGGGATAAGCTGCTGTTTCAATGCCAGTTTCTCCTATCCGAGCACTAGTTCAGGTCCCAGCTACTCTGCGTCCTATCCAGATCCCTGTTCATGTTCCTGGAAAGGCAGCAGATGATGGTCCAAGTGCTTGAGCCCCTGCACCCATGTGGGGGACCAGGATGGAGTTCCTGGCGCAGCCCCAACTGTTGCTGCCATTTGGGAAGTGAACCAAAGACTGAAGATCAATCTTTCTCCCTCCTTCCCTCTGCCCTCCCCCTCTTTTTCACTCCCTTCCCCCTCCCTCCCCATTTCCCTTCCTCCTCTCTCCCTACCCCTCTGCCTTTCTCCCTCCTGCCTTCCCTCTCCCCTCTCCTCTTTTGACACTTTACCTTTCAAATAAATAAGTACTTAAAGAAATCTTTAAAAAATGCAAATGTCCTAGACCTGCCAAAATATCTAAAGGAAAAAGCTGGAAGACTGTGTTGAGTGACTTGAGATTGACAGTGTGAAGCCGTGACCGGCAGGTGGTGTGGCACTGGCAGAGTGGAGCACAGTGTGGTTTAAGGACAGTGGAGGCTGCAGACACGGCCCCTCCCTCCCTCGGTTCTTTGCTGTCAAGGGGCAAAGTAAGTTGATGGGGAAACAGCGGGGTTTTCACCACGTGGTGCAGGACTAACCAGATGACCACGTGTTAAAATGTATATATCTCCACCAGAACCTCACATCACATTTAAAAGGTAAAGTGGATTCTAGACCAAATCATGAAAGCTAAAGCTGTACAGGTTTGGAAAGAGAAACTAAGAGCAAACATTTATGAATTGGGGCAGCCCAATGTTTTTCCCATGGGACTCAAAGGTGTAACCATAAAGGAAAATGTATAAAGTAGACTTCTATAAATATATCCAATTAACAGGAACACCAGTAAGAAAAATAAAGGGTGGACATTGTGGTGCCCCAGGTTAAACTGCCATATTACAGTGCTGGTTCCAGTCCCGGCTGCTCTGCTTCTAATCCAGCTGCCATCTCTGCCCCAAACTTGAGAGATCCAGATGGAGTTCCTGACTCCTGGTTTCAGCCTGGCCAAGCACGGCTGTTGTGGGCATTTGGATAATGAACCAGGAGATCTAAAATTTTCTCTGTCCCTTTGCCTTTGACATAAGTGAACCTGAAAAAAGACCTAAGCAATTCATATCCTGGAAGAAGATAGTGGCAAAATGTACATCTAACAAAAGGCATCACATCCAGAATTTGTATGAAGAACTGTGTGATTCGGTAATAGGCAACTTTTTAAAAATGGACAAGGGAAGGGAGTTTGGCCTGGTGGTTAAGACATCTGCACCCCCACTACCAGACTACATGGATCCGATTCCTGGCTCTGGCACCAGTGCAGACTCTGGGAGGTAGCAAGTGATGGCTCAAGTGGTTGGGAACCTGCCACCCCTGTGGGAGAGTTGGATTGAGTTCCTGGATCGTGACCTTGGCCTCAACCATTGCAAGCATTTGGGAGTTGGATGTGGAAGTGTGTGTGTGTGTGTGTGCTTCTCAAATTGGACAAAGGCAAAGATCTTCAACAGATACTTCACAAAGGAAGATAAAAGGATTTCAAAAAGTTCATGTGCAAGAGGGGATCTTCAATAAGTTCAGGAAGAATTCCAAATATGAACAAACTATACAGATGAACTTTCTCTTCTTTAAACCGTCCTTTACATAACATTAAAAATGTTTATTAGAAACAGCGTGTGCAAGTGAGCTGCTACGTGCTGCAGCAACATCCAGGGTTGGGCCAGGTCAAAACTGGGAGCTGGGAACTTGGTGTTTCCCTGGCCCCAGATACTCGTGCCATCATGTCATCTGCTGCTCCCAAATTGCACATCGTCAGGGAGTTGAAATCCAGGGTGGAATTGGGACCTGGGCTCTGGTGCGCTGCTAGGAAATGCAGCCGAATCCCTGCCCCCAAAGCACATGCTGAATTCCTCTGTCCCATGAAGTTTTTGAAGTTCCCTCCTATAGGATCAGCAAGCAATTGAAAAGCTGCCATTATCAGTAGTCCTCAGGGAAATGCAAATTCAAACTGCAGTCACATAGCACTACATACCCATTGGAATGATGGAAATCTGAAATGTTGGTGAAGCTCTGAGGAACTAGGATTCTTAGACACTGCTAGTGAAATCATTAAAAAAAATTAGTATATCCACTTTGGAAAACAGTGCAGTGATTTTACAAAAAAACAAAGTACCTGCCCTTTGACTTATAAATTCCACCCTTGACGGAAATGAAAACATAGTCGCAAAAGAGGCTTTTATAAGAATGTTCATGGTAACTTTATAACATCTCTGGACTAGAAACATCCCAAATGTATATTGGCAAAAATAGATAAACAAGTTAGTCTCATGAAAGGCATGCTAACCACTGTGCACTCGACAACCTCGGATAAATCTCAACACCTGCTGAGTGGCAGAAGCCAGGCACGGGAGTATGTTCTGTGTACTAACATAAATATACTCACGTAATACTACAGGGCCTTGATTTGTGTCAGTGGGTGGAAAAGAGACACCCCACAGGTTGGCTGGGGAGGACACAGAGCACTTTCTGGGGGTGATGAACATGTTCTGAACATGACATGGGTGTGGCTTATGTTTGAGTGCCTGCTTGTGTATGGATGTTCTACCTCTGAACACTACAAAAATAAAAATTAGGAGTTAAGAGAAGGCAGTGAAGGTCATGAGCGCTGAAGTCATTTATTAGCTCTGTCACTTGTTGAGGATTAAATTTAGTATTTTAAAGATTGATTTGCTTGAAGCAGTGACAGAGAAGAGAGAATCATTCATGCACTGTTCACTTCTTAAATGGCCACAACAGCCAGGTCTGGGCCAGGCTGAAACCAGGAGCCAGGCACTCCATCCTGGTCTCCCACAAGGGTGTTAGGGAATCCAGTACTTGGGCCATCGTCCACTGCTTTCCTCAGCACCTCAGGGAAAAGCTGGATCAGGGAGAGCAGCCAGGACTTGAATCGACACTCCATGATGGGATGCCAGAATCCTAATTGGCAGCTTAATCTACTGTATCACAATAGAAGCCCCCTGTTTCTTTAATTTTTTTGAAAATACTAACTCTCATGGGAATGAGATGCTACCTCATGGTAGGTTTGATTTACATTTCCCTGATGGCTGGTGGAACAAAATATTTGGTTTTATAACTGTTGGCTATTTTATTTCTTCATGTGAGAAATGTCTATTTTGATCTTCTGTCTATTTTTTTTTAAATAGTGAAGTCATTGTTCTTTCAGTACTTGACAAAATACCCCATAAAACTTCATGGGGCCGGCACTGTGATGTAGCGGGTAAGGCCGCCGCCTGCGGTGCCAGCATCCCATGTTTCTGAATTCTGTGTATATTCTCTCTCTATATATATATAACCCTTTTCCAGATCAATAAGCTGGCAAAAAGTTCTCCCATTCTGTTGGTTGATTGTTGCCTTTGGTGTGTGGGAGCTTCCTAGATCAATATAGTCCTACCTGTCTAGTTGTTTTTCTTTTGTTGTCTATGCTTTTGGGGTATTACCCAGGAAATTGTCTATTCCAATATCTTAAAGTGTTTCACTTATGCTTTTTTTTTAAGATTTATTTATTTGAAAGAGTTACACAGAGAGAGGAGAGGCAGAGAGAGAGAGAGAGAGAGAGAGAGAGAGATGTCTTCCATCCGCTGGTTCACTCCCCAATTGGCTGCGATGGCTGGATCTGTGCTGATCCGAAGCCAGGAGCCGGGAGCTTGTTCCAGGTCTCCCACACAGGTGCAGGGGCCCAAGGACTTAGGCCATCTTCCGCTGCTATTCCAGGCCACAGCAGAGAGCTGGATTGGAAGAAGAGCAGCCAGGACTAGAACCAGCACTCATATGGGATGCCTACACTTCAGGCCAGGGCGTTAACCTGCTGCGCCACAGCACGGGCCCCTCATCTATGCTTTTTCTAGTAGTTTCATATCTTACATTAGGTCTTTTATCCATTCTGAGTTGATTTTCCAAACAAGAGCTTCTTCTGGGTCTTCCACATGGGTGCAGGGGCCCAAGGATGTGGGCCATCTTCTGCTGCCTTCCCAGGAGCATTAGCAGAGAGCTGGGTCAGAAGCTGAGCAGCCAGGACTCGAACCAGCCACCAATATGGGAAGCTGGCACTACAGATGGCAGCTTGACCTACTGTGCCCAGTGGCAATCCCCTGGAGTTGATCTTTTTGTATACACTGAGAGGTGGCAGAGGGTGTCAGGTTTCGGTCTTTCGAATGTGGGTATCCCGTTTCTCCAGCACCAATTATTGACGGTGCTCTCTGTTCTCCAGTGTGTGTTTTTGGCACCTCTGTTGAGACTTAGTTGGCTGTAAATGCATGCATTCATTTCTGGGTTCTCTATTCTGATGTATTATGCCAGTGTGTACCATTCTGTTTTGGCCTATAATACCTCTGTAGTGTTTCTTGAAATAACACTTTGTGACTCCCCCCTTTTTTTTTTTCTTTCATTCAAGATGGTTCAGCTATTCAGGGTCTTTGGTGCTTCCACATGAATTTTAGGATCGTTTGTTCTTGTTCTGTGAAGAATGGAATTGATAGTTTCATGAGGACTGCGTTTAATCTCTGGATCACTTTGGGTAGTGTGGAAGTTTCAATAATAGTCTTAAACTCCACGAACATTTAAGATCTTGGCATATTTTTGTTTTCTTCAATTTCTTTCACTAGAGTTTCATGATTTTCCTTATAGAAGTGTTTTATATCCTTGTCTAAATTTATTCCAAGGTTTTTAATATTTTATAGCTATTGTGAATATGATCATTCTTATAATTTCTGAGTGAATTCATTATTGGTGTGTAAAAATGCTAGTTATTTTGTCTGACTTTATATCCTGCAACTTTACTGAATGCATTTATCAGTTCTGGTAGTCTTTTGGTGGAGTTGTTTCGTTTCTATGTAGAGACTTGTCATCTTCAAATAAGATAACTTGACTTTCTTCTTCCCTATTTGTAAGCCTGTTATGTTTCTTTCTCTTTCCCAACTGCTCGAGCTAATCTTAAAATACTGCATTGAAAAGTAGTGGACATCTTTTTCTGGTTCTAGATCTTACAGGGAATGCATTCAGCTTCCCCCATTCAATACAATGTTGACTGTGGGTTTGTCATGTATCACATTTTTTTACTTTAAATTAACTTTACACACAGAAGACCAACTCTCTAGTAAGTAAAGATTTCAACAATTTTCACCCACATACACACAAAAGATATAAAAAACTGAGAACAAATTTTACAGTTAATTCTCATAGTTCAACTCATTAAGGACAGAGGTACTGCATGGGGGAGTAAATGTACTGTGACTCCTATTGTTAATTAAGCAATTAACAGTCTTACATAGGACATCAGGGATCACCCAAGGCTGTTGACATAAACTGCCAAGGCTATGGAAGCATTTTGAATCCATAATTTCCATCAATATTTAGACAAGGCCATAAGCAAAGTGGAAGTGCTCTCCTCCCTTCAGAGAAAAGTACATCCTTCTTTGATGGCCCCTTCTTTCCCCTGGGGTCTGACTCAGAGATCTTTCATGTAAGACTTTTTTTTGCCACAGTATATAATTATGTATATATATATAATATATAATATATATTAGACATATATAATATGTCTTATATATATTAGAGAGAAAGGTCTTCCTTCCATCGGTTTACTCCCCAAATGGCCGCTATGGCCAGCACTGTGCCGATCAGGAGCCAGGTGCTTCCTCCTGGTCTCCCATGCAGGTGCAGGTGCCCAAGCACTTGGGGCATCCTCCACTGCCCTCCTGGGCCACAGCAGAGAGCTAGACTGGAAGAGGAGCAACTGGGACTAGAACCCGGCGCCCATATGGGATTCCAGCGCCACAGGCGTAGGATTAGCCAAGTGAGCCACGGCACTGGCCCTTGCCACAGTTTCTTGGCTTTCCATGCTTGAAATACTCTGATGGGCTTTTCATCCAGACCAGAATGCCTTAAGAGCTGATTCTGAGGTCAGAGTGCTATTGAGGGCGTTTGTCATTCTATGAGTCTGCTGTGTGGACTGCTTCCCATGTTGGAATATTCTCTGCTTTTTAATTCCATCTATTGTTACTACTAGACCCTTGATCTTATTTATATGATCCCTTTAACACTTAATCCTATCTATATGATCAATTAAACACTTAATATGATCACTTTAACACTTAAGCTGGCCTTATTACTACCCAGCTTAATGAGATTTGAAGTTCTATGGCAAGTTTACCCTTAAAAGTAAGTCCCTAGCCGGCGCCGTGGCTCAACAGGCTAATCCTCCGCCTTGCGGCGCCGGCACACCGGGTTCTAGTCCCGGTCAGGGCACCGATCCTATCCCGGTTGCCCCTCTTCCAGGCCAGCTCTCTGCTGTGGCCAGGGAGTGCAGTGGAGGATGGCCCAAGTGTTTGGGCCCTGCACCCCATGGGAGACCAGGAGAAGCACCTGGCTCCTGCCATCGGAACAGCGCGGTGCGCCGGCCGCAGCGCGCTACCGCGGCGGCCATTGGAGGGTGAACCAACGGCAAAAGGAAGACCTTTCTCTCTGTCTCTCTCTCACTGTCCACTCTGCCTGTCAAAAATAAAATAAAAATAAAAAAAAAAAGGTAAGTCCCTAGGAATGTATGCAGAACTATACAGCTCCTCCCACTCTTATTTTTTTACTGGCATATATTTTCAATTGACTTTTGTACACATATTTGATTCAATGTTAAGTAAAGAGTTCAACCAATGGTATTAAGAAGGAAAAAGAACTGTTCAACAGTCAAGGGCTGTTAAAGTCATTGCTTCTCATAATGTCAATTTCACTTCTACAGTTTTCCTTTTAGGTGCTCTTGTTTGTTATCATAGATCAGGGACAACATATGTTGTATGTGCTTTTGGGACTGTCTTATTTTACTGAACATGATGTTTTCCAGATTCATCCATTTTGTTGCAAGTGACCAGACCTCTTTTTTTTTAACCACTATTAAAAAAAATATGTACTCCATAGAGTACATATCCCATAATTTCTTTATCCAGTCTTCCATTGATGGGCACTTAGCTTGATTCCATATCTTAGCTATTGTGAATTGAGCTTCAATAAACATGGGGGCACAGATAACTCTTTTATTTGCTGATTTCATATCTCTTGGGTAAATTCCAAGGAGTGGGATGGCAGGGTCATATGGTAGGACTATATTCAGATTTCTGAGGTATCTCCTAACTGTCGTCTGTAATGGTTTACCAGTTTGCATTCCCACAAAAAGTGGACTAAGGTACCTGTTTCCCCACATCTTTGTCAGCATTTGATGTTTATTGATTTCTGTATGAAATCCATTCTAACTGGGGTGAGGTGAAACCTCACTGTGGTTTTGATTTACATTTCCCTGAGAGCTAGTGATCCTGAACATTTTTTCATGTCTGGCCATTTGAATTTTCTTTTTCAAAAACGTCTAAGTCCTTTTTTCCATTTCTTGACTGGGTTCTTTGTCTTGCTGTTGAGTTTTTTGAGCTCTTTCTATATTCTAATTTTTAATCCTTTATATCAGTTGCATGGTTTGCAAATAATTTCTCCCAATCTCTTGGTTGCCTCTTCACTTTCCTGACTGTTTTAGAGTACAGAAGCTTCTCATTGGATGTAAACCATTTCATAATTTTGTGTTTTATTGCCTGTGCCTCTGGGGTCTCTTCCAGGAATTCTATACCTGTGCCAATGTCTTGCAAGGTTTCCCCAATGCTCTCTAGTAGTTTGATGGTATTGGGTCATAGATTTGGGTCTTTAATGCATTTTGAATGGATTTTTGTGTAATGTGTAAGGTAGGGGTCCTGTTTCATACTTCTGCATGTAGAAATCCAGTTTTCCCAGCACCATTTGTCGAAAAGACTGTCCTTGATGCAGGGGTTGGTTTTCACTCCTTGATTGAATATGAGTTGGTTGTCGATGCATGAATTGATACCTGCTGTTTCTATTCTGTCCCATTGGTCTATCCATCTGTTTTTGTATCAATACCAGGCTGTTTTGATTATAATTGCCTTGTAGTATGTCTTGAAATCTTGTATTATGATGCCTCTGGGTTTCTTTTTGTTGTATAAGATTGCTTTAGCTATTCAAGGCCTTGCATGTTTCCAAATAAATTTCAATATCATTTTTTCTAGATCTAAGAATATCTTTGGTATTTTGATTCACATTGAATCTTTAAATTACTTTCAGAAGAATGGACTTTTTGATGACATTGATTCTTCCAGACTATGAACATGAAAGTTTTTTCCTCTTTTTTTTGTGTTGTCTTCTATTTATTTCTTTAATGTTTTATAATTCTTATTGTAGAGACTTTGACTTGATTGGTTAAATTTACTCGAAGGTATTTGATTTTTTTGTAGCTATTATGAATGGGAATGATCTTAGAAATTCTTTCTCAGCTGTGTCATAGTCTGTGTATACAAAGTCTGATTTTTGTGTGTTGGTTTTACATCCTGCTACTTTACCAAACTCTTCTATGAGCTCCAATAGTCTCTTAGTGGAATCTTTTGGATGCCCTATGTATAGAATCATGTCATCTGCAAAGAGGGATAGTTTGAGTTCCTCCTTCACAATTTGAATCCCTTTGATTTCTTCTTCTTGCCTAATGGCTCTGGCTAAAACTTCCAGGACTATATTGAATAGCAGTGGTGAGAGTGGGCATCCTTTTCTGGTTGCGGGTCTTAGTGGGAGTGCTTCGACTTTTCCCCCATTCAATAGGATGCTGGATGTGGGTTTGTCATAAATTGCCTTGATTGTATTGAGGAATGTTCCTCTGATACCCAGTTTGCTTAGTTTTCATCATGAAAGGATAATGTATTTTATCAAATGCTTTCTCTGCATCTATTGAGATAATTATATGGTTTTTGTTCAGCAGTTTAATATGTATCACATTGATTTTGCGAATGTTGAATCATCTCTGCATGCCAGGTATAAATCCCACTTGGTCAGGGGAATGATCTTTCTGATGTGTTACTGGATTCGATTGTTCAGAATTTTGTTAAGGATTTTTACGTCTGTGTTCATCAGGGAAATTGGTCTGTAGTTCTTTCTCTGTGTCTTTTCTGGGTTTAGGAATTGAGGTGATGTAATTGATTGGAATAACTTGAGAAAAACTGGAGTTAGTTCTTCTTTAAATGTCTGGTAGAATTCAGCAGGGAAGCCATCTGGCCCTAGGCTTTTCATTGTTGGGAGGGTCTTTATTACTGATTCCATTTTTGTTTTAGGTATGGGTCTGTTTGGGTCTGTCTTCATGGCTCAATTTAGGTAGGTTATATGTGTCCAGAAATCTATCCATTTCATCTAGGTTTCCCACTTTGTTGGCATACAACTCTTTGTAGTAATTTCTGATGATTATTTCTGTGAGGTCTGTTGACTTTCCTTTTTCATCTTCTTCTTTTTTTTTTTTTTTTGGTTAGTTGGGCCAATGGTGTGTCAAATTTTTTTTTTCCAAAAAAACAGCTCTTTGTTTTGCTGATCTTTTTGTATTTTGTTTCAATTTTGTTGATTTCTTCCCTAATTTTAATTGTTTCTTTTCTCCTACTAGTTTTGGGCTTGGTTTGCTATTTTTCTAGATCCTTGAGGTGCATAGATAGTTCATTTACTTGGTGCCTTTCCAATTTCTTGATGTAGGCACCAATTGCAATAAACTTTGCTCTTAACACTGCTTTTCCTCTGTCCCATAAGTTTTGGTATATTGTGTTATCATCTTCATTTGTTTCTAGAAATTTTTTTATTTCACTTTTGATTTCTTCTATGACCCATTGTTCATTTAGGAGCATGTTATTTCGTCTCCATCTGTTTGTGTATTTTCTGGAGATTCCCGAGTTGCTGATTTCCAGCTTCAATATATTATGACCTGAGATGATGTATGGAATGATTTTGCTTTTTTTTTTTTTAATTTGCTGAGACTTGCTTTATGGCCTAGCATGTGGTCAATCCTAGAGAAAATTCCATGCACTGGTGAGAAAAACGTGTATTCTATGGCTGTAAGTTGGAACGCTCTGCAGATATCTGCTAGGTCTATTTGGTCTATAGTGTTGATTAATTCTGTTTCCTGGTTGATTTTTCTGTCTTATTGATCTGACCATTGCTATCACCTATTACTATTGTATTGGAGTCTATGTATCCCTTTAAATCCTTTAAAATTTCCTATAATTACATGCATATATATTTATAATAGTCACATCTTCCTGTTGAATTGATCTTTAATCATTATATAGTGTCTTTCTTTGTCTCTTCATAGTTTTTGTGGTAAATTCTATTTGTCTGATAATACAATGGCCCCACCAGCTCTTTTTTGTTTTCTGTTAGCATGGATTATCTTTTTTTCCATCCTTTCACTTTCAGTCTGCCTGCATCTTTGTTGGTAAGATGCCTTTCTTGTAGGCAGCAAATACATGGGTTTTCATTTTTAATCCTGTCAGCCAGTCTGTCTTTTAACTGGGGAGTTGAGACCATTTACATTCAGGGTGACTATTTTTTTTTTTCCACAGGCAGAGTTAGTGAGAGAGAGAGAGAGAGAGAGAAAGGTCTTCCGTTTTCCTTTGGTTCACCCCCCAAATGGCTTCTATGGCTTCTGAAGCCAGAAGCCAGGTGCTTCCTCCTGGTCTCCCATGCGGGTACAGGGCCCAAGGACTTGGGCCATCCTTCACTGCCTTCCCAGGCCACAGCAGAGAGCTGGACTGGAAAAGGGGCAACCTGGACAGAACCAGTGCCCCAACCAGGGCTAGAACCCGGAGTACTGGGGCAGCAGGCAGAGGATTAGCTTAGTGAGCTACAGTGCCAGCCCAGGGTGACTATTGTTAAGTACCGACTCTGCCCTGCCATGTTTCCGTAAATATTTCTGTTTTTGTATTTTGGTTTTCCTTTGTACTTTTGCCGCACATTTTCTGCATTCATCTTCTTTCATAGAGATGTTTCTGTTTCTGTGTTTCTGTGTGTAGCACATCGTTGAGCATCTTTTGTAGAGCTGGGCAAGTAGTTATAAATTCTTTCAATTTCTGTTTGTGGAAAACCCTTATTTCTCCTTCATTCATGTTGACAGGGTTTTGTTTTTCTCTTAGGACTTAGAATATATCTAATATATCTTGCCATTCTCTTCTTGCCTGCTGAGTTTCTGATGAGAAGTCTGCAGTGACTCTAATTGGATTTCCTCTGAATGTGATTTGGCATTTCTCTCATGCACATTTTAAGATCTTTTCTTTTTTCTTTTTCTTTTTTTTTTTTTTTCCTGACAGGCAGAGTGGAGAGTGAGAGAGAGACAGAGAGAAAGGTCTTTTTGCCGTTGGTTCAGCCTCCAATGGCCGCTGCGGCCGGCGCATCTCGCTGATCTGAAGCCAGGAGCCAGGTGCTTCTCCTGGTCTCCCATGCAGGTGCAGGGCCCAAGGACTTGGGCCATCCTCCACTGCCTTCCCGGGCCACAGCAGAGAGCTGGCCTGGAAGAGGGGCAACCAGGGTAGAATCCGGTGCCCCGACCGGGACTGGAACCCGGTGTGCCGGCACCGCAAGGCGGAGGATTAACCTGTTAAGCCACGGCGCTGGCCAAGATCTTTTCTTTGTTTTACTGTGGGGAGTTTTACTACAGTGTGTCATGTTGAAGATCTTTTCTGGTCGTGTCTCTTGGGAGTTCTGTGTACTTCCTTTACCGGGATGTCTGTCTTTCTCCAGTTTGGGGAAGTTTTCTGTGATTAAGAAGGCCTTCTAATCCTTTCTCTCTTTCCGTGCCTCCTTGAATTCCTAGGATCCTTATGTTTAGGTGTTTGATAGAATCTTGTAGATCTTTTAGTTTTCTAATTTCTTCTTTTATTTGGTCTGACTGTAATATTTCCAGAAATAAGTCTTCTAGTTCTGATAGTCTTTATTCTGTCTTACCTGTTGTTAAAGCTTTCCACTGTTTTTTATTTGATATATTGAATTCCTCATTTCTATTATTTCATTCTGATGTCTCTATAATATCTCCATTTCTTGGGAGTGATTTCATGTAGATTATGAATTTGCTTCTAAGTAATCTGACGGTTAATATTCTGAATTTTGTTTCTGGCATATCTGCAATCTCTTCATCTTCACCTTTATTTATTTATTTTGACAGGCAGAGTGGACAGTGAGAGAGAGAGAGAGACAGAGAGAAAGGTCTTCCCTTGCCATTGGTTCACCCTCCAATGGCCGCTGCGGCCGGCGCATCTCGCTGATCCAAAGCCAGGATCCAGGTGTTTCTCCTGGCCTCCCATGTGGGTGCAGGGCCCAAGCACTTGGGCCATCCTCCACTGCACTCCCGGGCCACAGCAGAGAGCTGGCCTGGAAGAGGGGCAACCGGGACAGAATCCGGCATCCCGACCAGGACTAGAACCCGGTGTGCCGGCGCTGCAAGGCGGAGGATTAGCCTTTTGAGCCACAGCGCCGGCCCTCACCTTCTATTATTGAAGAATTGCAGTGTTCCTTTGAGGGGCTCATAGGGTCTTCCTTATTGTTATTTAGGGGTTTTCCTTTGTTTTTTTGGCATTTTGTGCATTTTCTCTTATTTTGTCTGGTTGCCTTTTTCTTTTTAATTTGTGTCTGTGCTTGTGGTGAGGTTTCCCTATGATATGAGCTGCTGTGTGTCTGTGCATTGCAAATAGAAGCACTCAGCCACACTTGCTGGAGCCCAGCTCACTTCTCATTCATGGGGGGTGGGGTGGGTACAAGCTCTGGTGCTCACCTACTGGGGCCTGGCTCACTTCTCAATGGTGGATGGAACGGGCTTCATTTTTCCATATTCAGGACTTCTCCTTGTTGTACAGCTTACATGGTGGGGAAGAGATTCTTCTGAAATGCTATGGTTTTCATTCCTGGGTGGGTGGTGTGGTGAGGTGGCCCTCACAATTGATGGACGTGTGGCCATGAGTCAACGGTGGTAGCCCCCTGCCTCCATTTGAAAATGTAAGCAAACTATATGGCTTCTCCCAGATGCCTGCAGGTCCAGTTGGGGTAAAGAGGACATAGATGGGCAGGGGATGTGCTCGACCTCTGTTTGTTCCTCTATACCTTCTCTTTTTACCCCTGTGGGACTTCAAATGCAGTTTGCCAAGCTCCCCCTCCTGTTGCTCTCTGCAGCTCTGTGCACCTGTGATTTCCCATCTAACCTGGTCCACTGGGGGCTGGCGTGGCCTCCCCATTCTGTGGCTCCACTGCTTCCCTTTATTATTTGCTCCTTCAGCATGGACTTGTCCAGTCTGTGTTGGACTCCTGGGCTTCCCATAGCGAATTTCCCATGGCTCTATCTCTGGTGTGTATCATCTGCTTTTAATTATCTGTTTTGCCCTGTGTGACTCAGATCACCCTGTTGCTATACTGCCATCTTGGGCTCCACCCCCTGGTGATACTCCATATATCACATTTATGATTTGTGGTTTGGTCCTTGTATGCCTAATTTATCCAGGATTTTATTATGAATACATGTTGAATTTTATCAATTATCATAATTTTTATTAATATATGTTGGAGTTTATCTGTTGAGATGATGGGGATTTTTGAAAATGTATTTTATTTGAAAAGCAGAGAGAGAAACAGATCTCCCATCTCCTGGTTCATTCATTCCAGAAGTGTCTACAATAGGCAAGGCCAAACCAGGAGTCTGGAACTCAGTCTCATTCTCCCACATGTTTGACAGAGACCCAGCTACTGAACAGTCACATTAGCAGGATGCTGGAATCAGGACTGGAGTCAGAACTTGAACCCACACACTCTGGTATGAGTGTCCAAAGTGCTGGCTTAACTGCTGGAGCAAATACCTGCCAAGACTGTAATTTTTATCCTTTATTCTGTTGATGTGATGTATTACATTTATTGACTTGTCTTTGTTGAATCTTCCCTGTATCCCTGGAATAAATCCCACTTGATTGTGGTGAGTGATCCTTTTGATGGGCATTTGGATTTGGTTCGCTGGTATTTCAGTGGGCATTACTGTATCTGTGTTCTGAAGGATGTTAGTCTGTAGTTTTTCTGTAGTGTCATGTCTGGCTTTGAAATCAAGCTGATGCTAAGCTTCTAGATGAGTTTGGAAGATTTTGCTCCCTTTCAATTTTTTGAGGAAATAGTTGGAAAATAATTGTTTATTATTGTTTATGAGAGAGAGAGAGAGAGAGAGAGAGAGAGAAAGAAATATCTTCCATCTGCTGGTATAATTTCCTATTGTCCACAGCTGCAGGATCTGGGCTAGGCAGAAGCCAGGAGTCAGGAACTTCATCTGGGTATCCTGAGCAGATGTATGGGCCCAAGTACTTGAGCCATCTTCTACTTTCCCAGGCCATTAGCAAGGAGCTGGATCAGAAGCAGAACAACTAGGACCTGAACCAGCGCCCATACTGGATGCTGGCATCTCAGGCGGTGGCCTAACCTGTTATACAATGATGCTGGCCCCTTGGTGTTAATTCTTTAAATATTGGATAGAATTGAGCAGTGAAATGGTCCAGTACCATGTTTTTCTCTGTTGGGAGACTTTTGATTCCTGATTCAGCCTTATTATTCATTTTGTTCTCTTTAGCTTTCTGTGTCTTCATGGTTCAACTTTAGTATGTTATGTGTGTGTAGAACTATTTCTATTGTTTTCCCATTTCTTGGTGTATAGTTGTTCACAATAGTCCCTAGTGATCTTTTGCATTTTTGTAGTATCTTTGTAATGTCTCCTTTTTCCTTGATTTTATTTGAATCTTCTTTTTCCCCCTTGGTGAGTCTAGCTAAAGATTTATCAACTTTATTTATCTCTTCAAAAAATGAATTCTTCATTTCATTGATCTTTTGTATTATTATTTCTGTTTGATTTATCCTGTTCTGGTCTTTGTTATTTCTTTCCTTCTGCTAATTTTGGGTTTATTTTGTTTTGCTTCTACGTCCTTAACATGCATCCTTAGGGTGCTCATATGCCGTCCTACTTTTTTGATGTAAGAGCCTGTTGAAATAAACTCTCTTGGGAGAGCTTTGGCTTTATTCCATAAGTTTTGTTATGCTGTGTTTCCATTTTCATTTGTTTCAAGGAATTAAACATTTTCCGTTTTGCTCTTTGCAGTGAGCTGATCATTCAGGAGCCTATGATTGAGTCTCCGTGTATATGTATAACTCTTTGAAGTTTGCTTCATTGTGAATTTCTAGTTTTATTCCATTGTGCTCATAAAATATTTATTATATTGTGTTGTTTCTTAAAATTTGTTGATTTGTTTTGTGGTGTGAGGTCTGTTCTGTTCTAGAGTGTTTCATGTGATGATGAGAAGAATGCATATCCTCCCCCTCCCCCTTCCCCTCCCGCTCCACCCTCCCCCTCCTCTTCCTCTTCCTTCAAGATTTATTTCCTTGAATAGCAGAGTTACAGAGAAAGACAGAGACAAAGACAGAGATGCAGAGAGGAGAGATCTTGATATTCCATTGGCCATCTGCTGGTTCACTCCCCAAGTTAGGGTAATAGCTGGGACTACATCAGGGCAAAGCCAGGAGCTCCATCCAGGTCTCCCACATGGGTGGTAGGGACCCAAGTACTTGGGCCACCCTCTGCTGCTTTTCCCAGGTGAATTAGCAGCGGGCTGATTGGAAATGGAGCAGCCGGGACTTGAACCAGTGTTCAAATGGGACACTGAAATCACAGGCAGCAGCTTAACCTGTGGTGCCACATGCCGGCCCCAGCTATTCTGCTTCTGATCCAGCTCCCTGATAATCTGCCTGGGAAGGTGGCAGAAGATGGCCCAAGTACTTGGGCCCCTGCTACCTATGTGGGAAACCAGGACAGAATTCCTGGTTCTTATATCCCGGGCTTCATCCTGGCCCAGACCTGGCTGTTGGGGCCATTTGGGGAGCAGAGCAGCAGATAGAAGGTTGATCTCCTCCTGCCCCCATTCTCAAATACTTCAGCAAGTCTTTAAAAAAAAAAACTTTAAAAATTTGCCCATAAGAGAGCAAGTGCTCTCATCTGCTGACTGGGGCCAAGGCCAGGAGCTAGGAATGCATTCCAGGTCTCCCACGTGGGAAGCAGAAACAATTATTTGAGCCATCACTTCTGTATCCAACAGTCTGCAGCAGCAGGAAGCTGCAATTTGGAGCCAGGAGCCTGAAATCAAACCCACTACTCTGATGTAGGAGGCAGGCATCTTAATTGCTAGACCAAAAATCCACTCCCTATCCACGTCTTCCAGCTGGGGAATTCAGTCATTGACTCATTAGTAATGACTTCGTCCTGCCATTTAAAATTTATCTTGAGTTTCTCACTTTTTGATTTAATAAGGTGAACAAGTCCCATGTATTTCATATATACAGATTTAGGAGCACAGTGATACCTCCTGACTTATCCTCTCTCCTGCCCACAATCCTGCCTTTCCTATTCTTTCTTTTAATTTTTACAATGATATACTTTCAGTTTATTTTATAATCATAAGCTTACCCCTCCACTAGGTAAAGAAGTCTACCAACAGAAGAAAAAAAATACTGTTTCTCAACAGTAGAGACAAAGGCTGTAAATAGTAATCAAATCTCACAATGTCAATTTTGCTCATGGACATTACTTTTTTTTTTTTATTAGTTACCCAAAATCAGGGAAAACATGATACTTGTCTTTTTGGGACTGGCATATTTCACTAACTGATGGTTTCCATTTGCCTCCATTGTGTTACAAAAGACAGGATTTCATTCTTGTATAGCTGAGAGGTATTCCATAGTGTATATATACCAAATATAAGATAAATATATTTATAATATATATCTTACATAAGATATCTAAGATAAATATATATTATGAGATTTATTTATCCCATAGTGTATATATGTCAAATAAGATTTATTATTTGGAAGTCAAAGTTACAGAGAAGGTAAGGCAGAGAGGGAGAGGGAAGGAGGGAGGGAGGTCTTCCTTCTGCTGGTTCACTCCTCAAATGGCTGCAATGGTCGAGCCTGGGCCAGGCAAAAGCCAGGAACCAGGAGCTTCATCCAGGTCTCCCACACGGGCGCAGGGGCCCAAGGACTTGGACCGTCTTCCGATGCTTTCCTAGGTGTATTAGCAGGGAGCTGGATGGGAAGTGGCGCAGCCAGGACTCAGATTGGTACTCACATAGGATGCTGGCACTGCAGGCAGCAGCTTTACCTGCTATGCCACACCATTGACCCCATATCACATTTTCTTTATCCAGTCATCAGTTGATAGACATCTGTGTTGATTCCATAGCTATTATGAATTGAACTGCAATAAACAAACTAATATTGTGATTTCATTTCTTTCCTTTTTCTTAAGATTTGCTTATTTGAGAGGCAGAGTTACAGATAGAAAGAGGGAGAGACAGAAGTTTTTCAGCTGCTGGTTCACTCCCCAAATGACTGCAATAGCTGGAGCTGGGCCAGTCCGAAGCCAGGAACTTCTTCCGTATCTCCCATGAGGGTGCAGGGGCCCAAGCACTTGGCCCACCTTTTACTGCTTTCCCAGGCCATTAGCAGGGAGTGTAGTGGAAGTGGAGTAGCTGGTACTCAAACCAGTGCCCATGTGGGATGCCGGTGCCACGGGCAGAGGCTTAACCTATTACGCCACAGGGCCAGCCCTGATTTCATTTGGGTAAATTCCCAGAAGTAGAATGGCTAGGTAACATGGTATATATCTTCTCAGATTGCTGAGGAATCTCCATACTGTCTTCCATAATGACTGTAACTAGATAACATTCCCACCAGTAGTATATTAGGGCACCTTTTCCTATATGTATTTGCCAGCATTTGTTGTTTTTGATTTATTTATTTATTTATTTATTTATATTTTTCACAGGCAGGGTGGACAGTGAGAGAGAGATGGAGAGAAAGGTCTTCCTTTGCCGTTGGTTCACCCTCCAATGGCTGCCACGGCCGGCGCACTGCAGCCAGCGCACTGTGCTGATCCAAAGGCAGGAGCCAGGTGCTTCTCCTGGTCTCCCATGAGGTGCAGGGCCCAAGCACTTGGGCCATCCTCCACTGCACTCCCGGGCCATAGCAGAGAGCTGGCCTGGAAGAGGGGCAACTGGGATAGAATCCGGCGCCCTGACCGGGACGAGAACCCAGTGTGCCGGCGCCGCTAGGCGGAGGATTAGCCTGTTGAGCCACGGTGCTGGCCCTATTTTTGATTTCTGTATGATAGCAATTGTAACTGGGGTGAGGCGAAACCTCATTGTGGTTTTTTGTTTTGTTTTGTTTTGTTTTGTTTTTTTTGACAGGCAGAGTGGATAGTGAGAGAGAGACAGAGAGAAAGGTCTTCCTTTTTGCTGTTGGTTCACCCTCCAATGGCAGCTGTGGCCGGCGCATCACGCTGATCCGAAGCCAGGAGCCAGGTGCTTCTCCTGGTCTCCCATGCGGGTGCAGGGCCCAAGCACTTGGGCCATCCTCCACTGCCTTCCCGGGCCATAGCAGAGAGCTGGCCTGGAAGAGGAGCAACCGGGATAGAATCCGGCGCCCCAACCGGGACTAGAACCCGGTGTGCCGGCGCCACAGGTGGAGGATTAGCCTGTTAAGCCATGGCGCCGGCCCTCATTGTGGTTTTTTATTTGCATTTCCCTGATGGCTAGTGATCCTGAGCATTTCTTCGTGTGTCTGTTGGCCATTTGAATTTCATCATTTCAAAAATGCCTGTTCAAGTCCTTTACCCATTTCTTAAATGGATTGTTTTGTTGTTGTTGAGTTTCTTGAGCTCTTTATAGATCCTTGATATTAATCCTTTACCAGTTGCATGGTTTGCAAATACTTTCTCCTATTCTGTCAGCTGCCTCTTTGCTGAGTGTTTCCTTTGCAGTGTAGAAACTTCTTAGCTTATTATAATCCCATTTGTCTATTTTTGCTTCTATTGCCTGTGCTTCTGGGGTCTGTTTTGTTAAAAGATATATTCACTTATTTGAAAGGCAGGTTTAGAGAAGGAGAGACAGCGAGAGATCTTCTATCTGCTGGTTCACTCCCCAAATGGCTGCAATGGCCAGGGTCAGGCCAGACTGAAATCGGGAGACAGGAGCTTCCTCCAGATCTCCCACATGGGTGGCAAGGACCCAAGGACTTGACCCATGCTCCACTGCTTTCTCAGTCACATTAGCAGGGAGCTGGATTGTCAGTGAAGCAGCTGGAACTCAAACCAGCACCCTTACAGGATGCTAGCGCTGTGGGCTGCAGCTTTAACCTGCTATAACCTGCTATACCTCAGCACTGGTGCATGAGGTCTACTCCAAGAAGTCATTGCCTATGCCAGGGTCTTGCAGAGTTTCCCCTAGTGATTTGTTAGTATCATTTCATAGATTTAGATCTTTACTGCTTTTGTGTAAGGTGTAAGGTAGGGGTCTAGTTTCATACTTCTGCATGCAGAAATCCAGTTTTCTGAGAACCGTTTGTTACGAGACTGTCCTTTCTCCAGGGATTGATTTTTAGCTCCTTTGTCAAAGATAAGTTAGCTGTAGATGTGTGGATTGATTTCTGGGCTTTGTATTATGTTCCATTGGTTTACATGTCTATTTTTGTGCCAATACCAGGCTGTTTTGATTATAACGACCTTGTAGTATGTCTTGAAATTTGGTGTTGTATGCCTCCAGATTTTTTTTTTTTAAAGATTTGTTTATGAAAGTCAGAGTTACACAGAGAGAGGAGAGGCAGAGAGAGGGAAGGAGGGAGAGAGGGAGGGAGAGAGAGGTGTCTTCCATCTGCTGGTTGACTCCCCAGTTGGTCCCAACAGCTGGAGATGTGCCAATCCAAAGCTAAGAGCCAGGAGCTTCCTCTGGGTCTCCCATGCAGGTGCAGGGGCCAAGGACTTTGGCCATCTTCCACTGCTATCCTAGGCCATAGCAGAGAGTTGGATTGGAAGTGGAGCAGCCAGGACTCGAACCGGCACCCATATGGGATGCTAGAACTGCAGGCAGTGGCTTTACCCACTATGCTACAGTGCTGGCCCCCAGTTTTGTTTTTGTTGTATAAGATTGCTTTAGCTGTTTGGAATCTCTTGTGTTTCTGGATGAATTTTAAAATTGGTTTTTCTAAATCTGAGAAGGATATCATTGGTATTTTGATAGCAAGTTAGATTCAATGTGATTCCTATCAGTAGTATGGACATTTTGATTATATTAATTCTTCCAATCCACGAACTTAGAAGATTTTTCCATTTTTTTTGTGTCTTTTATTTATTCCTTTAATTTGTAATTTTCATTGTAGAGCTCTTTTACATCCTTGGTTAAATTTATTCCAAGGTGTTTACATTTTGCATACCTGTTGTGAATTGGACTAACCTTACAAGTTCTTTCTCAACCATGGCATTGTCTATGTATACAAAGGCTATTGATTTTTGTGTGTTGATTTTTTTGTGTGTGTGACAGGCAGAGTGGACAGTGAGAGAGAGAGACAGAGAGAAAGGCCTTCCTTTGCCGTTGGTTCACCCTCCAATGGCCGCCGCGGTTGGTGCGCTGTGACTGGCGCACTGCGCTGATCCGATGGCAGGAGCCAGGTGCTTCTCCTGGTCTCCCATGGGGTGCAGGGCCCAAGCACTTGGGCCATCCTCCACTGCCTTCCTGGGCCATAGCAGAGAGCTGGCCTGGAAGAGGGGCAACCGGGACAGAATCTGGCGCCCTGACCGGGACTAGAACCTGGTGTGCCGGTGCCACAAGGCGGAGGATTAGCCTAGTGAGCCGTGGCACCGGCTCTGTGTGCTGATTTTATATCCTGGAGTTTGACCTAACTCTTGTAAGTCCCAATAGTTTCTTAGTGGAGTCTTTTTGGTACCCCTTGATATAGAATCATACCATCAGCAAACAAGGATAATTTGGCATCCTCCTTTCCAATTGGTATCTCTTTGATTTCTTTTTCTTGCCTAATAGCTTGGGCTAGAACTTCTATAACTATATTGAGTACTAATGGTGACAGTGGGCATCTTTGTCTGGTTCTAGATCTTAGTGGAAATGCTTCCAACTTTTCCTTATTCAATGGGATGCTGGCTGTGGGTTTGTCATGTGTTTAGGAATGTTTCTTCTGTGACCAGCTTCCTTTTTTATCATGAAAAGATGTATTTTATCAAATGCTTTCTCTATCTATTGAGATAACCTTATGGTTTTTACATTTGAATTTGTTAATGTGATGTATCACATTTACTGATCTGCATATGTTGAACCATCCCTGTATACCAGGGTTGAATCCCACTTGGTGCAGGTGAATGCTCTTTCTGATGTGGTGTTGGATTTGATTAGCTAATACTTTGTAGAGTATTTTTGCATCTATGTTCGTCGAGGATATTGGTCTATAGTTCTCTTTCTTTGTATCTTTTTCTGGTTTTAGAATTAAGGTGGTGCTAGTCTCATAAAAGGAGTTTGGGAGAATTCTATCCCTTTCAATTGTTTTGAATAGATTAGTTCTTTTTTAAAAGTCTGGTAGAACTCAACAGTGAAGCCATTTGGTCCTGGGCTTTTCTTCTTTGGGAAAATTTTTAGTATTGATTCAATCTCCATCTTCGTTATTGGCCTGTCTAGGTTTTCTTTGTCTTCATGGCTCAATTTTGGTAGATTGCATGTGTCCTGGAATCTACCCATTTGCTCTAGATTTTCCAATTTTTTGGCATTTATTTCTTTGTAGTAATTTCTGATGATTCTTTTCCTGTGGTGTCTGTCTCGCCTCCTTTTTTATTTTTTGTTTTATTGATTTGTATCTTCTCTTTTTTCTGGTTTGTTGGGTAAATGATATGTCAATTTTTTTTTCAAGAAACCAGCTCTTTATTTCATTTTGTATTTTTTGGTTGCAATTTTGTTCTCTAATTATTTCTTTCCTCCTAATTTTGTTTGCTTTTTTTTTTTTTTGTCCTTGACAAGCATTGATAATTCATTCATTTGGTGCCTTTCCAATTTCTTGATGTAGGCACTAATTGCTATAAACTTCCCTCTTAACACTGCTTTTGCTGTATCCCATACTTTTTGATATGTTGCATTGTCATCTTCATTGGTTTCTGGGAATTTTTTTTAATTTATTTTTTAAGGAATACAAATTTCATAGGTACAACTTTAGGAATATAGTTATTCTTCCCACACTCCCACTCCTTCTCCTCCACCCTCTCCCCTTGCCAGTCCTATTCACCATTATGATTCATTTTCAATTGACTTTGTACACAGGGGACCAACTTTATACTAAGCAAAGATTTCAACAATTTGCATGCACACACACAACTGTTTGAGAACTGTTTTACAGTTAGCTCTCATAATACAACACATTGAGGACAGATGTCCTGCATAGGGTGTTAGTGCACAGTAACTCCTGTTGTTAATTTAACAATTAACACTCTTCTGTATGACCTCAATGACCAACCGAGGCTCCGGACATGAGCTGCCTAGGCTATGGAAGCCTTTTGAGTCTGCAAACTCTAACAATATATGGACAAGGCTATAAGCAAAGTGAAAGTTCTCTCCTCCCTTTAGAGAAAAGTACTTCCTTCTCTGATGGCCACTTCTTTCTGCTGGAGTCTCACTCACAGAGATCCTTCATGTAGAACATTTTTTGCCACAGTGTCTTCGCTTTCCATGCCTGAAAAGCTCTCATATGTTTTTTAGCCAGACCAGGAAAACTTAAGGGCTGATTTTGAGGTCAGAGTGTTACTTAAAATGATTGTCATTCTGTGAGTCTGCTGTGTGGACTGCTTCCCATGTTGGAACATTCTTTCCATTTTAATTACATCTGTTATTAGCAGGCACTTGATCCTATTTATATGATCCCTTTAACACTTAATCCTATTTATATGTTCACTTTAACACTTTTTTTTTGCATTTGGAAATTATGGTGTTTTATTCTTTATATTTTTTTTTCCCACATCAGACGGGTCATGTGCCAGCTTTGTAACAAGGTTTCAAGGGTGGCACATCTCACGCAACCGCGTGAACAACCCAATCATCACGCTTATGAACTATGAAAAGGATCTTCTTTATACTTTTGTATTTCTCTGTATTTTCCAGTTTCTTCTTCTTTTTTTTTTTAATCAGTGTGTTGAAATGTTATTTGGCTTTTGTTTTTTTAACTTTTATTTAATGAATATAAATTTCCAATGTACAGCTTATGGATTACAATGGCTTCCCCCTCCCATAACTTCCCTCCCCTCTCCCGCTCCCCTTCTATTCACATTAAGATTCATTTGCAATTCTCTCTATATACAGAAGATCAATTTAGTATATATTAAGTAAAGATTTCAACAGTTTGCATCCACATAGAAACACAAAGTGAAACATACTGTTTGAGTACTAGTTATAGCATTAAATCACAATGGACAGCACATTAAGGACAGAGATCCCACATGAGGAGCAAATGCACAGTGACTCCTGTTGTTGACCCAACAAATTGACACTCTAGTTTATGGTGCCAGTAACCACCCTAGGCTGTCGTCATGAGTTGCCAAGGCTATGGAAGCCTTCCAAGTTCGCCGACTCTGATCATATTTAGATAAGGTCATAAAAGACAGGGTGAGGATAGTAACCAATGATCCTAAGAGTGGCATTGACCAGGTTTGAACAATTATACAGCATTAAGTGGGGAAGAGGACCATTAGTACACACAGGTTGGGAGTAGAGCCATTGGTGGTAGAGTAGAGGTTATGATTACAAAGGAATGAGGCCCAAGTGGGCTAGACAGGGTCTAGAACAAAGGACAGAGTCATTATTAGAGGAGCTAAGAAAGGTGCTGTCTAAGCTACAATTAAGTTTTCTGATTGAGAGGCAAACAGAACCTGATAGAAGGGGCTTGATAATAATCTGTTGGGCTTTAGGCCTTGTAAGTTAAGAGGCCCAGACCTATCTATCTCTTCACATGGGGTACATCCTAAGGGAGGTGTGAACCTCCTAGGGGAAGGCACTCTGTTGACTTTCATTATTTGGCTGGCCTGGGAGGAGAGCTGGCCAGGTAAAGGCAGGAGGCATCTCTAACAAGAAATTTACAGTTCTGCCTGCAATGTTGCTGACCCTACTTGGCCATCCCCTCAGCTGCAGTGGTCACTTTGGAAGTTGGGCTGAGTGAAGGGCTTCTCAGCTTAGAGCCAATAAGATCTGTGGCTCTGACCTGGGCATCCTTCGACTCCAGGGCAGGTCCATTTCCAGTGATCCAACTCTTGGCAGAGCTGCCAGGGCCCTTCACAAGTTGATTTCTGCTGAAGCCCAGGCTTACCACATTGAAAGCCACTGCAGTGGACTGGCCTGTTGGGTCTACTTGAGGGCAGATCACTGTACAGAACAGCCATTAATAGGCCTGCCACCCATTGCTTCTGATGCCTAGCTTTCTTTTCCTCCTGGTTTTTGTTAAAGCAGACCAGAGGATGCAAGTCAAGGGACTGCCCAAGTCCCATCTCTAATCAAAGATACAGAGATTCAGATCACATGAATTAAAATGTATCATATGTTTTATACTTGTTGATAGAAAGAAACTAAAAACATTTTATATGTTTGTGCTTAAGTTTACTGGTTAAACAAACTACACCATGTTAGATATTTAAAAGGTGTTTCCAAATACATGATTCTTAAAATTTATAGAAGGCATTGGACCTTCTGGTAAATGTTTCCTTAAGTTGTTATCTAATGGTTGAAACTGTTTGCTAAGTATTCATGTAATATTGCTATTGTCAGCAAGTGATCTAGGACTTGCTCCTCATTTCTCTATTCTAAGCCCAACTTGTTCTTTCATTTCTCTATTCTCCTTAAGGTAGGAAACTAATTCTATTATGAAGGAATCTGTAGGACGCACAATTTAATCTTTAGACCTTATAAAAGAGATGGCTAACATTTTTCTGTAATAGCATAGCCAAAATAAGAGCTTAATTATAATCTCATAGCTAGATTTACTTCGCCATCAGCGAAGTAAACAGTAAGTAGAAAAAACCTCCCTTTCAGACCAAAGGGAGAGAAAGTTTTTAAGTGAGAATATAATTTTCCTCATGGGCATTGTCTACCTTAAAAAAACTACTACAGAACATGCCTGTGACTATAGACTTGTAGTTCAGGCCACTTTAACACTTAATATGATGACTTTAACAATTAAGATGGCATTTTTACCACCAAGTTTATTGGGATTTGGAGTCCCATGACAAGTTTTTAAACTGTACATTAGAAGTAAGTCCCTGAGAATGTATGCAGAAGTATACAGTTTTACAGTTAGAAAACTTCCTCCTCACTCTTATCCCACTCTTATTTTTTATTGAGATCTATTTTTTTTAACTTTTTTTTGGTAAATATAAATTTCCAAAGTACAGTTTATGGATTACAATGGCTCCCCCCCCATAACTTCCCTCCCACTCACACCCCTCCCATCTCCCGCTCCCTCTCCATTCACATCAAGATTCATTTTCAATTATCTTTATATACAGAAGATCGATTCAGTATATATTAAAGATTTCGTCAGTTTGCACCCACACAGAAACACAAAGTGTAAAATACTGTTTGAGTACTAGTTATAGCATTACTTCACATTGGACAACACATTAAGGACAGATCCCACATGAGGAGTAAGTACACAGTGACTCCTGTTGTTGACTTAACAATTTGACACTCTTGTTTATGGCATCAGTAATCTCCCTAGGCTCCAGTCATGAGTTGTCAAGGCTATGGAAGCCTTTTGAGTTCACCGACTTGATCTTATTCTGACAGGGTCATAGTCAAAGTGGAAGTTCTCTCCTCCCTTCAGAGAAAAGTGCCTCCTTCTTTGATGGCCCCGTTCTTTCCACTGGGATCTCACACGCAGAGATCTTTCATTTAGGTCTTCTTTTTTTTTTTTTCCCAGAGTGTGTTGGCTTTCCATGCCTAAAATACTATTGAGATCTATTTTCAATGACTTTGTACACATGTGATCAACTCTGTGTTAAGTAATGAGCTCAACAAATAATACGATAATAATTAAAAATGGAAAAAAACCCAAAGCTGTTCAACAGTCAAGACAAGGACAGCTGAAGTCATCCCTTCTTGAAGTGTCAATTTCTCTTCTACAGATTTCATTTTAGATGCTCCATTAGTTCTCAGGGATCAGGGAGAATATATGGTATTTGCCCCTTTGGGACTGGCTTGTTTCACTAAGTGTGATATTTACCAGATTCATCTACTTTGTTGTAAATGACTGATTTCGTTTTTTTGTTTGTTTGTCTGTTTTTTTACCACTGAATAGTATTCCATAGCTTAATTTAGGTAAGCTGTATGTGTCCAAGAATCTATCCATTTCTTCTAGGTTTCCCAGTTTGTTGGCAAACAGCTTTTTGTAGTAATTTCTGATCTTTTTTATTTGTGTGGTGTCTGTTAAATTTCCTTTTTCATCTCTACGTTTATTGATTTGGGTCTTCTCTCCTTTTTTTGATTAGTTGGGCCAATGGTGTGTCAATTTTATTTTTTCAAAAAGCCAGATCTTCATTTTGTTGATATTTTGTATTTTTTTATTAAAATTTGACTTCTTTAATTTTGATTATTTCTTTTCTCCTAGTTTTGGGTTTGGTTTGCTATTTTTCTAGATCCTTGAGGTACATAGATAGTTCATTTATTTGGTACCTTTCCAATTTCTTGATGTAGGCACCAATTGCAATTAACTTTGCTCTTTAACACCGCTTTTCCTGTATCCCATAAGTTTTGGTATGTTGTGTTGTCACCTTCATTTGTTTCCAGAAATTTTTTTATTTCTCTCTTGATTTCTTCTGTGATCTGCTAGTCATTCAGGAACATGTTGTCCAGTATCTATATGTTTGCATACGTTCTAGAGATTCCTGAGTTGCTGATTTCCAGCTTTATTGCATTGTGGTCTGAGAAGATGCATGGTATGATTTTGATTTTTTTTTTTAATTTACTGAGACTTGCTTTATGACCTAGCATGTAATCAATCCTAAAGAAAATTCCATGCACTGGTGAGAAAAATGTATTCTATGGCTGTAAGTTGGAAGGCTCTGTAGATATCTGGTAGGTCTATTTGGTCTATAGTGTCAAGTAAATCTGCTCTTTCCTTGCTGATTTTCTATCTGGTTGACTTGTCCAGTGCTGAAAGTGGGATATTGAAGTCCCTCATTACTGTCGTAGTGGAATCTGTCTCCCTTTAGATCCTTTAACAGATCTTTTTAAATGGACAGGTGCTCTGTAATTAGGTGCATATACGTTTAGAGTAGTTATATCTTTCTATTGAACTGATTGATTAATCGTTACATAGTGCCCTTATTTGTCTCTTTTAACAGTTTTTGTGTCAAAGTCTATTTTGTCTGATATTTCGATAGCTATACCAGCTCTTTTCTGTTGGCATAGATTGCTTTTTTCCAATCCTTTCACTTTCAGTCTGTGTGCATCTTTGTTGGTGAGATGTATTTCTTGCAGGCAGCAAACAGATGGGTTTTGTTTTCTAATCCATTCAGCAGTCTGTGTCTTTTAACGGGAGAGTGAGGCCATTTATTTTCAACATGACTATTGATAATTAACGTCTTTGCCCTGCCATTTTTCAAAAAATATTCCTGTTTTTTTTTTTCTTTTTACTTTGAATTTCCTTTGAACTTGTACTGAGATTTTCTTCCTTTACCTTCTCTCCTACTGATGACCATGTTTCTGTGTGCAGCACATCCTTAAGCATCTTTTGTAAGGCTGGATGGGTGGTGACAAATTCTTTCGATTTCTGTTTGTTGTGGAAGGTCTTTACTTAACCTTCATTCATAAATGATAACTTTGCAGGGTATAGTATTCTGGGTTGGCAGTTTTTTTCTCCTAAGTCTTGGAATATGTCTCACCATTCTCTCCTAGCCTGAAGGGTTTCTGATGCGAAGTCTGCTGTGGAGATCCTCTGAAAGTAATCTGGTGTTTTTCTTGTAAACATTTTAAGATGTTTATGTTTTACTGGGGTGAGTTTGATTGCAATGTGTCATGGTGAAGTTCTTTTCTGGTCATATCTATTAGGAGTTCTATGTGCTTCCTGTACTTAGATGTATCTTTCTTTCTCCAAATTAGGGAAGATTTCTGTCCTTATGTCACTAAAAAGGCCTTCTAATCCTTTGTCTTTCCATGCCAGGAACTCCTAGAACCTATATGGCTGGTTGTTTGATAGGATCCTGTAGATTTCCAACAGTGTTTTTTAGTTTTCTAATTTCCTCTTCTTGTTTTTGGTTTGACTGTATAATTTCCTGTGCTTTGTCTTCTAAACCTTATAGTCTTTCTTCTGCTTCACTGATTCTGTTAAGGCTTTTCATCTCCTTATCTTCATTATCTAGTATTGAATTGTGTTGTTTTGAGGGCATTATGTTGTCTTCCTTATTCTTGTTTCTTGAATTGGTGCACTTGTTGTTTGACATTTGTGGAGATACTTGTTGGTTTCTTTTTGTTGTGGTGGTGGCTTTTATCTTTGTACTGTGCCTCTGTAGGTAAGTGGAGTGTCTGCTTTTAGTTAATATCTAGAGGCTTTTAATGGGTGTGGCCAGGGAGCTCTGTTCAGTTCTCCAGGGTGAAGGGCATGCCTAAGGTGACACACTCAGGTTTGGTGTGGTAAATCTCTTAATCAGAAGTGAAATTTATATTGCTCAGCTGAGCTCCTCTCCTCAAGGAGACCAGTGGCTGAGCACTAATCCCAGTAGGTATAATATTCATCCACTCTGCGCCAAGGACCACACAAAGGATCTGTGTAGTCCTCAGTGTAAGTTTAGATTCCCCAGAAATGTCTCTCACCAGGCAATCACGAAGCCCTAAGCATGTGGAGTCTCCCACTGTGACTGCCCAAAGTTCCAGCCACACCATGAGTCCTCCCACACAGCCTGTTTTTCACCATGGTCCTAGCACAGAAGCCTCCCACATTCATGAGCTCCCAGCCCCTTGTTAGTTCTCCCTACCAGAGTTGGGTGTCTTTACTTGGCAGGTTGCTGGGCATGGACATGAGCTGGCGCAGCTGTTACATACATCCAAAGTGGTGCCCACTTTATCTGCTTGTTACAGGATGCCATTGTAAAGTGATGGGGAGAAAAAAATATATTCCCTTTTTTTTTTTCCTCCTCTAGTTTGGCAGGTACACTATACCCTATGGGGCTCCAAAATGGGTTCCCTCTAGGCTCTTCCTACAGCTCTGTCATCAGTAGCTTGAGCTGCTGTGGTCTGGCCTCACCTCACTTTCCAGCACTGGTGTATAGGTTCTTGGCTGCTGGAGTCCTGAGTTGTGGAAGTCCACGCTCTCTCCATGTAGATTCACTGTGTCCCTCCAATTTGCATAGTTTCCTATGCTGTTTTCTCCCTAACTCTTCCCTGAGACTGCACTCTATCCACTTTTTTTTTAAACCTATCTTCTCCTGCACTACAGCAGTAAGCCCTCTTCCCTGCTCTGCCACCTTGGAACTCCCTTCTGCTCTCTGGGAATTTTTTAAATTCCATTTTGATTCTATGACCCACTGTTCATTCAGGAGCAAGTTGTCCAGTCTCCATATGTTTGCATAATTTCGAGAGATTCTTGAATTGTTAACTTCCAGCTTCATTGCATTTTGGTCAGAAAAGAGACATGGTATTGTTTTTTTTGGAATTCACTGAGACTTGCTTTATGGCCTACCATATGGTCTATCCTAGAGAAAGGTCTATGCACTGATGGAAAGAATGTGTATTCTGCAACTGTGAGATGAAATGTTTGGTAGAAATGAGTTAGGTCCATTTGGTCCATAGTGTAGGTTAATGCTGTTGTTTGTTGATGTGCTGTCTAGTTGATCTGTCCATTGACAGATCAACTGTAGGCTGTTGAAGTCCTCTCCATTACTATAGTATTGGAGTCTGTGTCTCTCTTTTGATCCACTAACATTTGTTTTCAATAGCCAGGCACCCTGAAATTGGGTGCATAGAAATTTATTATAGTCACATCTTCCTGTTGAATTAATTCCTCAATCATTACATAATGCCCTTTGCTGTCTCTTTTAACAGCTTTTGTGTAAAAAAAATGTGTTTTGTCATACTGGGATGGCTATACCTGCTCATTATTGTTTTCTGTTATCATGGAATATTGTTTTCCATCCTTTCACTTTTTTTTTTTTTTTTGACAGGCAGAGTGGATAGTGAGAGAGAGAGACAGAGAGAAAGGTTTTCCTTTGCTGCTGCCAGCGCACCACACTGATCCTAAGCCAGGAGCCAGGTGCTTCTCCTGTTCTCCCATGTGGGTGCAGGGCCCAAGCACTTGGGCCATCCTCCACTGCCCTCCTGGGCCACAGCAGAGAGCTGGCCTGGAAGAGGGGCAACCGGGATAGAATCCGGCACCCCAACCGGGACTAGAACCCGGTGTGCTGGCGCTGCAAGGCGGAGGATTAGCCTGTTGAGCCATGGCGCTGGCCATCATCCTTTCACTTGCAAGCTGTGTATCGTTGTTGGTGAGGTGTGCTTCTTATAAGCACCCAAAAAGATGAGTATTTCTTTTCTTTTCTTAAGCTTTTATTCAGTGAGAGAAATGCATAGGAGAGTGAAGGGCCTAACTAAAAGAGAGGGAAATCTGGATTCATACTGAGTATCAGGAACCAGCCACGTGGAGGAGCATGTAGGCCAGGAAGCATGGGGCAGGTGGCCCGAAGACCACAAGCCCTGGAGGTGCAGGGCCACATGGCCCACACTGGCAAAAGGCCAAAAGGAAGCAAAAGGGCTTTTTAAGTGGTTAATTAACCTGATTGGCTGGGCAAACAGGTGTGGTCAGGTAGGGGCATGAGATCACACAGGAGTGTGGTGAAGGAATGTTCTTCTAGCTCACAAACCTAATCAATTTTATCCTGTATACCTGCCTATATCATTCCCCCCTCAGAGACTCCATTCCCTTAATCCTAAGGGATGTTGAAGGACATAGAATCATTACATCTTCTTTAGCTGCTTCCTGCTTATAAGGGGCGTAGTACAGGCACTGTGATGGGTCTTGTTTTTTAATCCATTCATCCAGGCTGTGTATTTTAATTGGAGAATTTAGGCCATTTACCTTCAAGGTTATTTATAAGTAATGATTTGATATTACCTGTTTTTTCTTTCTTTTTTTTAATTTATTTATAGACAGTGAGAGAGTTATAGACAGTGTGAGAGAGAGAAAGGTCTTCCTTCCATCAGTTCATTCCCCAAATGGCCGCTGTGGCTGGCACTGCGCCGATCCAAAGCCAGGAGCCAGGTGCTTCCTCCTGGTCTCCCATGCAGGTGCAGGGGCCCAAGCACTTGGGTCATCCTTCACTGCACTCCTGGGCCACAGCAGAGAGCTGGACTGGAAGAGGAGAAACTGGGACTAGAACAGGCACTCATGTGGGATGCTGGTGCCACAGGTGGAGGGTTAACCAAGTGAGCCATGGTGCTGGCCCCATTTACCTGTTTTTTCCATACATATTCCTATTGTTTGCTTTTGGATTTGTGGAAATACTTGTTGGTTTTCTCCTCTGATGGGTTTTATCGTTGAACTATGCTTCTGCGGTTTAGTGGAGTGTCTGCTCTTTCAGTGAATACTCAGTGGTGTGTGCTAGTGGGTCCAGGGACCTCTGGTCAGTGCTCAAGGATGGGTTGAGAATCCAGGGTGACATCCAAGTTGGGCATGGTGAATCTCCTGTATTGTCAGCAGAGGAGAGGGTACGATCATGCCTGTTGGTGTAATCATGGTCTCACTTCCTCTCTTCCAAGATAATCAATGCCTGGGGTTAGCTCACAGTGGGTACAACCCCTCCACACACACTGGTACATGAACTGCACAAATGATCTGTGTACCCTGTGAGCAGGGTACCTTCTACAATGACCCACCCCAGGCAGTCGGGGAGCTCTGAGCCTCTGACACCAGCCAGGGTGATTGCCCAGAGACCCAGCTGCACCCCACACCCTATTGTGCAGTGTCCCAGAATTCCCACAGTCATGGGATGCAGAGCCCTGCAAGCCTGTCCCGTCCATGGAGTGAGCAGAGACATTCCCAGAGTCAGAAGCCTATTGGTGCTCTGCCTTGGCAGTTTGAGCCCTGGAGCCTATAATAGGTTGAGAGGAATGGAAGTATCTCACAGTCCTAAGTGGGTGCCCAGCCCCTGCCAACCCTCTAAATCAGACTCTGAGTCAGTGGGGAATGTGGATTTTTTTTTCCTGTGGCAAAATCCCCTGGTCATGGGCTCACAAGAGCCTCCACAGCCTCTCCTGGTGTCAAGATGGCATCTTCACCCTGCTGGCTGCCAGATGCCCTTGTTGGGGGATGGGGAGAAAGAAACGGGCTTTTCCCTCACTGGATTAGGTGGGTACCCTGCCCCTTGCTAGTGTTCTAGGCTGAACCGCCAATCAGTGCGTTCTACAAGGTTCTTCCTCAAGCAACATCGCCATTGGCACGGGCTACCACAGTCTACTCTCACCTCTCTCTCAGAAGCTGGCATGTCCTGCCATCCCAAGCATGGGGAATCATGAGTGGTGTCCCCACTCACTGCTGCTCATCTGCACTTCCCACGTGCTCCCTGGCATCCCTCTTGTCTGTAGGGTTTCCACTGCCAACGTCTCTCCAACTTTCCCCTGCAAATGCACTTCCTCCACTTGTCTTCTGCTGTCTTCCCCTGGACAATATCAGCTCATTTTTTTTTCTATTTTCCTATTACTTTATTCCTATTATTGTCCATCTTGGAAACACCTAAATCTTGTCTTTTGTTTATTTTGGATATTCTTCCTTTTTTTTTTTCATCTTCATGGTTTGTGTTGATAGTACTTGATTTCTTTCAGATTTCTCTGTGCTGTTCTAGTGAGTTTTCTGCTTTTGTGTGTTTTCCTGTTGGTGATTATCTTGGTTTTGCTTCTGTAGGGCTCCTATGAGCATCTTTGTAAGGTCAGTCTGGTAGTGATGAATTCCTTCAGTCTTTGCTTATCATGAAGTCTTTTTTTTTTTTTTTTTTTGATAGGCAGAGTGGATAGTGAGAGAGAGACAGAGAGAGAGGTCTTCCTTTTTGCCGTTGGTTCACCCTCCAATGACCTCTGCGGCCGGCGCATCGCGCTGATCCAAAGCCAGGAGCCAGGTGCTTCTCCTGGTTTCCCATGCGGGTGCAGGGCCCAAGCACTTGGGCCATCCTCCACTTCAGTCTTTGCTTATCATGAAGTCTTTTTTTTTTTTTTTTTTGATAGGCAGAGTGGATAGTGAGAGAGAGACAGAGATAAAAGTCTTCCTTTTTGCCGTTGGTTCACCCTCCAATGACCTCTGCGGCCGGCGCATCGCGCTGATCCAAAGCCAGGAGCCAGGTGCTTCTCCTGGTTTCCCATGCGGGTGCAGGGCCCAAGCACTTGGGCCATCCTCCACTGCCTTCCTGGGCCATAGCAGAGAGCTGGCCTGGAAGAGGGGCAACTGGGATAGAATCCGAAACCCCGACCGGGACTAGAACCCGGTGTGCTGGCGCCACAAGGCGGAGGATTAGCCTGTTGAGCCACGGCGCCGGCCTATCATGAAGTCTTTATTTCTCCTTCCCTTGTGAAGAGCAGCTTTGCTGGACACAGTACTCTGGTCAGCAGTGCTTTACTGCATTCTATTCCTTCCAGACCTGTGAGATTTCTGCTGAAAAACGTGCTGACAGTCCAAGGGGGGCTCCCTCATTGTGGCCTGGCACTTTCCTGCTGTGGATTTTAGGATTCTTTGTATTATCCTTTTGAGAATCTGCCTGTAATGTGTTGCACTGGGGTTATTTTCAACTCACGTCTATATGGGAGTTCTGTCGACCTTCTGCATTTAGATGTCCATATCTTTCTCCAAACCAGAAAACTGTCAGCTTTTATTACTTTTAACAAACTCGATATCCCCTCTTTTCTCTTCTCCCTTAGAAATTCCCCAAATTTTGAGTGTTTAATGACATCCCACATGACTCCAGGGCTGTCTGCATTCTTTTTTATGTCTTTGTGAATGTGTGTGTATGTATGTGTATGTCTGAACTATTCCAAAAGATCGGTCTTGGAGCCAGCATTTAAGCCACTGTGTGTGATGCTGGCATCCCTTATGGGCGCTAGTTCAGGTCTTGGCTGCTCTACTTCAGTCGAGCTCCCTGCTAATGCACCTGGGAAAGCTGCTTAAGATGGCCCAAGTGCTTGGGTCCCTGCTACCCACATTGGAGACCTGGATAGAATTCCAGGCTCCTGGCTTTGGCCTGGCTCAGCCCTGAACATTGTGGCTATCTGAGTAGTGAACCAGCAGACGGAAGACACTCTCCCCTCCCTGCCTGCCTTCCTCCCTCCCTCCCTCTCTGTCTTTCAAATAAATAAATAAATCTTAAGAAAAAGCTATGTCTCTAAGTTCAGATTATTTTTTCTTTTGGCCTAGTTTTTGTTGAGGTTTTTGGCTTTATTTTTTTATTTGACTTAGTGATTTCTTCATTTCCAAGATTTCTGTTTTTTTTTTTTTTTAAATTTTCAAGATCTTCGTCTCTGTGCTGAATTTCTAATTCTTGTTAGGCACTATTTTCCGAATTAAATTAAACCACTGATGTTCTCTTAAATCCGGTTGAGCATCTTTATCATTCTTCAGAGTTCTTTGGCAGACAGCCCATCTCCTTTCTGGTGGAGTCTTGCTGTGCTTATGCATCTGTGAGCCTTGCTTTTCCTTACCTCTGCTGTCCTCACATTGTGCATCTGGCACATCATCTATCTCTACCACTTTTATTTAATGGTATTTTAGAAGTAAATTTACTTTAAAGGCTGGGTTACTGGGGTTGTGGGGGAAGTGGGAGAGGGCGAAGATCTGTCTTCCGGTTGACTCTCCCAAATGGCCACAATGGCCACAATGGCCAGGGCTGAGTAAGTCAAAGCCTGGAATTCTACGCAGGTATCTAACATGGGTGGCAGCGGCCCAAGCACTTGGGCCATCCTCCACTGCCTTCCCGGGCCATAGCAGAGAGCTGGACTGGAAGAGGGGCAACCGGGACAGAATCCGGCGCCCTAACCGGGACTAGAACCCGGTGTGCTGGTGCTACAAGGTGGAGGATTAGCCTGTTAAGCCACGGCGCCGGCCTGGAATTCTACGCAGGTATCTAACATGGGTGGCAGCGGCCCAAGCACTTGGGCCATCCTCCACTGCTTTCCCAGCACATTAGCAGGGAGCTGGATCAGAAGTGGAATAGCAAGTGCCCATGTGTGATGCTGGCAGTAGGTGGTAGCTTAACCTGCTGCACCACAGCGCCAGCCTCTCTCTCTATCACTTTGTTTGAAAAAGATTTATTTGAAAGAGTTAGAGAGGGGGAGGCACACAGAGCTTTAATCTGCTGGTTGACTCTCCAAATGGTCACAATGACCAGGGCTGTGGGAAGCTGAAACCAGGAGCTTCTTCCATGTCTCCCACATGGGTACAGGGACACAAGCACATGGGCCATCGTCTACTGCTCTCCCAGGCCATTAGAGAGCTATATAGAAAGTGGAGCAGTCAGGACTTGAACCAGTGTCTGTAAGGAATGCTGGTGCCACAGGGAGGGGCTTAATCTGCTGCACCACAATGCCGCCCCCATCTCTACAACTTTTTTAAGATTTTATTTATTTGAGAAGTAGAGTTACAGACAGAGGGAGAGACAGAGAAAGGACTTCCATCCGCTGGTTCACTCCCCAAATGGTCGGAGCTGGTTTGATCTGAAGCCGGGAGCCAGGAGCTTCTTCCAGGTCTCCCACACGGGTGCAGGGGCCCAAGCACTTGGGCCATCCTTTACTGCCTTCCCAGGCCATAACAGACAGCTGGACCGGAAGAGCTGCCAAGACAGAATTGGAGCTTGTATGGGATGCTGGCACCACAGGTGGAGCTTAGCCCACGATGCTACAGTGCCAGCCCCTCTGCCATTTGTAAAGCCTGGTTTTTGTGTCAGCGGCCTTCGTTCTGAGGTTGTGACTTCCTATGTTGGCTTGGTGGCTCGCTTTAGGTAGATTGCATTTGGATGCTGTGGATTAGTGTCCATGTGTCTTCTATCATCCATGGCAGTGGCCTGGGGTGAGGACATTCCTCTCGGTATCAGCAGTGGTATGTGGATCTCAGGCTTGGCTGCAGAGTGGGGCTGGGGTTGCCTGCAGTGGGTGCACAGGTCCCCATGGCCCCAGCTGCAGGTTTTTTGTTTTTGTTTTTGTTTTTTTTTTTTTTTAGGATTTATTTGAGAGGCAGAGAGAGAAAGGTCTTCTATCTGCTGGTTCACTCTCCCAAATGGCTGTAGCAGCCGGAGCTGGGCTGTTCTGAAGCCAGGAGCCTGGGGCTTCTTGGAGTCTCCAGCGTGGGTTCAGGGGCCCAAGGACTTGGGCCATCTTGTACTGCTTTCCCAGGCCATAGCAGAGAGCTGAATCCGAAGTGGAGCAGCCAGGACTCGAACCGGTGCCCATATGGGATGCCAGCACCGCAGGCAGCGGCTTTACCCACTATGCCACAGGGCCGCTCCCCCCTCCCCCTGCAGGTTTTTCCACAGTGTCTCTACACTCACCTTTCCTTCAAGGGGACGATTTCTCTCCATGTTCTGCTGCCTGGGGGCTGGGGAGGACGGGAGTGAGCAGTCCTGTGGCCAGCAATGCCCAGATCACACCTGCGCCCCACAGTCAGCCTTGAGCAGAGCAGCCCAGGGATATGGCAAGGCCCCCTGCCATGGGCTGCCTGCTGCCGAGGGGGCTTGTGACCTGAGACTGCTGTAACCAGCGTCGGGGGACTCGGGCTGGGTGTGAGTCCAATCAACTTGTGCCACGTCTCCACTTATTTTTTTTTTTTAAAGATTGATTTTATTTGAAAGGCAGAGTTGTAGAGGGGCAGAGGCAGAGAGAGAGAGAGAGGTCTTCCATCTGCTGGTTCACTCCCCAGATGGCCTCAACATGGCTGAGGAGGGTCCAAGGGCTCGGTCTGCTGGTCCCGGCCTGGGGGCAGAGACTGAGGGGCCCTGTGCGCTGCTGGGTTTTGTCCCTCCAGGCTGAGTATTGGATTTCAGGTCTGAGGTCTACACTGCATTCCCTCTCCCCTCTCCAAGCGGGAGGTCAGAGGTCTCCCCATGGTGCATGTGGCTGTGAGCGTGGTGATGTGAGCAGTTCTCTCCTTCCAGCCTTCTGTGCGGCGTGTCTTACTACACCAAGGCTGCGGGCTCTCGCCTGGCTTCGTCAGCCCCTGTGCAGGTGGCCTGGTGCGTGCGTGGCTGCCCAGGTCCGGGTCTCCCTTGGCCCCTTACTTGAGGCCATTTTTGCCCAGGAAGTCAAAAGCAACATATTCTTCCTTGACTTTGGAGAAACCCTTTTCTGTTGAATTTCAACCTGTGTGACCCTTGGGGACTTGGCGGGACAAGGTGGCTGCTGAAGGTTTGGCTGAGAGAAAGTTCGAATGGGGGTCATGTGGTTTGTGCTTACCCTGGGAATGGACACGTCAAACATGGAAAAGGATGGCGCTGGCCAGCCTGACGCTGGTTTTTCTTGTTGGTTTGGTTTGTAGCTTGGAACTGCATTTTCCTTTGGGAGCACCTGTTTCTGGCTTGTTCCGATTGGGACAATATTTAAATTGGCTCTATTTCCTGATGTCTTAAACAGCTCATAGTAGAGAGAGAAGGCTACGATTTTTGAATCTAAAAATAGCAGAAAAACAACAACTGGCTATTAAAAAATAAGTATACAAAGATACTTCAGCAAGCTTCTGGAAAATTGGAATTAAAAGGTAGTTTTAGGTGCCTGTGTAGTGCAACAGGTAGAGTCACCTTATATGCAAAGCCAGCATTCCCTATCAGAGTGCTGACTTATGTCTCAGGTGCTCTGTTTCCTATCCAGCTCCCTGCTCATGCATGTGGGAAGGCAGCAGACGATGGCTCAAGTGCTTGGGCCTCTGCCACCCACCTGGGAGACCAGGATCAAGCTCCTGGCTTCAGCTGGGCTCAGCCCTGGCCATTGGGGTCATTGAGGGACTGAACTTGGGTGTCCCTAGCAACAACAGTATGCTGTGCCAAATGTCCATCCTTTTAGGGGCTTTTTAAAGATGTCTCATATGCATGGAGTGCAAATTTTTGCACCAAAATAAACATATCTTGTATTTGCATTTTTCCATGAACTTGAACTTCTTGTATCACCTGACTATAACCATATTCAACCTCAGGCCTGGAATACAGTTCCCACTGAGTTTCTTTGACAAGCAACACTCCCTAGCATGCTTTCACATGGTTAAATGCTAACACCCCCTCTTTTTCTTTTATCACTGGAATTCTTCCCTTTTCTGCAGGGATTTGTACTGATTCCTTCTCCATACCAGACCCTGTTAGGCACTGAGGATTGGGGGTGAGCACAGCCCTCCTTGTTCTTGGACAGGGAAATAGTGAGGAAACAGGAAGTGGGACTCGGGGTTGTGGCTCCAAGGGTTAAGCCACCACTCACGGTGCTGGCATCCCATATGAACGCCAGTGCGAGTCCTGGCTGCTCTGCTTCAGATCCAGCTCCCCGTTAATGCGCCTGGGAAAGCAGCGGAGGATGGCCCAAGTGCTTGGGCCCCTGCACCCATGGTGGAGACCTGGATCCTAGCTTGTGGCCCTTTGGGGAGTGAACTAGCGGATGGAAGTTGTCTCTGTTTCTCTCTGTGTCTCTTCCTCTCTCTGTCACTCTGCCTTTCAAATAAATAAATCTTTAAAAAAAAAATAAGCAGTGGCTGCTAGGGACACCTCAGAGTTGTCAGGAAGGCCTCCCCAAGATGTCAAGTGTGCAGACCCTACAGGTGCAAAGGGCTCCACTGGCCTCTCTCTTGCTTTTTTTTTTTTTTTTTTTTTTGTGCTTGCTAATGGTGTCCTTTTTTCTTTAGAGGACCTACATAGAATTTGCTAGAAAGAGCTGGCTTTGAGATCTTACTTAAGATAATAGTCTTGGTAAGTTTTCCAAGCACCATAGCAGGCTTTGTTTTAGGAAAGCAGATTGAGGGAAAGGGTGATTAAAGACTGCTAAGTTGTAGTTAGGTGTGAGAAGTTCTCCCGTTCTGTTGCATAGTGACTATGGGTAACAAGAATGTACTGTATGTATTTTTAAAAGGCTGGAAGGAAGGATTGAATGTTTACATCCTGAAGAAATGATAAATGTTTGACGAGATATGTTTACCCTGATTTGAACATTATACAATGTATACTTGTATTGAAAACCACACATTGGCCCATGACTATGTATAGTTTTTATATATCAGTTACAAACAAGGGGTGGGCATTGAGTGCAAGTGGTTAAGACGCCACTTACAGCTGCATCCCACACCAGAGGGCCTGGGGTCAAGTCTTAGCTCCCCTCTCCATCCGGCTTCCTGGCAATGCAGGCCCTGGGAAGCAGCAGCTGACGGCTCAAGTACCTGGATCCCTGACACCCAGCTGTGAGACCCAGATGGAGCTCCTAGCCCTGGATGTTGCTGGCATTCGGGTGCTGAACCAGCAGTTGGGAGATCTCTGTCTCTGTCCATGTGTCTCATTCTCTCTCTAATAATTAAAATAAAAACTTTTAAATACAAAGGAACTTCAAAACATTGGTTAGAAAATGGAATTCGAGACAAATTTAGGGGTAGGAGTTTTGCCTAGAGCTTAACACACCTGTGTCCTGTATCAGAGGTCCTGGGTTCCAACAGGATCTGGCTCCTGACTCCAGCTTCGTGCTGGTGCAGACCCTAGGAGGCAGCAGTGAGCAAATGCTTGGACCCGGACCCCCATGTGGGAGACCCAGATTGAGGGCGTGGCTCCAGACTGGGAGCTAGCCAAGCCCCAGCCATTGAGGGTGTTTGGGGAATGAACCAAAGGATTGGGAGCTCTCTCTGTCAGATAAGTTTATCTTTTTTAAAAAGTTACTTATTTTGGTGCAAAACATAAATGGAAATCCATATATCATTTTTTCATTTGTATGTATTTTCCATGAATGTTTTGAAAATCTTTTTTTAAAAAAAAAAAGATATACAAAAAGCAAAGCAGAATGAGGCACATCTGCTGGGGGTCAAGTTCCCCTCCCCGTGTCGCGGAGCGTTCCCACGCTCAGTGGAGAGCTGCGATTCGCTTGTCCGTCCGGCCCTCCTCGGCCCTCCTCGGCCCTCCTCGTAGGATGCACTCACAGGGCCGCGTCTGTTTCTCCTCCATCTTCCTCTCCATCCACACTGAAGGCGCATTGTTTCAAAGGGAAGTTGCCCTCCCCCTGCGTCTTCTCCCTGACACCTTGCTTCTGGAAGCTTCCATGTGTTACCCTCCCTGTTACTTCTCTAAATTGCTTTTTGTTGCTGTCTCCTCTTTGCTTCCCCGTGGCTTTTTTGGCAGCATTCGGAACTGAGGTCCTCACAGGGGGCTTCCGACACATGTTACTTCCATGTTTTCCCCGGATGCTCTTTCGTGGTTCGTCTCTTCTCCCGTTCGGGTTTTCTCATCTGCACTTCAGAAATAGTTGGCTAAATTTAGCTTTATCTGAGTAACTCAGGCATGTAGCACATACTCCACAGGATTTTTCTGGATTATTAAAAAAAAATTCATTCTGTTTAAAAAAGAAAAAAAAAAAACCCTCCTTTGCATGTGTCCACACATAGTCCACAAGGATCCACCACTTCCTCGTGCCAGGGTGGGGGTTTCCCCACTTCCAGAGCTTACTCCCTACCCTCCAGCGTCATGCCCGCCCCCTGGGGCTTGTCTCCCATGCTGCCAGGCTGCGGCTGGTCCCCGGGGCAGGCCACTTTGCTGGGAGGCTGTGGCTTCCAGTGGTCTGGTCCCCCTGTGAGCCCTTAGCACGTGCAACGCGGGCCTGGCAGTCAGTCCCAAGCAGCAGTGCGGCGTGGGCAGCCTCCTCGGCTTCTGTGCCCACAGGGTTCTCGCAGCCCCCGAACGGGTTCCCAGGTAGCAGCCTCCTGCTCTCCACATCCCACCTGCTCTGGGCTTCAGCGCCCCGTGAAGTTTCTTCCCTTTCCCAAAGCACCCTTTTGTGCCCTGTGCGGTGTCGGTGCAGGCTGATTGTAGACGAGGGCGTGGCCAAAGGCGGGTGGAAAGACGGCTGGAAAGGGAAGTTGATTTTTATATAAAAACTCTTTTGAAGCCCAGGCAGAGGGTTTGCATAATATGCATTTTTGATGAAATATTTGAGGACCCCTCCTAGGCATGGATTTCAAAATTGTTTTACACCAACATGAACGTATCTCTTAATTCCATTTTTCCACCAACTTCATGCAATTCCCTTGTGGGTCTCTTGGCGCAGAATGAACTGACCCCTGCCTTAGATAGAGGGTTAGTTAGGATACATGCCCCACTTCTTAAAAAAATACATTGCCTAACAGATTGCAAAAGACTGGGGCCCAGGCTTGTGTGGAACACTGTGTCTTAGCTCCGTTTCTCGGAACACAAAGCGAGAGCCAGGTTTATCTTCAGATCGTCTAGGTTTAGAAAACACTTCTACGTGGAGGTCAACCGACCCTGACCTCAAGCGGCTCCTGGGAGCAGCGGAGACAGCGTGAGGATCGGCTGTTGGCCTAAAAAAGAAAAAAGGAAAACAGTGCTGGGAGTTCTGCATTCCGCGAATGTGTCTTCCCCTGCGAAGACGAGAGAAAACATCTGTGCAGCTCCCTCTCTGGAGATCCAGATCGTCTGGGGAGGAATTCTGGGCACGTGAGAGAGGTCAGGTTCCTAGCGAGGCCTCGGTGCACTGCGGGGCACCGCGCTTCCGGGCCAGGGCATGGGGAAGGCTTTGCTCTTCCTTGGTTGCTTTCAACAGAATCCATGAGAGCGGCTGGTGCTGTGGCGCCAGTGGGTTAAAGCCCTGGCCTGAAGCGCCGGCATCCCATATGGGTGCCGGTTCTAGTCCCGGCTGCTCCTCTTCTGATCCAGCTCTCTGCTATGGCCTGGGAAAGCAGTAGAAGATGGTCGAAGCCCTTGGTCCGCTGCACCCATATGGGAGACCCAGAAGAAGCTCCTGGCTCCTGGCTTCAGAACAACCCAGCTCTGGCCATTGCGGCCAATTGGGGAGTAAACCAGCGGATGGAAGACCTCTCTCTGTCTCTCCTCTCTCTGTGTAACTCTGACTTTCAAATAAATAAATAAATAAGTCTTTAAAAAAAAGAATCCATGAGAAAGGAGAGAAGTTTCCAAACACTGCCACGTGGCAGGTGCTTGGAGCACCAAAGCTGGAGATGATGGCCAGTGGGAAAGGGACACAGATACTGCTGCTGAGACGGGGCCCCTTTTGAGAAAGCCTGAAATTCTGAAGCATCGTAAACTTTCCAGGAGGACATCTAGGCCTCTTTTACAAGGCTCTTTCTTGGATGTGAGGTTTAGAAATACAGCTCAGGGGCAGGTACCGGTCGGGACAGCCACATCCCACGTCGGCGTGCCTGGATCTGCATCCCAGCGCCACTCCTGGTTCCCGCTTCCTGCTCATTTATACCCTGCGATGCAGCTGATGACAGCTCAAGTACTTGGGTCCCTGCCACCCACATGGGAGACCTAGATTGAGTTCCAGGTTCCTGGCTTTGGCCTGGCCCAGCCTTGGCTGTTCTAGGCTTTGTGGAAGTGAATCTTTCTCTTTCAAATAAATGAATTTTTAAAAAATTTACAAAGTAAAATGAAAAATGAAGAAAGTCAAACCTGAGCGACAAAGGTGACCCCTCACTGCAGTCCCTTTGGCTGCCCACTCTTCGCCTGTAGTTTCTTCCCTGTTGAGGGTGTTTTTGAAGTCGGCTTCCTTTCCGCCAGCTTTGGTCCAAATCGCCCACTGACAACTGGTGCTGTCAGCCTCTGGTTCAAATGATGACTTCTGAACAAGGGACATCTTTAAAACCTGGAAAAGAGACATTGACATAGTTTCATGTTTGTCCTGCTGTTTATTACTTTCAAATAAATACATCTTTTTAAAAATGCTAGTTACAGAGAGAGATCTTCTATCTGCTGGTTCACTTCCCACATGGCTGCAGTGGCCAGGGCTGGGCCAGGCTGAAGCCAGGAGCTTCTTCCAGGTCTCCCACATGGGTGCAGGGGCCAAGGCACTTGGGCCATCTGCTGCTGCTTTCCAAAGTGCATCAGCAAGGAGCTGGATCAGAAGTGGCGCAGCTGGAATTCAAGTCTGCACCATATGGGATCCAGTGTTGCACGTGATGGCTTAACCAACTGTGCCACAATGTTGGCCCTGGTTTTTTTGTTTGTTTGTTTGTTTGTTTTTGGTCTTGTTTTTCTTTCCTTTGAATTGAGGTCTTCACATGGATAAAACACTTAGAAGCAGGTGAGACTCAATATCTCTTTAGAATTTCTATTAAGTGTGCACGTAAGGGTGAACGTAAAATACAGGAACACCTCTGACGCTCATCCAGGTGATAAGCTTGTTCCTTGACTTCTCAGCCATGACTTGGGCACTTTCCTAACACTGGTGTTTCCACAATTGCTTGTGAATAACAGTGCTGTGCTTTGTATACTGAGGTCTGGACTTAGAGGTGACGGACGTGTCCGTCTCTGCCCATTCCCTTTGGAGACGGTCCCAGGACAGTGGTACCCAGGACAGTGGTACAGCCTGGGAGGATGAAGTGGAACAAAGCTTACAGAGCCCCAAGGGAGCGGGGACCCGACCCCGGGCTCATCAGGTGCCTGCTGACGGCAGGGAAGCCACACAGTCGGCTAGCAGTGCACACTGGGCGAAGGCCATCAGAATGGTGGCAACTGTCAAGGGTGAGACTCTGGTTCCCATTGGGCTGAGGTGACTTATAATGATCCGGGAGAGTCTGTCTTTGAAAACTACAGCTTTTACTTGACACTGGAGAAACGTTGCAGATTTTTTTTTTCATTTGTATTTGAAAGGCAGAGATGTGTGTGTGTGTGTGTATCTGCTGGCTCGCAGGGTGTGTGTTAGCCGGGAGTTGGAGTCAGAAACAGAGTAGCCAGGATTCAAACCAGGTATTTTGATATGGGATGTGGGCACCCAAAGTGGCAAGCTTTTTTTTTTTTTTTTTTAATTGTTTAAAAATCTTGCATGCTTTAAATCTTTCAGCATACCATGTGTCTCCTGCAACTAGGCCTTTTGGTTTGGTGTTAGCTTGATGTTGGTGTCTGTTGTTTTGCATGTTGGCCTTGACTCCTTGTTTTGATTCCGGTCTAGGACTGGGTCACGATGTATCTGTTGTATTGTCCCGGGCCTCTGCTTCCTGTGCCTTGTAGTGAGATGTAGTGTGTGGGGGCATGCTCGTCTCCCGTTATGCACCTGCAAGAACTTCTCCTGGGTGTGTGCAGCCCTGGTGGTGCCATAGCGGGTCCCCAGATGGATGTGTGATTTTGACCATGTCCAAGTTCATCTTTTTAATTATTTGAATGAAAGGCAGAGTGACAAGGAGGGAGGAAAAAAAAAAAAAAAACAGGTGGAAGTCTCCTATGTGCTGGTTCACTCCCAGAATGAGTCCCAAAGGTCAGGGCTGGGCCATGCCTAAGCCAGGAGCCTGGAGCTCCATTGGGTTGGTGAGTACCACGTTCTTTGGTTTCATGAAGATGGAGGCCAGTGCCAGGCACTGGGAAGCCTGCCCCTCGTGTGCCCGTCTGCCGCACCGCTCTCAGAAACTGCCCCCAGGCGCGGAATCCCGGTGTCCACGGCAAGACTCTACTGTGTTGGTCTCTGTGTGGTTGCACAGCTCCCGCTCCCTGGTGGGGCTCCGCCCTCAACTGTGGCCCTGGAGCAGTGTTCTGGCCATCCCTGGCGCTTTGCCCATTGAGTTTATAATTAGGCGAGGAAGACTGATTAAAAAGTTGTTGCAATATTTGGATTAGCTCAAGTGAGAGAAACATGTTTGTTTACATGTATTTTGCTTGGTCCTAAAAATAAAGTTTATAGGGGCCCGCACTGTGGCATAGCGGGTAAATCCACTGCCTGCGGTGCCGGCATCCCATATGGGCACTGGTTTAAGTCCCAGCTGCTCCTCTTCTGATCCAGCTCTCTGCTATGGCCTGGGATAGCAGTGGAAGATGGCCCAAGTCCTTGGGCCCCTGCACCTGCATGGGAGACCCAGAAAGAAGCCCCTGGCTCCTGGCTTTGGATTGGCCCAGCTCTGGCCGTTGTGGCCATCTGGGGAGTGAACCAATAGATGGAAGTCCTCTTGTTCTGTCTCTACATCTCTCTGCCTCTCTGTAATTGTGCTTTTCAAAGAAATTTTAAAAGTTTACAGACTTGTGAAATGAGAAATGTTTGGTGCCCAAAAGTGTTTTCTTTATTGTGCAGGATCTACAAACCAGATTCATACAGATCTGAAACCTGCTTGGTTGGCTGTGCTGTTCTTAATCACAAATGTAATTAACATTGAACTTGGACCCTTTCCCCGATCAGTAAGGCAGATGCTGCCTGGCCAGTGAAGTCGCAGGAGACTATAATTAGATCTCATGAAATAATGCTCCCAAATTATTTTAAGTGCTTGTCATTTTTAGTCCTACGCAGGCGCATGAACTAATATCCACAGGGAAGCTCAGTGGGGTGTGTGTCTGCTGCCGCTGGCTGTGGCAACAGGGACTTCTCAAGTACACATTCAGCCTGGGAAACTTTGCATTGTTTATTAAATAAAGCAGAGAAAACAAGAGCGGAACCGGCTTGCTGGGAAGTAAGGTCACCAGATAAGGCTTGTTGGCTCCTGGGTTTCCTGTTCTGGGCGGCTCCCTCCCCATCCACTAGGGGAGTTTCATTCCCCTTACCCAGATTGCACATTTCCCATTTCCTGTCCCTTGTCCCGGCCACCTCCCCCCATCCCTGCGCTGCCAGGCCAGAGCGGTTCTCACAGATAAAGACCCAGTGAGTCCGCGGGCGGAGGAGCTCAGAGCTCGCTGGTGGCAGCTTCTTCCTGGGTGTTGCTGTGTGGATGACTGGAGCAGCAGCGGAATAAAAATTGCGTCAGTTCAGCATTGTTCTGCCTGGATGGCACCCGCACCCCTGCAGGGAGTCGGCTCAGCCTGGGTTTACTTCTATGAATGGGCTGGAGAAACTCTGAGAAAGTGGAACTAACGTTTGAGGAGTGAGGGTTGTGCGCAGGGGTGAGGACAGCTGTGTCCCACACCAGGCTACTCGGGTTCCAGTCCCAGCTCGGGTTCCAGCTTCCTGCTGACGTGCACCCCGGGAAGCAGTGGTGATCATGGATCCAGGGGTTGGGTACCTGCCACCCACGTGGGACACCTGGATCGTGCCCCCGGCTCCTGCCTTAGCCCAGCCCTGGCTGTCAACTGGTGGCTGGGATTCTCTCTGCTTCTCAAATAACTTTAAAATGATTAACTGCAGGAGATGGGAGAGCTGCAGGAGGAAGGGAGGTTGGGGGAGGGAAGCCACAACAATGCAAAAGTTGCACTTTGTAAATTCACATTTATTAAGTTAAAAAAATGAACAGCTAAGTTTGTTCTGAGATCAGCTGTTTGGTCGTATCCGTTTGTTGTGAACTCTTTGGGGCTCCTGGTGTATACATACAGAGGGCATGACTGCGGTGGCTGCAGAAACATTTTGGGGGCAGCAGGATGTTTTCGACATAGCATCTACGTTTGTGGAATAAAGCTCACACAGACAGCAGCTACACAGAGCTGTGCGTTCAGGAGAGGCGCCGAGTGTGCCTGCCTCACACAGAGTCCTGTGAACCCTGCTCTCAGACTTTCTGAATGAGCACAGTGGCAGGATGCTACCACTGACGTTTTTCTTAACTGACACGTGACAGTTCATGGGCTGCTATGTGTGGCCCCGGCAGGCAGGAAGTCCACAGTTGCTAGTGCCCAATCAGGTGACGTCTGTCTCTTCAAATGTTCATCATTTCTTTATGGTAAAAATATCCAAAATTGTTTCCTGCAGTATTTATTTATTATTTCTTGTTTGAAAGAGTTAGAGGGAGCGATTATCCATCTACTCGCTGGTCCACTCCCCAGATGGTCACAATGCCCATGGCTCACAGGCTGAAGCCAGGAGCTTCTTCCTTGTCTCCCGGGGTGGAGCCCAAGCACTTTGGTCATCCTCTGCTGCTTTCCCAGGTGCATTAGCAGGGAGCTGGGTCAGAAGCGGAGCAGCTGGGACTCAACCTTGTGCCCATATGGGATGCTGGTGTTGCAGGCAGTGGTTTTACCTGCTACACCACAGTGCCAGCCCCTATTTTATTTATTTATTTGCAAGTCAGAGTTACATAGAGAGGGGAGAGGCCCAGAGAGAGGTCTTCTATCTGATGGTTCACTCCCCAGTTGGCCGCAATAGCACGAGCTGTGTTGATCTGATGCCAGGAGCTTCCTCCAGGTCTCCCATGCGGGTGCAGGGGCCCAAGGAGTTGGGCCATCTTCTAGTGCTTTCCTAGGCCATAGCAGAGAGCTGGATCAGAAGTGGAGCAACCGGGTCTCGAACTGGCAGCACCCATATGGGATGCCAGCGCTTCAGGCCAGGGCGTTAACCTGCTGTGCCACAGTGCCAGCCCCAACCTATTTTTTTTTTTTTTATATGAGTAGAGTTAGAGAGCGAGACAGTGTTGTCTTCCATCTGCTGGTTCACTCTCCAGGTGGCCTCAACAGCCAGGGCTGGCCATCTGTGGTCACCTTTCTGAGCAACAACTCCCCAGCACTTCCTTCCACAGAACTATAATGTAATTCCCACTAAACAACCTCTCCTTGTCTCTTTCTCTCCACCCTTCTCCCCAGCCTCTGGTAACCCTCATTCAGTTTGCAACTTCTGTCAAATCAACTTTTCTTTTTCCAAGATTTATTTGAAGTCAGTCAGGGGGGTAGAGAGAGAGAGGTCTTCCACCTGCTGGTTCACTCCCAGATGGCTTTAACGGCCAGGGCTGGGCTGGGCTGGGCTGGGCTGGGCTGAAGCCAGGAGCTGCTTCTGGGTCTCCCACGTGGGGGCAAGGGCCCATGCACTTGGACCATTTTCTGCTGCTTTCGCAGGCCATAAGCAGGGAGCTGGATCAGAAGTGGAGCAGCTGGATCCCATCCCATATGGGATGCTGGCACTGCGGGTGGCAGCTTAACCCGCTATGCCACAGCACTAGCCCCATGAGACCAACTTTTTTAGATTCCTAGAATGAGACTTGTCTGTGCTTATTTTATTTCACTTACCTTATGACATCCAGTTTCATCTATATTGTTGCAAATAAGAAGACTGCACTTCTTTTTAAACAAAGGATTTTATTTGAAAGAGAAAGCACTGCTTCCATCCCCAAGTGGCCCCAATAGCTGAGGCTTGGCCATGTTGAAGCCAGGAGCCTGGAACTCCATCTGGGTCTCCCACGTGGTTGGCAGGGACCCAAGGACTTGGGCCATCCTCCACTGCTTTCCCAGGCCATTAGCAGGGAGCGGGATAGGAAGTAGAGCAGAGGGTCTCGAACCTTCACTTATGTGAAGCACCGACTGGCATTGCCAGCAGTGGCTTATTAACCCGCTTTGCCACAATGCCAACCCTGAGATTTCACCTTCTTAAATATTCTATCCTTTACATTGAATACCACATTCTCTATCCGTTCATCAACTGACAGGCACTTAGGCTGTTGCCGCTTCCCGGCTGTTGTGAATGGTGTGTTGTTTCTTAAACCGAGCGATTTCATTTCCATGGATACGTACCCAGGAGTACGGCTCATGGGGTAGCTCTGCTTTTGGTTTTCTGGGGCGCTCCCATCCTGTTCCCCGCCAAGGCTGTACTAACCTACGTTCCCACCACCACTGTTCCAGGTTCCTTTTTCCCCACATCCTTGCCAGTACCTATGTGTGTGTAGCTTTTTTTTTTTTTTTTTTTTTTGGCTAATAGTTAATCTAACCAGAATAGTGATACTTGACTATAGTTTTAATTTGCATTTCCTGCCAGTGAGTGATGCTGAACATCGCTTCATGTACCTGTTGGCCATCTGTGTCTACTGAGTAATGTCAGTTTAAATTGACTTTTTTTTTTTTTGCTTTTTAAATGCAAAGCTTTTTGAGAGGCAGAGAGACAGAATGACCCAGATGCCCACAAGGGCTGGGCTGGAGGCAGCAGCGGGGAACTCAAGGTGAGTCCGCCACGTGGGTGGCGGGAACCCAAAGGCTCGAGCCATCACTGCTGCCTCCCAGGCTCCGCGTTGGCAGGAGCTGGAGCTGGGAGCCGAACCCACGCTGTGTGGGACGCAGGCATCTTAACGCTGACCCTGTTTTAAAGTCAGATTGTTGAGGTGTTTTTCTGATTGAGCTCCTCGTACATTCTGGTCTTAATCCCTCGTAGGATGTGTGGCTTGCAAACGGGTTCTACCATTCTGTGGGCTGCCTCTTCACTCTGTCGTTTGCTTTGCCGTGTAGGAAGGCTGGGATCACGTTTTTAGGGATTAGTCTTAAAAACAGGTACATCACTTTTCAATGTTAAGTATGATGGGTAGGAATGACTGTAAAAGACATTGGCTTGAGACACATTCCAGAAGACAGGAGGAAGTAAAGAAAAATGCCCAAAATCCTCACATTTTACTGAGAAACCATTACGTTCACTGTAGCTACAGGGTAGAGGACTTAAGACATTTTACTGTGTGGTGTTTTTCAGACAAATTAATGGCCAGGAATCCGGGTTCACTTACTCCTACTACCTCAGTAATTAAAAGCGTCCCTGAAAGACTCGGAGAGTAGAAGCTGGGTACAGGGAACAGGGGGAGAAGAGTCTCTGTTTTGGGCTGTGACAGAGCTGGAGAGCCAAGAATTCTACGTGGCTTTTCTCCTGCAAAGTTCATGTTTCTAGCTCCTTGACTGAAGTTCAAGGTTGTGTAGAAAATATTTGTTGCGAGGGAGGATTACTAATTAACTACACCAGGGACCTCTGGCAGGTCTCTAACCCGCTGCCCTAAGACAAACAGTTGGAAGGGAGCTTGGGCCGTGTCCAGTTGCCTGAGCTTTGAAGGCCATGTGAACCTGAGTCGCCAGCGACAGAAACGGGAACCTAGGTCTCCACAGTGTTCTCGGCCCAGGCCTGCGTGAGCTCTGTAGAGAAGCCACTGCCGGTAGGTCTGTCTGTAACACAGCTGGAGAGGGAGCTGGAACCCTGGCTTCCACCTGCAGCTCTGCCTGGGCATGGGTTGGAGCGGTGTGACTGTAAGCAGTCGCTTGGCCTCTCAGGCCCCATCTAGCAAAGGGGGAAGCTACAAAGTGAGACAGCACAGAAACAAGCCTTGGAAACATCAGCATATCCATCACCGACCACAGGCTGCTCCACCCAGCTCCAAACCAATTGGGAGCAAGGTGTGTCCAAACCCTAACCACAAAGACCCTCTACTGCCTGGCAGGGACTGTCCCAAGGCTTGCCCAGAATAGCCCAGTGTGACCAACACGTGACCCTCCTGGGGAGGTGGCAGTGAGCCAGTGACAGCGGCTGTACCAACACCAAGCCCAGGGCTCACTGAAGCCGTGTGCTGCAGGGGATGAGCCCCAGAGGGTGCGCACGTGCAGCTCCAAGCCAGTGAGAACCGCAGTGCAGCTGCCTTCCGGGAGCCGAGCAGCAGATCCTCTCTCCACCTGCTCCCTCGTGCTCCGGCACGCGCCTCCCATCACCTTGCCTGGGTTAAGGTTTGGCCACTTATCAATTTCTATCACAAGGGAGTTGGAGAAGCTCGAGTTGGTATCAAAAGCGCTTGGTTCCCGTCCTAAGCATCGCTGGTGTGCAGCTAACGGCCTCTCTATTCAGCTATTCTGAGGCTGTGGAAACATGTAGTCAAGTCATTCCTGGACTTCCAGAATAACCATTCTATTCCAGAAACAAATGGAGTCCCAGCGTCTTTAGGGAATTATCTCCAGCACTCCTCGGGGTTCCAGGGCCCTGGTATGAAATGGTGCCATACGTATATGTAACCCACATGCATTTTCTATGTCATCCCTGCATTACTTAAAATACCCGACAAATATAGGATACAGAAGTAGTTGTTGTACTGCTTAGGGAGTGAGAAGAAAGGTATACAAGGTCAGTACAGGTGAAACTGTTTTGGATCCTCCGTGTGCACGGTGAATTCAGGTGGGAGCCGTGGTGCTAGGACCAAAAGCAGTAATCTACTGAGGGCAGCAGGGTGCCCACGCGTGCCCCGCAGTTCCATGAAGGACCCAACGCAACAGCAGTTCTGAGGGGGAATTTTGGGCTGCAAGGAAATTTCAGTTTTAGGGAGGAGAGAGTGCTTTGAGCTCTTTCAAGTAAAAAATGCTCGAGAGATCTGAACCAGTGGAGGCTGAAGAAGGTGCAGGGATAAGGACACCCCCCACTTGAGGGATGGCATGGGGGTGCGGTGAGCCCTGTCGGGGGATCAGCTGGGAAGCCACAGACCCTGCAGGGACCTGATGGGGCTCCTGGGCTTTGTGAGTCAGAGTTGAGACGCAGCCAGGGCTTCTGCTAGGCCTGAATCTCAAAGTCACTGGGAGGGCAGTGAGGCAAGCCGGTGCCAGCCCACGCACGGAGTGCGGCAGTAGTGGGACTCCGGAGCCTCGGGTATATTTCGGGCTTCTAGCAAGTGACGCTGGGGAGGAACTCTTCCATCTTGGAGCAAGGCTTGCTCTGTGCGGCTTCTGAGTGCAAAGAAAAGCAAAAGAGACTGGATTCAGAGGAAAGTGACAGTAATGAACGGATCCACAAGGCCATGTGCAGGAGGAATCGGTAGCAATTGGTCTGGTTCTAGTCTAACGTTTAGGACTGAATTTTGAGCCTGAAAGAGGACTGATCCCCAGATGGCTCCACGGCCAGGGGAAGGCCAGGCGGAAGCCAGGTGCGTCATCCTGGCCTTCCACACGCGTGGCAGAGCCCCAACTACTCGGGCCATCGTCTGCTGCTTTCCTAGGTGCATTAGCAGGGAGCTGGATCAGAACCAGAGCAGCTCAGACTCACACATGCACTCCGCTATGGGTTGCTAGCATTGCAGGCTGCAGCTTAAGCTGCGGCCCCGCCGCCCTAGCCGTTCACTACATCTCTAAGGCTAGAACATATGAGGGCTGCTCAGCGTAACTGAAAAGCCTTGGCGGTGAAGCCCCTCTGTGTCACTGTGGAACACGGGCCACACGCAGCCTCCCGTGTCACTGTTCGCACAGCTTTTTAGAAATAACTGCCAAAGAAATGTTAAATAAAAGGTTTTGCTTTTATTTAAAATAAAAGGCATTTATACAGTCTTTAAACCATGGATATTGGACAATACTGGTAATCCGCCCCTCCCTGGCACCCTCGTGGGCTGTGTGAGCTCAGAGTTTTCTGACTAGCACCAATGCAGATTGTAACAGCGCAACAGACTCGGACAGGGCCAGTCCAGGCATCAGAGTTAAGGACACTGTGGCAAATCATGACCATCATGAAGTAGTTCTTAATTTAGCAGATATTAAAACTGCATATTAACCAGACTTTTAAAAGCATTGAATTAATGCAAAGATGCTGTTGAAGCCACTTGCTAGTTGGCTAGTTGAAGCCAGTTGCTAGTTTTAAAAAACTGTACAATTTTATAAAATTTGTGTTTGTACATTAGTTACACAAAAGGCATACTTCATAGACCTTACTTCATAGTATAATGCAGACAGTGATATGCTGGTGAATACTAAAAGTGTCGTAATACAGTATGGTGTAAAAAGACAATATACATACATGCTTATTTGAGGACAAAAACAAACCAAGAGTAACAGACAAACAGCATTTTCCTTCGAGGTCAAACACTGACGCTATTAAGTAACAGGCATCTTTAGCAGGCTTGATTTCTACTTGGGGGGGCGGGGTGAGGGGGCCACATGGCTACCTGGAAGCAGGATATATTAAAACATGACATCAAATTAAACATACATTAAAACACATGCATTAAACATGATAAATAGACTTCATATAGGTTACGCCCTGGATAGCTTTAAAGTAGATGGCTTTTTCTTACAGTTCGGCTAGCTTAAGTCAGTGACATTTGTTCCTGATTTGCCCACTACTTCAGTTTGTAATTCATGGCCCCAAGGAATGTGTGCCGTATTCCACGGTCCATATACTGTATCAAGATAGCAGATTAATAGTCGTGCTTGTTAGTGCACATATCAACCGGTCTAGTAAGGCAAAAGTTTTCATGATAAAATAATGAAGTTCAAGCTTACTTTATTAAGCAGCATATAACAAACAACAGCTTTTAAAGTTAAATATTGTAATGGCCGTGGTGTTCCAATACACGTATTTCTATTCACACCCAACCACTGGTGAGTTTGTAGAACATTTCTTCATCTAAACTCTCGTTTTGGTCTTTTGCCCGGGTTGACAGAAATATGTAGCCACCAATGAATTCATGAACGACTTTGCAATCGACTTCGGTACAAATAAAGGACAATCGTACTTCATCTGCGAACTCCACCGTGACCTGGAAGGAGGACAGAGAAAGGACAGAGCCGTCAGTGCTGCTGCAGGTTTGCCCTGTCCCCAAGCACTTCTCAAAGGTCTGGCTAGCGTAATGTCTGAGTGCACAGGAGCAAGCTTACGAGCTCCTCCTGCGAGCCTTGGAGTTTCCATGCTCTGGAGAGGAAGACTGGACGCAGGGGCTGTAGGTCACGATGTTCCCAAGGGGCCTCTGTGAGTCAGTTACTGGGAACTTCTCCCTTCAAGTCCTGGGAGAAAACCTACTTCCTGTGGGTTAGTTCATATTTGCTTTAGGATATTCGACCTTTAGGTATCATGGGCGAGTAATTTCGGAAACCAGATTCTATCAAGTGACAGAAATTGATACAACAAATCCCACGTGATTCCAAACCAGAGGACGGAGGAGAGGATGTCGTGTATGTAGCATTAGTTATGCATCATAAAGGCAACATGATTCACAGGCATAAACGACCCAGGTTTTAGAGCCTAAGCCCCGTGAGTGTGAGTCCCGACTGTCCCTCAGCCGAGGGTGTGGTCAGGGACCCAGGAGGGTTCTTTCTCTTCCAGGGTGGATGGAGTCACTCCTGCTTTAGCAACGAGGACACGGAAACAGTGCGATGGAAACAGCCGGCACCGAGGCAGGCGAGTGGTAGCAGCAGCTACTGGGAGAGGAGTGGAAGGTATTTCTCCACCGCAGGGGGGAAGCACAGAAAGATAAATATTCTAAGCACAGGATAACGAATGCAGTGATTAAAATTCTAAGGCTATAAACAGGCACGGTTAAATGAGAGTGAACAACAACCACAGTCTGTGCTGTCTTGTCCCAGTTTCCCGATCTGGGCAGAAGGACTGTTCAGCTAACGCGGAACGTACCATCTTAATTTCCCAGTTTACGTTCCACTGCTTCATGTTGCTGAAACGCCATGTTTTAATAGCATCTCCCGTGCTGGCATCCATCCTAATGAGTCTGTTGTATGCAATTCCGATAAGTTCTTCCTTTTTGCCCCCTTGGAACCTGTGGCATCAAAACAAACATTTAGGGCCCAGCACTGTGGCACCAGCATCTCATATGGATACTGGTTCGAGCCCTGGCTGTTCCACTTCTGATCCAGGTCCCTGCACCCACGGATACCTGGAAGGGGCTCCTGAATCCTGGCTTCAGATCAGCCCAGCACTAGCCATTTTGTTTTCAATGTAAAAATTGAAGGTACAGAAAATAGTTGCACATTTCAACACTGTTTTACCGTACAAGAAGTTAACGGGAGGAAGCAGGTGCAGCAGAAATGCCTATGTTCAGGTGTACACGTAGATGCTCAGTGGGACCACTGACCTTGCAATGAAGTGTGTGATGCCAAACTCAGGTAATGACTGCCAGGCTTGGATAAATCGCATCTTGGCTTCAATCAGACTCATCTGAGCTACATTCTGATGGGCCTCCAAGATTCTTGCTGTAATCTGAAGGAAAATAAATAGCACCTTTTACAGTCAAATTATCCTTTCACGGTGGAGTCAAGATAAAAACACCAAGGGACTGACTTATATCTTAACCTGCACAGATGTGAGAGGCCTTCAGAAAGCATATGGAAAAGTGAGTATTGCACAAAAAATGAACTTTTTGAAGTACCCCCTCCTTGATACTGTGTGTCAACTAAATGCATCAATTTTTTGTTTAGGAGACAGTCTTTCCTGAACTTGGGGAACTTGCAGAGGTCAGCACATCTGGGGGGCAACAGCTGAGCCTCGTCCTGGGAAAGCCACCTTCCTGATCATGGGATTGCCTTGCCCAGTAAGTACTGAGGACTATGTGACCCTACGCATTGTAATAAAGTAATAAGCAGGAATGTGTTATGTTTCGACAGTGCATAATATGCTTCTGTGCATCAAGAAACAGAGCACTGGGAGGTGTACGTAACTGCTGCACCTGAGTGTGTCCCAAGTGCGTCCTGTGCTGAAATGGGCCCCCTCCACACACGGGATCAGAAGCAGCCCCTGGAATACAAGTTTCTAGCGGTTGGTTACAGCTTTAAGGTACCTGAAAGCACAATATACTGATCACTTTATAATTTTAAAAATAACTTTAGAAATTTCTAGTAATTACATTATTCACTTTGAGGAGAGGCTGTGGCTATGGTTTTAACATTTCATCTTTCTTGTAAATATGGAGAACTTACCAAATCTCTTATATAGCCTGGCTGCAGATGGCAATGCGAGGAAAGAAAAAGGAAGCGGAAAGAAAAAAAAAAGAGGCGATCAGAAAAAAACGGCACTGAGGCAAAGAAATAAGCTGCGGTACCTGCAAACCAAAATTCCAGCCAAAAACCATGCAAAAATTACATTTAGGTGGAAACCAAGCAAAGTAAATGCAAGAATGAAAATGAGGAAGCAGCCATTACTTTCCCTCTAGAATACCGAGACCCACTCGACATTATTTTAGAATGTTAAGTGTTACTAAAATTAAGGGTAGACATCTGTAGGGAGAAAATAAAAACAGCAAGTACGCCTCCCCCTCCTCCAGTGTACCAGGTTCCTACTGGTTAGGGAAAAGCTAACGATTTTAGTAGTGACTAAGGCTGAGCTCTCCACAGCCCCGCCAGTCTTCTCAGGTTTAGTCAGAGTATCTCCATGCACTGCTTCACAGGTAAGAACAAGGCACAACGCGAGTGCAGGGCCTGTGCTGTCTGTTTACGCAAACACAAAGCTCAGTTACCATCTGCTTTTTGCATCCTTTTTCCTGGAAGGGAAAATACAGAGATGCCATACGCTACCAACAGTGGCTATGAACATAGTAGTCGTTCATCTGGATTAATAGATAAACATTTAGAAAGAGCCACAGCAAGTTTAGCCAATGTATGTGTAACTGGAGAAAGTACTTGAAGTATAACAACGGTTACACTGATAGACCAACGAGGGGAACACCTGGAGCGCGCACGGCATCACTCGGCAGGCTGTGCAGTGACCAGCGTGGTGCCTGACACAGAAGCCACAGGTTTGGCTCTAGGCACTGGCTGGGTGCCGGCCTCCAGGGAACAACCTGTGAGCCTAGCTTTGAAAAGAATGCGCACTTGGGGAGATGCCAACCCGGAGAAGGCTCATTAACCAAGGACCACCCACGTGCTGCTGACCAAACACCCTCCTGAACCGCAGCAGAGAGGGAACACGGCATTTAAAGGCTTTGAGCAAACAGTCCAGTACATACCACTGAGAACAAAACTAACCCTGGGCAGTCCTCATTCTACCGTGCTCGCTCTCGCTCCGCTATCCAATAGTGAATCATGAAATTACTAGGATTTGAAATTATTCGTTGCCTTTGAAGGCCGACGGATTCATTTGAGAAATAAGTTTCTTTACAAGTACTTGTTAAATGAGAGCTAGTGCTTGCTTCACTCTCCCTTTTTAGCTTCCAATCCACATTCCACACATCTCCCCAGGGGCGGCACCGCCTCCACACTCCCGCGCGCGTCCTATGACTGAGCTGCCCCACGCAGCTCGCAAACACGCTGAGTATGACATCTGAAGACATCCAGCTAAATAACTTCGGACCCATGATAACCGTTCCAAAAGTGAAGAACTCAGTTAAGTGTTCTTGGTATTTCAATGAACATTTCTCATATGTATAGAAATCATTCCTGAACGAAGACAAAAACAAAACTCTCTAGAGGCTTTCTCTGCTCCCACCCCGCCCTCAAGTTAAGGGTTTGATTTGGGCCTGCTGCTTGGCCTACAGCGTCCTAGGGCCGCCCCGGAGGGGCAAGTCTCTTGCAAAGGAGCTCTTCTCTGTTGTTAAGAAACCATTTTCCTGAATAGCAATCCTTCTATGGTGTTAATTTCCAGAAAAGGAATTCTGAACAGGGTGGATACAGCAAGTTAGTTTCCTTACGGTGGCAGAACAGCTAGGCTGTCAACTACTGTTCAATTATCTGTCCTATTAAATTGAGATACAATTGGAAATTTTCTATTCTAACCAGCTGATAGGAAATTAAAAAATTTTATTTGAGGGGACATGAAACAAACCAGCGCAAAACAGTGGAGAAAGTGAGCCGATTACCTGCTTGTTCTTGTACTTCTTCAGGTAGCGAGGGGACACCAGACACTCGGGGCTGATGTCGGTGGTGATCTGCTCCGGTATCAGCTGAGGGTCTGGGTTCAGATGCTGCATCTTGAGGAAGGAGAGGATGTTCTGCACCTCCAAGTTGTAGGAGCTGTCTGCCATGGTCTTGCCCTTGGAGGCCAGCCTGCACGCGGCCATCCAGTGTGCATACTGCTTCTCCTGGTGGGAGGAAAGAGCCACACAGCCACTCACTCACTCCCGTGTGCACCCCACAGTGGGGAGAACACTGAGGTTTATTTAGGTGGAAACTCACGTTGTCACAGCGCAGCCAGATTTCATTCATGCCCTCTGCCACTGGGATCAGGAGTTTAATGTTAAATTTTTGTCCTGAAATGTTTACATCTGGGGTAACTTCACATCCTGTAATTAAAAAGATTAAATAAAGTGCATGAATTTATTTTTAAGAAACCCAAGCCTACACAAGAAGGCTTACTGTGTGGTGTTTTAACCTGTCCAATCTTGCCGTATTCTGGGGACGATGACCACTGAGCACATCACTCCCAGCCCTCAGGAACCTACACACAGCTGGTCGGGTCCCTAGAGCTGCCACTACAAGGCATCAGCTCAGGCTTCAAGGAACACAATTGGGCACCCGCCACAGCTCCCTAAAGGTTATTCCAAATGTCTGTGCTTAGCTCACGCCCCTCAGCGAGGGCTCCCAGATCCTCCAGCCAGCAACACATGGAAGGTGTAAAATCCTCAGTCGGGGCTGCTGCTGCCTCCAGTACACAGTGAGATGATCAGCACCCCTGTGTCCAGAAACATCACTTGGGGAGAATGGTCTTGTCCCCTCTAGGTAAATACAGCGCTGAACACGGAGGCACCGCACACCTTCGGCTACAGCTGCCTCTCTTCGTCTGCCCTCGAGAAGCAGGTGCTATCATCACCTTGCTGGGTTTCCACCTGCTTGAGATTCCTGCAGGACTACTTACTAAATAGCCCCTTTTACATAAGCTTCAGGAATGCTAAGAAAATTATGCAGCCATTGTTTAACCCGCAAAGAGATGCTGATGATGGAAAATCTCCTGCAGAAGGTCAATCACGGAAGAGGACCCACAGTTCTGTAATAATTAGGGCTCTTTTGAAAAACCAGAGCACTACACACTGAGTGGGAACTCAGGGTCTAGCGTGGATGCGAAGGCACCGAGTGGGCACACCCAGATGACACAGCAACACACTACACTGCTCTGTAGCGCTGAATGCAAACAGCCCCTCCTGGTGACCCTCGCCCATCCCAACGCTTTCCAAACTAAAAGCTTTGAAACTTCATTTGAAAGGCAGAGAGAAAGATCTTCCATCTGCTAGTCCACTTCCCAAATGCCTCCAACAACTGGGAATAGGAAAAGCCAGGAACCCACAACTTCCTCACGGAGGGCAGGGACCCATCTATGTGAGCTGTCTTCACTGCTGCCTCCTAGGCTATTCATCAGCAGGAGCTGGGACTTGAACCCAGGCACTCCAAAGTGCCATGTGGGCGTTCTTGTTCTCCATACCTGACGGCCTGTGGCCCCTCCACTTTCTCCCCGTGTCCGTTTCTCCCTTCTTCCTGACAGAACCAGGAACCCACTCGCCAGACAACACAACACCGCCAACTCCCTAAACTCGCCCGCCATCTTTGCATTCCAGCCACTTCGCAAAACCTTAACTGTCTCAATCCAACCATCCAGATTTTACTTGCTTATACTCAGGCTGCTTAGCACTACAAGAGGCAAGGGGCAAGAAACAAAACCACAGAACTGAGCAGAAAGATTTCGATGGAAATGCACAGATCCCCTTCCATGCTCACACACATCTCAACCACGTCCGTCACTCACAGGGGTCCGCTTCGCCTCCTGTGCACCTGAGAAAATGAAAGCCAGCACTGGTCAGGTCTTCAGTTTCCTGCAAGCGCGATGGGCTCGGCTGCTGCTGCTACAGGAGGAAGGAGCATCCTTTCCCTAGGGATTTCCCACCCTAGAGGGCTGAGGTTTTTACTACCCCGTGAGCCATTCTGAGAGGCCCTCTCCTGTCAAACACATTTCCTCTTTCTACAGTCACATCTCCCATCAGCATTTAATTTTATTTATTTTACAGGCAGAGTGGATAGTGAGAGAGAGACAGAGAAAGGTCTTCCTTTTTGCCATTGGTTCACCCTCCAATGGCTGCTGCGGCCGGCGCATCTCGCTGATCCGAAGCCAGAAGCCAGGTGCTTCTCCTGGTCTCCCATGCAGGTGCAGGGCCCAAGCACTTGGGCCATCCTCCACTGCACTCCCGGGGCCATAGCAGAGAGCTGGCCTGGAAGAGGGGCAACCGGGACAGAATCCGGCGCCCCAACCGGGACTAGAACCCGGTGTGCCGGCGCCGCAAGGCGGAGGATTAGCCTGTTGAGCCACGGCGCCAGCCAGCATTTAATTTTGAGTCTCTCCAATCTTGTGTCACAAAATCCCTTCACCCTCCCCCACCCCCTTACTTTGCTCTCTTTTCCCTTCCTTGCACAGATCTGGTTCATTAAACAGCTATTTACTTCTAGGGACAGGCACCGTGGCGTAGCAGGTAAAGCCCTCACCTGCAGTGCCAGCATCCCATATGGGCACCAGTTAGAGTCTTGGCTGCTCCACTTCTGATCCAGCTCTCTACTAAGATCTGGAAAAGCAGCATAAGAGGACCCAAATCTTTGGGCCCCTGCACCAGCATGGGAGACCCAGAGGAGGCTCCTGGCTCCTGGCTTAGGATTGGCCCAAAGCCCAACAGCTCTAGCTGTTGCAGCTATCTGGGGAGTGAACCAATGGATGGAAGACCTCTCTCTCTCTGTGCCTTTCTGTAACTCTACCTTTCAAATAAAATAAATCTTAAAAATAAAATCAAACAGAAAACCAACATCAATTCTGTTACACACTAACGTGTGCAAAGCACATCATCTGTACAACAGGACTAAGAACAAAAATGCGTTTACAGGGGATGCGAACCTTAGTGAGTGAGCGCCTCGCACACAGACTTCCCAGGCTACTCGGTCACTTTAGAAACACTGGCACTAAACAGGTGTGGAATTCTGGGATAGGCACTTCAGGACATCGGGAAGATAATTCAGTAATAAAGCAAGGCTCTTCTCATCCAGAGCTGTTTAGGCCAACATCGCTCCAATTCACACCAATAATCGCAGGAGGCGTGGCACTACACACACCAGGGACACGGGTGCATCAGGGTGCTCTGAAGGGTCTTGGCATCCTAGGGCCATCAAATGGGAAGAGCAGCTGAGCCCCGGCCCTACACGGAAGCACCCTCTCATCTCTGCCACACCTCATTAACAGCACACTGCGGACTCTCTATGGTGCCAGGAGAGTTCTTGTAATTTGCATAATCCTCCAAAATGGAATCCATGTACTTCATGGCAGGGGGATAAAGGAGCTGTTCCACCTGGTAATTAAATCCTAACCCTCACCAAGCCATGGCTTAGCTCTTCAGCAATCTTTCTGGATGAATGTTTCTCCATTTTCAACAGTAGGACCTACACGGGCTGAGGGTCTCCCCAGGTACTGCCGCCATCTCCATTTCAGCTACATCTTCTGTTGCAGACCAGGTGTCCTGTTTCCTGGAGCAGCCCCTCCCATCCTCCACTCTGCACACTGCTCCAGAGTGGCTCCCTGAAGCCCTCACTGTTTCTGCAGACCGCTGTCCACATAATTGAGTGCTCTGCTCTCTGAAACCCATTCACCCCAATTTTCATCCAATATTTCACTTGCTTATCCTTTGTTCCAACCTCTACACACTTTGCTGCATATAAAGAGGAGGCCCATGAAAGCACAACAGTTGCTCACTCTCATGCAGTTAAGGCTCTGGGTCCTGCCTGGGCGCTGTCTGCAAGTGATTCACTGCCACCTCCTCTACCCACCGGATCCAGCGTCGGACACACCGTTAGGCACTGCCGGCTGTATGTCCTGGGCCCGATCCACCAGCGCCTGCGGACCTCACAGCCCAGCGACGGGCACAGCTGTCACATTAGCCAGCTCCACTGGATCTGTTCTTACCAAGGCCACTAGCCACCTTCATGTGTAACTACTATGGAGGCTGAACTCTCTTTTCTGACAGCATGGGCCGCTCTGGTCTTTTTGAAAGAACATTTTAAAGCAAGGTTCTTCAAAAGGCATAGTGTATGTGTAAGAGAGAGAGAAAGAGACACAGAGATTTCTATGAGAGGCAGAGATTACCATCTGCTGGTTCACTCCCCACATGCCGTCACCAGCTGGGTCTGGGCCAGGCCAAAGCCAAGAACTAGGACCTCCAGGCGGGTGTGCTACATGTGAGGGCCTGGTCCCAAGTTCCTGGGTCATCTGCTGCTGCCTTACCAGCTACATCGGCAGAAAGCTGGACTGAGAGCGCAGCAGCCAGGACGTAACTGGCTCTCTGATATGTAATGCCAGCATCACAAGTGGTGGCACGGCAGCCCCTTGAAACAACCGTTACCTGCGCTCCCGTCATACCCCATTTTCCATTACCTTCCCAGCAGTTTTTAATCGTGTCCTCTGCACATGCTGCTGCTTCTACCTGTCCTGTCTCTCCAACCCGAGTGCTGGGCAGGATTCTGTTCTTAGCCTTCTCTTCTCACATTGGAAGCATCATTCCAATGGCTGCCTTTACCACCAATGGCAACTGCTGACTGAGCAGTGTCTGCAGCATGTCTCGCTCCCCTGATCCAATGGTCTAAAGGTTATCTCCCAAGAGATATCCCCAGGCACCTCAAACCTCAACCCTCAAGGATCTCAAAGTCCAGCTCATCATCTTTCCCTTCATACCCAGCTCGCTCTTCTACATTCCAATCTCAGCATCATGCTCTCTACTCAACTGCACAAGCCAGAAACATGTCCTCCCCTCCCTGGCCTCCTGCCGACACCATCTCCCAGTCTGTGGAATGAACATCCTCTTGACTGAATTTTCTCCTCCCCCACTTCTCCCATATTGATTACCGTTATCTGGATTATTATCGTCTCTCTCAAATCACCCCTCTGTACAGCCAGAAGTACAGATCCTGCCATTTTTGTGTTAACACTCTTGCAGTGTTATTTCACTGTTACCAGTTAAAAAAAACAAATTCACCTGCCATTTTTACCACCCAATTCCTGCCTAATTGTCCTCCTGTGAGCAGCAATGCTGCAGTAGCTGCTGGGGGAGTATCTGCCCTCCCTCTCAGGGGCTGTGTCCCAGCGGCGCACACACCTCCTGGAGGCGCTCAGCCTTCCCCCTCCAGCCTCTGCCTGGAAGGCTCTCCCCCTCCCATCCTTCTACAGAGCTGATTTCTCTGCAGATCCTAGCTCTCACATCACTTCCCCAGCAGTTTCCCCCACCTCACTGAGGACTAACGTACACAGAATCCTGTGCCCTCGGCCCTCTGAACCTCGTGGGCTGAGCACTGTCATTCGTTTGTTCTTGTCTGTCTAGGACCTAGCACAGTTTGCAGCACAGAATTAATAATGTTAGCGGAACTGATTTTAAAATCTTTGCATTTTAAATCCCCAAGGGGCCTTAATTAGAGTTTCACATTCACTTTTCAGAGGAGGACACCAAGGCCCAGACCGGCTGGCTTCCCCAAATCACAGGGCTTGCTTAGCAGCAGAGTCTGGGCGCCCAGATTCCTGGGGCAGTGTCACTGATGTGCTGTGATGACGGCACCTGCAGGAGACTGGCGAGAACTCAGTGCCCAGCTTATCGCTCCGTGCCAGCACTTGACTTTGTGGTTACAAGGGACGAAAGCTAAGAACAAAACAGAGTCAGTGAGCAGGCGCCGCGGCTCACTAGGCTAATCCTCCGCCTTGCGGCGCCGGCACACCGGGTTCTAGTCCTGGTCGGGGCACTGGTCCTGTCCCGGATGCCCCTCTTCCAGGCCAGCTCTCTGCTGTGGCCAGGGAGTGCAGTGGAGGATGGCCCAAGTCCTTGGGCCCTGCACCCCATGGGAGACCAGGATAAGCGCCTGGCTCCTGCCATCGGATCAGCGCGGTGCGCCGGCCGCAGCGCGCCAACCGTGGTGGCCATTGGAGGGTGAACCAACGGCAAAAGGAAGACCTTTCTCTCTGTCTCTCTCTCTCACTGTCCACTCTGCCTCTTAAAAAAAAAAAAAAAAAAAAAAAAAAAAAACAGAGTCAGTGATGATGAGGCCAGAAGACATGGTCAAGTGTCTGAGGCAAGAGCGGATCATCTGAGCAGGTCCCAGGCAGCCCAAGAGGGAAGCAGGAAGGAAGCTACACAGACTCTGAGAGTAACAAATAATGGTCAAAACCCAAAAGTGAAACTCCTGTGGCCAGGAGAGGAAGGAGGTGAGCTGAATGAGAAGTTTTGGGCAAATTACAGAACTCCAACATAAGGAAATAGCAATCCTCTCCCCAGGACTGAGGTTTTGTGGTTTTTAAAATGTGTAACTATAAAGCAAAAGCTCAGATGATGACTAGGCACAACTGACGCAGTAGCTTACACGTTTGGGTATGTTGCTGAAATACAATATTCTAGTGGACAATGTACTAAGAAAAATTAAAACTGCAGATCAGCAAAAGTACATGTGTCTTAAGCTAAATTATTTGAGGAGTCATTTTTAATGCAATGACTCACAGAACATTTTCTTTCTATGCTGGTGCTGTGGTATAGCGGGTAGAGCCACTGCCAGCAGTGCCGGCATCCCAAAGGGGCACCAGTTCGAGTCTCGGCTGCTCTACTTCCAATCCAGCTCTCTGCTATGACGGGAAAGCAATAGAAGACAGCCAAAGTGGTTGGACCCCTGCACCCATGTGCGAGACCAGGAGGAAGCTCCTGGCTCCTGGCTCCCAATCAACCCAGCTCTGGCCATTGTGGCCAATTAGGGAGTGAGTCAGCATATGGAAGACCTCTCTCTCTCTCTGTCTCTCCTCTCTCTGTGTAACTCCGACTTTCAAATAAATCAATCAATCTTTTTTTTTTTTAAAAAAAGAACATTTTCTTTGATGCTTCTGTACTAATGCGAATGCTGTTAGTTATTACTATTGTTTCACATTATAATAAGTATGGACTTCAAAAACTGTTTCACACCAAACTAAACTTATCCATTTTCTACAAACTTTCAGAAGTGCCCTTGTAGCTATTGGCAAAATCCAGAGAAGACAGAGAGGGGCCAGGGCAGTAGGAATAACCCCTCAGAATGAATTCCCCAGCAGGTGCAGCTGTTAGGCCCCAGAGCCCAGAATCACCTCACCTCTCTCCATTCTTTCTCCAACCCCTTACTTAGCTCAGAATTCAGGCTTCACATGAGCGCATCTGACTGCCATTTCAATCACACGGGAAAGGCACCTGGAACATGCACTTTAATTCTGCAGCCTTTGCTGTAATGGAGATAGAGTGTGTGGATTCGACCATGAGGAGCCTACCCACTGCGTGCTCTGCAAGCATACCAGACATCAAGGGCACAGGAAGAACTGCGGGAAGCCCCAGGAGAGTGGTTCCAGGAGACGCCCCTCCTAACTGCTAATCCGGAGACTTGAGTAACAGCAGCAACCATGTGCGTGCCCAGCAAGAGGCTCTGCCGAGGCATCACGGTGAGCAGCAGCATGGCATACACCCACGGAACCAGATCAACCCGGGGAGTAACTTCTGCCACCTGAACGAGTGCATCCGCCAAATTAAAGAGGTGCAGGCACGGTGGGAAGAACCAACAGTGCCACCAAAACAGGAAATAAAAATAACAAGCTAAGAAGTAAAGCTCTAACTCCCCAGACCTAAATTTTAAAAAAAGGACAAAGCCAATAGCTGAGCCCTCTTGCAGGCTAAGCTCAGACTGCAGGAAGACACACGGCAAAGGTAACAGGTGCCTCACACGTGCTAGCGTTTGCAAAGACAACAAGAAATCAAGGAGACTGACCCCGAGGGTGCCGAAGAGGCTGAAGACAAAGACCCTGAGTGGGACCAGCCTGTTTCAGTGGAGGTGAGGAAGAGAAGCAAGATGCCAACAGGGAAAAACCAGCAAAGCCTAGGAGATGACTCTAACGCGGCTGAAAAGCACCCATGCAGAATGAGGACAACCTAAATGCCCTCAATGCTGACGATCAGAGAAAAGACACCGTAAATTTACTTGACAATTGGGGAAAGCACAATCACATATTTCAAATCAGATCTGCACACAAAAATTGCAACAAAATATTCATGTGGAGCTGAACACTCAGCTACAGGAAGACCAAAGTACAAACACATCTCAACATTTAAAGCAGACCTAAACAGGGATGCTTGAATAACTCCTGCCCTTCCCCTCACCCCTGAATAAGAGAATTTAATAAATATTAGGCCAACAGATAGTCCACAGGTCATTCAGAGCTCTCCTTACCTCTGAGGTTCATCTGATGAGCAGGTGTGCCACTGGATTCTTCTTTGCTCTTATAGCAAGAAATAGACGTATCTTTGAAGGTACACCAATATTGCTTATAACCTTTTAGAGTCAGCTTTTTCGGTCTACGCATCATAGAAATAAGAGAAAAATCACTGTAAAGTCACTCTGATACCTAGTTTCACAATGTTAAAAATCCAAGGCCATGTCTCCACCCTGATTAGCTCAAGTCCCACTGGCCAGTGTCTGTCTTTATTCAATGCTGCTGTTATCAGATGTGCCTTCACTTCTCAGTCTACTCGAGAAGATCCCACCAACAATGAGCAGTGGAGGAGGAAGACAAGGGGGCCTACGTTCTAGAATTTCTCAGCCATAGCCATCTCATCTTTCATAATCATGTCACACGGAGGGAGAGCTAGACAGGGAAAAGTACTGTACATATCAATAACTGGAAGATTTCCAGGTCCCACAATTCCTTGCACGTTTCCAGGTGTCTATCGATTGCCTCTGGAGCCTCTATGAAATCTACCTGGCATGACTGGGAGTGAGGGGCACTTTCCAATGGTGACATTAACTTGCCACTCCAATGCCAATCACAGGCAGAAAAAGGTATGTAAAGGTAGAAGGGAAACGGGGTAGCGTAAGTGGCACCTGCAGTCTTGCCCTTCTCTCAGAAATGTTAGTGTCTTTGAGATGCTGCATGTCCAGCTACAGTACATGGTTATTTCATAATGGTTGATATCTTGTACAGATATCAACTTACACATCACCTCCTTTTCTTGTCCACCTCTCTACCTTAATGCCCAACTCTCTTGATTCATTCCATGGAATATAGCAGGATTGTTAGTTTTAAAAAATCAGGTAAAATGGAACCTTAGGTAATAGGACCTGGGGCCCTGAACAAGGAACACCAACTGCGTTACTGGTTCACCATGTATCACTTCCCACTATGGCCCACAGGGGCTGTGCCACTGCACTGCTAGGTTTCAGCATCTACACGACACAATCCAATCTATGAAAAATGTTTATTAGATAAAACAGTGAATATTGTGACTTTTAAAATTTTACTTTCATTTAACTCGAAAGACAGAAATCTTCCATCTGCTGGTCTACTCCCCAGTTGCCTTCAACAGTCAAGGCTGGGCCAGACCAAAGCTCAGTACTTAAGCCATCACCTGCTGCCTCTGAGGGTGTGGGTTAGTGGGAAGCTGCATCAGAAGTCCAGGATGGGGAATGAGGCACCCAACTATGGGCGAGGGCCATCCAAGAGGCAACGTAAGCCCCTGAGCCAAACACCTGTCCCATGGTACTGTGAGTTCCATTTGGCAAAACGGCTATTTTCTCTCATTACAATTTAGTACTGATCTAACTGGGGGATCCTTCCAGGGACTGATCTGCCAGTCACTAACAGCTGGGATCCTCCCCATCGTGTGTACTTACTTGAAGACTTTAATATAGTCAGCAAGCTCTGGAATGGAAGTGATGTCACCCTGGGGAAGAGTTAAATCACATTCTCAGTTGTTTTAAGTGGAATTTGAAGTTCCTTCTAGTATTTTATATTTGATATCAAGAACCAGCTTACCACTTCACTGATAAGCAGAACTACATAAAACCCGGACTACATATATCCTTCTTGGTACAAAGGCATTTTCAAATAGCACAAAAAGTTCCTTTGATCAGAGTGGCAATTTACATAACCCACAAGAATAAACTGTTACTTCTAGCGTATCTGCATGCAGAAACTTTGTAAATCCTAACAATCCTGGGAAAAATATTTCTTCAGCAACAGCTGATTTCTAAGCTTTGAAACCAAACAGCATGTAACAACTTTCCTGAGATCTATTTTTTCCTTTCTCTTATACTATTTCAAATGCGCAGATTAAGTGAATCTTACTGTCACTTGAGATTAAGCATTCCCCACCACGTGTAAAATGATGTGCAGGGGTCTCAGGAGATCTACATTATGTTGGCAGCATTGAGACTAAGTACAATAGGACTTCCACAATACTTCCCTCAAAGTTCCTGGGGGGAAAAAATCAACATCTGACTTCTTCAAGCACTTAAATACTCTACATTTTCTCTGCCCTGCCAAATACATTGTGAGGACCTAAATCCACAAAAAGGTACGCATCAATTTAAACGAGTAGCTAGAAGATTCACCCTACCAAAATTGTTGATGTTTTGCCCCCTTCCAGAGTGATCTCCAGGTCTGAAAGAGCAGCGTCAACTTCATCAACTTCTTTGTCACTGTTGTTCAAATGATTCTCTGATGTCATGATTGACAGTTTATTGATATGATACTGAAATCAGAAATGTCATTTTATTAAAATGGCTGTTACAGTTGCACAATTACCATTTGAATCTATACTGAATACTTTTCACTGTCCAATTTGAAAAGATAAATGTCCAGCACCTGTTAAGGTAGGAAGATAAAGGGCATGGCACCTGACATCAGCATCCTACACCTGCTAATAAATCTTCATCCAAAAGCAGCAGCAACTCTGGACAAAGCGAATTAATTCATAGTTTGGGGGGTTGGAGTGGATGTGTGCATTCCAGGACTCAAGAAAGTTCAGCGGTCAACATGAATCTCCAATGAGCAGAGATTTTTGCCTTTTTTTTCCTTCAATGCAGTCTTCCTTATGTCTAAGGACTTGGTATCAGAGATTACAGAATGAATGTAGACAGAACACTATGTAGAATATGCACAGATAACCACCCCCACGTGTGGATTTTGATGTTACGCCTTGGAGATGTGTTACGCAGACCCTGTAACTTCAAAAAGCTACCCGTCAAAGCAGTACACAGCACCACAAATTCTGAAGTATGCATTCACTATTCACAGGGACATTTACTGAGGTAATCTAAGGTCAGCGATTACTGTTCCTCCGTGTTTTAAGGCTGAGTGAGGGATGGTGTTACGGCATGATGAGTTAAGCCACCACCTGTGCCACCAGCATCTTGTATCAGAATGCTGGTTGGAGCCTTGGCTAATCTGCTTTGGGTCTACCTCCTCGAGGACGTGCCTGAGAAAGCCACAGATGATGACCCAAGTCATCTGAGCCCCTACCATCCACACATGAGACCAGGATGGAGTTCCTGGCTCCTGGCTTCAGCCTGGACAGGCCCTGCCTTTTCGGCTCCTTGAGAAGTGAATCAGCTAGGGAAAATCCGCTATACTGGAGTTACCGGGTGGGGTGAGTTGCAGGAAATGCAATTCCTGAGAAAACACATGTTGTATGTGTGCTCAGTCTGCTTTTTGGGACCTATTACGTGATAGACAATGTTGTTTGTGTTAAAGAAAAAACAAACACATTTTTTAAAATTAAAAGATAAAGCAATACTATACAATAAAATCTATGGCTTTCACATATATATTTCACACGTAAAATTATCCTGTCATTGGTGAAACTTCCACCAGAAAATTATGAGCCCACCTTCAAAATGAGAGGGATATAAGTAGAAAACTATAACCAAATGAAGGGCTCCCAATAAATGACTCCAGTGTTTTAATTCAAGACAGTCTGAACCACGCAGAAACAATACAGAATTCTTAAAGAGTTGTAACTGAAAATTTTCCTGGCACATAAAATGCTTTTAGAAAACAGAGCTTTTTTGGGGTCAGGTGTCATCGTGCAGTGGGTTAAGCCACCACCTATGCTGCTAGCATCCCATATGAGTGCCAGCTCCATTTCTGATCCAGTTCCTTGCTAATGCACCTGGGAAAGCAGTGGAGGATGGCCCAAGTACTTGGACCCCTGCTACCCATATGGAATACCTGGATGGAGTTCTAGGCTCCTTTCGCCTGGCCGTTATGGCCATTTGGGGAGTGAACCAGTGGAAGGAAGATCTCTCTAACCCTGCCTTTCAAATAAATAAAATGTTAAAAAAAATTACTCTTCTAAAAATACATCTATGCTTAGTACACTGGTCACTTCCAGTTATTTATGAAATTATATAAAGAAGCTTCATTTTAGAAGTGTGATTTTTTAATATATATGCTTTCAAGGGAAAACTGAGTAGCTATAAGCTAATACATTTGGGGATGGGAAGAAAATTTTTGCTTAAAACTACTAACTGTATCACTAAAATCAAGACAAAAAGTAAAACTAAATTCATTTATTTCTTTTGCTTAAGTGTCTTATTTTCTATATAGTAAAAAATAAATATCTACCAAACATTACTAGAATTATTATGCCCCCTCCCACTTTTAAAAAAAATTACTCATTTGAAAGTCACAGTTAGAGAAGAGATGGAGAGGCAGAGAGATCTTTCATGCACTGGTTCACTCCTCAGGTGGCCCCAATGGCCAGGTCTGGGCCAGGCCAAAGCCAGCAGCTTCTTCGAGGTCTCCCTTGTGGCTAAGAGGAGTCTAACGGGGCATCTTCCACTGCTTTTCCCAGGCCATTAGAAGGGAGCTAAAGAGAACTGGAGCAGCCAGAACATGAACTGGTGCCCACACGAGATGCTAGCATTGCTGGTGGCAACTTCACTTGATACGCCACAATGCCAACCCCCACTATGCCACTTCACTATAAAAATATCCTCCTACCCTTTCTCCCAACAGCCCCATCTCCACAGTCTTTCAAGTACCTGCAAAGCTGCAAACATCATCATTTCTTCTTCTGTGCATTCAATTTCTTCCAGGAGAATAGCCCATTTGGCCTGCTCATAAAGCTGATTGATTCGAATGGCATCATACTGTGCCCCAAAACAAACAAACAAACAATAATCAGTTCTTTTGTATTATTTCACCTTCACATTAAGAAGTTTTACAACTCTTAATATTCACTTTTAAAGCTTGATAGGAAAATATAATACTTTTTTTCCTGAAATTTGTAATCATTAACAAATACTTAATTATGAGTTACTTATAGAGTTAGATATACATATACAGGCTCGTATCTAATTTTTCATTAAAAATGACATTAAAACACGACAGAAGGTAATTTCTTCTTCTTCTTTTATCCCTAAAGATTTATTTATTTATTTGAAAGGCAGAGAGAGAAATCTTCCATCTGCTAGTTCACTCCTCAAATGGCTACTATGACCAGGGCTGGTCCAGGCATAAACCAGGAGTCTGAAATTCCAACTGGGTCTCCCACATTGTTGGCAGAAGCCCAAGCACCTGGGCCATCTTCCACTGCTTTGGGGAACTAACCACCAGATGAAACATCTCTCTTTGTCCTCTTCCTCCTCCCTACCTACCACTCTTTCACAGGAATAAACACATCTTTAAAAAAAAAATTCTGCATGCTATTTTTCCAAGGAAATGGCTACTAAATATTATAACTTTAATATAAGAAATCTAACTTGAAGATAATAACATAAGGACTGCTTTTCAATAATGTCACTGTAACTGGCCAAACTAAAATGCGATCAGTGGGTAAATTAATCATTTTATAAACAGTCTTCCTTGCTGTCCTTGGCAAATATTTTAACTTTTCCAAACAAATCTACTTGTGGAAAGTAGATTTACTTATATGTTACTGAATTATCCATTTAATTATATTAATAAAAATCAATAGTAACATCTTAATACTAATTTTAGAATGTTAAAAAAAAAATCCTTGTCCCTTAACTATAACTATTTCCCAAACAACTTTAGTTGAGTTTACTAAAAGTAGCTTTGATGTGACCTGAACATTTTATTATTATATACAAAATATTTAAGTATATAATAAAAGATGATAAATACATGCATTAAAATCTAGACATGAAAAGGCTAAGATGATATACAAGAGGTTTCTCCCAGGATGAAAGTAATAAAAGATCCAAATGGCTGTGCCAAGTGATTTCCAAGTGAGAAAATACCAGATCTTTGTAACAAAGTTAAAATCTTACCAAAATAGTGGCAAAAATGATGCTAACTATAAATTAAATAGGTCACACCGTTTGGCTACTAAATTGGGAAGAAATACAGACTTTTAAAAGGCATGTGATATAAAAAAAATTTGAAGCAAGATCTTTTGGCATATATTGTCATCTAAAAGCAATTGAAAAGGTCATTTTCCAGCAAACTTTCTTTCAAAGTATAGTTGAACCTCGGGGTTAAACTGCCATTACCAATTCTGTAGTAACGAACTAGTATTTTTAAAATACTAATCAAACAAGACAATACTTACTGGAAACACAGCCTGTGCCTAACAGCATTCATCTCTTGCCATACACAAACAAGTCCTCACCCTACCCAATACTAACATGTAATAAACATCCAAAATGTACAGAAAACAAACAAAAGAGAAAAGTGATCCCTTTAAAGCCCTTGGTACCTTTGGATTCAAATCAAAAAAGCTGTAATACTTGAATCGGAGCAGCAAGGCCTCATTTTCCTTCACATCTTGCTCCATGAGAGATCTAGAAGAATCAAGCCACCTGGGCAAATCCGTAAGAGGAGGGGAAAAGCAAGACAGAATTACTCAAGTACTCTTCCTCTACGTGGAGTAAGAAGTTCAATTGTATCTTCATGCTAAACATACCCTTGGTTGATTTTTGCTTTATCAAGAAGAGCTTGAGGCTTGAACATTTTTGCCAAGATTTCTGGTGATGTGATTGGCTGACTGACAGCAAGTATACCAGGATTGCCTTCTGACAGAGCACTGTCACCAAACCATGCTGAAGTTGGTGACAAGGGGCTTCCATCGTGAGCATCGTAAGTGGGGGTCATTGTCTTACTATACAGTCCTGGGCTTGAATATATACTACCTAATAAGTAACATGAAAAAGGAAGTAAGTATGAAGTACAGAATCTTAGTCTTCAGTAACACACACTATGATGCAAGGCACACAGTGAAACATACACTTTGTTTTGATAGGAAAGCTTAGTACACTACTTTACCTGTCTTGGAAACATGTGACGTTAACTCCACTTCTATACTATTAGAACATGTAATTACAAAGCCATGAGAATACTGAAGTTGGCAGAAATTTAAGGAGAAAAATCAAGTCACAGGAATTAGAAAACAAGGACACGGCTGCAGCAGACAGAACAACACCTGTGTTTAACTGTGCACGGCTCACCTTTCAGAGGGCCAATGTAAAGAACGTCAGTGCCTACAGGAAAGGAAAGAGAGGAGTTCAGAAGGTAAAGGAAAGGCAACGATAGAGGACAGAAACAAAAGAATGGAAATGAAAAGAAAACGGGAAAATGAAGAAAAAGGTTTTTCCTATTTGCGAATCATAAACTGAAGTATATATTTTAGGTACATTTAAGAGTAAAGAATCTTATAGCGCTACATAAAACAAGTTTTCTGTCCAACTTAAAAGAACAAGGTTGTACTCTAGGCCAGCATACAGTGACAAACATATTTATAACACGGGCTACCATCTGGAATCCATACCTTATCCTATGATGGCTCAATGTAATGAACAAATTCACATAAACAGAAAGAACACTTTTATGTTAATGTTTTCTCACTGAATAGTGAAACTGGTTTCAATATACTCAGATTAAAGCATTAATATGACAGGGTAGACAACATTTTGCTCTAGAAAAAGACCAAGAAAGATGTATTTTATAATTACACTCCTGAAGGCAGAGATTTTTATCTTCCAAGTCCCTCATTATTATAGGGCTAGGCATACAGTAGACACTTCATAAATAAAGATTTGTCAAATCACTCAACCAATGATATACTTCCTTCACTTTTTAGAAACTAAGTAGATTTCTAAGATGTCTAATAAAGTACAGAATGTCATTAAGCACATACCCCAAGTCTTAACTGTTAAATTATATTTTGTCCTGTAGTCATAATTTTTAAAAGAAAATGTGTAATGGTGTGACACTGTTAGTGACACGGATGAGGGACAGAAAACGGCTTTTCCATCACCTAGCTCAGGAGGCTGTCCTCTCCTTTCCTGACTCCCTCCATGCAATGACGAAGAGTTACCTGGGAGAAAGTGGTGCTAATGCTAGGGAGTTTTGTAGTTGTCATGACCTAGTCTAGGACGAGGAAGGCAAAGTAAAAAAAAAAAAATTTTTTTACTTTAAAAAAAAAACAGGATTTCTTGGCAGCCACAGGACATCTGATTTGACATCCGTGATATGTGTTCTTCCAACTTGTAATATCTAAATATTGTTTGACTGACATGCAAAGAGAACTGGGAACTCTCCTTTCTCAGGGTTTAAAGAACAGTGGGTCAGTCCTGAGGTTGTGACACCCTTGTTAATGAGATACCTAGGCATCCCACGTTCCCTAAAAGGGCTGAAAACATTACTGGACTCGGCTCGGCAAAGAATAACTCCACTACAGAAAGTATAATAAATAAGACAGTAAAATAAATAAGGTGTGCACGCACACCAGCAAGAATCTTGTTTATTTCAAAGATCTAGTTAAGTATATATTTTACTAAGAATGTCAAGACATTGGAAATCTGTTCCAGAAGTGAGTGTGTAAGCTCTTAATACAGAAAATATGTACCCGGAATCATACACTTAGTACCATCAGCCACCCTCTCTTCAACTTCCTGTAGTTTGTATAGTCCACATGTCACACTTTACCAAGTCCTTGTTGCACTGTGTTCTGTGGGTACTGTATGGCGGTAATTCATCTGGTGTTCCCAACAACTCTACTGTTCTCATTTTAGAGGAGGAAGTCAGGCATGGAGAGGTTAAATAACTGGGCCAGGCTGAACCAAGGAGCCAGGAATGCCACCTGGGTCTCCTACATGGGTGTCAGGGACTCAAGTACTCGAGCCATCATTTGCTGCTCTCAAGGGTGTACATCAGCAGGAAGCTGGATCTGAAGCAGAGATGGGACTCAATGCACTCTGCCATGCGATGCAGACACCCCAAGTCACGGTGTAGCCTACTGTGCCACAAGGCCGGCCCTCTTAAAGAATCTCGACAGTGCTAAGAACCATTTATCTTCAGTGTTTAGAATCCAGGTCTTTAACTTTAGCTGCCTTTAAGATCCTTAAAAGAAAGTTTCCAATGACGTCATTTGCTAAGTATACAGTAACTCCTAGCCTAAGCTCCTTTGTGAGTCTGTAACTATGCTGTAAAATCTGTTATTTGAAGCGGTTTTCCCCAGTCTTGGGATAACACTAGAACAGTTTGACTGGTTCCCTCCTCTCAGAGAAATAGGGATTAGACATTGACCTGCTTATGGCTAGGAAGTGGCAAAGCATTCAACAGCAAGTCACCTGCTAGCCCTGTAAAGCAAGGTATTTAAAAACTCATATTTTATCATGATCCCTTTTACGAATGTTACTGAGAATCAGTAATTCTGGAAATCATTAATTCACTCATGACCCTTTACCTCGTCAAACATTACTAAAGCAGCTTTACTGAGATACAATTCACACACCAAATTCCTATTAGAACTCCAAAGACACTTGAGCTTTATTTTTAGAGGGAGGAGGTGATCTAATGGTTAGAAGCACACGCACTGAAGCCACACAGATCCAATTTTGAATTCTAGCTCTGTTCCTTATTAGCTTTGCAGCCCTGGCAAAATTACTTCACTCATGAAGGGTTCTCTCCTCAGAAGCAAAATGGGGATGCCACCACCATGCAGGAGTTTTGTGAGGATCAAGTGAACGTAGTATTATGTGTTAACTAGTAGCCATGATTTCTTGTGTTTAATTGTTGACTGTGAGTGAAGGAAAGCATGACAGTACATATGTCTGTTTAATCCGATCTGCCTATTTTTTCATCTACAGTATAAATTCTTAAAGCTTATTTTGTTTATATATCAAGGATATATAGCTATCCTTCAACCACTATAAACCAAGAAAAAAACAACACAAACTCTAAGGCTAACTTGCAATTTTTTGTTGTTTTTGATTTGTTTTTTTAAAAGATTTCTTTATTTATCTGAAAGGCAGAGTTACAGAGAGGGAGAGACAGAGACAGAGAGGTCTTGAATCTACTGATTCATTTCCCCAAGTAGCCGCATGGCCAGGACTGAGCCAGGAGCTTCATCCATGTCTCCCACATAGGTGGCAAGGGCCTATGTACCTGGGCCATCTTCTGCTGCTTGTCCCACACCATTAGCAGAGAGCTGGATCAGAAATGGAGCAGCCAGGACATGAAATGGCATCCATATGGGATGTAAGCATTGCAGGTGGAGGCTTTACAAGCTATGCCACAACAGATTCTCTTATAATTCTGTGTTGCAGCCCACTTTCCGAACAGAAGCACCTTTGTGCAACCATTTGCTCTAATGGTGAAGACGCTGGCTGGGACGCTATCTGGGTTCGACACTTGGCTCCAGCTTCTTTCTGGTGCAGTGATGGTGGCTCAGGCAACTGGGTCTCTGCCACCCAAATGGGACACCTGGATTGAACTCCCAACTCCAGGCCTTGGTGTGTCCCATCTTGGCCACTACAAGCATTAGTGGAGCAAACTAGCACGTGAGAGCTCTGTTTCTCTCAAAAATAAAAAAAAAAAACAAGTGTGGTGGAATGAGAAGGCCGTGCCAAGATGGCACTGTTGAGTGAGCGTCAGTTACTCAGGAAATGGCTTCAGAAGCCACCTGGCAAAAGGCAGTGATTGGTTACGGCATAAACCAATCCTTGAACGGACTGGTTGCCTCGGCTATATGGCTATATAAGCTGCTTTATCAACTGAAATAAATGAGTCTGCGCACTGCTCACCTCTGGCCTGCTTTCACCCGACTCCCAGTGTCTGTGTCGTGACTCTGTGCCTCGTGCCCCCACCGCACCTCTCAGAATGAATCCACAGCAACAAGCAAGCCCCCCCCCCAAAAAAAAAACCAAAAAAACAAGCAAAAAAAAAAAAAACCCAAGAAGTATCTTTAAAATATGGATTAATAATTCGTATCAGAAGTGATTTCCAAAAAAGGGGAAACATGTATTTAATTGTCCAACCTAGATTACTACTAATATTTATAGTAGCTCTAAAGCATAAGAATTAAGTAAAAAGACTGATGCTAATAACTTAATTGCTATTATTCATTAGCTGAAGTTATATACTAACCTAACAGGATAGCTAGTTTTCCCACATTTTGTCATTATCACTATAGGTGAAGTGAAATAGGAGCAATAAACTATAGGAGAATAAACTATTACAAAATTATTCAATGCTTCCAATTTTGCAGTAGCTTCTTATCCATTTTATTTGTAAAATATAAATAGACAATTTTTTTTTTTTTGGTACTCCTAGCCATTTCTGGATAAGCTAAAAATTTCAAGGTTTCCTGCATATTAGATCTGTTCTCAAACACAGTGGTCTTTGCTCATGGTTTTGGCAACAAAATTCTAGCTTCCCAAGTGCTAACTGTCTAAAACTTATAGAACCTTCAACATTACAGGTTCTAATTTGGAGACATGAAGCTATTCTGACTGCCACTACATATGTGGAATACAGTTTAAAGACCTCTTAGGGAACTGAAATTTTAACTAATTTTCCTGTTTCTTTATGGTTTAAAAAAAAGCTATGAAAATTAAATAAAGGCTAGTCTGTGGCCTCTGCTCACTGATATAACCGCTGACATTAAGGCTCTGTGTAGTACTCATTGAGAGAGCACGGGCGAAAGAGAAAGGTACAGTGTGGTGCGATGGTCGGGGCTCTGGCTTTTGAGCAGGACAGACGCGGGCTCACGGGTCAGCGCTGCCATTTCCCGGGCGTTTGCTCCCAGCCACGTGCCTCGGCTGCCTGCGTTTCAGAACTGCTGTGAGGATTACATACGGTCTCCCACATGTTGTAGGCTGAAGCTGCCTGATACACGTGGTTATTCTGAACAGCAACCTTTTAATGAACACATGCTGTTCCTTCCTGAAAACGATGACGTCTCCCTGGGGGCACGCAAGCCTCTGAGGGAAGAGCCAGGAAGGGCACACTGAGCAGCTGCCCGACTGCGGAGGATGCTGCTCAGAGGCACAGCTTGGGAACAGCTCAAAGAACTACAGCGGTGCAAGTTAGTACCTAAAGCAAAGGCTGAGGGGCCGGGCTGTGGCGTGGCAGGTAAAGCCGCTGCCTGCAGTGCTGGCATCCCGCACGGGCGCCGATTCGAGACTCGGCTGATCCACTGCCAATCATAGCTCTCTGCTATGACCTGGGAAAGCAGTGGAAGATGGCCCAAGTCCTTGGACTCCTGCACCCGCATGGGAGACCAGGAATAAGCTCCTGGTTCCTGATAGGCCCAGTTCCAGTCGCTGTGGCGATTTGGGGAGTGAAACAGCGGATGGAAGACCTTTCTCTCTCCACCTCTCCATCTCCGTAACTCTGCCTTTCAAATAACTAAATCTTAAAAAAATAAAATAGGCCAGCGCCGCGGCTCACTAGGCTAATCCTTGTGGCACCGGCACACCGGGTTCTAGTCCCGGTCGGGGCACCAATCCTGTCCCGGTTGCCCCTCTTCCAGGCCAGCTCTCTGCTGTGGCCAGGGAGTGCAGTGGAGGATGGCCCAAGTGCTTGGGCCCTGCACCCCATGGGAGACCAGGAGAAGCACCTGGCTCCTGCCATCGGAACAGCGCGGTGCGCCGGCCGCAGCGCGCTACCGCGGCGGCCATTGGAGGGTGAACCAACGGCAAAAAGGAAGACTTTTTCTCTCTCTCTCTCTCACTGTCCACTCTGCCTGTCAAAAATTAAAAAAAATAATAATAATAAAATAAAATAAAGGTTGGTTAGTTTCTAAAAATAATGGATAAAGTAAAACAGGGTACAACCAAAGTTATCTTTGAAATCTCGTTTATAGCGACAACATACCCTCCACCTCTGGGCACCAGATGAAGTACAAGAGCTCAGTCACTCAGCAGACTCACCCGTGGATCTGTCCACCTCACTGTTCCCCTATACATCTGCTGGAACACCTTGAAATCTGCAGCTTGTAAATGACCCTCTGTAAACCCAACTATTTATGTCACTTTTGTCTGAGATTAAAGTAAAGCTGGGAAATATTAATGAAAAATAGAGAAGAGTAGATCCTATGACAACTGAAGGCAAATGTTCTGGGAACTTAATAAAAAAAGATTAGTTAAACCAACTTTTTTTTAAATCAGTTGAAGACTAGCAAAGACAAGAAGAGATGGTAAAAATCTCAGTTTTAGACTTTGCATTTAAGTTGTTTAGACTTTAAATTTTCACTCTAAATATACTTTAAATTTCACTTTAAAGACACCACAACTAGAAATAAAAAAGCACGTGATGTGGTTTATGTAGAAAAGACTCAGAACATCAATCAGCAGACAGCAGTACAAGAAAAGGCCCTGGGGTAGGTGTGTGGCCCAGTGGGATAAGCTGCCCCTTGGGACCCCCACATTTCCCACTGGAGTCCTAGCTACTGTGCTTCCAAAACAGCTTCCGGCTAATGGGCCTGGGAAGGCAGCAAAATATGGTGCAAATACTTGGGTCCCTGTCATTCACGTAGCAGACCCAGATAAAGTTCAGCCTCCTGACCTACTCCTGGCCCAACCCCAGCTGTTGCCAGCATTTCCGGATTGAATCCGGAGTCTCTTCCTCTCTCTGGTCACTCTGCCTTCCAAATAAATACATCTTATAAAAAATAAAAGTAAAAAAAAGGTCTTTAGTTGACAGAATGGAGTTGTCTCTTACTTGTATTTATGCTTTTAGGATACACTCTTAAGGATATTAACTTTTTTCTTACTCTTTTAACTGACTTAAAAAAAAAAAAAACTAACCCAAAACTATCCCTTCGGGTTGCGGGGAAAAACCTTCTGATGTATCTTTAAACCTAACTGCTTGCTTGCACTTCAAGAAGCATGCAAGGATGAGAAACCCTGAGTGCTTCCCCTTGGTAAAATGAGGCTCACTCCTCATCCTCACCACAGCACTGCAGCAGAGGAACACCTGCAAAGCATCGGCCCGTCTCTCTTTTTTTTTTTTTTCCAGGTTTGTTTATTTATTTGAAAGGCAGAGTTACAGAGAGGCAGAGGCAGGGAGAGAGACCTTCCATCCAATGGTTCACCTCCCAGATGGCTGCAACAGCTGGAGCTGTGCCAATGTGAAGCCAGGAGCTTCTTCCAGGTCTCTCAGTGGGTGCAGGGGCCCAAGGACCTGGGCCATCTTCCACTGCTTTTCCAGACCACAGCAGAGAGCTGGATTGGAAGTGAAGCAGCCAGACTTGAACCAGTGCCCCTATGGGATCCTGGCAGTGCAGGCGGTGGCTTTACCTGCTAAGCCACAAGGCTGGCCCCAGCGTCTGACATCTTGAAGCTGTGTACTGAGATAACATGCATCTGCTGTTCATCATGAACACAACATGCAACTGATCATAATTCTCAGCAGGTGGTAAGGTATAGCAGGTAATGCCATCGCCTGCAGTGCTGGCATCCCATATGGGTGCTGCTTCGAATTCTGGCTGCTCGACTTCCTATGCAACTCTCTGCTATGGCCTGGGAAAGCAGCAGAAGATGGTCCAGGTCCTTGGGCCCCTGCACCCAAATGGGAGACCCGGAAGATGCTCCTGGCTCCTGCTTTCGGATCGGCGCAGCTCTGACCATTGCTGCCAACTGGGGAGTGAACCAGCGGACGAAGACTCTCTCCCTCTCCCTCTCCCTCTCTCTCTCTCTGCCTCTTCCTCGCTGTGACTCTGCCTTTCAAATAAATGTCTTTAATAAAAAAGAATTTAACATTTATTTTAAAATACTATTTTGCACAGGGGTATGGCACTCGGTGGACTTTTCCTCTACAGAATGTCAGTCCTTCATAGAACACTGGTGGACTTCTTTAGCATTTCATATCAACTTCTTAGAATCCTCAAGCGCCTTTTTAAAAAAACACTGGGTTTGAAAACAACTTGAGAGTAGACAACCAAAACTAAATTTTTTTAATTTCCTCATTTAAAGCATAGTAACTTCACAGACATTAGACAGCACACAGTGTTATCAACCTACCCATATGAGGTTCAATAACAATCTGTGGTGATATCAAACAGTGGGTATTTGGGGAAGGGGGATTATGGACAGGGTAGAAACATGTATGCCAGCTTTACCTCACCGTAGTTCATCGTCCTGTATCTCTAAATCACCTTTCCTATCAGCACTGGACAAAACCTCTTATTTGCAATTCCAAGACCAATCCTGACTGAGTACAGCCACTCTGAAATCATCTACCCCATAAAAACTTCCGTGTGGCTCTATGTTCTGAGTATTAAATAGATTTCCATTTAAACTATAAAATCATTGAAGACATACTCCAGCTTCCTGCTCATGCAGACCCTGGGGAACAGCAGTGCTGGCTCAGGCAGCTGGGGTCCTGCCACCCAAGTGGGAGACCCGGACTGACCTCCCAGCTCCCGGCTTCACCCTCTGACTGTGGGAGCATCTGTGGAATCAACCAGCACATACAAGCTCTTTTTCTGTGTATGTCCTTCTGCCTCTTAAATAGGAAATAAAAACCAACCAAACAAAAACCTTTATTTTAATGACAAACTGTAAGAAAAGCTTTTCTCCTTCTCTATTACTATTTCTAGTATTTCTTTTCTGACACCAAATGAGTGGGGTTTTTCCTCCATCAAGTAATTCTTCAATTATCTGCCGACACCAACTAGAGTGTCCTACCATGTCCCTCCATTTTGGCACTGTCTACCTGAAGCTGGTGCAAACCAGAGACTGAGGGCCTCTCGGAGGCCAGTCTCAAGTCCATGCTACCACCTGTGCCTCTGACTGGCTAGGAACCAGAAGTTCCCCAACCCTTTCCTTGATAAAGAACAGGCTAAAATGGCTCACGGAACCCCAGAAACAGTTTCCTTATCCGATTATGGGCTTATTATAAAAGAACACAACTCAAGGACAACCTGATGGAGGAGAAGCACGAAGCAGGCTGGGGGGAGGGGCGTGGCACTTCCAGGCCCTCTCCACAGACAGTACCCTCGAAGTACCTCCATGATTCACCCACCTGGAAGTCCTCTGAATCCGCGCTGTGGGTTTTTAATGAGGCTTCACTACACAGGCTGACTGCTGAAACAACTGTCCAGTGGTGATCAACACATCCTCCAGCCCCTCTCCGTCCACCACACAGCCTGGGAAGTGGGTGGAGGGGGAAGGAAAGGAGCCCACCTCGTCTACACATAGGCTGGTCCCTGCGACAAACAGCTCCTGTCCTTAGGGGCTTCCCAAGAGTCACCTCATTCATGTCTAGTCAGCAGTTGCTGAAAGGGACTTGCTATGAATAACAAAAGATGGCTCTCCCACTTAGGAAATTACAAGAATTTTTGGAACTCTGCCAGGAAGACCAAACTATGTTTCTTATGTCACAATATCACACAGACACCATCTTTCATTCCCTGCTACTTCCTTTCCCTGCGGGCTCCCACTATTTAGAATGCCTTCTCCACATTCCTTCTTCCATAATGACCAACTGGAAACAAACTGGATACTCTTTCTAAAATAATGATTTGCTCATTTTGTAACAAAATTAGAAACCAATGGCTCTATCATATACTTGTCTAAATTCCTCAACATAGGGCCAGAGTTCTGGTGCAATGGGTAAGCTGCCATCTGCAACAATGGCATCCCATGTGAGTAGCAGGGTCGCATCCAGCCTGTTCTGCTTCCAATCAGCGCCCTTCCAATGCACCTGGGAAAGCAGCAGCAGATGGCCCAAGTGCTTGGGCCCCTGTCACCCACATGGAAGATGTGGATCAAGCTCCTGGCTTCGGCCTGGCCCAGGTTCAGACCAGCCTAGCCACTTGAGGAGTAAACCAGCAGACAGAGATTCTCTCTGCCTTTCCCCTCTAGTTATGCCTTTCAAATAAGTAAATTAATCTATAAAAAAAGAGAAAGAAATCCTTTAACCTGCCAGTAAACACTTTTCCCAAGTGCTATCCTGAAGTACCTTGGAGGTCTCGCACTCACAAACTGGCTTAAGTCATTGATTCACATGTCTTGTATTTTTCTCTTGCCAGGATGTTTGCTGTTAGTATCATTCTTTCTGTCTAGATTACCTTTGCCTCTCGTCAAACTCCAAGCCACTGGGACTCCAGAGCTTAATTTACACACTTATTTTCCTAACACATAACTCTGAAAATGTAGGGAACTAAACAGAAGTTACAGAAAAATTACAAAGTTTATGGCCTTAGACTCTGCTCATCTTACTGTGCCATAATTTCTTCTTAAGTCTGACAACTTATGATAGAATACCTAACACAGTGGAATTAGGTATTCAAGCCAGGAAAGTGATGGAAAGGAATCAGAAAATTTCTCAAAAAGTACAGGAAAAAAGGCAGACAGGAGAAAGAAACCAGCACTTACAAAGCACAGTAATTTAAATAAGAGGTTAAGCAATAATATATTAAGTAAACCATAGTTTGGGTTTTCACGTCTCATACAACTAAAGAATTTCCAATTTCTTCAAAGAACTGAGTCTAGTGATTTTGATGGTCTGAGCAAGAGAACCAGGCTGCTTTATTAGTTCAACCATTAACGCCTGACATGATATTTACATATAACAAACATATAGTGACACTGATGGTGAAAGTGTCATTGGGGAAAGATACTGAAGGAGAGGTGGTTTTGTTGTTTTTTAAGATTGATCATTATGCTGACCTACACGTTCGTTTACCCTCTACCAAAAGATATGTGTGATCTGCAGTTTTCACTTTGGGCCCCTGCTTAGTTCAAATCTCACCTGATCCGGGAGTGATAAGTGGCCCTTCTAATTCAAGGGCCTCATCCTCAGACTGGTCATCTAGTTTTTTCTTTTTTTTCTTTGTTGGATCCCGGGGTTTTTTTAACAGAGAAAGTTCTTCAGGATGTCTGATATCTGTTAAGACAAAAAATGTATTACTTTACAAAACCAAAGAAAATGTAAACACATGATGCTTAAATTTGCTTATTAGTCTACTTCAAGATAAGAATCTGTAATTTCTTTCTGTGTGTGTCTGAATTTTGCCAGACTCATACCATGCAAAGATTGTAGTATGACACTTCTTCTTTTAAAACACTTAGTCAGTAAGTAGAGAGACAAAACAGACAAGAGTTCCCACTTGCTGGTTCACGCCCCAAATGCTGGCAACTGTCTCCCAGCTAAGACCCAAGTCGGAGGGAGCCAGGAACCCAATTAGTTAAGCTACCTCCATAGCCTCCCAGGGTCTAAATTAGGAGGAAGCTGAAGTTAGGGGGTCAGAGCCAGGAGTTGAACCCAGGTATGCCAATATAGACACAGATATCTTTTTTTTTTTTTTTTAAGTTTTTTTTTAATTTTTGACAGGCAGAGTTAGACAGTGAGAGAATGAGAGAATGAGAGAGAGAGAGAGAGAGAGAGAGAGAGAGGGGTCTTCCTTCTGTTGGTTCACCCCCCAATGGCCGCTACGGCCAGCACACTGCCGATTCTAAGCCAGGAGCTTCCTCCTGGTCTCCCATACGGGTGCAGGGTCCAAGCACTTGGGCCATCCTCCACTGCTTTCCCGGGCCACAGCAGAGAGCTGGACTGGAAGAGGAACAGCCGGGACAGAATCTGGCGCCCCGACCAGGACTAGAACCTGGGGTGCCGGCGCTGCAGGCGGAGGATTAGCCTAGTGAGCCGCAGCGCCAGCTTTTTTTTAAGATCTGATTTTACTTATTTGAAAGATTTACAGAGAGAGGTAGATCCAGGAGTTTCCTCCGGGCCTCCCACGCAGGCGCAGGGGCCCAAGGACTTGGGCCATCTTCCACTGCTTTCCCAGGGCACAGCAGAGAGCCAGATTGGAAGTGGAGCAGCCGGGTCTCCAACCAGTGCCCATATGGAATACTGGCACTGCTTTAACCCGCTGCGCCACAGCACCGGCCCAGGACACAGATATCTGAATGAGTATCTTAACAAGTAGGCCAAATGTCTGCCACATGACACTTAAAAACTACAACAACGATATCTACCCAAACCATTCTTAATTCATACAGTAAGTGAAATGATTTCAAATGACCCACTAGGATATAAAAAGAAAATATTAGAGCTTTTTTCTATGTATTATTGTTTACCTAAAATTGGAAGAAATTAAGCTTTGTACTATATGGCAGCCCTCATTCACTTTGAACATCATAAGGTACACATGCTACATGAGGTAAATGTAATGATAATTTCACTTCATTACCAAGTCTCAAATTTTGAGCCTTGTAACAAATGGCTAAGAGTTGCTAAATTTTGAGTAGTCTGATGGGAGGCAAATGGTTAAAGGGACAAGAGAAACGAAGGAGGACTCAAACAGACGTATTACATTACAAATTTTAGAAACCATGTTCATAAACCAGCAATTTTCTTCCCAAACTGAGCTATAGATTCAATGGGTTCCTGGTCAAAATGACAAAAATTTTTTTGGTAAAAATTGACAAAAGGCTTTTACAATTTTTACAGGAATCAGGAATAGTAAGACCAAAAAACCACAAGAGGAGTGGGTGTAGGCGTACAGCTGCTTAAGATGCCCCCATCACATCTGAGTAACTCAGCTCCAGCTCCTGATTCCAGGGGAGCCGGGGAGGCGACAGTGATGGCTCAAAGAGCTGCACTCCTGCCGCCTATGTTTGAGCCACCCTGCTGCCTTCCAGGGTCCCCATGAGTAGGAATGTTTGCGGGCCCTACACTGAATGCCAGCGTGTGAAGAAAACAGACAATACAACACACATCGCACATGACTTAGCCACAGATGGCGACCTTACTGGGTCAAAGCTTCCATGTGGCAGATTGTATCTTCAGGAGCCCACACAACCTCCAGAAGCAAGCTGACATAAATTCAGGAAGCTTTCTGCTGAAGAAAACCTAAGACTGGAATCCCTCATACTGCTGCAGACAGAACTGCCGAGGCACAGGTTAAGGCAGAAGTGTATCGTCAGACCACCTGGATTCACCTCCAACCCCACTGTTTATTAGCTGTATGACTGGGCGAGCTATTCAGTCTGTCACTGTCCAAGTTTCCTCATCTGTGAAATGACAACAGTACCTGGAAGGTTGCTGTAAACACTAAATGACACATAACAAGTGCCGCCTAAGTACTGGGATTCCAGTAGTTCTCCTCATCTTGGGGATAAGACCCCCAGGGATGCCCGAAACTGTACACACTCTGTGTGGCACTGTATATATTAACTTTCCCTCCATACAAACATACCTAGAATAAAACTAATCAGACACAGCCAGAGCAACAATAAAATACAATATACTATAGTAAAAATTATGTCAATATGGTTTCTCTCTTTCTCTATTTACCTTACTGTACTACACACCCTTCTCACAGATGATACTTAAGGGAGGAACTTTACTGCCTCTCTTTCGTATATCCAAATTGCCAACATCACTACCCCTGTGCTTTGCGACCAGCTAGTACAGTAAGGGTTACTTGGACACAAGCACTGTGCTAGTTAAGCTGATAACTGAGATGGCTACTATGTGACTAAGGAGCAGGAAGCATATACATGCTGGACAAAAGGATGATTCACCTCCCCTACAGAAACGGCCCAAGATTTTATCCTACCACTAAGATCACATGCAATTTAGAACTTGCGAATTATTTTTACAATTTTCCATGTAATCTTTTCAGATCATGGTCAACAACCAGTAACTGAAATCATGGAAATCAAGACTGCAGATAAGAGGGAAATTTCTGTAAACTTTTTCTCAAATTATATAAAACAGACAATTATGTTAAAATGTTATAAATATATAACCCATTTAAAATCCATTTTAAAAAAATGGAGTAGGTAGGACACATTATGGCCTGCTTAGGATACCCACATCCTATACCGTATGTGCTGATTCAACCTCCAGCTACTCCACCCTTCTCAACTAGCTTTCTGCTAATGAGCCTGGGAAGCAGCAGATGATGGCTCAAGTGTAGGAGCCCCTACCACCCATGTGGGAGGCCTGGATGGAGTCTGGCTTCAGCCTGGTTGTTAGGGGCATTTGTGGAGTGAACCAGTGGATGGAAGATCTCTCTCTGGCTCTCCCTCTGTCACTCTGCCTTTCAAACAAGTCCTTTAAAAAGAAAAGGGGGGCGGCACGGATATGGACTAGGGAGGAAGTCGGGGAACAATGCAGCTGAGAGGCTTCCAACCGTCTGTGTCCAGGCTTGTAAGCCAATACAGCACACCACTTTCCCACAATGCACCTACAGCACGTCCATCACGAAGACCGCTCCACAAGCACACAGGCACTGAGCTCCACGTGGAGGGGCCATGAAAACCTTTCCAGAGGACAAGACGTGCAGTGAGCCCTGTTAATGCACCGGGGAAATCAGTGGAAGACAGCCCAAGGGTCTGGGCCTCAGACAACCTTCTGGGAGACCCAAATGAAGCTCCTGCCTTCACCCCCTTGTGTATATTCAATTAGGGCACCACCCCTTACCCAACACAGGGGACCACTGAGCTGGTGGGTGTGCATTCCTCTCCTCTTGGCATGCGACTCTCAAGGGGCTGCCCACATGCACAGATGACTGTGTACCTGCTCTCTACCTCTTTAAATAAACGCTACTTCCATCCTGGCACTTTACCTATGACTCGGCTTTGAAGTCCTATCTCATACAGAGGCAAGAACCTGGAATAAAACAGCTGAGGACGACATTCCAGTAACAGTCTAACTATTTAAACGACTACTTTAATAGGTACCTAACATTCTGTACCACAAGTTCCTAATTGAGCCCACTGGAAGTAAAAGTTCTACAAACACGTATGTGCATCTTTTCCCAAATTGTGTTTCTTTCAGAATTTCCAGTGAAATTACTGGACTCAAGATAAAAACCATTTTAAGGCAAAAATGGAAAAGAATGGAGTGTGTGTCATTTTTAATTTTATGAATTCTTATTTGTTTTTAAAAAACAAAGACATAAAAAGATTTGCAGATATGGGAAGAACATTCACTCCCCCAAATGCCTAAAACAGCTGGGGCTGGGCCAGGTGGGAGCCAGGAACTTCATTTGGGTGTCCCATGTGGGTGGTAGGAACGCAAATACCAGGGCCATCATCTGGGGGTTTCATCCCTGGGTTTTCGTTAGCAGGAAGCTGGAATAGGAAACTGAGATAAGGGCATCCCAAGCAGTGTTTTAACTAGCGCTCCAAATGCCTGCCCCTGTGTCCATTTTCTAAAGCTTTGCTTATGTGAAAAATCATTTTCATCTTGTTTTAATTTACATTTCTTTCATTAGAAGTGATGTATATCTTATCATGTTTTTAGTCACATGTATGTCTTTCCTTTGCTCGTTTTCTTTCATATTTTTTCAATGCAAAATCAGTCTGCATATAAAATTAACACGGGAGCAACGACAGCAAACCACATAAGACTGTATTTTAAAAAGATTTATTTGTAGGGGCTGGCGCTACAGCACAGTGGGTTAAAACCCTGGTCTGAAGCACTGGCATCCCATATGGGTGCCAGTTTGAGACCCGGCTGCTCTACTTCCGATCCAGCTCTCTGCTATGGCCTAGGAAAGCAGCAGAAGATGGCCCAAGTCCTTGGGCTCCTGCACCCACGTGGGAGACCCGGAGGAGGCTCCTGGCTCCTGGCCTCAGATCGGCACAGCTCTGGCTGTTGTGGCCAATTGGGGAGTGAACCATCGGATCGAATACCTCTCTCTCTCTCTCTCTCTCTCCCCCTCTCCCTCTCTCTGACTTGCAAATAAATAAATCTTTTAAAAAAAAAATTCTGAAAGTCAGAATTACAGAAGGAGAGGGGAAGAGGGGGAGAGGGGGAGAGGGGAGAAGGGGGAGAGGGGCAGAGGGGGGAGAGGGGCAGAGGGGGAGAGGGGCAGGGGGCGAGAGGGGCAGGGGGGGAGAGGGGCAGGGGGGGAGAGGGAGACACAGAGAGAGAGGTATCTTCCATCCACTGATTCACTTCCAAGATGACTGCAACAGCTAGGCCAAGGCCAGGAGCCAGGAGCTTCACTCTGGTCTCCCAAGAGGTTGTCAGAGGTCTACTTGGGCTATCTTCCACTGTTTTCCCAGGTGCATTAACAGGTAGCTGGATAGGAAGTGGAGCAGCCTGGACATAAACCAGTGGCCAAACATCACAACACCCCACACACTTTACACTGGATTTAAAAAAAAAAAATTTATTCTGGGACTGGTGCTATGATACAGAGGATTGGGCCACCATGCATGGTGCCAGCATCCCATGTGGGTGCTGGTTCATGTCCTGACTGCTCCACTTCTAATCCTCTTAACGTCCTGGGAACAGCAGCAAAAGATGGCTCAGGTGCCTGGCCCCTGCCAACCGTGTCGGTAACCTGGAAGAAGCTAATGGCTCCAGCCTGGCCTAGATCCAGCCATTGAGGTCATCTGGGAAGTGAATCAGTCAATGGAAGAGTTCTTTCTCTGTCTCTTCCTTTCAAATAAATAAATCTTTTTAAAAAATTTTATATACCCACTGTCCCATGTTTAAATAAGAAATCAAAAACAAATTACTTTAGTAACTATATGGCCTTTTTGTGTTTCTGCTGGTTATCTGAATGTTACTACTAAGAAAATTCTAGTATGCCTTAGGATTTTGTTTTGTTCTGTGCTTTACAGACTATTTTTGATGGGGTGTTTGACACCTGAAAATGGAATTAACAGAAAAATTATTCTATACAGATGTGTGATCACAGAATAGGTAAATATAACTATTTCTGATTATTAATAAACTTAAGGTAAGCAAATTTTAAATACTATGCAAAAATCACATTAAAAAGAAATGCTTGGGGCTAGTGCTATGGCGTAGTGGGTAAAGTCACTATCTACAGTGCAAGCATCCCATATGGGCGCTGGTTCGAGTCCTGGGGGCTCTACTTCCAATCCAGCTCTCTGCTGTGGCAGAGAAAGCAGGGAAAGCAGTAGAAGATGGCCCAAGTCCTTGGGCCCCTGCACTGACATGGGAGGCCTGGAAGAAGCTCCTGGCTCCTGGTTTTGGTTCAGCGCAGCTCCAGTTGTTGCGGCCATTTGGGGAGTGAACCAGAAGATGGAAGACTTTCTCTCTGCCTCTCTGTAACTCTGCCTTTGAAATAAATAAATCCTGTGTTCTCTCAGCTTTCACTGCCATCACTACCATGGTAGGAGGAAAAAAAGGCATTAGAAGGGGTGGCGTTGTGGCACAGCAGGTTTAGCCACGGCTTGTGATGCCGGCGTCCCATATCTGAGTACTGGTTTGAGTCCCAGTTGCTCTGCTTCCAATCCAGCTTCCTGCTAATGTGCCTAGAAAGGTACTCGAAGATGGCAAGTACTTAGTCTCCTGCCAGCTACAAGGGAGACCTGCACTGAGTTTCTGCCTCCTGGCTTTGGCCTGGCCAAAATCTGGCTGTTGTGGCCATTTGGGGAGCAAACACTGCAAAATCTTTGTCTTTTGTTCTACTTAAAAAAAATAATAATAATAATTCGGTAGTACAGGGTGAAAACCCTAAAAATACTGAAGGATATAAAATGATCACAACTGAGACATCTATCTTGCTTCTATTACAACTCACCAGTCACTGGCTAGTGGGAGAAAAAGCAGCAAGCATGTGTATGTAATACGAGAAGTCCTTACAAGTGTTTCCGGTATGCTCATTGGGCTTAGGAATCCCTGCACTACATGACTCACACTTTGACATTTTTGTTCCTAGGTCACTTCCTGTCCAGCTCACAAGCCAGTTATTCATGTAACTAGAAGAATGAATATTGTTAACCAGCTTTGCAGTCTAAGTATATGAGACCGCTACTAACTAAATGGGCCCACGAGAATTGTTTATGAAGTCAATCGTAACACTAGTATTAAAAAACACATGCTTGGGACACACACTCAGATATTCCTGGTCTCTTGTTTTTAAAAAGTCCTGATTCCTATTTCTTAAGAACTAGTACTGGAGGCAAGGGGGAGTGGTTGATAGCTCCATACTGAAAATAGCTGGTGACTGTGCATGACGTGTGAATAAGTGGTTTTTAATTCACTTAATAACAAAACAGTAGAGTCAACCTATCCCTACACATAAGTTACTAATTATTCGACTAATTGGAATTTAGGACTTACTGATTTACTCTAAGTCTTATATCAAGAGGGAATTAAGCCAGTGATGTTAGGAATCTGGATCACGTGTACAAGACTGGGGCTGGAACACTGTCTAACTAAAAAGATTTACACCACTGCAAAACTCCAAAAGGTCGATGAGACATGAAAGCCGTATGTGGACATATTAATAAATAGTGCCATCTCTTTACGCTAATTTGTGCAGTTCATTAAAAAAAAGTAAGCTGGAGCTTATGAGGCACTACACAAAGAGAGCAGTGTGCCAGAGATTCTTCCACTGTGTATACAGCATGTACGTAACATTTGTTATAGTCGATAGGATGGTGGCACGCAGGACGGACCTGATCTAGGGTGACAAACGACATAAATACGGTGCGTGCCAAACCAGGGGGCGGTGTCTCAGTGCAAAGGATTCTCAGAGAAGATAACACTGTTAAGTTTTAAAAAACCTTGAATTTGATTAAACAAGTATATTGGGCTTTTGTGTTTATTTTCTTTCACTCCTTTTCAAAATCACGCAAAAGAAAGAAATAAAACATAAATCTAAAGGACAAAAGGTGGGGGGGGAGATATTAGATAAAAAATGTCAGAAAAATTTTGAGACAGAAACCAGATAGAAGAAACAGTAATGGTTATACAATGTGGAGAGAGAGCATACCAAGGTGCTTGTAGTAGCTATCAAGGGGAACACACGACTCACTGTTCCATGCCACCAGGCATGATCAAACACTGAAAACACAGACCACAGCTCATGAAAAACTGCAGTCTGCTCCATTATTAGACAAAAACTCTTTGGAATTCTTTCAAAAAGAACCCAAATAGCCCTAGGGAAAGATCTTTTAAATACTAACATTTAAAAAAGCTTGGTCCACTGTGCACTTGCTCCTCATGTGGGATCTCTGTCCTTAATGTGCTGTACATTTTGATTTAATGCTATAACTAGTACTCAAACAGTATGTTTCACTTTATGTTTCTATGTGGGTGCAAACTGTTGAAATCTTTATACTAAATTGATCTTCTGTATATAAAGAGAATTGAAAATGAATCTTGATGCAAATGGAAGGGGAGAGGGAGCGGGAGAGGGGAGGGTTGCAGGTGGGAGGGAAGTTATGGGAGGGGGAAGCCATTGTAATCCATAGGTGTACACTGGAAATTTATATTCATTAAATAAAAGTTAAAAAAAAAAAAAAAAAAAAAGCTTGGTCAACATGTAAATACCTTACAGAGGTGGTGATGAGCTAAACTCCATATAATACAGGGCATCTGATCAGATATTCCCAGTGTCCTATCACTACATCTTACAATGGACATCCAACCATTACTAGACATTTGAGAAAAGCCTCTTGGGGTAGGCAGAATTCTACTAATATCCCCAGAGGATTCCGACTCCTAGCTCTAAATCAAACACTAACCTAGCCACTGCTATGAAGAGACTGCAAACTGAATTAAGGTTACTAATCATGCGATGTTAGGAGATGAGCCTTGATTATTTGGGTGGGCCCATTATAGTAACACTGGGCCTTACCAGCAGGAGACAGAACAGAGGATCAGAGGTCAGATGGATTTCAGTGGTGAGGAAACTTGCCGTTGCTGGCTCTGAAGAGCGAGGCAAGTCACCGCAGGAATGAATACAAGAGGTCTGAGAAGCTGAGAGTGACCCTTGGCACATGAGTCAGGGGAAACCATAGCCCAAACCCACCTGGAACCAAATTCTCAGCACAGAATTAATTCTCAGAGCCTCCAGGAAGGAACACAATCCGGCTGACAACTTAACTTCAGCTTTCTAAGACTTGAAGTAGAAGATCCAGATGGGCCATGCCAGTGTGAAGCTTTGAGATACGCAGGTGGGAAACAGAGTGGTGCTAAGGACGACCCACCTGCTTCTGTGGCGTATGCCTGGATGAGGGAGTCTTTTAAGGCTACGGAGATGACGGGTGTCAGGAGGAGCACACAGAGATTCAGAGGGGAATAATCACTGGGCCGTTTCGAACACGTTCAATTTGGAAGGTTGGTGAGAGAAATGGTTCTGTTACTGTACCAATGCTTTGATGTACAAGACTAGAACATCTAGGAAATATTAAGAATGGAGGGTCTCAATCAAGATGAACAGGAACCTGATTTACCCTCCTGCTTTATTTAACCAATTATGAAAAAAGAAAAAGGTCTGTAGAAACTAGATAACGAGAAAGAGAAAGGGCAGGCAGAGAGGATGAATGCAGGTCCTGCTGGGTTAAAAGAAGGGGGCTGCATACGGAACATTACGGTGGTCCACAGAGGTGTCCCCTGGAGTCTGGCTGAATCCCGGTCTGGGCAACTGTGAGAGGAAATACCCGAACTGGGAAAGGACTGATGGTTGAAATGGTTACAGTTCCCCACAGGGAGACTGGAAAGACCTCTACACAGGGCGTGGAGAAGAATCCCAGGAACTGTCACTGAAGTAGTGAGGCCCTAAGGTTAATAGCAAAATGATCAAACTGATTTCTAAGTAATCTGACTGGTGACTAAAAAAAAAAAGCCAATGTTACTTAAAAGAACTTTTAAAACAATCCAGTCGGGGCTGGCGCTGTGGCTCAGTGGGTTAATGCCCTGGCCTGAAGCACCAGCATCCCATATGGGCGCCGGTTCTAGTCCCGGCTGCTCCTCTTCTGATCCAGCTCTCTGCTATGGCCTGGGAAAGCAGGGGAAGATAGCCCAAGTCCTTGTGCCACTGCAACCATGTGGGAGACTCGGAAGAAGCTCCTGGCTTTGGATCGGTGCAGCTCCGGCCGTTCTAGCCATTTGGGGAGTGAACCAGCGGATGGAAGACCTCTCTCTCTGTCTCCACCTCTCTCTGTAACTCTTTCAAATAAATAAATCTTTAAAAAAAAAATCCAGGCACCAACCACATAAAATCAATAGAGCTTTGCATTGAATCAAATAGTATCAGTTATAAAATGAGACAGGAAAATAGGTAAAATCAGAAGCAAAGGAAAAGGAAAGGAGAGAGGGAAGAACACAGAAATAATTCAGATGACAGAACCAGTAGCCAATGATATTAGAACAGATATTAAAATATGCTCCATATGTTCAAGAAAGTACAGGGACATACAAACATAATAAAGAGAAACATTAAAGATGAATATTTATTCCAGTGGCAAAAAATACGTCTGAAATGAAAATTATGCTTGACAGTTTAACAGTAGATTAGCAAAAGATCAATGAACTTGAAGAGATAAGAGACATTATCCAAAACACAGCCCAGAGAATGCAAACTGACACAGCCTCAGTGAGTGACCTGTGAACAGTAACACACTGCACAACACACACGAAACCGTAGTCTCACAGGCAGAGGGGAAGGGACAGCAACAACTAGTTGAAGAGCTAATGGTTAACAGCTTGCAGATTTAACAATCCAAGGAACCTAAAATAAAATAAACCTAAAGAAAACTACTGCAGAACACATCATCATTAATCTGCTTAAAGCCAGGATAAAAGGATACATTCTTACAGACAAACAAAAACAACCAGAGGAGCAAATAAAATGAAGGCACATTGAGACGTTATACACAAACAAAAGGTAAAGAATTAATCACCAATAGACTTGTATAATAAAAAGAAAGATTCACGAATTTCTTTAGGTAGAAGAAAAAGGCTGGGAAAAGGATCCTTAAATAGAGTACTGAAAAATGACCAATCTGTAGGCAAAGACCGTTTTCCTCCTTTTTGAATACTTTATTGCTTTAGGGTAAAAAAACATACTGCAAGTTTTAGTATAAGTAGGTGTAAAAATGTATGACAGCAGGACAAAGCACAGCAAGAGTAAAATGGAATGAAATATTGGAGGTTATTACTCTATGCTTAATGTGGTACACTATTTGAAGGTATGCTGTGAATACACTGAAGTCATGTATTGTAAACCCTAGAGCAACTCCAAAAAAGGTAGAAATAGAAACTGCTAGTCACAGGTGGAGATAAATGCCATCACAACAAACAACAAAAATATGGACCCAACAGAAAGGCAGGAAACACTGGAACCACAGACATCTCAGACTGGTATTCATCAAAAATTAACTTTTGTACATCAAAAAGGACTGTTAACAAAATGTAAGCCACAGATGGTGAGAAAAATATTTATAAAACATATCCAGTAAAATATCCATATCAGAATGTATAAAAATGCCTTCAACTCAATCGAACAACAAAAACAACCTAATTTAAAGGAGACTGGAGGGTGGCTGAGACATCTCACGGACGAAGTCACACGGGTGGCAGCATTCGTCATTCTGGTAATGCACGCTGAAGTCATCTACATCCACGCGAACAGTCAAAGCTCAAGAATGCTGCAGGGACATGGAGTGCCTGCAACTCGCACGTACGGGACTGAGAAGGCAAAAATCGCACAGCCACTCTAGAAAAGAACTTGACCGTTTTTATAAAGTTAAACTACTTATCACACGGCCCAGAGTTTTACTCACAAGTACTTACCAAAAGCAATGAAAACCACGTCCCCTCAGTGACCTCCAAGTCGGCAGAGGTTTTACTTTTAACAGCCCCAAACGGGAGAGAACACAAATGCCCCTTGGCAAATGGATTATCAAATTATGCTATCTGTGTAACAGGACACTACTCAGTAATAAAGTGGAATGAACTGGTGTGCACAAGAACATGGTTGAAGGGCAAGTGCATTCTGCCAAGTCGAGGAAGCCATACAGAAAAGGCCACACAAGTAGTGCTCTGACCCTATTTACACGGCATCAGAAAAACCATAGCGACAGAAGGCAGACCAGTGGGTGCCAGGGGCTGGAAGGGTAAAGGGGGTTGTAAAGGCATATAAGGGAATGTTTTAGGGTGATCAAACTGCTGTGAGCCATTCTGGTGGCACACTTGTCCAAACACTAAGTTTTACCATTAAGATTACTTTATCTTAAATTATGCCTTAGTAAAGTTGGTTAAAAATGTAAGTAAAAGCAAAAGATACAGTTTATATAAGCCCTTAGGTACTTCCTTTAATCAAAAAAAATTTTTAAGCTTTTGAGCATTTTCCTCAGTTGACCTCAGATAAAGGGGACATGTTGCAGCAGGCACTTGGCATGGCAGTTAGGATGCCAGCTGGGATACCCACATCCCATATCAGAGTGCCTGGGTGCTCCTGCTGCTGTGCATCCTGGGAGGCAACAGGTGATGGCTCAGGTACTTGGGTGCCTGCCACTCATGTGGGAGACCAGGACTGAGTTCCCTTCTCCTGGCTCTGGCCTGGCTTGGTTCAGGTCATTGCCATTATTTGGAAAGTGAACCAGTGGATACGAGATAGGTCTATTTCAAATAAACTAAATTAAAAAAATAAATTAAAGGCAAAGGGCATGTGGCAGACTTGCTGATGGGCTAATTCACCAGCCATCTGCCTCTAATATAAGGACATTGGAAAATTTAAATATTCATATTTCCTCAGTCTCCCTTGCAGATAAAGGCAGCCATAGGATGCAAGGTGAGTCAATACTATGTGAGGGAAGCTTTGGGGAAATTTTTTGTTTTCATTTCTTAAGATTTATTGATTTATTTTAGAAAGGCATGCGGTGGGGAGACAGATCAAGAAGTTCATTCCCTAAATGCCTGCCACAGCCAGTTCTGGGCCAGGCTAAAGCCAGGAGCACAGAACTACATCCAGGTCTCCTTCATGGGGGTACTTCAGATATCAGCAAGGAGCTGGATCAGAAGTGGAGCCCTCTGAACTCGATTTGATCCGGCACTCTGATGTGGAATGCTGGCGTCGCAAGCAGCAGCTTAACCCACTGCACCACAATGCTGGCCCCAGAAGTTTTTGCTTTACTGACACAGATGTGAGAACACAGCTCAGCAGACCCTCAGCCTGCGGAATGTGCTGTAAGCCTGGAGCTCCGGAAGGCAAGCATCTCACAAACAAGAGGCCCAGTAGCACGCTGAGTGTGTGGGGGGAGCTGTGGGAAGCAAGGCGCCCAGACACAACTGAGTGACCATCCCAGTCCCAGACACCACTTAAGAGTTTTCTGATATTACTTCTTGTGATGGGGAATAGGCCCTTACTTGTTTAAGGCACTAAAAAGTCTGGATTTCTGCTACTTGTGGCCCAAAACACTTAACTGATAATAGGCAAAAGAAATCTGGACCAAAATAGTTGGGAATAAAGTAATAAGAAGCACAAACCAATCTGCAGAATTTAAGGAAAGTCTCCTGAGGGCAGAAACAACGGGCCATAGGCAGACAGGGGCAGCTGCTGTGATTCCTCACTTCTTTATCTTCGTAGAAAACTGGCCCTTATTTTTACCACAAAAAGAAACAGTTTCCATTAGAGTCCTTATAGATAGCTCATCTCCAATTACTTTCATAATTAAAAATTTTTTTTTCACTACTGAGCTTCAGTTAATTTGAGTTCCATTCCACTAGTGCTATGTGCATCTCTACCCCTGCCAAACACAGATTCTTTTCAGAAAGGCAGAGCAGAGAGAGAAAAACTGAATGAATTAGAACGCCACTAGCAGAAAGGCTCAAATTCCATGTCCTATTAATAATTCATAACCTAATCAGCTTTAAACACAGAATACATTATTTTACAGTAGCTCTACTTCAGTTCTCAAACTTTTAGAGACAAAATTTCCATTTCCTTTGAATAAGGCTTTCTTGTAAGCCTGTGTGCCAGGACACACATTACATAAAAGAACTCAGCATGTTTTGCCAAGGGTTTCCTTCAGAAGGAAAAGGAAAATGCAACTAAAACCTCATTTAGTCATTACACAGAGCATTTTCTTAAGAATTACACTACAAAAGAAAAGTAATTTTTAGTAAGTAAAAAACTTGGAGAGGTTGCCGGTGTTCAGAAAAATTAGCTATTTCCTCTTAACTAAGGATAGTATTGGTCTTGCATCACTGTCTTGTTTTAGTAGTTGGCATATCCTTCACATTACTTGGTAATCTCAGGTATCGATATATTTTCGTAGCAAAAGAAAATACTCATTTTTCATAGTTTAAATTCTACTGTTCTTACATTAAACAAGAGACACAAGAGTGTTACATTAATTGTCACAATGATCAGTATTAAAGTGAATTCATCTTAATTTGAGGAAACAGTCAATTACTTGGCTTCAATATTAAGAAGCCAAAATAATTAACTGGAGAGAAGTATTAGTAAGAATAATTATATACCGTCACACCAGTGTTCACTCCACTGATTTATAAAAAGGCAAACAACAACAACAACAACAAAACCCACACCCCACTAAAACAGTCTCCCAATAATTTAATTCAGGGATTGGCATTTCCTGTAAACACCTGGGTGAAAACTACTTTAGGACTTGCAAGTCTATTCAACTCTACTGTTTGTAATGCAAAAGCAACCTCATTGGGTATTCAAGAAACTGACCCTAGAAATACAATTCTATTTATGGGCAGAGGAATTTGAATTTTTATAATTTTCACTTATCACAAAATAGTCTTTCTTTCAACCACTAAAAAATGCCAATCTAAGCAGTTCACAGTGGGCCCGAGCTTGTTAACCTAATTTAATCACTCTGTGAATCAAATACCTTTCCCACTTTCCTAACACACACAAAAATTATGGCATTTCTGAGAGATTATTTTATAATAAGAATAACGTTAAATTATTGGGCCTGGCACTATGGTGTGGAAGGTTAACTTGCCTCCAGTGCCGGCATCCCATTCGGCCACAGGTTTGAGTTCCAACTGCTCCACTTCCAATCCAGCTCCCTGCTAATGCACACGAGAAAGCAGCAGAGGATGGCCTAAGGGCTTGGGCCCCCACACTCATGCAGGGGACCCAGAAGAAGCTCCTGGCTCCTGACTTTGGCCTGGTCCAGCGTCAGCTATTGTGGCCATTTGGGGAGTGAACCAGCAGATAGAAGATCTCTCTCCCTCTCCCCCTCCATCTCTCCTCTCTATATGTATCTCTTTCAAATAAATAAATAAGTCTTTTAAAAAATTATTAGTTACTAAATATTCATTAAATTATTATTTAAGGGCAAGGAGCTGCTTTAAAATTTCCATAACCAACCCCCGACTTAACAGTTACTTACTAGATTTCTATGTCCTGGTTTACCCCTGATTTTCTCCAAATGGGGGTCCTGTCTTGGGAGGTCTGCTCTGTGATATCCACCCCTGCCACACCCCCAAATTCTCCATGATGCTAAGGAGAATGCAGCATAGAGCCTGCTCAGATACCATATCCCCTGCTGTGAGGCCAGCACACAGGCACATCTGTCTATTCGCACATTTCAAACGCTCACTTGGACTCTCACCACACTTTATGATCATCTAACGTTTACAGACTTGGATTGTTTAAATATGTGTCTTTGCTACCTACGCCTTCACATAGAAGTAACTGGTCCACAAAGCTTTTTATTTTGGACAATTGCATAATCACGTATCTTAGTTCCTGGGGTGTTTTTTTAGTGTATCTACAAATAAAATTACCACTCATTAAGACCCTCACTTTTCTGTAGTCAAGACTCAGTCTTAAAACCTTCAAAACACTATATAAATGTCTACTCATTCATACTAACAGTTCACAGACCCTTAATAACTGTTAAGACTGTTGAGAGGAAACACAGTTGTTGAGAGGAAACATAGTTTAACCAGCTCTCTGCTGTGGCCTGGGAAAGTAGCACAAGATGGCCCAAGTCCTTGGGCTCCTGTACTCGCAAGGGAGACCTAGAAGAAACTCCTGGCTTTGGATGGGCACAGCTGGGGACTGAAACAGCAAATGGAAGACATCCATCTCTCTCTCTCTCTGCCTCTCTGTAACTCTGCTTTTCAAATAAATAAATATTTAAGAGAAAAAAGGAAAAAAAAGATAAAGGGGTGAACAATCAATACTTGCACAGAAGAGTGCTCTCACTGGAACTACAGCTCTTCTGTCCTTGGAAGATGGATGCTGCTGACACTATGCCACCAGAATGGCTTGTCTGTTCTGCCGGCATATTTGAGACACCAGCTCCTGTTTCAAAAATCTAAGAGAATTTTCTGATGTGCACGGGATCTAGGCCAGGCCAGCAGCCTCCATCTCAATAGGTGGTAAATCACTGTCTCGACTTTTTGGTTTCTGTGGAGGGACATGGGCTTTTTCTCATACCACAATTTGTAAAGTATGGAATTTCTAGAACACAGGGCAAGAGGTTCAAATGCTAGGCAGTCCAAAACTGTAACAATAATAATAATGACAATAATAATAATAATAATAAAAGGAAAAAACAACACGGGCTGGTAGTATGGTGTATTAAGCCACCCTTGTGTAACTCACGTCCCATATCACAGTGTAGGTTCAAGTTGCGGCTGTTTCCTGCTAATGCACCTGGGAAGCCAACAGCAGACGGCCCAAATACCTGGAACCCTGCTACCCCTGTGGGAGACCCGGATGCAGTTTCTAGCTCCTAGGCTGGCCCTGACTGTTATAGCCAAATGGGGAGTGAACCAACAGACTGAAGATCAGTATCTCCCTGTCTCCCCCGCTCCTCTGTTGTTCTGCCTTTCAAATAAATCTTAAAAACATAAATAAATTAAAAACCTCACTACAGGTATATGAGGAAGGCAGAGTAAGTGAACAATTTGAAAATCCTCTCGACATTTAATTTCACTGGCTATAGTAGAGTGTGAATGAAGTACTACAACATAAAATATTTTCCAGGAAAAGGTCTATAAGATTTAATGACAGCAATGTAGTCAAACATGAGAGCATGATTCATTTTAAGGTTTTAAGATAAAAGGTTTCTAAGTTAAGACACTTAGGTTGGTTCTTGTCACTGCGTGCATAACCTTGGTCAAGTCACCCATGAGCTTCATAAGTTCATGAATTAAAACCATTAGGCCGGCACTATGGTGCAGTGGGTTAATGCCCTGGCCTGAAGCGCCGGCATCCCATATGGGCACTGGTTCAAGACCTGGCTGCTCCACTTCCAATCCAGCTCTCTGCTATGATCTGGGAAAACAGTAGAAGATGGCCCAAGTCCTTGTGCCCCTGCACCTGTGTGGGAGACCTGGAAGAAGCTCCTGGCTCCTGGCTTCAGATTGCTGCAGCTCCGGCTGTTGTGGCCAACTGGGGAGTGAACCAGCGAATGGAAAACCTCTCTCTCTCTCTGTAACTCTTTCAAATAAATTAAAAAAAAAAAAATCTTGAAAAAAAAAAAAAAAAAAAGAAACACATTAGGAATTAAAGGAAACACATGCCCAAGCACGGAGCAGCGGGGACTTGAACTGGCGCCCAAGTGGGATGCGAGCACTGCAGGCAGCAACTTTACCTGATAAGCCACAGTGCTGGCCCCTGCCCAGGGATCTTTACAGAACATTTATTCAAAATGCTGAAGCAACCAAGATGTCTTTTGGCAAGTGAATGGGTAAATAAACTGATGAGAGCTGTGTTATGGTACGACAGGTTTAGCTGCTGCCTGCCATGCCAGTATCCCATATGGAAGCTCCAGTTCAAGTCCAGTTGCTCTACTTCTGATCGCGTTCCCTCTCATGTTGCCTGGGAAAGCAGCTGACGATGGTCCTAGAACTTGGGCCCCTGCCACTCCTGCGGGGGACCTGGATGGAGTTTCTATCTACTTGCCTCAGTCTGGTCCAGATCTGACTATTGTGGCCATTTGGTGAGTAAACCAGCAGTTGGAACATCTCCCTCTCTCTTGCTCTCACTCTACTTTTCAAATAAATAAATTTTTTAGAAGATATTATTTATTTATTTGGAAGGTAGAGTTAGAGAGAGAAAAAGAGAGAGGGAGAGAAGGAAGGAGAGACAGATAGAGACATCTCCCAACCACTGGTTCACTCCCCAAATGGCCACAATGGTCGGAGCTGAGCTGAGCTGATCCAAAGCCAAGGAGCCAGGACCTTCTTCTAGGTCTCTCTTGTGGGTGCAGTGGCCCAAGGACTTAGTTTATCTTCTGCTGCTTTCCCCGGCACATTAGCAGGGAGCCAAATCTGAAGTGGAGCAGCCACGACTGGAACCAGTATCCATATGGGATGCCAGCATGGCAGGTGATGGCTTAACCCGCTACACCACAGCATCGGCCTCCAAATATATAACTCTTTAAAACAAACTGTGGTACATCCAGATGATGGAATATTATACAGCACTAAAAAGGAATGAGCTCTCAAGCCATGAAAAGATGTGGAGGAGACTTAAACACATATTACTAAGTCAAAGAAATCAATCTGAAAAGACTATACAATGAATAACTCCAACTGTATGAAATTCTGGAAAGGGAAAAGCATTGGAAATAATTAAAGATTAGTGGTTGCCAAGGATTAAGGAGGAAGAGGGATGAACAAGCCAAGTAGAGAATTTTTAGGTCCAATTATTCTATACAATGCTACTACAGCGAACACATGTCACTGCATGTTTTTCCAAACCCAGAGCATAAAGGCTCTTCAAAATGTCCAAGGAAAATACATATTGTGGGAAAAAAAAAAGCAGATTTCAACTTCTTTTGCAAAATACACTTATCTTTCAATTCCATCTTTTTGCAAACTTTTTGCAGACCCACAGTGTAACACCAAAAGTGAACTCTAACGTAAACTATGGGCACTGAGTGATAATAATGTTTCAATACAAATTCATCAACTTTAAAACATGTGCCACCGTGGTGCAGGATTTCGAGCGTGAGGAAGGCTGTACATGTGCCAGACAGGGGACATACATATGAACTATGTGGCTTTTGCTTCATTGTGTTGTGACTCTAACTGTAGTCCAAAAAAGGACAACTGCTATAAACACACAATTCAAAAAAGAAACTCAGATTCCAAAAAGATACAAAAACACATTTCACTTGGTAAACTAAAAGGAAATACTGGGTTTTTTGTTTTTGTTTTCCTCAGAGAAGCAAACCATTCAAGTGTTAACAGGGGTTTGAAGTGGTGAGCTTTCATATACTGCCAGATGGAATGTAAGCTGATACAACCACCTGGGAGAACAATTTGATGGTACTCTATAAATGAAAGCACAGCAATTCTTTCAGCTTCTAGGAAAATATTGAACAGAAATTCTTGTGCATGTGTACAGAACTAGTTAAGAAAATTCGCACACAGCAATGGCAGTAACATGTCTCATTTATGGATATTTACAGAGATACATGTGTTTATGTATTTTTTAAAAATAGTGAAGGGATACACACTACAAATGAGACTCATGAAGTTATTCCTACTTTAAAGTTTAGCAAAATGGTGATGTAGCAGGAAGGTTTAGCACCTGTGATGCTGGCATCCCATGATGGCACCGGTTCCTGTCCTGCCTCTCCCTGTGTTCCCCAGCTCATGTATGAGACAGTCCAGGAAGAACATTCACTCATGTGGTCCAGCCTTGAGCCTAGGTGCTGATGTCAGCAAGGAGGACTGGATGCTCCATAGCTACCCCACCAAAAAAAAAATGTTTGCGCTTTCAACATGGAGGGGTGGGGAAGATTCCTGTTGAAACATTTGCTCTAACAGTGCAACAATCTAAATACACATTAACAGGGCTGGCATAGCGGCACAGCTCCCTGCTAATGATCCTGGGAAAGCAGTGGAAGATGGCCAACTCCTTGGACCCCTGCCACCCTTGTGGGAGATCAAGACAGAGGTCCAGACTCGTGGCTTTGGCCTGGCCCAGCCCTGGCAACTGCAGCCATCTGGGGAATGAATCAGTGGCTGGAAGGTCTGTTTCTCCCCCTCTCTGTAACTCTTTCAAATAAATAAATAAATCTTTTAAAAAAAAAAAAGCCCATTAACAGGGAAATATGGTGTGAATTAACAGTACATCTGTACTCTGAATTACTATGAAAAGCTTACATGAGGGACCAGCATTGTGACACAATAGGTTAGGCCATGCCTGCATTGCCAGCATCCCATATGGGTGCTAGTTCAAGTTCCTGCTGCTCTGCTTCCTAGCCAGCTCCCTACTGGAGCACCTGGGAAAGCAGCAGCGGATGGCCCAAGTGTTCGGGGCCCTACCACCCTGTGGGAGTCCCAGAAGAAGCTCTGGTTTCAATTAGGCTGGGCTGCTGCAATCATCTGGGGAGCAAACCAGCAGAAAGAAGATATTTCTGTCTCCTCCCCCTTTCTCTAACTCTGCCTTTCAAATTAAAAAAGAAAAGTTGAGAAGAATAAAGTGTAGGGCCAGTGTCGTGGTGCAGGGGGTTAAGCTGCCCCTTTCGACACCAGCATCCTGTATTGGGAGCACACGTTTCAGTTCCAGCTGCCCTACTTCCGATCCAGCTCCCTGCTGATGTGCCTGGGAAAACAGAAGATGGCCCAAATGCTTGGGACCCTCCCGCAGCCCACGTGGGAGATGCAGAAGCAGCTCTGGGTGCCTGGCTTCAGCCTAGCCCAGTCCCAGCTATTGTAACCGCGTGGGTAGTGAATCGGAAAATCAAACAGCTCTTTCCCTCTTTGTCATTACCTCTCCTGGTTACTCTCCCTTTCAAATAAATAAAATCTTTGAAAAGTTTGTATGTTTATGTACATAGCACATGGAAAAATTTCCAAACCTCATCGTATAAAGGAAACAAAATGATCCTATTACACCTCAAATCTAACACACACACACACACACACATGAATATGTTAATGATTTAAATTAAAACATAGAAAGACACCAAACTGCCAATAACGGTTACCTATGGCAGGGAAATTTACAATGTATGTCTATATTGCCTGATGCTTTTACAACTCTGTGTGTTCATGGATGTGGAATATAAAAACTACAGCACAGGGGCCAGTGCTGTGGCCTAGCAGGTAAAAGCTGCCACCTGCAGTGCTAGCATCTCATATGCACACCAGCTCGAGTCCTGGCTGCTCCACTACTGATCCAGCTCTCTGCTGTGGCCTGGGAAAGCCTGGGAAAAGACAGCCCAAGTCCTTGGGCCCCTGCACCCATGTCGAGACCTGCAAGAAGCTCCTGTCTCCCGGCTTCAGATAGCACAATTCTGCCCATTCAGGAAGTGAACCAGCGGATGGAAGACCTCTCTTTCTCTACCTCTCTCTAACTCTGCCTTTCATAAATAAATAAATAAATCTTTAAAAAAAAAAAAAAAAAACCCTATGGCATAAAAAGCTGCATTTCTTCTACTTAGAATTAAATCATGAAAAGTCATTAAGAATATCTTTAATCAAGAATTTTTTAAAAGAAGGAATATGATAGCCCTGTCCTATTGGTAATGACAACAGTTCACATTTTCCCTGATAGCTGAATATTTCCTGTCATACCGACCTAACTGGGTCAGCCAAAAGTAATCCACATCGCATTTCAGAGAGCATAAATAGAATTACTACAAGGGTGTTCAAACTGGAGACTGGGTAAGGAAGACAACACTCACAGTCATTTCCTCAGAAGCTGTGTCAGGGCCTCAATGAAGGGAAGTGACACAATCCGTCTGATTCACTAAAATCAAATAGTGGCTTACGTGAAGGAAGCCCTGCAAAAAGCCATAGCCCTCTAAAAGCCTCATAATGCTCATTCCCTTCCTACATTCACACAAATAAAGTCATCAGAATAAAGTACTACATAACAATAAACACATGTAAAATAAATATAAACTACATAACTGTAAGGGAAAATCGCTCCTAGATTCTTCCTGCTCCACCTTAACACTTCTTTATCTTAAATTTATATATAAAAAAGCAGAAAATTCACGAAGACATACACACTTATGTGGCTCACTCCAATCTCCACCCCCTAGGATAAGCTAAATGCCAGGCACCAGTCGTATTTACATCCATGACTTGTACTTTAATGAAGAAATGAGCAAATACTCACTGAACGTCTTACAGATGTCAGACACAGCTTTGAAGACTCTATCAGAGAAATTCACCTTCACCTTCACATACTTCATGTTGGGCAGCTGCAGGCGGAGCAGTTTGTGCTGAGGCGTGAACTGAAGCTTGGCGTCTGCCTGAATGCCGTACTTATCCAGGGTCCAGTGTGTCTTAAGCAGCCAAGTTCTCTTCTTTTCCCACCAGAGAGCATGATCAGACCAATCCTTTTTTACATCTAAAAATCCAACAAACAAGATGAACCATTAAAAATTACCAGGATTAACTTAAGAGAATTTAAAAGGAGATTGAGTACTTAATGATTATTAAATAAATTAACTAAACATTAAATATCTGTTCCACGATAGGGACAAAAGAAATACTAAGAGCTGAGAAAGCATAAATGCTAATCAAGTCAAGCTTAAACTGGGACAGATAAGTGATAAAGTGCTCTGTTACCAGTGAACACTAGCTAGAATGAGAAGGATCAATACAAACTGCAGGCGGTAGGTTCTGGGCTCAGCCTAGATGGACGGACAGTAACAATCTGGGTAACGGAGGTGAAAAGGCTTGTAGTTTGTGAGGCTGCAGAAGTATGTGAAGGTATGTAAAGGGAGGGGAAATGTGGAGAACCAGCACGAACAAAAGCCAATATCCTAGTTGAAGAGGAGCAGCGTGGGAAAGGTACTATCTCCAAGGAACCCTCTATACCCAAGAGAAAGCTCTAAAACCAAACAAAACCCCTACATGCCAACCACATGCACTTTCTGAAGTACATCCCAAGAGAAGCGATTCACAAAGTCCTGTTGTTGGGGCCAGTATTGTGGCACAGCAGATAAAGCCACTGCCTGCGATGCTGGCGTCCCATATCAGCGCCAGTTTGTGTCCTGTTGTTCCATTTCTAATTCTGCTCCCTGCTAATGGCCTGGGAAACAGCAGAAGAGGCCCAAGTGGTTGGGACACTGCAACCCACATGGGAGACCTGGAAGAAGTTCCAGACTTCAGATTGGCCCAGCCCTGGCCATTGTAGCCATCTGAGGAGTGAACAGCAGACGGAAGAGCTTGTCTCTCTAACTATGCAAATAAATAAATCAATCTTTTAAAAAAAAAGTCAAACTGTCCATCGTTTCCCCCTTTAACATATTTTGCAACAAGTATGAGACAACACGCAAGCAAGCTAAAATAAACCAAATATGAAAAGAACATAAATTACTCAAGATCTGGCTATTCCTATATAAGGCAGATGCTAATATTAGACACGCAGATAAAGATCTAACTTCAGCTAACTTTCAAAGTAGCAATAAAAGTAAAGGCTTTCTGGTTCAATTACATGTTAAGTTTATTAAGTACCAAAAAAAAGGGAGAAGTGGTATTTCCAAAAAAGAACAATGGCTTAACAAAGTCTTCCAGGGAAAGAAAAAAGATCTGAGAGACAACCATATTGCAAATAAAGACTATCATACTTCTGATACAAACTTATGTTTAATACAGTTTTAAAAAGAGCTTATCACCTTTAAGACATTAATCTGTAACTTACACACACACACACACACACACAAATGGTTTACCAAGTAAAAAGTCAAATTCCCACAAACATTGTTTGCCTTTCAAATAAAATGAAAATTAAAAAATTTTAAAAATTGTTAAAGGAGAAGGCCAGGGTATCTTCCCACTTCTTTGGTTTGGGGTTGCTCCACAGCCATTACATTTCCAGCACTTCTGAGCTGCCAGAGATTGGACTGGCTCTCCTGCACTGAGGCAGGACAAATCGAGATGTCAGAATGCTGGGGCTCTGTGCACCACAGCTGCATTTGAGCAGTGGTTGAGAAAAGGGTCTCAACAGCACCTGTTACAAACCTGAAAGATTTCACAGTGGTAGCATAGCAAAATCCATGCTATAAAGGCATAATAAACGACAGACTCAATCAACGTGGTCCAGCACCAGGTGCTAAAACACAAAGGACAAAGACCAACCTGTCAGAGCTCTTTGGAGTACACGTGACACGTAAGCTTTAATAAAGAGCCAGTTTGAGAGCCAGCGTTATAGCGTAGTAGGTTAATCCTCTGCCTGAGCACTGGTTCTAGTCCTGGCTGCTCCTCTTCTGATCCAGCTCTCTGCTATGGTCTGGGAAAGCAGGGGAAGGTGGCCCAAGTCCTTGGGTCCCTGCCCCAGCACAGGAGACCTGGAAGAGGCTTCTGGCTCCTGGCTTCGGATTGGCACAGCTCCAGCTGTTGCGGCCATCTGAGGAGTGAACCAGCAGATGGAAGACCTCTTTCTGTCTCTCCCTCTCCCTGTAACTGTCTGTAACTCTACCTCTCAAATTTAAAAAAAAAAAAAAAATTATTAATTTAAAAAAAAGAGCCAATTTGCTGTGTGAAAGGACTACTGGTCAAAAATTGGACTTCAAGTCAAAATTATGTAACTGGACCCTTGTTACTACAAGAAAGGAGTTGGCAAACAAAGAGTGACTCAAGGACCAAATCCTGTCTTTTGTCTTTGTATGACCCACTAGGTAATAACAGTTTTTATATTTTTAAGTGGTTGGGGATACTGGGAATCAAAACTTCATATAACTTCTATATAAAATCCAAATGTGTACATAAATATTCTATGGGGTGTGGTCACCATCACCCAGGCCCATCTGTGTTGTGACTGCTTCTGCACTACATCAGAGTAGTGTACTCTTGCCAGAGACCTCAGGGTCCACAAACTCCCAAGTGTCAACTACCTGGATTTTTACAAAATAACTCCACAGGCCCCTGCTGTACGCATGTCATCTTAGACTTCACCAGGTAATTGTGCAGTAAAATCTCAACTGTCCATCCATTAAGTCTCAAACTCTGACCTCAGAAACACGTACCTCCCCTGACGTCTGTCTTTCCCTTCAAAACCTGAGCCTCCCCTGCCGACTAGCAACACAGCTAAGACCAGGCTTTTTACTCAGAGAAAACAGCAGCCAAGTAACAATATAGGGGACCACACAAGATAAAAGCAGAGGCAGACACCAGAAAAATCCCAGAAAGCAAGTAGCCCTCATGCCAAAAGGTACAAACCAAAACCATTCTGATGGCAAAGTGAAAGATTATGCTGGGGGCTGCGTTGTGCCGTAGCAGGTAAAGCTGCCACCAGTATGCCAGCATCCTATATGGGTACCTGTTCAACTTCTGGGAGCTCCACTTCTGATCCAGCTCCCTGCTAATGGCCTGGGAAATGCACTAGTGTTTGGGCCCCTGCCACCCTCGCTGGAGACCTGGATGAAGCTCCTGGCTTCAGCTATCTGGGGAGTAAACCAGCAGATGGGAGAAGCTCTCTATCTCCCCCTCTCTGTAACTCTTCCAAGTAAATAAATAAATCTAAAAAAAACAAACAAACAAACAAAAAAAAAACAAAGATTATGCCAAAAGATGGACAGATTGGATTGTGGGAGCTTGTGATACACAAAGGCACTTGAAGAAACGTGAAGAAAATGGAATTAAAAGGCAAGTTGGGGCCAGCGCTGTGGTGTAGCGGATAAGGCCACCACCTACAGTGCCAGCATACCATATGGTGCCGGTTTCGAGTCCCCACTGCTCCACTTCTGATACAGCTCTCTGCTATGGCCTGGGAAAGCAGTAGAAAATGGCTCAATTCCTTGGGCCCCCCACATCCACGTTAGAGACCCAGAATAAGTTTCTGGCTCCCAGCTTTGCAGCGCCACTCCAGCCAGGAGTTACAGGTATCTGGGGGAGTGAACCAGTGGATGAAAGACTTCTCTGTCTCTCCCTCTGTCTGTAACTCTACCTCTCATACAAATAAGTATTAAAAAAAAAAAAAAAAAAAAAAAAAAGTAGGGCCGGCGCCGTGGCTCAACAGGCTAATCCTCCGCCTAGCGGTGCCGGCACACCGGGTTCTAGTCCCAGCTGGGGCACCGGATTCTGTCCCTGTTGCCCCTCTTCCAGGCCAGCTCTCTTCTATGGCCCGGGAGTGCAGTGGAGGATGGCCCAAGTGCTTGGGCCCTGCACCCCATGGGAGACCAGGAGAAGCACCTGGCTCCTGCCTTCGGATCAGCACGGCTCACCGGCTGCGGCGGCCATTGGAGGGTGAACCAATGGCAAAGGAAGACCTTTCTCTCTGTCTCTCTCTCTCTCACTGTCCACTCTGCCTGTCAAAAATAAAAAAAAAAAAAATTTTAAAAAAGGTTTATTTTATGCAAAAATATTTTAAATCCATGCACTGTAGGAATCTTCAAAAAGTCCACAGACAATGCATATCACAACAAACTATGTAAGGCCTTCAAAATGTTTCATGTGAAAATAAACTTTTTAAATTCCACTTTCCTTGAGTTTTTTGAAGTATCTTCCTATGTTCAAATAGACTTTTGGACCATACTTAAGACTCAGCACACTACCAACCTAGCCAGCATTAATTTTAGAGGAAGCACTACTACACAGTATGAACTTTGAATACTGCCTATAAAAATAGTAGTCAACTCAACAAATAGCTATTCCATACACCTACTATGCACAAAGAGTCACATTATTCTAGCACTAAGGCTATTTTGGTTTGTGGAGAGGTATCTAAACATGTTCCTTGTGGAGGGATGAAGGATGGCTTCTCTTACTCCACCACCTTGGTGATTTCTCTCAAACCAAATTATGTCAGAACCTGGGAAAGTGTTTCTGGTGGCCAGTTTTAGACAGGGGTGACTGATATTTCAAAATCATTACTGAAAATTTTGAAAATTACAGTGGTGGGATATGCAAGACTGAAAACCACAGAGTGTGTGCAAGAAGTTTGTGTGACAGCAGAAATGATGAATGCTGGCTTAACTAACCATGGTTGGGTGATAAGTAGAGAAAAGGGGGCTCGCACTGTGGCAGAGCAGGTAAAGCTGTACCTGCAACGCTGGTACCAGTTCACAACCTGCTAGCTCTCCTTCCGAATCAGCTCCCTGCTAATGGCCTGGGAAAGCAGTGGAAGAAGGTCCAAGTGCTTGGGCCCCTTCACCGATGTGGGAGACCCAGAAGAAGCTGCTGGCTTCAGCCTGGCCCAGCCCTGGCCATTAGAGCCACTTGGGGAGTGAACCAGCTGATGGAAGATCACTCCATCAAGAGAGAGGTCATCAAGAAGAGGTCTCTTCCTCTCCTTCTGTAACTCTTTCAAATAAATAAATCTTACCAAAAATATTAGACAACTGAATGCAACATGCATGTGCAGGCACCCAGAAGTAGCCTGACGCTTGCCATGGTAGGAGTTAGCAAGTATCACCAGAGCAGACTCATTCATCAGCATTACGTCACCATTCAAAAAGGAGATCATGCTCAAAACACACTCCAACAGTCAATTTTCCCAAAGTCATGATTTCTTTTTTTTTTTATTTATTTTTTATTTTTTTATTTTTTTTTATTTTTGACAGGCAGAGTGGACAGTGAGAGAGAGAGAGACAGAGAGAAAGGTCTTCCTTTTGCCGTTGGTTCACCCTCCAATGGCCGCCGCGGTAGCGCGCTGCGGCCGGCGCACCGCGCTGTTCCGATGGCAGGAGCCAGGTGCTTCTCCTGGTCTCCCATGGGGTGCAGAGCCCAAACACTTGGGCCATCCTCCACTGCACTCCCTGGCCACAGCAGAGAGCTGGCCTGGAAGAGGGGCAACCGGGACAGGATCGGTGCCCCGACCGGGACTAGAACCCGGTGTGCCGGCGCCGCAAGGCGGAGGATTAGCCTGTTGAACCACGGCGCCGGCCCCAAAGTCATGATTTCTAGTTATTCTCCAGGTACAGTTCAAATTTCCTTCATCTGGTAGATTGGGCTTTAAATTTTTTTGATTTTAGAGTTTTAGAAGCAACCAACCACAAATACAAGCTTTCTTGGAGTGAAAGACTAAGGAAGAAAAAACTATTCTATTAGAAAGATAGTTTATTTTTCTTATTTGAGAAAAGATCTTATGATTTATGAGTAACTTTGGCATCTTTCATAATTCTTTGGGAATCAAGAAGTACTTACCTAAGTTCTTACTTTTATGTTAAATTTTAATTCTTTAAAACATTTTGCCAGGATTTTGCTAAGAATTATTCCTGTGTCTCTTATTTTACCAATCTAAATCGCACAGTACTTACGTTGCACATAATATCTGACAGGCATCCAAACTCAAATCATGAAAATTGCAAATTGCTAAAACATTATTATTTTAAAGATTTAATTTATGTATTTGAGAGGTAGAGTTACAGACAGTGAGAGGGAGAGACAGAGAGAAAGGTCTTCCATTCACCAGTTCACTCCCCAAATGGCTGCAATGGCCGGAACTGGGCCGATCTGAAGCCAGGAGCCCGGAGCCTCCCCCAGGTCTCCCACACGGGTGCAGGGGCCCGAGCATTTGGGCTATGTTCTCTTCTACTGCTTTCCCAGATAACAGCAAAGAGCTGGATTGGAGAGGAGCAGCCAGGACTAGAACCAGCACCCAATGTGGGATGCCGGTGCCACAGGATTAACCTACTATGCCACAGCACCAGGCACCAATTGCTAAAACATTATAACTGAATTAAGCAAGAGTCCCTCCATCAAGAGGAACAGGATGCTCCTCAAATTCAGGGAGAGGCTGAATATTTATTTTACAAATATACTATCTGTGGGGCTGGTACTGTGGTGTAGCAAGTAGAGATGCCACCAACCATGGCCCAGCATCTCTTATGGGCACCGTTCAATTCCTCGTGCTCTACTTCACATATCTAGCTCCCTGCTAAACTGCCTGGGAAAGCAGCAGAGACTGGCCTACTGCACCCATGTGGGTAACATGGAAGAAGCTACTAGCTCAAAGGTGTGGGCCACCTTCTTTTTTAAAGATTTATTTTATTTATTTTAAAGAAAGAATTACAGAGAGGTAGAGAGAGAGAGGTCTTCCATCTGCTGGTTCACTTCCCAGATGGCCACAACGGCCAGAGCTGAGCTGATCCGAAGCCAGGAGCCAGGAACTTCCGCTGGGTCTCCCAAAGGGGTACAGGGACCCAAGGACTTGGGCCTCTTCCATTGCTTTCCCAGGCCATAGCAGAAAGCTGGATAGTAAGTGGAGCAGCCAGGACTCAAACTGACTCCCATATGGGATGCTGGCACTGTAGACTGGGGCTTTAACTCACTGCGCCACAGCACCACTCCATAACTACATTTTAAAAATAATTATTTCCAGGGCTGGTGTTGTGGCACAGTGGGTTTGGCCACCACCTGTAGTGCCAACACACCATACAGGCACAGTTTGTGTCCTGGCTGCTCTACCTCCAACGAAGTTCCCCACCAATGGCCTAGGAAAACAGTGGAAAATGTCCCAAGGGCTTGGACTTCTGTACCATATGGAGACCAGGTTCCTGGCTTTGGCCTGGCCCAGCCCCAACCATCACAGCCATTTGGGGAGTGAACCAGAAAATGGAAGATTTCTCTGTCTCTCATTTTCTCTTTAATTCTGCCTTTCAAATAAATAAATAAATCTTTAAAACAAAAACAAATATTTCTGGGGTGGTCATGATGGCAAAGCAGATTAAACCTCTACCTGGGACACCAGCATTCTGTACTGGAGAGCCTGCGTTCCAGTCCTGTATCTACTTCCAATGCAGCTTTTTATTAATGTGCCTGGAAGACAGAAGATGACGACCCCAGGGACTGGGTTCCTGCCACCCATATGGGAGACCAGATGGATAGAGCTCCTGACTCTTGGCTTTGGCCCGGACCAGCCCCTGCTGTTGCGGGCTATTCCAGCTGCTGGAAAAAATCTGTTTCTCCCTCTGCCTTTCAAGTAAATAAATAAAACAAGTTTCTCTTAAAAAAAAAAAAAAAAAGGATCTCTTATTGGTAAGAGTTTGAAAGGAAGAATTGGTTATATGTTACTTTTAAGTGGCTTGAATTTCTGCTTCCAAATGTTTTAGGTATACATTTATCTAAGATTTATTCAGAGCCGGCACTGCGGCTCACTTGGCTAATCCTCCGCCTTGCGGCGCCGGCACACCGGGTTCTAGTCCCGGTCGGGGCACCGGATTCTGTCCTGGTTGCTCCTCTTCCAGTCCAGCTCTCTGCTGTGGCCCGGGAAGGCAGTGGAGGATGGCCCAAGTGCTTGGGCCCTGAACCCCTTGGGAGACCAGGAGAAGCACCTGGCTCCTGGCTTCAGACTGGCACAGTGCACTGGCCTTAGCAGCCATTTGGGGGGTGAACCAACAGAAAAGGAAGACCTTTCTCTCTCTCTCTCTCTCTCTCTCTCACTGTCTAACTCTGCCTGTCAAAAGAAAAAAAATTCATTCAGATGAGAAATGCAAAATTTGTTCAGCATTCTCAAGTTTCTATAAATCAGACACAAAGTTCATATTATATAATATATAAGATATAATATATAGTAATATATATAGTAAAAATGTATATGTCCTCAAAGTTTCCATGTACTTACACATCAAAAGTTTCCTGTCAAAGATTACCTAATGTAATATAAACTTTGTGTCTGATTTATAGAAGCTTGAGATATATATGCATATATAGTATGACATATATATGCAGTACATATTTAGTACATACATATGTAGTATATATACATATACTATTTTCATTTCACTTGAAAAAGAGATACAGATTGGTCTTCCACCTGCTGCTTCACTCCCTAAATGCCTGCAGCAGCCAGGGCTTGACCAGGCTACATACCAAGGAGCCTAGACCTCGGTATGGGTCCCCCACATGGATAGCAGGAACCCAACTACTTGAGACATCATCTGTTGCCTCCCAGGGTGGACATCAGTAGGAACCTGGATCGGAAGTAGAAGAGCCAGGGCTCAAATCAGACATTCTGATATGCAATGCAGGCAAAGCAGCATCTTACCCACTGTGCCAAATGCCTTGTTTTTGCTGTGTGTGTGTGTGTGGGTGTGTCAATGTATTCTGCTAACAGAAGTATTGTTATTTCTGCTGTTTCCTTTGTTTTAGGATCCTCTTGAACTCAAGTAAGATAATATAACTATTACCATATTCAAAAGTTTAGCTATGGGGCCGGAGCTGTGGCAACTGCGGGAAAAGCTGCTGCCTGCAGTACCAGCATCCCGTATTTGCACCGGTTCGAGTCCTGGCTGCTCCTCTTCCGATCCAGCTCTCTGCTATGGCCTGGGAAAGCAGTAGAAGATGGCCCAAGTCCTTAGGCCCCTATACCCACATCAGAGTCCTAGAGGAGGCTCCTGGCTCCTGGCTTCGGATCGGCTCAGTTCCAACCATTACAGCCAACTGGGGAGTGAGCCAGCAGATAGAAGACCTCTCCTTCTCTCTCTGTGTAATTCTGACTTTCAAATAAATAAATAAATCTTTAAAAAGAAAAAAAGCTTACCTTGTCTTTACTAGTCATAAAGCATACTACTTACCAATCCTACTGTGCTGGTAACAATACTGCTGGGCAACTGTTCTAACAAACACTACCGTAAGCAAGCCATGCAAAGTGACCGACCAGCGAGCATCAAAGGCCACCGTCTTCCATTTACCTACTCACACCTCTTTCAACTTATAGCACTCTCTCCCTCTCACTTCATAGCCAGATAGTAAAACAACTGCCCTAAGTTCACCATCAACAGGTCCAAGACACGATGGGCCAATCCTACTATGCTTCTTCTAACCATCACTATGCATTGATCTTAACAACCCTCTTTGAATTTCTCAGCATCCTCTGACTTCCACAGATAACGAGGTACTCCACTGACAAAACATACACAGCAGCCAACAGACTGAACTGCATTTCCTTTCATGTCAACCTCACACACAAGCCTTCTCGGATGTGGACTCAGATGGGCTTCCTTACCTAGTGATGAAAGAAGCCTCTCTTCCTCTCTATCGAAAACCCACTCCACTACCCACGTTCTGTGGCCCTTCCCATCGCCTAGTAACCACGTCCTGGCCTTACACTACCTCTCTAGGCACCTCACCCACTCCCGCAGCTCCAACACCCTCATTTATTTCTAGCCTCAGTTTCTGCTTAGAGTGACAGGTGTACATCTACTGCTCATCTCACCTCTCCACTGGTTCTATCATAGCTATCTCAAAGTAGCTGAAACAACAGCTTTTCCTATGCTTCCTGCTACTCACTAGGATCAGAATCAATCAATTTGCTCAGTCCAGGAATCTAAAGTCACTTCCCCTCACTCCCAACATATACCAGCAAACTCTGTCAATTCCACTTCTGAAAAACTCCCCCTCATTTTCCACCATCACGGCTCTAGTTCATCCTACCTTCACTGCTTCCACTGACCATTACGGCAGCTCCCACACGGTCCTCCTTGGTTCCATCCAGCACTTTCCAGAGAACAGCCTGAGCGGTCTACTCAGCACTTTCTAATCACGCCTCTGCTGAAAACTGTTTTTAACAGCTTCCAGCTGTACCTAAACAAGACCCAAGTGCCTCGCTACTGTCTATGAAGCCTCACACCACATGACCAGCCGACCGTCTAAATCCTTCCCATGCTACCCACTCTTCCTCTGTAGCCTTTGTTTCAGTTCTGAGATCTGTCTGGTAAGTAAGCTCATCTCAGCCTCAGTGCCCTTACTCGTGCTGTCTCCCTCTCACCCTTCAGATGTTAGCTTCAAGTCCATGTTCTAAGAGAAGCCCTTCATAACTGCCCTACCTAAAATGACCCTCCAGTGTTGTGCCATCCATTACTCACTACTTCAGTACACTGTGATAGCAGTTACAAAAATGTGTATTCAGGGCAGGCGATAGATGGCCCATGTGCTTTGGGCCCCTGCCACGCACGTGGGAGACCTGGATGAAGCTCCTGGCTCCTGACTTTGGCCTGGCCCAGCCCTGACTGTTAAGGCCATCTGGGGAGTGAACCAGCCAATGGAAGGTTCCTCTCCCTGTCTCTCTCTCCCTCTTTAAAAAAAAACAAAACAAAACAACAAAAAACAATGAATTCCTTTGCTCAAGACAATACCAACTGTACAAAATACTTATATTTCAAAAGTTCAGTTTTAACACTTAGGATTCAGATTCACCACGGAGAAACATTGTAAATAATAGCTGGGTTCCAAGCCAGACTGTAAGTTATCTACCCCAATACAACCCAAAGTATATTACTGGCAATAATACACTATACTGATCATAATAAGGGTCTCTGTAGGATTTACATGGAATATTTCAACTTGAGATGTAAGATATAACTGCCAGGGGGGTGGCGCTGTGGCATAGTAGGTTTGGCCTCTACCTGCAGTGCCCACATCCCATATGGGTGCTGGTAATGACTGCTCCACCTTCAATCCAGCTCCCTGCTGATGGCCTAGGAGAGCAGTGAAGGATGGCCCAGGTGCTCGGGCCCCTGCACACACGTGGGAGACCTAGAAGCTCCTGGCTCCTGGCTTCAGATCAGCCCAGCTTCAGCCACTGCAGCCACCTGGGGAGTGAACCATCAGATGGAAAGGCCACTCTGTCACTCTCTCTGTAATTCTGCCTCTCAAATAAATAAATAAATCTTTTACGGAAAAAAAAAAGAATATTAGCAGGCAGCACCTGTGGAGTGTGGATCGCAAAGGGATGAAAGAGAATGTTGCTGGTCAGTTGTGAGGAAGACAAGCTTTCCTGCTAAATAAGGAATCTTTCCACAAACTCCAGGAATTAACCTACTTCCTCTTTCCCAGATACAATTTGTTGCCTTAGCGAGAGTTTCTTTCCTGTTCTAGGTTAATGACAACGGAAGAGTTTTTAGCTTGCTTTCCTTTTCCATTTCTGAAGCAAATACATAAATCTCCTGATGTTTATAGTGATACTGCCAATAATGTATAAAGACAGCAAGTAAAATTAATGTTTAAATCGATTTTTAAAATGACCTCTACTCTTATTGAAATGTAAAGGACATTAATCTCAGCATTCAATCATATTATCTTTTGTCCTTACTCTCAACTCCTCAGGCTTCTCTCCTCCCAAACTCCTCTTTCAATTCTCATATGAGGACCACAGAGCTGCCCCCTGCACTCTGCCTTTTCTTTTAGATGTACCCTTTTGTTCTTTTCTCGAGTCAGACTTTCAAAAATGGAAACAGGAGGCAATTGGATAGAGTACTGCTCCTCAGTCAATATAATGAATTCCCAGGCAATAAGCGAGGAAATGAAATAAAAAAAAATCAGTAAGATATTCACTTGAGAGGCATCTATAGTACAAATGAGAGATAGACAAGGAAAATAAGCCGAAAACATTAAAGTTCAAAAATACCAGAGACAACCAGCCAACTTAAAAATGAAAGATGAGGGCCGGCGCCATGGCTTAACAGGCTAATCCTCCGCCTTGCGGCGCCGGCACACCGGGTTCTAGTCCCGGTTGGGGCGCCGGATTCTATCCCGGTTGCCCCTCTTCCAGGCCAGCTCTCTGCTATGGCCTGCGAAGGCAGTGGAGGATGGCCCAAGTCCTTGGGCCCTGCACCTGCATGGGAGACCAGGAGAAGCACCTGGCTCCTGGCTTTGGATCAGCGCGATGAGCTGGCCGCAGCGGCCATTGGAGGGTGAACCAACAGCAAAAAGGAAGACCTTTCTCTCTGTCTCTCTCTCTCACTATCCATTCTGCCTGTCAAAAAAAAAAAAAAAGAAAGAAAGAAAGATGAGGATCTGAATAAGCACGTTTTACATGGGTCATAGAAAATTCCTGTTTCTCTCTCCTTCCCTGTCACTCTTTCAAATAAATATTTTAAAAAGTATTCATGATGGGGCTATGGAGAGAGAATTAAAAAGGGGAGGGTTTGGGGTCAGCATTGTAGCACAGCAGGTCAAGCTGCTACCCGTGAGGAATGCAGGTTCCAGTCCCAGCGGCTCTACTTCTGATCTAGCTCCCTGCTAATGCACCTAGGAAAGCAGAAGATTATGGCCCAAGTATACCCTTGGGCCCCTGCCACCAATGTGGGGGACCAGGATAGGGCTGGCTCCTGGCTTCAGCCAGGCTCGGCCCTGGCCATTGCAGCCATTTGAGGAGTGAACCAGTGTATGGAAGATCTATAACTCTGTCTTTCAAATAAATAAACATAAATTTTTTAAAAAGGTGTGTGTGTGTAAGTGGGGGGGGAGTCTGACATCAGAAAATTTACTACATTATTCTGGGGAGTATGGCTGGACCTAAGGCAGAAACTTCAGAAACCAAAGTGAAGGACATAACTAAGCTAGAACCATGGTCTCAATGATACTACTACAGACTAGGGAAGAAAGATAATGGTGACAAAGCAAAACTAGAAAGTTCCTAGAGTGATAAATGGATGATAACCATGGCCTCCTAACATTTGCTGATCAATATTTATTATATCCCACGCATTTACTATATTCTCATAAAAATGCTTAGAAAATGCTATTATAATCCTTATTTTATAATGGAAAAAACAAAGGACAGAGAAGTCATATAACTTGGACAAGGCTCACAAAGCTAATACAAAAGAGTCGTAATTTAAATGCAGATCAGCCTGATTTCAGAGTTGGCATTCTTCAACAACATTAATCAAGATAAAGTTATTACGAAGAGAAGTTTGAGATTTTTTTAATTTGAGGACAAAGACTAATATTTAAAGATTCATTTACAATTCACAGCACAATCCTACTGATTATCCTTCATAGGTCTAATAGGGAACAACACAGGTATTTAGAGTAAAACCAGAGGTTTTCAATAAATTCACAGAAAATGAGTATTATGAAAAAATCATGCATGTATCTCAAAAAATTATGCACTAAAATAAATTTACCTTTTATTTCTATTTTCCATGAATTTACTTAAGATGAACTGGGAAAAAGAGCTTCTGAAGTAAAGACTGGAAATACCAAGTCTTGCCAGGAAGACTAAAGAGCCCTGGAGGTGAGAGATGCTCTAGCATCAGCAGTGCTGCTCCTTCCCTTCCTTAAAGTGGCACCTGCCTTTTCTACCTCTGGGCCGTGACCCGACACAGCTTAGAGGGCTCCTGTGAGCCAGATCACAAGCATTCCTCAAAGAAAAGGGCTATAGCAGATCAACACGAGAATTCTGGAGAGAATTCTGGAGAGAATTCTAACAAATTGTAAGTCCAACACCACCCAATCTTACTGCAACTTGCCTGATTTGTCTTTCCCCGTCAGCATTATAGGGAAGACCTCACATTTGTGAAAATTAAGAATCAAAAATGTGTTTACAAATCAACCCAATCTAAATTCTTCCTGTGGGTAAGCAAATCAGGCCCACTGAGGTTAAGTGACTTCCCTGAGGCCCAAAGCTCTTCAGAGGCAGAGGTGACACACCAGCACCCAGTTCTCAGACAGACCTAACTGGTCTGTCGACCAAACAGATGGCCAACATGAAGAACTGGTTGACAGACTAGCTTTCTGTGGGCCAGGCTCTGCCCGCAGGCACAGAGACTGCTACTATTAGATGGAGCCATTTCATTTGTTTCCCAAGGGCTATAGTGAAAGTCACTCAAGCTATCACTTCGCTGTTCTGATACTATCCCCTACATGGGGCCATCAGTCTAATAACAAACGATAATAATTTACTAACATATAAAGGATTCTACACTCCACATAGCATACTGGTGAAGTAACCAAGGTAGGTTATTTAGGCTATTCTGGAAGGAGGAGGTCCACACAATGGCACGGGCTCTGGTGCGGGACCCACCAGGCTGCATTAGCTCATGGCAGGAGTGTGCAGGAACCCCTCTTCTTAGAAAGCCTCCACCCTTAAAACCTGATCCTTTGGCTCCTGGCTTCGGATCAGCACGATGCGCCGGCCGCAGCGGCCATTGGAGGGTGAACCAACGGCAAAAAGGAAGACCTTTCTTTCTGTCTCTCTCACTATCCACTCTGCCTGTCAAAAAAAAAAAAAAAAAAAAAAAAAAAAAACCTGATCCTAGCCCAACTCTAAACACCACTGTCAGATTAAGTCCCACCCCCACACCAAGACTTTGGGGTCTACACTCTGGCAAACAGTTTCAGAGGACGAATTATATTCAAATAATAGTATACACTCAGCATTCCATCACCAAGAAGCTCATCAATCCAACTGATACCCAGGAAGACAAGATATTACACCTCAAGTTTAAGGACCAGACCATGGAAATTAATTCCACAGAGGAAGGGGCTGTAAAGGTGGCCCTGCCTAGAGCAAGCCAACATTACATAAACCTCTCAGCATTCATTCAGAAAACAAAACGTGAAGGAGTGTTTTCATTAAGTGTGTCTTTAACTAATTTATAATGGCAACTACAGACCATAAAACTCAAAAAAGGTACGGTTATTAGCTATGTAAGTGTCTGAAGAGTGCATATGCCAATATGTAAAATCAAACTGACTTTTTAAAAACGTTTATTTTTATTTATTTGGAAGAAAAATAGAAACCTTCCACCCACTGGCCATGTCCCAGAATGCAAATATCAATGCAAAAAAATTATAAAACGATGTAACAACTTTTGGTTTATATCAGATTTACTTTAATATAAATGCATACTCTATTATTTTAAAATAATGGGAATACCTTCCAGATCATGTCTCTCTTTCTTGTTTAAGACTACTCATTAGTAATCAGATTATTCTGCAAAGACAGACCAGAAGTAAATTTGTAAATTGATTTTATTCTAGAGGGACAACTGTTCTTTCCAGAACTATTCATTCTAATTGAATAGAATTTTCAACAGCACACTCTACAACATTATCATCTCGGACTTCCAGTTTTTATAATATGGTTATCAGTATATATCAGACATACATTACTGATTTCCAAGAGCTGTGAAGAACAGAAAAAGAATGGGACCAGTGTGGCGCAGCAGATTAAGCCACTGCCTGTGATGTCAGCATCTCACATCAGAACACTAGTTAGAGTCCCAGCTGTTCTGCTTCTGATCCAGTTTCCTGCTAATGTATCCAGGAAAGCAGGAGATGAGCCAAGTGCCTGGGCCCCTGCCACCCACATGGCAAACCAGGGTGGAGTTCCAGGCTCCTGGCTTTGGCTCAGCCCAGCTGTTGCACACATCTAGGAAATCAACAAGCCAATGGATGATCTCTTTCTCTGTCTCTCCCCCTTTGTCACTATGCCTTGCGAATAAATAAAATAAAACTTAAACACAGGATATGAATGCCTAGAAGTCCCCACTTTAACATCTAGTGAATCTCACTTTCTTACATGGATGTATTAATCGACAGGATTTAATTAAAGGAAACATTAGCAATGAAGCATGAAAATATTCAATATCCTGTCCTCCACTCCACCTCTACCCAACATACCAAATCAAGGAAGACTATATTAAGACTAAAAAATAGTAACTGCATTAATTTAATCTTATCTTTGAAACTGGATGTTTCTCTCTGTTATATTTTACTTCTTCTCTCAGCTTTTCTTTGCATCCAAATACTACGGATTTTACCTTTTTTTTTATAGTAGTAGGTACTCCATTTTTTTTTTTTTTTAAGATTTATTTATTTATTTGAAAGTCAGAGTTACACAGAGAGAGAAGGAGAGGCAGAGAAAGAGATGTCTTCCATTGGCTGGTTCACTCCCCAATTGGCCGCAACGGCCAGAGCTGTGCCGATCTGAAGTCAGGAGCCAAGAGTTTCCTCCGGGCCTCTTGTGGGTGCAGGGGCCCAACAACTTGGGCCATCTTTTACTGCTTTCCTAGGCCATAGCAGAGAGCTGGGTCAGGAGTGCAGCAGCCAGGACTTGGGCTTTACCTGCTATGCCACAGAGCCGGCAGTCTTTTTTTTTTTTTTTTAAGATTTAGTGCTTTATTTGAAAGGCAGAGTTACAGAGAGGCAGAGGCATAGAGAGAGAGAAAAAAGAGAAGCTTTCCATCCACTGGTTCAGTCCCCAAATTGTCACAACGGCCAGAGTGGGACCAAATCTGATGCCAGGAGCTTCTTCTGGGTCTCCCACGCGGGTGCAGGGGCCCAAAGACTTGGGCCATCTACTGCTTTCCCAGGCCATAGCAGAGAGCAGGACTGGAAGTGGAGCAGCCAGCACTCATATGAGGGTGCCGGCACTGCAGGTGGCAGCTTTAACCACCCTGCATTTAGCCCCTGGAATCTACCTCTTGAGCAGCTATTAATGTGTCCCTTTTTTTCCATTAACATTGCCTTAGTTCAGGTTCTCAACATTACTAGCCTACCCTAGTACAATTCCATTTTTCACCAACATTACAGAGTTACCTTTTTAAAAATAGTTTTTAAAAAAAGTAGTTGAAAGGGGGAGAGAGAGACAGATGAATAGATACAGCTCCCATTTGCCTGCAGAAGCCAAATGTGAGCCAGGAGCAGGTCTCCCTCATGGGTGGCAGGTACTCAAGTACTTGAGCCATCATCTGCTGCCTCCCACAGTGCAATGAGCAGGAAGCTGGAATGGAAGCAGAGGTTGAACTTTCATTCCAGGATGCTGGTCTCCCACGCTGTGGCTTAACCTGCCCATTTAGCAGTTATCTTTTAAAATGCAAATCTGATCATTTTACCTGTCTACTGAAAAACTTTCCAAGTTTGGGGCAGGAATTTGGGGCAGGGGTTAAGACACCCACAATCCCATATCAGAGGCCCTAGGTTTCAGTTTTCTCTCTCCCTCTCTCTGTATGTGCATATGTCTGCCTTGTAAATAAGCAAAATAAAATAAATTAAAAAAAAAAAAAAAACCTTTCCAAGTCTCATTGTTGATGTGTCTTGTAACTCCTCAATAGGATTCACAAATCTTAATCATTTGTGCCTCCAGTTACCTCTGTCTACAGGTTCCCAGCAACTCTGGATGCACCTTTATACTCTAATTTGTAAAACAAACTGGTGATTCTAGTCTCTGTGATTGGATACTTTCCTTTCTCCCTTTATCAAACCAACAAAACCCAACACAAGACCCAGCTGAAACATTATCATCTCTGAGTCTTTGCCAACCCTCTTGCCCAAGCAGCTAAAGCACATCCTAACACTCCAAAGAGTGTCACACTTCATTTAGTTCAACAACCTTTCCCGCAACAACCTTTCCCGCTAGACGAAGGGTCTTTTATTATTGTATTCATTCTTTATCTCAAAGGCAGAGCCAAAGTCCTGGCACATGCAATGAAACAATAGATGTAATACACAGGCAACATGTAAAGCAATTGTAACAATGAATTGAAAAACTGTAATTGTCCCACAAATTTTTATAAGATATCAGGAACTTTTAACTATCAGTCATAAATGCATAAACAGAAATGAGAAACTAGCAAAAACTGGAAGATAAAAATTAAAAACACTGATAAGTTTTTATAAAAGGTGCCTGTAAAACTCATCAAGAGTGTCTCTCGAAGTGTATGCCTCCCTTCGTTACGCCCTGGCAAGCTTTCCTAAGTGTGGATCAACTTCCCACATTTTAGCCAGTGTACTTTCAATGTCATTAAACATCTCTGAGAGCTCTGATATCCAATTTTGCAACACCACTTCCTCTGGGAAGTCTTCAACCCTTCTGGCACACCACTTCCCTCATTTATATCAAGTTCACCTTCACCAAACTCCTCGGGCTGCATATGTAGTGTTCCTCTAAAGGCAAAGGCATCTGTGTTCTCACAATGAGTTATTTCTTTGAAAATTCTACCAAGGCTTAACCCAAATTTCACTTTCAGCATTTCATTATCATTTTGGTTCTTTGCATCAGTTTTACCTTTGTTAGTCAATTCTTTCAATTATCCATCTTTGTTAAATACCACAAATAATTACTATTTAAAGGCTATCTTTAGAAGTGGAAATCATCCTTTGACAAATGTCCTGGAGGGGCTGGAGCTATGGTGTTGCAGGTAAAGCCACGCCAGCAGTGTCAGCATCCCAGAGGGCTGTTTCAGGCTTAGGTGCTCCACTTACTATCCAGCTCTCTGCTATGGCCTGGGAAAGCAGAAGATGGCCCAAGTCCTTGGGCCCCTGCACCCATGTAGGAGACCCCAAAGAAGTTCCTGGCTCCTAGCTTTGGAATAGCTCAGCTCTGGTTCACTCCTCTCTCTCTCTCTGGCTCTACGTCTCTCTGTAATTCTGTCTTTCAAATAAATAAAATAAATCTTTAAAAAAAGAAGATGGCCCACCCACATCTTTGGGCCCACTGCACCTGTGTGGGAGACCCCGAGGAAGCTCCTGACTTTGGATCAGCCCAGATCCAGCTGTTGCAGCCATCTGAGGAGTGAACCAGCAGATGGAAGACCTCTCTCTCTACCGCTCTGTAACTCTGCCTTTCAAATAAATAAATAAATCTTAAAAAAAAAAAAAAAAAAGACTATCTTTTCACTAAGCTGCAAGTTGAATGAGGGTAAGTGCTATGATTTGAATGTTTGTCTCTCCAAACTCATGAGGAGGAAGTTAGTCCCAGTCTTTTGTTAACGGCACTAAAAAGGGAGGGAACTTAATCTAATTTGGTATTTAGAGATCGGGCCTTAAATGAATGACTGGATTAGGTCAAGAGGCTGGCGCTCCCATGACTGAATCCTGGCAGTTTTACGGGCGGCGGGGGGGGGGCCACTCAGAGACACATACGTGCTCTTGGCATGATGTGATGTAGCCAAGGAGGGCTGTTGCCAAAGCCTGTGCCATACTGTTTGGACTTAAACCTCCAAAACTGTGCGCTAAACTGCCTTTCCTTCATTAGCAGCTTGTTTCAGCTGTTTTGTTACAGGAAGGAAAAGCTGGCTAATGTAGTGAAGAATGAGGTAATTTTGTTCGCCCCAGTGTGTTACATAGTACCTGGGCACACAGCAGGTTCTCATTCAAAACACCAAGAAGGGGTAGGCTCTGTGGCACAGCAAGTTAAGCTGCCAAATGGGATATTGCTTTCCCTACTGGAGTGCCAGTTTGAGTCCTGCCACCTCCATTTCCAATCCAGCTTCCTGCTATTGCATCTCGGGAGGCAGCCGATGATGAGGCCGCTGTGTGTCAGGCTCCTAGTTTTTCAGCCTGACCCAGCCCCTGGCTGTTAGACATTTGGGAAGTGAACCAGTGTATGGAAGTGCCTTTCCCTTCCTTCTCCCTGCCTTTTAATTAAAATAAAGAAATATTAAAAGATAAAAACTAAATAGATGAAGGACGGTATTTCCCACCTAAGTATACGTTTCCTCTCTGTAAGTTTCTCTCCTAATGGCCCAAGCTCTGTCTACAATATACCATAAACACTGCAATCCCCAACCCAGAATGCCTTTCTTCCTAACCTTTCAACCTGGTCTTCATTCCTCATGCTTCTGGATCTCCATCATCTTCCTGCACTCAAGGGCCAATTACATGGCATTCCTCAGCCAGACCATCAACTCGCATTCCTCTGTCCTCATTCTGCTGCTAACAAACTCCTGCCACTGCCGTGGACAACAGAGATCCCACCTAATAAATGCCTGGCCCTCCTTGAATGCTCACTGCTGCTACTGCTGCTGACGGCAAGTTCATGCCCCTCTCACTGCCCGCATGTCAAGCTATCAACTTCTGTAATCTATCAAGAACAGAGCATGAGGGTACAGAATTATCTTTATGCAGGCATGTTTACTTATCATGCTCAATTTTACCCTAAGGCCTCTCTCTGCTGTTCTAAGTTCTTTAAGACATTTATTCTCCATACTATAAGGTGACATACTTAACAGGGAGATGTCCCGAGTCCAACAGATCCTCAATAAAATCACAACTTAGAATTGCTTCAGGGGCTGGTGCTGTGGCGTAGTGGGTAAATCTGCTGCCTGCAGTGCCAGCATCCCAGATGGTTGTCGGTTTGAGTCCTGGGCATGCCACTACTGATCCAGCTCTCTGCTGTGGCCTGGGAAAGCAGAAGAAGATGGCCCAAGTCCTTGGGCCCCTGTACCCACGTGGGAGACACGGAAGAAGCTCCTGGCTCCTGGCTTCAGTTCGGCTGAGCTCTGGCTGTTACAGCCATTTGGGGAGTGAACTAGCAGATGGAAGACCTCTTTGCCTTTCCTTCTGACTTTCAAATAACTAAATAAATCTTAAAAAGAAAAATTGCTTCATGCCAACAAGTACTCTTGGTGTTTCTGTTTTGTTTTTACCGTACATGCATTTACTCCTCATGCTCGCACTAGGTATATACATTATTAGCCGCATTTCGTTTACAAGGAAACCAAGTGACAGAGATGTTAAGAAACTTAACGAAGCTTCTGTGCAGGAAAGCTACTGTTCACATCCAGCAGCACGACTTTTAGGGATGGTATGCAGAGACTATTAACCAAAATTCACAAAGGCAGGAAAATCCTCCAAAACAGTTTCAACAGGCGATTAAGAAAGAAGGGGTTTCCAGTTAAACACTACAATTAGGATACTTAAAACTACAATCCACACGTATGTTTTAGGTGTACACAGTATTTGAAGGATAACTGTAGATACCATTTAATTGACCTCTTAGTAGCCTCACTCTAGTAATTACCAGATTTGGTTGATCCTTTTAACATCCTATTTAGTCAATACCCTAACACCAGACCAGGTTAAAAAATTAATTAGGATTAAATAATCAGGAGGGGTTAAAGTAACTTGCCCAAAGTCATGTATGTAACTAAGTGGCCACATCTTAGACTAACTTAACTACCAACAAAGTTCACCATTTAAGGAAGGCATTTATCTAGCCAGAATACTAAATTTAAGGAAATACTCTGTTTTAACACAATTGACAGTTTTGTATGAGGGCACCTAAAAAAGTTTGAGAGGCGGCACTGTGGCTTAGCAGGTTAAGCTGCATCCTGCAATGCCGGCTTCCCATATGGACACAGGTTCAAGTTCTGGCTGCTCCACTTCCAATCCAGCTCCCTGTTAATGCGCTGGGAAACCAGCAGAAGATAACTCAAGTGCTTGGGCCCCTGGATCCTAATGGCAGAGCTGTAATGAAGCTCCTGGCTTTGGTCTAACCCAGCCCCAGCTGTTGCAGCCATCTGGGAAACAGACAAGCAGATGAAGATCTCTTTTCCTCCTTGTAAGTCAGCCTTTCAAATAAATAAAATAAATCTTTTAAAAAAAGTTCATGGAAAATGAAATTAAAAGATAATCTTGGTGCAAAATTTTTTTTCCAATCTATGTAGTCTTTTCATAACATACATTTATATGAACTTCTTGAAGATCCCTCATATATATTTGGCCATAGAATCCACTGCTTCTAAAGTATCTTCACACTTTTAAAATTTCTTTCTTTCTTTAATTAAAAGGCAGAGTTGAAAGACAGATGGAAAGCCAGAAAAAGAGAACTTCCATCTGCTGGTTCACTCCCCCATATGCTCATAACAATCAGATTCGGGCCAGGCCAAGGCCGAGAGCCAGGAATTCCATCCAGGTCTCCCACATGGGTAACAGGAGGCCCAAGTAGTTGGGCCTTCAACTGCTGCTTTCCCAGTTTCCATAGCAGAGAGCTGGATGGGAAGTCGAGCAGCCAGGACTCAAAACCAGCACATGGATACTGGATGCCAATGTCACAAGTGGCAGCTAAATCTGCTATACCACAAGGCCAACCCCATACTTAATTCTTTATAATATTACTCATAATGATGTGCAGGGCAGCGCAATAAAGTTAAAATACATTCTTACCATGGTAGAGAATAAATCAGTACTATTTGGCTTAACTTTATGAAGGACATTCTCCATCTTTTATAAATACTGTTACTTCTCTGGCTCAGTATAAGTGGAAAATTTACAAACCACTCAAACTGCTTAGAATTCAATCATCATCATTCCCCTCCTTGCTGCACTTAGCAAAGCTATTCTGAGCACTTCATAGGTATCAAATAGATCTTATAAAAATCCTTCTAGTAGGGCCAGTGTTGTGGCGAAACAGGTTAAGTTGCTGCCTGCTATGCCAGCATTCCGTATGGGCTCCGGTTCCAGTCCCTGCTGCTCCATTTCCAATCCAGCTCCCTGGATGAAGCTCCTGGCTTTGGCTTGGCCCAGCCCCTCTGGCCATTATAGTCACTGGGGGAATCAACCAGCGGATGGAAGACCTCTCTGTCTCTCTTTCTCTGTAACCCTACCTTTCAAATAAATAAATCTTAAAAAAAAAAAAGCCCCTCTGTCAAGGTGCTACTAAGACCTCCGTTTTACAGAAGAGCAATCAGAGGCAGCGGCAGCAGTGGGCCACACAGCCAGTACAAGATTAAGTCAAGGTCGACACAGGCAGGCGGTTCCCTCCTCCCTGTAGATTGCAGGAGCAATCTACCACAGCAATGGAATCCATCCTCACCTGGCTTACAACTTACAATTGGTAACAGCAACCATTTCCTTTTGTCAAGTAATCCTTAGTATCAAAGATTGTGAAATCCTTAAATCTGGACCCAGGAACTGCATTGAGAGACATTAAGCTGGGGAGCACTTATCTAATAGACAACTTCATCTACAATCAATAATGCAGGCACTTTATAGGTGTTTTATTCATAACCTTGAGTGTTCCATTAAGAAAAACATATCAAAAACATCATTACTCTGTTATCTTGAAATTACAATTGATCTTAAAAAAAAATGTATTTTTAAGTTACAGCATGATATAAAAATGAAAGAGTTGAATATCTGAGAAAAGTTTCACTATAGATTGTAAAGCAGATGATGTCACTTTCCAGGCTGGTGAGTATCAGCTTGATGGCCCTGAAAAGTGGGCAAGGATCGCCCAAGGGTGCACAGATGATGGCTGATCCTTATAGGTACAGATCATAGATCTGTCTGGAATGTGAATCAAAGGAATCCAAATAGAAACCTCAGTTTTATCACCTACTGCTCAGCTTCCTCTGTTCAAATAATTTATGCAAAAGCAGACTTACTGAAGTTGAGAGAAAATACCAGTAGACATCATTTTCAATTAATTCTTAAAATATTTTACAGACTATGTAACTCTAAATGAGTCACTATGAACAACATTTTCAAAAAAAATAAGTAGACCACAATTTGGATACTCATCCTTTCAGCCACAATAGCACTGCTGCAGAGAGGTTTATTTAAAGATATTTAGGTACTATATGACATTGTTTTGCTATCTTCTAAGTTTAGAGCGTTATCATATTTGAAAAACGATCTTTCCAAGAATTCTAATATATGGTACTCTGTAAAGGGAAGGCAACACTGGCTATCTGCATTGAGATTCCGAAAACTAAAAACCTGCCTAACACACACACACACAGTGCCACATGGCCAGGATCTGGATGCAAACTTAGATATTTTCCTCCTATAATGTTAAACCCTACAATTGGGGGCTGTGTTGCAGCTTAGCAGGTAAAGCCACCACCTGCAGCGCCAGCATCCCATATGAGCACTAGTTTGAATCCCAGCTACTCCACTTCTGATCCAGCTCTCTGCTGTGGCCTGGGAAAGCAGTAGAAAATGGCCCAAGTCCTTGGGTCCCTGCATTCACATGGGAGACCTGGAAGAAGCTTCTGGCTCCTGGCTTCAGCCTGGCCCAGCCCTGGCCATTGTAGCCTTTTGGGGAGCAAACCAGGAGATGGAAGATTTATTTCTCCCTCTCTAACTCTGCTTTTCAAATAAATAAAATAAATCTTAAAAAAAAAAAAAAAAACCTTTGAAATCTTTCTCTGCTTATTCAAAGATGCTTTACAGGTCTACTTTTATGACTTAATTTCTGAAACTAACTTTTCCAGTGGAATCAATAATTTAAAATTCAGAATTTTAAAATTTTGAATTGACATGATGCAGTTACTTCTACTGATGTAACGCAATTATTTCCTTTCTGATACATGGTCACTACTACACCTCATACATTCGTCATTTCAATATATATAAAAATAAACAAACTCTAAAATCCATAGGACAAAATATTCAGGACCTTGATTAGGCAAAGATTTCATACACATGGCCGTTTTTAAAAAAGCTAATCCAGAAATGAAAACAACTGATATGAGTTCATGTCCTTGGGCCCCTGCACTCACATGGGAGACCCAGAAGAAGCTCCTGGCTCCTGGCTCTGGCCAGGCTCAACGCTGGTCATTGCAGAAATTGAGGGAGTGGACCAGCAGATGGAAGATCTTTCTCTCTCTGCCTCTGCCCCTCTGCAACTCTGGCTTTCAAAAGTCTGCAACTTACTCAAATGCTTCCACAAAAAGTGTCTGCACGTATAAGGGAATCAAATGCCAATAACTAGCCACCTAGCTGGAGATTATAGTGTTCACTAAATTATTGAGTTTAGAAGTCTGAAATTTTGAAAAACAAAAAGCTGATGAAAGATAAAACTTTAATATCTTCTTGCAATTTTCTTCAATAAATATTAGACATTACCAGTGAGGTCTTTTGTAAATAACTGAATAAGCAAATATATTCTTTTTAGTAGCTCTATAAATAAGTTAACTCTAACAAACACCAAACCACTTCAGAAAATTAGGTACAAAGCACAGCGGCAGGAAAACCACAACAAATAAACGGCAGCAAACGCCTCATGATCTACCCAAGGAACAGCTCACCCTTCACTAGGGGCTGTAAGGGTGACAGTAACATTTACATACTGTTCTCTACTTCTTTTTTTTTTTTTTTTTTTTTTTTGACAGGCAGAGTGGACAGTGAGAGAGAGAGACAGAGAGAAAGGTCTTCCTTTGCCGTTGATTCACCCTCCAATGGCTGCCATGGCCGGCGCACTGCACTGATCCAAAGCCAGGAGCCAGGTGCTTCTCCTGGTCTCCCATGGGGTGCAGGGCCCAAGCACTTGGGCCATCCTCCACTGCACTCCCTGGCCACAGCAGAGAGCTGGCCTGGAACAGGGGCAACCAGGACAGAATCTGGCACCCCGACCGGGACTAGAACCCGGCGTGCCGGCACCCCAAGGCGGAGGATTAGCCTATTGAGCCGTGGTGCTGGCCTGTTCTCTACTTCTAAGGAGCTTAAAATCTGTTGAGAAACAGATGCATCTCAACATTCAGTTCCTATGCATCATCAATGGTATTCTAAACACTGAGTAAACCTGCTATCAGATTTAATTCATTTTAGTACAATTTCCCACTAAAGTACTTCTCTCATCCATGCCCAAAGATTTTTAAAAATTTCTTACAATTAATATACTTCACTATGAATGCAGTGAGGGTGCATGATGTAGATTAATAATTTCCATGAATTGAAACATAAGCCCTCAGGGGATAAAGCTGAGGATTTCAACAGGGTGGTGACCAATGCACTACATAAGCACATGCATCTCCAGGGAGCCAGCGCTATGCATGAGCAGGACCAGGGAGCTGTCCAGTTACATAGGCTTTCTCTTCTTGCATACATCTTGCCAAGCTCTGATCACAATGCTTTCAGTACTTTAGGTGTAACAAAGCCTCCACATGCAAGCTGGCACCTTCATCTGGTACTCAACTCAAGAAACTTACTTTTGAAGTGAGTTCCTAGAAGAAAAATTGCTATTCTGCACCTCTGTGAGATAAGATGAATGCAATCCATAAGGGATTTTTTTTTAAATGTTTCCAAAGATTTATTTATTTATTTGAAAGGCAGAGCAGCAGAGACAGAAGGTGAGACAAAGATCTTCCCTGCACTGGTTCACTCCTCAAATGGCCTCAACAGCGAGTGTTGGGCCAGGCTGGAGTCAGGAGCCAGGAATTTCATCCTCGTCTCCCACATGGATGGCAGGGACCCACGCAGCTGGGCCATCTGTTGCTGCCTTCCCAGTCCCATCAGCAGAGAGCTGGATTAGAAGTGGAGCTGCTCCTCTTCCAGTCCAGCTCTCTGCTGTGGCCCGGGAGGGCAGTGGAGGATGGCCCAAGTGCTTGGGCCCTGCCCCTGCATGGGAGACCAGAAGAAGCACCTGGCTCCTGCCTTCGGATCAGCGCGATGAGCCGGCCACAGGCCGGCCGCAGGGGCCGTTGAGGGGTGAACCAACGGAAAAGGAAGACCTTTCTCTCTCTCACTGTCTACTCTGCCTGTCCAAAAAAAAAAAAGTGGAGCTGCCAGGACTCAAATCAGCACCTGGTAACTGTGATGGCAGAGCCGAGCAGCGGCTGCACCGCAACACCAGGGCCCTTTAAGGAATCTTCAATGATAACTTCAAACCTCTTTCTCTTCTGACACATGTGTGCTCATTTTACAAACGTTACAAGCTAATGGAATCCCAACACGCAACTCCAACACGAACGCGCTGTATTTCATTCGTCTATTTCCTCCTAAAGCTCAAATTCAGAAACAAAAATCCTCAAGTTTTCTAATCCATACACTTCTTTTTAGTTCCTCCCGAGTCCTCAACTTATGTTTTCTCCTCTGGATTATTTCTAATCCAACACAATTTCTGCATGCCTCCTCCTCCAAGAATCCGAGCAGTCAGAGTACCTCTCTAAGCACACGGAGGCTGGCAGCCATCGACTTCCATTCAGGGGGCTCCGCGTTACAGTAAAATCCTTACCTTCCATCTACAATGCGCTTTACAGAAAGGTAAAAACTTAACTGTATGCAGAAGACATAAAAAGGTAATTTTTATGAAGTGATTAAAATGCAGCAAACCAACCTATGAAAGCCCAGCACCTCTATGACTCTTCTTATTCTCAGCTCATCTCTGAATCCTCATTGCTAAGCTCTGAGACCCACTGAGCAAGGCAGTTTTCTCTCAACCTTCTCACGCCACAGGATCTCACAAAGCTGGGCCTCTTCTTCACCATGTATTTAGTACAATTCTCGCGCAGTCTTATTCTCTGATGTCTTTTTATAATCCTTATCCTTGGTGTTTTACATCTTAACATTTTCTTTAAAAAAAAACTATACATATTTGACATTTGTTTAAAAAAACAGTAAATTTTAAAATTCTATTTAAAGCTTTCAATTTGACTTTTAAAAAACAGAAGGGTAGAAATTTCTCTCTTTCAGGATGAGATATAAACATGGAGCAGATCAAAGTTTCTGTCACATCAGGATGTAAATCCCAAAAGCTCACTTCTTCATGGAATACACTCTATTTTCTTTAAAAAGACTGATATAGAACAAATGTATTTTATACAAAGATTTAAAATCAGTCTTTCAGATTTCCGAATTGAAGTCATAAACCTGAGTCATGTTTTAGTGACCTTACCTGAAACTGGACACGGCTGACAAACCAAGAAAGCACCATGTACATTTTTACCTTGCCTAACTGAAGTGCCCACTCGGGGGTGAACACCAAAGCAGCACAATGAAGCTCACACTCAGAGCCAGACTGCACAGCTGTGTCATAAACTCCTCCGCTTACAGGCTTCTCTGGGCATCTAATGAAAGCCAAGAAGCCCCTGCCCAGAAGCTTCCACACCTGCACAAAATATTGCAACGCAGCGCTGGGGGAGGGGCTCACGCCAGGATCTATCAACTCCAGGGAATTAACTGCTGCCACTTCCGCATCAGGGGAGCCCGAGGAGAGCATCCGCCAAGCAGTCTGGAGCTGGCCGACGTGGGTGCACGCTGCCCTGCCACAGCTAACGGGGCCCACTGCGCTGCAATCCTGAGACGCCACACCTGCGCCTCTCATCCCTCCCACCATCTCCGAGCTGCTCGGCACTGCAGACACGCAGCCATCAGTCTACCCTTTAACACCTTCCATGACACAGCCTGGCCTTCCAGTGTCCAGGCAACTCTGACAAACTGGAGTTCTTTCCTGATTCACAACTGTCTTAAATGCTGTCTCGCTCAATGTCTCCTCTATCTCCTGGCCAACAGTTAACAAAACAGCTTGCCATTCAAAATACCTCATTCTAAAAAACAGGGTGCAAGAAATCACTTAGCTCTACTTTTACAAACAGGAAAGTCAGGAAGTACTCTCTCTGGGTCTCAAGTCTCGGAGGGATCAGGATTGGTTAAATTCAAGGAAGATGCAAGTTTTCCATATGCACAACATTTTCTATCTTGTTTAGACTTCTCTGTTTAAGAAATTAGAAGTGCATCAGCATTAAAAGATTAAGATATGCAGCATTTAAAACACATCAATTCTGATGGCACGTGGTTTATTCTCTATAGTTCTATTTATGACTGACTCTGTCTGCAATAGACGGTTCCAATCAATGCAATACATATATAGTAAGACCATGATTTATTCATTAGTTAAAGCCCGACTTTTGGGCCTGCATTGTAGCACAGCAAGTTAAGCCACTGCCTGCAGAACCAGCATCCCTTATGGAAGCAGTTCAAGACCTGGCTGCTCTACTTCCAATACAGCTCCCTGCTCATGTGCCTGGAAAAGCAGTGGAAGATGGCCCAAGTGCATGGGCCCTTGCACGTACATGGGAGACCCAGATGAAACTCCTGGCGCCCACATGAGGGACCCAGATGAAGCTCCTGGCTCTGGCCTGGCCCAGCTCTGGCAGTTGCAGCCATCTGGGGAGTGAACCAGTGGATGGGAGACCTCTCTGTAACTCTGCCTTTCAAATAAATAAAATAAAAAAAATTAAAAAAAAAAAGCCTGGCTCTGGAGAACTACAGGTTGTCTCAATCTCCTTCAACAGCTCCTTCCATGCAATGTGAAAGATACCTCCTATCAAAACCCACGTATTAGTGAGGTCCACTTATCACAAATAAGGCAAGCTCTGACACAAACGCTTCTTTCCTTTGAAAACAAAGGACACACGGACAATTATGTTTGGTGATATTTCAGCCTTCACACCAGTGCTGAACAGATTCATGGACACTTTGCAAAGCGTCATCGATTTACTCAAATCATACAAAAAAAAACACTGTTAACCCACAGAGAGCGAACTGGTTAAACAAACAATACAGCAAAATCTAGTTACCAAAGGGCTGGGGGTGCGGGAAGGTTCCCGGCAGTCTCAGGCAGGTCAACAGCACAGAGGCAACCTTGTAAGGTCTCTCAGGGCTCTGCATAAGGAAACTTCTGCAAAGCCACAAGGCAGGTGCTCCCCTGTGAACCCTGCCGTATTCTGCACACTGCCCCGGAGTGCTATTGCAGTTAAGTTTATATGGTAGGGACGCAAGACTCCCTTGGTAAGAAACACATTTCCTGATCAATGCTTCTCCACTTTGGCAGTGTGGTTTAGGGAAAAAAAGCCAAAAACACACAAACACACACCCTCAAAGCGAAAAACCCAACCTACAAAGACCTGATCACAAGTGCATGGTATTGAAAGCTGGGGAAATCTGATTCTTTCTCTTCTGACCACCAGCTGTGTAGCTACCGCTGAAAACGGTTTCCTTCGTGGCAGACAGAACGCGCACTGGGAAATTTCCTCCAGTTTCATACTGTCAGAGACCCTGACTTCCACCTGGGCCACCCGGCAGGGGCTAGGCTCGGGCGAACACTGTCAGCCTCCAAGCAGCCTCCCCGTCTGCTTCTGAACTCGGTTCTTCCACTGGCTCGTTAATGTAAAACCGAATGCTCCGAATAGCTGCGCTGGAGCACCGGGTGGGGACTCCAAGTCGCTCGGCCGCTGCCCCACCCCTCGCAGGGGCGCACGGCCCGGCCACCGCCACTGCCCAGCGCCGCCAGCACCCGCCTATCTCCCCGGGTGGGGGGCGGCTTTCTAACGTGGATTTCGCGTTACTCCCGATTCCAGGCGTCGGCAACACGCAAGACATGGGTAACCACACGCCTCGCACCGCCACCCTGCAGACCCTGCCCATTTCTTCCCACGTGAAGCCGGTGAACGCAAAGAATTAAGGAGCTCCCCGCCCCCAGCCCAACTACGCAATGAAGTCTCTAACTAGGGACTCCAAGCACCACATTCCGAAAATCCAGAGCTAGCCAAACAAAACGCCAAGGGAACCGCGTCGGTTCGCTTAAATATTGACAGATCTCACTTTTTTTTTTAAAGTATCCAAGAGACGCCAAGATTTCCACACCCGCCCCTCCCCCCCCCGCCGCCTCCCTCCCTCCCCTCCCCCACCCCGCCAGTCCCTTCCCGGACGCCCCCGGGATGCTACTCACCCAGCTTCTCCACCAACTTCAGCATCACCCCTCCGATGTGCACCTCTCCGGTCACTCTCAGGGTGACGTCGCGGTTCAGGTCCGTCACATGCACACTCAGCTCCCACGTCCCGTCCGCGTAGCAGCCATCTGGCATCCTTATCCCGTCCAGAGCCATGGCTCCTTCCTGCGCGCGCGGAGGAAATGGCTCTCGTAAGCGTCACTCCCCCCAGTGAAGGCAAAGCCCACCGAGCGCGCAGCGTCGGCCGCCGGGCAGGGGAAGCCGCAGGAGCCGGGGTGCGGGGTGGGGGGCTCCCGCACACACTCGGCGCTCCCGCCCCGCCGCGGCCCCGCCCGCCCACGCCGCCCCCGCCTAGCGGACCGCAGCGGCGTCACCTGCCCGCCGCCCGGCCGCGCCCGGCCCGGGGACACGCTGCCCGGGGGCGCCACGTTCCTCGTGCCCGCCCGCAGCCCCCCGTCCGGGCCCCTCACCGCGCGCTCCTGGCGCTCCCGGCCCGGGGCTCGCCGGCGACAGGCGCGGGGGCGGCGGCGTCCGCGGCCCGCTCCTCAGCCGCCTCAGCTCTGCCTCCCGGCCGGAGCCGCTAATGGAGTCCCGGCGCCGCGGCCCCCAGCCTGGCTCGGCGCGCTCCACCCCTCTCTCCCCGCCCCCTCAGCCCGCCCGGGCTGGGCGCGCCGGCTCCCTCCTCCGCCGCCGCCGCCGCCGCCGCCCCGCAGAGCGGCCCGGAGCGCTGGGGCCGAGCGCGGCCCCTCCTCAGCCCTCCCCGCGGCGGCGCTCCGGGCGGGGGCCGCGGACTCCGGGCGGGGGGCGGGCCGGCCCCGCAGAGCGCTGCCCTTTTATGGAAATGAAGGACCAGGCGCAGGGATGGAATCCAACATCCGGGCTCTCGGCGGCGGGACCTGAGGAGGGGGAGTCCGGGCCGCGCCTCCGCCAGCCGGCGGCCGCCCGGAGGACGGGGCCGCAGGGACTCCCCGGAGCCGGCAGATGTCGGGGAACAGAGCGCTGCCGCTTCCTCCCCAGGCCCCGAAGTCCCGGGGCGGTGAGGGGCGCCGCTTCCCGGGAGCCGGCGGGCCGAGTGGGGGATGTAAAAACTTTTAAAAAGTGAGCGCCCGAGCCGGCTCCACGAACATCCCGCGACGGGAGGAGAAAACCCGGGGTGGGCGAGGCGAGCCACAAACGTCGCTGTGCCAGCGGTGGCCGGCACGGTCAGCGACTCCCGCGGGACCCCGGGAGTTTGCACGAGGCCTCCCTCCACCCGTTGGGAAGCTGCAGCCCCGGGCGAGTGGCGGGCGGGCCCCCTCGCTCGGGCTGAGGACAGGGAAAACCCGTGGTGCCAAAGCGTGTCCCCGGCCTGTCCAGTCTCTGGACAGCTTGAGAACCAGCCGCCTGTTAGGTCTGTGGTGAAGATGGGTCCTGCACCGCACCGCGAAGGCCCTGCGGTGGCTCCTGCAGGGCCCGGGAAGACTGCACGGGGGTGCAGCGCCGGCCTCCGGCCTCCCTGCCTCCCCTGGCCCCGGTGCCGACCTCGATCCCGAGGGGACTCTGTGCACAAACAGCGAACCAAGGAAACCGCTTCGCTGGCCAGTGCACGGCTCAAAATATATATAGGTCAGGAAGCCTCGGATAAGATCCGCCACGAAGGCTCCCGGTTTGCAGAGCCTCGTGGCTTTCCAAACACTTCGAAGGGAAACCCGCCAGACAAAAACAAAACACACTTTGGTTCATCGACACCTCCGGGGAAGGAGGTGAGAGCCTTGAGAAAGGACTGGAACCCGTAAAGGAGTGATCGCAGCGATGCTGAGTCTGATGCCAGAAGTTTGTCACCAAAAAGTAGAGGGAACCACTGCGGGGTTACAGCGTCGTCGTCATGGAGAGATTGATGTCTACAGGCTCTGCCCTTGCACTCCCCAATTATTTCTACTGAAGGATGTTCCAGATCCTTCCTTTGGAAGCGATAAGGAGGGAGTGTTTATGTGAATTGTGCTGTTGAAAATAAACAGGAAGATGTTTTTAATAAAATAGAAAATGCCTTGCTAGGGTTTCAAAAAAAAAACTACATGCGATGTAAAATCGAGAGAAAATATATTCAGAGGAAAAAAGGCAGCAGGGAAATACAGCAAAACTGTTCAGAAGCTGAGCCCACGAGGTACTGCTGTTTATTTGCTATAAACCGCCTGACTTTGCATCCAGGACGTACCTAGAACTGCAGGCAGCATCACAGCGTCTTTGTAGACATTCACAAGGATAGATGCTCGCAGCAGCCACTGGACAGGAACTTCGGGGATTTCCTTTTGTGGGTTAGTAGCCCCAAAATAAAACTCGAGTTGAGAGCAGGGACTTCAAATTTTTGCACTGTCCGCAGATATCCAAGTAGCTTGGCACAAAGAACATGGAAAACATGCTGGTATCAAATCAACACAAATGTCAGACAGCCTGTCTGTCCCACTGGGCTGTCTCATTGATGGGGAAATCCCCACTTTCCAAATGTACATATTTATTTCTCCCACTCTATGCCCAAAAGATTTATAGCTACACATAAGGATGCATATACTATGAGGTAGCATAAATTTTAAGTGGCAAAAAACAGAAAAAGAGGCAGGCTCCGACATTTAGAGGGGTGGGGTGGAGAGTTAATGTAATATAAATGACATAGAATAACTACAGCTTCTCCAGCATGCCTGTATAGGACCAAATACCCATGTCCTTTCTGAAGATCACCTTCCCCTCAAAAGCTGTTGACGCTAACTGTCATGGCTCACAGACCCTTTTAATGTTCAGGATCCACATTCTAGTTCTTTCCTCCCCAGTGAGAGTTACTTTCTGAACAAGCTGCTGCCATAGTGCCTATGCTCTGACCCCTGGGCCAGCCTTAATCCACTTCTACAACAGAGAGGGGATGGAATTTTAATATTGTAATATCGCCTCATTTCTAAAAGTTTGAAGTTGTTTAATCACAGCTTTATAAGAGATCTTTCTAGCTTTTAGAATGCCTGCAGATTCTGTGTGAACAATGTCCAACTCCCAGGAAGACAGACCCTCGCTTGGGTCTCCTTGGAGAGATATTTAGATCGGGATGGTGCTGCTGGTCCCTCAGGGCCCTCTTTGTGAATATTTCAAGCTGCTGCTTGCTTTGAAGTTGAAAGAGCAGTCAGACTCAAATCTCTGACACTGGTTTTTTTTTTTTTTTTTTTTTCTGGTTTGTCAAGTGAAACTTTTAAGTGCATTTCTCAAATGCTTGCTTCCACCTAAGATTTTCCAGTGCATTCTAATGTAGAATTTTATCGGCAACCCCCAACTGGAGCCTCTAAGACAATGCAATACTTGTGGTACTTACATCATACTGAAAAGTAGCCGAGAACTCCAGTGTTTGGAAGAACAGCTCAGGCTTTGAAAGCAGCAATATCCAAATAAGGTTCCAAGCACCGGACTTCGATGTAGACCGTCCGCCACACAGATCTGCCGTCACAGGCAGCGCTGGGGCTTGGTAATCCTCGGGTCCACTTCAGCTGTTTCTCTGTGCTGGCTTTGTGCTTTAAAAGGTGATTTCTGAAAGGTTCATATACAATGTAATCCCTGCGTTTGAAAGCAGGAGCCAGGTTGGCAGCAGGAGAAACTAAGAGGGTTTGTGTGCCTATAAATGTGGGGCGGAGGTGCTTAAAGTTGCAATATAAGGTCAGCCAAATGAAATGTATCGAATTATTCCTGTGCAATGCTAGGTGAGCAGAATGTGGTCTTTGGCTTGGAGATTGTCTGAGTGGGGAACGCTCTGATAAAACTAGGGAGCCCTTAGGAATCAAGGGGGGGGGGGGGTGGGACGTGAAGAGGGGAGAGGAACGTTGCAGAGCCGCTTTATTTATTTATTTATTTTTACTAGAAGTAGCAGTCCTTGTCGGTAGCACAGAAAGGACTGGCAAACTGAGAATCAAGGAGAACTGCTTGGAATTGCGCTGTTTTCACCCAGACCAAAGAAGGCTCTGAGATAACCCGGAAAGCTCTGCTTCCAGGGGAAAGAAGTGCACTCCTTGCATTTACTGCTTTACAAACAGAAAGTTTTTGTAGGAAGCCATGCTGGATGATTCTTGGTTTCCCTTCTAAGTTCGAACGTCAGGAGATACTGAGAAATGTTCTGAACCTTCACACAAATATGAAATGTTCACACACACTCACACAAGCGTGGTAGCAACAAAGGCACTGAGGCAGACTGACAGATACATACACCACGTCACGATCTGTGCAGAAACAACTATCTAATGCAGGAGGCTCGTGTTTAAAACATCAGAGGAGGGCCTTTGGTGCAGTGGCTAAGACGCGGCTCGGGACGCCTGCATCCCATATTGGAAAGCTTGGGTTCAAGCCCAGTGCTCTGCTCCTGACTTCAGCTTCCTGCTAGTGTGCACACAGGGAAGCAGCACACGATGGCTCAAGTGCCTGGACTCCTGTCACCCACGTGAGAGACCTGGATTGAGTCCCAGTTTCCTGGCTTCAGCTTGGCCACCTTGGCCGTTGTGTGCGTTTGGGGAGTGAACCAGTGAATGGAAGATTTCTGTTTCTATCTTTCCCTTTCAAATAAGTAGAACAAATATATTTTTAAAATATATAAAGAAAAAAAAAAAAGAAAGGATATCCACATATCAAAGAATGAAATTAGACCCCTACCATACACCATGTACAAAAACTAAAAACAAATCATTAAATATATGATCTGAAACTATAAAAGGACTAAACTTTTGTGACCTTGGATTGGGCAGTGGCTTCTTAGATAAAACATAAAGGCACAAACAACAGAAAAAAAGAGTTAAATTGGATTTTATAAAAATTTAATGCTGGTTGAAATCCTTACTTAATATATACTAAACTGATCTTCTGTATATAAAGAGAATTGAAAATGAATCTTGATGTGAATGGAAGGGGAGAGGGAGCGGGAAAGGGGAGGGTTGCAGGTGGGAGGGAAGTTATGGGAGGGGAAGCCATTGTAATCCATAAGCTGTACTTTGGAAATTTATATTCATTAAATAAAAGTTTAAAAAAAAGAGAATTTATTATGCAAGTAAACTAAATCTAGAAATTTAAACGTCACAATATTATAAGTTGAGAGATTTAAAAAAGAAATATTTATGACTTACTGAATTGTCTTCTTATTTAATATTAATTAAAGAATCTAGAAAAAAAAATTTAATGCTGGGACCAGCACTGTGGCATAGCTGGTAAGCCAGTTTAAGTCCCGGCTGTGCCACTTCCAATCCAGCTCTCTGCTATGGCCTGGGAAGGCAGTAGAAGACGGCCCAAGTCCTTGTGCCCCTGCACCCCCGTGCGAGACCCAGAAGAAGCTCCTGGCTCTTGGCTTCGGATTGGTGCAGCTTGGCTGTTGTGGCCATCTGAGGAGTGAACTAGCAGATGGGAGACCTCACGCTCTCTCTTTCTCTCTCCCTCTCCTCTCCTTCTCTCTCTGTGTAACTTTGACTTTCAAGTAAATAAATAAATCTTTTTTAAAAAAAATTAATGCTTTTAAATTTCAAAGGACAGCATCCAAAATGTGAAAAACATAACCCATAAAATGACAAAACATATTTGCAAGTCATCTATATTGTAAGGGACTTATAGCCAGAGAATATAAAGAGCTCTAAAATTCAGCAATAACCTGAAACAACCAAGTTAACAGTGGGCAAAGGACATGAAGAGATGATGTTAACAGATACAACGGGTCATGGGTCCATTCACTTAGGTGTTGCCAAATGGTGAGCCTCAAGGGGGAGTTACTCATAGGAAAATTTATTTAGCTGGGATAAAAGAGACTGTGGCAAGGTATGATTCCCTAAAGAAATCTGGGTCCCTGAGAGGTAATTTGCTAGGACTTATATAGCAAGAGGTAGGGACACATCTAGGACATAGAAAGTGCATGAGTGGGAGGGCTTTTCTTGTTTGTGATATATTTCTTCATACATTTTATGTTCAAAAAATCTGAATCCAATGGGTCTCCTTAAGCATTTCTTGTCTGTGATGGCCTAGCCCCTTCTGAGTGCAATGTTGCAAGGTGAGCTTACTTGGAACATCCTTTGAAAATCAAGCTCAAAGGAATAAACAGATTCTGTGCCTATGTTCCTTGCCTCACTTTTACCTAAATCCCACATTCTTGTTTTCAGTGGTTCTCCAAAGAAGATATACAAATGGCCAGTCAGCATACAAAAGGGTGTGCAACACTGGGTCAAGCTTTGCCGCAGAGGCTTAAGTCCTTACGTGAGATGCCCACACTTTGTACTGGAGTGCCCAGTTTGGGTCCTGCTGCTCTGCTTCTGATCCAGCGTTCTTGCTAACGCACGTCCTGGGAGGCAGCAGATGCTGGGTCAGGTACTTTGATCCCTGCCACCTGTGTCAGAGACTGGCTGGGGTTCCAGCTTCCTGGCTTCAGCCTCGTGCAGCCCTGGCTCTTGCAGGCATTTGGAGAATGAATCAGCAGATGGAAGATCTCTATTTGTCCCTCAGCTTTTCAAATAAAATAAAAAATAATTTTTTTAACAAGGCAATACCAACTTTGAAAAACAAAAAGATGTGCAACATCATTTATCATCAGAGAAGTGCAAATCAAAGCCACAATGAGATAACACTTCATACCCACTAAATGGCTACAGAAAAAGATGACTGGCAAGTATTGGCCAAGATGTGGCATTGCTGGTAGGAATGCAAAATGATTGGTTGCTTTGAAAAGTAGTTTGGCAGTGCCCCTAAAAGTCAAACACAGGGTTACCATTTGCTCTGGTGTGAATGTGTGTGTGCTCCCTAATCCACACGGGGCAGGTGTTTGGTGTAGAAGTTAAGATGCTGCTTGGGATGCCCCCATCCCATACCGAGTGCCTGGGTTGGAGTGCCAGGCTCAGGCTAAGTAAACTTGAAGGAGTGGACAGATTCAGGCTTATCACAAGGGGCAGTATGGGAAATCCTGAGGCAGAAACAGCATGGTCTGCTCAGCAGTTGGGAGCAGGAAGGGGAACAACGCCAAGGAAGTGCTGGGGCGGTGGGAGAGGGTGTGCAATGAGACCATGTCAAGGAGGACACAAGTTTAGCCTTTGAGGTGGGAAATGGGGAGCCCCTTAAAAGCAGTCCGTGGCAGAAATAACATGAGAGCAAGGTTTGGACAAGATTTTTTTTTTTTTTTGACAGGCAGAGTGGACAGTGAGAGAGACAGAGAGAAAAGTCTTCCTTTACCGTTGGTTCACCCTCCGATGGCTGCTGATCCGAAGCCAGGAGCCAGGTGCTTCTCCTGGTCTCCCATGCAGGTGCAGGGCCCAAGCACTTGGGCCATCCTCCACTGCCCTCCCGGGCCACAGCAGAGAGCTGGACTGGAAGAAGGGCAACCAGGACAGAATCTGGTGCCCCGACTGGGACTAGAACCCGGTGTGCCGGCGCCACAGGCGGAGGATTAGCCTATTGAGCCGTGGCACCGGCCTGGACAAGATTAATCCATGAAGATGTGCTTGATGGATTCAAAGAGCTAGGAATTAGAATCTGGAAGGTGGGTTTGGAATCTGTTATAACTTAGATGTGAGAAAAGACAACATTGGTGGATTAAGTAATGGGAGATGCAGAGGATTTCAAAAGAACTCAGAAACGTTGTGTGATGCCTCGAGGACCGTGCAGGGCACTTCAAGGGTTCCGCGCAGTAACCCCAAGTTTCTTCCACTATCTTTGTTTCATGGGAGCTAACTGGTGGCCAGATTACCTGGTTAGGTAACTTGTCCTAAGTCAGGCACACAGCTGGTATGTGGAAGAACTGGGATTAGAGCCTAGGTCTGAAAAAAGGTGCTCATAAAAGCTTCAAAGTTTTGACTTTTTCGGGACTGGAAGCACAGTGGAGCCGCTGTACTGGGAAGAGCTGCTTTCAGGGACAAGGGGAAGATGAGTTTCGAAACAAATACTGAACTTGGGTAAAAGGATCCTATCCAGTGGAACCAGCAGAGATAGGCAAGTAGATAAATGAGCTGACCCTTCTGTAAGGGCTCAGCGCTCACAGAGAAGTCATTGACATGGAACGCAGCCCGGAGGAGGGAGGGTCAGCCTTCCCAACCAGACTGACCCCTGGGCAGAAGCAGGAAGAAGATTCATTTCAGGTAACAGAGAAGAAAGGATCAGAGTGGAGAAAGAAAGTAGGTTAGGACAGTATGAGCCAAGCCTTGAGAGAGGGAGAGAGGGAGAGAGGGAGAGAGGGAGAGAGGGAGAGAGGGAGAGAAGGAGGAGGAGGAGGAGGAGGAGGAGGAGGAGGAGGCAAAAGAAAGAAACCACTTCAAGGAAGAAAGGCTGAGGCTGGCGCCGCGGCTCAATAGGCTAATCCTCTGCCTGTGGCACCGGCACACCGGGTTCTAGTCCCGGTTGGGGCGCCGGATTCTATCCCGGTTGCCCCTCTTCCAGGCCAGCTCTCTGCTGTGGCCAGGGAGTGCAGTGGAGGATGGCCCAAGTGCTTGGGCCCTGCACCCCATGGGAGACCAGGAGAAGCACCTGGCTCCTGCCTTCAGATCGGCACAGTGCACCATTGGAGGGTGAACCAATGGCAAAGGAAGACCTTTCTCTCTGTCTCTCTCTCTCTCACTGTCCACTCTGCCTGTAAGAAAGAAAGAGAGAAAGAGAGAAAGAGAGAAAGGCTGGTCCACAGCATCAAATCATGCAGAAAAATTTACAAGGATAGCGACTGATGAAAGACACAGTTAACCTTGCAGAGACAGATTTCAAAGAGCTAAAGAAGAAGAAAACGAGAGACAAGTGAGTAAGAGGGTAAGAGTAAGGGTGTTTGGAGGTATGGCAGAAGCAAAGCTGCATTTTCCAAACAAGGAAGGCCGCAGCAGGAGCAAAGACCGCCGGCTGCATACAGGGGCAAGGGCTGCCTAAATCAAAGCCAACATCCCTCCCCACGTCAGTTCCAAAGAGCCAGCAGGAAACGGGAGTGACTGTCGCCAAGTCAGGGGAAACCCGCGCCAAGTTTCGAGGACAGGACTGGGTCATTGTAAGGCCCTCACCACCTTACAGAAGCGGAAAGGCCCAGCAGGATGGAGTAAATCGGGGCATGACCACATTTAAACAAACGCCGTCAGCACCCGTCCAAGGGAGGGTGGGGCTGGCTAGGGTATTGTGCTGCTGGGATGGTCCCTTCCAGGAGGTCAGATCTGGGCCGGAAGGATGTGATGGAGAGATTATGTCAGCAACTAGGGCAGAGATTCAGAGGCCTGTCGGGAACACCGGTGGTGACAGCCCAGCCTGGAGGCGCCGCCGGGAGGCAGCTGGCCTAGGGATGGACGGGACAGCCACTGCTTGTGAAAGCTGGGAGGAAGGTCCCGGGCTAAGCGGCCAGTTGCAAAGCTCCCTCGAACCCATGGCACAGAAGAGCCACGTTCCTTGTTAATGCATAGGCCAGGCTCCTCCTTGACTCTCAGTGTGAGCCACTGTCCGGCTGTCCCGGCGGCAGGTGAATGCTGACTGCCAGCCCCTGTTCTGAGAAATGACCGCTGCCCTTTGTCCTTTGTATCACAATGTCCTCTTCAAGTGCATAATCCCTCTGTTCTTCCCAGATCAGGAGTTGCAGTTCCACTACGAGCGCCAAACCAGAAAGTCACCTCCAATCCCAATTGCCCTGGGGCCAGCCCAGTCCAGCTTGGAAGGACAAACAGGCTTTCTAATCTGCTGGCTTTTAAGAAGGCGCTCTTAGATGACAGCATGCTGTCCAGCAGCTGCACATCGCCATCTGGTGCCTGGGAGGTGTCATAGCAAGCCTCTTCCATGCCTTGAACTAAATTCACACATCATTTATTAAGAATTTAGCAAGCACGTGGGTAAAGTGGCCCTGCACGTATTGAAAGATAAACTTTGGGTGAAAATATTCAGTATTATGCTACAAGATGGATGAGCCTTTTTTTCCCCAAAAGATGTATTTATTTGAAAGGCAGAGTTACACAGAGAGAGGAGAGGCAGAGAGAGAGAGAGAGAGAGAGAGAGAGAGAGAGAGAGAGAGAGGTCTTCCATCCGATGGTTCACTTCCCAGATGGCTGCAGTGGCCGGAGCTGCGCTGATCCAAAGCCAGGAGCCAGGAGCTTCTTCTGAGTCTCCCACGTGGGTGCAGGGGCCCAACGACTTGGGCCATCCTCTACCACCTTCCCAGGCCACAGCAGAGAGCTGGGTTGTAAGAGGAGCAGCCAGGACTAGAACCAATGCCCATATAGGATGCCAGCGCTTCAGGCCAGGGCATTAACCCGTTGTGCCACAGCCGCAGCCCCTGGATGAGCCTTGATGACATTATTCTAAGAAAAGTAGTCACACACAGACACACACACACACACACACATCCCCAAATATTGTAGGAGTCTACTTACATGAGGTACTTAGTTGAAATAAAAAGATGGGAAATGGAATGGTGGTTTCCAGAAATTGCAGGGAGGGGGTAAGGGAAAGTTATTGCTTAGTGGATACAGAGTTTGGGTTGTGAGTTTTAGAAGATGGAGAGTTATAGAAACAGAGGGTGGTGATGGTTGCTCAATATGTATTGAAATACTACTGGACTGCACACTTAAAATAGCTAAGATGGAAACATTTATATTATGTGTGTTTTACCACAATACAATATTTGGGAAAAAAAAGACGTAAACTCTTTGTTTCCGGACTCCATCCTCTCTAGGATGCCCTCCTGGAATGTCTTATTACCATTTTCCTGCTTCCTCTGCCTCTCTCTTTGCTTCCAGATCATTCCCATCACCATATGAACAGACTTCACTAGCTCCCATTTAAGAAAGAAAGAAGTCTCTCTTGATTACATATGTCTTTCTACTCCAATACCACACAAATGAGATGTTTATGTATAATATTGCTACTTCCTCAATTTTAAATTGCTTTTTAACTCAGCTCCAAATTGGCCTCTAAAAAAGCAAGAATGTGTCATCCCAAAGACGCCTCCTTCGCATAAAAAGCTATTCTTGAGTTGAAGGCAGCTAAGCAGCAGCAAATACAGGAAAAGCTGTCGATTCAACTTTTCTGCCTCAAGACAGGATATAAATTCTCGTTGACTGGAGACAGCTCCAGACTCATCAGCTCAGATGTGGCACCAGGGGATTCCCAGGAAACTTCCCTCCAGAGACTTCTTCCTACATACGTCCCTTCCCACCGCGTCCTGACCTTCAAAGCCTAAAACTGCTTTCCCTCCTTCTGTCATTTCTCTACCAATTTGCTTTACAAATTTAATTTGTTCTTCATTAAAGATACTGGGAAAGCCACATACTCAGCTACTGTTATTACTTATTTTTCATTGAAGTCTTGCCCATGTGATGTGCACTCCATATGTTAATAAACGTATTTTTCTTCTGTTCATCTGTCCTTTGTTACAGGTGTCCCAACTAAGAATTATGAGGTGTTGAGGAAAAAATAGTTTTCTATCTGATACTTCTAACAATCCACTGAGGTTATTTTTAAATTAATTATTTATTTGAGAGGCAGAGTGACAGAAGGGGAGAGCCACACACATACACACACACACACATACACACACACATGGGGTGGGTGGGGGAAGAGAGAGAGAGAGAGAGAGGGAGAGAGAGAGATGTCGTTCATCTACTGCTTCACTCCCCAGATGTCCACATCAGCCAGGACTGGGCCAGGCCCAAGTCAAGAGCCAGGAACTCCATCTGAGTGTCCCGCATGGGTGTCAGGAGCCCAAGTGCTTGGGCAGTCAGGTACTGCCTTCCTTTGTGCATCAGCAGGAAGCTGGATCAGAGACGGAGCAGCAGGGACTCCAACCAGTACTCTGGGGGCCACAAGTTCTGTCTTAACGCACTGCTCCACAACGCCAGCCCCTGAAACTATCTTTAATATCACAGAGACCTCCATATTACAAAACATATGGTGTCTTTTCCATTCTTCTAAGCTACCTCTCTTAGAAACCTGTCTGCTCTCTCTAATACATACTCCTGTTAGAGTCCAGAAATTGATGTCTTATTTTTCTTTTACATCTTTGCCTCTCTTTTCATCTTCCTTGCTGGTTTCTTCTCCTCTGATCTCTACATTCAGCATGCAAGAGAACTCTTTTTTCTCTCTGTTGTCTGTCTAGATCTCTCCTACCTGGAGTCTTCATATGTTATCTCCGTGCAGAGACTCCCAAATCTCTGGACTAGACCTGGGTCTGGGGCTCCAGACTCACACATCCACGTGCAATAGGACCTTGGACTAACATGGGCAATGTGAGATTCTGGGCTTTCCCTCCGATATCTGTTCCTACTCTGGTAGGTTTCATTTTATCAAATTATCACCCTTTTGCTCAACCTGAAAATTCAGAGTACCTTGGATTTTCCACTTTCCTTTGCTGCCCTCCTCCAATGACTGTTTTAATTCCAAGTCCTCTTGGCTGTCTCTAAAACAGATCTTGCATTGATCCACTTCTCTCCCTCTCCTCCGTCCTGTGCAGCCACAGCTGCTGTCTTCTCACTTGGATTATTTATTCAATAGCTCCCTAAGTGCTCTGATCTGCTCTCCCCTCTCCATCCGTTCTCTACACTGCGATCTATAGCTGCGATGATCCTTTGAGTCTGTAAATCTCCACACTTGCTCTCTTCTAAGAACCATTAGCAGCTTTCCATCACACTTGGAACACTACCTGAGGTCCTGACCGTGGCTTGAAAGGTCTCACATGATGTGGCCCCAAGCTACCTTGCTGACTTCCTGTTTATCATCTTAGCACTGCCATTCCCCCTGCCCGCTGGCTGTTCCCTGTTCCCGTGGCTCTACGTTTCTCAGCTCCAGTGTCATCTGTGCCTGGATGCAAAGTCTAGAGAAGCCTTTGTCCCCACCCCCACCACCCCAGTTATTTTCTACTTCTTCATCTCCTTTTCTTCTTCTGCAAAACTTATTAGGAGATTAGAAACTATCACAGATTTGTTTGTCTGCTGTCTCCATCCCACCTGACTTCCCTCTGCAACATTGGAATGTGAGCTCCTTGGAGGGAGGGACTTTCTACTTCCACCCTGGGGCACCATCCCTGCCATGGTTTCTGTGGCTCCCTGCCTTTGTCTCCTTTGTTCACAGCTATATCTCCCCCCAGCACCAAGGACAGAGGCTGGCACAAAGCAGGTACTTAATAAGTGGTCTTCCAGATGGCCCCAAATATATGTCTTCGATTTATGCTTCCAAGAAACTTAACCTAGACGACCACTAGAACCAAGGGTATAAATATCACATGTAACTATTGATGTGTTTCTCAGGCCCACAGGCAGATTTAGGAGTGCAGTGCCTCTGGTCTTTGGGCTGTAAACAAGTACATCAATGTATACAGATACTGTCCTCATCTTCCCTGTGTGGATACCATCTTCCCATCTTCCCCACTGACCTTGACCCCTCCCTAGCACTAGCCTCATTCCTCATCCTTCCATTTTCTTCTTCATTTTCTATTTCCCACTGAAATTGAAGCCATGGGATAATGCTCCTTGTCTCACTCTCCCAGGCATTTAATCCTGCCTGTATCTGCCCGAGACTGGCTCCTCCTCTCCTGCCATTAAGCAGAAGTGGCACTCCTGTTCTTAACAAAGGTTAACCTCCTTGTGTCTGCATCCCATTCCTTCCTATCCTGGATCCCCATATCCCCAGATCTCCAGGGTCTGCGGGCTCTCTCCCCAACCCAGAGGCTCCTGGCCAGCATCTCAGCACCCTTAGGGCTCGCCCATCATTTGCAATGCTGAGGGGAGGAAGAGTGGGAAAGCCTCCGCTGAACACCACTGTCTCCTCTATCGCTGTTCTCCTCTTCAGAGCCAAATCTATCAAGACACATTTAAGCTTTATCTACTCATCACCTCCAATTGCTCACTGCTGTCTTTTTTTTAAAAAAAAGATTTATTTTATTTATAGGAAAGGCAGAGTCTCAGAGAGAGAGAAGGCTCTGAAAAAGAGATCTTCTATCTACATGTTTACACTCTAAATGGCCACAACAGTTGGGGCTGGGTCAGGCTGAACCCAGGAGCCAGGAACGCTATCCTGGTCTCCCAAACAGGTGGCAGAGGCCTAAGTACTTGAGCCCTCATCTGGTGCCTCCCAGGGTGGACAATAGCGGGAAGCTGGGTCAGAACTGGAATATGGACTTGAATCTCTGCATTCCGATATGGGTTACAAGTATCCCGAGAAGTGCCTTGACCACCGTACCAAACACCCAAATATGTCCTTTTCATTTCTTTGAAAGGCAGAATTATATATACATATATATATATACATATAATATATACAAGAAATTTAAAAATATATATATAGAGAGAGAATCTTCTATCTGCTGGTTCATTCCCCAAATGGCTGTGAAGACCGGGTCGGGGCAAAGCCGAAGCCAGGAGCTTCTTTCATGTCCCCCATATGAGTACAGAGGCCCAAGGACTTGGGCCATCTTCTACTGCTTTCCCAGACACAGTAGCAGGAAATTAGATTGGAAGTGCAGCAGCCAGGACTCGAACTGGTGCCCATATGGGATGCTGGCTTAACCTGCTACTACAACACCAGCCCCCCTCCAAAATGCCTTTTTAATGTAGTGATCTGGGGGTCATTCATGGCTTAAATACAAGCCATTTCATTAGAGTAAAGAAGCAGAAACAGGATGAGATGGTTCAGTGCTAACATAGCAGTAAGAAATCTCTCTCTTGTTCTGCCTTTCAAATAAATAAAAATAACTATGGTAGCTTTGACACTGGTGATGTTTCTCACTGCATTTCCCTTGCCTCTTGTGATACCACCTTTTCCCGGTCTTTCCTTGGTTCTCCCTTTGTCAGCTTATCTTCCTCATCGTGACCATGATTTTGGGAGCCCTTGAGGTCGTCTGAAACCTCCTGCTCATCTCACTCAAGGGACTCTTCCCAGGCCCCTCATCTAGGCTTACGGCTCCCAATATGTGAATAAGTCCCAAATTCAAATCACCATCCCAGATCTCTCTCCATCTCTCCCTCCCCCTCTCTCTTTCTCGCAGCTCCAGTGTTGTATGCCTAGTTGCTTATTTCAGGTCTCCGGATGTCCCACATGAACCTCAAACTCAACACGCCCACCACTGCACCTGGGCCTTTTCTCATGAGTGTGGTTCACAAATCCAGCTGCACAGACCATACACTTAGAGGTCTTCCTTGACACAAATCTTTCCTCTTCTTACTCTGTCACCAAATCCTGTTCATTTCTTTCTCCGACATGTTTGCTAGATCCAGTCGCCTCTCTCCACCTCCATTGCCACCACGGTTCCCAGCCAGGGTTACAAGAGAAGCTATGTCATGGTCCCTAGTCCTTCCTCCATCCTTCCCAATGTTCTTGACACTGCAGCTGGAACAACACTTAAACAATGCAAATAGTCTCAGGTCATTCCCTGTTTAAAACCATTCCATGGCTTTCTCTCAGAAAAAAGATCAAAACCTTGACCTTTCCCCAAGGCCCTGGCTGAGCTGGTCCTTGTACATTTTGCCAGCCCCTTCCTGTTCTACACTCCCTCCTTTTCAGTATATTCCTGGAGCCCCTCTAACCATAGACCCCTTCCTGTCTCTGGGTCTTTGATGAGGGTTTCCTCTACCTAGGCAACTCTAGCATCCTTTAGGTAGTAGGAGGTGGCAGATATCATTGTACTCTGTCTACAGCTGGTCTTGGAGTGTAGTCCCTCAGTTGGCATCATCAACATCACCTGGAATCTTTGTTAGAGCTGTGAACTCTCCACAGCATATCTCTGTCCACTGCAGACCTGCTGAATCTGACTCTCTGGGGTGGAGCCCTGCAGCCTGGCTTTTGTAGGTCTTCCAGGTGAAGATCTGGGCACAACTGGCCTGTAGTGTCTGTACAGACCTCCCATGCCTCTACCTTGGGGAAGGCTGCAAGAGCCGAGGATTTAACACTCCTGGAGTGACCCTTAACCAGTGAGGGCTGGGAGCTGGTGGACTAATGTTCCAACCTCGCATCCCTAGGGAGGCACTTCCACAGTATTCCTCAGACTCTGGGAGAGTCTCTGTGGGATGGAGCCCTGGTTACCCATAGATACCATCTGCTCAATGGTGGACACTTTCCTGTCTCCTTTCCCTGTTCCTTCACGGTGGTTTCTGGGATCACCTTTTTAAATAAATCACTTGTGCCAAAATGCTTATCTTAGGGTCTGCTTTTGGGGAAACTCAAACCAAGATGCCCAGTGGAATGACTCCACACACAGGAAGCTCTCCAGCACTCCCACACCAGGTCAGGCCATTCCATGCTCCTGTGCTCCCTGTTCTTCCATGGTGTGGTATTTCTCAGTTTGCTAGCATTTGTTGGCAGCATCTTTGGTTAATAAATGTCATCCCCACCCTGAAGAAATGGTGTCTGTCCAACCTCACTCCTTGACTCTCGTTTCGTCCTCAACACTTACCAGGGCCTGGCACAAAAACAACATCCAGTAAATATTTGCTGAATGAATGTCTGGATGAATGGATAGTGCCCCTTCATTCACGACTTGTTCAAGGGCTGCCTGAAAACTCTCAGGTGATTCACTGTCTTCATACCATCGACTTTTCAGCATATCTTCCATTTTGACTCCTAGTCTCTCTCCTCTGATAAAGTTCAATTTTTTCATGTTGTGTTTAGGACAATGGCATTCTTTTTGTAATACTATTACTCTCCCTAATTTTGTCTAACTTTATCTTTTTTTTTTTTTTTTGACAGGCAAAGTGGATAGTGAGAGAGAGACAGAGAGAAAGGTCTTCCTTTTTGCCGTTGGTTCACCCTCCAATGGCCGCGCAGCCGGTGCATCGCGCTGATCCGAAGCCAGGAGCCAGGTGCTTCTCCTGGTCTCCCATGCGGGTACAGGGCCCAAGCACTTGGGCCATCCTCCACTGCCTTCCGGGGCCATAGCAGAGAGCTGGCATGGAAGAGGGGCAACCGGGATAGAATCTGGCACCCCAACTGGGACTAGAACCCGGTGTGCTGGCGCCGCAAGGCGGAGGATTAGCCTGTTAAGCCACGGCGCTGGCCAACTTTATCCTTTCTTAAAAAGTTTATTTATTTATTTGAAAGGCAGAGTGACAGAGAAGGAGAGAGAGGGGGAGAAAGGGAGAGAGAGGGAGAGAGAGGTGGAGAGAGAATCTTCTATCTCCTAGTTTACTCCCTAGATGGCCACAACAGCCAGGTCTGGACCAAGCTGAAGCCAGGAGCCTAGAATTCCTCTTGGGTCTCTTGGGCCATCATCTCTGCCTTCCCAGGCTCACTAGCAGGCATTTAGATGGAAAGCAGAGCAACTGAGACTCAAACCAGCACTCCCATATGGGCTGCCTCTGTTGTAGGCAGTGCCTTAGCCTGGTGTGCCACAATGCTGGGCCCAGAGTTTATCTTTCAGAATATATTAAAATACATACATTTTAAAGTATACTCTTCCCAGCCAAGACATTTGTATTCACATTCTAATCGCTGAAAAGTCTCCTTTGGTAAGGGGATTTTTAATTTTGAAGCCACAGTCCTTGTAGACATCTCTCCTTACAGCTTTGCAAGGCCTTCTGTCAGTGGTTCTCACTTCTGCAGGAGGTCAACATCTGAACACAAGTTAAATACACTTGCATTGCAGAGAGCTCATCAGCCTCATAAATAATGTGTGTGGATGAGAGGAAATGGGGAGGAAGACACGCCCCTTTCTCTGCACACCTCCAGGTCTCTGCCTATCTGAGTGGCCTGCACACCTCAGCAGAGGAGTTGCTAATTTTATTGTTTAGAGCCCAGACTGAGAGCTGGGTCAGTTTTGTTATCAGGAAGGCTTACTCTACCTTTAAGTCCATTCCTATCTACAGCACAAACTGTGTGTGTGTGTGTGTGTGTATGAAGTATATCAACCTGGGGCAGCCTCAACACCTTCCTCTCTTAAGCAGCTTCCAGAGACTCAGGCATCTCCCACCTGAGGAAGGAAATGCGATTCTGTCTACACTGCAAGCAGAAGCCACTTTCTCCAGCTTGGCTAGGGCTCCCCCCGCCCCATAGTATTAAGTCCTCACTCAGTGATTACTGAAGTAGAACTTGTTTTTGCATTTTGCAATTTCTTTTCATGTGCTTAGATCCACTAAGGCGGAAGGATTCTTGACAGTGCAGGCTCTGAGCCTTTCTGGGTCTCTGGTTTAACATATGAGAGGATTTCAGGGCTGGCATTATGGCTCAGTGGTTAAGTCGCCTCTTATGGGAGCAATGATTTGAGTCCCGGCTGCTCCGCTTCTGATCCAGCTCCCTGCTATTGGCATAGGGAAGTTGCAGGAGGTGACCCAAGTACTTGGGCCCCACCCACTTGGGGGACCTGTATAGAATTTCTGGATCCTCATGGCCATTTGGGGGAGTTAACCAGCAGATGGAAGGTATCTCTCTCCCCACCCCTCTTTCACTCTCTCTCTCTCCCCGGCCCCCATATCTCTGCTCTCTCCATACATTTGAGAGGCTTTCAGAAAGCTTGTGGGAAATGAAATTAAAGTATAAGTTCATTTTCGTGAAAAATTTTCTGAAATCCTAGCATAAATTTTTGTGATACAGGTTTTCTTGAATGTTTTGAAAACTCCTCACATGCATGGATTTTAATTTTTTTGCACCTTTTAATTCCATTTTCTATGAATTTTTTGCAGTACCTTCATACTCAAAGCAGGATCAACACTTTAGCTCTGATCCCTAATAGCACAATTATTTCTGTAAGAACTCTGAAGAGCAGCTTTCTAGCTTATGCCATACGGCTTCTGCTTTTGGCAGAATCTTTAAAATAAATAATAGAAAAGCCCCCACAAGCCTTCCAGTCTGTCTCCCCAAATCCAGAACAGGATCATTTCCTACATTAGGCCCGTGTAATGCTTTATCTGATTTAATTTTTAATATTTTGGATGACGACTTTCACAATTTCCCTGAAGAGACCATTTCATAATTTAATATTTACCTCCCAGACAGGGAGTGTTTCCAGTAATCAAGCCAAATTTTTTAATTTCATCTTGTTCTCTGTGAAAGGTTAAAATTTTCAACATGGTATTAATAGATTTCCCAGTAGGAAGTCTATTTCTTCATTCTCTTCAAAGAAATTAATCCCCTTTCCATTTGTTTCCATTGCCTTTCATGTTCTTCTATCCTCTCATTATCTATATGAGCTCATTTTCCACTTGTGGTCTCCGCTTGTGCAGCCATCACCACCCTCCATCTCCAGAACTTTCGCATTACCCCCAAGTGAAACTCTGGCCCATTAAACAGGAAAGTCCCTCTTCCTCCCAACCCCAGGCCTTATTAATTACTATTCTATGTCTCTGTTAATTTGACTGTCCTGGGTACTTTATGTAAGTAAAATTTTGTTTGTATTTCTTTCTTTTTTAATTTGAGAGAGAGAGCGAAAATGAGAAAGTTCCCATCCACTACTTTACTTTCCAAATGCCAACAAGGGTTAGGACTGGGTTAGGCTGAAGCCAGCAGCCAGGAATCCAATCCAGGTCTCTCATGTGGGTGTGGGCGGCAGGAACCCAAGTACTTGATGCACCAGTGCTGCCTGCCAGGGTCTGCATTAGTCAGGAGCCAGAGCTGGGCATCTAATACAGGTACTACAGTGTGGATTGTGGGCATCCTAACCACCGGGCTAAACACCTGCTTATATTCCTGCCTTTCTTCCTTAAAAAAAAAAAAAAGTAACACTTCTCAACTCTCTCTCTCTCTCTCTCTTTTTTTTTTTTTTTTTTTTTGACAGGCAGAGTGGATAGTGAGAGAGACAGAGAGAAAGGTCTTCCTTTTTGCCGTTGGTTCACCCTCCAATGGCCACTGCGGCCGGCGCATCTTGCTGATCCGAAGCCAGGAGCCAGGTGCCTCTCCTGGTCTCCCATGCAGGTGCAGGGCCCAAGCACTTGGGCCATCCTCCACTGCCTTCCCGGGCCATAGCAGAGAGCTGGCCTGGAAGAGGGGCAACCGGGATAGAATCCGGCGCCCCAACCGGGACTAGAACCCAGTGTGCCGGCGCCGCAAGGCAGAAGATTAGCCTGTTAAGCCACAGCGCCTGCCACTTCTCAACTCTAACATGCAGTGATTTTAAATGACAAAACTAACAACAATCTTATCACAGCTGTACTAATTCAAAGGTAATACTCAAAATATTTAACAACCGGCATGACAGGGGCACTGGGCAATCAGAATGACTCCCAGCCCAAAAGAGTGGCTGATGGATGTGAAGAACACAGGGGATGATTGGCGTGAACCAGGCCAGGGCCCATGGCTGCACGGCAACCCTTTATTACATAACACATTCTCATGTTGCTATTGGCCTTGTAGTATGCTTAGATATTTTCCTCTCATGCAATAACTGTGGAGCTGACCTTATGGACTGGATTTTTTTCAGACCTAAATAGAAGCATAAATCCCCTAAAAGACATGAGGGAGAGGGATATGGGACATTTCTCCCTATATATCCTTGCATCTTGAGGAGAATGCTGTCAGTGGCAGGTGCGTAATGACATGATCCAACTGTATGACACTCTAGAAAAGACACAACTGTAGAGGCTATAAAAAGGCCAGCGATTGTTAGGAGGTAGCAGAAGGAGAGAAGGAGAGGCAGCGCCCAGAGGATGTGCAGGGCTGAGTCCAGAATGAATGTGGGGAGAAGGGCATATATCAAATCCAGAGGATTAATGGCCACTCCATGGATTGAAGTGATGGGAGCAGAGGAGAACAGGGTGGATGTAAGAGCTATATAGGATATAAACTTGTCAGAACTTGGTGATGGGTTAAGTGTGGGTAATAAGAAAGATGGAATTATTATAAGAACTCTGAGTTTTCTGTTTGCATAGCTGGGAGAATGGGACCACCACCCACTGATATCAGGAGCAAAGGAAGACCAGAATTTGAGGAGAGAGAACATGCGATCACTTCTTTTTTTTTTTTTTATGTTTTTTTAATGTTTTTTTTTTTTTTTTTTTTTTTTTGACAGGCAGAGTGGACAGTGAGAGAGAGACAGAGAGAAAGGTCTTCCTTTTGCCGTTGGTTCACCCTCCAATGGCCGCCGCGGTAGGCGCGCTGCGACCGGCGCACCGCGCTGATCCGATGGCAGGAGCCAGGTGCCTATCCTGGTCTCCCATGGGGTGCAGGGCCCAAGCACTTGAGCCATCCTCCACTGCACTCCCTGGCCACAGCAGAGAGCTGGCCTGGAAGAGGGGCAGCCGGGACAGAACCGGCGCCCCAACCGGGACTAGAACCCGGTGTGCCGGCGCCGCAAGGCGGAGGATTAGCCTAGTGAGCCGCGGCGCCGGCCAGAACATGCGATCACTTCTGATGTGTTTGGTGATGCTGTTCAGACTTCTAAGTGGAGTTGCTAAGAAGGCATTGAATGTGAGGATCTGGAGTTCAGAGGAGAGAGCTAGGTTGAAACTATGCATTTGGGAGTTACTGCATAATATATATGCTCTCTGTATTACATGTGAGTGATATGAGACATGGGAGAGAGTGTAGATATGAAGATTGGAGATATGTAGAGTATAGATTACTTAGGGAGAGAATGACCTGAGACGGAGCTGTGGGACTTCTCAACAGGCAGAAGGCACAGAGAGCAGGAGCAACCCATACACTAAAAGCAGACTGAGAAAAGATGGCCCAGAGATGAGAAGAAAAGCAGCAGAGTGTGGGAGCCAAGGAGAGATGTTGTCGGGAATGTCTGCTACGCTGAACCGAAGCTCCAACCACAGTGCTGCACCACACATCCTTTTTATCAGCTTCTGGGAGGTTGCACCAACTTTCTTCCAACTTGCTTTGGACTGCTCAGGCTTCTATAACAAGCTCCCTTAGACTTGATCTTTTATAACCCACAGACATTTGCTGTTCACAGGTTTGGAGCCTGTAAAGGTCAATATCAAGATGACAGCAGGTTGGGTTTCTGGTGGAGCCCATTTCTGAAAGAAGGAGCCTTCTATCTGCACCCTCAACAGGATGGAAGGAGCAAGCCGGCTCCTTCGTCGTCTTTTTTTTTTTTTTTTTAAAGATTTTATTTGGGGGCTGGTGCTGTGGTGCTGTGGGTTAAGCTGCCGCCTGCAGTGCCATCATCCCACATGGGTGCTGGTTTGAGTCCACTTATGAAAGCAGTGGAAGATGGCCCAAATCCTTGGGCTCCTGTACCAATGTGGGAGACCCAGAAGAAGCTCCTGGCTCCTGGTTTCAGCCTGGCCCAGCTCTGGGTGTTGCAGCCATTTGAAGAGTGAACCAGTAGGTGGAAGATCTCTCTCTCCCTCCCCACCCCACCCCCCGCCCCGCCCCACCTCTCCCTTTCTCTGTGTAACTCTGTCTTTCAAATAAAAGAAAGTTTTATTTGAGAGAGAAAGAAAGAGACAGACCAACAGACAGTTCCCATCTGCTGCTTCCCTCCCCAAATGCCCACAATGGCCAGGGCTGAAGCTGAGAGCTGGGAATTCAATGCAGGTCTCCCACACCAGGGGCAGGAACCCAGTGCCTGGACCAACACCACTGCCTCCAAGGATCCGCATTAGCAGAAAGCTGGAGGCAGGAGCTGGAGCTGGGCATTGAATGCTGTAACTCTGCTATGGGACGTAGGGTCCTAGCTAGCATCTCCACTACTAGGTGAACTTCCTCCCTCTCAGGCCCCCTTTCAAAGAGCACTAGCCCCATTCATGAAGGCAGGAGCCTCATGAGCGAAGAAGCACCTCCCCAGATCCCACCTCGTAATACCATCACCCAGGGGTCTAAGTGTCAGCGTAGGACCACAGAAGGACACAAGCATTCAGACTACATGGGTTACCTGTGCTGCAAACACCTTGACTTGCATTCTGTGTGCTCAGTGCTCACGAATGCAAGTCTACCAATAAATCCTGGGGTTCATTTAGCCATACCTCCTCTGCTTTGGAAAGAGTGAACTCCTAAGGCAGGGCAGCCTGGGGCAAAAAGAAAAAAGAATGCACAAAACAAAATAAGCTCCAAAGCCCTGGAAACTCGATGGGTGGCACCCAGGGGACAGGATGGGAAGGGTGGAAGAAGATGACAGTTATAGCCCTTGAGCATCTACTGTGGACATTTTGGTACTAACGGCTGGTGACTCAGAACAGCGGGAGTCGCCGTTTGAGGGAAAGCATGTAACAGGACAGGGGTTATTATTCTCTGACGCAGGTGGGCAAAATGGAGTGGGAGCATCGGAAAACTGAGATCGGCTCTCATATGTTTGATCTATATTGATGGAGAATATGAATAAAAATTGGCCTAGCCCTCTCCTCTCCCTTTTCCATTTTGCTCATTTTTGTTCCAGTGCTTTCTGGGCAGCGGGTCAAAGCACTGGGGTGGGCATTTGTCCTAACAGCTAAGATGCCACTTCAGATACCCACATTCCATATCCGTGTGCCTGGGTTCGAGTCCTAACTCTGCTTCTAGTCCTAGCTTCCTGCTAATGCAGACCCTGGGAGGCAGCAGATGGTGGCTCCAGCACTTGGATCCTTATCATCCACATGGGTTCTGGGTTCCAGGCTTTGGCCTGGCCCAATCCTGCGTGCTGTGATCATTTAGAGAGTGAACCAGCAGAGTGAAGATCTCTCACTCTCTGCCTGCCTGTCTGCCTTTGGATTAAATGAAAAAACAAAAAAAAGTTTTGTGTTTATCTGTAGTTATTAAAGCAAGAATTGTAAAAACTGGGTGGTAAAATTAGTTGCAAATGTCCTGAGGCTGGAACTTTGGTTCACTGGTATAACTCTAATGCCGGGTGCAGAATAAAGCCACAGAAAGTATTCGTTCTGTAAATACAGGAATGAGAGATGGTCTTCATCAACTGTTACACAAACAGGGAAATGCGCTATCAACAATGGGCACTGTGCCCCCTGAGAGGGATGCAAATGTGACATCAAATGAAGAGCTTACCTGTTCCATTGTTTCCCTTCGGCTTCCTGTTACCCAGGCTGTGCCAGGGGAGGACTTGATGAACTCCACGGTTGATGCCACCCAGGCTACCGAGAAGGGACCACGTCAAGCCGGAGAGGAAGCAGCTAGCTAGCACAAGCTTTGGACTCAGCAGATGCTCAGGGGATGACTTTGGCTCACCGAGGACTACGCGAGCACTGCCAGCGGAGTTACATCCATGATAGCTCGTCTCTGGGATCCATCACGAATGAGTTAAGGTCACCATGGAGCTGCCTCGCTTGCGGCAGCTCCTGAGGACTGATAAATCCCTGACAGCTGGCGGAGGGCCAACTTCACGTCCTCATGAATGAAGGATGAAAGGCATGACCTTGAACGTCATTAAGCTTGCAGCAGTACCTTGAGAAGCAGTGCAATAAATCAGCAAAATATCCATTTGGAAACGCTGAGAAGAGAACAAAGCCCAAGGTATGGTTTTAGAATAAATGATCCTTGTCTGACTTATCTAATTTCCTGTGAGGCAGATGGTTAAGCCGGGCTGAAGGAAAGGGAACAATAAATTAAACACTTTTTTTTAACCTATCAAAAAATTTCATTTTGTGTCGTTTAACAATTTGAAATGAGAAAAGCACACGATGGGCAGATATATTGGTAGGACTAACTTTTAGAAAAAGCATCATCAATTGTATAACCAATGTGTTTCAAGGGGATAATGTTCTGCCAATTCTGTCTTCAGTTATCCAAAACATATTTATTGAAAACTTACTGTTTTACAGACACTCTTCTAGAAGCTGGGGACACAACACGGAACAAAGCAAAGTAAAGGCCTGCTCCCAAGAGCTTACCTTCTACAGAGAGAGTAGAAAATACATACATTAGAAAATACATACATAGTCTTTTAGGTGATGTTAAATGCTAAGGGCAGGGGGAAGCCAGGAAGGGATGAGGGGTAAGAGATGACAATTTAGATACAACGGCTATGGAAAGGCCTTTTGTGAGGTAGTATTTGTGTAGAGACTTGAATAATGTGAGAAAGGTAGTCACACAGGTATTTGGGGAAGAATATTTCATGAAAATAGCATGGGTGAAGGCCCTGAGGCAGGACCATGTTTGGGGTTTTGCACTGAGTGTGGAGTTGAGTGAGTGGGAATCGAGGTCAGAGAGGCAGCTGGGGTCAGATGCTGACAAATCACTCTTTTTAGAAATTACAAATATTCAGTACAGGCAGCTTTTTGAATTTGGGGGTAATACCCCATGATGTAAGTCTTGGTAGGAGGTAGAGTATCCCAAGCCCCAACCTTTGAAGTGGAAGGGACCCTCTCCCTACTTCCTAGTTCAAAAGAGAGCAATTGGTTGTCCTACCCAAGATTCACAACCATAAGGAAAAAAAATCAAAGCCAGTTTTGCTCACTGATCCAGGCCACTGGGCCTGTCACATAGGTACTCACTGGAAACTCATGGCAGGAAACAAACACACAAGAAAACTGCAATATAAATTTAAAAGTTTACTTAATAAATATCAGAAATGTATAATTTACTCAACTTAGAGTTTCTAAACTGATGACTGGTGAGGTGGGAAGAGGTAGAGTGAGTTGACTGGAGGGAGGCCCAATAACCTGTAAAATAAATATACCACCACTAGCTGAAATGCAAAAAGGATTAGGAAGGCTAAAGCTCAAAACAAAGTCATGCTATTTGAAAACTACTCATAAAAGGTAATGTTTTTAAACAATATTTCCCTCTAATTTAGAACTTAATTTTACCTGCATCTTTTCCTTTTGTTTTATTTTTCTGAACTAGAGAAAGATCATCTAACTGAAAAATACATGTAGGGGTGTGTCTAGGCTATTAAGATGCTCATTAAGACTACTATATCCCATAGAACTTTCTCTAGAATAGACCACATGCTAGACCATAAAGCAAGTCTCTGCAAATTCAACAAAATCGAAGTCATATCATGCATCTTGTCTGACCACAATGGAATGAAGCTGGAAATCAACTCAAGAATATTTAGAAAATATGCATGGGGCCGGTGTTGTGGCACAGTGGGTTAACACCCTGGCCTGAAGTGCCAGCATCCCACATGGGCGCTGGTTCTAGTCCTGGCTGCTCCTCTTCTGATCCAGCTCTCTGCTATGGCCTGGGAAAGCAGTAGAAGATGGCCCAAGTCCTTGGACCCCTGCACCCACGTGGGAGACCTGGAAGAAGCTCCTGGCTCCTGGCTTTGGATTGGTGTAGCTCCAGTGGTTGCGGCCGTCTGGGGAGTGAATCCAATGGATGGAAGACCTCTCCTTCTCTCTATGCCTCTCTCTGTAACTCTTTCAAATAAATAAAATAAATCTAAAAAAAGAACATATGCAAACATATGGAGACTGAACAACATTCTCCTGAAATAATAATGGGTCATAGAAGAAATTAAAAGAGAAATAAAAAAATTTCTGTAAATGAATGAAGACAACAATACAACATATCCAAACTTAACAGGATACAGGAAAAGCAGCATTAAGAGGAAAGTTTATAGCAATTGGTACCTACATCAAGAAACTGTAAAAGGCCGGCGCCGTGGCTTAACAGGCTAATCCTCCACCTTGTGGTGCCGGCACACTGGGTTCTAGTCCCGGTCGGGGCGCCGGATTCTATCCTGGTTGCCCCTCTTCCAGGCCAGCTCTCTGCTATGGCCCAGAAAGGCAGTGGAGGATGGCCCAAGTGCTTGGGCCCTGCACCCGCATGGGAGACCAGGAGAGGCACCTGGCTCCTGGCTTCAGATCAGCACGATGCACCAGCCGCAGCGGCCATTAGAGGGTGAACCAATGGCAAAAAGGAAGACTTTTATCTCTGTCTCTCTCTCTCACTATCCACTCTGCCTGTCCAAAAAAAAAAAAAAAAAAAAAAAAAGAAACTGGAAAGGCACCAAATAATGAAAATCTCAAAAGCCTAGAAAAATAACAAAACAAACACAAAACTAGTAGGAGAAAAGAAATAATTAAAATTAGAGAAGAAATGAACAAAAATTGAAACAAAAAATACAAAAGCTCAGTGAAACAAAGAGCTATTTTTTTTTGAAAAAATAAAATTGATACACCATTGGCCCAACTAACCAAAAAAAAAAAAAAAAAAAAAAAGAAAAGAAAAGTGGGAAAAGACCCAAATTAATAAAATCAGAGATGAAAAAGGAAATGTAACAACAGACACCACAGACAGGAATTACTACAAAGAGCTATATGCCAACAAGTCAGGAAACCTACCAAAAATGGATAGATTTCTAGACATGTACAAGTTACCAAAATTGAGCCATGAAGACATAGGAAACTTAAACAGACCAATAACCAAGACAGAGATTGAATTAGTAATAAAGATCCTCCTAATAAAGAAAAGCCCAGGACCACATGGCTTCACTGCTGAATTCTACCAGACATTTAAAGAACAAACTCAAATTCTTCTCAAACTACTCAAAATAATTCAAAGGGAGGGAATCCTCCCAAACTCCTTCTACAAAGCCAGCATTACTTTAATTTCTAAACCAGAAAAAGATACAACAGAGAAAGAGAACTATAGACTTATCTCTCTGATGAACATAGATGTAAAAATCCTCAACAAAATACTAGCCAATTGAGTCCGACAATACATCAGAAAGAACATTCACCTGCACCAAGTGGGATTTATCCCTGGTATACAGAGATGGTTCAACATTTGGAAATCAATCAATCTGGCACATCACATTAACAAACTGAAGAATAAAAGCTATATGATTATCTCAATAGATGCAGAGAAAGTACAACATCCTTTCATGACGAAAACCATGAGCAAATTGGATTTATAAGGAACATTCCTCAACACAATTAGGGTAATACATGACAAAACCATGGTCAGCAGATTATTGAGTGGGGAAAAGTTGGAAGCATTCTTACTAAGATCTGGAAGCAGATAAGGATGTCCACTGTCAACATTACTGTTCAACATAGTCCTGGAAGTTTTAGCCAGAGCCATTAGGCAAGAAAAAGAAATCAAGGGGATACAAATTGGGAAGGTGGAAGTCAAACTATCTCTACTTGCAGATGACATGATTCTATATATAGGGGATCCAAAAGACTCCATTGAGAGACTATTGGAACTCATAAAAGAGTTTGATAAAGTGGCAAGAAATGCAATTAAAACATAAAAATCAATAGGTTTTGTATACATAGGCAATGCCATGGCTGATAAAGAACTACTTTTTTTTTTAAAGATTTATTTATTTATTTGAAACTCAGAGTTACACAGAGAAGGAGAGGCAGAGAGAGAAAGGTCTTCTATCCACTGGTTCACTCCCCAGCTGGCCACAATGGCCAGAGCTGTGCCAATCTGAAGCCAGGAGCCAGGAGTTTCTTCTGAGTCTCCCACATGGGAACAGGGGTCCAAGGACCTGGGCCATTTTCTACTGCTTTCCCAGGCCATAGCAGAGAGCTACATTGGAAGTGGAGCAGCCAGGAATTGAACCAGCACCCATATGGGATGTTGGCACTAGAGGTGGTGGCTTTACTTGGTATACCATAGCGCTTGCTCTGACAAAGAACTTCTAAGATCAATACCATTCCCAATAGCTACAAAAATATTTAAATACCTTGGAATAAACTTAACCAAGAACATTGACTATCTCTATGATGAAAATCACAAAACATTAAAGAAAGAAACAGAAGAAGACACCAAAAAATGGAAAAATCTTCCATGTTCATGGATTGGAAGAATCAGTATCATCAAAATGTCCATAATACCAAAAGAAATTCACAGATTCAATGTGATCCCAATCAAAATACCAATGACATTCTTCTTAGATCTAGAAAAACTGGTGCTGAAATTCATATGGAAACACAGGAGACCCAGAATAGCTAAAGCAATCTTATACAACAAAAACAAAGCTGGAGACATCATAATACCAGATTTCAAGACATACTTCAGTATAGTTATCAAAACAGCCTGGTATTGGCAAACAAAACAAAACAAAACAACAACAACAAAAAAAACCCAAAAAGAGATGGATAGATCAATGGAACAGAATAGAAACTCCAGAAATCAACCCATACATCTACAACCAACTTATCTTTGACAAAGGAGCTGAATCAATCCCTGGAGCAAGGATGGTCTCGTCAACAAACTGTGCTGGGAAAACTGGATCACTGCATGCAGATGTATGAAGCAAGACCCCCTACCTTACACCTTACACAAAAATCTACTCAAAATGGAACAAAGACCTAAATCTATGACCCAATACCATAAGATTATTAGAGAACATTGGGGAAACCCTGTAAGACATTGGCATAGGCAGAGTTCTTAGAAAAAAATCCCAGAAGCACAGGCAATCAAAGCCAAAATTGACAAATGGTGCCACACTAAATTGAGAAGCTTCTGCACTACAAAAGAAACACTCAACAAAGAGAAGTGGTAACTGACAGAATGGGAGAAAATATTTGCAAAGTATGCAAATAATAAAAGATTAATATACAGAATATATAAAGAGCTCAAGAAACTCAACAACAAAACAAACAAACCAGTTAAACCATGGCAAAGGACTTGAACAGATATTTTTCAAAAGAGGAAATCCAAGTTGCCTATAGACATATGAAAAAATGATAAGGATCACTAGTCATCAGGAAATGCAAATCAAGACCACAATGAAGTTTTACCTTACTCCAGTTAGATATCAACAAATACTGGTGAAGATGTGGGGAAAAGGTACCCTAATCCACTGTTGGTGGGAATGTAAACTGGTAAAGCCAGTTTATGGAAGACAGTATGGAAATACCTCAGAAATTTGAATATAGACCTATCATATGACCCAGCCATGGCACTCCAGGGACTTTACTTAAAGAAAATGAAATCAGCATATGAAAGAGTTATCTGAACCCTCACATTTAATGCAGCTAAATTCACAATAGCTAAGACACAGAATCAACTCAGATGTCCATTTACTGAAGACTGGATAAAGAAATTATGGTATATGTACACTATGGAATATTGCACAGGGGTAACAAAGAATGAAATCCTGTCATTTGCAACAAAATTGATGCAACTGGAAAACATTATACTTAGTGATATAAGCCAGTCCCCAAAAGACAAATACCATATGTTCTCCCTGATCTGTGATAACTGAGTACCTAAAAATTAATCTATAGGAGTGAAATTGACACTTTGAGATGGGATGACTTTGAACAGCTCTTGTCTTGACTGTTGAAGAACAGTTTTTTTTTTCATACTATTTGTTGAACTCTTTACTTAGTTAGGGTTAATCTTATGTGTATAAAGTTAATTGAAAATGGATCTTAGTAAAAATAAAATAAAGCTTGGAATAGGAGAGGGAGGGGGAAGAGGTATGGGAGGGTGAGTGGGAAGAATCACTATGTTCCTAAATTTGTATATATTACATGCACAAAGTTGGTATACCTTAAATAAAAGGTTTCTAGGTAAATAAACAAAAAAGACCACTGCATTCCGTATCAGCTCACCTGGGTTCAGTATCTGGCTATAGCTCCTGATTCCAGTTTCCTGATACTATAGATGCTGGTAATAGCTCAAATAGTTGTGTCTCTGTAATCCATGTGGGAGATCTAAGTTGAGTTCCTGCCTCCCAACTTTGGCCTGATCTGTCCCTGGCCAAGGTGGGCATTTTGGGGAGCAAATCGGTAGATGAGAATACTCTTTAACTTAGTCCTTTTTTAAAAGATTTATTTATTTGAAAGGCAGAGTGACAGAAACAGAGTGAGTGACAGAGATAGTGGGCAGGGAGAGAGATAGAGAGAGAGAAAAGAAAAGAAGAAGAGAGGAGAGAAAAGGAGAAGAGGAGAGCAGGGGACAGTAGGAGAAGGGAGGAGAGGGGAGGAGAGGAGAAGAGAGAGATATCTTTAACCCACTGGTTCACTCTCCAAATGGTTGCAACAAACAGGTCTGGACGAGGCCAAGCCAGGAGCCAGGAACTCCATACAAGTCTCTCATATGGGAGGCAAGGGCTCAAGTACTTGGGCCATCTTTTGCTGCCTTCTCAGGCTTATTAGCAGGAAGCTGGATCAGAAGCAGAGTAGTTGAGACTCAAATTGTTACTCCAATATGGGATGCTGGTGTTGTAAGGGGTACCTTAACCTCCAGCACCACAATGCTGGCTTCTCTCTCTCTCTCTCTCTCTCTCTCTCTCTCTCTCTCTCTCTCTTTCTGCTTCAAAAATAAAAAAAAAAAAGAGATCAAAGAGATTGAGCATCTCATCTCTCATTACTTTAGATGAGTTTAGGTCTCTGGACCTGCACGAGAACTTTGGCTAAGGGTACTGTGGCCTTGCTGAGTCCTCAGGTGGACCTGCAAATGGAATTGCAGAGTGGAAATGTGCTCTTACAGGGCTTTGGTGAGTTCCAGGGCTATCCATGGGCCGTTCCTAACCCATCTCGCTGCCCTAGAGCAGATGTAGCTGCCATGAGGGCTCCCCCATCACCAGACAACCCAGCCAACCAGGCCACAGAGGAGAGCATAGTTGGATGGAATTTGCCCATTGCCCAGTGGAACACCAGCCATCATAGCAGTAGGTATGAGGGAGCTTCAAAAAAATTCTTGCAAAACAAAATTAAAAGGTAACTAGGCAGGCGCAAACATTTTTAAATCCATGCATATGTGGGCTTTCAAAAGGTCCACAGAAAATGAGTATTACGGAAAAAAAAAAAACTGCAGGGATTTGTACAATAAATCATACAGAATCCCACAAGTTCCTGTTCTGTGCTGGGGAGCAGTCAGGTTATCAACAAGTACCCTCCCAGCCTCTGGAGCGAGCAGGATCTTGAAACTGCCGCAATGTGCCTTCCCCTTAAGGTTCATCGTTCTCGCACCAGCAACCCCAATGAAATGCAAAGTATTATTGATCATCTAAAGCACCAAAGCGATTGCGCTTTCTCCTGGAGGCAGGGGCCGAGGGTGGAGGACTCTGGAATGCTGCTTTGCCCAAGTGACCTTGGCAGAAACTGCGAAGTTTGCACATGGCTGCTGTTCCACTGAAATGAACTCACCCTCTGCTCTGTCGTGAGCGTTCTCATGGGTAAGTGCCCAGAGATGAACTCAGAAAGTTGAATCACTGTTCAAGGCTCTTCACTTAGCCTTTTAGTAAATGTCACGTATGTCTTAGCCCACAATTGAAGAAAGAAAATTTTTGAAATAAAGAATAAAGTAAAAAAAGAAAACTAAAAAAATTACATCAAATCCTATAGCATTGTGTCCAGATTAAAGGTACATTATTTCAGCATTATTTTAAAGAATATTAGAAGCATCTCAAATGGCTACCAGTGAGTGTTTGGTTCAATCAATTATGATACATCCACACACCAGAATTCTATGCAGCTGTTCCAAAGAATGAGGAAACAACAGGTCTGGGAATGAATATGTTTAAAAAAATGCCCAAATTTGGAAATTTATGTTATTTATGCTTTAGTAACAATGGGAGAAGTGTAATACTGTATATTTAAAACTTGCTTTTAAGTACATGTATAACTCTAAACCTACATAAGAAATTAGGAAGAGTGGTTCCTGTAGAGTGTAAGAACTAGGTAAACAGGAGCATGAGTTGGTGTGGGTTTCACTAACTAATTTTTTATACCTTTAGGTTCTGACCCATGAGGAAATATTATCAACTGAAAACAACTCAATCAGGGAGGGTGTGTAGCCTAGCGATTCCGACACCTGCGCACCAGCACCAGAGGCCTGGGATCAATCAGCAGCTCTGGTTCTTGGCTCCAGCTTCCTGGAAATGCAGACCCTGGGAAGCAACAGTGATGGCTCCAGTAACTGAGTTCCTGATATCCACGTAGGAGACCTGCCTTGTGATCCCACTCCAGCCCCTTGTCCTGACCCTACCCCAATCATTGCAGGCACTTTTGGGATGAATCAGTAGATAGAAAATGCTCTCGCTCACTTGCTCTCTCTCTCCTTCTCAAGTCAATAATAAATAAAAACATATTAAATACTAATTTTAAAACAGATGCATACAGTTCAGCCTTACTCACTGGGGGTTTGTGGTGGGTGGAGCACGTTGACAGCCAGGGGATGAGATATCTTTTTATTCCCCAGGAGGAAGGAGATGAAGAGACTAGATGAGATCAAAGCCTAAAACCACTGGAGACACACGTATTCAGCAAACCTATCAAGTACCTAGTATGGGGATACAGAGAGCAGTAAGAGTCAACCTCAGCCCTTAGGAGCATCACAGCCCAGTAGTCGGGGTAGGTGGCAGAGGGGTGTGACATAGGTAGCTATAGTGTCACATCAGAGTGGAGGAGCACCTGCTCCAGTCTGGGAAGGTACATGGCTGTGTGAGAGGGGGTGAGGGCTGCGGCAGTCAGGGAAGGGGTGCCCCATCAGGACAGAGGGGAACAGAGTTTTGTAAGACTACCAGGAGGTAAGTGAAAAGGAAGGCAGGGTAGAGGGACAGGAAGGCATTGGGCTGCCCACATTCTGTATCACTGTCCCTGGGTTCCAGCCCGGCCTCTGCTCCTGACTCCAGCTTCCTACTAATGTGCCCCCTGCGGGGCAGCAGGTGATGGCTCAAGTAGTTGCACCCCTACCACCCACATGGGAGACCAGGATTGAGGTCCCAGTTCTGGCTTCAGCCTGGCCCAGCTCCAGCTGTTGTAGGCATTTGGGGAGTGAACCAATACATGGAAGATCTCTGTTTGTCTTAAAATAAATAAATGATTAACTTTTCTTTAAAAAAAGGGAAGCTGGGAGGTAATTCCAGAGAGGTGGTCAGAGCCATGATTCTCCCGGTCTGTGCCGTGGGGAAGTAAGAGTCGGGGGTGAAGAACTGGCGATCGTGATTTGGGGAAGGAGACAAAGGGCAGATGGTGAGGATCCCGAATGCTGGAATAAGGAGCTCAGTTTCTGACTTAAAGGCTAAGGGTTTCCCTATGGGGTTTGGGCTATAGAGAGACGTGAACTTGGATGTGCTGAAAAGCTCCAAGCATCGTTGAAGAGGGCGACACAATCATTTACCTGTGAATCACAGCCTGTGGTTGTCACTGATCACCATAAAATGCATCCACTGCCTTTTGAGGTCCTAGAACTAGGTACAGTGTCTGCAGGACAAAGCCATCTTGTCTCCGTCAGAGTGCACCCGGGAAAGACACGGCACACAGCAGTATGGCCATTCTGGGAGGGTTTCTTTACCAAGGGACAACACGAAGGTGTGGGCGTGAGGTCTGTGCAGGGGCTGCTGCAGGCACCCACATCTGTAGCAGCCTGGGGGACAGCATACCCTGGTCCAGGAGGCTAAGGGCACAGGACAAACACCCAAACCTGGAAATAGGGACCGAGCTGTGCAATCTAAGCCAGCAGGAGAGGAGGAGGGAACCAGCGGGTGGAAGACCTCTCTGTCTCTCCCTCTCTCTGTCTGTAACTCTACCTCTCAAATAAATAAATAAAATCTTTCAAAAAGTTTATTTGAGGGGCTGGCACAGCACAGTGGGTTAAGCTGCTGCTTGCAATGACAGCATCCTACAGGAGTGCCTGTTCAAGCCCCAGCACTGGAGGATATCCCGAGTGCTTAGGTCCCTGCACCCACACGGAAGACCCGGATAGTGTTCCTGGCTCCTGACTTCATCCTGGCTCAGCCCTAGTCATTGTGGCCATTTGGGGGAGTGAACCAGTGGATGGAAGATCTATTTTTTCTTTCCCTCTCTGTCACTCTGCTTTTCTAATAAAATAAGAAAAAAAATCTTTAAAAGGGGGCGGCATTTGAGAGATGCAGAGAGAGAGAGCTGCCATCTACTGGTTCACTCTCCAAATGACTGCAAAAAGCCAAAGAGCCAGCTGTGGCTGGGCCAGACTGAAGGCAGGAGCCTGGAGCCAGAAGCCAGAGATGCAATCCAGGTCTCCTTTGTAGGTGGTGGCAGTGACCCAAGGACTTGAGCCACCACTGCTTCCTCGCAGGGTCTGCATTAGCCAGGCACTGGAATTGGGGGCGGAGCCTGCAGACTCCAGCCAGGTGCTTGGTCATGGGATGCAGGAGCCCCAGGTGGTGTCTAAACCCCTAGACCACACGCCTGCCCCCTTGGGGTTTATTCCTTGGTCCTGTAACAGCACTGGGCAATCCCTGCAGCCCTGCGGGGTGCCTCCTTCTTGCAGTTATGTGGGCGCCCAGGCTGCACGAGGCTGCATTTATCAATGGGGTTTCCAACGTAGCCCCCAGGGCGGTCTCCATTCCAGCCAGCAACTAGGAGCAAAAGAGGGAAGGAGCCAGCAGGGGAGGTTTAAAAGGGCCAGGCCTGCGAGGGGCGTCCATCTCATGGGCTGGACTCAGCCACGCAACCTCTCTTCTCTGCCGGGGAGGCCGGGCTGTAGCCATGCACCCAGGAGGAAGAGAAACCCTGTGTAGAAGCTGCTGGCATCTCTGTGGTGCCACAAAACAACCTCCTTCAACAAAAGCATTTTTTGCTAAATCATAGACTAAATCCTTGCCAGACCCCTACCACCCTGAATGGTCTTGCAAATTTTGTGTTCGGTTTCTAGCAGTGAAAATGGCCAAGTGTGTTGCACAGACCAAATCCCTAAAGATAAGAATCGGCTGAGAATGTAAAATTTTAGATTTAAAATTCATAGCTCCTTTTATTTCACTTCCCCTGCAGTGAAACCTCTCTCTGCTTCTAATTTGCTTCTCTGATGTGATGGCTGCCACCCTCCCATCCAGCATGTACGTGAGCCCAGCCTGGTCTTTACAAGGTGCCGGAAACCCTCCAGGGACAGACACTGCCAATAATGAAACAGCAGGTAATGGTAGGGGAACAAAGCTGGTCTGTTTCGATAGAGATCTGTAGTTATGGAACTGTGATGTGGCCCATCAAAGACCCATTCCTAAGATCCATCGCTTCTGTGGCTTTTACTGGATTGGCTTCTACGCGCTGTCCTCTTGCAGCTCCCAGATACAACCATTCCCACTCATCCAATGGCTAAGCGTGAACTGTCAGCAAGGCCATGGCGCTGGATCATCTGCACTCCGTCCCAAGTCTGCCGCGGCCTTGAGAGCAGGTCCCTTGCCTTGCGGCTTTTGTCCTCAGCTTTTGTACCTCAGGGCACAAGCCACATACACGAGGGGTCCTCAAGAGGGCCACTGAAAATGCATACTCTGAAACACTTATGCATGTGGTTCAAAATATGTTTGCACTAAAATAAGCTCATCTTAAATTTATTCTTGTTTATTTGAAAGGCGCGCGCACACACACACACACACGGAGAGATCTTCCATACACTGACTCACTCCTGAAATGCCCACATAGTCAGGGCTGGGCCAGACCAAAGGAACTCAATGCAGGTGTCCGACACACATGGCAGGGACTGAACTACTTGAGCCATCATTGGCTGCCCCCCGGGGTGCTCATTAGTAGGAAGCTGGAATTGGAAACAAATCTGGGACTGGCACCCGAGCTCTTGGAAATGAGATGCAGACATCCCAAGTGGTGTCATAACCACTACACCTAACACAATGCCTGCTCCCCAAACTTACCTTTTAATTCCATTTTCCATGAACTTTTTCAAGCACCCTCCCATACTTAAATGAAAGAACAAATGAAAATAATGAGTATGGTTCTATTTGGGGCATCCAAAAATAGTCATTCTCTTGAAATTTAGCACAAACACACCATGCCTGTGTCAACTTTCTATTTGGAAAAAAATATATAAACAAATGGAAAACAAACAGTGTGTGACTTAAGGTCACCACCCTTATTACTTATTTTTTTTTTTAAAGAAGAGAACCTAATGTGACAATCATCACAGCAGGCATTCACATTTATTCAGTCTTTTTAAGGAGGGTGCAAACAAACTCTATCAATCCAAACAAAGTTAGAACAAAGAAATTAAACAAGTGTAGAAAGAACAAATTGGATTTGCCAACAGATTTCAGGCAGTAGCAACATCATAAGGCACCAAAACCTTACGGCTGTTTGCCAAATCGTTATTAGTAATACCACTGTTCTTTATGTAAACAAATTAATAGTTTGGTTTTGATTAAGCAATTGTTGGCTAAAAGATACTTTTATGTAACTCTGGAAACCGGAGAGCAGTTTTTAGAAGCAATGGGAATGCCATGTTACTTTTTTCCTCCTTAACTGTGTGATTGTATGTTTAAGAAAAGAAAGGCAAAAAATAAAAACCCAGTTGCACAAAAGGGCATCTATTTAAGAATGCTCCCCTCCCACCTTTGTTCCTCTATTCTAGTCTCCCTCACCAGAGGCATCAAATGACCCTGCTTCTTGCACATCCTGAATTTAGCCAGAATTCTTAGTCTACATAAGCAGATTGTTTTTAAAATATTACACATGCAGTTAGCAGTATGATTTTATGGGATTTTTTTCCATGGCATGTAGGATCATGAAAAGTGATCGGAGTCATTACTTTTTATGTAAGTCATAAAAATTATCCCTCTTGATCACTTGTAAAAGGAAGGCCCAGGGAACGGGGTCTTGAGTCCCCTAAGAGTTTGTAGTTACAAACCAGCATGCGCTGGGTGGCGTAAGGCAACAGGAATTTACTCTCACGCAGTTCTGGGGGCAGGAAGTCGGGAATGCAGGTGTTGGCAGGGCCACACACCCACTGAGGAAGATCCTTCCTGGACCCTCTGGCTTCCAGTGGCCTCAGCACCTTGGCTTGGGCAACATCCCTACCCTCTCTTCCTCCATCTTCACACAGCCTTCTCTCGCTGTGTCCCTGTGTTTAGGACCTTCCTATCCTCCTCCAGGGACCCTGGTCGTTGGGTTTAGGGCTTACGGTAAATCCAGGATGAGCTCATCTGTGCATAAAAGGGCTCCTGTCTTGGTCCCTCTAGAAAACCTGTAAAAGTTGCCCCTTCCCAGGCTTGGGGAACTGCTCTCATCCAGCCCCAGCCTGCCCTGCACAGCCCCCTGCACCTCCCTGCCCCCACTCAGGGCTCACTGGGGTCAACCCTCCATGCAGAGCTGAGGAACAAAGGCCCTTATTTTTTCACGGGGAGAAGAGTAATGAGGACCACTCAGACCTTCCGAATGTAGCACACACAGCAGTCCATAAGGATGGCAGGGCAAACCCGGAAGTGACACTGCCCCCTGCCGTCCATCCTGGGAATGGCATTGAATATTCACAGAAGTCTTTCCTCCACCCAGACTCCCCATATTTACTCGGGATGTTTAGACCCTAGGCCCTTGGAATCACTGTGAGATCTGGGTGTGCCTGTTGGGGGGGGGGGTCTATGCTTGCTACTGCTCTGTTCATTCTTAAGGAGCAGGCACGACACGAGACTGGTGGACAAGCAGCCCGCGCACCCCAGTGGTGGCGGACAGACCCACAAAAGGGTAAGGAGGACGGGAGGTGCTGAGTCTGAGGAGGGGCACACACCCCTGATGCTGGGGGCTGCCCCTTGCCTATGGTGTCCATCATCGCTCTAGGGCTGAGCTCTCCCTGGGCAGAGCTATTGCTCCATTTTTGGAGATAACTGTACTTTTTGGTGGTCTAAAATACTGGCTGAACTAATATTGTTCCTAGAGGAAATCAGAACTACTAGTTAGTTTTGGAATTAGAATTAGTAGTTACTGTAAAAATAGGCAATTGTAATCAACTCGAGGCAGAAGTTACAAAAAGAGCTACAAGTGACATCTGTTAAATTAGGTGATACCTTTAATTCCATATGAATCAGGAAGCTTTTGACTGCAAGTAACAGAAATTCTGACTCACATGGCTTTAACAATAAAATTGGGACCGGTGCTGTAGTGCAGTGGGGTAAAGCCGCCGTCTGCAGCACCTGCATCCCATATTAGATGCAGCCTCAAGTGCTGGCTGCCCCACTTCCAGTCCAGCTCCCTGCTGATGCACCTGGGGAAGCACTGGAAGATGGCCCAAGTACTTGGGCCCCTGCACCCACACGGGGGACCCAGGTGAAGCTCCTGGCTCCTGGCTTTGGCCTGGTCCAGCATTGACTATTACAGCCATTTGAGAAGTGAATCAGGAGATAGAAGACCCCCCCTCCCTTTCTATAACTCTTCCTTTAAAATACATAAACAAATCTTTAAAAAAATAACAAAATTGGGTTAGGCATTTGGTGCAGTTGTTAAGATGCCTCCTGGGACGGCTGCACCCCTAGCCGAGTGCCCGGTTTTAATTCCGGGTCAGCTTCTGATTCCAGCTTCCTGCTAATGTGCACCTTGCAAAGCAGTAGGCTCAAGTACTTGGGTCCCTCCCGTCCACATGGGAGACCTGGACTGAGCTGTGGGCTCTCGGCTTCATCATGGCCCAGCGTTGGCTGTTGCAGGCATTTGGGGACTGAACCAGTGGATGGACGGTTCTTGTCTGTCTCTGTGTCTCTCTGCCTTTCATATAAAAATAAGGAAACGTATTATCTCATAAAAGAAATCCAAAGATATGGGAGGCTCAACAGTGTCACTGTGATAGTTTTTCTTTGCCTCCCTTCCCTGTTGTCCACAAGATACATTTGCAGGCAGATGCTCCTTATGGTCTTAATGTGACTTCCCACAGCAGCTTTGGCTACACAATCACTGGTTTGCACCACAAGACGGGAGAGAAGTGAAAAGTCCTGTTGGGCTAATTTTGTTCACTTGCCTGCCCCTGGATCAGTAGCTCTCACCAAAGGGAATGCCATGTGCCGTTTGGCTCCAAACCAGCTTACTGCATTGGTTCCTTTTTGGTTCCTTACTATGCTGAAATATGTGAGGCAGGCTACTTTGTAAAGAACTCGGGCATGGGGTTGATGCGGCATGGGTTAAGGCACTGCTTGAGACAACAGCTTCCCATACTGGGGTACTGCTTTGAGTCCCAGCTGCTCTTCTCCCAGTGCACCTCTTTGCTAACGTGCCTGAGAAGGCAGGGAAAGATGGCCCAAGTCCTTGGGCTGCTGTCATCTGTGTGAGAGACCCAGATGGAGTTCCTGGCTGGAGCTTCAGCCTGACCCAGCCCTGGCCACGGGGGCTATTTGGGCAATGAAGCAGTAGATAGAATCTCCCTCCCCCACCCCCCTCTCTCCTCTCTCTCCTCTGTCTGTCACTGTGCTTTTTAAATAAAGAAAATCTGGTTTTGCTTTTTTTTAAAGAGAGGCTTATTTAGCTCACGGTTCTGAAGTTTCAAGGGCTGGGATTAGCATCCGCATGGTTCTGGTGTGGACCTCATGACAGGTGGCTCACTAGACAGGAGCCTGTGCAAGAGGGAGAGGTCACATGGCTAGAGAGGAAGCTTGGGGGATGGGGCAGGAGAGCAAGGTTTGCTCCTTTTTAACAACCCTTTTGCCCAAATTCAGTCAGGGGTCCCAGGAGAACTACCTTAATTCCCGCTCAGGCCACACCCCCTAGGATCCAAGGACTTCCTACTAGCCCCCACCTCTAGACATTGCCATGCTGAGGACCGAGTTCCCAACACAGGACACCTCGAGGGACAAACTCAAACCATATCCCAGCCACAGCAGTCACCAAACCTAACTGCAGCCAAAGAGGGGAGGGGGGGAATTGCTGCAAGAGACAGAGGCCAATCCCGGCCCATTCCTGGAGTGAGGAGAGAGAGCACATCCTTTTACCTCTAAATCTCCTGGGCTAGTGGTGGGAGTGTCTGATGCCTGAAACAGGGAAGGTTCCGTTAGGAAGGTGGGAAAAGGGAATAGGGACTTAGTGGGCAGCCAGAGTGATAAACCCTGCAAATCTTCATCTATAGCAAGAAGGGCGGGCTGCAGGGTGCAGTGAGATCAGCATGGGGCACCTGCCGGGGGGAGGGGGAAGGCAGGGCCCTCAGCACTGCCTGGCTACACACCATGGGAACAGGAGGCCTGGTCTGGTGCAGGATTTTCCGGGCAGCTTGGAGGAGTGGCTGGGGAGAGAGAGGGTCAGACGAAGAAACCCAGCATTGCTATATTCGTAGGGAGTAGCCTGCCAGTGAAGCAAGTTAAGAAACACTTCTGTGACTTATGATCAGAGTTGTTGATCGCTATTGATTCGTGAACAGGCAAACACAGACACACACACACACCCTGTGTTACAAGGACTGGGAAGCTTTTGCCAGGATGACAGCTTAGTTTCTCCCTCCTTCAAACCTCCTACAAGCTGCTCTTCCAGGAATACTGTTTCTGCCACTTACCAGCTGTGCGCTCTTGCAAAGTTGCTTAACCCCTCTACACTCCATTTTGCTTTTTCTTAAAGATTTGTTTTTTATTTGAAAGTCAGAGTTACAGAGAGAGAGCGAGCGAGCGAGCGAGATCTTCTATCTGCTGGTTTACTCCTCAAATGGTTGCAATGGCAGTGGCTGGACCAGCAGCTTGGCACTCCAACCAGGTCTCCCATGTGGGTGCAGGGGCCCAAGCATCTGGAACATCCTCTGCTGCTTTCCCAGGCACATTAGCAAGGAGCTGGATCAGAAGCGGGACAGCTGGTACTGGAACCATTGCAGTGTCACCAAGGTAGGGGTGCCTGGTTCCCTGCTCCAGGCATGTGGGTGTGGCTACTGCTAGCCTGCTGGGGCTTAATATTTCTTATGACCCAGCTCCTGCTCCCTCCCAGCAGGAGTCCCCTTTGAGATCAGGATGAACTTTGAATGCTGGCTCCCTAGCTAGTAACTGTTCCTTCCCTCACAGGACTGCCCTGAGGATTGCCTAAGTGAATAGATGTAACACACTTAGAAACATACCTGGAACTTAGTAAGTACAAGGGATTATGATAGTGATTAAAATATGAGTAATAAAAAAGGACTGTGTGAGAGTACGTCAAAGTTCATGGAGAAATGGAATTTAAAAAATTAAGTTTATTTTACTGCAAAAGTCCAAAGTTTTTGTAATATACATTTCCCATGAACTTTTGGATGACCCTTTGCACGTATGGATTCCAACAATTTTTGCACCAAAATAACTTATTTTTTTATTTTCCACCAAACTTTCTGAAGCTCCCTTGTACACAAAGTTATACTCTGTGGATCAAAAATTATTTGAAAAAAAAGTCATCTGTAATGAACATGACTTTTCCTTGTCATGATTCCCTGAACAATACACTAGCAGCGCCATTTACATTGGAGTACCTGTGGTCAATTGTCTAGAGGTGATTTAAAGGACACGGTTAGCAGAGCCTGGGTTATATGCAAACACCGGCCATTTTATAGGAAGGGCTTGGGCATCGGTGGCTGGGGGTATCTGGAGAGGACCCTGAACTGATCCCATGTGGTTACTGAGCAGAAAAAAACCAATGGACGAAATAGGATACTATGACAATTGAGCTATGGAAGTTTTGAACACATGAACCCCCCTGGTTTATTTCTTTTCAGATGGGAATGTCTCTGCCTGTTCCCTCTGCCCCCACACTTTGAGTGACAGGTGCATGGGGCACAGAACTTGCTTGTTTCTGAAGAGGAACTGTGCTCCAGGAGCTGGACTTTATGAGTTGCAGCACTCAACCACGCCTGGGCCTGGGCCTGGTTTTGATCTTGAGATTCTGGACTTTTTTTAAAAAAGATTATTTATTTATTTATTTGAGAGGTAGAGTTATAGACAGTGAGAGGGAGAGACAGAGAGAAAGGTGTTCCATCTGCTGGTTCACTCCCCAGTTGGCTGCAATGGCCGGATCTGAGTTGATCTGAAGCCAGAATCCAGGAGCTTCTTCTGGGTCTCCCATGCGGGTGCAGGGGCCCAAGAACTTGGGCCATCTTCCACTGCTTTCCCAGGCCATAGCAGAGAGCTGGATTGGAAGAGGAGCAGCCAGGACTAGAACTGGCACCCATATAGGATGCTGGCACCACATCCTATATGGAGGATTAACCTACTGCACCATGGCACTGGCCCCAAGATTCTGGACCTTAAAGTGATGCTATCATGGGTAAGATTCTTGAGAACTTGAGAGCGGGCAGGTGGATTCTGCGTAGGGGAAGGACATGAATCAGCAGGGGCCAGAGTATACACTGTGGCTGGAAGGCTCCCAGTGAGCCCCACCTCCCCGTGTTCTCACCCTGTGTAATGATGCGGGTGGGCCCTGTGGACTGGCTCCTAATCCATAGGCTGTGGCACAGGTGCTGGGAGGCTGCTTCTGGGAGTACATTGGGGGATGTCATTCTAATTTCTCCACTGATTCACTCCCTTGCTGGCTGCCGTGTGCAGAGGGTCATATGGCAGAGTTCAGAGCGGTCTATGGGAGACAGCCAGCAAAGAGCTCTAACTCAAACTGAATTTGCCAATAGCCATGTGAGCTTGAACGCAAATCCTTCCCCAGCCGAGCCTCAGATGAGACTTGAGCCCTGCTGGCACTTTGATTCTGCTCCTGTGAAAGTTCTAGAAGCAGAGTTTCCTGCTCACCTGTGGCTGAATTACTGACCGTATAAATGAGTTGGGACCATTGGACAGCCCTCTGGTGCAAGATACCGAGTTGCGCATGTCTGCCACTGCAGTGAATTCTGGCTGGATTGCAGATTGGAAGCGTGAATATAAAATAATAAATTTTGAGTAGAAAATATTGGGGAAAGGGCCATCATTGTGGTTAAGCCAACACTGTGACACCAGCACCCTATATTGGAGTGCCAGTTTGAATCCTGGCTGCTCTGCTTCCAATCCAGCTCCCTGCCAATGCACCTAGGAAGGCAACAGAAGATGGCCCAAGTGCTTGGGTCTCTGACACCCACATGAGAGATCTGGATGGAGTTCCTGGCCCCTGGTTTCAGCCTGGCCCAGTCTCTGTCTGTTGGGGCCATTTGGAGAATGAACCAACAGATAGAAGTTCTCTCCCTCTCCATCTTTGCCACTCTGTTTTTCAAATCAATAGCTAAATCTTATAAATAAAATATTTGCAGAAATTTTAATAATTTCAAGGGAATTACTATGTAAATGCTAAATTTGCTACATGCCAAGGGTGAAGAGATAAATGCAATGACATAAAACAGAAGTGAATTCTGCATGAGTTGAAGACTGTGAGTATGGAAGGAAGAGGAAGTGAACTGGAAAAAAAGTTCCTGTACAAGGGGCTGGCGCTGTGGCGTGGCCGGTGAAGCCACCGCCTGCAGTGCCAGAATCCCGTATGGACGCCCATTCAGGTCTCAGCTGCTCCACTTCCGATCCAGCTCTCTGCTGTGGCCTGGGAAGGCAGTGGAGGATGGCCCAAGTCCTTGGACCCTTGCACTCACATGGGAACATCCAGAGGAGGCTCCTGGCTCCTGGCTTTGGATAGGTGCATCTCTGGCCGTTGTGGCCATCTGGGGAGTGAACCAGCAGATAGAAGACCTCTCTCTCTCTCTCTCTCTCTCTCTCTCTCTCTCTCTGCCTCTCCTTCTCTCTATGTAACTCTGACTTTCAAATAAATAAATAAATAAATCTTTATAAAAAAAGTTCCTGTACACATATTGGCAGTCTCAACAGAGAGAGCTCAACAGACCCAAATGACACAGCAATATAAAACGGGCAGAGAATGTGGTTCACAGAGCAGAAAGTGCAAGTGGCTCTCACAGGCGGAGAAGCTCAGCTTCCTAAGAGGAAAGCTACTAGAATTACGACGAGAGAGCATTTTTAAAATCTATCATTGGCAAAGGCAAATGCTGTGGCTTGAATATCTCCCCCAAGTTCAAGTGCTGGAAACTCAATGCCTGACTGATACAGTACTGCAACTGCCAGGTAGTTAGGGTTCAATGAGGCCACGAGGGTGGAGGCCACACGATGGCATTGGTGGCTTCCTAAGACTGAGCTCACACACTTGCTGTGTCTCATCCTGTGGTGCTCCTTGCCGTGTCGTGGTGCAGCCAGGAGGTCCTCGCCAGAGGCTGAGCGGATGTGAGCTCCTTCCCAGCCTCCAGAAAACTTCACTTCTTTACAAACTACCCAGTCTGCGCTATTCTGTTACAGCACCATACATGGGCTGAGAGAGTAAAGACGTCGGAACACTCTTCTGAGCAGAGGGAGACACGGGCACACGCTTGCTTTGTGAACATAAACTGGAGGAATCTCTATGGAGGGCAATGGCATGATGTCCACCAAAACATCAGGCCTGGACCTGGAGGAATTTTACTACATGTGCACCTGCACGTGACAGGCTTCACACACCTGCACTGCGGCACTACCTATAACGAGGGAAGACTGACAACAACCAGCCTGAGTAGGAACAGGGTGCTGTTGAGACATCTCTTCCACCTGAACATAAACAAGGCAGTTCTGTTTGTACTGACTTGAAACAGCTCCCAAGGTTACTTTAAAGGAAAAAAAACCGGTAAAGTTGGGAATGTTGTGTAATGTATGTTATTTGCACAAAACACTTATACAAGCAGACAAGCTTGGGCACGCAGAGAATATTCCTGGAAACACAGACAAGAAACAAGAACCAGCGTGCAGTTCCTGGATGGAGCACCAGGTTGGCAGCCGGGAGATGCTGTCCTATTTTATGGTTTTTTTTTTTTTTTTTTGAGTACTTTAGGTGAATAGTTGGAATGGGTCTATTCATAAGCATTAAGAAAAAAAAATTACACAAAGAAAAGATCCTAAAATGTGCAAGAGAGAAACGCCAGATTACTCTCAGAGGATCTCCAATTAGACTCACAGCTGACTTCTCTTCAGAAACCCTACAAGCTAGGAGAGAATGGCGAGACATAGCCCAGGTGCTAAGAGAGAAAAACTGCCAGCCCAGAATATTATATCCTGCAAAGCTCTCATTTATGAATGAAGGTGAAATAAAGACCTTTCACAGCAAACAGAAACTGAAAGAATTTGTCGCCACTCGTCCAGCCCTGCAAAAGATGCTTAAAGATGTGTTACATACAGAAACACAGAAACACGGTCACCAATATAAAAGAAGGTAACGGTAGGAAACCTCACACCAAAAGATCACAGGAATCTCAAACCATATATTAGAAAGTATCTTTGGCTAATGGCAGGGCAAAGTTACTCCTTCTCAATAGTCACATTGAATGTTAATGGCTTGAACTGTCCAGTTAAAAGACACCGATTGGCTGATTGGGTTAAGGAACAAAACCCATCCTTTTGCTGCTTACAAGAAACCCATCTACCCAACAATGATCCATACAGGCTGAGAGTGAAAGGCTGGAAAAAGATATACCACGCCAACAGAAATGAAAAGAGAGTGGGCGTAGCCATCTTAATATCGGACAACATAAACTTTACCACAAAAACTGTTAGGAGAGACAAAGAGGGGCACTATATAATGATTAAGGGATCCATTCAACAGGAAGATATAACGATTGTCAATGTATATGCACCTAATTACAGGGCACCAGCTTATTTAAAAGACTTGTTAAGGGACTTAAAGGGAGACTTAGACACCAATACAATAGTACTGGGGGACTTCAATACTCCACTCTCAGAGATAGATCAACAGGACAGAAGATCAACAAGGAGACAGTAGATTTAAATGACACTATAGCCCAAATGGATCTAACAGATATCTACAGAACATTTCATCCTACATCTAAGGACTTTACATTCTTCTCAGCAGTACATAGAACCCTCTCTAGGATTGACCACATACTAGGCCATAAAGCAAGTCTCAGCAAATTCAAAAGAATTAGAATCATACCATGCAGCTTCTCAGACCACAAAGGAATGAAATTGGAAATTGGCAACTCAGGAATCCCTAGAGCATATGCAAACACATGGAGATTGAACAACATGCTCCTGAATGAACAATGGGTCATAGAAGAAATTAAAAGAGAAATCAAAAATTTTCTGGAAGTAAATGAGGATAACAGCACAACATACCAAAACCTATGGGATACAACAAAAGCAGTGTTAAGAGGAAAGTTTATATCAATAGGTGCCTACATCAAGAAATTGGAAAGGCACCAAATAGATGAGCTTTCAAGTCATCTCAAGGATCTAGAAAATCTGCAGCAAACCAAACCCAAACCCAGTAGGAGAAGAGAAATAATTAAAATCAGAGAAGAAATCAACAGGATTGAATTCAAAAAAACATTACAAAAAATCAGCCAAACGAGGAGCTGGTTTTTTGAAAAAATAAACAAAATTGACACCCCATTGGCCCAACTAACTAAAAAAAGAAGAGAAAAGACCCAAATCAATAGGATCAGAGATGAAAAAGGAAACATAACAACAGACGCCGCAGAAATAAAAAGAATCATCAGAAATTACTACAAGGACTTGTATGCCAGCAAACAGGGAAATCTATCAGAAATGGACAGATTCTTAGACACATACAACCTCCCTAAATTGAGCCAGGAAGACATAGAAAACCTAAACAGACCAATAACTGACACAGAAATTGAAACAGTAATAAAGGCCCTCCCAACAAAGAAAAGCCCAGGGCCAGATGGATTCACTGCTGAGTTCTACCAGACATTTAGAGAAGAACTAACTCCAATTCTTCTCAAACTATTCAGAGCAATCGAAAAAGAGGGAATCCTCCCAAATTCTTTCTATGAAGCCACCATCACCTTAATTCCTAAGCCAGAAAGAGATGCAACATTGAAAGAGAATTACAGACCAATATCCCTGATGAACATAGATGCAAAAATACTCAATAAAATTCTGGCCAATAGAATGCAACAACACATCAGAAAGATCATCCACCCAGACCAAGTGGGATTCATCCCCGGTATGCAGGGATGGTTCAACATTCGCAAAACAATCAACGTAATACACTACATTAACAGACTGCAGAAGAAAAACCATATGATTCTCTCAATAGACGCAGAGAAAGCATTTGATAAAATACAACACCCTTTCATGATGAAAACTCTAAGCAAACTGGGTATGGAAGGAACATTCCTTAATACAATCAAAGCAATATATGAAAAACCCATGGCCAACATCCTATTGAATGGGGAAAAGTTGGAAGCATTTCCACTGAAATCTGGTACCAGACAGGGATGCCCACTCTCACCACTGCTATTCAATATAGTTCTGGAAGTTTTGGCCAGAGCTATTAGGCAAGAAAAAGAAATTAAAGGGATACAAATCGGGAAGGACGAACTCAAACTATCCCTCTTTGCAGATGATATGATTCTTTATTTAGGGGACCCAAAGAACTCTACTAAGAGACTGCTGGAACTCATCGAAGAGTTTGGCAAAGTAGCAGGATATAAAATCAATCCACAAAAATCAACAGCCTTTGTATACACAGGCAATGCCACGGCTGAGGAAGAACTTCTAAAATCAATCCCATTCACAATAGCTACAAAAACAATCAAATACCTTGGAATAAACTTAACCAAAGACGTTAAAGATCTCTACGATGAAAACTACAAAACCTTACAGAAAGAAATAGAAGAGGATACCAAAAAATGGAGAAATCTTCCATGCTCATGGATTGGAAGAATCAATATCATCAAAATGTCTATTCTCCCAAAAGCAATTTATACATTCAATGCAATACCCATCAAGATCCCGAAGACCTTCTTCTCAGATCTGGAAAAAATGATGCTGAAATTCATATGGAGACACAGAAGACCTCGAATAGCCAAAGCAATCCTGTACAACAAAAACAAAGCCGGAGGCATCACAATACCTGATTTTAGGACATACTACAGGGCAGTTGTTATCAAAACAGCATGGTACTGGTACAGAAACAGATGGATAGACCAATGGAACAGAATAGAAACACCAGAAATCAATCCAAACATCTACAGCCAACTTATATTTGACCAAAGATCCAAATCTAATCCCTGGAATAAGGACAGTCTATTCAATAAATGGTGCTGGGAAAATTGGATTTCCACATGCAGAAGCTTGAAGCAAGACCCATACCTATCACCTTACACAAAAATTCACTCAACATGGATTAAAGACTTAAATCTACGACCCGAAACCATCAAATTATTAGAGAGCATTGGAGAAACCCTGCAAGATATAGGCACAGGCAAAGACTTCCTGGAAAATACTCCAACAGCACAGGCAGTCAAAACCAAAATTAACATTTGGGATTGCATCAAATTGAGAAGTTTCTGTACTTCAAAAGAAACAGTCAGGAAAGTGAAGAGGCAACCAACAGAATGGGAAAAAATATTCGCAAACTATACTACAGATAAAGGATTGATAACCAGAATCTACAAAGAAATCAAGAAAATCCACAACAACAGAACAAACAACCCACTGAAGAGATGGGCCAAGGAACTCAATAGACATTTTTCGAAAGAAGAAATCCACATGGCCAACAGACACATGAAAAAATGTTCAAGATCACTAGCAATCAGAGAAATGCAAATCAAAACCACAATGAGGTTCCATCTCACCCCGGTGAGAATGGCTCACATCCAGAAATCTACCAACAACAGATGCTGGAGAGGATGTGGGGAAAAAGGGACACTAACCCACTGTTGGTGGGAATGCAAACTGGTTAAGCCACTATGGAAGTCTGTCTGGAGATTCCTCAGAAACCTGAACATAACCCTACCATACAACCCAGCCATCCCACTCCTTGGAATTTACCCAAAGGAAATTAATTTGGCAAATAAAAAAGCCATCTGCACATTAATGTTTATTGCAGCTCAGTTCACAATAGCTAAGACCTGGAATCAACCCAAATGCCCATCAACAGTAGACTGGATAAAGAAATTATGGGACATGTACTCCATAGAATACTATACAGCAGTAAGAAACAACGAAACCCAGTCATTTGCAACAAGATGGAGCAATCTGGAAAACATCATGCTGAGTGAATTAAGCCAGTCCCAAAGAGACAAATATCATTTGTTTTCCCTGATCGGTGACAACTGAGCGCCAAAGGGGAAACCTGTTAAGTGAAATGGACACTATAAGCAACAATGAACTGATCAGCTCCTGTCCTGACCTTAGATGTACAATGTAATACTTTATCCTTTTTAGTATTTGTTGTTGTTGTTGTGGTTCTAGTACTATTGGTTGAACTCAGTAATTAACACACAATTATTCTTAGGTGTTTAAATTTTAACTGAAAAGTGATCCCTGTTAAATCTAAGAGTGGAAAAAGAGAGGGAGGAGATGAACAATTTGGAACATGCTCAATCGGACTGGCCGCAAATGGTGGAGTTAGAAATGTGCCAGGGGATTCCAACACAATCCCATCAAGATGGCATGTACCAATGCCATCGCACTAGTCCAAGTGATCAATTTCAGCTCACAATTGATAGCTGTGATAGGTCTAAGAGTCAAAGAGATCACACAAACAAGACAAGTATCTGCTAATACTAACTGATAGAATCAAAAAGGGAGAGAAAGATCCAACATGGGAAGTGGGATACACAGCAGACTCATAGAATGGCAGATGTCCTAAACAACACTCTGGCCTCAGAATCAGCCCTCAAGGCATTCGGATCTGGCGGAAGAGCCCATGAGAGTATAGCAGGCATGGAAAGCCAAGATATCATGGAAAAAAAAAAAAAGACCTAAATGAATGATCTCTGTGAGTGAGATCCCAGTGGAAAGAACGGGGCCATCAAAGAAGGAGGTACCCTTCTCCAAAGGGAGGAGAGAACTTCCACTTTGACTATGACCCTATCGGAATAAGATCAAAGTCAGCGAACTCTAAAGGCTTCCATAGCCCTGGCAACTCATGACTAGAGCCTAGGGAGATTACTGACGCCATGAACAGGAGTGTCAAATTGTTAAGTAAGCAACAGGAGTCACTGTGTACTTACACCCCATGTGGGATCTGTCCCTAATGTGTCGTCTAAAGCGAAGTGATGCTATAACTAGTACTGAAACAGTATTTTTATACTTTGCGTTTCTGTGTGGGCACAAACTGATGAGGTCTTTACTAATTATATACTGAAGTGATCTTCTGTATATAAAGAGAATTGGAAATGAAAAAAAAAAAAACAACCTGGTGTTAAAATGGAAATGGCATAGAAAATTAATTAATTTGAAAAAAAATTATGTAGGATCTCTGTCTTTAATGTGCTGTACATTGCTATTTAATGCTATAATTAGTAATCCAATGGTAGTTTTTTCACTTTATGTTGCTATATGGGCAAAATGTTGAAATCTTTACCTAATATATACTAAACTGACCTTCTGTATACAAAGAGAATTGAAAATGAATCTTTACATGAATGGAAGGGGAAAGGGAGCGGGATAGGGGAGGGTTGCGGGCGGGAAGGAAGTTATGGGAGGGGGGAAGCCATTGTAACCCATAAGCTATACTTTGGAAATTTATATTCATTAAATAAAAGTTTAATAAAAAAAAAAAGAATTACATTGCAAGTGGAAAAAAAAAAAGAAAAAAAAATTAAAAAGAGCTAATGTTTTGACAACCAGTGCTGTCTCTAGGATTTAAAAGGGGCCTGCTTTCAGGCAGGGAGAGAGTGCGCCAGTGAGTGGCCCCTCTGTGGGCTACAAGCTGGGACTTAAATTTTTAGGGGCTAGCCGGCTGCCAGTGCCATGCGAAGCAGGTGGACGGCTGGGGAGGAGGGGTCCCCGGGCAGCTGCTCTCTGGCCGGCCTCTCTGCTGCTCTTTCCCCGGTCCCACCTCCTGCACTGGCGCAGTGCCCACCGCCTGCCCTTGGGAGCTCGCAGCTGTGATTCTTGGCGAATGCTTTGCATTCCCGAACGATCTGCCAGGGTTTGGGGTCTCCCTGCAGCTCCAAGTGCCCGGCAAAGAGCGGCCGGAACAGCGCAGGGACGAGGGGAACGTTGTCAGGAAAGCCAAGCCGCTAAGGTTGGGGCAGGAAGGACCCCTGTGAGCCAGCCAGCCACTCCCTGGCTCTGGTCTGCTTGGGTGTTGTCCCCGTTCCTGGGTGGCTCGGTGTGTCCAGCTCCTGGGAGAACCCCAGGCCAGCGCCCACCTTCACCTTGGCTTTCTCCCTGCTGCTCTACAGAGACTTCACAGGGAATAATTTACAAATGCCTTTAAAGAAACTTCAGGGCGAATTTACATATCACAAATAGAGCCATTTTTAGGGTATGGTTTGACGGGTTTTGGCAAGTGTCTAAACGCTTCTAAGAACATAATTTGAAACCACTGGCTTAGTAGTCATGAATGAAATGAGATCAATGTACATTTTTGTGGGGGGTTGACAGTATTTCATAGTCACCTGTCGTGCCCTGACCCCATGGGTGTAGCTCCGCCTCATGTTAACCCTCCTCTGCTATCGAACAAATAATATTCAAAACAGTTTTATTTGGATTTCATGGAAGGAATAACCTGGATTTAACAGCAAACAAAACCAAAGTGAAGTGGAAAGAATTGCTAAAATTCACAGAAAATTTTCCTCTTTGTAAGAAATACCAGCTCCCTACAGAGTTTTTCTGAAGAGCTTTGGAAAGTCAGGATATTTTATTGTGAAGCACATGTTTCAATTTTTCACATGTGCTGACCCCTTCTATGAAAAAAAAAAAATGAGAATTCTTGCATCTACTGTCCTCACATCTCTCCAAGTTTTAATTATTATTTTTTCTCCTGATGAGTTTAACATAAACATTCTCTTCAATGACAGCCCAATCGTTTTGTATAGGTCTCCATTTAAATGGATTTGGTGTTCATCAAAAGCCTTTTCTATGGCTTTATTATTACTTTAATTCTTCTCTCAATTGCTTATTACTTTAATCCTTACTTATTACTTTACTTCCTATTACTTTAATTCTTCTCTGAATGGCCAGGATATCATGATTAAGTTGTTGTTGGTTTTTGTTTGCTGCTTTTTACAGATCATGGGCCTGTGTTTCCTGATTTTTTTCCCCCGTGTTTGGGAAACCCTGTTTTGCCCATATACCGGTACTGATTTGGATCAGATATCCCTGGGTTGCACTCCCTTAGTCATTTCATTAGTCCACTGTCTTTTGCCATTGAAATCTGAGGTCAGTCCGTCCCCTGTGCATAATCTGATATTGTTTGTCTGAACACCTGAAGAATTTTTTTCTTTGCTTTTGAACTTCAATAGGTAGGCAAAGATATGTCTTAGTGTGGACTGTTCCAGATTGAAGTTCTAACTCTGAAAATTCACTTTCCTTTGTTCCAGGGGTTACAAAGCTGGGTGACTTTGTAAAGCCAAGAGGCTGATTGACTCACAGCTCTGGAGGTGCAAGGGCACAGCTCTGGCGTTGGCGAGGCTCTGGTGAGGACGTCGTAGTAGTCTGGCAGCAGGAGCCTGTAGAGACTGTATGGTAAGACAGGGACCAGAGTAGGCCACAGGCCAGGCTCCACCTCTTTATAAGAACCCTCTTGGGTGGCCGGCACTGTGGTGTAGAAGGCTAAGCCTCTGCCTGCCGTGCTGGCATCCCATATGGGCGCAGGTTTGTGTCCTGGCTGCTCCTCTTCCAATCCAGCTCCCTGCTGATGGGCTGAGAAACCAACAGAAGATGGCCCAAGTGTTTGGGCCCCTGCACCCACCTGGGAGACCTGGAAGAAACTCCTGGCTCCTGGCTTCCAACTGGCCTACTGCTGGCCAGCCTCGTCCCCAGGATCTCTTAACTTTGCCACATTGGAGACCAAACTTCAATCGCATGAACCCTTGGGAGACAAGGATTTTGAATATTTTCTGATATTATTGGGCTTCTTATTTTAGGGGCTCCATTTTTCATTATATTAGATCTTTACCTGAGCTCCACTACCTACTTTGTTTCTACCATAGGGGAGGGATATCAGTTTTTCTCTGCTCTTCATAGCTCCGAGTTGGGACAGACTCCTGTAACAGAATACAGAGGAACAAGAGAAAACCAGGCCAGTGTGTCAGCGTGTATACCTCAGGCACACGTGACAAGTGCCCAGAGCACAAGGCGAGCTCAGACAGGAGCTTCGATTGCAGGCTTAACCACCATTATCCACTGACACAGAGGAGGGGGTGTGTGCTGGCGATGGAGAGGTTGTGTGTGTGTGTGCTGGCGATGGAGAGGTTGTGTGTGTGTGTGCTGGCGATGGAGAGGTTGTGTGTGTGTGTGCTGGCGATGGAGAGGTTGTGTGTGTGTGTGTGTGCTGGCGATGGAGAGGTTGTGTGTGTGTGTGCTGGCGATGGAGAGGTGTGTGTGTGTGTGTGCTGGCGATGGAGAGGTTGTGTGTGTGTGTGCTGGCGATGGAGAGGTTGTGTGTGTGTGTGTGTGCTGGCGATGGAGAGGTTGTGTGTGTGTGTGCGCTGGCCATGGAGAGGTTGTGTGTGTGTGTGCTGGCGATGGAGAGGTTGTGTGTGTGTGTGTGTGCTGGCGATGGAGAGGTTGTGTGTGTGTGTGTGTGTTTGCTGGCCATGGAGAGGTTGTGTGTGTGTGTGTGTGCTGGCGATGGAGAGGTTGTGTGTGTGTGTGCTGGCAATGGAGAGGTTGTGTGTGTGTGTGTGCTGGCCATGGAGAGGTTGTGTGTGTGTGTGTGCTGGCGATGGAGAGGGTGTGTGTGTGTGTGTGCTGGCCATGGAGAGGTTGTGTGTGTGTGTGTGTGCTGGCGATGGAGAGGTTGTGTGTGTGTGTGTGTGTGCTGGCGATGGAGAGGTTGTGTGTGTGTGTGTGTGTGCTGGCCATGGAGAGGTTGTGTGTGTGTGTGTGTGTGTGTGCTGGCGATGGAGAGGTTGTCAGGATCGCCGCGGTCAGCAAGGGCAGGGTTTGTTACCCAGACTTCAGCTGGTGCCTTCCGGAGCTCCCGGCTGGGTGCCAGCAGGGTCCTGAGAGCACGGAGTTCCTCATCCTCCCCGCCCCCTTCCGCGTGGCTGTGACTGAGTTGTAGCCTTTGTAATACACCTTGAAACGTGAGCCAAGTGCTGTTCTGCACGCTGTGCGTCATTCCTGTGAATTACTGATCCTGAAGAGAAGGTGTGGAGCGCCATTCGTGGCTGGCACTGGAAGCAGAGGCGGTCTGTGGGTTCGAGTCCTTAGCCTGCTGGTCTGTGCTGACTCGGCTTGGCACTAACGCGGGCAGGGAACCGGGGCACTGGGAGATTCCCCGCAGTTTCCATCTCTAGCGCCGCCCCCTAACTCCGCCCCCTCGTGTGCTGATGCACGCACTGTCCCATGATGCACTTGAGTCTGTCATGTAAAGACACCATGACAAATGTGTACAGCGGGCTCCACGTGCAGATGACATTAAAACCTCCCCAGAGGACAACATGGGCACTGAACCCTTGCAAACTCATGGCCACAATAGCCAGGACTGGGCCAGACTGAAGCCAGGAGCCAGGAGCCTCCTCCAGGTCTCCCATATGGGTGCAGGGGCCCAAGAATCCGGGTCATCCTCTGCTGCCCTCCCAAGTGCAACAGCAGGGAGCTGGATCGAAAGTGGAACAGCCAGGACTTGAACTCGTGCCCATGTGGGATGCTGGAGCTGCAGGTGGCAGCCCAACCTGCTATACCACAGCACTGGACCCAGTATCCCTAATTTAATTTGTATCTCACATGTGGGCAAGAACCTGGAATCCAACAGCCAGGAGCCATATTCCCACAACAGCACCAGAACTGAATGGAATTATCAGACAGTCAGCTGATGTCAGAGACTCAGAGAACTGGTTGTTGATGTAGAAAACACCCCTAGTCTATCATCTAGTTTGACTTCAACAGTTTCCTGCACAGAGAATGCAAACTCAGGCTGGGAATCCTAGCGAGGCACCTCCTCCATTGACAAGGGTCTGTAATGACTTATAAATTATTAAACTTTTTTGCTATTATTTGAGAAGCAGACACATATACACGCAGAGAAAGAGAGAGAGAGAGAGAGAGAGAGAGAGAGAGAGAGAAGAGCTCCCATGATCTGGTTCACTCCCCCAAATGCCTGCAACTAATGCTAGCCCAAGCTGGGAGCCAGGAGCTCAAGCCAGGACCCCCGGGTGGGTGGCAGGGACCTAACTACTTGAGCCACTACCTGCTGCTCCCAGGCTGTGCATTAGCAGGAAGCGGGCTTGGAAGTGGAACCAGGACTCAGACTCCGGCCTCTGACTGAGGACGTGGGCATCCCAAGAGGGGCTTTCACTGCGAGGCCAAACGCTCGCCCCTGCTGCGGCTTTGGAACGGAAGGCACTTGAGAAAGAAGAGATGCAGAACAGGTTCGCTGACCCCTCCCCCATCTATCTAAAAACAGGCCACAGGACAGCCCTGAGGGTGGAGCCCGCCTCGAACCAGGAAGGGAAGAATATATTTACCACCGGAGACCTGGACTCAACAGTGAAATGTGCCTGTGCAAGCCCCCAGAGCAACCCTGCCTTCCACCACGCTGACCCTCACCCCACGGACCTCCCAGTCGCTTCCCCACAGTGCACCGCCCCAGCCCAGAGCCTTATGTCTTTTTTCAAATTCGTCATTTCTTTGTCTGAAATGTGTAAAAAGCTTTCTTAGTTCTCTTGTGAAGGCTCCCGGGCATACGGAACAACCTGATAAACCGGTACACTTTTCTGCTGTCGAGTCAATTCTTAGGACCCCGCTGGAGACCCTAAGCAGGGAGAGGAGAGCTCCTCTGACTGCGCTGGCTCGCAGAGCAGTTTATCTTAGTAAAATGGTTCAGTTCACCTGGAGCATCTGTTATCTCAGCCTTCAACGTCTCCTTGCCACTGGGAACCCCTATCCTAGACCTGCCCACCCAGAGACACAGACTAGTGGGTCTGTGGCTGGAGGCCTCTCCAATTTTGTGAGACTGAAGATGTCATTTCTATAAACACCAGTCTCACAGCCCATGGCAACCAAGGTTGCATCTTTTGCACTTGTTTTAGGGGTGCCTCTTGCAAGTGTGATGGAGATTCGGTCTAAGCCTGGAAGTTTGCCCGCTGGTCTTTCCATAGAAAACTTACTGGTTGGAAAAATAACACCCTGGGAGATGTGACTCACCAGTGGCCAACGATGGATGCTTGGAATGGGACAAGCTACGATATGTGACAAAGTTTCAGAAAATTCTCATCCGAAACAGATGTCCTCTTGGTACCAGTGGGAAGATCAATTTGAAAAGGACTCAGAGAATTTAACATCGAGCCTTAGGGACTCCTTGAACAAGGTTAAAACACAGGAGTCAGACTTGGGACACAAGTCAAAATCCACACCCGTTACAGATCCTCCTTCTCCACCCCTCCCCCTGTCCTTGTCCCTGACCTTTCTGAAGGTTTTTTGAATATCTAGGCTTCGACTCCACTCCCCCAAATCGGCTCCATCTCTGTAGCAAAGTTCTGTGCCTCCCAAACCTCCTCCAACCTCCTCAGAAACTCAGACTGCCAGCTCCCTGCTCTACCTTCCGCTCCCCTGCAAGATGTACAGAGAGCTCCAGGCCTCAGGTACGGCGGGGGCTTGGGTGCCGGCTGGCAGCCAGGGACCGAGTCAGGCCCGGGGCCCCAGGAACAACAGCCAGACTCGCTCTGCTCTCTGCCTTACAACTGGCCCTTCTTTCTGGGCTCTGTCACCAGCTCCACGCTCTCCCGGGCAGTGCCCCCTGCATCCTCCCCTGGGTCCTCGCTTCCAGGAATGCCTGTCCCCTGGGCAGCAGCAGCTCTTCCCAAGCCCTTTGGTCCCCACTTGCAGACAGAGAGAGGTGCTCAGCGGCACCAGCCTGTGCCCGGGGCAGCACAAGAGTCTTCACTCTGACTCATTTCTATTCGAAGACCCTACAAGTCCCTGATGGCCTCCACAGTTTTTTTTTTTTTTTAAATTTTTGACAGGCAGAGTGGACACTGAGAGAGAGACAGAGAGAAAGGTCTTCCTTTGCCGTTGGTTCACCCTCCAATGGCTGCCGCGGTAGGCGCACTGCGGCCGGCGCACCGCGCTGATCCGATGGCAGGAGCCAGGTGCTTCTCCTGGTCTCCCATGGGATGCAGGGCCCAAGCACTTGGGCCATCCTCCACTGCACTCCCTGGCCACAGCAGAGAGCTGGCCTGGAAGAGGGGCAACCGGGACAGGATCTGTGCCCCGACCGGGACTAGAACCCGGCGTGCCGGCGCTGCAAGGTGGAGGATTAGCCTAGTGAGCCACGGCGCCGGCTCCACAGTTGTTTTTTAGGTTTGCAGTCACCTTCCGGGGACAGCCACCTGGCACAGGTCCAGAGCCTGCTGCAAGGGCCACACCTGGACAGAGGGGTCAGCAAGTACCCAGAGGTCCCCCTTGGCTTCATGGTAACACTTCAATCTCTGCCCCTAACAGCCTGTGATGGAGCCTCCTTTCCAACTGCACCTGCGCGAACTTGTATCCACCACTGCATGTACTGTGAAGAACCTCCCTGCTCACTTTCATTTTGCCCTAACATACAACACTCCCATTCCCCCTGCTCATGGGCTCAGCGAGGCTCTGGAGATTGTTCCCCGTGGTCTCCTGCTTTGCTGCACATCAGTTCCTTCGCCTGACAGCTTCCGGTGCCCTGGTTAGGACTTGCCAGGAAGTAGGTCTACAATTTCGGATGGGTCACACTGGAGACCTGCACTGGCTCCTAAGGTGTGGTCTTCCCACCCTTGAGTGCACTGTCGTGATGGGGCCAGGTGGCTCCTGGGGGTGCTGGGGACTTGCTGCCCTGAAGTATGGCACGGTGGCAAGCCGAGCGGGGTAAGTACAGGGAAAGCAGCCAGCCCAGGAAGCGGCTTTCTGTGAAGTTCCCGGATCTGACCAAGGGAAGTTCTCCCAGAAGGAGTGCAGCCGTCCTGAGCTCCCTCTCCATCTCATCCAACGGGGAAGAACGAGTGCCCACCTGTGTCACTGAGCCTTCCACCTCCTCCGAGGACTGCCAGCCCAGAGATATCTGCACAGCAAGACACACCCTGTTCCCTGTGCAGCTCCTCTCCTCACGCTCCTAGGGCCTAGGCCCCGCCCCACCAGGAGATCCCAGGCCCCTATTTTTTTCTGTCACCAACTCCTTCCAGAAACCTCAAGCCTTGACTCTAAAGGCTATTTTCAGCTTCAACCACTTGGGCCTTCTTTGAGACTCATTTTTTTAAAAAAAGATCTATATACTTATTTACTTGAAAGGGAGAGGGAGACGAGAGAGAGAGGGAGGGAGGGAGGGAGAGAGAGAGGGAGAGAGAGAGAGAGAGAGAGAGAGAGAGAGAGATATTCCATCTGCTGGTTCTCCCCAAATAGCTACAATGGCCAGGGCTTGGCCAGGCTGAAGCCAGGAGCCTGGAACTCCTTCAGATCTCCCACATGGGTGGCAGGGGCCCAGGTACGTGAGCCATCCTCTGCCGCCCTCCCTGGGGCACTGGCGGGAGTCGGATCGGAAGAAAGGCAGCTGGCACTGGAATCAGTGCTGCAGGGTGAGGGGCCAGCATTGCGAGTGGCAGCTTCCCCCGCGACGCCACCACGCTGGCCTGGGAGTCTCAGGTTTTGAGGGGCTCCTGGGCACGCCCCTCTAAATAACTTTGTTGGCCTCTTTTTCCTATTTATCTATTCCCAGCTTCTTTCTTTCTGCAGCCTTAACTGTTGAACTTTCCCAGACCAGAGGGAAGTTTCTTTTGGCCCTGTGTGGGAAAATATGCCCCCCCCCCCAACAGGTGGCCAGATTTTCTAGACTCTCCTGCAAATGACCAGGAAGCAGCTCAGCTAGAGGCCAACCCACAGAGCTTAATGGGACGATAACACAGGCCTTTCCCCTACAATGAATTCGCCCAAGGTTGAGTCAGAAAAGAGAGCATCCTGCGGCCTTGAACTTCTGCCTTCAGGAGGATGCCGCACACAAACCTTTCAGAGGCACTCTGCTTTCCACCTTGAAGTCCTGTGGCAGGGAACTTGCTTCCTTCCTGCCCCGGCTGGACATCTCCCTGAGATGGAGAGGCAACTCCAGAGTCGTGTGGCTGGCTCATGAGTCAGGGTTGCAGCACGGTTATAGAAGCGGCCGTGCAGTTCTCTGCAAATAGCTTGCAGAGAGTAAGAGGGAAAAGGAGTGAAAGCCAATAGCCCTCGCCTAGCGAATCGAGTCTTCATAGGACCAAAGGCAAGACGCAAAGAGACAATCAAATCCCCTCACTTATCTCACCCACCACAGAGCCTGCCCTGCCTGCCTCCATGTGTTTGCAGATGTAAGATATCCAGGACACTGGAGAAGAGCTGTCTTGTACTTAAGCTTAAAAAGCAGTCTCCCTAGCCCCGGCAGCCTCTCCCTAGCCCCGGCAATACCCCGTTCACGGATGGCACCGGCTGATCCTCTGTTGTGGCTCAGATCTCAACACTGCACTGGAAGTAGAAGACGCGGACTGGATTTCTTAACTGAGCCTGGTACAACTTTCCGTACCATCCGCTTGGTGGATTTGTCCCCACCTGTCACCTCTGGTTCTATTCAAGTCCTCAGGCTCTCTGGGCAACAGAGCTCCCCGCCTTGTCTCTCAGGCCACCCCAATATCCCTAGTCCTCTTGTCAGCCTGCACAGCTTTCTTGGTTCTCACCGCTCCCCAGCAAATCCTGCCCACAGAGACTTCCCTGTGACTTTAATGCCAGCAACCCTTGTGACGAGACAGCCCTTTGTGCACAAACTCCAATCTCTCCACCTTCCCTGATGGAAACAATTTCGACTTCACCGCCTTTGACAAGAATGCAACCTGCACAGGTGTCCCAGCTCATCGCTGGGTCTTATGTGCAAATGAGGGTGACTTGTGACCAAGTGCAGAGCCCGCATGTATCACCTGGAAAAGGAACAAACCTTGTCCACCAGGAGCCTGGGAGCCTCTGCTCCGAGCGGCCCAGTGAAGAACTGAACATATAATAAACTCTCTCTTCCAGCAGGCTGTCCTTCATCCTAGAACCTCCCCCACCCCGCCAGGAAGGAAGAGAGAGTGGGCTTCAAATCTGATTTGTACCAGGTATCAGAGCTATGAACCCCATGGTATCTCAGGCATCCCTAATCCAGCAACAGTCCCTGCGGATGGCCTGGTTTTCAGGAACTGACCTCAACACAGCTGTCTTTCTGCTTCCAATTCCCCTGAGCTGCCGCGTCTCTCTGCACTCACACTGCGAGGGAGGGGATTCCCCCGGACTCACCTCCCACACCTCAGGGACATCGCCAGTGCCCCTCGGGTTCCGGCCGAGTCCTCAGAGCCAGCTTGGACCCCGCAGCCTCCCCCGGAGCTCCGTTCTCCCTCGATGACTCTCACTTCCTAACCAAAACCACAAGTGTTCTTAGAGACGCCTTTGTTTACCTAAATAGGCCCCAGCTGAGGAAGCCGCCCTTTTCTAAATCTACATGGATACAAACAGGTTACCTGTTTGGGACAAGCGCTAACTTAGGGCGTTCAGAAGCTCTCCCAAAATGCCTTGTGTCAATTTGACTGATCTCTCTCCCTAAAACAAAAACAATTACAGCAGTTGCTAGGGGCAGCTGGTTGTTGTCACAAATGGAGTCCTCATTTTGCAGACTTTGCTATACTTGTATGTGGCCTCCTCCCAAGTCCCATCTCGGAGGCCCTCAGGGCCATGAGCCTCTTCTTTTATTTTTTAAGGTTTATTTATTTGAGAGGCAAAGTTACAGAAAGAGAGCGAGAGCGAGAGTGAGAGGCCTTCTATCGCTGGTTCACTCCCAAAACGGCCACAACTGCAGGAGCTATGCTGATCCGAAGCCAGGAACCAGGAGCCAGGAGCTTCTTCCAGGCCTCCCATGTGGGTGCAGGGGCCCACGCATGTGGGCCATCTTCCACTGCTCTCCTAGGCCATAAGCAGGGTGCTGGATGGGAAGAGGAGCAGCTGGAACTCGAACCGGCACCCATATGGGATGCTGGTGATGCAGAGAGAGGCTTAACCTACTATGTCACAGCGCTGACCCCATGATCCTCTTTTAAAGCCTTAAAATTAGCATTGTCCACACCCCTTGCTCTCGGTCTACCCAATTTTGATAAAACCTTTTCACCCCTATTGCTTAAATATGAATAATGGGATTGCTGCGGGGCTGCGAGATGGCCTTCATCATCTGTTCTGTCCTGTAGCATCTTTCTCATGTCAGTTGTGCCCTGTGGTGGCGGGCATGTACCGTGTCTGTGTGTAGTGGCCACAGCTGCCACCTGACTGACAGAGGAGGATTCTTAACACTAGATTTCTCCTTCCACCTCTGCGTTCCCCACACTGGGTGTGTTCCCCACATGTCCGTGACACAGCACCTCTCCACGCGGTGATGGTTCATCTGTGAACACAGCTACCGACTGATCCCACCGCCGTCTTACCTCACGGTGACACCTGCTACCTCTGCTACCTCTTTCTGATGATGGGGGTGCACGCTGTGTTCCACGTGCTTGCCCTGTGATGACAGCTCTGGACTCAAAGCTGTGACAATGACCTCCAGACACCCCTTGAGACAATCCAGGCTTTCTTCTGCTTGGTGATGGCTCCTGGAGATGGATTTTCCAGGGAAACAGAATCCCTGGGTTATCTGCCCACATGAAGCATTTGAGGCCCAAGCTGCTGAACTTGGAGCTCTTCCTGGAGCCTGCACCCTGGTGGGAAGAACTTTCACTATTTACATGGATTTCTGACACACCTTTGGAGTCTGCCTTGCTACTGGTGCGATCTGGCCATCTCAGATTCCTAACTTCTGCTGGTACTCCCATTGCCAGTGAGCATACAACTACTACCTTATTACAAGCCCATCCCCGCCCCACTCCAATTGCTATTGTTCATTGGTCAGCCTGTACTAAGGAGATTCAGATCACATATTTAGGGAACAATAGGGCTGACAACGCTGCTAAACACACAGACAAAACTAGACCCCTCTCTATCTTTTCTTCCACCAGATTGATAAGCCTGTTTGCTGTGGTTTGCACGTGATTTGTTGCCGAAGGCTTCTTGTGTTGGAGGTTTAGTCCCTAGGGTGGTGCTGTTGCATTGGGACCCATCAAAGGGAGAGCCTTGATGGAAGGTGGGCGGGTCACTGGAGCATCACCCTCAGAGATGACTGTATTCTCAGGGAGAGAGGCTGGGTTGTTCTCAGTGCCCGGTGTGGGTGGGGGAGAGCCTCCCAAAGGGGGTGGTGCTCTAGACCCCAGTCCCAGGGTGGTAGGGCTCCTAGCAGCTTTTGCAACCACATCTGCAGCCAAGTGACGATTCACTGGTCTGTCCATCCAACTGCTTGCTGTTTGTTAACTGTGAACAGAAGAGACTGGGGCAAACCTGTGAGCTTGGTGTGGAGTGAGCCTGCAACAGCAAAGGAGGGTGAACCTGCTATAGCAAAGGCCATTCCAAGGAGTGACAGAGGTCGTAAGTCAGCACACACATTCTCAAAAAGTCTACGCTGCATCATTTTAGGATGTAACGAGTCATAAAAGCTCTTTTAATGTATCTGCTACTATTGTGGATTATTAAAACATTATCGAATTGGCAAAAAAGACCATTAGATTTCCATCCACAATATCTTCTCTCTACTTAACTGTAGCTAGTTTCTGATGTACAATCAAGAACCTTGACAAGTACCTTTCTGAGTTGTGGACACAAAAATCAGTTTAGGAGCCTTGGGTGCAAGCCACGTACGAGACCTTGGAATCTTGGTGCCCTCAATGTAGCAGGTGTCAGTGAGGGGACACGGTGGCCAGGGGCCTACGAAGCAGGATCAACGCGGAAGTGGCCTATTCTTCCTTCCGCTTTTCTCTAACTGCAAGGAGAGTCTACTCTCCTGTTCAAAGTGTCTCATTTTAAAGCAAACGGGGACAGACTGAAGTGTGACCTGGGAGGCGCAGAGTCTCTAAATGAGGAGCTGGAGGAATTTAACTTGGACAAGCTGCAGGAAAGACCTCCTAAGAATATTTTGTGACCACTGAGATCATTTTATAAAAATATAATAGAACACACACGGATGCAAGATGTCCTTCAAAGCAAAACATTATCTCACATTAGAGTATGGAACTCTGTGTGTGCATCACAAAAAGTGAGAGAAAGAGGGGGGTGAGACCTTCCAGATGGGACCAGCAGACGAACGAGCGCTATGTGGGCACCGATTCCCAATCCCGGTAGAAAGAGACTAACGGGGCCACTTCTGGACTCAGCCAGACTAACACACACTGTCCCCCGGAGCCCCTGACGCTTGGGGTACATTTTGCTCCCTATCAGTGTTCATAACGTGCACTAACAGGCTCTTCCAGGAGACCCTGCGTGCCCCAGCTACTCCATCAGAGAAGAAACACAAAGTCTAAATGGGCTGCAATAGCTCAACAGGCTACCACTGCGTGCTATCATTTCCTTACTGGCACAGTGATTCAGCGTGAGTTCAAGGCTGTTAAAAGAAACACTTTGGCTTCCGATTTCTCATGCATTCACAAGAATGGTAAGCCACGATCTATTTCTTCCTTGCAACTACATAATCAGGGCACGTCTATCAACAGCGTAGCCTTGGAGGATGACACATTGTTACTGGGAATGAAATTGAAAGAAACAATAAACTTAGACCCATACAGTACTTGCACCTTAGACCTATACAGTACTTGCACAGGTCCCCCCCCCCCCCCCCCCCCAGCTTCAATGTGGAAATTGGAACACAGGGTAAAAACTGAAAAAATCGAGGCTATTTTTCCCTTCTGGGGGAACAAACATCTCTGAAGGCAATGAACCCTTTTGCTCGCGCACTTTGAACTTGGCGCTCCCACACCCGGATCCACTGGCACCCAGAACTCAGAGAAGCAGTGGGGAAACCGAAGCCTCCCACTGCTAACCTGCTTAGCGGAGCGCAGAGGACCGAGGCTACTCCTTGGGAAACCTGATCTCCAGAGTCCATGGTGGCAGTCGCACAAGGGCTCCACTCAGGCAAGCCAGGGCTGGGACAAGTACTTCCTGCTGGAAGGGTCCCTCTGACCACTGAGCACGCATATCAATCAGCTTAACTTTTGTTCCTGCTGTTGCAGTGAAGGCAATGATCTGGGTTCCGCCAGCCTCATCGCTCCCTGTCCTGTCTCTGACACATCTCTGCAGTGTGAATGAGGCTTAGAAGAGCCATCTCTACCCAGAGCAGGCAGGGAGGTGGAGGGAGGGAGGTAGGGAGGGGAGGAGGGACTGCTGATTGACTTGAACGAGAAGGAATAAAGGACAGGCACTTGGCCCAGAGGTTAAGCTGCGTTAGGACACCGTGTCTGATATTGGGTTAGATACCTGGTTCTGGGTTCTGACTCCAGTTTATGGCTAATGCAGACCCTGGGAGGCAACACTGATGGCTCAAGTGGTTGGATTCCCACCACCTACGTGGGAGACTTGGATTGAGTTCCTGGTTCCCACTTTCTGCACTGACCCAGCCCCAGTCATTGGGGATATTTGGGAGGTGGGGGCAAAAAAAAAAAAAAAACAAACAAACAGAAAAGGAATGGAACTAAACTAACTGACCTAAATATCAAAACTTCTTCCAAATAAGGAATACTTGCTAGATATCTAAACAATTAAGTTAATAAATAAAGTAACTTTTTGGCAGGGAGAGAAGTGGGGGTGTATTTTTCCTTGGTACTGAAATTACAGCTTGAACCATTGTAGAATGATTTATTAGGAGTCAAGGGAACAGAAGAGGCCCTGCTTCAACAAAGTCAACAAAAAGGACATTAAAAAAACCCTATTATTATACAAGGTTGTTGTTTGGGAAAAATGAACTGTTACCAATTCTAAAATCAAAGAGGACAAAACAATTAAATTTATAATTATACTTATAAAAAGAAAGAAAAAATAATTGAGGACTTCATTCAACTTCTCAAAAAAATTTTTTGTTTTTTAAAAAATCCTTAAAGAGACTGGTGCTGTGGCGTAGTGGGTAAAGCCGCCATCTGCAGTGCCAGCATTTCATATGGGTGCTGGTTCGAGTCCTGGCTGCTCCACTTCTGATCCAGCTCCTTGCTATGGCCTGGAAAAGCAGTAGATGGCCCAAGTCCTTGGGCTCCTGCACCCACGTGGGAGACCTGGAAGAGGCTCCTGGCTTTGGATTGGTAGTGCTCCGGCTGTTGCAGCAGATGGATGACCTCTCTCTCTCTCTCTCTCTCTCTCTCTGCCTCTCCCTCTGTGACTCTGCCTTTCAAATAGAAATATTAAATCTTTAAAAAAATTCTTCAATGGGTGATAGAAAAGGTCTATTAATTTTTATTTAAACAGTTTCTAAACTACTACATCAGGCATTAACTGAAATTATTGCCCCTACTACAGCAAAAGCAAGAAATGCACAAAGATAAAAATAGGTCTTAGAAAAAGAGGGACCAGCGTGTGGTGCAGTAGGTTAACTGCGACTTGTGACGCTGGCTTCCCATGGTGAGGTGTCAGAGTGGCTGCTCTACTTCTGACCCAGTTCCCTTCTAAAGTGCTTGGGAAGGCAACAGATGATGACCCAAGTGCTTGGACCCCTCCCTGCCACCTACATGGGAGTCCCAGATGGAATTCCTAGTTCCTGGCTTTGGCCTGGCCCAGCCCTGGCTGTTGTGGCTATTTGGGGAGTCAACCAGTGGATGGAATCTTTCTGTCTCTCTGCCTTCCAAATAAAGAAATATACACAACATCTTTAAAAAAGAATGGTAGTAGTCATAAATAAAGCCAAATCCAGAGCTCCCTACTTCTTGGAAAAGGAGAGGGGGGACAACTCCACAGGAGAAACTCATGCCATTTTAAAAAAAATATTTATTTATTTTAAAGTCCAAGTTACAGAGAGGCAGAGGCAGAGGCAGAGAGAGAGAGAGAGAGTCTTCTATCTGGTGGTTCACTCCCCAAATGGCTGCAATAAGTGGAGCTGGGCTGATACAAAGCCAGGAACCAGGAGCTTCTTCTGGGTCTCCCATCTGGATTCAGGAGCCCAAGGACTTGGGCCATCTTCCACTGCTTTCCCAGGTCATAGCAGAGAGCTGGATCAGAAGAGGAGCACCTGGGACTCGAACTGGTGCCCATATAGGATGCCAGCACTGCAGCGGGGACTTTACCTGCTACATCACAGCACTGGCCCCTCATATCACCTTTACAAAGAGAAATTTATATCCTGCTTTTAGGCAAAAACGATTAAATGAGTGACAATCTTTAAAAAAAAAAAGTTGAATCCGCCTACTTCACTCTATATACCAGAAAAAAATTTGACATTGATCAACAAAAATTTAAATGTAAGCAAACTCATGAAAATACTAGATCTGGGGGTGGTTAGCCTAGGGGTTAATCACAGGAAGCCTGTGTCCCACATCAGAGCACCTGCGTTTCACTCCTGGCTCCAGCTTCCTCCTAATGCAGACCCCGAGAGGCAGTGGTGATGGCTCAAGTGATTGGGTTCCCACCACCCACATGAGAGACCTGGATTGAGCCCTGGCTGTTGCGGGCATGTGGGCAGTGAACAGCGGATGAGAGCTCTTTCTCTTTGTCTATCTCACTGCCTCTCAGATAAATAAATAAAATTTAAAGTCCTAGACAAAAACATGGGAAGCTTTTTATGAGCAAATATCCAGGGAGTTCTTTAGAGGAAGCAGATATTCAAAGAAATCATAGGAGAAATTAGAGATATTAAGAAGCCTAATTTCCTGGCCAACTGTTGGACACTGGGGTAGCTTAACCCTCTGCAAAGTTACTCTTAGCGCAAGGAGTGGGTCATGCCGAACACCCCACTCACTCCTGGTAAGCAGTGCACCTCCTTAATGTTGTTGATACACAGAGGGGTCGCTTTGCACTGTCCACGGTGCAGGTCTCGTGTGCAGGAAGGTAGAACCCAGATGGTTTCTACATTATCTTCTTCTTTGACATTCAAAGGAAACTAGTTTGAGTTCTGTGTCCCTCCCCAGGGACATCTGGATAATTTATGCATTTTACTGTCACTCCAGCACGCAGATAATTCAATTTATTTTTATCCATACATTCTAAAAACTCAACACTTGACATTCTGTACACACTAGGGTGCATTTGGGTCTTCACCTAACCATATAGGTTGGGGGTTGTTTCTTTTCTGTTATATACAGGACTTTCATTAAAAAAAAAAGTTGTACATCATTGTACTTTATGTAGATAACGTCATTTACTTCATTCATCTCCATCAATGGGCACTTACACTGCTTTTAATCTTTTGCTGTCACCAAGGGTTCTGCAATGAGTTCCACTATGTGGAGGTCATTCGGCATGGGTCATGGGTGGGATATCTGTACAAGAATTGCTGGGTTCACGGGTAGATCTTGGGCAGATATTGCCAAACTGCCTTCCACAAAGGCTGTACCTGTTTACGTTTCTGTAAGTTTGGGGGTCACCCTTTCCTCACACTCCTGCCAGCAGAGAATGTTATTAAGTCTTTGAACTTTGTCAGTCTTATGGGTGAAAGTGGACTTTTACTGTACTTTATAGATTTTTCTTATGTGATGACTTCTATTTTCCATATACTAAATGGACTATGCATTTAATATATTTCTGGACTTTGTAGTGCATTCCATTGGTCTCTTTGTCTCTTCATATGCTATTACTATAGTGATTTTTTTAAATCACATGAGCACTATACTCTCTTACTCTGTGGCAGGGCTAACTGCCCTCTTTGTTTTATTTCTCCCATAAGAATTAACTGAACATTCTTAATTTCTATAGGAATTTGAGAAACAGCTTGCTGTTTTTTTAAAAAAATCCATTGCATTTTAAAATTTCTCACTCAAGAAATATTTTGTTATTTCACATATGGATGTTATAAGATTTGAGTAGTAAAAAGTAACAATATTTTCTATAATCTTTATTAACTCTGGCTTTTTGCTCTGCTTTCTTGGAAATCTCCTTATTTGACCTTTCAATTCTTCTACTGAATTCTTCAGTTGCTAGCAGCTTTATGTTCTTGAATTTTCCTATTTTATATCATTCTGTTCTTGCTTTCTGAATATATCTCTTCTTGGTTTCTTGAGGCTATTGGTGACGTTTTTAATATATTCTTTATTTATAGGTGTTTATTTACTGTAGTTGCTTCTGCCACCTGCTTATTTTGTTGTCTCTAGAGTTCTTGGCTATCCATGTTTAAGACAAAAAAATTGACTGGTCTGTGCAGGCAGCGGGAGGAATTGTCAGCTGATCACATATTCAAGATCTAACTGGGCAGTTTGATGCCCTCCAACATCGTAACCTGCAGGTCTTCCATCGTGCGTTCATCAGATGCCTTTAGAAAGACTTCCAAACTTTCTCCTGGAGTCTTTGATGGTCTGAGTCACGTTGCCTCTCTTCCTTCCTATCCTCCCAATGTCACAGACATGGTGACGTTACCCATCAGGCCTTTAGGACTGTCTCAACGCTGTGCCCTGGAAATGCGTGCAGAGCCTCCTCCACCAGCTTTTCCATGGGCTCTGCAGACACCGAGCACACACCGCCCACTCGCGTGGGCGTAGATGCAGCCTTTGCCTCCATTCCGCACGTGGGTGCCTGCTGAGCGCCAGAGGCACAGGCATTTTTTTGCGGTTACATCACATTAAAAGATCATTTAGAGAAACAATTACTCACTTGTTAAAGCTTATCACTGAAGCCTTACCATTTCTCTTCCATATCTTTTGAATCATATCTTCCTTGAGCATTTACCAAGGGTGCCTTAATTAAAATATTACTTATTAATTCTTCACAGCAACCTTGGCAAACAGGCAGGTCAGACAGGAGACAGGCAATTAGCCCAAGATCAGATTCAATAGAAAGGCCAACTCAAGTTTCACATCTATCATTTGGCAACACCTTATCAGATTTATGCAAATTAAAAATCCACTTTTACCCGAAGGGTTAAGTTTTCCCATTGCGCAAAGCTAGCCGTATGAGAGAACAATCCCGCAGTGTATTTCTTGTGTGGGGATCTGTGGCCAGGCACTGTGGATTGCATTCCAATCATGAAGCAACAATCTCAGAAGAATTTTGAAACTAGAGTTGGCGTGAACGTTGTACAATGACACCCAGGATCTTGGCCCATTTCCCAAGTGTTCCTGTTTTGGTTTTGGATCAAGTTTAGTCATGCCTGGGAATTTGCTGAATACGGACCTTGGATCTGTGACTTCCAATTGGGAATCAGTGGCTCCTGTCTGACCAAAGGTTTGCGGGTCAAGATTTACAGACCTACTGCAGTTGTAAAGAGTTCTCCATAGGAATCCCTGGCACAGGGGTGCAGCCAGGAAGAGGGGCTGTGGACTACAGAAGGCAATGACCTTGAGAGAATGCTCCTTTATGAACACTAGAGTTGCATGTGGAGAATCTTCCCGGCTTTAAATAAAGATCTATTGGATTTAAGGCTATTTTTAATGCCTCCCCCTTGACAAATGGCAGCTCACGAAGGATCAGCCAAAACTTGATAAACTGGGTGTCTTCCTACCATCATTCTACTGAACATGGACAAACTGAGAGGGCCCAATCAGTGGCTGAATTATTTAGGGCACAAGCACGTGTTGACATACAGCTGAGCATATTTTTGGATTACATTTCCCAAACAAATATCGTATTCATCATTGTAGTCAACACTTCTCTCCTCAGTGCCTGGTGTAATTAACAGCTCACTTATTTAGAATATTCCTTAAAGGGCCTAATAGCGGGATGATACATGTAACCAGGCCATATTCTGAGTTTTTTGCTGCCATAAAAATCAGAACGTTCGTTAGCTCCTCCTGCCCCAACAGAAAGACCACTGTGTTCCGAGCTAGAATGTGATGCAAGAATCCCACCAGCGTGCCACTCAATGAATGCTGAGCTTGTTTGGTGATGACCAGAAAGTAGGACAAAGGCTAAAAGCAGAAACCTGGGGGCAAGTTTGAAGCCATGAACTGAGAGGCAAATGCATGTTGAAATAGGCAATGATCGAGGCAGAGACCAGGTTGTAAAATTTGATGAGGAAAAGGAGAGAGAGCAACTGGTGAGGCAGATAGTTGTTCAAGTCAGTGACCTCAGCAGGTTTGCTGGGCACGGAGGTTGCCAAAAATATGAAATTCGACCTCCCAGAACACAGCACAGAGCTGGCGAGACCAGCTTGCTGGATACCAAGCGCCTTTGACTCCCACCGTAATGGCAACACCTTAGGCTGTAGACATGAAGCCATTTATACGTGGGGAATGACAGGCGAGGCAAAGTGGGACTAAGATGAAATTGTTTCCCTAAATGAAGCAAACGGCACGTCAAGTTGGGAGCAGCATTTCCAAGTGTAGGAAAGCGACAAAACACAAGTTTCATGCTTCCCCTTACAATGCTGAATGTCTCAAGCAACATGCACGAGGAATATTTGACCCAAACAACACTGTGCTCCTGAGTCTTGAACTCTGAGTATTAATGCCGTGGTTCTACTCCTCTTCCAATCCAGCTCTCTGCTATGGCCTGGGAAAGCAGTGGAAGATGGCCCAAGTGCTTCCACCTCTGTGGAAGACCTGGAAGAAGCTCCTGGTTCTGGGCTTAAGATCAGCTCAGCTCCAGCTGCTGTGCCATTTGGGGAGTGAACCAATGGATGAAAGATGTTTCTGTCTCTCCCTCTGTCTCTGATTCTGCCTCTCAAATAAAAGAATCTAAAATAAATAAATATATGCCGTGGTTAGAGGATTCAGAAAATCTCACACGAATGGAAATCCGAGTCTGATGAGCCTCTCGCTGAAATGTAAGACAGGATCTAAGCTAACCGGAGCTCCAGTTGCTTTGGATGACAATTTTTATCAAAGATTTATGGACTTAGAGATTTATGGACATTTGTTGTATTTCAAAAAAGTCCATGGAAAATGGAATTCAAAGCTGTTTGTGTTGGTGCAAAAATTTTTGAAGTCCATGTATTTAGGGGTCTTTGAAAAGTTCATGGGAAAACGCTTATTATGCAAACAACACTCAACGGGAGGCGGCTGAAACACCAGCCACTCTGCACAGGGCCCCAAGGCAGGCCAAGAGGATGTGATCAATTCGGTTTCTCTCCCGTGTGAACTACATTGCTTTCCAGCCCACTGGCGAGCACGGTGGCTATTTTTACCAGCAATCCAGACCACAGCAAGGGAAAGGCTAGAATTTTGCTGGCGTCATCATCTTCATACAGATTTCCACGTGGAGTCTGGCTGGATTGAAGGCCCATCGGGAGGCTGTCCCCGCAGGGGAGACTGGGAGAGGCAGCAGAGCACTGGGGTAAGCATGGGCCCAGCTCAGCCCCGCCATCATGGCGTGGCTGTGTGACCGGCCTGCTTGGCTCAGCTTCCTGAGCCTTGGTGAACAGCACTGGGCAACAGCTATCTCCCTGTCAGGGGTATTGGGAACACGGAGCAAGGGAGTTAATCTGAAGCACCTGCAACAGAGCCACGGGGACAGCAGCCCTTCGGTGAAGTTTGAGATCTTAGCATTCAGCAAGCTGCTAAGGTGCCAGCCCTACGGATACGGCTGTATCCTGATGTCTTTGTAGTCGACGGGGGGGGGGGGGGGGGGTGAGACATCTTTGACACAAGTGTTGGGAGCAGACTTTTACAATCACAGGTGTAGCGGGGCCAAGAGTCCACGCTTTGCTGCAGTAGAAATGAATGTTCTCCAACTTAGCGCTACCACAGGGACCCAGGGCCAGACAGCCCGAAGCCGGGGGCCCAGTGCCTCCCCCTGCCCGAGTCTTTCCCCGCCCCCATGCTGCGGCACCCTCTCTCCACGGGAATCCCCTCCAGTGTGGCATGCGGTCAGCCCACCCTCCGAGGCAGGAGTTGTGTGAGGAGTGATCCTGGGAGGGAACTGGATATGGGTAGAAGCTGGTGTTTCCCAGCTTCCAAAAGAGCTGTGTTCCAAAAGTTAAAAAGATTTTAGTTTAAACTTGGGACAAAGCGCAACTAACTGTTGTAATGTGCCTTAAAAAAGCAAACTCACTCACCAACCTGCAGTGGCCACGGACGCCCCAGTTGCCTCCCGTGCTTCCGTTCGCTTCTATTGGGCCTCAGCTGCAGAGGCTGAACCGGCAGCAATGAGTGTCTGGCATTCAGAGATGAGGCTGCACCTGGAAAGCCCCTCCCACCCCGCCTTTTCTTAATTGCCAACAGAGATTACTGATTTCAGAACAAGTAAGAGTTCTACAAGCAGGGGTGGGGAGGTGGGGGGAAACACATCCCAGGCCGAGGGGAGGCCAAGTACAAAGGCAGAGATGGGCGCCTATGCACTGTGAGGTTGAGGATCCCACAGGGCAGGAGGGGCGTTTGGGCCTCTATAGGAGATCGCCTGCAAGATACTAAGGGGCACAGGTGAGGACCATCTGTAATGAGAAACACCGTCTAGGGCATTTTGCTTTGGCACAGGTTAACGCAACCACCAGTCTTCTATTGCACACTGCAGCTCTGTCTTCAAGTTCTTCCCAGCAGACTTCTTACTCCTGCCCAAGACTATCGGCTTTGCCTTCTTTGGCTGTGGAAAAAGTAAGGTCCCTGTCATCTGATTCTCTTGGGTCCAGGCAGGGTCTGCCTTTCCTTCCAGCTTTCCTGTCCAACTCAGCCAGTCCCATGAATTTTGATCACAGAATTTCCCTGCTAGAATGCAAACTCCATGAAGAAAGGAATTTTTGTTTTTCTAGAAAAGTTCCTGGTGAGCCTGGCGCTATGGCATAGTGAATAAAGCCACCACTTGCCGAGTTGGCATCTCATATGGGCGCCAGTTTGAGTCCCGGCTGCTCCATTGCCGATCCAGCTCCCTGCTAATGTACCTGGGAAAGCAGCAGAGGATGGCCCACAGGTTTGGTTCCCTGCCACCCACATGGGGGACCCGGATGAAGACCTTGGCTTCTGGCTTTTACCTGGCTCAGCCCTGGTGTTTGCTCCCATCTGGGGAGTAAACCAGCAGATGAAGATCTAACTGCCTTTCAAATAAATAAATGTTTAAAAAAACATGCCTTATAGCCTCAACATGGCTCACAGGGAGAGAACCCCGGCCCAACTTCCATCATACGCCATGGCGAAAAGGACTTCCACAAAGAAAAAGTACTTCCACCCAGAGGTTGAAAAGGCTTCAGGGAGACCCTCTAACTACAGGGTGTGGGCGGGGCTACAAGTAAAATGCAGTCATTTCTAGTCAAATGGAATAGGGTTTGCTGGTGGAAGACGAGGCACGAGTCAGGCGGGCAGTGCGTGGGCAGCCTGGGATGACAGCTGGCGCCTGGGGCTGTGGCAGATGACCGTGGTGAGCAGGCCCATGGGGCCCTGCCCCCTCGTCCGGCACGCTGTCTCTGCGGTTCCTTTCTTGGGACGCCTGTGCTGCCAGGCCGTGGTGACCACACGCCGACCTCTCTCCTTCCCTGTTACCCCTCCTTTCTGACGGCCCACACACACTGTTCCGTCTCAGTTCTGGATGTGGTTCCTTTATCCTGGCCACTTCCTTCCCAACCCAAGGTCAATGCCACCTCAGGGAATTCCTTCTGTCCAGCACTGAAACTCCTGGACTGTTAAAACATCTGGTATCTCAAATGCCACTTTTTAGTCATTCTGGTGCAAATGTAAGTGCAAATGGAGGGGCACGGGTCCCAGTCTCCATGGTCATCTCCCGAACCCTGCACTGAGGAGTCCTGAAATTATACTGAAATTATACCCACTATCCTTCCTGGGACAGGGTTTGGTGGCTATGGCTCCTTACAGATTTTAGTATCATATAGACTTCCTAGGGTTTTTGGGAGGGTTACTGTAAACTGTAGGATCAGAATTCCCTAGAATGCTTAGAACAACTTGGTTTTGGGGATTGTGCACTCTGTGGCAAAAGAATAAATGAATTCAGCCAGAGACACGGTGTCATCCAGGAAAACACGTCTCCTGCTCACTGCTTTGAAGTGATTAAAGGTGCACGCACCCGTGCCAGCTGAGAAAAAGCAGAACTGGACAATGCTAGAATCAAAAGTTTTAAGTTTTCTGCCATCCAAGCTGACCACTGCAGAGGTAAAACAAACAATGCACGCTCCAGGGAAACAGAATGCCCTCACCCCTGACAATGAGAAAAAGGCCAAGTTCCAGGGGCTGTCCCTGCAGTCAGCCACAATGTTCAGCAGCGTCAGGGGGTGAGCACAGAGGGCCTGCTAGTGGAAGGCAAGCGCCGAGGGTCTCAGAAGAGTCCGAGGGCTCACGGCGTGGGAACGCGTCTGCGAGCGAGAGACGGCTGTCTCCCTGGACTCTCGGGCAGTTTGGGTTCTGACAGCCTTGGAACCAGACAACGGCTACACTTTCTAATACAGAGGTCATAGGGAATCAGTGAAATAGTTTTAGACATAAGCAGAGTGGGCATGGTCAAGGAGAGGGAGTGATGCGTGAATTCTTCCCGAAGAAAATATCAAAGGTCAAGTGTTAACACACAACCTCCTGGTCTTGTGGGTTCAGCCAACTGTGAACCAAAACTATTTGGAAAAAAAACTGTGCTGAATCTATGAAGACTTTTCCATCACCATTCCCCAAACACTGCAGTGTAAGTGCTCCTCACCTAGCATTTACACTGTGCTAGGTATTACAATCCAAAGAGGATTTAAAGCACAGGTTCTACACAAATACACCATTTAACAAACATGAGGGACTCAGCCTCTGTGGATTCTGGTGCCCTTAGGGGCGGGGTGCCGGGAACCAATTCCCATGGATGATGAGGGACAACCGTCCTGTTTCTCATCTTACTCCAACACAAGACCAGATGTCATCTTCCCGAAGAGTACTTCCCGACATATCCTGGCAACTGTGGGTGGGGAGGAAGCAAGCTACACATAAACGAAAAACCATACGGTCGCAGACAATACTAAGCACACACACGCCCATGTTCAAACACAAAGGCCGAGGGAAAGTTCACACCAGCAATCTGCCAAGGACTATTTTTGGGGGAAACACGGGCACACACACATGCACATATGTGTGCACATGCACACATGCAAAAACTTCTAGTCTACAAAAAGCATGGTACTTAAATCTCTATGCATTAACCGATGATGGCAAAATTGTGGAAACAGCCCACTTGTCATGAGTTGATAAAAGGACAATGACAGCATGCAAGGGAACATTACACACTATTCAACAGTGTGCCATCTGTGTCCTGACAAAGTCAGCATCTGTCACCATAGGGAAAACGAATGATATCCTTCCTGGGTATTTGCTTCCCCCTTATTTTTGCTTTTCATTGGTTTGCTCTTTCTTTGCTCCTGGAAGAGAGAAGTCCATCCAGGCCTGGTAGGACGCTCTTGCAGGAGGGGCTGGGAGACCAATGGGGGCGGTGAGCCTTCACACACTGTCAACAGCTTGCCGCAAGGCGAATGTGAGCGCGCGCGAGGTGTGAGGGTGAGGGACAACAAGCAAGAGAGGCAGCTTCTGCTCTTTAGGGGCCGGGTGCTAACCATGACTCTGTCACTGGCTGGCCGTGTCCTCCCAGGGCGTGGGAGTGGTCGCTTGTGAAATGACACCCTGTAACGTGAAGGCATTCAATGTGAGCTAAGCGTATTTCAGACACGATGGTGACAGGTTAAGTTCCACAACTTCAGTTCTTTTCCTGGGAGACTGCCACTTCCGTTCCCAGTCACCGTGTCATTCTGCATCCAGTCAGCAGCTCCTTGTGACCTTTATGCTTTTTTAAATGCTTAGGTAAAACTAAAACAGGACCAGACTAGAGGACCTCTAAAATCCATAGAAATCCTGAGATCTTAGGGCTTCTGAAAATTATCATCAGCAACTCCTAAAGACCAAAATGGGACGCGCAGAGCCCAGGCTGCCCCCACATGGCACTCAGTTATGAGAGCAGACGTCCGAGGCGAGACTGGAGCGCAGATTCAGCGGGGACCACCAGAGCCCAGGGCCCAGGCGCAGCAGCAGGTCACGGGTAAGAGACAGAAAACTTGAGGCAGCCACAGAAGGCAGCCATCTGACCTGGTCTAGTGAAACTCTCGTCGTCTTCCAGCGTATGATTACTGCCTTCTCTTTGCGGCGCTTCTTTAGCACCACTTCCACAACACGGATGATTAACAGGAAGTTTCAGACACACACCTAAGGTAAGTTTAACCTTGGGTCTTTTTCGGACGCCACACTTACCTCTCTTCCTTCCATCGACTCTGGGGGGGTGCAGAGCTGGGGCCAGCGTGCTTCAGGTCCCACCAAGGAAACAGAGACTGACGCCTGTTTACAGGTCTCTGCCTGAGGCCCTCAGCATATTTCAACAAGCTAACAGACGCGGTTTAACACAAAGAAGTAGAATGCAGGATTCCTAAGCCTAGCTTCATTTGTAAAGGAGCAGTTACTGGAAAACTCAGTATATCCTGCGATTATGTTCTATAACACAATAACAATGGGATTATAATATAAGCAAAATCACTGCTGAAAATAAAGCTATAAATTGTCAAAGAGCCCTAGCAAGGCAATTTTAAAGAAAAAAAAAAGCAAGATTCAATCTAAAATATTCATAACTCCTTATTCTAACCTTAGTTGAACGATTTGATTAATATTTAACAGAATCATCATACCATGTACACAAAATAGAGAATAAAATTTTAATGGTATCAAAAACAGAACTTTTGGCCAATTTAGTACTTGCTGGAATAGAGTTGCAAAATGTTACTCAGTAACTGACTTAGCTTCTAAATCAAGCCAGAATTACACATATTCTGTATATTACTTGAGTATTTACATCTCATGGTAACATGCAGAGACATGGAAACAAGAATCCCACAAAACCCCAAATCGTCATCTCCACTGATGAAATACTGAATGGAAAAGAGAATACCTCTCCAGGAGTCTGGAACATCTATTTTGAAAAGGGGGTTTTGGATGTTGCTCTTTCCAAAAATTCAAATAAACTCCATGTGTTTAAATTTGATTTTTTTCAATATGAACAAAGGAAGACATTCCAATGGGTATAGGAACACATTAAAAAAAAAAAAAAAAAGATACCAAACTCAAAGCTTTGACAGTTTTCACTCTTCTCAGGTAGAAAGGGTTCTTTACGCTCCAGTGGAAAAGAATGAATCCTGTGAGGCTTAAGCATCTGTGTCTGATACCACAGCCAGCAACCAACACTCAGTACCTTTCAAAGAGTCGTGACAGGAGTCTCATTTTCCTGAGAACCAAATTAGAGCTACAGAACCACGGGCTACGAAGATGACCTGAGTTCACAGGAATCTCAAAGTCTGAGGAAGACTGCTTCAGCTGTGCTCACCAAAGGCCTTTTATAGCAAACGTCTCCTCGTGAGTCATGCACACGCTCACGGAGCCTTGGGATTATTTTTTTTAACTCTAAGAAGTGCTTTCTGTTGTGCAAATGCAAATGGGAGGCCCAAAGAGCTGACAGTACCGATGGGGCTGGGGAAAGCCTACGCACGCCAGGGCCACAGCTTATCTTACAGAGGAAGGAGTGGGGGAGGCCACAGCTGACGACGCGGCCCCCGCTCTGACAGGGGTCACCTGGGAGCCAAGCCATTCCCGGCAAGGTAGGTAAGGACAGCAGCTTTTGGGGAACCCGGAGGGCGTCACAGAAGCAATCCTCTGCAGAGGGTGAGAGCCTCAGAGAACACAGACGGGAACACGTCGGCTTGTTGGCCGCCTCTTCCAAACAGACACTGCGACGTGCTGTTACTGCCTGCCAATCACTAAGGGGTCACACACGAACTGTTAGTCACCGCACAGCGTGTCAAAGAGTACAACCTGGCCTCAGCCCGAGCACACGTGCACTTGCCCTGTGAGCGAATGCAAGGCACTTGGAGGGTTTTGGTGCCTTGGTGTATTAGCGTGGACTACAAGAATCAACTCACTCACCTCAAGGAGCCACCACACGGAGAACTGAGTGCACACCTCTTAAAGGCTTTGAGCTCCTCAGGTGAAAAGCACTGTGCAAACCCTTGAGGAAAACCCTGCCGGTGCCCAGAGTCCTGAGGTCTGTGCCTTGTGCCTGTTTTCTTAAACACATCAAAAATAAAATGTCACTGGCACTCCGTTCTTTCGTACGAGCTGAATGTTTGGCACATGGATGTTTAGAATTTGAAATAGTGTCACAGTCTCTATTCCAAAAGTATTTATTAATTTTCTAACAAAGTTAATGAGATGTACCCAATATGGAGTACTCTGTGTCAAGCTTAGAAACGCTTTAGCATCCTCTGAGGTACATGTGAAAAACTAATATTTAAAGGAAAGATAATTGAACTAGTATTATTTATGTGAAACTACAACTTTTCAATGGAAAAAAAATCCTGAAAGTATGCCACAGTGCCTTTATAGTCACCTGAAGAGTACAAAGATGGAGTTATGAGAAAAAAGGATCTTAAACATTATAGAAAATAAATGTGGTTCTTAAATTACGCTCAAAGGAAACATTAAAAAATGTAATGTTTCATATATTGAAATCAAGCAATTAGAGGTAATAAATTATAAATACAGTAGTTCAAATATTGTTTCTTTTTAAGTATTAGTCTTCTTTAAACAAGTTAAATTGAAAACATTTTAAATCTGTTATATTCTTTTTTTTAAAGGAATTGTGGAAATGCAAGCTTTCATAGAAATCTAAACAATGATACCACTTGTAATCTTTACACAGAATACACTAGACCTTGGCCATTTTAGATTTCTAACAGATTTTGGTTAATACATTAGATTCAATCCATCAATATGCCTTCATGTTTGGGCAAAGTCGGATTGTGATTTGTGACGTTCACATGCAGTTGACCCAAACTTTCTTCTTTTCCAGGTTTTGTGTGATCACTCTGCAGGAGGTTCTGTCAGATTCATAATCGAAATGATGCAAACTATAAATAACTTCTTTAGGACAGGAAACATTTTTAAAAAAAAATAAAATAAAGTGCTTTTAAATTCAAATATTTCTTGCCCCTAAATAAAACTGAAACGACTCAGCCCTGAAATCTCCTTATCTTGACACACACCATTTGAACAGAAAAAAAAAAAAATCAGTTTTGGGCCATGAATGTCCTTCAAGAGTTCAGATTGGATCTAAACTGGGTTTTGCATCATTGTCGTGCTCATGTTTGTACATGAATGTTAAGAGAAAGAGAGCAACATCCAGGGATGACCAGTAGGCAGTATGCGATGTGACAGCTGACCAGTAGCGGCTCTCGACGAGTCCTTCTCGGAGCTCAAAATCAATCCTGTGATCCAACTCCACTAGAAAGAAAAGAAGTTAACAAATGAGTAAAGATTACAATGAGATAAGTTCTATACAGACTTATTAGAGTTGAGAGTAATAATTTAGCTAACAGATGATTCTTCAACTGCCTTGCCTTTCCTTTTCTTTTTTTTTTTTTAAGAAACTCTCCACTCTGATTTTATGGAAAAACATCCAAAGAAGCCTCCTTTGCACAGCATTCTGCATGCTCACGCCAATATGGGACAGAAAAATTCACTTGTATCACTGAATATTTTTGGAGCAAAACAAACAACAACAAAAAAAAAACCCCAAAAAACCAAACTGGGCTCAAATCTTGGCATGACCATTTCTCTTTGTGCCTAGTCTGTGAAATAAGGAAAATGCCTCCCCTGGAGAATTAGGGGCAAGCTTGCATGCAACAGTGCCCATGGGAGCAGAGCAGACCCCTCGACGGCTCCTTACAGAGGGAAGCCCTGTTGGTCACAGGGTTCTGTGGGGGAACACGCTCATTTTTACAGTCCTAGAACGCTTTCTTCCACACTAAGCTCAATTCCTTATGGGCAGCTACCACATACCTAGTCCAGTGAGCACACTCTAGCACACCTGGAATGCCCAAGTTCTCTTCAACGTTTGCTCAACAAAAGAACCCACGGAGGGGCCGGAGACCTAACCTGGGAGCAGTGGTAGGGCTTCCTGGAGGGAAGGACTTTCTTCCAACAGTGCTTTCTTCAGCAATTCAGTGAACTCTATGGTCTTCTGTAACATGCTCAGAAAGTTCCTACAATATCTGTGTGAGAAAAATCACCTAAAAATCAAGGCTCCGAGGCGGGGGTGGGGAATGTCCAGGCTGCGGGGAGTACAAAGCCTGTGAAATCATTCCATCTGGCCGTGCCAAGCCAACTGGTGGCGGGACTTGAAATTCAATACATCCATAGCAGGCTCATGTTTAAGTTGGTAATTTTGAGTGGCCTGTGAATGATGTTCCAAATATCCAAATGGCCTTTGGCAGAAAAAAGGTTCCCTAATTCTGCTCTAAGTGAATTTTAATGGAGTCACTAACAAATTCTTAGAGATGAACACTTAAAAAATGACATTTTGATCTTTAGGAACTCCTTTAAAATGGTCAGTGGCCCACACGGTATTCTGAAGGAGCCTATCCTACAAACTAAATAAAAGCACCCTGGTCACCACCCATCAGACACTGAGAGTCTGCTCTCTGCTCAGAGCACCAAAGGGTGTGAAACATAAAAGCCAACAAAAACTAAGAAGGCTGGGGCAGGGGAGGCTTTTGCTGTACCCTAGGAATCTGGTGATCGCACATGGGAATCTCGTGACTGTGGGGATGGCACAAGTACTTTTATCCACTTACGCTTTCCTGACAAGGAATGGTGGCTGATCCACCCACACACGTGTACAGGCAGTTTACACACTTAGGAGTCTAAATACCAATGAGGCTGTAAAATGCTTGTAAAGTACACTAGGCTTTTTATCAAGTTTTACAGTTGCAATTTTTCTCATTTAGTTAATAAACTAATCCCCAGTAAGACAGAAGCAGCCAACAATCCTATGTAGGCCTGTGAGGTGGAAACACCCTCATCTTTTATCTTTTGTACTTCACAGGGCATTTGGGTCAGATCTGTAAGTTCATCCTGGCACATGGATGGGAAGATGAAAATAGAAGAGGAAACTGGAATTCCCAAGCTTGATGAAGAAGTCAAACGAGACATTAGTTACAAAGGAAAAAGAGGAAAGCAGAAGGGTGAAGACCATCAAGTTATATTCTATCTAAGGACTCACTTTCCAATGCCACTGCATAGCGTCTTCCTAGGCCAACAGTCTTCAGCTGAAATTTTTTTTTTTTAATTTGACAGAGTTAGATAGTGAGAGAGACAGAGAGAAAGGTCTTCCTTCCGTTGGCCGCTATGGCTGGCACTGCACCGATCTGAAGCCAGGAGCCAGGTGTTTCCTCCTGGTCTCTCATGTGGGTACAGGGGCCCAAGGACTTGGGCCATCCTCCACTGCCTTCCCGGGCCACAGCAGAGAGCTGGACTGGAAGAGGAGCAACCGGGACTAGAATCGGCGCCTATATGGGATGCTGGCGCCACAGGCGCCGGACTCCTGAAGTTTTTTAAGATTTATTTTTATATGAAAGGTACAGTTACAGAGAAAGAGAGAAGGAAAGACAAGAGAGGTCTTCTACCCACTGGTGTACTCCCCAAATGGCTAACAGTTGGGGCTGTGCCACGCCAAAGCCAGGAGCTTCCTCCAGGTCTCCCACAAGAGTGCAGGGGCCCAAGGACTTGGACCATCTTCCACTGCTTTCTCAGGCGATAGCAGAGAGCTGGATCAGATATGGAGCAGCTAGGTCTCGAACTTGTGCTCATTTGGAATGCTGGCAGGTGGAGGCTTAACCTTCTATGCCACAGCACCGACCCAGAAACATTATGTTTATAGAGTTCTTGTTGGCAACTATACAGTTCACATGCTTAAGTGTTAGACATGCAAGGATATTTATAATTTGTGAATTGCTGTAATTGCAATTATATTTAAGAATAGCCTCCAACTATCCTTTACTCTAAAAAGGATAATAAGGTGTTGGCACATGGCACAGCTGGTGAAGCCACTGTGTACAGTGCTGGCATCCCTTACTGGAGTGCCTGGCAAAGTGGCACAAGATGGCTCAGGTACTGGGTTCCTGCCAGCTATGTGTGAGATCCAGATGAAGTTCCTCGCTCCTTGCTTTGGTCTGGCCCACATCTGGCTGTTTTGGCCATTTGGGGAGTGAACCAGTGGATGGAAGATGACTTTCTTTCCCTCTACTTCTCCCTCGTTACTCTTTCAAATAAACAAATCTTCCTTTTTTCTTTTTTTAAAGTAACAAAACCAATGAATTCCGTTTTATGATCAATTATCATATGAAAAAAATTTTTCCAAAATTTATTCTGAAATACGCTCCAATGCTCAACATCTGACCATACAAAGAGCTCCATGGAATGGAGATCTGCTGGAATGTGTATTCAGAACTACTCCCTCTCCCCATCCTGTTGTTCTCAGGGGAACTAACTTAGAGCTCTCCACGCGGCACGCATTTTACACCTCGCGGTTTGGCTCGTGGAGCTGCTCCTCCCTGCGTGTCCAGACGCCGGCTCTCCCACAAAGCCTTTTACGGCACCTCCAGGTGGGAGCAATTTCTCATTCCTCAGAGCAGAGGCCGGGGGCCTTGCAGCTGCACCTCCACGTGTGGCTCATCCGTGCTACCACATCCCACACGTATTTACGCAGCCCTCTGCCTTCCCTGCCAGGATGTAAGCCTCCGCAGGAGTTTCCATTCCAGCTCTCAGCATCTTTATGGGCAGAACTATGGTGTGCGTCATCCTGGCATCTTGGCTCATGGTAAACATTTAGAAATATCTGCTGAATGAATGAAAACAGAAGACAGAAGCCACACAAATATCCCCCAGCAAATCTGCTGTACTTATGAGGAACGATTTAACTGCATAGGTGAATTGGGTTGGTGCTGAGATTACCAGGGCCACTTGATTGCTGGACAAATGTGTGAGTGATTAATTTTCCTTCCCTAAACTCAAAATGGAAAAAGCTTAAATCAAGTTATTTCTTTATAGAAGTGACTGCTATTCCCTTGCGGAAGTTGATTGTAGAACTGATCGGCTGTTACATGGGCAGACTCCAGAGAGAGTACTTATATTAAGATCATTTTGTGGGGAGAATTCATGGAATTAGATCAACATCAACTGATGCTATGAAGCCAAAGCCAGCTCGTTAAATAAAAAACATGGTTTTAGAACATAAATCAAGTAATACAAGAAAACTTTTGAAAACTGAAAATATTTATATAAGCCAGCAACAAAATATAAATTTAAGTGTGGTTAAAATAGCCAAAGGAGGGGAGAACAGCACGCTTTTTACCAAAGACAGAATCCACAAATCCTGTATTTTTTTTTTTTTTAAAAAAGACAAGAAAAGCTGTGAATGAGAAGTTAGTCATAAAAATAATTTAAAAGTGCTAAGATTAATTCTTAGCAATACATTTAGAATATGCTGAAAACTGGGGCTAGCACTGTGGTATAGAGGGTAAAGCCGCCACCTGCAGTGCCAGCAACCCGTATGGGTGCCAGTTCAAGACCCGGCTGCTCCACTTCTGATTCAGCTCTCTGCTATGGCCTGGGAAAGCAGTGGAAGATGGCCCAAGTCCTTGGATCACTGTGCCCATGTCGGAGACCTGGAAGAAACTCCTGGCTTCTGGCTTTGGATCGGCTCAGGTTTGGCCATTGCGGTCATTTGGGGAGTGAACCAGTGGATAGAAAGTCTCTCCTCTCTCTCTTTCTCTGCCTCTACCTGTCTGTAACTCTGCCTTTCAAATAAGTAAATAATTTTAAAAAAATGCTGAAAATGAAGAGAATGACAGTATCACCTGCATTCAGTCATACTATTTTCAAAGTGAACCTGCCCTCTAAATTACATGGTACGGCCACGCGGAGCCAGGTTTTGGCTAAGGCACAGGTGTCTTCAGTCACGGTGAATGATCAAGCTCTCTGCACCGTGAACTTCCTTGTGTCAAAGGGATTACATGAAAACAAGAGTGAACCTCTCTGAAATGTGTGAAGAAAGAAGATGGCCCTGATGCTTTTCTCCCCTCTCTGAAAGGGTCCTACTTTGAAGGTGGGTACAGGAATATTTTAGCATATTAAGTAGCTAAGCAACACTTAGGTTTCAGGAACACTGTAATCGAAGATTGGAAAATACACATAAAATAGTCTGTAGTGGTGATACTGAAACTGATAGCATCAAAGAACCAATGCAATGTTTCAATGAGCAGAAGAATGCTAAGTACATCATTTTCATGGTGTTCTGAGTGGCTATTCCTGACATATACCATACCGAGGGTATTATCTTTATTCTGCATTACATTTTCCGGAAAAAGAAGTTGTGGGAGATAAAAGAACGATTCTTGAAGTCTGAAATCTGTGGAAAGAAAACACGATATACTGTAAAGGGTTGGCTCATGGTGAGAAATGGCCTTCAATGAAGGACGCAGTGGCTGAAAGAACACTATTTCCAATTAAGCTGATTCAGCCCAGCACACACAAAGAAACACACACTGGTTTCTGCAACGAGCTCTTGCACGGAAAACAGAAGCATAATTAACTTTGAAATATAACATATACTTTGTTAACACCCAAATATCCCTCAAATGTATAGCTCATTTAGGTTGTAACCAATAGGCAAAACAGTGCTCAAAGAAAGCTTTTTCTTTTCATTAATGTTACAAACACAGGAGGACACAAGAAATTAAACAGGAAATCCCTGAGAAGAAGTCTAGCTGTTTCAAAAGAAATGGAGTATAGCTCCGTGAGGTGCTTCAGGTGTTTGAACAGACAACACCTGCTCTGGAAAGAAAGTCGGATTGATCATGAACTCAAAGGCCGTGTCCATCTCATCTCAGCAAGATTCCAAGATACAGCTTCAACATGCAGGCTGACCCAAGAACAGAGGCAATCAGTGTGAGTAGGAAGAAGATAGGGAGCCAGGATGACCTCAGCGCAATGACCAAATTCCAAAAGATTTTAGGAGGGAAAGTTTGAATAATCTGCAAGATATAGCCAAGACAGCAAACGATATAAGAAACTTGTCTAAGTCAGGATTACACAGAAGAGCACATTACTTAGCAAGTTAAAGAATTTGTATGGCAAGTCCTGGGGATTTGATTTAAAAGGAAGAAATCTGTTTGAGCAGTAGTCCAATTTTAGTCGTTAGTATTTATATCTAGAGACGAATATATGTAACTAAGGCTAACAAGGAACTCAGATTTGGTTGAGCCTATATTGACAAGGCATGTACCATTAGGAATGGAAAGAATTTATATGCAAGAATGACAGAATATGTATGCATTCTGTTAAAACCACCAAAACATCCTGTTGTGACACAACTAAGCGCTGCAGTCCACTGACCTCTGTGAGGTTTCTCTAGACAGCCATCTCCCCTTAGACTCTGTGTCTGCTCTCACCACTCCTTTTCTGGGGCTCATCTCCTATTCTGATCCTCTTGCTCCCTCACTCGTTCTAATGTTTCCTAGTATCACTGCTGCACATTGACTTCATTACAAAGAACTCTGCTTTTTACCTGTCATCCTACAAAATTCTGTGAACTTAATTTTTCTCTGATTTTATAGTTTTGACATTGACATGTCACAAATTTTTGTATTTTCACAATTACATGTTTGATGCTAAGTAACAGAGAAAAGTTAGTGGTAGTACAGGAGGTCTTACAGAAAAACTAAAATATACATTTTACACAAATACCAAAGTTTAAAAAGAATTCTCCAGGCAATGTTCAAAAGACATGTAATTATAAAATTTTCAGTACTCAGAGTGTGGCACAGACTAAACTACATTAAAAGTGCTATGGACCCAAACAGGAATGTCCAACCCCAGAGGTAATTTACTCTGGAATGGGGGAGGGGGGTACTGTGGAAGTCTTGGGCACTCGTCACACCTGTACTATTCCTAGGAGAGCAGGTTTTAAGGATAACAGGTGCTGGTAATTTTAAAATTCAGGGCAGCAGACACAGAGAACCATGCGAGGGATAATGGGAACAAAACTTTACATTTTTTTAGAGAAAGGAAGCAAAGTTCTCTTTTTGCAGTAGCTAGTTTCAGAATCTATACTTCCTTATAGACATCAAAGGAAAAGTAAGACGCCATTTTTCTAACTCTTTTGTAAAATAAAATAATGTCTAAGTATAGATCTCTGGAAGTAAGTATATATTAAGCATCTTTGCATTTCACAACTATTCAACTTTTTCACCTTTTATGTTCATTGGGAAAACTTAAACAAAGCTCCACTCTAATAATGCTAAGGCCAACATAACCATTTTTCATTGACTCATTTCTTGAATACTGCCTTCACACTCGACAGCCGTGATGGGGCTGGAACCCACATAGTGACTTCAGTACAACTGCTAAGCTCAGACAGTCTTACAATTAGATTGGACGAAGGGAACTATGGGATTGGCAACAGAATGGTTTTGGCACAGCAGTTTTAAAAAAGTCTCAAGACCAGACACAGCATAGATCTGAAGCAATTACAGGAATCTTAAAAAAGTCAGAGAAGATCATATGAACAGAGATCTACTTTATAAAAAACAGGGGATACTTACCCCAGAGACTTGTTTTACACATGTTATTTAAGACTCTGGTGCCACAAGGCCCTGATTATTAGTGTTCTAAATATTAATTCCTCAGTGCAGAAAATAAAACTGTATTTACCTGGAAATCATTCTTAAAAATGTAAAAAAACATGCTTCTTCTTTAAAAGGTGATTTAGATTTGATTTAGATCTCAGAGTTGATGGCTAGTGGTTTTTTTTTTTGTTTTGTTTTTTTTTTTTTTTTTTTGGACAGGCAGTGTTAGACAGTTGAGAGAGAGAGAAACAGAGAGACAGAGGGAAAGGTCTTCCTTTTCCATTGGTTCACCCCCCAAATGGCCGCCACGGCTGGCGCTGAGCTGATCTGAAGCCAGGAGCCAGGTGCTTCCTCCTGGTCTCCCACGTGGGTGCAGGGCCCAAGGACCTGGGCCATCCTCCACTGCCTTCCTGGGCCACAGCAGAGAGCTGGACTGGAAGAGGAGCAACCAGGACAGAATCCGGTGCCCCAACTGGGACTAGAACCTGGGATGCTGGCACCGCTGGCGGAGGATTAACCTAGTGAGCCGTGGCGTCGGCCTATGGCTAGTGTTAAAATTTTGAACATTCCTGCTCAATCAAATTGTAAAAAGACACAATATAAACTTAAGGAAAAAACTAACACGCAGAATCCAGAAAGCCAGAGCTGCTCTGTGGCAGGGTCTGGGTTGCCACCGTGGTTGTGGACGGTGAGGCAGACTTCTTCTCGTCCTCTAGGGAGTCCTTTGAGGTCTCGGAGGCTTGCGATGTGGATGAACGTCCAAACCTTGAGAAGAGCATTCCGCCAAGTCCCTTTCCAATGCTAGCAGCCCCTGTATTCCACAAAACAGGCCAGTCATTGTGTTGGCACACCACACACCACACTGAAGAGCACCACCCACCATTACAGCCAACTGGCAGAGGGACCAAGCCCTGGTCATGTTTTTCCAGGGTGGGAATGTAAGAAAATTATAATTCACACTGTAGGTTTCTAAATAAAAATGGTAAGATTTGCAAAAACTTCATGGGTATAGCTTATAGGAATATACAACAAAGGGCAACAAAATTCTATTTCACTCATGTGATCAGTCATTGCCCATTGAAGAACCATGCCATTGACATGGGTATATTTATTTATTATGGGTATGCTTACTACTGAAATGAAGTGGTTATGTTATAAAAGGCTACCAATAAACCGAGTATGACAAAGTGAAGTATCAAGTAAGTACAGTAGATAAAGCTTCTTTAGAGTGCCATCTTGTGGCATTTCATATTAAAGCAATTTGTAAGAGCAACAAATTCAACTGGCGTAAAATTGGGTTTCAGGACTAAAGCAAACACTAGGCAAATGCTGTAGATCATTCAAAGGGAAATTAAATATATGTTACCCCCAAGAAGTTTGCACTCGGAGAGACTTTTAGACCAGATCAGAGAACATGATGGTGCATACCCAGAGATGAGGAAGCACAGCGTTAAACACTATGTGATTTGCTCAAGATCTCCCTGTAAGCGACAGGTCCAAGATGAAAGCGACTGGGAACCTAGAAGGATGGTTTTTCTGGTCCACCCAACTACCTCATAGTCTGAAACTACAGGATCTGATAGGATCAGAGGGCTGTAGAGGCTACAGTCCTCAAATACGAACAGTGAGAACAGTGGTTAATACAGACATGGGGATTATGTGTTGCAAGTTTTGTAACATAGTGATTATTTCTAGGTCCCCCAGATTGAATGTCTACATAAAAAAGTGATTATATTCACAGATAAGGAATATTTATAATAAGTTACCTAATATGCTTGCTTTGCCTATGTTCGTTATAGATTCTCCATAGTGTCGGCGGGACAAGACTGGTGAGGTCACAGGGCTTGGGATGGCAGAAATGCCTTCATTCTCTGAAACTGAGGTAGATTCTTTGGCTGGGTTGAGAAAGCTTGGCTTCATGTGCTCATAAGGTAGAGGGTTTGAAGTATTGTACCAGTGGATCTGGACAGGTGAAATGTTGCTGTAGTGTTTTAGTATTAATGGTTCTAATCGATAAGCCTTTATTAAAAAAATTTGAAGAAACACAACAGTAAACAAGAATGCTTGAATTTTAGTAAACGGTTCTTAAGTCTACTGTATGATAAATAGACCCTAAGGAATTAAAAAATACAATGAATCAATGAATATTTCCAACATGTATTTCTGCTTGTTCAATGTTAATATGTGGTTGGTCTAATCCCAAATCCCAAATCAGCGATGAGACTATGACAAAAAAAAAAAAAAAAAAAAGAAACAATAGGAGTTAATTTAGGCTAATAGTGTCCATTAACCAGTTTTGCACAGAAATGGAGTAATTCTTACTATGTTTTCATATCATCTAATAATTAGATTAATGTTAGTCTCAACAAAATACCGGATGGTAACCTGGAACACCAGCAAGTATTTTAAGTATTCCACGAGTTCTTCTTAAAATATTTCCAATAGGTTTTCAAGCAGATTAATATAACAGCACAACTTCAGTGCCACCTAAGATCGTTCACCTAGTGTGAGGCACAGAGGATACAGAAACAAGGCCACGTGGCATCAGAATCCCCCAAGTCCATACGCTGGCCTCTGTCACTAAGTGCACACACAATGCCTGTAGAACACAAGGTTTCAGGGCCTCGGCTGCCTGAGCTGTAGGAAGGAGGTAACCCTTCCTCCCGTACAGGGATATGAAGAATAATGTTTGTGAAAACCGTGTAGCACAGTTTTGACATACAGTATTTAAAGAAAATCCCAGCAGCAGGTGTGTGGTGTAGCTGTTTAGATGTCGCTTGGGTTGCCTGCACTGACTGGAGGCTGTGGGTGAAGTCCTGCCTCTGACCTGATTCCGGCTTCCTAATGTGAAACCTGGGAGGTAGCAGGTGACGGCTCAAGTACTTGGATTCTTGCAGCCCACACAGGAGACCAGGATTGAATTCCCAGCTCCTGGCTTCAGTCTGGCCCAGCATAGGCTGTTGGGGCATCTGGGAAGTCAATCAGAAGATGCAAGACTTCTGTCTTCTAATTTTTTTTTAAAAAGTCACCGAAAAACTATAAAATGTATAAAAATGTACATTAGTCCTCTATAATATTAAAAGTTTCATGTATACAAAGAATAGGGTTCAGAGTTCATTTGTAAACTCAAGTTTGCTTTCAAGTTAGAAGAGAATGAGTAAAATGAATGTACATTAATGAAATGCTTTGAGTGTTTTCATACATATTTTACTTAACCCTACAACTCTACGGAGCAAAATACTACTTTCTGCATCACAGAGTCTCAGAAGTAACTTGGTCAAGATTGCTTATTCTGTATTTGAATTTAATAGAATACTGCCAGTTCAGTTTATTTTTTTATTTTTTATTTATTTATTTTTGACAGGCAGAATGGATAGTGAGAGAGACAGAGAGAAAGGTCTTCCTTTTTGCCGTTGGTTCACCCTCCAATGGCCTCTGTGGTCAGCGTATCTCGCTGATCCGAAGCCAGGAGCCAGGTGCTTCTCCTGGTTTCCCATACGGGTGCAGGGCCCAAGGACTTGGGCCATCCTCCACTGCCTTCCTGGGCCACAGCAGAGAGCTGGCCTGGAAGAGGGGCAACCGGGATAGAATCTGGCGCCCCAACCGGGACTAGAACCCGGTGTGCAGGCGCCGCAAGGTGGAGGATTAGCCTGTTAAGCCACGGCACCGGCCTCAGTTTATTTCTTAAATAAGGAAGATTTCCAAGAATTCTAGTGATGAGTCAATGTTGTATTTGCTTGCTAGTACTAAAGATCTTTTAAAAGACTTTATACAATTATGAAAACCTATCTTACAGAGACGAAGCTGTCTAACATAGCTTGTATTAATATCTGCCATACCTCACTTTGTTCCCAAAAGGATTTAAGGAAGCATTTTTCTTTTCTAAAAATCTTTCTTGCCGGCGCCGCGGCTCACTAGGCTAATCCTCCGCCTTGCGGCGCCGGCATACCAGGTTCTAGTCCCGGTCGGGGCGCTGGATTCTGTCCCGGTTGTCCCTCTTCCAGGCCAGCTCTCTGCTATGGCCCGGGAAGGCAGTGGAGGATGGCTCAAGTGCTTGGGCCCTGCACCCCATGGGAGACCAGGAGAAGCACCTGGCTCCTGCCATCGGATCAGCGCAGTGTGCCGGCTGCAGCGCGCCAGCCGCGGCAGCCATTGAAGGGTGAACCAACGGCAAAAGGAAGACCTTTCTCTCTGTCTCTCTCACTGTCCACTCTGCCTGTCAAAAAAATTTAAAAAAAAATCTTTCTTAGTATTACACTGTCACCTGGATGCAAGATCCCTGGAGTGCTTACACAAAAAATTAAATAAAGCAATCCTTGCAGCACAAGCCTAATAGAGAATGGAAACAAGCCAAACTTTTTTTTTTTTTTTTTTAACAATTCTACTGTGCTAAAATAAATGCTTTTACCTTTCCATGTTTAATATTTAGCATTTGAATATTTTCACTTTAAGAGGTTTTAACAAACACATTTCATTACTGCAGTATGCTTTAGAGAAAAGTACTAAAAGCAGGATTTTAAAGATCTATGCTGCTAGGTTAATGGACAATTGGTTAAGAAGCCCAATAGACTACTCTCTGTGTTGTATTAATTGTCTAGAAATAATATTTTATATTATGTTCTTATATTACAAGTATAACATAAACAGATTTTCTCCCAACGTATTTTGTTTTTTAAAAAAGACTTATTTTACTTATTTTGAAAGGCAGAGTACCAGACAGAGGAAAGAGACAGACAGACACAGATATCTTCAATCTGCTGGTTTACCCCCAAAATGGCTGTAACAGCCAAGGGCTAAGTCAGCAGTCAGAAATTCATCTGAGTCTCCCATGTGGGTGGCAGAAACTCAAGTACTTGAACCATCATCTGCTGCCTCCCAGGCGTATTAGCAAGGAGCTGGATCAGAAGCAGAGCAGCATGGGTTTGAACCAGCATTCTGATTTGAGAAGCAGGTGTCACAGGTGGCAGCTTAATCTGCCATACCACAATGCCGGCCCATGGTATTTTATTTTGTGAGTCCTAAATTCACCAAAACACAAGTGTTTTAAATATACAAACTTCACAGACATAATCAGATAAAAAGAACTCTTTTCATGGTACCTTGCAAGGTTTCTCACATATTCCTTTAGGAACAACTGAATGAGGGAAATAAAGTCTCCATTGCAACTCACCACTGGATCTGTAGGATGAAAGATATTTAGTAACCGGTTACAAATCTCTCTAGGCAGAATATGGTCTTGACTTCCAGTGTTTCCTGGGCGGATGCCACGCAATGCCAAAAAAACTGCTAGTGGGGAGCCCATGCAGAAGAAATTCTCAACCTAAAATGATGAAATTAAAAATGGCTGTTATTTTTTTAAATTTTTAAACAGAATTACTTCAAATAACCTTGACATACCAGTTATTTATTTGAAAGGCAGAGACAGAGACAAGAGGTCTTCCTTCCACTGGCTCATTGTCTAAATGCCTGCAGCAGCCGGGGCTGGCACAGGCCAAAGCCAGGAGGCTGAGATTCAGTGTGGGACTCCCAGCACTTGAGCCACCATCTGCTACTTCCCTGGCTGTGCATCAGCAGCAAACTGGATTGGAAGCACAGTAACTGGGACTTGAACCAGGCACTTCGATAGGGAGCGTGGGCATCCCAAGCAGTGTCTGAACTGCTATGCCAGTGCCTACCTGGGTTGTTATTTTTCAACGGGATTTGGCCATAACTTATTAGATGATAAAATATAAACAACATCAACTCCAAGTGTGTTTGTCTTTTTTAAATGAGCTTTGTCAAGATGTTATCTGAATCACTTGGTAACTATATGCCTACTGTGAATTGTTTCAGAGATAAATGACTAAGTTCCAGGAGAACATGAGTATCTTTACATTTAATGGAAGTTGGAAATGAAAAGAGAGAGAAGAGAAGGGAGAAGGAAGTCATCTCCTTGCCTAAGGGATCCTGCACACTATCCAAGATTTATATAGCCATTCTTCCGTGTGAAGTGACAGCCTAGCTGCTGTGATGGACAGTGCAGGCCAGCAAGGACACTAAGGGAGAGCATCCATGCACAGTTTACCACCCCGTGGGGCAGACAGAATAAAGCAAGTGCGCAACAAAGGGAAAGACAGTGACGGAAGGAATAATCCGCTCTGGCTCTGAGGCAGTTCCAGAGGGGACAGCACCTGCATTCACCCAGAAAAGACGAACAGCATTTCCACAGCTGAGGCTGGGAAGGATGGCATTCCAGGCTGACTGCACCATGCGCACCGATGGACACACAGAAAAGACTATGGCAGGTTTCAGACAACAGAGAGAGTCTGAGATGGCGGACAACCCGGGTGTGGGGAAAATGCAGCTAGGAATAGTGATATTCAGAATCTTAAGGTTTTGAATAAGAAAGTTAGACTTCAATGAATAAAGAGACAATTCACAAGATTTGGGTCTGGCTGACTGGTCCATTAGCTGTCATAAGAAACTCTATGTAAATCTTGTTTTGTTCATAATAAAATTGAAGTATCTGTAACATGTAGGGGAAAATTTAGGGTATGAGACAGAATTAGAAATGTCATCATCCAAATGTATGTGTTGTCATCATGGAAGTGACACACAGAACCAAAAGAATGAGTAAGCTTGCCTAACAGGTGTGTGGAATGACAGGAGGGCTTCATATAAAACCTGGAGGAACGGCTGCACTTAAGCAGCAAGTGGAGGAGGCAGGGCTACGGGAGGGAGCATGAAGAGAGAAAAAGAACCTGGATAACGTGCTGCCATAGAAGCTGAGGGAGGAGAGGGCTCCAGAGAAAACAGGGCGGCCATCAGACTGTGCACAGAATTTAACAACTTTCTCGTTTAGATCCATCCTGCCTCACATGTCCCATTCTGGTGAGTGGGACCCAAACTCACCCTTCTCTTTTACCCCGACATCAGAAAGTCACTGTTTAAGAGTCTGACACTTTACCTCATCACCTGTATTCGGACTGTGTTCTAACTCCATCCTTGCATCTAATTTTATAGACTTTTACCATTTTCCTACCCAACTCTAGAAAGTTTCTTTTTTCTCAAAATAAAAAAAAATATGTATTTTGAAATAGTACCTCTATGTTAAAGGTTTGAGAAAAGCAAATTTTTAAAGGATTGTGGGACTTCAACATGCTTGATGGCTGAAGACTATTAAATTATGATGAAAACACTGAGGAAAGCAGAAAGGTTAGAAATGGGGGAAAGTTCTGCAAATTCTTTCTGCTTGATACAAGTGCGTGCGCACACACACACACTCCTAGTAAAATGCTTTATGTACTGATTTGGCACTTTAATATTTGCTAAATTCTTTTATTCTTGGAATAAACAACTTTATCTGTGATGAGATTACAGCTTGATAGAAAAAAACCACAAAGGACTTATTAGTTCTCCAGTAAGAGTGATGCCTGCTTTAGTGATATTTATATCTAACTATTTTAAAGGTGAAACAGAGCTTTAGACATCTAGTCTAACCCTGTCACTCAGACATGTAAATAAACAGGTGAATTCAGAAACATTAAATGATTTAGTTTATGTTACGTAACAAGTTGCTGGCAAAGCCTCATGATCAGAATAAAAGTTTCCTATTCTCCATACCAATGTTTGTCAATATACTTTTTTTTTTTTTTTTTTTGAGAGAGAGAGAGAGAGAAACAAAGGGAGAAGAGGAGAGGGAAAGAGAGACATACACAAATTTTCCTTCTGCTGGACCATTCTCTAAATAATGAAAACAGCCAAGGCAGGGCCAGGCCGAAGCCGGGAAGCTGGAACTCAATCTGGGTCTCCCACATGGGTGGCAGCCACCCAGGAAGGTGAGCTGTCAGCGGCTGCCTCTCAGGGTGTGCACGAGCTGGAACTGGGAGCACAGCGTGCACATGAGTTCAGCCACTTCAGTACCAGACGTGGGCATCTTAACGGCTAGGCTAACGCCCACCACTAACACCTGCGGTCTGACAGTAAATCCATCTTCTGGTCAACAAGCACGAAGACTTTCATTCCCTTTAGAACCTTGGATTCCTAGGTATTAAACCCTGCATTTCCAAGCTTTAATTTAACAGTTCTGTCAGGTATTCCTTTCTAAATTTCAGATGTTTAATTTTTTTCTGACCAATTAAATGACAATTAACCCACCCATTAGATTATATGACTATGCATCAGAAGGCTACCTACTCATATTGTGTAAGTTCTAGTAATGAGATACTGAATTTCAAGACCCTTAATATACTTAGTGTTTAACACTCAAGTCTCCAGTAACAAATCCATAACAGAAAATAAAACTTTATTTTTCTACCATATCAATACTATAAATTTAGCATCGATGATACATAACAATGATGGTAGAGAGGATGCCAAGAACTATACCCAATTCGGCATCTTAAAATCTGTGGTAAATTCTTGTGATGAAACAAACACATTTCAAGAAGGTGTAACAAAGCAGACTAGACAGGAGCGTGCACTCAACAGGAAGTGAGCGCAGGGAACCTGCGGCATCCCCCACTTCCTGCTGAGAAGTCCCCTGAGGCTCAGCCCGGCTGCTGACCCGCTCTGCCCTCCTATGGTTTCCTGAACTCCAGCTCTGCCTCCAGCTGCTCCAGCTGGCACTCAAACCCCCTGACAGGCTTCCCATCGCCCACTTCCAATTATTCCTGCTCTCCCACAGCCCCCTGCCCCAAGTCCTGCGTATTTCAGCCGAATGGCTTTGCTCATCCTGCTCAGGACTAGCCCTGTCCACCTCCTGGGCTCTGTCACACACTTTCCATGGATTCAAATGGCAGCTCTCCAGCCCTGAGATCATCACTGATATTCTTCCACTTCTTTTTTCTCAGCACTGACAAAACACTTGATCACTAGGGTTGGTTAACTCCCAGCACTAAATATCTGCTAGATCTGTCTCTGTTTTTCTTCCTTGGTGCTTTGGGAGGTCCCATGAAGTTAATGTCCCTTCAGACCTGTGTTTATGCTGCCCTTTGACATGGAAAAGGATTTCTCCTTTCTGTCACTCAATGGCATCTAACTGACTAAGACCAGGTAGGAATGTCCTTCCTTTGTAAACCTTTACAGACAAAATTACAGTCTCCCTCTTCTGTGAAGACGCCACTCTGCATGCTGTTAGTGGCATCACAGTCTGTGCAATAATATCCCCAGGGCTGGGGAACTGTCCTGTCCATTTTTTTTACCCCTTGAAAAACCTAGAAACCAGCCATGCCTAACACACAATATATATAATCAATATTCATTTGAAAGAACAATAATTCAACTTTCATTGAATTCTAAAGACATGCTTCAAATGATATTTAAAAAAACAGATAAATAACAGAAAACTGATCCCTCCTTCCTTACCTTAAATCTTAAGGCAGGTGTTTGTGATACAGATGATGCCTTCAGTCCATGTAGCCGTTCTTCTATTTCCCTCAGCCTAGGAAGTGGTAGATTACATACACACAATCTTTATACGTTTATATACACACACCTTTGTAGTTTGTATATGCACATTTATAGTTCCACAAATTAGACATTTACTAAAGTATAAAAAAAGCACATGATGGCCCATTATGAATCCCTCACTTACTCCCTATTGGCAGTATTAATCAAATGTACCTGCCATTCCACAGGATGTTTGTAAAAACTTATAAAGCAATTTTAAAAATCATCTGCACCCCTCACAAGTTCTGATGTTAACAGCTTTTACTAAAAAAAAAAAAAAAAATCATTTATTTGAGAAGCAAAGAGAGCTCCCATCCACTGGTTTAACTCTGAAAGCTGTGAGCTGGGAACTTGAGATCTCCTACATGGATGGGGAAAATTCCTTGCAGCAGGAATCAAATCACTTGAGCCATCACCACTGCCTCACAGGGTCTGTGTTAGCAGGAAGCTGGAGTCAGGAGCGGGAGACAGGAGTGGATCTCAGGCACTGGGAGGTGGAGCACAGGCTTATTAACTAAATGCCTACTTCTCTGTAAATAGCTTCATTAAAAGAAAAAATACCTTAGTAAAACGTGAAGCATATACCTTAAACATATATACAAACACAACAAATGCTTAATATAGTCTTGTCTGCTTTCTTTTCTTCTGAAAAATGTTTTTCTGTTTTCCATATTTAATAATGAATCATTGGGGCAGGCGCTGTGGTGTAGCAGGTGAAGCCGCTGCCTGCAGTGCCGTGCCAGTTCGAGTCCCGGCTGCACCACTTCTGATCCTGCTCTCTGTGTGGCCTGGGAAAACAATACAGGATGGCCCAAGTCCTTGGGCCACTGCACCCCCATAGGAGACCTGGAGGAGGCTCCTAGCTCCTGGCTTTGGATCAGCACAGCTCTGGCTGTTGTGGCCTACTGGGGAGTGAACCAGCGGATGGAAGACCTTTCTCTCTGCCTCTCCTTCCCCCTCTGTGTAATTCTGACTTTCAAATAAATAAATAAATTTATTAAAAATGAGTCATTTTATTGTTTCCTGATCAATTTTGACTTTTATAACAACTGTGTAACCATCCATCATACAAGGAACCAGTTTAACCCTTCTCTGTTGATGGACATTTGGGTTATTTCATATATTTCTCCTTACCATGTTCCATGTCTACTTACATCTAATAAACAATAGAAATAATTTTTTTAATGCTACCATTCATTTTCCAAGAGTGTTTCTAAAAAAAAGTTTTATGGGGACATAGTGGGTAAAGCTGTTGCTTGCTGCACCAGCATTCCATATGGGTGCCGGCTTGAATCCTGGCTGCTCCTCTTCCGATCTAGCTGTCTGCCATAGCCTGGGAAAGCAGTGGAAGATGGCCCAAGTGCTTGGGCCCCTGCACCCACGTGGGAGATCCAGATGAAGCTCCTGTTCCTGGCTTCAGATTGGCCCAACTTTGGCCATTACAGCCATTTGGGGAGTCAACGAGCAGATGGAAGATCTCTCTCTCCCTTGTTCTCTGCCCCCCATCCCTGTAAATCTGCCTATCAAATAAATAAATAGATATATAAATATTAAAGAGCTGCTCTTAAAAACAAAGTTTTACTGGACTTACAGGTGCTGCTCTACAGCTTACCAAACATGACATTTTCCTTCAAAGCTGTCAATTATCTTGATACTATATTTATTTATCTAGCCTATGGTACTTAAGATTGTAAATGAAGTCCCTATATAACTTCTACAAGACTAAAACAAAACCAAGGCTTCCTAATATTTAGTCAATTACTTTGGCTGTTTTTATATAACACAGTTATACTATCAAAAATAATGATTTTTTTTCAGTGTTCTATCAGAACTGAGCAGATTAACTTATGTCATTAAAGGACAAAGATAGGGCATGTTACAACTACAGATGAAGATGGGAATGTAGCAAAGAATTAAAATTTGGATTAGGAGGGTAAAAAATTATCAAATAACTATAAAAACTATTATTAAAATCTATGTTTATATTTGTAAATATACATATTTAAAATATGTTAAAACTATGTGTTAAGAAAAAAAAGTTTTAAAATTATTTTCAGAAGAATAAAAGTAATAAAGAAGAGAACCACATCTAAAGATCAGTAAAGTAAAAACGATTACAAACTGGCAAGCATTTTCATAAGGATTCTATGTAGTGACTCAGTTTGGAATACGAGTTAGATTTCATTCCTAACAAATTGTGAAGAAAAGGTAAAGGAAAAAAAAGGAGGATAACAAAGCTATTTATTTTATGTTTTGGGAAAACTCACATAATTAGCATGAAAATTAAGTCTCTAGCTTAATTGGGCATGTTATTTACTAATCTTCCTATCGTAAACAATGTGCTTTTTTTGGGGCCGGCACCGTGGCTCACTTGGTTAATCCTCTGCCTGTGGCGCCAGTATCCCATATGGGCGCTGGGTTCTAGTCCCGGTTGCTCCTCTTCCAGTCCAGCTCTGTGCTGTGGCCCGGGAGGGCAGTGGAAGATGGCCCAAGTGCTTGGGCCCCTGCACCCGCATGGGAGACCAGGAAGAAGCACCTGGCTCCTGATCGGCGCAGCTCCGGCCATAGCGGCCATTTGGGAAGTGAACCAATGGATGGAAGACCTTTCTGTCTGTCTCTCCCTCTCACTGTCTATAACTTTACCTGTCAAATAAAAACAAAAAAACAAAAAAACAAAAAAACAATGTGCTTTTTAGCATGAAAAGCTTTAAGGTTTTCATCTCCTAACATTTCCAGTAATTCAATTACAAACACTGAACTCTCGGAAAAGGTCAGGATATTTTACCGTCGTTTTGTTATATACAGTTCATCAAGAAGATTTCTCTCTTCATAGCTCATCCATCGCTCATCAGGCAGCTCTTCTTCCTTCTGTAGCAACTGTTCATAAAGCCGAACTGGATTCCAGCCAGTCATTATATCGTAAGTGATTACACAGCCCAAGGAATGTGACACTATGGAGACTTTACCCCCTTTTTCTTCAAAGTCTGGATTCCGAGAACAGAAAAGGGAATATAATCGATTCAGCTCTTGCTGAAGGCCTTTAACTAGCTGTTTGAAATGAGAAAATATTATCATATTAGAGTTATCCTGAGTGTTGTAACTTTATTTCTATACTCAGATATATTATGAAAGAAAAATGTTTATTATTTATCAAATATACCTACTTTATACCAAGATAAACTGAGATGTTTTAAAACCTTGTGCAAATGAAGTAAGGTATATATATGTATATACATATATATATATTCTAGTTCATATCATCACTAAAAAATATAGGTTGGTATACCCACATGGATATTTCATATCCTTAAACCATGTAAATGAGCTAGCAATTTCACAGATTAAAATATTTATATTCAGATTCCAGTAAGATTTCCAAAGATCCCTGGAAATCTCTTCATTATAACTTACTCATATACAATTCTAAATATTTGTACACAATGGCTTTCAGTCATATTAAATTTTAGAAAAATATTATGAGTTCATGATAATATATGTACTGTTATATATTATTATGCATTTAGATAGAGTAATGTAATGAAATTGCATAATGGAAGAAAAAGCCAATATTGATCTGACATTTCAAAATTGCCATTAAGTTAGTGACAAAGGTATGAAAAAGTTGATTTCCATGGCTGTAAAGCAGGGATTCTTTTAAGTTCAGAGGTTGATAATGTGACTGGTATTAGTAACTTTTCTCTGTAAAACTGCCTTCTTTAACATCAAGCCTTGAGAAATACTTCTAAAATATGCCACAAAGTTCTCCTGTTGTCCAAGTCCATAGTGGGCCTTCAGTTTTTAAGGCAATCCTGTCTCTTTTCCTACTTTGCTTACTCTATTTATAAATTTCCTGCTTGATACTCCATTTCTCATTTTGGTACTTCTATTTTTTTCTTTTTACAGATGTATTTTATTTATTTGAAAGGCAGAGTAAAAGAGAGACAGAGAGATAGGATGTTCCATCCAATGATTCAGTCCTCAGATGACTACAGTGGCTGGGGCTGGGTCAGGAGCTTCCTCCTGGTCTCCCACATGGGTGGCAGGAGCTCACAGACTTGGGCCATCCTCCGCTGCTTTCCCAGGTGCATTAGCAGGGAGCTGGATTGGAAGAGAAACAGCCGGGACTCAAACCAGCACCCTCATGGGATGCCGGTGTCACAGGAGGTGGCTTACCCTGATGCACCATGACACTGGCCCCTCAGTTTGGTACTTCTTAACATGCCAGAGCTACTCTGCCAGGCAAGTATTGCCTTCTCTGTTGCTTCCACTTTCAATTTTGCTAACTTGACAACAACTAGCCTCCATTAACTTGTATTGAGCATTCTTTGCCTGCTGACAACCTGAAAGCAGTTTGAGCACTTGGTGACTGGGCTGGGTTAGTCAGAACACAGACGGTGGGGTGATGCTCACTCTGTGGACACCTCAGGGCTCTATGCAGTAACACTGGGGTCTAGTTCAAGTCCACAGCGGAGGAAAGAGTCATCTGGGAAAAGAGGAGGGTAAGACGAGCTGTGGCGTGAGGAAGGACGAGAAGCCCCCTCTCCTTCAGGGAGGGAAGTCAAGGTTGCACTTCACCTGTTCAAGTATTTCCCTCAGCAAATGAAAAAAAAAAAAAAAAAAATCCAATGCTCTAGGGTGAGGCTTCTCCTATTTAGAGCACACACACCAGAACCCCCTTCGGGGCTCATGAACCAGACTGCTCGGCCCCAGAACTTGGGCGATGGGGCCCGGGATCCGCATTTCTTTAAGTTCCCAGGAGAGGAGGATGCTGCTGGCCCACAGAGGATACTTTGGTAACTACTGTTTAGCGGCAAATGCACATCAATGCACATTTTAGAAATGTGAGCTCACACTGATAACCCAGCACCCCCTGCCTTCCTCGGGTTCTTTTTTCCCTGTATTTCTGACAAGCACTCAAAGTGATAGCTCAGTAATGTTTGGGAAACACCGCTAAAGATCACTGATGAATCTCAGTCACACGTGTGACTTCTGTAAAATCATCTAGGTCAAACGACGAACCGAAAGCGCTGGCTGTTCTCTTCCCGTCTCCTTTAACCAGCCATCGGTCCTCTGCCTACTGCATACTTGTTTCACTCAGTTCCATTCTGAGAATAATGATCTCTGCAGATCCGAGAGCAAAGCAGAAAGTGATGCTTTCCTCAGTCATTGTCAGTTAATGGTCGGAGCCCTGATCTGAAACTCTGCTCTTGGTAGTTTGTCTTGCTATTCATCACTATCAAAAAAGCCCTTCCTATTACTCTTGGGGACATGGCTCAGCACAAGTTAGCCTAGAACATATCAGGATATCCTCTCAGAGGTATGGGTGTAGGTATGAGAGTACATCCAACAGTTCGTGGACAAAGGGATTATAAGTATGAGCCCCTCTCTTTCTCTGCACATGGATCTGCTGCCAGCCATCCTCGTCCCAGTTTTCTCCCTCCCTGGCTTACTGGCAGTATTGTGGTTGCATTTTCTAGCCTTTAGGGCATATCTACAATGCCCACTGTACAGTGTACAGAACTGGGAAGTATTCCACTTCACCAAGCAGGCCGACCTTGCTGGTTAGAATCAGCTTCTCCTCATGGCTGCTCTTAGAAGGCAAGGAAAGAAGGCACTGAGGCTGGTGCTCACCTCCAGCACAGGTGGCTACTTCATGCCTCCCCAGATTCTGTGACCGGCGTGACCCGGTAGCTATTTCCTCCATGTGGATGTGCCAGGGCCTGGCTTCTGCTCCCTTCATATTCCTGATCTCAGGCTGTCCTCCGCTTAGAGCCTAACACAAACCCACGCAGGTGCACCGTTCCTCTATATCCAGTGCTACTTCACTTTTCTGTCCACTCAGTTTATAGAACCGGGGTGTAGGACAGAACCAGTTTTTCCCTTTTTCCCTTCTTCCAGTCAAAGGCTATAATCGAAAAGAAAAAATAACAAATGCTGGCGAGGATGCAGAGAAAGGGGAACCCCTACCCATTACTGGTGAGAATGCCAGTTACTCAGCCGTCCTGGACAACAGCACGGCAGTCCCTCAGAAAGCTAAGACTAGAACTGGCTGATGTTCCTGTTACTGCACTACTGGGTGAATACCCACATAAAATAAAACCAGCTTATCAAAGCGATTCCTGCACACCCTGTACTACTTACAATAGTCAAAGTATGGAACAACTGAGGTGTCCACTGACTGATGGATGAATGAATAAAATGTAATAACTATATGCGGTGGAATACTATTCAGTTGTTAAAAAGAAGAAATCCTAAGAGTAAGCTCTACAATATGGTAGGGTGATAACAATGACTAACAATATATTACATATTTTAAAAAGAGCTAGAAGTTGTGGTGCAGCAGGTTAAACTATTGCCTTGTAATGCCAGCATTCCAACATGAGCAATAGCTCAAGTCTTGGCTGCTCCTCTTCTAATCTAGCTCATTGCAAGTGCTCCTGGGAAAGCAGTGGATGAAGGCTCAACCACTTGGGCCCCTGCACCCACATGGGAGACCTTGATGCAATCCTGAGCTCCTGGCTTTGGCCTTACCCAGCTCTGGCCGTTGCGACCATTTGGGAAGTGAAACAACAGTGGAAGATAATAGTCTGTCTCTCTCCTCTGTAACTCCACATTTCAAATAATAAATAAATAAATTTAAAACAGTAACAAAAACAGATAGAAGAAAGGAGTCTTAAAGTTCCTAACACAAAGAAGCAATCGTGTTTAAGGAAGTAGAAATGCTAGATACCCTGATTTGACCATTATACAATGATTGCATATATATATATATATATAATTATTACACTGTATCCCATGTCTGCATCAATCAATTGAAATAAACACTACCAGTTACTGCCTTTGTCACATCTAAGTCATTTTATTAGCTTATACAAATGAAAGTGTATCAAAGGTGCTCGATAGTATTTGACAAATTAACTTTACAAGTTAAAATTTTATCAAAAGTCCTAATGCTTAGTTTGAAAATGATCAGCTCCACTATTAAGGACACGAGGTCATCATGGCACTTACTTCATCTCTATAAAGCGGGCTGGTGTAATACATTATGTCCATGGCGCTGCTGTTCAGCATGTCCCTCAACCCTCGTACTTTGTCAGGGGTAATGGAATCAACAGTGTCTACAAAAAGAACACAATTAAACTTACAGAATATCCTAAATTACAAAAAATTACACCACATAAAATAAGCCAAAACTTTTGGCTGTAGCAGACCTTTCCTTCCTGCAAAATACTGTAAGAAAAATTAGTAAAAAAAAAATACAACATAGAACGAAGGCCATTATCAATAAAACCTGGCTTTGGCAGCATTCAGGGGTCCCTGACCAAGAACACGCCATGTATTCTGGAGTAAGGGTCAAAATCCCAACTTTCTGTCTTCCTTTTCTGTTTTCTTTTCATCTTTTTTCTTTTGAGCTGTGCACACTGGGCCTTGCGATATCCACGTGGATGCCTGGAGTCACTGGTGCACATGGTGAGTTTTCTTAGTGTATCATAGGAGCGTTACTGCAGTGTCACAGGGCAGGCACCCATACACTTAACGTTACAAAGTGATGTCAACTCCTCTTCCAAAGCGTATTAATTTATATTCCCATCAGTAGTTAATGTGAATCCTCATTGCTGCCCATCACCAACATATGGTTTTATTACTTTCTTAAATTTCTGCCTGACAGTTAAGCATGATATTTCACTGTGGTTTTTATTTGCACGTCTTGTAACACACATCTCTTGTGTGTGTGCTTTCCCATTAAAGTTTCCTGCTCTTCATTCTGGATGTCAAACCTGTGGTATACCTGTTGCTGTTCCAACATCTTTTCCCAGTTTGTACTTCTTTCATTCTTGATGGTCTACAGTTGACTGACAAAGAGAAGCCCTTCACTTTAATCAAATCATTCCTGTTACTTTATAGCTTTATTTTATTTTTTTTTTGACAGGCAGAGTTAGACAGTGAGAGAGACAGAGAGAAAGGTCTTCCTTCTGTTGGTTCACCCCTCAAATGGCCACTACGGCTGGCGCGCTGCGCCGATCTGAAGCCAGGAGCTTCCTCCTGGTCTCCCATGCGGGTGCAGGGCCCAAGCACTTGGGCCATCCTCCACTGCCTTCCCGGGCCACAGCAGAGAGCTGGCCTGGAAAAGGAGCAACCGGGACAGAACCGGCGCTCCAACCGGGACTAGAACCTGGAGTACTGGCGCTGCAGGCGGAGGATTAGCCTAGTTTGCCGCGGCGCCGGCAGCTGTTATTTTTATTTATTATTATTATTTTTAAATTTTTGACAGGCAGAGTGGACAGTGAGAGAGAGAGACAGAAAGGTCTTCCTTTTGCCGTTGGTTCACCCTCCAATGGCCGCCGCAGTAGCGCGCTGCGGCCGGCGCACCGCGCTGATCCGATGGCAGGAGCCAGGGGCTTCTCCTGGTCTCCCATGGGGTGCAGGGCCCAAGTACCTGGGCCGTCCTCCACTGCCTTCCCGGGCCACAGCAGAGAGCTGGCCTGGAAGAGGGGCAACCGGACAGGATCGGTGCCCCGACCGGGACTAGAACCCGGTGTGCCGGCGCCGCAAGGCGGAGGATTAGCCTAGTGAGCTGCGGCGCCGGCCTGTTATTTTTTTTAAAAAAAGATTTATTTATTTATTTGAAAATAAGAGTTACAAGGAGAGAGAGGGAGAGACAGAGAGAGATCTTCCATTTTCTGGTGGCTGCAGCTGCCAGGGTTGGGCTAGGCTGAAGCCAGGAGCCAAGAGCTTCAGCTAGATCTCCCATGTGGGTGAATGGCAGGGACCCAAACAGTCGGGCCATCTTGGACTGCTTTTCCCAGGTCATTAGTAGGGAGCTGGATTGGATGTGGAGCAGCTGAGACAGGAACAGGTGCCCATATGGGATGCAGGTGTCGAGGGCAGCAGCTTACCCGCTATGCCACATCAACCCATATAGTTGTATTTTTGTGTTAAGAATTCTTTGCCTGTAATGAGGTCATAAAAATACTCAGGTATTTTTTTCCTAAAATTGTTTTTGGACTTGACTTTCATTTAGTATGTCTTTGATAGATGTAGAAGCAGGTATCATTTTTTACCAAGCACTATTTACAGAATAGGCCATCCTGTCACCAATGAGAAGTCACACCAGGCTGTGACATATATCAGGTTTCCAAATTAAGCACAAATTTGTTTAGGGTCTCTAATGTGGTATACAGTTCCATTTGTTCATCCTTGTGTCAACACTAAACTGCCTTAATTGCAATAGTTAAATAATAGGTGTGGCTATATGGAAGAACATGTCTCCCCACCCTTGAATACTTGCTCTGTGTCTTGGCTACTTTGGGTGATTATTTTCTATAACTGAGAATCAACTTGTCAAGTTTCATTAAAGATCTATTGAGATTTTGATTGGAGTGCCATGGAATTTATAAATCAATTTGAAAGCATCAATATCCAAAATATTAAATCATTCAATCTATGAAAACTATATTTGGTTTAAGTTAAATTTATTATCTTTTAGTAGTTTTAATCTAAATATAAAAAATCATTTATTAGATTTATTTCTTGGAATCTTATAGTTTTGATGCCGATTCTGTTACCTGTTAGTATACAGAAATGATATATATATATATTTTTTGACAGGCAGAGTGGATAGTGAGAGAGAGAGAGAGACAGAGAGAAAGGTCTTCCTTTTTGCTGTTGGTTCACCCTCCAATGGCTGCTGCGGCTAGCGCATCTCGCTGATCCGAAGCCAGGAGCCAGGTGCTTCTCCTGGTCTCCCATGCGGGTGGAGGGCCCAGGGACTTGGGCCATCCTCCACTGCCTTCCCGGGCCATAGCAGAGAGCTGGCCTGGAAGAGGGGCAACTGGGATAGAATCCGGCGCCCCGACTGGGGCTAGAACCTGGTGTGCCGGCACCGCAAGGCAGAGGATTAGCCTGTTAAGCCACGGCGCTGGCCAGAAATGCTATTATTTTAATATACAAATCTTCTATTTCATAACCTTGATAAATTTTCTGTATATTCTTTGATATAAGTAAACAGTCATATGCCTTGCAAATCTAAACATGTTTTTGATTCCTTACAACTATTATTTCTTTTTCTTATTACACTACTAAGACTTCAAGTAGAATGTTTAAGTTCTAAGATTGGACAAGTTGGGGCTGGCGCTGTGGCACAGTGGTTAAGCTGATGCCTGTGACATTAGCATCCCCTACTGGAGTGCCAATTCAAGTCAACACTGCTCCCCTTCCAATCTAGCTCCCTGCTCAAGTGCCACCCATGTTGGAGGCCCGGATGGAGTTCGTGGCTCTTGGGTTCAGCCTAGCACAGCCCTGGCCATTGCAGTTATTTGGGGTGTGAACCAGCAGATGAAGATCTGAATCGCTCTCTCTCTCTGTCACTCTGCCTTTGGAATACATTTAAAACATAAAATCTTACGAGGGGATATCTTTAATTCGTTCCTGATTTAAAGGAAGTATTTTCAGGTTCTTACTATCAATGAGCACTACTGCTATTTGCCATAGGCAGACATCCTTTCGTTAAAGTTTAAACACAGCAGTGCTGACCCCACCACGATCAGGACAGGGCACTGTTCCAGCACATCTGGCCCCTTCGAATGGAGCCCTCTTCTCCTCCCTGAAGACCTGGCAGCTACCAATCTGTTCTGTCTCTGTGGTTTTGCCTTTTCCAGAATGTCACATAAATGGAAACATAAGTTATGTAACCTCTCCAGACGGTCTTCTTTCACTCACTATAATGCCCCTGAAACTACCATAGTAGTAACAGAAATTACAAAGTCAGAGTTTTACTAAATGTTAATAATAATGTTGATATTCCTAGGCATCCTAAAATTTATTTGTATAAACAGGGACAGCCCAAAGGACAGTGCTGTTATTACATTAGAACTTTACGCATGCACTGTTGCTACTGAAATCTCTTGTCCTTAGCATCCTTGCGGACTCTTTACAACTTCTGACCCATTTAAGTTTGATAAACTGTAACTGACATTCCCCAGTGACCAGGAGACAGAATCACAGACCTGGAAGAATCTTTTGGGCATCATTCAGGGAGGCAGATTTGTACTATGGTGACAGCTCTGTCACCATTCAGACCTAGAGTCAGTCTGCCTCTCTTAAATTCACCGTCTACACAGTTTCAGTTTCCTTATCAGTAAAATGAAGAAAATGAAATAGGTATTTCAAGGAGTTTTGGGAAAATGTGGTGAGATTCTCTGTGTAAAGGGCATAGAGCAGAGTGTCAGGTATGTGGTTAAGGGCTCCACGCATGGCACTGGTTTTACAACTCTTATTTTCCAGGTTACACAAATAATCATCCTGAACATTGTACCTTATGGTTTTTTTTTTTTTTTTTTAAGATTTTATTTATTTGAAAGAGCTACAGAGAGAGAAAGGCCCAGGGAGGTGGGGGGGAGGGAGGGAGGGAGGGAGGGAGGGAGAGGGAGAGGGAGAGGGAGAGGGAGGGAGGGAGAGAGAGAGAGAGAGAGAGAAAGAGAGAAAGAGAGAGAGAGAGAGAGAGAGGTCTTTAATCTGCTGGTTCACTCCCCAGATGACCACAATGGCCAGAGCTGAGCTGATCCGAAGCTAGGAGCCAGGAACTTCTTCTGGGACTCCCATATGGGTACAGGGGCTCAAGCAGAGAGCTGGACCGGAAGTGGAGCAGGCAGGACTTGAACTAGTGCCCAAATGGGAGGCCGGCACTGCAGGCTGGGACTTTAACCCACCGTGCTACAATGCTGGCCCCTACCTTATGGTTTTAATATTCAGTGTATACAACTTTGTGCAAAGAAAGATACCTACTTTGGCTAATAGCTCTTTAAGGAAAGGAACTAAAATGATTTTGACAAGTATATTGCACAAATTCTATGCAAGATTCTAATTCACTAGCTCGGGAATGCATGGACAACAACAAAAGAAAATAAAAACTCTGAAATTTTATTTTCCAAATATAGGGGATGAAAGCTACTAAGGAGAAAACGGAAGCACTAGAAAATGACTTTAGAGTAAAAAGGTTTAGAAAACATTTTGTTCCTTCCACATACACCTCAACTCCCCTCCAGTAAGGACATGCAAGGAAATGGTGCCACCTGTGAAGTCTACATCGTGGTCTAAATGATATGTCAGTAACTGTTTTAACAATAAATGGATTTTATTTTCTTAAATAATCTAGAACAAAGAGTAAGTATACCTCACAACAACTAAATTGAAAACACTTTGTTCCCAGTAAGCACAAGTGTTTTTCTACATTTACTTCGGTTGTTTGCCAATGACTATGTATCATTCAATTATTAAACAAAATATACCTCCATCAAGAGTAAGTTTTGACCGCCACTCAACAGGCAGAAATTCCACATGTGTTGCATGATTGGAAAAATGCCTTTCTTCTATTTTTCTTGCAGCCTCTCTCATCCTATCAAAAAACCACAAAACAGAAAAAACAGAAAACAAAATAACAAAACTTTGAGTAACTTCACATATATATTTATATGCTCTAAAACATCTTTAATCACAATATTTCCATCTGTTCATAACTTTATCCAATTATATTTCAATTACTGCCACACTAAGTAAGTTTGCAATGCAAGGATACCTTCATCACAAATTTTTTTTTCTCGATTTGCTGCCTACAATAATTTCAAATATTCTAGGCTTTCATATTATATTCTAAATAATTATAAGTAATCAATTTTAGTACACAGAAAGTATCACTGTCATCACAAGCTCCAAACATTAGCAGTTATGGTCTATCTTACTTATTCTTCCACTCACTTTCCCTATGAGATTTTAAAACTATTTTTAAAACTAGGTACCACAAAACGATTTTTTCCCTCTTTTAGTGTCAATTACATGAATTTTCACACATGTATAGCTTTGTGGTTACCACTACACAGTCAAGATACAGAACAGTTTATTCCCAAATCCACCTCGTGCTTTCCCTTCAACAGTCTTCCCTCTTCTTTTATAGCAAATCGCAGATACCACATCATTTCAATTGCCAATAGTTTAGCTTAGACTTCTAAAAGATAAGGAAATATAACCTATTCAGTATCATCATGCCAAAAAATAATTCTTTTTTAAGATTTATTTGAAAGTCAGAGGGAGAGAGAGAGTGGGAGACTAAGAAGTGGTGAGAGAGAAAAGCCCTGCATCCAAAGGTTCACTCTCCAAGTGGCTGCAAGGGCCATGGCTGAGCCAGGCTGAAGCCAGGAGAAAGAAGCTTCAACCAGGTCTCCATCACAGGGGTCCAAGCACTTGGGCCACCTTCAACTGCCTTCCAGGCCATTAACAGGGAGCTGGATTGAAAGTAGAGCAGCCAGGACATAACTGGAGACCCTAGAGGATGCCAGTGTCACAGGAGGAGGCTTTACTGGCTACCCCACAATGCTGTCCTCCTAAATAATTCTTTAATTTATCAAATATGTGGTTTAGTAGTCATTTCCCCAGTTACAATAGCATTAGACATCTTCTTCACACTTCTTTGAGTACCAAATACAATCCATGCACTGTAATCTCTTGTGTCTTTTTAAGGTACAGGTTCCTTTCTTGTCTCTTTTTTCATTTGTAAATTTTTGCTGTTGTTGTTCTATAGTTTCCCAATCACTGCACCCTGCGGTGTTATTTAACATGCTTGCTCCCTAGTTCCTGAATTAGGTAGTGAGATAAAGGGGCTTTGAAGACACTCAAGTTGAGTTCTGGCAAGACTACAACTCCATAGGTACACAGCCGGATTTTCTTTGTGGTGATGCCAGCAGTAACTGATGATGACTGCTTACGTCCATTAATTTATCACGGCTACAAAAGTGATTTCTGAATGTTACCATTACTTATTTGTTTATAAGCTTGTATTTCTAGAAAGAGACTGTCTCTCATATTAGGTAATTGGCTGCCTTGGGGTATGACCAAACTGCTTCTGTAAGAATTGAGGATTGGTTAATCTAGAACAGAAAGTACAAACAGTTCTTCCCGTTTGTTAAAAAAGTTTTCAAAATGAGTTTTTATGTTTTATATATTTTGATGTTATTACTGACTCGCAGATTTAAACATACATAAAGTGTTTCACAATATACTCCAGTTATGCTTACTAACACTCAAACTGTCTCCCTTACTTGGTCTGTCAGTCTCTTCAAGCTGGCTTCAGAGAATGTGACATAACCTTACTAGTTCTGTTTTTCTTCAAAATGATTCAGTGGCTTTTAGTATGTTCACTGAATTGTGCAACTATCACCACTATTTAATCTCAGAGCACCACAGCCATTAATCACCACAGCCATTAGCACTCATTCCTCATACCCCAAGTCTGCTTTCTATCTTACATTTCATATAAAAAGTATCATATAATGTGTTGTCTTTTGTGTCTGGTCTTTCATTTAGCATGACATTTACTTCTAATTTATTTATATGAAAGGCAGAGTTAGAGAGAGACAGACAGACAGACAGACACAGAGATCTTCCATCTGCTTATTCATTCCCAATTGGCCACAATGGCCGGGGATGGGCCAGGTTGAAACCAGGAACCAGGAACTCCACCCAGGTCTCCCACGTGGGTGGCAAGGATCCCAAGCACTTAGGCCATCTTTTCCTTTCCCAGGTGCATGAACAGGGCACTGGATCCAGAGTGGAACAGCTGGAACTCTGATATGGAATGTGGGCACTGCAGACAGTGGCTTATCCCATGCACTCCAATAACGGCTCAGCAAGCTTTCAAGGTTTACCCATATTGCACTATGAATCAGTACTTCATTGTTTATCATTGAATAATATTACGCTGTATGTACATACCACTTGTTTGTCCTTTCATCAGCTGATGAACATTTGGGTTGTTTCATCTTTAGGTTATTCTGAATAATGCAGAGAACACTGGTGTGTGGACGTATTTTCGGTTCTCTTGAGAATACACCTAGGAGTGGGAGTGCTGGCTCACTTGCCACCTCGGTTTTTCTGAGGAACTGCCAAACTGTTTTCCAAAGCAGCTGCCCATGTTACACTCCTGCAGCAACACCCCAGGGTATTTTCCACCTTTTAGATATCCTACAGCCTCCTATGAGTGTGAAGTGCTGTTTGTCGCTCTGAATTGCATCTCTAATAGATGATGGTGCTGAGCACCTTTCCATGTGCTTACTGGCTCTCTGGAACATCCTATCTGGACAAAAGTCTATGCAAGTTCTTTACCCATTTAAATATGTAGGTTCTTTTCTTTCTTTTTTGTAAGTTGTAAGAGCACTTACTATCTTATCAGACACATGACTTGCAAATATTCTCTCCCCTCCCGAGGACTGTCTTCATTTTCTTGATAATGTTCTTTGGCAAACAAGGCTATTTTTTTTGTTAGGAGTGATTTTTATTGTAGTTAATTTTTTGTTTAGTTATTAGTCACATGATTCAAAATCATAAAGCCCAAGGAACAAATAAATCTACCCTTGTCACTCAGTTCTTACCTCTGGAGGTACCCATGTATCAATTTCCTGGGAAGGAAAGCATACTCTATCAGTTTTCTAGGGCACCCACAACAGAACACAGACTGGGTAGCTTCAACACCAGATCTCTGAGTTCTGGAGCCTGGAAGTCCAGCCAAGGTTCAGCAGCTTTGGTTTCTCTGGAAAGCTCTCCATGGCTTACAGGTAGCCGCCTTCCTGTGTCCTCACACGGTTTCCCCCATGCACACACACAGCTGTGTCTCTTGCACCAAATCTCCTTATAAGGACACCAAACTGAATCAGGGCCTACGCTGATAACCTTATGTAACTTAGTCACTTCTTTAAGGTCCTGTGTCCAAATACAGTCACATTGTGAAGGCTATAACATGAATCTTAGGGGAACACAATTCAGCTTGTTATATATATTTATATATATATATATATATATATATATATATATATGCATAGTCTTTGCATAATGTTTAATTTTTGGTACTTGTATAGATTTGAATAAAGGGCTATGGTAAATGCTAATTTATCCAAGATGTCACTGAAATATAAGAACCAAGAGAAGAACAAAACCTTATGGAATAGCTTTAGTTTTCAATGTAACTGCAACTAATTTTCGTGGAAAAGCTCCTCAATCAGTGAAAAAGGTAGTGAAAAATCGGACGATTCTTGTGTCTGAGAGCAGTCAAAAGTGCTTGGATTGGCTTGTGCTACCAAGGTACACATTCCTGAGTATACCCCACTGCAGCAACACTGTTTTGGAGCTTTTCTGTGTTCAGCTTAAAAGGGGTTTCTTCCCAAGAAACTGAAGTTTTCTGTCAAATGCACTTGACCGAATAGGAGAACTGAGTTCATAAAATGGATCACAAACCTTATAAATCAGACATCAGTAAAGAAGTTCTTTATTCCATCTTTTTGCCTTTACCATGGGACATAATAAATCTCCTATGTTCTGCAGTGACAAATGCTGACACGAACTGCTGGTTGAACCAGCCCACAGTTTTCAAGTGCATGCTGTTGTTGTTCGGGAGCCACATGTTCTCATCTACCAGATCAGGGGCTGCAAGGGCTATGAACTTGTTCAGATGACGATGATCATCTTTGGATTCCGCTTTCCCAGCGGGCAAAAACTCCATTTCAAAAACTGGATTATCATGGCGGCCAACAATTACAAAGTAGGAGCTTCCAGATGCTGTCTTCAGTATATGGATCCTGTAGCCAGACGCAGACAATGCAGACGCCCAGCCAGTTTCCACAGCGAGACTCAGGGCCCTGCATTCACACGTTTTTAATTTTGACAAAACATGATGTCTTTATTTTTTTGTGGTTCTTGCTTTAATGTCATACCTCAGAAACCAATGCCTAATACAAGGCATTGAAGATTTTCTCCTATTTTTTCTTTTAGAAAGTGTTATAGTTTTGGCTCTGAGGTATAATTCTTGCATTCATTTTGAACTAATTTTTGTATGCATTCTGATATTTTTGCATGTGGATATGAGGTTGTCCCAGCTTCATTTGTTGAAAAGATGTTCTTTCCCTCATTAAATTGTCTCAGCATTTTTGTTGAAATTAGTTGAACTCTCAAACAGGTTCGTGGAGCTATGTCTACCTCTGTGTCAGCCAGTAACACAATGTCCCAATTACTGCAGTTTAACATTAAGGTAAAAATAAGGAAGTGTGACACCTCCAGCTTTGTTCCATGTCAAGACTGTTAGACTTTTTGGGTCCCTTGCATTTCCATGTAAATTTTAGCTGTCAATTTATGCAAAAGAGGTGGGATTTTAATAGAGATTGCACTGAATGTATAGATCAGTTTGGGAGTAATGCCATCTTTTCAAGACTGAGTTTTGCAGTAAACTAAATCTAATTTCTTCCACTTATATGTTCTAGTTTTCAGTGTATCAAATCACGCATCTGCTGTTAAACTTATAAGATTTTCTTCTTGATGTTATAGTAAAACAGAATTACTTTCTTAATTTCATTTGAGATCATCCACTCCAGCATTTACAAAAATCAACTTCTGTTTACTGATCACCTATCATGCAACTTTGCTGATGTCTTTTCCTTTCCTTTTTTTTTTTTTTAAAGAGTTATTTATTTAAAAGTCAGAGTTACACATAGAGAGAAAGAGGTCTCCCATCTGCTGGTTCACTCCTCAATTGGCTACAATGGCTGGGGCTGCGCTGATCTGAAGCCAGAAGCTTCTTCTGGGTCTACCACATGGGTGAAGGGGCCCAATGACTTGGACCATCTTCTACTGCTTTCCCAGGCCACAGCAGAGAGCTGGATTGGAAGTGGAGCAACCAGGAATTGAACCATCACCCATATGAGATGCCGGCACTGCAGACAGTGGCTTCTCGTTATGCACAGCGTCAGCCCCCGATGTCTTTTCCACGTAAAAACCATGTTAAAAAAATGGTATGTTCCTCTTCCTTTCTTTTTTAAAAAGATTTTACTTACTTACTTCAGAGGTAGAGTTACAGAGAGAGGAAGAGACAGAGATAAAGGTCTTCCATCAGCTGGTTCACCCCTAAATGGCTACAATAGGAGCTGGGCTGATTCAAATCCAGGAGCCAAGAGCTTGCTTTGGTATTTGAGAACCAGTGGATAGAAGATCTGTCTACTTCTGCAGAAAGAAGTTCAGAGGCAGAGTTCAGAGAGGCAAAGGCAGAGAGATAGAGCGCGAAAGATAGAGGTCTTCCATCCACTGGTTCACTTCCCAGATTGCCCCCAACGGCCAGAGCTGCGCTGATCTGAAACCAGGAGCTTCCTCCAGGTCTCCTGCATGGGTACAGGGCGTCAAGCACTTGGGCCATCTTCCACTGCTTTCCCAGGCCATGGTAGAGAGCCGGATTGGAAGAGGAGTAGCTGGGACATGAACCAGCACTCATATGGGATGCTGCAGCCGCAGGCGGATGTTTAGCTTACTATGCCACAGAGCCAGCCCCTCATTCTATTGTTAACATACAACACTTTTTTGCAATGCAAATCTGTAGACACAGTCACAAAATGTCCATCATTTTCTTCCTCTCTTTTTCTCCTCCTTCACCTTTAATACATTCTCACCCCACATCTCTCTGCCTCTCAAACAAAAGAAATAAATAAAATTTTTAAAAAATCATGATTTTAGGGGCTGGTGCCATGGTGCACTAGCTTAATCCTATGCCTGCAGCACCGGCATCCCATATAGGTGCCGGTTCTAGTCCCAGCTGCTCCTCTTCCAATCTGGTTCTCTGCTACGGCCTGGGAAAGCAGTAGGAGATGGCCCAAATACTCGGGCCCCTGCGCCCACATAGGAGACCAGGAAGAAGCACCTCGCTCCTGGCTTGGGATCAGCGCAGCTCCAGTCCTTGCCACCATTTGGAGAGTGAACCAATGGAAGGAAGACCTTTATCTCTGTCTCTCCCTCTCACTGTCTGTAACTCTACCTGTCAAAATAAATAAAATCTTTAAAAAAAAATCATGATTTTAATTCTGTTATGAGCTTATCTGTTTCATTTGTACTTCAAAAGGGGAAGGAAGAGATTAAACATATCTGACAGTTATGACCCAATTAAGGCATAAAGAAAAACTAAAGGCCGGCGCCGTGGCTTAACAGGTTAATCCTCCGCCTTGCGGCGCCAGCACACGGGGTTCTAGTCCCGGTTGGGGCGCCGGATTCTATCCCGGTTGCCCCTCTTCCAGGCCAGCTCTCTGCTGTGGCCCGGGAAGGCAGTGGAGGATGGCCCAAGTCCTTGGGCCCTGCACCCACATAGGAGACCAGGAGAAGCACCTGGCTCCTGGCTTCGGATCAGCGAGATGCGCCGGCCGCAGCGGCCATTGGAGGGTGAACCAACGGCAAAAAGGAAGACCTTTCTCTCTGTCTCTCTCTCTCACTATCCACTCTCCTGTCAAAAAAAAAAAAAAAAAAAGAAAAAAAAAAAGAAAAACTAAAAAATATAATATTTATGCTGGCGCCGCAGCTCACTAGGCTAATCCTCCGCCTGCAGCGCTGGCACCCCGGGTTCTAGTACCGGTCGGGGCGCCGGATTCTGTCCTGGTTGCTCCTCTTCCAGTCCAGCTCTCTGCTGTGGCCCGAGAGTGCAATGGAGGATGGCCCAAGTGCTTCAGTCCTGCATCCGCATGGGAGACCAGAAGGAAGCACCTGGCTCCTGGCTTCGGATCAGTGCAGTGTGCTGGCCACAGCGGCCATTTGAGGGGTAAACCAACGGAAGGAAGACCTTTCTCTCTGTCTCTCTACCTCTGCCTGTCCATATATATATATATATATAAAATAAGTATTATATATTATATATGTGTACATACATATAATATATAATACTTATCTTTCAACTACAAAAAATCAATTGATAAACTAATTGGTTTTAAAAAGATCTGTGAGATATATATTTTATATATATTATACACATATAGGTATATACAGACATACACTTCCTACAAGAAGTTCATGGAAAATGGAATTACAAGATTTATTTTGGTGTAAACAATCTTTTGAAATTCATGCATAGGAAGGCTTTCAAAAAGTTAATAAAGGGGTTGGCACAGTGGTGTAGCAGGTAAAGTCACTGTGTGTCGCACTGGCGTCGTATATGGGCACTGGTTTAACTCTCCGCTGATCTACTTCTGATCTGGCGCTCTGCTATGGCCTGGGAAAGCAGCAGATGAGCCAAGTCCTTGGGCCTCTGCACCCATGTGGGAAACCTGGAGGAAGCTCGTGGCTTCGGAATGCCCCAGCCCTGGGTATTATGACCATTTTGGGGGAGTGAACCAGCAGATAGAAGAGTCTCTCTCTCTCTGCCTCTGCCTCTCTATAACTCTGCATTTCAAATAAATAATTTTTTATAAAAGTTAATAGAAAATACTCATTATGAAATACTCATGTAGAGAGTACAAAAATATTCCACATTTCCATTAATTTTGAAGGAAATTTTAAAGGAAAGGAGTGGAAACAAAAATCATAAACAATAATCTCCAAGACAGATTTTTAAATTCTAAAAAAAAAAAAAAAAAAAAAAAAAAAAAAAAGCCCATGGGCAGCATTTGGTAGAGAGTTAAGACGTCAGTTGATAAGCCTGCACCCCGTGTCAGAGAGGCCAGGCTCCACTTCCGATTCCAGCCTCCTGCTAACACACTCTCTGGGAGGCAGTAATGATGGCTCACACCCTTGGGTCCCTGCCGCACAGTCAGGAGACACAGATGGAGCTGCAGACTCCTGGTTTTGGTCTGGCCCAGCCCAAGATTCTGTGGGCATTTAGTAAGTGAACCGGTGGATGAAAGACACTTCTCTCTATCTGAATTATAAATCAATGCAAATAAACAAAGCATTTTTTTTTTTAAAGCAGAAGTACCTGGTATGGCACCTTTTATGTGGAACAAAATGTGTATTTACCCAAACAAAATCTGGAAGGATATAAACTGAGGCATAAAGACAAAGGATGATGGGGGGAAGATGTAGATGGGAATAAAAATCAGGCTTTCATCCTATTCATTTTTATATATTGATTTGTGTATCAGGCAAATGTATTTCTATTCTAAATATAAATTGTGTTTTCTAAGATTTATTTTGTATTTACTTGAAAGGCAGAGCTCCAGACAGAGGAAAGAGAGAAGGGTGGTTCACTTCCCACATGGCTGCTATGGCTGGGGCCGGGCAAGGCTGAAGCCAGGAGCCCAGAGCTTTCTCCTGGTCTCCCATGTGGGTGCAGGGGCGCGAGCACTTGGGCCATTCTTTGCCGCTTTCCTATGAGCACTGGTAGGGAGCTGGACCCGAATCTGAGCAGCTGGGTCCTGTATGGGATGCTGGTGAGGCAGGCAGAGGTCCAGCCTGCTGTGCCACAATGAGGGCCCTTGTGTTGATGCTCCTATCTGCTGTGGGTTCTCCTCTCAAGTTGTCTACACTTACGGGTTTACGTCTTTTTTTTTTTTTTTTTTCCTAGTTTTGATTGTATGCCTTTCTTTTTTTAAAATTCTTTTACCATCATTTTTAGTGAGGTTTCTGGAGGGAATGAGAAAAGCTTCTGTGTTTAACCCATCATGACTAAATTTCTTTATTCTCTTCTAAAATTATAGCTTTAAATTACTAATTTAGGCCATTAGGCACTTAACTTTAATGAAAATTTTCCTTGTGATAAAACTCCACAGAAAAAGCCGGCGCCGTGGCTTAACAGGCTAATCCTCCGCCTTGCGGCGCCAGCACACCAGGTTCTAGTTCCGGTCAGGGCGCCGGATTCTGTCCCGGTTGCCCCTCTTCCAGGCCAGCCCTCTGCTGTGGCCCGGGAAGGCAGTGGAGGATGGCCCAAATGCTTGGGCCCTGTACTCGCACGGGAGACCAGCGCAATGCGCCGGCCGCAGCGGCCACTGGAGGTGAACCACGGCAAAAAGGAAGACCTTTCTCTCTGTCTCTCTCTCTCTCACTATCTACTCTGCCTGTCAAAAAAAAAAAAACAAAAAACAACAACAACAAAAAAACTCCACAGAAAAGTAAATACAATTTTATTTGAAATATATTCTTCCCATACAGTAAACCAATTCCGGTGCTCTGTAGACTATGTCAACAGTGTAATAATGTAAGCTATGTCAATAACAAACATATTTCGCTGGAACAAAGTGATTACACTACTGTAATTCATTAGCAAGTTCAGTAACATAAGGTAAGAGGGAAAACCTCTGTTTCTAGGCATGTGAGACGTGATTTCAAGAGAAGCTTACAGAATCAGTGGTTGCCAGTTGAACAGAGCGTGTATCCCCTTCATCTACCTTGTTCATTTCAACTCTGCTCTCCCAAATCCAATCATAAGGACAAGTAAGCTTCAGACTGGCACTGATACTGGAAGAACTGATTGGACTTTACAAAGCTGGACAACTAACTGAGGATTGGGAGGAAGCAGGAAAAGAATAAGACATTTTCCTCTGGTTTTCTCATCCACTCATAAGCAGAATTCCTTTCTAAGAATATTCCTTATCAATTACTAATTTATGTGGAGAATTGTCCATCAAATTAATCTGAAGAAATTATGGCAATCAATACGTAGCATACACTTGGTGCTTTGGACCACCTTGGATTTATCATGCTGTGTCCAGTAATAGCTCCTGATTTTTATCAGTGGCTCTACCACCTCCTACAGTTATGACAAAGCCAATTTCCATCCCGTTCTAGGGTGGGAATATGACAAGGCTGGCCAGTGAGACCCTGTCTGGCCACATGAAGAGATTTAGGATGTTTGGATGCAACACATCAACCACTGAAATGCAAAGACTCATGGGGAATGTTGGGAAAAAAGAAGTTTAATGAACACAGGATGGCATACACCACGTCAGATACAAACCACAGAAGTCAGACACTGCTCCATGCTGAAGAAGGGGAGAACACAGAGAAACCGCAGTATGGACTCTGATGAGCTGTTTGGCAACATCACTCCTGCACCCTTCCCTTTTATGGTTTACAGTGGACTAGGTTTTCACCTACTTGTACCCAAAGAAATCAAATTGATAACTTCTCACTTAGCAACTGCTCCAGAGAGAATATACCAATGACCTATGTCAGGCTCCTAGATGGCAAAAGAAAAGATTTGCAACCTAGCGTAAGAACATAAAAACCATGAGATATAATACAGAAGTCAGCAGAAAGTAGAAGTCGGATCACAGGGAAGAGACTGAAAGGATCAGGTTGGCCTAACAGTGTCTGACAGTTGCTTTTTTGTTTTTTAAGTGAATTGTACTTCCTCTTTAACCCATTGGCTGGCGTTGTGCAATGAGCTACGCTGCTGCCTGAAATGCCAGAATCTCACATCGGAGTGCTGGTTCTAGTCCTGGCTGCTCTGCTTCCGATCTAGCACCCTGCTAATGTGCCTGGGAAGGCAGCAGAAATGCCCTGAGCACTTGGGTCCCTGCCACCCACACCTGGATGACCAAGACGGAGCCTGGTCAATAACCCTCCCTTTTAATGCACCCGTATCTGTCAGATTAATGTCCGAGTAACAAACACCTGAGGCAGGCTAAGTTCACCAAGAAGAGGTTTATGGAGCTCCAGTTTCCTGCATGGGCTCACTTCTGGTGGGAACACAGGCAGAGCAAACACATGTGAGGCAGGAAGCCCAAGAAGCCGGGAGGCGCCCACTCAGCCTTTTGTAACAATCCCCTCTCCAGGACTAACAAGTATCCTCTGAGAAACAGCTTTTTTCCCATTTGATGGCAACTGACCTCAGGACCTCCCTCTAGGCCCCGCCTCTTAAAGGTTCCGTCAACCCCCTGACAATGCCACACAGGGATTCAAGCCTCCAAGCTGTGGACCTTGTTTGGGGGACAACATATCACATCCACACCACAGCAACAGTCTTTAACGTTTTTGAAATACACGAATGTAACACATACCTTAATACCACCTTACAGAGCTTTTAGAATCGAGCTGAGCATAAATGAATGTAAATAACTTTCTGGTGTATTACTAAGGCATGTGCATTCCACATAAAAGTCAGAGTTCAGTTTCCTCTGAACAGACTGAGCTGCTAACTGCAGTTCAGAGTCGAGAAAACTCCAGTCATCTTGTTTCCTGAAGTTCAAGAAGATAAAAATTTAACAGGTTTTTCTTCCTTTCAAACCCACATAACAATGTATTAGGCTAAAAAGGGCCTTCCTACCCCCTTTCTCTATACCATGGGGATTGAACACCAATCATCATCAGTTATCTACCTATAAAATGTGAGCCAGATCCCGAAGCTTGGTCTGTAACCTGGTGCCAGACTAGCTGGCAGTGGGGTGAGTGCATTGTGTTAATCTTCCTGCACTGGGACACAAGTCTGGATTCTAGACACCATGTGGAACGTATTCATCCAAGCACTCACATGGCTGTGTTTTTGATGATTCTTCCTTGGTCCATTTTCTGCCCAATGCCATGTACAACAAACACAATATGGGTGGTCTGCGATGGCTTATCTTCCAACGTGGCTTCTTCTACGTAACCTCTATGAAGTCTGGTCCCGCTACTTGATGCTGCGGAAAAAATATGATTCTATGTTTACTAGTTATTCTGAAAAACAAACAAAACACCCCAGCATTTTTATAATATGTTTAAAGAAAAAAAAAAGAAATACAAGGAGTATTAAGAAAAATCCTCACTGGGAGTAGAGAAAAACTTGTAAGATAATAATGTGTTTTGATTGTCTCTGACATAAACTGAACTGGACAGGACACCAAAACTTGAAACCACAAGGATAAAGAAAAGAAAGGAAGAAAGGACAAAGTGAACACTGAAACATTCCAAACTTCCGTATCTAAAAAGGAAGTAGGGAACAAAGATAAAAGACAGATAGCAAATTTAGAAAAATTATGCAAAATATACATACACATTTAGATATTAAAAAAACTTACTAACCAAAAAATAAAAATACAACCATTCAAATAGCAATATGGGTAAAGACATGATAAGGTAACTTAGAAAATAAGTACACCTGACAAATAAACATAGAAAATAAGATATGAATCTTATAACATTAGTATCTAATTATTGATGAATACATGCTAACCCAGTAACTTTAATACAAGGTTAATTTAACAGGATACTCATCACCAAATTTAGTACATATTCAAAAAACAACAAAAATAGAATTTGAATCATCTATTTGGATATAAAAGTCAGAATCCTGAAATTTTCATATGCTATAGTGATATTAAACAATTACCTTTAGAAAATCCCAGTTTTTGGGTAACTGTTCTTGCAATTTTAGATGTTGTTGCATCACTGTAAAGATACACTTCATCCACACTGTGCCAGTCCACATGGTTTCGACTCAATTTAAAACTATGAATAGCTGTGGTAAAAAGAAAAATAAAAAACTAATTTGAAGGTCTCTAAAACAAACTTCATTTGTGTGAAAAAAGGCTTTAATACTTAGATTTTTAAAATCAATTTATCTAACAACTCTGATGGTAACTCAGTTCAATAAAAAAACTGTTATATTAAAAAAAGTTAGGGGAGGGCATTTGGCCTAACGATTCAGCCACCATCTGGGACCCCTGCATCCTACACTGGGGTGCTGGGACTGAGTCCTGACTCTGCTCCTGGTAACAGCTTCCTGCTAGCGCAGGAAGGACGCGAGCTGTCTCTCTCACTGCATCTCAAATAAGTAAATAAATAAAAAACCTGCGTGATGCAAGCAATGGATGGGGACTTAATCCTATAAATGATTAAACATGCTACAGGAACGGCAGTTGGTGAAAACATGGACTAACTGGCTTCCCTACCATAATTTAATCGCCAACATGTAGTTATTTTGATTTTTACTGAGCTGCTTTCCCAGGTTATGTGACAATTCCTGAGGTCTAAGAGTTATATATCTATTTGAAAGTCTTCAATAATTTTGACCCAGAAAATAAAGTTCCATGTTTTCTGTTGATTTTACTAAATACCAAAACATCTGTAAAACTTTTACTCAATGCAAGACAGAACAAAACTCAGAAGAAAAAAATTACCTCCAAACTGGAAAGAGAATAATGTATGAGAATATTAGGTACTTTTAGAATGGATACTGGGGCCGGCGCTGTGGCATAGTGGGTAAAGCCGTCGCCTGCAGTGCCAGCATCCCATATGGGCACCGGTTCGTGTCCTGGCTATTCCACTTGCAATCCAGCTCTCTGCTATGCCTGGGAAAGCAGTAGAAGATGGCCCAAGTCCTTGGACCCCTGCACCCACGTGGGAGACCTGGAGGAAGCTTCTGGCTCTGGATTCAGATCGGCTCAGCTCCAGCCATTGTGGCCAATTGAGTGAACCAGCGGATAGAAGTCCTTTTTCTCCTTTTCACTGTTTGTAACTCTACCTCTCAAATAAACAAACAAAATCTTAAAAAAAAAAAAAAAAAAAAGTGAGGGGTATATCTTTTTACCTTCATGTTCAAATCGGTATGGTTATTGCCTTTCTGTAACTGGCAGTATGCTTAGAAAAATTAAGTCTAAAACCAAAAATCTAAACCTGTGTACCTTCAGGAGTTTACATGCTCTCATGACATGGGGACTGTATCTTCATCATTTTGCATCCCAAGCACTAAATACTGTGCCCTAGCATAGTGCCTGGCACATATCACAAATTCAGTAATGTTTGTGGAAGCAATGAATTGAGAAAATGGACATTAACGTATCTACCTATGTGTAATTTGCTAATTCATACATGCTATTTTATGTAAAAAGAGGGGTACAAAGAGATTAAGTGACTTGCCACCTAGCTAACAGGCAGAGTCTAACTTGAATATGACTAAAATTACCTCAAGCTCAATATAAAGATTTAGCTCTGTTTAAGATCAAGGATCATAAAACATTTTTAAGAAAATCTGTTCATACTAGAATACAAAGTACATTATAAGAACATTATTTCTTAATGATGTTACAAACAACTTTCAGAAATTTATGAAATGAGAATTTATATGTACTTACCTGCCAGGACACATTACTAATACTGAATATAAAATCAAAATTCAATTAACACAGTAAACATTAATAGTATCTTCACAATTTCAAAGAAAATAATGTATAAGGCCATTTTTTAAATAAAAGAGTATTTCATAAAGTAAAAATATTTTGAAAGAGTTTAATATTTATTTACTTTCTAAATCTAAGAATTATCTGATCCAAGTCACTACTTTAAGCCATTTTATCTAATGCTTCTAAACCACATTTTTATTAAAATAATTTAAAACAGCATACACTATCAACATTAAAGCTATATGACCAAACTATTTACAGAAAAATGTTAAGCCTGCAAAATTTTGTTTCTCTTTAAATTATCCACACATTGTCTTAATATGGGTGAACACGCTCTTACAGGAATATACATATAGTTTACAAAGGTCTATATACACTTAGAATAGCACTAAGCAAAATAGCACTAAGGACACATTTAAAAAAAAAAACCATTTCTATGCTTTAAACACAATTGAATGCTATAAGGCAGGAATAGAACTACAGGGAGAAATAAAACTACAATTACTGTACCTTGGGAACGCTTTCTTTTAAGACCTGCCGCATCTGTATTCTCCTTATATCCTCTCCATTTGAACAGAGAAGGGAGGGAGAAGGGAGGGAGGTGGTAGACGACTGAGAAAGCAAAAACACTGAGCTTCAAAGTAAATTTTAGATGAGGTTTGTCGTGTTGCCTTTTCTTTTGTATTTATGTGAAAAATAAGTTCCATTTGATAAACATTATTCTAAATATTTATGTAATCTCTAAAATCAATAAAGCATATTAGTTTAATGTTTATCAAATATATGCTCTATTTTTAGAAAAAAGGCAAACGATAGCTAAATTGATAAATCAAAGACATTTAAGTGATCATCATTATTGTTTTTGCATAGATATAGTAAAAGAGAACGTAGCATTTTTGAACGTTCAAGAGATTATGAACTACATTCTTACAAAGCTAAGGTTATTTACTCTCACCATCTTTGTACTCTGACATACCAAAGCCTGAAGTACAACTGAGAGTGCAACACATAGGATTTCAAGCATCTAAGGCGGCTTTCCTGGAGAAGACACCACAGCACACACTCCACTAAGTGCTTCCCACTGTTGAAGGTTAATGGCTCAAGCTTGCCCTCAGAAATATTTTTACGACTCTGTTCAAGGTGTTAAAAATGATTTTTTTTGAATGAAATTTCCACTAAAAAACAAAAATCAAAATCTACAAAAACTGTCCCTTTTGGAAAGATTTACTAGTGACAAAATTATTTAGAAATCGCCATTAGTAAAAATGTATGCTGTGACATCCTGTAAGCACAGAGCAGAAAACATAAATCCAGGCACACATCTCCTATCTGGCAAATCAGTAGATAACCTTAAAGTCAGCATTTTTACTGTCAAATTTTGCTAATTATGTAAATTTCTCCATTTTAAATAAGCAATTATTTAAGCCCACTTGAAATTGAACCTTACAAATCAGTTTATCAGCTGTGTTAATTACAGAATTTTATGAATGAGTTAAATTTATTTTCTAATACATTTGATCTTCATCCTCACTCCCTTCTATATTAATGTGACATTCAAAGGTTAAATACTGCTCAAATACAAAATATTTAGTTCTTGTTGTACGGTACTAGAAATAGGTCAAATCTGTGTATATACAGATGAAGTATATTCAGATTTGTACAATAAAGGGGACTGAGAAATGTTTACATGGCACTTTCGTAACTACAACTACATATCATCAGATGGCTGTGAATACTACAGACTAGGACTAGAAGCTGGGAGCTACATCAGGATTCTAAGAATATTTCAGCATCACAGAGTGGCAGAAAATGACAATGGAGGCAGTTTCCTGGGAAAATGTTTCTTCTTTCATGCGCCCTCTGGTCAGTTACTGAGGAGGTGATGAGCCACTCAGACCACGAGACTTTTCAACCAAAAATGTGTTAGGAAAAGGCTGCCAAGGCTTCATAGAGACATCAACCTGAGACTTCACTACACAAAGAAATAAACATTAGGCTGTGTAAATCTAGTAGTAAAAGAAATACAAAGCAATTCCATGTCTACTAAAAGAAATCCAACAGAAGACCTTATAAGGACCATGTGGCCACAGCTAAAAATCTACAAACACTTTCAGAAAGTACATAAGTACAAAGGCTTTCCCTTCTACACAAACAGTATGATTTAAGGATTAAAAAAAGAGAAACATTCCAATACACAGCGAAAAAATAATTTCGAAACAGGAAAACATTTTCACAAAACAAACACGGTTCTTCACCTTCTTCTCACATTTCTTCTTTTCCCTTGGAAGTCACCTGCTTCTCTGTTACACATCCTGAAGCAGAGCTTAGTTTTCTCCAAGCACAGCCCAGAATGAGGGGCACTACTGTGAGCAGAGCAAAAGCAGGACTCGCTGTCCGGAAAGTCGAGGGCCAGAATGCAGCGCTCAGTGTTCTCTTTTCACAAAACAGAATTTTAGGAAATCTTACGCAGCATTAGCAAAAGTATGCATAAACTCAAGATCCACCTGAAAATGCTAATTTGTTAAACAGTAACATTTAATAAAAGTGTTCTTTTTATCTATTAAAGTCTAATACAACAAGGAAGGACATTTAAAATACTAAAAATATGTGCAATAAATCTCTCAACCAACTTTTCTTCTTCATTTACAATTGAGAAAGCAACAGAATACTCGAAACCGGGTTGCCAATGACACACTAATCCCTAGGAGAGAAAAACTCAGTTACTTTTCTATAAAAGCTGGCAATCTGGAAAGTTCCAACCCCAGGGAAATAGCACTGCACATTTCAAAACTGTAACAAGGAAACTGGCCATCTTTATTAGACCTCAGAGAAATTAAGTTAGGTAAATTTACAAAATCACAAAACTAAAGACTAGAAGGTAGGTTCTTCTTAGAAAGAAAGCTAAAAAGGTTCCCTCCCCCACCCCTGCCCCATCTTTTTTATTTTTTATTTTTGGAAGGCAGAGTTAGACAGTGAGAGGGAGAGAGAAAGGTCTTCCTTTCATTGGTTCACTCCCAAATGGCTGCTACAGCCGGTGCTGCACCAATCCGAAGCCAGGAGCCAGGGGCTTCCTCCTGGTCTCCCATGCCGGTGCAGGGCCCAAGCACTTGGGCCATCCTTCACTGCCTTCCTGCCTGCCCCATCTTTTTTATTGAAATCTGAAGTGCTATTTTCACAGTATGGGATTATCCTTATCCAGTAACAATGACAGAGTACACACTTTCCCCGCCACATTGCTAAATGTTGTAAACCCATGGGAGCCATCCATACCTGTGCTGCCATAATGTCCTATATTAGCCAGTAATGCCCTTCTTTTACCTTCAACCTGTATGTGAATTTACACTACAACATGACTCTTGTAGACAGCATAAAGTCAGGGCTGGCATTCTTATCAGATCTGTTAGTCTCTGCCTTTTAATAGGAGTATTAGCTCGCTTATATTTCCTGCAGTGTTGGATGTGGGTGGTGAGTTTATAGGTCAACCATTCTTTCATCCATTTTTCCCTTTGGCCCATTGTTTCTTTTTTCTTCTTATCTTGGTTTCTTTTGGATTAATTGGGTATTTTTCAATATTTCATTTTAATTCCTCTGCTGGCCTTGTTTTGGTGTGAATTTGAGACTTAACAGAAAATAGCAAAAATAATATATGGACTTAACACATACTCTTCACCAGCTTTCCCTCAGGTTAGCATTTTACTTAAACTATGGAATAATTACCAAAACTAAGAAATTAACATTGGTACATTACTATCAACCAACATGTATACTTTATTCAGATTTCTCCAGTGTTTCTGATGTCTTTTTCTGTGCGAGGGTCCAATCCAGAGTATCACATTGCATTCTGCAGTCATGTCTTCTCAGTCTCCTCTAATCTGTGACATATTCTAAGTCTTGCCTTGTCTTTCACAACATCGATAGTTTTTAAAGAGTACTCATCAGTTATCTTGTAGAATAGCTCTCAATTTGAGTCTGATGATTTCTCAACCATTCAATTGAGATTATTTTTTTTTAGGCCAGAGATGTGCAGCACTAACCCATCTGCTTGAACCAGGAGCTTGGATAAACTGTAACTAAATGAAACACTAATCTAGTACTAGATTTAAGTATTTAGCAAATCACTTATTTGAAGACCTCATTTCATCTGTCTGATTCTCTCCTTATGAAACAATAGATTTTCATAGGTTAGGCTGCTAGAGAAAAAATTTTCCAGCCTAGGGAGAGGAGTGGGAAAGAATCAATTTTTCATTTTAATTTGCACAGAACTAAATTTAGAATAAGGCATCTACATCACAAATAGTGATTATCTTTTTGTGGGCTATCACAAAACCAAACCTTCAATAATCTCTTTAACTCAATGCTCATTTTGAGATTACTAGGAAAACACTAAACACACCCAAATCAATTTGTGGCAATAGCTACCATATCCACACAGCAAGGCCAGAAAAACAAAACAAAACAAAACAAAAAAATTATCTTATGTTAATGTCCCTGAAGGCAAGGACTCTAGTTGTTGTTTTTAATCTCCCAGGGTGCTTAATAATAATCTCTATGATATTTTGAGATTAAAATTAAGTGGGATTTTTCTACAAATTCTTATCTGAACTCCACTGCACGCTGATCACTGCCAATTAGCTTCTCTGTAATGTGTACTATTGACTGTCTACTGTGTACCTCATATCGTACTTACTCTTTCATATCTCTTTTCCTCTGTTGGCTTTGTCTTCTCTAACAGGTTTGAAAATCCTTGAGAGCAGCTACCCTGTCTACTTCCTTCTCAACAGTAACTAAGCACAATGCTATGTGCATAGGGGCATTCAAAAGTTGCTAACCATCTGCAGTCAAGGCTTTATCCCCCATACATGAGAAAATTTAGGTGGAGAAGATATTTTCTCCCCTCAAACTTAGAAAGTACAAAACTTCAGAACAAACAGAAGTTTCTTTTTTAACCTTTATAGATTTGTGTGTGGTACTTTCCTGCAGCCAGTGTCTTTTTAGACAAAATCTTCCAAGTTAAATGTCACATATTAACCTAGAAATGTGTTTAATATAAAACTGAATAAATAAGTGAAAATTATACACACTGAATTGAACTTACAACCTATTAATAACAAAACATTGAATTTTTAGATATCAGAGTATATTTAAGAAAAGCAATTTTTTCTTCTACTGAAACTCAAAGAATCACTTTTAAAAGACTGTAAGGCAAGTGTTTAAACAGCTTAACCATTTTGTTACTATCACTCAAAAATGTACAACATATATCCTAAAAGATAACAACAACAACAACAAAAAAACCCATTATTTCCTAGACTGACACCCTGGAATCAACACAATCACATATTCTCAAATCAAACTGAAACAATCTACTCACACAAATAAATCATTCTATGTGTTAACAGTAAGGAATCTAGGTGGATAAACTGGGTTTGTTAAGGTGAACTGCCATGTTCAAGGCAGAAAACTTAAGAATTAATAGAAGTGAAAATGAATCCAGAACTCAGCCTTCTCTAAAAGCAATGAAATTATTATGGTAAACAGTGGCTCATTCAAACACTATGAAGTAGGCTTAAGGCATTATTCTGGTACCAGTGATAAGAGGTTACAAAATATTTCAGTAACTAATACAGTATCACAGATACAGAAAACATGCTATTCTTCCTAGAACCAGAGCAAAGTATTATTTCTACAGCAATTGGCATGAATGCAGTTACAGCACTTAGACTGAACTGCTCTTTAGATATTGATATGTAAGAATCTTCAGCTTTATTTTAACAGTGAAATATGAAATACTCATATCTGATTCTGCAGATTAGGAAAATGAGATTATTTAGAATTCCTAGAGTATGGCATCTATACATAATAGACACTTTTATTATATAAATATTACATTTAATCGCCAGTCCATTCACAAGTCACAACTTCCCTAAATTATGCAGACTTTTAATCAAGTATATACAAAAGACATTTTACTTTGGTCTAGGCTAACTATGCAATTTCCTTGTTTATGACACATGTGCATATATGTATGGCCAGAACAAGATAACAGAGAGCAAAGAGTAGAAGAGAAAAACATGGGATGTTAGTAACAAAAGCAGACAAAAAAAATTTCCAGCTAATTTAAAGCTTACTGTTTTCTCATTGGTTACATTATAATAAACAATTACTTCCAACCACATGACATTTTTCTCAAGTTGCCTATGTAAACTACTTTATCAATATTGAGCTCTTCTGCTTTAAAGATGTTTCATGAGGGAAAGGAAAATAAATCATTCAATTCACTTTTTTAATTCCCAAGATTCAGTAGGGCTTGCCAAGAAACCTCCCAAATAAAGGCAAGCATGGATGAAGAAACGCTTTAAGAAAAAAAAAAAAAAAAGGTAAAGAAATCTACAAATTCTAATCTACCTGTACAGTTATACTCACCAGAATAGTTGATTCCACTGCCTGCAGTAAATGGAATAATAGAATTTTTAACTTTACCACATATATTGAAGTTTGCTCAAGACTCAGACATAAAACAAAAACATGGCAATCTTGGCTATTACATGATATTTTAAACTACTGCAAACATATCCAAATGCTAGGGAAATATAACAGGCAGGTTGTTTCAAATTAAAAACAGATATGGTTATCAATAGGATACAACTAAGATATCCAAAAAGGTAATCACATTTTTAGCTTCAGAAACAGAAACATTAAAATATTAACAAAACTGTCCTTTATTATCAGGACTAGAACTTATTTGGCAAGTTTAACTTTGATTATTAAAAAGTACTACTTTAGAGAGTATAATAATTTGTACATTTATAGTAAATTGTGCTAGCATCAGGCCACTGAGCATTAAGTAAAATAAAAATTGAGATAGTTCAGAAATTCATAATTTTTAATTCTAGATTAATAATCAAATATTTTGAAGAATCAAATTTTATAAACTCCCAAACTTCCTGAACTACCATATCAAACATATGAACTATTCCAAATGCTGCAAAAATTCACATGATTTACGGAACAGGGTGAATGGACTGACTGGTCTTACCTTCTTTTCCGTCTATGGATTTTGACACTTCAATATCAAAATTTTCCTCCATCTGCCGACCCTTAAAACAACTGAGATGCTCCTGCTCAATTAAGTTACTTTCTTCTTCTTCTAGAGGCTGCCAAGTACCATCAATAAACCACTGTCCACGCATTACTGGTATTTTATCAGCCTCTGAAAAGAGAAAACAGAATTATACATTTTACAATCCAACTTTCCAAAAAAAGACACATAGTAGCCACAATCACATTTGGCTACTACTCTCACAAAAAACCTACTTTTAAGATTCAATACATGGCCGGCGCCGTGGCTTAACAGGTTAATCCTCCACCTTGTAGTGCCGGCACACCGGGTTCTAGTTCCGGTCAGGGCGCCGGATTCTGTCCCGGTTGCCCCTCTTCCAGGCCAGCTCTCTGCTATGGCCCGGGAGTGCAGTGGAGGATGGTGCAAGTCCTTGGGCCCTGCACCCGCATGGGAGACCAGGAGAAGCTCCTGGCTTCGGGTCAGTGAGATGCGCCGGCCGCAGTGGCCACTGGAGGGTGAACCATGGCAAAAAGGAAGACCTTTCTCTCTGTCTCTCTCTCTCACTATCCACTCTGCCAGTCAAAAAAAAAAAAAAAAAAAAAAAAAGGAAGATTCAATACATGACGGCATTGTGGCATAGCAGGTAAAGCCACCGCCTGCAGTGCTGGCATCCCATATGGACGCTGGTTCGAGTCCCAGCTGTTCCACTTTCCATCTATCTCTCTGCTATGGCCTGGGAAACAGTACAAGATGGCCCAAGTCCTTGGGCCCCTACACCCTCACAGGAGGCCCAGAAGAAGCTCCTGGCTTCAGAGTGGTTCAGCTCTGGCCGCAGTGGCCATTTGGGGAGTAGATCAGTGGATGGAAGACCTCTCTCTCTTTCTCTCTCTCTTCCTCTCCCTCTCACTGTAACTCTACCTGTCAAATAAATAAAATATTTTTTAAAAAAAAGACCCAATACAATACAATCATTTAAAGTTTTAAAATCCAAATTTGCAGTCAGAGTTTATAATTTTTACAACACACAGTTTATTTACATTAAATAAATAAACTTCTGCTATGTGAATATTAGCATCAGAAAGTAAGAGGAACAGTTATCTATACAATTGAGATCCTGAGCAACCAAAACTAGTAAGCTAAAGGGTTAAGACATGTTTCACACAAGGCTTTGGGGATGGCTTCAGCGTCTCAGAAAATCTTGATAAAAAAAACCCCAAAGTAGTATTTATTTATTTGAAAGTCAGAGTTACATGGAGAGAGAAAGAGAGGCATAGAGAAAGAGACGGGGGGGGACGGGGGGTAGGTGTTCCATCCCCAGTTGTCTGCAACGGAGCTACACCAATCCGAAGCCAGGAACCAAGAGCTTCTTCCAGGTCACCCACCTAGGTACAGGGGCCCAAGCACTTGGACCACCTTCTACTGCTTTTCCGGGCCACAGCAGAGAGCTGAATCAGAAGTGGAACAGCCGGGACTTGAACCGGCGTCCATATGGGATGTTGGCACTAAAGGCAGTGGTTTTACCCACTATGCCACAGTGCCGACCCTGCAAAAGTAGTATTTAGAACATATGTGGTAGTAGTGTACTGTACTTCTTAGGGCTGTTTGGATATTTTAGGCTCCCAGTTAGTATATAAGGATAAATGTAATTGTTAATTATAGTAACTTATTTACCTATTTTAGAAAAATTAATCAAGAAAAATATTTTTTGAATAACATTTCTTTGACTACACAATTCCTAAAGGCCTGTACCTTTTAGATGTTACTTAAAAAAACCTGTCAGTTTTTAAAAATTTATTTATTTATATGCCCACCCCAGTTAAGTCACCTTGATTCTTTAAAAATATATTTCTAAAAGCAAAGCAAAATTAAATCAAAACAGAAATAACAAAACCCTAAAAGGAAAAGGAAATGAAACAAATGAACCCAACTATGTAGGAGGGCTGACAATTTAATCATATAAACAGTGATGATTTCAAGTGTATTTTAAAACACAGTAATTTGTACATGAATATCAGGAAATAGCTATGAACAAAAAGAACTGCAGTAACTATGTAATTAGCAATAATACTGATATTGTGACTTTGACACTGTAGGTTAAATGTGTCAGTTTCATTAATGTTAGGAATTCAGATTTGTAGCACTGGATGAGAAATAAATATAAAAATAAAAGAAATAAATAAGTCCTTTAAAATTACAAATTTCAATTAGTTATGTCAGTATGAGCTAATAATGATGTACTTTTTCTTTAAAAAATGACCTAGCTGGAAAAGACACTGAAACAAAGATAAACCCAGTGTAAGTGAGAACTTCTAATATAAAAACTGGGATCTCCAGTATCATTTTCCACACAAGGAAACCAAGAGTCCTTGAAGAAACAGCTAATTCCAGCTCTGGGCCAGGAAATGTACTTCACGGGTAGGGAACCCTTAGGGAACCCTTTTTCTCCAAAGGGTGGTACAAATATGAATATTTATAATTCATGGGCCACACAAAATTATCAACTTAAATATCAGCCTGGAACAGATCTGTTGAATTCTGTGTCTCACCTGTGGTTGCCTGGCAGACCCAGGCCTTAGCCTGACATGGGGCCGGACCTTCCCCACCCCTGTAACCAGATGATCTAGAAACATCTGGTCATACAAGACTTATACTGTCACCTGCGAAGATTTCCTGTATGTGTTTCTGTTGCTTCCTGCATTCAGCTGTATTCTGCTATTCCAATCCTGGGGTTGTTACAGTTTTCTGTGCTATCTTGCACAGAGATACTAAAACATATCTCCATTATGAATTATTATGGCTCTTAAAATTCTAAGTATACTCTGTCATGGTACTGCACTCTCAAAAAGTTTTTTGCTTAGATTGTACACTTTTGAGACTGCGATTCCTGATCTCAACACTTCTATTTGCCTTGATATTTTAACCTTTTAAATCACCATGTTTTATTTTAAAATTTATTTGAGAGGCAGAAACAGAGATAGAGAACACGCTCACCCATCTGCTGGTTCACTCCCCAAACGCTCACAATGGCTCCAGGCTGAGTCAGGCTGGGCTAGGCCAGCAGCTCAAGCTGGGAGCTCAGTCCAGGTCTCCCACAGAGGTGGCAGCAATCACTCACTCAAGCCATTGCCTGCTTCCTCCCGGGGTCTGCATTAGCAGGAAACTGGAGTCAGGAGCTGAAATGGGTTTTGAACCCACACACACTCAGACGGGAAAAAGCATCTTATACCCTAGGGCAAAATGCCTGCCCTCTCACTGTGTTTTAGACAGGTCTCTTGTATGCAGCACAGAATTGGGTTTTGCTTTATGAAGCCATTTACTTTTTTTTTTTTTTTTTCATTTAATAGGTAGATTAAGTCCATTTATGTTTACTGATATGACTGGTTTGTCTGAATTCAACTTTGTATTCTTTTATATCACCACATTTACTATCCATATGTAGTATTTTTGCTCTTTGTGATACAGGTTGAGCATCCCTAATCCTAAAATCCTAAATGCTCCCAAACTAAAACATTTTCAGTAAAATTTCCTTTCTGAAGTAAAATGCTGCTTTACTGTAGCTTTCTTTTGAATATTGTTCCTATTTACTTTATTTGAGAGGCAAAGAGAATGTGAGTGAGCAACAGTATGTGTGTTCTACCCCCAGTTCCCACAATGGCTGGGCCTGGGCCAAAGCCAAGAGCTGGGAATGCAACCCAGATCTCAATGTGTAGGGCAGGAACCCAATTATCTTTGCCATCAGCACTGCCTCCCAGAGCTTGCATCAGCAGGAGTCTGGGGTCCAGGAGCTGAAGAGGAGAATGGAACCCTGGTACTCTGGTGTGGGACGTGGGCATTTTAAATGGTATCTTAACAGCCAGGTTAAGTGCCTGCCCCTAAGTATCAATTTTAAAAGAATTATTTATTTATTTTGAAAGAGTTGCAGAGGCAGAGGCAGAGAGAGAGAGGTCTTCTACCAGCTGGTTCACTCCTCAGATGGCCAGGAGCCTTCTCTGGGTCTCCCATGTGGGTTCAGGGGCCCAAAGACTTGGGCCATCTTCTACTGCTTTCCCAGGCCATGCTTTTACTCACATTTTCTGTACTCCTCTTCAAGCAGTTTTGTACAGCATTTGATACATTTCTATTCCTGGGCATTTGTGGATATGGGTCTTAGTTAAGGGATATTTCCTTCTGTAGATTAGTAAAAAGGAGCTCCTCCAATGGATGAAGCTGTGGTGGAGCTGGTAGGTGGGGCATGGGTCGCTGCTGTGCCGTGTGTCTCCATTTCTCCAGGACCTTTACTGTTGTTCTCCCCTCCCTCCCCAGCTGCCGAGCCTCCCAGAGGGGCTGCCTTTTCTGGGTCTACTCTTCCAAGGAGCAATGCTTTCTGATTGCTCCTACTTCTAGGCCCTGTTACTTTCACAAACCTCCCCTGGAAACATATCTCTCTCTGCCTCTAAGATTTGTTTATCTATCTGAAAGGCAGAGTTACAGAGGGAGAGTGAGATCTTCTATCCACTGGTTCATTTCCCAAATAGCTGCAAGGGACAGACCTGGGCCAGGCTAAAGCCAAGAGCTTCTTCCGGGTCTCCCACATGGATGCACGGACCCAAGCTCTTTGCCATCTTTGCTGCTTTTCAAGGCGAATTACCAGGGAGCTGGATTGGAAGTGGAGCAGCCAGGACTTGAGCCAGTGTCCATATGGGATGACAGCATCACAGGTGGTGGTTTAACTCACTATGCCACAATGTGAGCCCCTAAATACATCTTTAATTACCAAGTCCTAGGTCTGTGTTAAATTGTGGCAGCTAGTGTTGGGAACTTCCTCCTCCTGAGAGTGATCTTATCTGTCCTATATTTTAACCTCTGTTCCTTTCTTCTTTTTCTTTCCTCTCACAGTTGCTTAATCTTCTCCCTGTCCCACTCTCCACACTCACAGGTTTGAAGCAGTAACTGGAGTTGTTGTAATTTGATTTTTTTTTTTTTTTTACAGGCAGAGTTAGACCGTCAGAGAGAGAGAGAGAAAGGTCTTCCTTTTCCGTTGGTTCACCAACCCAAGTGGCGGCAACGGCTGGTGCACTGCGCTGATCTGAAGCCAGGAACCAGGTGCCTCTCCCTGGTCTCCCATGCAGGTGCAGGGCCCAAGCACCTGGGCCATCCTCCATTGCACTCCTGGGCCACAGCAGAGAGCTGGACTGGAAGAGGAGGAACCGGGACAGAATCCGGCGCCCCAACTGGGACTAGAACCCGGGGTGCCGGCGCCGCAGGCAGAGGATTAGCCAAGTGAGCTGCGGTGCCGGCCATAATTTGATGTTTCTTTTTTTTTTTTTTTTTTTTTAATTTATTTATTTTTATTTTTTTGACAGGCAGAGTGGATAGTGAGAGAGACAGAGAGAAAGGTCTTCCTTTGCCGTTGGTTCACCCTCCAATGGCCGCTGCGGCCGGCGCATTGCGCTGATCCGAAGCCAGGAGCCAGGTGCTTCTGGTCTCCCATGCGGGTGCAGGGCCCAAGGACTTGGGCCATCCTCCACTGCCCTCCCGGGCCATAGCAGAGAGCTGGCCTGGAAGAGGGGCAACCGGGATAGAATCCGGTGCCCCGACCGGGACTAGAACCCCGTGTGCCGGCGCCGCAAGGCGGAGGATTAGCCTGTTAAGCCACGGCGCCGGCTTGATGTTTCTTAAGTAAAGACAATTGAAAGTGTGTGGTATCATCCGCCCGTAATGTCAAAGGTGCGAGTTATGTATGGTTTGTGTGTATGTGACTGTGTGAGGAATCCTTTTTGGTTTTATGGCTTTTACCAGAGAGTTAGACTTCAACAGTTGCTATTTATTACCTTCCAGAACCAGAAACTCATTTCATTGAATCTCAACAATAATCTTAAAAGACAGGTATTATTTTCCCGGTTTTACAAATAGTAAGCTGAGTCTGAAACTAAGTAACTTTCTCAAAGGCATACAGCTAGTATGGCAAGAAGGCTGCAACCAATGTCTGACTACAGAGTTCATTCAAGCTCTCTATTACACAATGCAACCTATGTTCTCAAACAGGAAGAACACCTTTATAGCAGTCCCCCCTGGAAATACAGGCTTTTTAGCTGAACCACAAATAGCCATGGAACACATTAGCTTCTAGAGGAAAACAAAACAGAAAACAAACTTGTTCCTCCTCACGTGCTCCCTAAGTAGTGAATGGCACACCACAGCGTTCAGCCAGTCACACAAGGTAGAAACCTGGAAATCATCCCAAACGCCTCCTTCTCAAACACTTCTTACAACTGTAACTGGACACTAGGTATTGACTGTGAAATCTAAATCATTCTGAGATCCATCTCTTACTCGATAGGCCTACAGTTATAATTGAAGTTCATGCTCTCATCATTTCCTGCTTATTTTATTTCAGATGTCTAAATGCAGCATCTCTAGTTTAAATTCCACAACATTCTTTTACCACCACCAGACGATGCTTATGTACAAATGTGTATGAGGCAGCAGAAAAACACACAGGTATATAAAAACCCTTCACTAACTTGCTCCTCTTTAAGACCCCAATCCATCTTTCCAAGTATTGCCAAAGAATCATTCTAAAATACAAAGGCATGTTATTCCAATACTAAAACTGTTTTATGACCCTCTACTGATTTCCAGATAAACTCCGAGCTTCTTAGGATGGTACTTAAGGGGCTGGCACTGTGGCATAGTGGGTAAATTTAAGCCACCGCCTGCAGTGCTGGCATCCCTTATGGGCACAGGTTCGAGACCTGGCTGCTTCACTTCCACTCTAGCTCTCTGCTGATGGCCTGGGAAAGCAATGGAAAGATAGCCCAAGTGCTTGGGACCCATGTGGGAGACCCAGAAGCAGCTCCTGACTCCTTGCTTTGGATCAGCTCCAGACACTGCAGCCATTTGGGGAGTGAAAGAGTGGATAGAAGATCTCTCTCTGCCTCTGCCTCTCTGTAACTCTGCCCTTCAGATAAAATCAATCTTTTTTTTTTTTTTTTTAAGAGATGGTACTTAAGTTTCTCATGTTTTTCCTGTGACTGCCTCCTTCAGCACTCCCCTGCAACTTCAGTATGCAATCATCTACCCAACATCTGAGCACCTGTCATGAACTAGGCACAAAGATGGTTTGCAAAATGCACTGTGCTGGGTCTTTCTTTCTTTTTAAAAAAGATTAATTCACTTGAAAGGCAGAAGGACAGAGATGGATAGATCAATCTCCCATCTGCTGATTCACTCCCCAAATTCCCTCAGCAGTTGGGGCTTGACCAAGCTGAAGCCAGGAGTTGGGAACTCAATCCTTGTCTCCCACATGGGTGGTAGGGACTCAAATACTTAAGCCATCGCCTGCTGCCTCCCTGCACACACACCAGGGGACTCTGAAACCCAGCGGAGGCCATGGCTTGACTCTAGGTACTCTTGGGTGCAGGCATCCCTACTGGCATCTTAACACCTGCACCCAAAGCTCATACTTGCTTTCTAAAAATTTATACAGTGAGATCACAACACAGGATATACTCTTTTATTTGGTTTCTTGAGTCAGTTATAAATGTGGGATTATTTTGACAGTTAAAGTACTTGCCAAATGTGAGTGTGTGAGAGCTATGAGAGATGTTCTTGGCCTAGCTACATCTACCATTATTCTAAATACTGTGGAATAATATACATCACCAATAATCTGCCAGTTATATTCTGTAATAGACACTGAATCCCCAAGCTGGGAATCTGTCCTCCACGGGACTCAGTCACATACAGGTAGCACTCTCCTTTTAGGAAAGGGCTCCCCCTTTACACTGGCTCAGACTCACAACACCACACACCAGGCTGCCCCCATCCTTGGGTCCCCTCCTAAACCAGTGTGGCCTTGGAGTCCCACACTAACCATCACCCCTCAAGGTCATTCTCACCCTACTTGGCCTCCAATAACCTAGGCCATCCTGCTGGCTGTGCAAAAACTTCTCATCAACCTGGACTCTGAGGTTCCAGATCAGGCTGTCTCTGCCTAACGAGGGGCAGGAGGGTAGAAGGAAAAGAAGGGAGAGCTAAAGTATTGGTTCTCAGTTACCTGGTTTTGGTCCCCAAAGGACCCTTGGTAAGATGGTAAGATTTTTCATAGTCACAACTGAGAATGGAAGCAGTGCCACCGACCCTAATAGGTATAAGCCAGGGATGCGGCTGAATAGCCTACAACGCACAAGACGTACCCTCTCTCTCCCACTCACAACAAAGAATTATCGGGTCCAAAATGTCAACAGCGCTGGGGCTGGGCAACCTTGGACTAAGAGTACCTTTTAAAACAAACATGCTATCTTTTCAGAGCTATCCATGCTTCCAATTATCAAATTCCAGAAGGTATTTTACAGAAACTGAAAAGTCCAGAGATGTTATAAAATGTTTATACAGTACTAACAGAAGACAAAACAAATTTATAGGGGGGAGCGGCAAGATGGCGGAATAGGAAGGGAGCACATTGATAGTTCAGCAAGACACACAGGTTAATAACAGTGGAGATACTGCAGGGTCAAGGAAGAGTAGGGGAAGAAACAGCAGCGGAAACTCTTCCGGAACTAGTGATTCACAGTGGACCTGCGTGGAGAGCGTGGAAGCCCAAGTTCGGGACACCAGCAGCAGACTCAACGCACCAGCTCTGGAACGCGAGCTGTGCGGAATTACTTCCCTTTTGAATCAAAAAGAGAAAGAAAGAAAGAGAGATTTACCACGCCTAACCTGGGAGTGTCATCTTTGACACACCCTCAACCCTGAGGAACCAAACACAGCTCTCAGGCCACACTTATCTCAAGCCTCTAAGGCTCCACTGAAAGCAGACAGTCCACTTAATATAGAGCCATAGTGTAACAAGAAAAAACACCACAGTGAAGAAACCAAATATCTCCAACATGCCATACAACAAAGACAAAAACCGAGGTAACAAGAACAAGGAAGACACCATGACGCCCCCAAATGAAAAAGACACCCCAATTCAAGATTATGAAGATGATAAGATAGAAGAAATGCAAGAAGCAGACCTCAAAAAATTGATAAGAACATTAAGAAGTTCTCAAAAACAAATTCTTGAACTACAGAAATCCTTAATGGACAAGATAGAAAATCTCTCTCGTGAAAATGAAATATTAAGGAGGAATCAAAATGAAATGAAACAACTAGTAGAACATGAAACTGTGATAGTGACAAAAAACCACAATGAAATGAAGAACTCAATAGATCAAATGACAAACACATTAGAGAGCCTTAAAAACAGAATGGGCAAAGCAGAAGAGAGAATATCAGACTTAGAAGACAAAGAACAGGAAAGGAAACAGGCAAACCAAAGAAAAGAAGAAGAAATTAGAAATCTAAAAAATATTGTCGGGAATCTACAGGATACTATTAAAAAACCTAATATTCGGGTTCTAGGAGTTCCTGAAGGCATGGAGAGGGAGAAAGGATTAGAAGGCATTTTCAGTGAGATACTAGCAGAAAATTTCCCAGGTTTGGAGAAGGACAGAGGCATCTTAGTACAGGAAGCTTATAGAACCCCTAATAAACATGACCAAAAGAGATCCTCACCACGACACATTGTAATCAAACTCACCACAGTGAAACATAAAGAAAAGATTCTAAAAGGTGCAAGAGAGAAACGTCAGATTACTCTCAGAGGATCTCCAATTAGACTCACAGCAGACTTCTCATCAGAAACCCTACAAGCTAGAAGGGAATGGCGAGATATAGCCCAGGTACTAAGCCGTGGCTCAACAGGCTAATCCTCCGCCTTGCAGCGCCGGCACACGGGGTTCTAGTCCCGGTCGGGGCACCGATCCTGTCCCGGTTGCCCCTCTTCCAGGCCAGCTCTCTGCTGTGGCCAGGGAGTGCAGTGGAGGATGGCCCAAGTTCTTGGGCTCTGCACCCCATGGGAGACCAGGATAAACACCTGGCTCCTGCCATCGGAACAGCGCGGTGCGCCTGCCGCAGCGCGCCGGCCGCAGCGGCCATTGGAGGGTGAACCAACGGCAAAAAGGAAGACCTTTCTCTCTCTCTCTCTCACTGTCCACTCTGCCTGTCAAAAATAAAAATAAAAAAAAAAAAAAAGAGAGAGAGAGAAAAACTGCCAGCCCAGAATATTATATCCTGCAAAGCTCTCATTTGTGAATGAAGGTGAAATTAAGACTTTTCATAGCAAACAGAAACTGAAAGAATTTGATGCCACTCATCCTGCCCTGCAAAAGATGCTTAAAGATGTGTTACACACAGAAACACAGAAACATGGTCACCAATATGAAAGAAGGTAAAGGAAGGAAACCTCACAGCAAAAGATCATAGGAAGCTCAATTTCTCTTTGACATAGAATTACACTCTGATGCTCTGTTAAAACAATGTGTTAAAGTAATCTAAAAACAAAAAGCAATTCAAATCAATTGGCAATCTACAAAAAGAGTTAAAGATTTTAAAAGCTATTATTAAAATTGCTATATTGGTCTATTATGCTATGTTATATGTGTGTACATATTGTATGTCCACATGGGGAAATTTTATTAAGAGTTTTATTTTAAATGGCTTATAGATAAGATTGTCCATAAATTTAAGCTGCTAAAATCAATCAAAGATACATTTTAATTTGTGTGACCTGAATCTGTGTATCATATGTTTTAAACGTGTTGGTAGAAAGAAACTAAAAGCATTTTACATGGTTGTGCTTAAGTTTACTGGTTAAACAAACTACACCATGTTAGATATTTAAGAGGTGTTTTCAAATACATGATTCTTAAATTTTATAGAAGGCATTGGACCTTCTGGTAAATATTTTCTTAAGTTGTTATCTAATGGTTGAAACGGTTTGCTAAGTATTCATGTAATATTGCTATTGTCAGCAAGCGATCTAGGACTTGCTCCCTCATTTCTCTATTCTAAGCACAACTTGTTCTTTCATTTCTCTATTCTCTTCAAGGTAGGAAACTAATTCTACTATAAAGGAATCTGTAGGACGCACAATTTAATCTTTAGACCTTATAAAAGAGATGGCTAACATTTTTCTGTAATAGCATAGCCAAAATAAGAGCTTAAATAATAATCTCATAGCTAGATTCTCTTCGCCATCAGCGAAGTATACAGTAAGTAGAAAAAACCTCCCTTTCAGACCAAAGGGAAAGAAAGTTTTAAAGTGAGAATATAATTTTCCTCATGGGCATTGTCTACCTTAGAAAAACTACTACAGAACATGCCTGTGACTATAGACTTGTAGTTCAGGCCACCGAAGATTAGAGATGGGAAACGGGCACTCCCTTGACTTGCATCCTCTGGTCTGCTTGAACACAAACCAGGAGGAAAAGAAAGCTAGGCATCAGAAGCAATGGGTGGCAGGGCTATTAATGGCTGATCTGTACAGTGATCTGCCCTCAAGGAGACCCAACAGGCCAGCCCACTGCAGTGGCTTTCAATGTGGTAAGCCTGGGCTTCAGCAGAAGTCAGCTTGTGAAGAGCCCTGGCAGCTCTGCCAAGAGTTGGATCACTGGAAATGGACCTGCCCTGGAGTCAAAGGATGCCACAGATCTTATTGGCTCTAAGCTGAAAAGCCCTTCACTCAGCCCAACTTCCAAAGTGACCACTGCAGCTGGGGGGATGGTCAAGTAGGGTCAGCAACATTGCAGGCAGAACTGTAAATTGCTTGTTAGAGATGCCACCTGCCTTTACCTGGCCAGCTCTCCTCCCAGCCCAGCCAAGTAATGAAAGTCAACAGAGTGCCTTCTCCTAGGAGGTTCACACCTCCCTTAGGATATACCCCATGTGAAGAGATAGATAGGTCTGGGCCTCTTAACTTACAAGGCCTAAAGCCCACCAGATTATTATCAAGCCCCTTCTATCAGGTTCTATTTGCCTCTCAATCAGAAAACTTAATTGTAGTTTAGACAGCACCTTTCTTAGCACATCTAATAATGACTCTGTCCTTTGTTCTAGACCCTGTCTAGCACACTTGGGCCTCATTCCTTTGTAATCATAACCTCTACTCTACCACCAATGGCTCTACTCCCAACCTGTGTGTGCTGATGGTCCTCTTCCCCACTTCATGCTGTATAATTGTTCAAACCTGGTAAATGCCACTCTTAGGATCATTGGTTACTATCCTCACTCTGTCTTTTATGACCTTGTCTAAATATGATCAGAGTCGGCACACTTGGAAGGCTTCCATAGCCTTGGCAACTCATGACGACAGCCTAGGGTGGTTACTGGTGCCATAAACTAGAGTGTCAATTTGTTGGGTCAACAACAAGAGCCACTGTGCACTTGCTCCTCATGTGGGATCTCTGTCCTTAATGTGCTGTACATTTTGATTTAATGCTATAACTAGTACTCAAACAGTATGTTTCACTTTGTGTTTCTATGTGGGTGCAAACTGTTGAAATCTTTATACTAAATTTATCTTCTGTATATAAAGAGAATTGAAAATGAATCTTGATGTGAATGGAAGGGGAGAGGGAGCGGGAGAGGGGAGGGTTGTGGGTGGGAGGGAAGTTATGGGAGGGGGAAGCCATTGTAATCCATAAGCTGCACACTGGAAATTTATATTCATTAAATAAAAGTTAAAAATAAAATAAAATTAAAAAAAAAAACAAATTTATATATGAACAGTGTAATCCTGTTTTTGTACAACCCACACATTCAGTAAGTAGTTAAAAGAAATGGAAGAATGGAAACTAGCTGTTACTAGTGAGTATCTCAGTGAGGTGGGAATATATAAAACTTTGTTTTTATCTTATATATTTCTGCAATGTTTGGTATTTTATAATGCACATGGGTTAGTTTTACATTAAGGAAGAAGAAATTTCAGAAGGACTGCTGGGTGACCATCCTCTCCCCTGTTCCTTTTAGCAGAATATCAATTTAAACAGCTAAAGGATTATTATTTTTTTAAATATTTTTATTTATTTATTTATTTGAGAGACAGAGCTACAGACAGAGGGAGAGACAGAAAGAAAGGTCTTCCATTTGATGGTTCACTCCCCAAATGGCCACAACAGCCAGAGCTGGACTGATCCAAAGCCAGGAGCTAGATCGTAAGAGCAGCTGGGACATGAGTCAGCGCTCTTAAGGGGTGCCAGCGTCACAGGTGGAGGCATAGCCTACTACGCCATGGCACTGGCTCCTAAAGGGCTACTTCTAACGTCCTTCCAGTCTCCTGTGCAGCTAGGGTTGGCCATGTGACCCAGTAGAAACTGCCGGGTAGAACAGCTTTTCCAGCTGTCCCTCCTTATTTTCTGCCACCTGTACGCCTTGCACTCCTGAAAAGACTAAGTCACCTACACAGATGGTTACTCCTTCTGTGAATAACAGAAGGAGGTTCTACTCCTGACTACAGGACTCTAGGTACCCACACTTCTCTTATGTGGACAGAAATACACCCATTTGTGACCCAGCCACTAGTATTTTAGATTTTTTATTATGTATAGCAGAATATAATAATAACTGATGTATACCTGTACATATATAGTTTTTATTTTTTTATTTGATAAACTCTAGTATTTATTAAATTATAAATCTTGTAATCAAAAAGAAAAATGCAGACCAAGGGAAATCTCAAACTACAAAGACTAGACAGCAAAGCATATGGGAATGAATGCCATGAAGTGTGTTACAAAGATTCTGAAATGTAAGTGATTAGCTGTTTTTTTTACATTTCCATTTCAGTAACTTTACTATAAAATAGCTGTTATTTTTCTATTTTAAAATCCCAAATTCATTTCTAATCTTATATTAAGCTTCCTGTTCATAATGATAGCAAACATCTCATGGTACCAAATTTTAGTAATGGTTTTATGCCAATCTATGCATAAAAGTAAGATAATGAAAGAGTCAGATGATGACCATTAATGCACAGGTAATACACAAAAGAACTGGCCAAAAGAACTAAAAAACTTAAAACACAAAACTATAAACAAACCTCAAGAAAACTGGGTTATTACTAAATAGCTTTCAACTATTAACACCCAAGCTCCTTAAATAAATTTCTCAACAGTGACATGTTAGACATTTTAATTTCAGATCTACCCTTCCCATACCCCTTCCCACCCCAACTCCCAAAATGCACTACGAGGGATGAGTATAATGTTATGTGGGCAGAAATTTACAGATAACCATTGCAACCTTGAGCAAGGATCTGAAGACTTTATTTAAACTTCAGTTACTGTGCACTGTCCATCAGGCCTTCTAGATCGGACACTCACTGTTCCCCCTGCTACTGATCGATCAGCTACTGTCTGGTTTGCATTAGGAACCAAAAGTCTCTGTTGAGTCAAAGAGTGCTGTGCAATAACTGCAGATACTTCCTCACTATCACTACTGGCATCTGATTCAGTTTCCTCAATGGAGGTGTCTGGTACCCTGCCTGAAGATGGTGATTCATGATCTTCTTCGCCTTCCCCTCTGTGACTCCTTTCAGCTATGTTGTCTCCACTGAGCTGTAAATGTGCAAAAGAGTCTTCCAAAGAGGTGCTTGCATCAGGAGATGGTGTTGCAGGGCTTGTTAACTGGCCATCTACTGATGTTAGAGGCCCTACAGACGACGCCACTGGAGGCTGAACAGAAGCTCCGCTCTGTGCTGATACACCGTCCGCTCCATCGGCAGAGCTCTCTCTTGCTAGGTTTACGGCACTAGTGTCACAGTCCAGCCTAAGTCCAGCGACTCCCTTCTTTGGTATATCTATTATATCTCGCTTAATCTTCCTACGACGTCCATGTTCATTTCTCCATTTCCTCTACTTGCTGCCTTGAGTTCCTCTGGTGACAACAAAGTTGGCTTGTCAAGGAAATCCTCAGGAATTTCTTGTCGACAAAGAGCACATCGTTTTCCAAGCCATGAAGCTCCCTTTACACACAGATAGCAGAAAACATGTTTACAGGGCAGACTGACTGGGTGAACACAAGTTTGAAGACAAATGGCACACTCAGGGACGGTGAGAGAAGGTGCGGTATTAGAACAGGACTCATTTGCTTTCTTGTTCGTAGGAAGCACGTTTATCGAGTGATCAATTTCACCACAGCCAGCCATCATTTCTATTATAAATCCCACAGATGCCTGCCAGGAAACTAAAAGATCTTCTTCACCAGGAGTCAGCCAGTTTGTAGTATTTTCTCTTCCACTGCTTGTTCATTCTTTGTGCGGGCCCTGACCCCGCCGCCGCCCCTCTCCGGGCCGACAGCAGGCCAACCGGGGGCGTGTTAGGATCCCGGAGCGGCAGGCCTTCGCCTGACCTCCGCGAGGGCGGCGCCTCGACTCCCTCCTCTCCGGCCACAGCCCCGGCCACCTCGCCGTCTTTTCTCTCCGGCCTCGGAGCCCCCATATATAGTTTTTAAACCTCACCTCATTTTGTAGAAATAGAATGGCAATGGCTGGCGCCGCGGCTCAATAGGCTAATCCTCCGCCTTGGGGTGCCGGCACGCTGGGTTCAAGTCCCGGTCGGGGTACCGGATTCTGTCCCGGTTGCTCCTCTTCCTGTCCAGCTCTATGCTGTGGCCCGGGAGTGCAGTGGAGGATGGCCCAAGTGCTTGGGCCCTGCACCCCATGGGAGACCAGGAGAAGCACCTGGCTCCTGGCTTCAGATCAGCATGGTGCGCTGGCTGCAGTGGCCATTGAGGGGTGAACCAACGGTAAAGGAAGACCTTTCTCTCTGTATCTCTCTCTCACTGTCCACTCTGCCTGTCAAAAATAAAAATTAAAAAAAATAAAAAAGAAGAAAAAAAAAAAGGATGGCAAGATCTGGAGACATTTGTCACACAATGGACCACGGAGAAAGGCACCAAGGGGAAACCTTTCACAAAGCTAATGTATATAAAGAATATGTTGGGATCACAGAAGCACAGCATTACTTTTTTATTTATAACAATACTCATTGGAAATCAATTTATGCCTCCTTCCTGGAAAATGAATACGTCAAGCCACTGAACACAGCAGTAGCCCCTAACTGCCACAAAACACGGAGAGAGTGAGTCCTGGGTAATGGTGACATCATGAAGCTCTGCCAGCTCTGTCACAAGGTGTCTATCACAGGGTCTGGAGGGCCCAGGTTCAGCCTCCTTAACTCCCTGAATAATTAAAAATGGCTAAACAAAGCTGATGTAAATTTAATGTAAAGACAAGCCTAATCATTGTCACCTATGTACCAGAAAATGTCCTCTTACAGATTAACACATCTGTACAATTTTATGGGGCACAGTGCAATGTTCCAGCATATATACACAATGTAAACCAGTGCTAGACAAATCATGATTAAAGAAAGGCCTTTACTGTAATCAAAAGGAAAACAGATTCTTCCTGACCGGAAAATAATCCTGACATCCATTCCCACTATGAACATTTCACTTATGCAAGTACGTCACTGGATCTGATGTGTAGGGAGGGAAAAATTCATAATGATGATATTTATGTATAAAAGTCCATACTTACACATGAGTTAAAGGAAACAATTATAAGAGTCCTAAAGGTCTATTTTGAGCACTTTTTTATTCATACTGGGTTTTGCAATATGCTATGTTCAGAGAGGAAGGCTTGAGGACCTGTTCCTCAGACTTAGCCTGCCCCTTTAGCTTGACCCACTGGGGTCACTGGTCACTGCTGCAGAAAACCTACAGCTTAACTCTGACCATACTAGACCTCAAGAGGAAGAAAGTCACAGATCTGGGGAAAGTAAGAATTGGTGGAGCACTGGTATTCACAGGAAGAAAAAAACCAGCAAGCATTAAGAAATAAGGAAAGTAGGGACTGGTGTTACAGTGAAGTGGGTTAAGCCATAGCATGCAGTGCAGCATCCCATATCAGACTGATGGTGTGAGTTCCAACTATTCCACTTCCCATCCAGCTTCCAGCTACAATGCACCTGGGTCCCTGCCACCCACGTGCGAGACCCAGATGGAGTTCTAAGCTCCTGGCTCCAGCCTGGCCCAGCCCCAGTTGTTGAGGCCATTTGGGGAGTGAATCAGCAAATAGAAATCTTTACCTTTGGCCGGCGTCGTGGCTTAACAGGCTAATCTTCCGCCTTGCGGCGCCGGCACCCCAGGTTCTAGTCCCGGTTGGGGCGCTGGATTCTATCCCGGTTGCCCCTCTTCCAGGCCAGCTCTCTGCTGTGGCCCGGGAAGGCAGTGGAGGATGGCCCAAGTATTTGGGCCCTGCACCCGCGTGGGAGACCAGGAGAAGCACCTGGCTCCTGGCTTAGGATCAGCGAGATGCGCTGGCCGCAGCGGCCATTGGAGGGTGAACCAACGGCAAAAGGAAGACCTTTCTCTCTGTCTCTCTCTCTCTCTCTCACTGTCCACTCTGCCTGTCAAAAAAAAAAAAAAAATCTTTACCTCTGTGTCACTCTGCCTTCTAAATAAATAAATAAATCTTTTAAAAAATGAGATAAGACGATACAAGAAAAGGATAAGGAGATATGCAAGCAAGAAAGGGAATTTAGAAAACAAAAATGCTGAAAACTCAGGAAAAGGTTATCATTCATTCTTAAGATTTGTGGTAAATTTATAACCTGGAAACTCTGAATATAATTCTTAAAGAATTAATGCTATGAATAGTGTATAAAGTCCCAGACCAGCCCCAAAGAAGCCTACTCAAACCATTTCCACCGAATCACCCTTTTATAATGTTTTCTTGTAGAAAAATGCCTTGAGTTATAATGTAGGCCATCCGGCATATATTTCTGTATTAGGACAGAACCTACATCCCATAAACATCTGCATTTTTTAAATGGTAGTGAGGATGGCAGGCAGTGGTGACAACCACTCTCCCTTCTTCCTTGCAGCCTGTGCAACACCAGAGGCAGCAGGACTCTGAACTGGAAACCCAAATTGGCAGTGATTCCTGGCACATATGAAGACATGACTAAAAAAACAAAAGCTGTTCAGTATTATTAAGAAGGGACTAGGTAACTTGGTATTTGTGGAAGTATATTTAAATTTGTGCATCAAAATAAGTACATTTAACCAAACTAAGACTTTTTCACTTCAATGCTTGACACTTAATACATACTGAATTCATATTTAAAAATAATTCATGTTTTTAACATATGTATATATATAGTTTTTTATATATAGTTTCAGTTACTCAGATATAATTTCTTTGCCTGAATTCTCATATAGACTAGTCTAATGCCCTAGTTATCAAGATGATGTAATATTCCAGATGATCAAGTGTCCCACAAGCTAACAGTCCAACCCTTACTACACAGACTCCTTTCTAAAGTATTTAGCACTTTCTTTAGTAAACAAATTATTCTGACTATAACTTCAGGTTTTTTACCAACTGCTTTAGTTTATTGTGAAAGGGCAATGTTTCACTCCCAAATGAGTTTAAGAAGTTACACTGATTAGTTCAACATGAATGGAGCTATGTTAAATTAATGGCTGTATCAAAGTCTTTTAAGACAGCTCTTTCCACTTCCATTCCTAGGTATAAAATCTAAAAGAGTTCTTGCACATTTGCACAAGGAGACATATAGAAAAATGTTTATTAAAACAATGTTTATAACAGCAAAAAACTGCATACAATTTAAATTTCCAAAGAAGGAAAATAAAGATTCATGCAATGTAATACCACTATGCAGAGAAAAAAACCAAACAGCTACAGTTATATGTGTCAGCATAAATTTTAAAATCTTAAATGTCAACAAAAACACAGGTTGGATGGAGCTGTTTATATACAGTTAAAACAAGTGAATAACATCAGTGGCATAAAAACCTCAAAAATATGTGGCTAACACGTTTTGGTCAGTGGTTCAGAGGGAAGTGCTCTATACTGGAGTGCCTGAGTTTGAGTCCTGGCTCCAGCTTCTTGTTTAACATAGGTCCTGGGGAGTAGTGGTGATGGCTCAAGTAATTCTGTACTTGGTACTCACGTGGGAGATCAAGACTGAGTTCCCACCTCCTGGCTTTGCCTGGCACAGCCACAGCCAATGTGGGCATTTCAGAAGTTAACCAACAGAACCCTCCATCTTCAATAATAAAAATAAATAACCACTCATGGGACTAAACATCAAATTTAAGATGGTTACTTTAGAAAGAAGAGAGGAATGGGAGGAGCCAGAGAAAATTTTATTTTATTTTATAAGATTTATTTTAGGGGCCGGCGCTGTGGCGCAGTGGGTTAAAGCCCTGGCCTGAAGCGCCAGCATCCCATGTGGGCACCAGTTCTAGTCCTGGCTGCTCCTATTCTGATCCAGCTCTCTGCCATGGCCTGGGAAAACAGTAGAAGATGGCCCAAGTCCTTGAGCCCCTGCACTCAAGTGGGAGACCCGGAAGAAGCTCCTAGCTTCGGATCGGCGCAGCTCCGGCTGTTGCAGCCATCTGGGGAGTGAACCAGCAGATGGAAGACCTCTCTGTCTGTCTGTCTGTCTGTCTCTCTCTCTCTGTAACTCTGTCTTTCAAGTAAATAAAAATTTTTTTAAAAGATTTATTTTATTTATTTGAAAGAATTACAGAGAGAGGTAGAGACCGAGACAAAGCGAGAGAGCGAGAGAGAGAGAGAGAAAGAGATGTCTTCCACCTGCTGGTTCACTCTCCATATGACCTTGATGGCCAGAGCTGAGCCAATCCGAACAGGAGCTAGGAGCTTCTTTTGGGTCTCCCAAGTGGTACAGGGGTCTAAGCACTTAGGCTATCTTCCACTGCTTTCCCAGGCCACAGCAGAGAGCTGGAGTGGAAGAGGAGCAGCTGGGACTTGAACTGGTGCCGGTGCTACAATTGGGGCTTTAACCTGTTAGGCCACAGCATCGGCCCCGAAAATTTTATCTTTTAAAAAAGATTTACTTTTTTATTTGAAGGGTGGATTGACAGAGATAGAACTGGTTCAAAGCTGTCTTCAAAGCCTCTGATATAGCCATTAATTTAACCAGTTGGTTCACCCACAAAACGGCCCTCAATAGCCAGGTCTGGGCCAGGCCAAAGTCAGGAGCCAGGAACTCCATCTGGCTCTCCCACATGGTAGCAGGGCCCAGATACATGGGCCATTCTCCAGTGCCTTCCCAGATGCATCAGCAGGGAGTCAGATTAGAAACCGGTGCTCAGCTTAACCTGCTACGCCACAAAGACAGTACAGTAAACTGATTTTATTTGCAAAGTTTAATTTCTTAAACTAGATGAAGGTGTACTGATTACTGGTTATGTTATTTATAATTTTATATGTTTGAAATGTTCTGCAATAAAATTAGTAATAAAAAAATGATGGTACTCAGGTGGGTGATAAAAACTGTATTAATGTTTAATAAGAAAAAAGAATGGAAGATAATAAATTAGGAACTAGATATCAAAATGGTAACTTACACTAGAATGCCTGAATAGTAACTTGCTCATTCATTAGACAGGATCTGTAATCTGAAGTAATAATATGGGGCAAAAGTAATTACATAATCATCATCCTACCCATCATTTAGCTTGGTGGCAAATGTAAAGGTGTAAGGGTGGACTGTAGCCAGCAATGACACAGAATTCTTTCGTAAGAAACCACAACCTACACTTCAGAATACACCTGGGATCATACTTGAAAGAAACCAGCACACTAGGAACACCGAGGATGCTTAGTAAGAGCTAACGTCAGTATGTGCCACTGGTCAAATGTGAGCCAATTTCATAAATGTAAGCAGTCTTGGACAGTAAAACCATGCCCTCAACACTGCTGTCTCTTCTGATTTGAGAAGCAAAGGCTGTTAGGGCTTTGAGACACAGGCGTCTTAGTTCTTCAGCAGTGTAGCTGTAAAATCAGCTGAATGCTTTACGTCATGCGTCGGTTTGCTGGTGCTGCCAAAAGACTGCGTGGCCTCAACAACAGAAATTCGTTTTCTCACAGTTCTGGAGGCTGCAGGCCCAAGCTCAAGGTGTTGGTAGGTTTGGTTTCCTCTGAGGCCTCTTTGCTTAGCTAGCAGAGGTCACCAGGGGCTGTGTCCTCATAGGGTCTCCTTTGTGCATTCCTGCTCCTGGTGTCTGCACGTGCATCCAAACTTCTTAGATTAGATTAGGGCAGAATATAAGGAGTTTTCATACATTTATTAGAAGAAGTCTATTATGAAAAAACTAACTAAAAATTTTTAAATTTTATTTTCCCACAAATTTTCTCAAGTACACTCATATTAACATAGTTGGACTTTTCAAATCAGCAGAGTACCGTTCAAACTTGTCTACCTTCTCTTTATATTCTACATGTTTTGTTTTTCTATCTTGGTAACATTCATTTATTTATTTGACGTCAGAGTTAGAGAGAGATAGAGAAAGCCAGATAGAGATATCTTCCAACCAGTGGTTCATTCTCTAAATGGTCACAATGGCCAGGGCTGGGCCAGGCCAGGGCCAGAAGCCAAGAGCTTCATCCAGGTCCACTATGTGGGTAAAGGGGCCCAAGTACTTGGGCCATCTTTTGCTGCTTTCCTAGGCACATCAGCAGGGAGCTAGGTTGGGAGTAGAGCAGCTGGTATTGGAGGTGGTGGCTTATCCCCTGTGCTGGCCTCCCTACATGTTTTCTGTGGTTTTCACCTGTGGTTTACAAACCTGGATGATTATCATTATCACTTGGGTTTTTCCCCTTCCTTTCTATACAACTTAATAAATCAGTCTCTACAGACAGGGTCCAGAATACATTTTAAACAGCTTTCCAGCTTTTATATTGTAAAGCAAAATGCTCATAAATGAGCATTCCCACTCCGTTCAAATCAATTATTTCCAATGTTGGTGTAACACATACTGGATTTACTGCCTCATCATAAACACACAGAAAACCAGACACTCTTGCTGACTTGTCAAACAGCTCAGAGATCAGAGGATCCAAGGTAGCTAGAATTCGTGGGGAAATACCAGAAAGGGGAGGGAGACACAGAAAGAAAGCACTTTAGATTTCTCTAAGAGTCCTGTCGAGTTTCGGCTCATCTGTGCACATGGAGGAGAAAACCCACCTCAGGGTAAAAAAACACTGGAAACAGAGACTGTGGAATTATCTCCAAAGCTGACAGAGTTGGGAATAGCTTAAGTTCCAGGCTACAGAGACCTAAGCAAACCATGGGGGCATTAACACCCTGAGAAAGGTATTCCCTCAGTAGTGGGGATACTAGAAGCAGCTCTGAGGACCCCAGCACAGCTTAAACGCCTTGATAGGATCTAACTAATTTGAACTGCATGAGAACAAAGCCCCACAGTATGAAAGGAATCTAAGGAATATCCATCTGTACTCAAAGAGGCACGAAAACACAACTGACACCCAGGAGGAAACATGATCCATAGAAACAGGTCCAGGGAGCTGGTGGCACAGTGGGTTAAACTGCCGCCTGCAGCGCCGCCAGCATCCCCGGCATCCCATGTAGGCAGCAGTTCAAGCCCTGGCTACTCCACTTCCAATCCAGCTTACTACTAACGGACCTGGAAAAAGTAGCAGAAGATGGCCCAAATCCCTGGCCCCTACCACTCAACGGGAGACCCAGAACAAGCTTCTGGTTCCCGGTTTCAGCTTGGCCCAGCTCTGGTCGTTGTGGCCATTTAGAGAGTGAACCATTGGATGGAAGCTCTCTCTCCTCTCTGCAACTGACTTTCAAACACAGATGGTAAAATTAGTGGAAAAAGATGTTAGAACCATCATTAAACCATTACACTTCCTAGATTCAAGAAAGCAGAAGAAAGCATGAACGTAAGGAAGGAAAAGGAAGATAAATGAAATACCTAAATGATACTTCTGAACATGGAAAACACAGTACTAGAAATGAAAAGTATACCAAATGAGACCAATAGTAGATCCTAAGTCACAGAAGAAGTGGTAAGTGGAATTCTTCAAGTTCATGAAAAACCAACAGGACAGATTCATTCAAGAATACAGCAATAAACACATAACAGTAACACTTCTAAAGCAAAACACAAGCAAAAAAAAATGTAAGAAGTTCACAGAGCTGTGGGGCGACATCAGAATGCAAGGGCTGCTATCAAGCAGACTAACCCACATGTGGCAGGAATCTGAGACAGGTGGCAGGGTGAACAGATTACTCTGGAGAGAGCACTAAGCATTTCACAAATTTGAAGAAAACTGTAAACTCGCAGTTCCCAGATTCCTAACTCATCCTGTATAGATGAAACATGGAGAAACCACACTACGACACATGCTATCCAAATTGCTGAAGGCCAGTAACAAAGGGAGAAGGCTACTGGGAAAAAGAGATGACATCTAGAAGAACAAAGGCAAAATAACAGCAACTTTTCATCAGAAACCGTACAAGTTAAAGACAATGCAGTGACATGTCTGAAGGTCTGAAGAAAACAAAAATGCCAATCTGATTTACATTCAGTGCAAACTTTTCAAAAATGAGGGGAAAAAAATGAAGTTTGGGGGATCTTTTCTCTTTTGCTCTATTTTTCTTAAAGCAACTGCTTAAAGTAAAAAAGCCCAAGAATGTGTTTTGGGCTTTATAACATAAGAATAGAATAAAATGTATGATAACAATAGCAGACAGGCTGAGAGGACTAATAAGTACCATCTACACTACACCTAATGAAGCAAGAATTTCTGCAATTAACTAATAAGCTCAAGATGAATATGAAAAATCCTAGGGTAATCCTCACAAAAACAAACAAATCCTAGCATTTGTTTAGGTTATCAAAGGTTAAAGAACTTTGCTCTTCCCTTAAAACAAACCTCCCCCCCCCCCCCCCGCTCCCAAACCCACATTTAATTCATAAAACTTTAATTTCTCTGGGATGTTCAGACAGCTTAAGGTCACAGGACAACTAACACAGTATCTAAGGCAGACAGGGAGAGACAATATGCTTAATGAGAGAAGACACCAGGTGCCACACAAGCCAGTAAAAAGACTTCAGGTAAAATCCTAAACATATGGCGAGAAGTCAAGTGTGGGCTACAATGAGAATAAACTCTGGGGCTTCTGACACAAAAGGAAATCACATCTCCCTACAGGTTCTTCCCAGATCTTCCCAGGAGTCCCCAAGAAACAGTGGGGAAGGGTGGGAAACCTGAAAACTTAGGCCCTCCTAGGTGCAAGCTTGGAAGAGGTTGGAGGAGGTCTGAAGCCTTCCTGAATCTTCCCTCTCTATCTCACCTAAGCAATGACAATGCAGCGATAGGTAGACCACAGATGAGACAAGCATATCATGGGTTGAAGGCTAAGTTCCTCTAGAAACTCTTGAGATGCAATCTTAGACTGGCCTCTGAACTGGTTACCTCTGGTATACATGGGGCAGCTTCCAACCATTCAGACTAGGGTTTTCAGAACTAAAAGTTAATAAGTGAGACTGACAAAACTCCTGCAATCAGAACTGACAGGGTTTCATTCCTAGGACTCTTAATTCTCTAGGGATGGACTAAAAGGCTGGTATCATCACTGAGAAAAGTATCTTGAACTTGATGGAGCCTAGGCTAAGAAATAAAGCTTATTTTATCTTTTGATTCTATGTTCCCTTAAATCTACCAAAATCCCCTCAACACAGTGTATGTGAGAATGTATGTGTATGTGCATCTATGGCCATCAGTTTAGGCTATAGTAACTCTAGTGGCACCAACGCTTTTCACTCTCTTTACAAATTAAAACAGGACTACCATATGCTTCATTCTTTTTTTTTAAGATTTTATTTATTTATTTGAGAGGTAGAGTTATAGACAGAGGGAGAGACAAGAGAAAGGTCTTCCATCCGCTGGTTTACTTCCCAAATGGCTGCAATGGCTGGAGCTGGGCCAATTTGAAGCCAGGAGCCAGGAGCTTCTTCTATGTCTTCCACGTCTCCTACATAGGTGCAGGGGCTCAAGCACTTGGGCCATCTTCTACTGCTTTAGCAGACAGCTGGATCAGAAGAGGAGCAGCTGAGCCTCAAACTGTTGCCCAAATTGCACAGGTGGAGGCTTAATCCACTATGCCACAGCGCAGGTCCCTACCATACACTTCTTAACTTCCAGAAGACAGGCTTGTAGTTCCAAAGCAAGTATGCCATCCCGGTTTCAACATAATAGGTAATACTTATTGAACTAAGTACTGCACTTAGCATTCCATATATACGAATTGCAATACAAACTTCATAATAATCACCATCTTAATAATAACTCTGAGGCAGGAATGATCCCCATCTACATAGGAGAAACTGTGTCATGGAGATTATGTAGTCCCACAGTCACATAGCTACACTAAGTCAAGGATTCAAACTAAGGGAATTTAACAACAAAGATCTGTTCTCTTGAGACCATGTGGCTTTTACTGCTAATTCTGGGTAAGAGAAGGTTGCCTCAAACTCCCCACTAAGGTTGGATTCAAGATTATTTAAAGTCAGGTTTTATACTAGGGGCCAGAACCTTGCTGCCATCGCTACTGCTGGTTTAAACACAGGTCAATTCAGAGGAATCTCTCAGTTCTCATGCTGAGGTCTCCTTCAGCACAATAGGAATTGTGGGCCATTTTTTTTCTTGCCAACATGGCAGAAAACCAAGAACACTACTGGCTCTGCCTCAACTGAAAACTGAGCAGCCTTTTAGAAAACTGTAAAGTTCTCTATTGTATCACAAACGTTGGTAGCTGGTAGAGATGATCTAAATGAGCTCTGAGGGTAGAGTCAGTACCGCCCACATTTGCTAACAGGATCTGCATACCAAAAGCAAGTAGATGTTCAAGAACTCAGAATGCATCTATGGGAAAGATAAGAGAATAACCCATGTACCTCTCTGAGATCTGCACCACGAAGACGCAAGACAGCAAAGACAGCACAGATCTTTCCAGAACCAAAGAGACAAGAATAAAATCACAGCTCCCCACAAGGGCAGACAACAGTTATGGAAACTCTAGGGATGTGACTATTTGAGAGTTGATGACCAAGATAGCAGGCCAAGAAAATGCCATGTCAGAAAAGAGACTGCAAATTCAAATGGGAGAGCCAAGAATGTTAAGTGGGTTGTAATGCAGTGAACAGTTATGCAGAACTTACTATTAAGGGATATTTCAAGATCTTTCAACATTTTAACTCATTCACTAAACAACCCTAAGAGGCAGACAGAGTAACCCACTTTTTACAGGAGAAACTAAGGCATGCAAAACTGAAGTTGTGCAATGTCAACTAGACGGTAAATGGCAGAGCTGGCATGTGGGCCCAGGTAGTGCGGTTCCAGTGCTCCTCCACATTCTTAAACTCTTGTCAACTCTGGCTTTCTAGAAAAACCAGCAAGAACGGAAGTGGAGGTGGCAGAGATAAGACTGATGAGCAGTGGTTGGGTGAGAGGTGATTTGAAAACAAATGTTGTAAACCAGGCCCGCCCTTTACATGTAGCCTATCTTCTTTGATGGTTGTAGCTCTTTCCACAAGAGACAGAGTCTTGCCAGGCAATCAGAATTCCAAACAAGTCAATCCAGCATTTCAGGATTCAGGCCATTCTCTATATAGGAGATATAGTTATATCCTTCCACACCATGTCAACAAAAATAAGAGTGTAATAGGTAATGTTACCTTACACAAATAGCTTAACATGCTAACATGTAAATCAGTTAAAGAATAAACTGCAACTATATCCCAAAAGATATCCTAAGATATGAAGTATCAATGTTTTCTACATAAAGGCAAAGAGCAGAACTATGGGTAAGTTGTGCTAATCTTAATTAGGAAACGTGAACAGTGACTGGTTGTACAAAGACAATGTTGAGAAATCCATGCATCTGTTGACCAGCCTTATAGACACGGGCATTCATCGCAGTGGTAGCCATATAATGAGTTGATCTCAGCAGCAGCCAGCCATGCTGGAAGACTGCCACTGAGCATGCCTGGGCGGCCACAAGGAGCTATCCTCGGTCTGAGTGGTGCTCAACAATCTCTTCGGTTTTCTTTGAAGTAGACTTTTCCCTTTCTGATGACTCTTCTTTGATTCAAAGTAAAGACTGTTTCCAAATTATAAACAGACTTGGGGATACCTAACAAGAAAATGCACATCAGATGTTAAAATGCAATTTTTACTGAAGGTCGAAGTGGGTGAATCAGGTAGACAAGGGGAACTGTGGGCCTTGCCAGAAGCAGTTCTACAGAGTGAGATGAAAATAGTGAATTCAGTCAATAAGATGTGAATTAAAAGTTGACAGTCTGTAATAAGTAATATATTACAAGGCTGGGACTGCACTTAACTATGTCTACAGCTAAGGCTCAGAAGTAATTGCAACTCTGCTCCCTGTTCAGCGACCAATGGTGTAAAATTAGAAATCTTAAGTTGTAGCACAGCACTTGTCTCAAGGGCTACTCTGCATCAATGTTCACAATGATGATCCACTGAGTAATAGCCAAAGGCAGAACCACTAACACCAGAGATTTTTTTTTATTTAAAGATTTATCTTATTTAAAAGGCAGAGTTAGAGAGAGAGAGTGTGAGCGAGAAGAGAGAAAGAATCTTCCATCCACTGGTTCACTCCCCAAAAGGCTGAACTGGCTAGGGCTGGGCCAAGCTGAAGCCAGGAGTTAGGAGCTTCATCTGGGTCTCCCACATAGGTGCAGGGGCCCAAGCACTTGGGCCACTGGACCATCTTCTGCTGCTTTTCCCAGACCATCAGCAGAGCACTGGATCAGAAGTGGAGCAGCCAGCACTCAAACCAATGCCCGTACAGGATGCTGACATCGTAGGCGGCAGCTTTACCCGCTATGCCACAATACCAGTGCCACACTACAGATGTCTACCCATATGGTTAAAATTATATCCTAGCTCATAAAAGCTTAACCCCCAACTATTTGAAAAAGCCATCCATTCTGTTGAAATTTATATTTCTCTAAGATTCCCAGATAGCTGATGCCTTGGGATACAGAAATATCATTAACAACATACTTTCTGAAGGCTCACCTGGCCCTGAGCAATTATTCAAAAGAATTTACCTTAACATTAAGAACAATTATAAAGATTATCCACATGTAGCTTAATGTAACTGTAGATTATAATACATATGAATGAGTGTATAATTTGTTCTCGTTGGCAACCTGATAAAAATGGAAAGCGCTATATAAAACAATTACTTTTACATGATCATATCCAATTTTCTTTGGTTTTCTTCAGTTCTCCGGCACATGCAATTGTTACTTTTTATTTTCACTTGTCCCCTAATTTAGGGGCAATCAAAAGCACCTGTATGATGCTCTTCGCTCCACTAATCCACTCATTTCTTAGTGATTCAACATCTTTTGAGGACATAATTTCCTTTTGCCAGTGTACCCTCAAACTAGAATTTGGCTTATGTTTTAGATACAAAATGCTCTTCTTTGCACCCCATGGGAGACCAGGAGAAGCACCTGGCTCCTGCCTTCAGATCAGCGCGGTGTGCCGGCTGCAGCGCGCCAGCTGTGGCGGCCATTGGAGGGTGAACCAACGGCAAAGGAAGACCTTTCTCTCTGTCTCTCTCTCTCACTGTCCACTCTGCCTGTCAAAAAAAAAAAAGATTTATTTATTTGAAAGGAAGAGTTACAGAGGTAGAGAGAGAGGGAGAGGTCTTCCATCTACAGGTTCACTCCCCAAACGGTTGCAACAACCGTAGCTGGGCTGATCCGAAGCCAGGAGCTTCTTCTGGGTCCTCCACGTGGGTGCAGAGGCCCAAGGACCTGGGTCATCTTCTACTGTTTTCCAAGACCATAGCAGAGAGCTGGATCCGAAGTGGAGCAGCTGGGAATCAAACAGGTGCCCATATAGGATGCCAGCACTGCAGGTGGCGGCTTTACCCTCTACGCCACAGTGCCGGCCTCCAAAATGCTCTTCTTCAGTCTACCTTTTAAATGAGCTTTTAGGAATGTACTGTGGCAAAAAAGAAGGGACTGTCTGTATCTATACCAGTGTTGACAACTGTCCTCGATAACATGTACAGTTTAAATTCAATCATATCCATGAAAAGTTTGACTTAGATCAGATTCCCCAGTTACCAGGAACTTCAGACCTACCTCCAGGCTCTTCTGCCAATAGCCTTCACCTGAGGCCTTCTGTGAACAGCACACCTATTCCCTCTTCTCCCTGTGCCCCCTCCATTCTCCCCATAGTGTTCACAAGTCAGCGATTTCTTTGGCCACATCCAGCTTTTCCTTTGGTCTCTACGAAAAAGGATCAGCTGCAGGGTTCCAAACATCAAAGACTGCAGCAAAACACAAACTATGGGGAGTGATGTGGTGATAAAAAACCCAGGAGACAACATCTGGAAGAGGGAAGACTACACAGGATCTCTTTTATAACAAAATAATAAAGGAAGAAAGAGGAGGAATTTGCCAGGAACAGGAAAGAAAAATACACTAATTAAACACTTGTATAAAGCTCTTGCTTAACATGTATAATTACACTGGAGCCATCCACAAACAAGATGGGTGGATAACTGGCATTTGATCTGTAAACTAATGGCACATGGCAAAGGGAGAAGAAGCCCCGAATGTCTGGGCCAGGTAGTGTGCTCGCACTGTTTCAGTTGCTTACTGAAAAATGCATTGTGAAGCCCACTTGGTCAGGGAGGTGGTACATTCTCAGGAGACTTCTGTCAAAGATCTGTGGACCCAAGCAGTCAGGGTTCCAGTGCAACCCAAGGCAGCTTTCCAGGCTGGGTTAGCGGAGGATAATGCAGAGAAAAAGAGTTGCAGCTTCCGAAACATGGGATCAAGTGTGCCAATAATACCTACAGTCCTGCTTTACTGGAGGCAGAAACTAATCAAGAAAGAGTGCCTTCTACTGCCCAGGACTCCATTATTTTCCCGTGATGCCCTATGCCACATAAAGCATTGTTACTCACTCTTGAATGAGTAACACAGTTACATCTATGGCAAGTTAGTAAACATCATGTAACTGAAGGAAAAACTTGAATTTTTCCATCTCATTGCGAATATAAGTTTCCCTTCATTTCAGTATCTTGAAGACAAATGGTAAATTTCTCAAATATTTAGAACTGAAAATGATTTAAAATTACACTAATGCAAGTAGGCCATATAAGTATACCAGAAATGTAGGGTTAGAGATGGAGGGAGAAGAAAAATGCGGTCTATAGTTAATGATTGCTTCTGGAGACTACACACTCATAGAAAAGTTGTCAATTAATGGACTTTACTCAGTCTTTAGATGGAAATTACATACTGCCCAGTGCTGCACACATCACTGCCACCAGCACCGCTTTAAGACTTGTCAGCTCACGAAAAAGCCTTCCCATTGGCCACTTCCTTGACCATATTCTGTATAAACATTCTTTCACCTCTGAGGTACAGGACAATAAAAGCTAAGCACTCAACAATTTTACTTTGGCTAACCTTATTAATCTTTGTGTGAGCTTCTACCAATAAGAGGTATGGTTTTATGAGATCCACACAAAATTAACACCTACCTAGTACTATGTGGCAACTACTTTGCTAAGTGTGTTACAGGTAACAATCCTCAGAGCAAGCCTACCAAGTGAGCGTGAGCAGCTCAGAAAGAACACCGGAGACATGAGAGTTCACGTAGCCATTACTCAGCAAGGATCCGTATTCATCTAAAATGTCCACATGCAGTCAGAAGACAATCTCAACATACAAAACCAAAATGAAGATCCTACAACTAGTTTTTTTGAAATATGTAATAATGTTGGCTTCATATCTGTAGAAGACAAATTCAGCTCCTCTTCTGACTCATGTGCCCTAACTTCAAATTTTATCTGCTAGTAAAGTTCAAAAAGAAGAGTAAATTATTACTATTATTTTTTTAAGAGAGGCACAGCTTAACTTGTTGGTCTTGACACCCAGACACAGAGGGCTAAAGCAGGTGACAAAAATCTAAATGGCCAATGGAACCCTGTCATCATCCTACAAGAAACACAGTGGACTTTTCTGGTACAAATCTGTTATTACCACTATTCACAAAGTTTCCAGAAAGATCAAAAAGGAAAAGTAAAATGGGGCTGTGAGGGAGGTCAAAGGCTGCAGACCATTCTTCCACTTGAAGAAAAGCCAAAGAGACCACACTGGGACTGAACGCTCCCAAGAAGCCATGAAAACTTAGAAAATGCAGAGACATAAAGAGACAGAACAAAATCGACTGGCATTTTGTGAGAAATGGTACATTACAGGACACCACAGACAGCAGACTGTCTCCACTGTAGCCCAGGTAAGATGGCCTTGGGCACTCACAGGTTCATCTCCAGGGAGCTATTTAGGAAATGCTAAAATGGCGCTAAAATAGGTGCTGGTGGTGGTATGCTAGTTAACAAATAATAATTTAAGGGTTATTTGCTTTAGGAAAGATTTGCGATGACTACCTTCAGGTTAACTTTCCCATGCCCGCACCATTTCCGGACTGGTTTACAACAGTGGCATTCTAACGATATTCTGTTTCTAATCCTCCAATCCAACCTTGACCCAGTCACTCCTCACGCCTAGGGAGGAGAACCTTCAGTTATCTAGCTGTCAGTGACTCACAAGATGAAGTCCAAACTCCACATGCACCCTATTCCTTTTCCAGCTGTTCTCCCGAATGCATCTTTCATGTCTAGGAGCTCCCTACACAATCTCCATCCTGCCCAGGACCAAACACCAGCCCTCACATACACCTCCCTCTGTGGAGGTCAAACCCTAAACTCGTCCCATTGTCTCGGCCCCTGCAGCTGCAGCCCCTAGTTCCTCAAAATGCCCCCACAGTTTCATGCACCTGTGTCCTTGCCTTTCGCTCTCCACCTGGCTGTAATGCCCTCTCCCCCACCCCCACCCCGTGTCAGAACCAATTCGCCCTGTAGCATCCAGTCTTCAACCTTTCAGGAAAGTTCTTCTCAAACCCTCACCCTGGAAGGGGCAAAAGCCCTTAGATACTGCCCTGGATTCCCCCATTAGTCTAATGAACTGCTTCATCACTTTCTAGCTGAGTGACCTTGAACGAGTTCATTAATTTCTCTGAGTCCATGTTCCTCATGCACAGAACGCTAGCATCAACGTCTTATCACTGTGAAAGAACCAGTGTCCAAAAGCCACTCCGTAAACAGTGACGAACACTACATGTAGTTACAATTTTATCAGAAATCAAAAGAACACACATTGCTCTATGTGAATACACTTTATTTAACCTAAGGGTAAGATTTATCTCTTGTTTTCTTGTCCTTGCTTCAAAGGTGGCATGCATTTTTATTCAAATTTGTGGCTCAACCAAGTCCTTGTGCTTCTATGATCATGGAAAAAAGGAAAAAAAAAAAAACAAAAACCACAAAAACCCTTACAGTGATGTTTAGTTCATTTGAAGAAAACACGTAAGTGGAAACCCCTGGCTGGGTAAGGATTTTTCCGTATGCCACCTTTCCTAGAGCCTTCCCAAGCTTCTGTTATGCATACACAATTAACTCATAAACAGAATCCGACGATTCCATGAATGGATACAAGTGTGTCTTGTCCTTAGTGAGCGCATAATCAAAAGGAAGGAGTCACGGAACAGATCCTACATGAACCTGACCTTAAAACATAGCAGCAAATGCCTTTAGTGGCATCTTCAAGTGCCCTAAGTGGTTGAATTTCCTTCTATGCTTATTTGATCCTACGGCACAGGTTGCCATTGCTGAGTAACTGGTGCTTCACATATGAATGTTTTAACATTATCAGAATCACTTATGCAATCCAATACCCAGTTGTGGAGTATCTACTGCACCAGGCCCTACAAGAAGTCCAAAATAAGGGTGATGGGCTCCATCCATAAGCTGCCCAACATACAAAAGGGGAAATAAGCCGTTACTACGTCTCATTAACAGAAAGCAGAATCCTGTAAGACACATGTTGGGCCCAAGAGTAGTGACAATCAATGAAGATCTTTGAGTTGGGGCACCAGGCTCACAAAAATTAAAACTGTATGTACAAGTTACTGGTGGCCGACAGCTTTTGTTAATACTGAGTTTCTACATGTTGCTTCTGCAGTATTCGCTGCGTGCAATCAGACGCACTTCTGCCCTTCTTCCTTACTCTGAATTACAAACCTAGCGACGGCTGTCTGAGGAATAACGTTAACACTCGTGTCGCACATAGGCGCCAGGCAGGGCTCCAAGCCCTCACGTTGTATTTTTCTCACTTTCCACAACAACCCCCTGGGGCAGGTACATGTCTCCCCATTTTACAGATGAGGAGATAGAGGCAAAAACAAAAATATGCAACGGAGCCCAAAACAAGTATTCCCCAGGGCGAACGGACCCACTCGGCAGAACCGCTTCCCGCGGCGCTGCCCGCCTCTCCCGCACGCCCTGGGCGCGAACAACCCATCGCCTTTCCTTTCCCGCCAGGGATCAACCTTCCCTTCCCGCAACGGCACTGCAGGTTCTCGAAGATCCTCTCTCACGGGCGCCCTCCCCCCAAGGCCGGAGCACCGGCTGCTGCTGAATCCCAGGCAGTGCGGGCTCCACGAGACCGAGAAGCAGATCGCCAGGTGGGGATCAAGAAACGCAACCTTCCGGGCTGGGGATCCGTTCCTGCATCGCCCCCAGGAGAAGCGCACACAGGAGGCGCTACCCGCCAGCCCACCACCACACACGCACCAGCGGGATCCTCTCCTCCCGACCCCCCCACCCCCACCCCCACCCCCACGGCGGCCTGGGTCCTGCCACCTGCTCCTCGACCCCATCACCAGCCGTCTCCCTCGCCAGGCCTCCCGCACCTCGCTCCCCGCGGCCCCCAGCCCACCCCTCCGCAGGGGCCCGCCACTCACGGTTCCAGTACACGGGGTAGCACTCTCCTTGGACCACGTCCACCTCGTAGAGGCCGCCCCGCACGCACACCGGCTCGATGGGCACCAGCTCCTGCATCGCGGGCTCGTGCCTCGCCGCGCGCGGGCAGAAGCCGCCGCAGGCGCGGTCCTCGTCGTCTTCCTCTCCGGAGCTGGAGGCCGGGCCGCACACATGGTCGCCGGCCGGGGCCTTGGCCCGGGGCCCGGCCCCGGTGGCCTGCAGCAGGGTCCGGAAGGCGAGCTCGATGCGGAGCGAGTCGTAGCCGATGAAGGGCTTCCAGGTCTTCTTGTCCTCCCTGTAGAACCAGCGCACCTCCTCCGGGCCCAGCTCCGTCACCACCTCGTAGCGATGCCGGGCGGCAGGGCCGCCGGGCCGCGCGCGCTTCCTCTCCCCGGACCCGCCGCCCCCCGAGTTCGCCGGGCCCAGCGGCGGCGGCGGCGACGGGTGCAGCGAGGAGCCGCCGCCGCTCTCGCCCTCGCTGAAGTAGCGCAGCGACGAGCCCGACTCGGCCGAGCTGAAGTCATAGTTCTCGTCACTGAGGCAGGGGTCCAGCGCCAGGCGGGGGTCGTGGTCGTCGGCGCCCGGCGGCAAGTGCAGCCCGGGCTCCCCGCGCAGCAGGGTCAGGGGCACGCTGCCGTCGCCCGGGTCCCCGCTGGGCAGGTGCTCCAAGCAGCAGACGCCGCCGCCGAACGCCGGCCCCGCGTCGGAGCCCAGCTCCCAGGCGCTGCCGCCCCGGCCGTTCTGCTCGGGGCTCCGCGGGGAGCCGCGGCCCGCGTAGTTCATGCTGTGGAGACGCCGCCGGCGGCCCGGCCGCGGCCCCCAGCGCTTCCGCCACACATCCAACGCCGCCGCCCTCTCCACCGGGAGTTTTTAATCTTTCAAATCCCGACGAGGGCTGCGGCGGGCGGCGGCGGCGGCTCCGCCCCCTGCGAGGCGCGCGGCCGCCGCAGCCGCGTTCGGCGGCTCCGCCCCTTTGTCACGCAGCCTGACGTGGGCGGGCCTGGGGCCCCGGCCCCGCCCCGCCGGCCGCGCGCCCCGCCCCGGAAGCTCCGGCTCCGGCGGCGTTGCGGGGGCCGCGGCTCCCTCTCCCGCCACCCGGTCTCCACGCCGGGCCCCTCAGGCTGAGAATGCGGGGTCGGCTGAGGTCACCCGCCGCCCCTGGGCCTCCTCAGCTCAGACCCCGCCCCCGCCCTGTGGGCTTCAGGCTCCACCCCCCCACCCCACCCCACCCCCGTCCTTATAATGAGGGTCGAGAGCCCACGGGGTCCTCGGGTGGATTCTGTCATTGCTTCTGTGACCTTGAGCTCGGCTGGGGCCTCAGCTGGACTTTGTAGCCACCTGCTTCTGGTGGCTCCAGAATGGTCAGCCTGCACGAGGGCACTCCACCCCACGCCTGCCACTCACCTAGGAGTCACGGCTCCCGCGAGCAGCTGGAGTCTGGACTTTGCTTATATGCCATCTCCTGGTATTACTTATCCTTGAGTACATGGGTTTCCTGTGTTCTCGACCTCATTGTAATGCCCTTGATGGACACTAGGTCTTTATGTCTCAGCCTCTCCCACACAGTGGGTGGGCGGTCGGTGTTGAGGATGATGGTGATGACCCCGGCTCTGGCGGGAAGAATTGTTGAAAGTCAGAAAGCAGCTCGAGTCTGGACCTAGCTTTGCAGACTACATTCTGGCAAATCGCTTAATTAAGAGAATTATTCAACCAGGTGAACTCTACCAACAACGCAATTCTATGGCCTTTAAGGTTTCTTCCGGTTCTTTTAGGCATTTTCTGACTTCATAACGCACTTTCTGGTGTCAAGTTGAGTTCAGAGGCTACTATACATGGTTTTTTTTAAACATTAAAAATAAGTCTTTAAAAGTCCATCACCCTACGTTGAGAATCCAGAGAAAAATAATCTCCTATCTCAGTGCTCTCAAGAATAGATGGGCTTCACTTTTTTTTTTTTTTTTAAGATTTATTTCTTTATCTGAAAGAGTTACACAGAGAGAAGGAGAGGCAGACAGAGGTTTTCCATCTGCTGGTTTTCCCTCCCCAATTGGCCGCAACGGCCAGAGCCGCACTGATCCGAAGCCAGGAGCTTCTTGCAGGTCTCCCACATGAGTGCAGGGGCCCAAGGACTTGGGTCATCTTCTATTGCTTTCTCAGGCCATAGCAGAGAGCTGGAATGTAAGTGGAGCAGCCGGGACTAGAACTGGTGCCTATATAGGATGCTGGCATTGCAGGTGGTGGCTTTACCTGCTAGGCCACAGCACCGGGCCCAGGCTTCACTTTCCTTTACCACTTTTTGTGGTGCTGATTGGGTAGGGCAATTTTTCTTGTCCCTGGGGATGTAATCAGAGCTTACTCATTATTTAAACCAGGACCACATCTAGTTTGCAGGAATTTGGAAGAAGGCCTTGTTTCCTATGGGCAGATACAGAGCAGTGTTGGGGTTTGTGGCTTGGTAAGTGAAGCCCGGACTGGACTTTGGGCCCCAGTTTGTGCCGTGGCTGGATGATCGTGTGCTCAGTGGTGCACTGCAGCTCTTTTGCACAGCATCTAAGATCAGAGCCTTCCTTCCCATTCACGCTGCTCAGTCCCTGCCGCCCAGTCTCTCCGCCATGTTTCTATTAACAACCTGCAGATGGGAATTTGGGTATAAACTTTGGTCTACTTACTTTCCACAGAGGCATTCGCTCTAAACAGTGCTTTGATAACCTCCTATGTCCCAGGTGCCTTTGATACCAAAGAGAATGGGAGAGACCAAGGTCCTTCTTCAGGAACCTACGGCCTAGTGGGAGATACAGACAAGTACACAGCTCCGTTATAGTACAATGTGAAAAGTATCATAAAGTGGATTAAAAATAAAGGAAGTCACATGTAAAGTTTCTCTTTTCCTTTATGTTTCTTGATGGATCGTAGCCTAATTCTATAGCTATCTGGTTAGATTATTTTAGCTAAATGTTAACGCTACATGATGATATAAGTCCAATTAATGAATATTATCCTCTGCAAAAAGATTACTTCCTGCCTTGTATTGAATGAATTTTCCTGTTGTTTAAGGGTTGTGCTTATCTGGTTATTTTCAGATTACCTTCTTGTGGTCTACCGGGTAAGGCCACACTGCTTTAAGCTGCAGGATCCTTCTTGGAGATGTTGATTGTCAACATACTGGCGGTGTCAGTCAGGAGAAGGGAGTCCTGGACTCTCTCCTGACCTCACTCTCTTGGTGTAGCCCTTGTTGAAGGGAGATTACTTCTGCTCCCTGGAAATGAGCTGGAGCTAGGACAGACTCAGGTCGTCAGAGAATATTATCTGGATTCATGTGACTGCCTATATCCATTTCCTCATTCCCTAGCTACATCAAGGCAAAGGTTGTGAAGCTGCATTTCTCCTTTCCGCTTTAAAAGGTCAGCCTTCATCTGATGCTTCCCACTGCCTTCATTCCTTTTTTTCTTTCTAGAGTATCTTTTCAGGTCATGTGCTCCCGACAAGGTGAGGCAGGGTTGGGGCCTTCATTCCAGTGCCCATGTGCTGGAACGGTGTCGGGGGCTCCTCATCACTGTGTGTCATCACAGTCTGTGTTCAGTGGATACTCAGTGGCTCTGTGGAAAGCATTCTATTGTATTTAAATAATGACCCAAGACCAAGCTTCCTTTGCCTAAAGCAAATATGTGCAGTTGATTCAGATTTCTGGCATCTGTGGGCCCATTCTGCTGCAAGAAACTAGGTAGATGTAGAACTAAGCCTGAGGGAATTCTTGGTATGGGAGACAGAAAGAGGGAAATCCCCCTTGGCTGTCCACCCAGAGACTGGAACAGTGCATGTGCCGGTCCTAGCACATATGGTAGGGGCTACCTGGCAACAGTGGCCGTGTTCCCTTCTCCATTCCAGAAGTTACGTGGTTCAATTTGTGCTGTCTTTTCCTGTTCGTCTCCCATAAAGAGTGTCCCTGTTGTTCATTTCAGCCCATTTTCACTTGTGTAAAGATATTAAGGACAGCCTCATGCTGTGTAGTTTATTTTGAACCAGTGCCCCACACCCACACTTGAAATGGCTCCATCCCGAGGGCCTGGTGAAACACATATATTTAGAAGGAAGACGGAGAGCAGCTTATAAGCATACCTCCATCTGCTGTATCTCCTTTGATAAGCCACCCACCCCCTCTCGATTTGATTTGATTTTTTTATTTTTAGGAAGACTGTTTATCCAGTTTCTTAAAGGAAGAGTGGTGCCCTGACTGAAAGGGACGATGAGGGAGACTACAGCAGAGAACAGTCATTGGATATATATTAGGTGTCTGTGAAGTTTCAGGCACTAGGCTAGGTTCTGTGGAGAAGCATTTACAGTCTAGCTGTATCTTTAAATAAGACCATAATGCCAACTTTTAAATTCCTATGGGAAATGTAATTGTAATGCCGGTAGGGCTGCATTACCACTGCAGAGGCCATTCTCTCCCTGAAGACACAGAAGCAGAGTACCAGATTACAATCCAAGGGAACTGATGAGCCGAAAGAACATAGGAACACATAAGGGACAAAGTCACTCACCCATCCACTTACTCATTCAACAGATATTTCCTGTCTAGTGTCCTTCACACGTCACATTTAGAATCGTCAAATACATTTACTTAAAGATTTGTAAAAGTCCTATCCACAAAGCAGTACTTTCCCAAACTCTACAAGAAATGTGTATTCTTTTGGAACTAAAGGTAAATGGCATTGAAGGTATATATTCGAATGAAAGAATGTAAATCAATATAATATTGATGCCAGTTGTATGGAGGAAACCACAAAATTCTCATCAGCATCTTTATATGAGAAAGGAAATGTTGGCTATCTGCCTGCCCTTTCATTACAGAAAGGCAAGGTGGGCCATGGCTGTAGATTGCTGTGAGGTCCACGTTATGCATCCACTGGAGACGTACTTGATGACTTCTGTACTCTAGAATTGTTTCCTGCCTCAGCCCTGGGCAGACTGAAAGGACTTATTTGTGGACAAAGCACAAAGCATATAATTCTTGTGAGCCGCCAATTAAAAAGTGATCATAATGCTGAAGAGATTTGGAAGTGACTTCTTGGATGTGTGTTTTATTCTGATTTTCATATAACAAGAAGGAGAAAAAAGAGAAGCTACTTCTAACAGGGAACTCTGCCAGTGCAACTCTGAGTGACTGGCTGATTGGCTGAGTTTTTAAAGGACTGAATGGCAGGATTGATTTCCGGTTTTTGCAATTGCTGCTTAAGAGTTTGTTCATCTTTACATAAGTCAGCATCTCAACTTTAAGGTTTCAGCTTAAACAAAATATGATTCTAGACTTGCAAGCCCACCAATCCTGTCCATAATTCTCTACTGGGTTTTTGAATCATAGTAGACAGACAGCAGGACATTTTTGAAAAGATTTTTACTTATTTATTTGAGAGACAGAGCTATAGACAAATAAAGGGAGAGAGAGAGAAAGAAAGGTCTTCCATCCGCTGGCTCACTCGACAAATGGCCACAATGGCTGGAGCTGGGCCAATCCGAAGCCAAGAGCCAGGAGCCTCTTCCAGGTTTCCCATGCGGCTGCAGGGGCCCAAGGACTTGGGCCATCTTCCATTGCTTTCCCAGGCCATAAGCAGAGAGCTGGATCAGAAGAGGAGCAGCTAGGACATGAACCATTGCCCAAATGGGATGCCTGCAAAGTAGGCAGAGGCCTAGCCTACTATGCCACAGTGCTGACCCTAGCCATTAGGATACTATTATTAATAAATTAAAATGGGGTCTCAGGGAGACAACATTCTTCAAAAATTTAATCTTTAAGCTCAAATAACCTGCATTTTATGGGCAGGAATTGTGGCACAACTGTTGGAACTCCCCTGAGGATGCCACATTCCGTATTTGACAGCCTTGTTCAAATCCTGGCTACTCCACTTCTGGCCAAGCGTCCTGCTAATGTGTACCCTGGGAGGCAGCAGGTGATGGCTCAAGGACTTGGGTTTCTGCCACTGATGTAGGACACCTGAATGGAATTCCTAGCTCCTGGTGTTGGACTGGCCGAGCTCAGTCTATTGGGGCATGTAGGGAGTGAGCCAGTGGATGGAAGATCTCTCTCTCTCTCTTTCTCTGTCACTCTGCCTTTCAAATAAATGAAAATAAAATTTTTTAAAAACCTTATTTTTAAAAAGATTTATTTATTTGAGAGGCAGAGTTACAGAGAAAGGCAGAGGCAGAGAAAGAGGTCTTCCATCTGCTAGTTCACTCCCCAAATGGCCGCAAAAGCCAGAGCTGGGCTGATCCGAAGCCAGGAGCCAGGAGCTTCTTCCAGGTGTCCTACATAGATGCAGGGGCCCAAGCAACTGGGCCATCTTCCACTGATTTTCCAGGCACATTAGCAGGGAGCTAGATCTGAAGTGGAGCAGCCAGGACTCAAACTGGCACCCATTTGGGATGCTGGCCCCACAGGTGGAGGCTTAACCTATTACGCCACAGTGCCTGCCCCTAAAAAACCCATATTTTAAATATAAGAAATCATTAACAATGCTCTGACCTTGGAGCTCATTCTTCTTCTTAAGTTTAGATCTTGAGATTCAAACGAATTCTTAGTCATCATCGAGAGGTGATAGATTTTTATTTTTATTTTTTTAAGATATATTTATTTATTTGAAAGGCAGAGTTACAGAGAGTCAGAGAGAGAGAGAGAGGTCTTCCATCCTCTGGTTCACTCCCCAAATGGCTGTAACGGTCCGTCCTGAACCAATCCGAAGTCAGGAGCCAGGAGCTTCTTCCAGGTCTCCCAGGTGGGTGCAGGGGCCCAAGCACTTGGGCCATCTTCTACTGCTTCCCCAGGCCATCAGCAGAGAGCTGGATTGGAAGAGGAGCAGCCGAGTCTCGAACCGGCGCCCATATGGGATGCTGACACTGCAAGTGGCAGCTTTACCCACTATGCCACCGTACTGGCCCCAAGACAAATATTTCTTTCTCTAAATTACTCCTGTTGTTCTCCTTCTCAGGTTAGAAATGGTAAACTTGGATCACTCCTGTTCCTACTCAGGTGTCTGTTTTTTGTTGCCATAACAGAATACCGGATACTGGGTAGGTTGTAAAGAGAAGAGGGTAATTTTGGCTCACAGTTCTGGAGACCAGGCCGCCCAAGGGTGTAGTACCGGGATCTGCTTGGTTCCGGGAGAGGGCCTTGTGCCACATCCTATACATGGTAGAGAAGTGGAAAGAAGAGGGGGCACAAAAGGAAGGACCTGATGTTTCAGATAATAGAATACAAAATGTACTCTCCATGTTTTGAAAGTGAAACAACAAAAACAAAAAAAGCACTCTATAGTCAGAAATATATTAAGAATTAAAATAGCAGGGGCCAGCGCTGTGGCACAGCAGGTTAAGCCACCCTCTGCAGTGGCAACATTCCATATAGGCATCAGTTCGAGTCCCGGCTGCTCCACTTCCAATCCAGCTCCCTGCTAATGTGCCTGGGGAAGGAATGGAAGATGGCCCAAGTACTTGGGCCCCTGCACCTGCATGGGAGGCCCAGAAGAAGCTCCTGGATCCTGGCTTCGGCCTGGCCCAGCCCTGGCCGTTGCAGCCATTTGGGGAGTGAACCAGCAGACTGCAGACCTCTCTCTCCTTGTCTCTTCCTCTTTCTTTCAAATAAATAATAATTTGTTTAAGAAAAAAAAAGAAAATAACAATGGATAAATCAACTCTTGTAGATATATGACTATGGGATGCAGTTCAAGAAAAGCAGTTCAAGAGAATATAATAAATCAGAAATCTCCAAGACATTATTGTTGAGTGAAAATGGCAAGTTACAGAACAATGATTTGTTTTGATCTTATTTTTATATTCAAAACACAAACACACCATTCATGTGTATATATACATACATATTTCTATATTTTTATAAATGTATGTCTGCATATATGTAACTTACTGGTAAAAGTCTAAAAGAATAAGCTCCAAACTATCCACATAGTTACTTCTGGATGGTAGAGAGAACATAAAGGGAGTTGTTAAGTTTTGTACTATACAAATTTTACAGGATTGTATCTTACTTCCATAATTAAAAAACAGCTTTTAAAATAAGCAAAATACAGAAGATCAATTCAGTATATAATTAGTAAAGACCTCATCAGTTTGTGCCCACACAGAAACGCAAAGTATAAAAATACTGTTTCAGTACTAGTTATAGCATCACTTCGCTTTAGACGACACATTAGGGACAGATCCCACATGGGGTGTAAGTACACAGTGACTCCTGTTGCTGATTTAACAATTTGACACTCCTGTTCATGGCGTCAGTAATCTCCCTAGGCTCTAGTCATGAGTTGCCAGGGCTATGGAAGCCTTTAGAGTTCGCTGACTTTGATCTTATTCCGATAGGGTCATAGTCAAAGTGGAAGTTCTCTCCTCCCTTCGGAGAAGGGTACCTCCTTCTTTGATGGCCCTGTTCTTTCCACTGGGATCTCACTCACAGAGATCATTCATTTAGGTCTTTTTTTTTTTTTTCCATGATATCTTGGCTTTCCATGCCTGCTATACTCTCATGGGCTCTTCAGCCAGATCTGAATGCCTTGAGGGCTGATTCTGAGGCCAGAGTGTTGTTTAGGACATCTGCCATCCTATGAGTCTGCTGTGTATCCCACTTCCCATGTTGGATCTTTCTCTCCCTTTTTGATTCTATCAGTTAGTATTAGCAGATACTTGTCTTGTTTGTGTGATCTCTTTGACTCTTAGACCTATCACAGCTATCAATTGTGAGCTGAAATTGATCACTTGGACTAGTGCGATGGCATTGGTACATGCCATCTTGATGGGATTATGTTGGAATCCCCGGGCACATTTCTAACTCCGCCATTTGCGGCCAGTCCGATTGAGCATGTTCCAAATTGTTCATCTCCTCCCTCTCTTTTTCCACTCTTAGATTTAACAGGGATCACTTTTCAGTTAAAATTTAAACACCTAAGAATAATTGTGTGTTAATTACTGAGTTCAACCAATAGTACTAGAACAACAACAACAACAACAAATACTAAAAAGGATAAAGTATTACATTGTACATCTAAAGTCAGGACAGGAGCTGATCAGTTCATTGTTGCTTATAGTGTCCATTTCACTTAACAGGTTTCCCCTTTGGCGCTCAGTTGTCACCGATCAGGGAAAACAAATGATATTTTTCTCTTTGGGACTGGCTTAATTCACTCAGCATGATGTTTTCCAGATTGCTCCATCTTGTTGCAAATGACTGGGTTTTGTTGTTTCTTACTGCTGTATAGTATTCTATGGAGTACATGTCCCATAATTTCTTTATCCAGTCTACTGTTGATGGGCATTTGGGTTGGTTCCAGGTCTTAGCTATTGTGAATTGAGCTGCAATAAACATTAATGTGCAGATGGCTTTTTTATTTGCCAAATTAATTTCCTTTGGGTAAATTCCAAGGAGTGGAATGGCTGGGTTGTATGGTAGGGTTATGTTCAGGTTTCTGAGGAATCTCCAGACTGACTTCCATAGTGGCTTAACCAGTTTGCATTCCCACCAACAGTGGGTTAGTGTCCCTTTTTCCCCACATCCTCTCCAGCATCTGTTGTTGGTCGATTTCTGAATGTGAGCCATTCTAACCGGGGTGAGATGGAACCTCATTGTGGTTTTGATTTGCATTTCTCTGATTGCTAGTGATTTTGATCTTCTGTATATAAAGAGAATTGGAAATGAAAAAAAAAAAAAACCTGGTGTTAAAATGGAAATGGCATAGAAAATTAATTTGAAAAAAAATTATGTAGGATCTCTGTCTTTAATGTGCTGTACATTGCTATTTAATGCTATAATTAGTAATCCAATGGTAGTTTTTTCACTTTGTGTTGCTATATGGGCAAAATGTTGAAATCTTTACCTAATATATACTAAACTGATCTTCTGTATACAAAGAGAATTGAAAATGAATCTTTACATGAATGGAAGGGGAAAGGGAGCGGGAAGGGGGAGGATTGCGGGCGGGAGGGAAGTTATGGGAGGGGGGAAGCCATTGTAACCCATGGGCTATACTTTGGAAATTTATATTCATTAAATAAAAGTAAAAAAAAAATAAGCAAAATAAAATGGAAAATAACATTATTTTTTATCAACCATGCCTACCTGTTTAAGAAGTTTTTCTTCTCCAACCAGCCTTCTCCTGGTGTGGCCATGTCAAGCTAGTTAATCAGCATTCTCAAATAAAATATCCATAGGCATCACAGAAGTCACATGTAGACTGCAGACAGAGCTAGGTTCAGTTCCTGACCCTGTCAGAAATCCCTGGTGTGAGTTCTGAACCTCGGATTCACAGCCAAGCGCTAGGCAGTAGTAGACTTGCTTCACTTTTTTTGTGGTGACAATTTAACTCAAAATGAGATAATGTATATGGAAGGCCTCACGGTGTCACCCCCAACTGGCACCTGACATATAGCTGGCAGCAAATACATTACGCAACAGAAGACATTCCTGTATTTCAGAAAGCTACCCCTATCCTTTTTCTTTTCGGCTCTTTTTTTTTTTTCTCTTTTTATCTTACAGAGTAAAATCAGTGCTATTGGGCCTCTAAGCTACCTTGCTTATTTGCATTTCTCTCTAGCCCTGGGATTCCTTAGTTACTTAACCTCGCTCTTAGAACTCTTGGCCAATTCACAAAGAGGTCAGGGAAAGGGACTCAACCTCTCTGTCCTCAAAAACTCTGTAATGATCCACGCTCCCTTCTCTGGAGCTGTTCAGTGGGGCCTTTTTTTGACTCCTACATCTTAATGCAACGTCTTGAAGAGGCCTTAGACCTGAATCCTAGGTCACATGGCGTCCTTGCTGCAACTCTGCTCTCTCCCCTACTTACACTGCTGGCCTTCTTTACACCAGTGGTGCCGTCCTTGCGTTTTTCAGAACCAAAATTGAAGTCTTCAATGCATTTTGAGATAGTTCCAGGAGTCCAATGACCCTGATATTTTGTAGTGCCTACAAATTTCTGATCTCCTTCAAAGATTGTAAAACCTATGAGAACACCATTAGAGCTAAATGAATTTTTGAGGTGAGTGAAACTTTCTTGGAGTTTTCTGATTTGAGGACTTAGTGATCTAAGTCACAGGTGAAAACATGGAATTTATCATTATAATTCTTAGGGAGGAAAATGATGCAAATAGAATTTTATTCCCAGTGGCATTTTTCAACTACCACGAATAATGGTCATGTAATATGTTGCTGCTAGTAAAATGAGAGACCACTGAAATGACTTCTCTCCTTAGAGTTATGAGTTACCAGGGCTAAATAATAAAAGACCAACTTGGGCCTGCGCTGTGGTATAGTAGGTTATGCCTCCACCTGTGGCGTGGGTATCCTGTATGTGTGCGGTTTGAATCCTGGCTGCTCCTTTTCCAATCCACCTCCTGCAGATGGCCTGAGAAAGTAGTGGAAGATGGCCCAAGTGCTTGGGCCCCTGCACCCATGGAGGACACCCAGAAGAAGCTCCTGGCTCCTGGCTTCAGATTGGCCCAGCTCCAACCAATGTGCCATTTGGGGAATGAACCAGGAGACAGAACTCTCTGTTTCTCCCTCTCTCTGTAGCTCTGCCTCTCAAATAAATATATATATTTTTTTATTTTTATTTATTTATTTATTTTTTTTTATTTTTGACAGGCAGAGTGGACAGTGAGAGAGAGAGACAGAGAGAAAGGTCTTCCTTTGCCGTTGGTTCACCCTCCAATGGCCGCCGTGGTAGCGCGCTGCGGCCGGCGCACCGCGCTGTTCCGATGGCAGGAGCCAGGTGCTTCTCCTGGTCTCCCATGGGGTGCAGAGCCCAAACACTTGGGCCATCCTCCACTGCACTCCCTGGCCACAGCAGAGAGCTGGCCTGGAAGAGGGGCAACCGGGACAGGATCGGTGCCCCGACCGGGACTAGAACCCGGTGTGCCGGCGCCGCAAGGCGGAGGATTAGCCTGTTGAGCCACGGCGCCGGCCTAAATATTTTTTTTTTAAGATCAACGCAAATGAACAAATATGTACTGAGTTACTACTTTGTATGAACCAAGTATTCTATTAGGGACAATGATAGACTGATCCTTACAGAGCTTACAGGTAAGTGGGAAATGTGGCTAATCAAATACACAGCTGGTAAGTGTGGAAGGAGCAATGAGAAAGGCCTTGAAGGGGGCTATTAGAGAGGGATGCCTAAGCCATCCACGGGGGATATAGTTGGGGATATTCACTCATCCTTTCCGGAAAATTACACAGCTAGGCCAGGACTTGAAATAGCTCACTGGGAAGAGAGGTGAGGTGGAGTACAGGTGCAGGGAAGACCATGTACCTACTGACCTAGCACAGTGAAAAAGTTTGAAAAACTGGAACATAGCGGCTGGCACGGTGGTGCACTAGGTTAATCCTCTGCCTGCGGTGCCAGCATCCCACATGGGTGCCGGTTCTAGTCCTGGCTGCTCCTCTTTGAATCCAGCTCTCTGCTGTGACCTGGGAAAGCAGTGGAAGATGGCACCCATGTGGGAGACCAGAAAGAAGCACCTGGCTTCGGATCGGCGCAGCTCCAGCCATTATAGCCATTTGGAGAGTGAACAGATGACGGATGGAAGACCTTTATCTCTGTCTCTCCCTCTCACTGTCTGTAACTCTACCTCTCAAATAAATCTTTTAAAAAAATAAAAACTGGAACATAGAAGATGAAATGGGATGGGCCCAGCACTGTGGCATAGTAGGCTAAGATTCCACCTGCAGTGCTGGCATCCCATATGGGTGCTGGTTCGAATCCTGTGTGCTCCTCTTCTGATCCAGCTCTCTGCTCTGGCCTGAAAAAGCAATAGAAGACGGCCCAAGTGTTTGGGCCCCTGCACCTACTTGAGAGATCACGAAGAAGCTCCTGGCTCCTGGCTTCGGATCAGTACAGCTCCAGCCATTGTGGCCATTTAGGGAGTGAACCAGTGGAAGGAAGACCATTTTGTCTCTCCCTCTCTTTGTAACTCTACCTCTCAAATACATTAAAAAAAAAAAAAGATGAGATGGGAGGAATGAGTAAATATAGAAAATCCAGACAATATAAAGCAGTAGTCATCTAGAAATTGCAGGTGCCTAATGTGTTTAGATAAAAATGGACAGTTATTTTATGTCAGCTTCTTTGAGAAAAATCCCATCACAGTGTGTTTGAACAGTGGGCTGCGTTCCCTGGCAATGATCAGAGATAAAACCTCCCTTAAATCAGTTCAACTGTAAGCATTCTGATAGTGCCCCAAGCACCTAGCACTGGACCTTGTGCACAATTACCACCCAGTCCATACTGTGAATCCAGGGCAACTCTGGGTATTTGTTTCATTCCATGACCTGTCTTGATGTTATCATTTTCAAATAGTGCCTTTAGAGGTTCATATTCTGCCATGTCCAACTTTCTTAAAGATTTACTTATTTATTTGAGAGGTAGAGTTACAAACAGAGAGAGGGAGGGACAGAAAAAGGTCTTTCATCTGCTGGTTCACTCCTCAACTGGCTGCAGTGGCCAGAGCTGGGCCGATCCAAAGCCAGGAGCCAGGAGCTTCTTCCAGGTTTTCCACACGGGTAAGGGGCCCAAGGGCTTGGGCCATCTTCCATTGCTTTCTTAGGCCATCAGCAGAGAGCTGGATAAGAAGAGGAGGAGCTGGGACATGAACCAGCACCCATATGGGATGTGGGCACCACAGCAGAAGGCTTAGCCTACTATGCCACAGTTCTGGCCATGTGCAAGTCCAGTTTTTATGGGAAGGGAATGATAGAGCTCAACAACCTTCAAAATGTTTCCTCAAATAGAGAACTTCCTTCCTACCTGGTTTGATAGATACCCATAACAAAGGTGGGGGCATTGTTCTTGTATTTATAATCTTAAAAGATGCACAACTGGAGTGGTCAGGATTTTTACTAAGTGTAAATGAGGTCATGCTAATTTTTTAATGTTCCAGTTATAACTTGAGTCCTAACTGACTTGATTGCTCATCAACTATTTCCCCAGTATTTCCTGTTGCTCCCCAGAGAATGCTTTACATTTGCTCACAATATGGCCCACTCAGTACAATAACCATCTGGGTCCACCAAGTTCCTTTTCTTGTGTCCACCTGCATGCCCTTCCTGGCCTCCCAGTAGCTTGAAGAAACCTCATTGCTGCCTTTCAGATGGTGCTGTCCCCTCCTAATATTGCTGGTGGCCTTCCAAGAATGCTGTCTGCTGATTCCTATTAAGTTCTTACTGTCCAGGTGTCAAGGGAGTACTAAGCTGAATGGGGAGGAGAGGAGAGAAGTCTGATTCCAACCTTCGGGACAGATCTTGTACCTGGAACCTAGAATATCACTGCTCTGCCTACTGTCAAAAGCTTCCTCTTCAACCTCTCACTTCAATTTCTATTTCCCAGGAGCAACTTTCTCTTCTGAGTATCTTTTGTCCTTCTCCAAATAAAACCACAGAAGGCCTCAGAGATAAAGTCCAGAGTCAACCAACCCAGAGCACTTCATCATCAGATTGGAACATCTAACATCTGTGATCCAGTGAACACTCTATCAAGGTCAAGCACTTTAACAGTTTTTCCCAAGACAAAGGAATCGTCTCCTCCACAGGTGAAGAAAGAAGGCTCTACTTTTGGGTATGAAAAAAAAAAAAAGACTACAGCTGTTAAATGACAATTTCCTCACTTCCACTCAGATTTCAAAAGTCTTAAGGCCCAGGCCCAGCTAAGGCGCCTTGGGCACAAAGGGAGTTCTGCCATCCAGAAGAGAAAGGACAGTTGTTTTCTCATTAACCCAGTGAACTGCCAATAGTTGTCATGAAGGGTCTAAACTCTTATTTTTTAATTTGAGAGGGGGAGGGGAGAGTGGGGAGGGGGAGAGGGAGAACCACCATCTGCCAGTTCACTTCCTAAATACCCTAATGCAGTCAGAAACTCAGTCATGTGGGCAGAAGGGTCCCAACTACTGGGGTCTCCCTCACTGGGAGAAGGAGAGGGAGAGGGAGAGGGAGTGGGAGTGGGAGATAGAGAGGGAGAAGGAGAGGGAGTGGGAGTGGGAGATGGAGAGGGAGAGGGAGAGCATTACATAGCATTTATACAGTATTGGGTATTATAAGTAGCCAAAAGATGACTTAAAATCTATGGGATGACGTCCATAGGTGACATGCAAACACAATGATCCCTCAGTGTCTGTGGGGGGATTGATTCCAGGACCCTTCAGACCCCAAATCCATGGATGCTAAAGCCCTTTGTGTAAAATGTGGTAATATTTAAATTATCTATATTGCTTATAATACATGATATAATAGAAATGTTATGTAAATATATAATTGTTATATTGTTTATGACAAGGAAAATATAAATAAATTGTATAGTGCAATCTTCCCCACCCCCTGCCCCACGCACACAGATTTAGTTCCAGGGTTGGTGGAATCCATGATATAGAGGGCTGGCTGTGCTGTGTCTCATGAAACTTGAGCATCACAGATTTTGGTGTCTGTGGGGGTGGGAGTGGTATCATGGAACCAGTCTTCATGGATACTGAGGATGACAGCACTGGGAACTGGGAAACTCTATATAGTTTCATGTGAAACAGGTCAAAAACAGAAATGACATAGGGTGAGAAGGAAGATTTTCTGAAAGATTCTAGACATGAATTTTCTGGAAGACAAATGGTGGCCCCGTCAATTAAGCTGTGAATGTTCTGACTTTCTAAAACCCCCATAATGTAAAATCAGCAAACTGAAAATATTGTTAGAAATATGACTGATACAAGATTATAAATCTTAGAAATGAAGAGTTCCTAGTCACACACTGGTGAAAGTGATAAGTTCCCATCAGAAACGTGGCAGAGGTTATGAACTGAAAATTAAGGAAAGAGGAAGCGAAAGTTAAAGGGGATAGGATTAAAAGTTCATTAGCAAAAACCTGTGAAGTTAAAGAACAGTCGCACGTTACATTTTGCCAAGTAAAGTAGGTTTCCAATTATGGAAGACACCGAATGAGACCAGAAGTTATTCTGTAGGTAATATGAAGAGGTTGAAAAACATCTTAGCAGGAGGGTAAAATTATTTCAGGGAAGATTAATTAAGCAGTGAGTCATGGGATGGATTATGGAAGATGAGATTGCTTAGCGTACTTGTATGGGTGAGACAACATTTCCAGAAGTGGTCAGAGTTGGAGGTAAGAGTTTGGAAAGACCTATGAGAAAGGACTGAATCACTCACTGTCTCCTCTCATCCATAAACCCTCACCGGACCTTGCTCCTGATAAGGGCTGCTAATGCACTATGCAACTCTATAAAACGCTATCTCACAAGAACTGCCAACAACTCGTTTTCCAATTGAATAAAGTGTCTTTTTGAAGAAAGTGTGTCTTTCCACAACTCTTCAGAGGCATTGGCCTCAAGAATTAGGGGGTTCCGGCCGGCGCCGTGGCTCAACAGGCTAATCCTCCGCCATGCGGCGCCGGCACACCGAGTTCTAGTCCCGGTCGGGGCACCGATCCTGTCCCGGTTGCCCCTCTTCCAGGCCAGCTCTCTGCTGTGGCCAGGGAGTGCAGTGGAGGATGGCCCAAGTGTTTGGGCTCTGCACCCCATGGGAGACCAGGATAAGCACCTGGCTCCTGCCATCCGAACAGCGCGGTGCGCCGGCCGCAGCGCGCTACCGCGGCGGCCATTGGAGGGTGAACCAACGGCAAGGGAAGACCTTTCTCTCTGTCTCTCTCTCTCTCACTGTCCACTCTGCCTGTCAAAAAAAAAAAAAAAAAAAAAAAAAAAAAAGAATTAGGGGGTTCCCATTGTAAAAAGGGATCTTTTTTTCTCTCACTGTCTATGATGTATGAGGAAGCATTTGCTCCACCTCCTTAAGATGGTTATGCCATCCATTTTCGATGGTCCTGCTTCATTGCATGGCTGGCTTCCCAAGACAAGCCTTAAGTTTCACTTTACCTCAAGGACAAAGGCTCCTGGTACTCATTTAAAAAATATTGCAATATTCTTAGAATAAACCTTTCCCTAAGAGAACATAAATATAGCTTCCTTCTTTCAAAGAAATAACTGAACAGCAATTCCATTTAATTGGCAGTGCCATTGAGCAAGACCCTACTTTCTTGCCCAGATTTCTCCTGTTTACTTCCCTTGTTTTAGCCATGTTCTCCAGGGCTCACTGGGCTATGATGACGCAATGATGGTTCACCTTTTCCCCAATTAAGGCGGTCACAGTGCTCACAGAAATAATTAAATGCCCTTCTACTACTCAGTACTACTGCATGGAAGCATTTTTCCCAACCTTTCCAGGCAGAGCTCTTGGTACCAAGAAAAGGACTATTTGGGTTATAATAACTTTCTCACTGTGTCTAAGTGTTTTGGGCCTTGCTGAGACCAGCTGCCATTAGCAGGGTTCTTCATAGAAATGGAAGGAAAACACATTTGTACTTTTTAAAAAAAAGATTGTATTTATTTGGAAGGCAGAGACAGAGATCTTCTACCCACTAATTTGCTCCCCAAATGCCCACAACAACTAGGGCTGGGTCAGGCAGAAGCCAGGAGCCTGGAATTCAATCAAGGTCTCCCACATGAGTGGCAGCGAATCCAAGTTCTGGAGCCATTACCTGCTACCTCCCAGGATGTGCGGTAGTAGGATGCAGGAATTGATGTGGGGGACCCAGGCCTCAAATAAAGACACTCCAGCACAGGACACAGGTGTCCCAGGTGGCACCTTAACCACTGGGCCAAATATCCACCCCCACATCGGTACTCTTGACAGACACAGTGGAAGTGTGTGTTTCAAGAGAAGCGCTGGGAATGAAGGAGGAAGCCTGGACAGGAAATTAAGAGATCTGGATTCCAGACTCAGTTCTACCATTAATTAGACACGTGGCCTCTGGTAACCCTCAGCGTCTGACTTTTTCGACTGTAACACGAGGAAATGAAACTAAAGTCATTTTCAGCTAATTTTTAAAAAAAAATTTTTTCCCCCGGCCAGCGCTGCAGCTCAATAGGCTAATCCTCCGCCTGCGGCGCCGGCACACCGAGTTCTAGTCCCGGTTGGGGTGCTGAACTCTGTCCCGGTTGTTCCTCTTCCAGTCCAGCTCTCTGCTGTGCCCCAGGAGTTCAGTGGAGGATGGCTCAGGTGCTTGGGCCCTGCACCCGCATGGGAGACCAGGAGAAGCACCTGGCTCCTGGCTTCGGATCAGCACGGTGCGCGGCCACAGCGCACTGGCCGCAGCGGCCATTGGAGGGTGAACCAACGGAAAAAGGAAGATCTTTCTCTCTGTCTCTCTCTCTCACTGTCCACTCTGCCTGTCAAAAAAAATTTTTTTTTCCCCAGGCGTAAATTCATCATCCATGAATGCATAAGCTCTTTGTCCCTTTTGCCAGATAGGAGCATCCAGCATAGCACCATTAGGACTAGAGATGTGAGTAATTGGGCTTTGCTGTGCCATGTTAACCCAGAAGAAACAAAATCTATTGAGGGTCTAACTAAAGAAACTAAATCTATAAAGGGTGCCCTTGGGGATGGGATGGCAGAGGGTGGGTGTGCCTTCAAGGCTGCTTATGTGACCTTATCGTTTAGAGCTCTTACCTTATACCTCTCCAGTTTTTCACTATCACCTCGCTTATTTCTGTGTGTTTTCTTTCCAGGGAGATTACTCTTTAAACCCTGACTCCTTTCTTCCCCATACAGTATTCAGACTCCAAATCTAACAAAAGAATTTTCAGAATCTGTGGTCTGAAAGAAACGTATTGTAACTCTTGCTAAGTGACATGCAATCTCAGCCAACTTCATTCATCCGCTCACACAGGGCAAAGCGTTGGGAGTGAAAAGTGGGCGGTGCTGCCCCCACATGAGTTCCTGGCACTGTGTGCCTGGGAGAGGCTCCTTGCACATGCCACCCCAGCACAAGTGCTACATGATCCATGTGGCACGAGGCAGAGGCTCTCAATTTGAGTCTGTGTCCACCTTGTGCCCTGTCTTCTTCTTCTTCTTATAATGTTTTTCTCTCTATTTGGCCAAATTGCAGCTTGTTCTACTGACCAGTGTAGTGTGTACACATTTCAGGTTATGCCTTCAATTATGCAAGAAATGTACGCTGTTTTTCTCTCTTCTGCCAGGTGGTCAAATAGCAATGTCAGGTCTGTGTTCTGGGGCACTTACCTGTGCCTGGGAGTCAGAGTGGAGGTGGAAAGCTAGGTGCTAATATTGTTAGCATTCCTGTCTGACTGTCCATGGTTGGTCAACCGGTTGCTGTTGTGTCTTCCTTGTCCCAACCTCGAGGCTTCTTCAGGCCTGGTGGCCTTCTCTCATCTATATTTGTAGCATGGTTTGAGTGCCATGGTGGCACAGAGAAAACTGGGACACTGTCTCAGCCCGCTGAGCAAGAGGAACCAGCACGCAGGTGTTTGTACTCACTCACACCTGGCTGAGTAGGGCGACCTGAAGGCCCAAACAGATTCTCTACGTTCTGCCTTGACACAGTGAGTGTGGAATGTTCTAGCTACCTGGGCCCAGGGAAGGGCCAAGAAATACTCAGAACTCCTTAGTGGAGTAGGAGAAGGGAAAAGAGATGACAGGGAAAAGGGAGGAGATCTAGGATAGTATCTCAAAATATAAGCCCATTATACCATATCAATGGGTCTGTATCAAGTCCCCAATTTTGGGCATAAACCTGTAAATTTTTTTGACTTTTTCACTCTAAAGATTTAGCTAGCTGGGCTGGTTCCGTGGCTCACTTGGTTAATCCTTCGCCTGCGGCGCCAGCATCCCATATGGGTGCTGGGTTCTAGTCCTGGCTGCTCCTCTTCCAGTCCAGCTCTCTGCTGCGGCCCGGGAGTGCAGTGGAGGATGGCCTAGGTGCTTGGGTCCCTGCACCTGCATGGGAGACCAGGAGGAAGCACCTGGCTCCTGGCTTCGGATTGGCATAGTGCCGGCCGTGACGGCCATTTGGGGGTGAACCAATGGAAGGAAGACCTTTCTCTCTCTCTCTCTCTCTCTCTCTCTCTCTCTCTCTCTCTCACTGTCTGTAGCTCTACCTGTCAAATTAAAAAAAAAAAAGATTTAGCTAGCTAAGACAGAATATTATTAAGACTCAATGCTGTCTACAATAGAAGAACTGGAAAGGGATGATATTGCCTGTCATTTCTATTTTCTGCTTCTCCCTCTCTTTACCTGTTATCTTGGTCTCTTTCTCTCCCCAGGGAGATAAATTCTTTCATACTAAAACTTTTGGTCTTATAGGAGTATTTACATTTCAAAAGAGGACAGCAGGGATAAGTCAACATGTTAAGACTTATGTTGTAGGGAGTGGAATTTTTTTTTCTTTTTTCTTTTTTTACCTTTTTCTCACTATTGGAGGAGCCACCGTGTGGTTGAGGGTGGAGCAAAGGGTACTGTATTCGTCTGTTTTCCATTGTTCTAACAAAATACCTGAAGCTGAGTAATTTATAAAGAGGAGAGGTTTATTTAGCTCACGGGTTTGGAAGCTGATCATTCAAACAGCAGGGTGCTGGCTCTGCTGAGGCTCCCCTGGCTGTGTCACAAGGCAGGTGGCTCATGATGGGAGTGTGTGCAAGAGGGAGAGACACAGGAAGGCAGAGTCACGAGGGAGGTGTTCAATTTGCTCTTTTGTAATAACCTTCTCAGGGCTATTAACCAGGGTCTCATGAGAACTACAGATTCCTTCCAAGGAATGGTTAGTGGCTCATGACATGAGGAGCAAAGTGGTCCTTTGAGTGTCCTTGGAAAATTCTACCATGCAAGTATGCTGTTTATAGCTTTTTGAAATATGGTGAGAATTTATTTTCAAGAGTAGTTATTTGGTAAATTCCATAATATACTAAGCAAAATGTATCTTAAAATAATACCTTTCAGATGTAACCTCTTATCACCTATATTTTCAGTTAAAAGATTATAAATAGCCTTGCTTTTAAAGGCTTTCAACATGGTTGGTACCTTGTCATCCCACCTTTGATATACAAAAGCGGAGCAGGCTCAGAGTCCAAGGAATATCAGGCTCCTGCAGTTCTCCCTGACCTGCCCACATCCGGTTCAATGTCTTCTTACCGGACTAAGTCTTGTTGTGTCTGCATCTATTTATCAAATCTTCCATCTGATTGTCTGCTTCGGATTCTGGACTTCAGCATCATTCTCTTGCTTTCCCAATCACTGGTCTTCTCTCTTGGTCTAATCCTGGATGCATGAACTGTGCCTTAGAACTTCCCCTGGATATGTTGTTACCTAGATATGGGGCCTTGGTTAAGGCTAATTAGAGTGATAACGGTTGGGAGTGGACATAGAACCCAAATAGACATTTTTTCTATGTTCAAATTCCCCCTACCTCTTTTTTGCTGAAAATGATGCTGCATTTTGGATACAGACACTTCATTTCATTGAGCTTATTTGCAGTCCTGCCATCACTGATGGCTACTGACATGAAACAAAATGCTCTTCTGTGCTTCCATTTTCCCAGGCGGCAAACCAGGAGGGCACAACGTCGGAATCAGGCACTTCCTAAGCATCTCTAACCAAGGGGATTATTGGCCAATCATGAATGCAGCCTGCTCTGGGGGATTTTCTGAGGGGAGAGGAGGGGGAGGATTAAACTGAGCCTGCCTGGGACCAAGGGGAAATGGATGCACTGAAACAAATGCACATATTTTGCTTAGCTTCATGTTGGAACCATTTCAGGAAAAAACCAACCAGCCAAATTCTTAAGAATCCCTGATGAATGGTCCTTTCTGAGTAACACTTTAGGACAAAGGTTAATCAGAAAGATGCTTTTACAAACACAGCCCAGTCTTGCAGAGAGCAGTCTTACCTAGTATGCAGCAAGGAGCAGACTGGCACGGTGGCCAGAGCCTGGGCTTGGAATCCTGGCCCCTATGCTTAGCAGCTCTGTGCTCTTCTACAAACCATCCGACGTTTCTCAGTTTCAGTTTTCTTCCCTCATAAAATTGAGCTCATCTCAGAGGTTAAAGCAATGATTGAAGACAATGCACATAAGTCTCTTGGTCAACAAATGATGCTGTTGTCTCAGGGAAGGAAGGTCACATTCTAGCGGTTGCCATGGTTGACAGGCTGGTTCTCCGGTTCTGGCAGACAACAAACATGGTCTTGGATTAGAAAGCCCAGCTCAGGGTGACTTGTAATTGCCAACGTGTTCCACAGGGGCCTGTCCCGGACCACCCTAATCTTGGCCAAGTACAGATACATGTGGATGGAAATTGTCACTTGTCACATTCCTAACATTTTCCTAATCTCTCTGTCTCCCTCCAAGCAGGGGTGTCAGGGTAGTTGATTAAGAGCTCAGACAACAAGAGCCTGCAGCTTTGGCATCACTCCTCTGCTCCTTCAACGGGCTGTACTGGACACGCAGAGCCAGTGTGGAGGAACAGGCTAGCGGGGCCTGGAGAACTTCTTTGCCTCCTCTTCTCCTTTTTAAACACTGAGTGTCCTTTTTATCTTACTATTTTTTTAAAATCTCTATTTTCTGTTTACTTGAGAGGCAGAGAGACAGACAGTCCCATTTGCTGGTTCATTACCCAAATGCCTGTGATGGTGAGGGCTAGGCCATGCTGAAGCCAGGGACTAGGAACTCAACCTAACTCTCTAGGTCAAGTACTTGAGCAATCACCTGTTTATTAACAGGAAGCTAGAATCCAGAGTGGAGCTGGGACTTGAATCCTGGTGCTCCAAAATGGCATGCAGTCATCCCAAGCAGCTTCTTAATGCCTCCCTCTCCCTGACCCCTCCCCAGAGTTTAAAAAGAAAAGACCCCTGCACGCATTAGCTGAAGCCAAAGTATGCATGGGTGTGAGCAGGGGTGGGATGGTGTCTTCAAAAAGCTCATGGAAAATGTGTATCATTAAGAAAATATGGGGGCCGGCACCATGGTGCACTAGGTTAGTCCTCTGCCTGCAGCGCTGGCATCCCATATGGGTGCCAGGTTCTAGTCCCAGTTGCTTCTCTTCCAGTCCAGCTCTCTGCTGTGGCCCGGAAGGGCAGTGCAGGATGGCCTAAGTGCTTGGGCCCTGCACCTACATGGGAGACCAGGAGGAAGCACCTGGATCCTGGCTTTGGATCGGTGCAGTGCGCCGGCCAGAGCAGCCATTTGGGGAGTGAACAAGGGATGGAAGACCTTTCTCTCTGTCTCTCTCTCTCTCTCACTGTCTGTAACTTTACCTCTCAAATAAATAAATAAATAAAATCTATAAAGAAAATATTCTTTTTTTTAAAGAAACTTTGCACCAAAATAGACTTGTATTTTCCATAAACTTTTTGAAGTCCTCTCAAATGTTCCATTGTTAAGACATTACCCCTTAAGCATGGACAAAATCAGTTTTAATCCACAAAGCTTCTGAGTGATTGAGAAAGGGGTCTGGCAAAAATGCTCAGGACTTTCCAAATTCATCTCATGGAGCCTGTAGAACCTCTGGAAGTCATTGCTGGCATGGCTTCCCACTCCCTCACCACCTGGGTTCTCATTGCCTTATCTAATCTCTGATTTATTTCAGCTCACGAGTTTGCCTTGCCTGGTGACCACTGGAGTGGCAGCATTTCCTCAGGTCAGGTTGGAGATAGAAACTTGGTTCGTTTTCACCCAGGCCCTCCCGCTGCCTTGCAATCAGTCATGTGTGAGTAGCTCATTTGCTTGGTGCTTCCAAGACAAGGTCAAGAGACAGAGAATGACAGAATCGCCTTCATCCTAGGCATTGTCGTCATCAAGTCGTGTTTGTCACGGCTTCACCACCGCATGATACCAAGTCAAGGAAAGTAGGAAGAACACACAATTCCACTGATTCCAGGGCACATCCCTTCATGGGACCTTGGTAGTGTGTTCATTTGCAACAAAGGCAAATCACTTATATGATAAAATCATCTTATCCATTTATATGCATAAAAGGGCAGGCAGTTGGCAATATTCTAAAAGCTATTTAGTAATGAAAAATAGATATATTTCCATTGCCTTACCTTTAAGGTCTCTTAAAGAGGAAAGGGAGAGGGCACAGCTTGCAGAATCAGTTAAATTTGAAAATATAGATTGGCAGTACTAACATAAGGCTGCCAATTTTGTCTAGCGAAGAAATGAAAGAATAACCTACTATAAATTATTGATAACATTTCATGAAAAAGACATTCAAGTACCAAAATAATAAGGTGGATATAATTCCAGAATAAAGAATGGTCTTTCAAGTTGCATAACAGTGGCTAATATTTACTGCAAGGAGCTGTTCCAAGTCATTTGAATGTACTTCATTACTCACACAGCCTTGCGACATGGATACCATGGTTGTCCCCATTTTAATGATGAGAACATTGAGGTAATTTGTTCAAAGTTAACACCAAAGTAATGTAAGAGCTTGGATTCATTTCTCCAGAGGCCATGGTTTTAAAAACATTATGGTGGGGCCAGCGCTGTGGTGCAGCAGGTTAACACCCTGGCCTGAAGTGCCAGCATCCCATATAGGTGCTGGTTCGAGTCCCGGCTGCTCCACTTCCAATCCAGCTCTCTGCTATGGCCTGGGAAAGCAGTAGAAGATGGCCCAACTCCTTGGGCCCCTGCACCCATGTGGGAGACCTGGAAGAAGCTCCTGGCTCCTGGCTTCGGATCAGCGCAGCTCTGGCCATTGCGGTCATCTGGGGAGTGAACCATTGGATGGAGGACCTATCTCTCTTTCTCTACCTCCCCTCTCTCTTATGTAACTCTGACTTTCAAATAAACAAATAAATCTTAAAAAAAAAACACATCATGGTAAGCCTTTTAAGGTTTTACATACATTTAGCTTCATTAAAAAAATGTTTATTGCCTTAATCAATTCAGGCTGCAATGAACAAACTAGAATAGACTAAGTGGCTTGTAAGCTATGGGAAATTTATTTCCTAAGGGTCTGGAGACTGGAAATACAAGACCAAGTTGCCAGAAGGTTCAGCTCCTGGGGAGGGCTCATTTCCTGTCTCTCAGGTGTCCTCACGAGGTGGGAGGGGCGAGGGCACCGATCACCTGTCACCTCTCAAAGGTCCCACCCCCTAACACCATCACCTTGGGTGTTAGGATTTCAACCTATGAATGTGGGAGGAGAAACAGACAGACTGATTTTAACCTTGACCTGTGAGGACCACGATGCCCATCTGATAATCAGGGTCTCTCCTGCAGACAGGCAGGAGGCAGGCCATGAGCGTGGCAGACCAGGCTGGGTTTGGGTCTCAGCTTCGTACGAGTCTGTGAAGTTAGGCTGTCTGAATAGCTCTACTTCTAGACACCGAGGAGCACCATCTGGTGTAAAAGACAAGGGGAACAAGCTGCTCTCCACACTTCTTGCACGCTAGAGTCAGATATCCCATCCACAGACACTACGGATTGATTTTCTCCAAGCCCACTTTGTAATTACCTTGTGGTAATCACCATTCACTGGAGTATTTCCCGCTGCTCCTGTTTGCATGGGGAAAGGCATCCCGAGATCCCTCCTCCTGTCTGTCCCCTACTCTTCTCCAGGAAGGCGGAGTGAGCCCACTGGTGAAGTGGCCAGGACCACTGCCTTGTGGTCCTGGCCCACAGAGCCCATCTATTCCCAGGACACCTTCATCTTCTGCTCATCACAGAGGTTCGCCTGCGGAAGCGGCTCTGCCCACGAGGAGAGACAAATTCAGTCTGGGAAGGGGTGCTCGTCAGCCCCCTGCTCTCCTATCTATAGTCACGTCAAAGCAGTCTCATCTGATGTAACGTTATCCTGATTTTTCTTTCCTTTTTAAAGATAGTTCTTTATTTGAAAGACAGAGTTACAGAGAGAAAGGGGAGACACACACACACACACACACACAGAGAGAGAGAGAGAGAGAGAGAGAGAGAGAGGTCTTCTGTCTGGTGGTTCACTCCCCAGATGATCACAACAATTGGGGTTGGGCCAGGAGCCAGGATCGTCATCCAGTTCTTCTACATGAGTGCAAGGGTCCAGGGTGTTGAGCCATCTTCTGCTGCTTTCCCAGGCATGTTAGCCAGGAGCTGGATTGGAAGTGAAGCAGCTAGGACTTGAACCAGCGCCGATGTGGAGTGCTGGCATCATCACAGGCCATGGCTTTACCTGCTACATCACAATGCTGGACCCCCTGAAATTTATTTTTTGTCTTCTGTGTTTTCTTTCTGATTTTGTTGCAAATTTTGGAAGGGAAGATAGGTGGTGTTATTTACAGGCATACCTGGTATTTTTGTAATTTGTTTAATTGTATGTCATTTCACAGTGCTGCACAGATACTGGGTTTTGTACAAACTGCAGATTTGTGGCAGCCCTGCATGGAGCCAGTCAATTGGTGTCATTTTTCCAACAGCTCAGATCATCATTCAGATTTTTTTAAGCAGTAAAGCATTTTAAAAATTCAATTATGTACTCTTTTTTTTTTTTTTTTTGACAGGCAGAGTGGATAGTGAGAGAGAGAGAGACAGAGAGAAAGGTCTTCCTTTTGCCGTTGGTTCACCCTCCAATGGCCGCTGCAGCCGGTGCATCTCGCTCATCCGAAGCCAGGAGCCAGGTGCTTCTCCTGGTCTCCCATGCGGGTGCAGGGCCCAAGCACTTGGGCCATCCTCCACTGCCTTCCTGGGCCATAGCAGAGAGCTGGCCTGGAAGAGGGGCAACCGGGATAGAATCCGGCGCCCCAACCGGGACTAGAACCCGGTGTGCCAGCGCCGCAAGGCAGAGGATTAGCCTGTTAAGCCACGGCACCGGCCTCAATTATGTACTCTTTAAAGTTCTAATGCTATTGCACGTTTAATAGACTACAGTATGGTGTAAGCATAACTAACACATGCACTAGGAGACCAGAACAGTCGTATGATTCACTTGATTATGATATTCAGAACACTGCAGTGGCCTGCAACCACATTTGCGGTATCTCCAAATTACATAATTCTACATATCATTTATATGCATCTCATAAGTAAAATGATTAATTCATTTATTTGTATATTTATATATAAATTTTATATGTAAATTTATATATAATTTTATTTTTGATATATAAATTTATACATTTATATATAAATATATTTATATTTTATATATTTATATATAAATTAAATTTACATATAATTACATAGGCTTATAATGTATATCTCCATAGAGATACATTTCCCTTTGTTTCATGGGTGTATTTGGTTCCTAAACTCCACAAATATGTGGCTGTTACAACTGTAAGATGGTGTTTGAAAGGGACCTTAAGAGGCCATCTGGGGGCCGGTGCTGTCGGTAAAGCTGCCGCCTGCAGTGCCGGCACACCACATGGATGCCGGTTCTAGTCCCAGCTGCTTCATTTCCAATCCAGCTCTCTGCCATGGCTTGGGAAAGCAGTAGAAGATGGCCCAAGTCTTTGGGCCCCTGCACCCATGTGGGAGACCTGGAAGACGCTCCTGGCTCCTGGCTTTGTATTGGCGCAGCTCCGGCCATTGTGGCCTTTTGGGGAGTGAACCAGCAGATGAGACACCTGTCTCTCTGCGTCACTTTCTCTAACTCCGACTTTAAAATAAATAAATACATCTTTTAAAAAAAAAAAGTCATCTGGAACCAAATGACAGCTGAAGATCTCTTCATATCAGTCCTCCTTATCATTTTTCTTAGCATTTCTATGTGAAAGCTACTGGACCCCGGGCCTTCTGCATGGAGGGGTTCATTTAATTCCCACAACAATCCCATGAGACAGGTGCCTTTGCTATCACTATTTGACTAATTAGAAATCTGAAGCCTGGAGAGGTTAAACCACACATCCACAGTTACGGAATGACTCAGCAGCAGAGCCCCGTTGAGAGGCGAACAAGATCAATCCAATCCACTTCCAGCCCTGGAGAAGCTAGACATTCAACAACTAACCAGATAAATACATGATGACAGCTCTAATGACAAAGTGACTTTCAGTCGTGGACGTCTGCGGGGCGTAGGGATCTGCAAGGCCAGGGGATGGCTGGGATGGGAGGAAGGAGGAAGGGTGGGCAGAATTTCTGGGAGGGGGGTGTGGCAGTCCCTGAGCTTGCTCGAAGGCCAGCCGGTGGGCAGTAAGGCAGTAAGGCAGTAAGGCTTGTGGACCTCACCTACTGTAGACAGAAATTTCCTATGCAGATACTGACAGCTGTGGCTTTTTATGAAGTACTAACTACACGATCGTGCTCAGCCTAGGCTGCACATTAGAATCACCTGAACAGCTGTTAAACACTTTTATGCAAGGCCACACCCAAGGCCAAGGAGAAGCCTGGTCCTAAATCCAGGCGCTGTGGGAGGGGCTGCACAAAGCAGCATGCATGCAGACAGCTGTTGGCTGTTAACTACTCAGAAGTTGTAGCTGCTGCAGCCGACACAAAAAGCAAGTGGGACGGAGGCAGCCGCAGGAGTCTAGTGGCAGTAGAAAGAACCCTTGTAGTTGAGGTCGATGAAAATAAGAAATCACAGGGCTAAATGCACATAGCCTCTACCCTGGGGTACTCACCACATCACCCCGGAAACCAAGGAGTCCATGCCAGGAGAGGGAGTGCTCCTTCTCCCAGTGTCCCGTGCGAGGACTCAGCCTGCGGCCTGCTGGCGGAAGGAGACGACACACCCACTTAGTTTTGTGAGCACCTATTTTGTGCCGCTGGGGCTACAAGGATGATCTGCATTTTCTGAACTCCACTTGTACACACAAGGCAAGGGCTCTCATCTGGTTTTGGTTTATTCAATCAGAATGAAAACACCTTCTGAGTGTATTTCAAAAGCCTGGGCTGTGGATAAAATGAATCAGAAATATTCCAGAACTTAAAGAGTCCCTGATGGATCGAGAGAAAAATGCTATACCTTGAACCATAAAACTGGAGACCTTCACGGTCAGCTCTTAAGGCCACTGACGGTGAGATACACTTTCCATCATTTCCTTTTCACTTGTGTGTCTTCTAGCATTGGCTCAGGCCCAGAGGGCATTTAATGAATATTACTTTGACTAAGGTTAAATGAGAATTTAAGCCAGAAAGGATTCTTTTGTTTGGTCTTGTTTTCTGAATGAAGTTTTTTCTTTTTTAAAGGAGACATTCCAGTGTTACATAGAGCAGGTGTTGAGGCCAGTAAGGGTTGGGAAGTTTTAAAAGAAGATGGAAAATCTTATTTTTACAACTCTAGGAGTAGGGGCTGGCACTGTGATGTAGCAGCAACACCAGCATGTCCCATATGTGTGCTTGTTCCGACCCTGGCAGCTCCACTTCTGATCCAGCTCACTGCTATTGTGCCTGGGAGAGCAGCAGCAGATGGCCCAGGTCCTTGGGCCCCTGCACTCCTGTAGGAGACCTCGATGGGGCTCCTGGCTCCTAGCTTCAGCCTGGCTCAGCCCTGGCTGTTGTGGCTATCTGGGGTGTGAATCAGCAGATGAAGGACCATTTTCCTTTTTATTTTTCGTTTTTAAAGATCTATTTATTTGAAAGTCAGAATTACACACACACAGATCTGTTGGTTTGCTCCCCAAAAGGCCCAATGGCTCTGGCCGAAGCCAGGAGCTTCATCCAGATGTCCCACATGGGTGCAGGGCCCAAACACTGGTTGGGAAGTGGAGCAGCCAAGACAGGAACCAGCGCCTCTGTGGGATGCTGGCATTGCAGGCAGTGGCTTTACCTGCTATGCTACAGTGTGGGCTCCTCAGTTTCCTTTTAATTCCAGATCGTAGAAGTCCTCGCCCATGAACTCCCACCTTTGGTGGAAATGACTGAGGCACTGAACCCCTGGAGAGGGATTTTAGAAATGTACCTACTGGACCTATGGCGGCATGGTCTGAGAGGTGTAGGAGCTGGGCATTGGGGCTGGGCAGGAATGCTTTTTTTTTCTTCCATTTTTAAAAAACGTTTATTTAATAAATATAAATTTCAAAAGTACAACTTTTGGATTATAGCGGCTTTCCCCCCCCATAACCTCCCTCCCACTTGCAACCATCCCATCTCCCACTCCCTCTCCCATTCTTCATCAAGATTCACTTTCAATTATCTTTATATACAGAAGATCAACTTGGTATATACTAAGATTTCAACAGTTTGCACCCACACAGATACACAAAGTATAAAGTACTGTTTGAGTAGTAGTTTTACCGTTACTTCGAATAGTACAACACATTAAGGACAGAGATCCTGCATGGGGAGCACGTGTACAGTGACTCCCGTTGTTGATTTAACAATTGACTTCGGTCAAGGGTATACGAGTAGCTGTGCTCCCCTGCTAGAAGCTCCAAACAAGCTCAGGAGGAATGCTTTTAAGAGGCTCTCCTGGGGTCGGGTTGTGGCAAAGCGGGTTAAGCCACCACTGGCAATGCCGCCATCCCATTTGGGAGCACCAGGTTGAGTCCTGGCTGCTCCACTTCCAGTCCAGCTCCCTGCTAATGCACTTGGGAAGGCAGTGGAAACGGCCCAAGTGCTCAGGCCCCTGTCACTCACGTGGGAGACCTGGAAGGAGTTCCCGACTCCTAGCATTGCCTGGCCCAGACCTGGCTTTTGTGGACAATTTGGGGAGTGAAACAGTGGATGGAAGATTTCTTTCTCCTTAACTCTGCCTTTCAAAGAAACACAAGAATATCTTAAAAGAAAAAAAAAAAAAAGAGCTTTCCTGGTTCTGATGACAGTTCTAGCTCAGAACCACTTACCTGGTCCAATCGCTCCATTTTACAGGTGAAGAAACTCAGACCCAGAGATCTGCGTGAGCCACTCGGAACCTCTCAGCTAGTTAGTGGTACAGCTTGATACTGTGCTTTCTCTTACACCGCTGGATTCCACATCCCTACTAACACTGCCGTAACGTCCACTCCGTTGGCCCGGCTGTGGCTTGATAAATAATGAAAGCACCTTTTTCCTGGTTGTCATATGAGAGGGAGGCTCGGCTCAGATGGTACCAGGCTAATCAGCAGCACCTGTTAGGAGGGTGGTCATGAGTGCCCCCAACAGTCATTTCATCAAAGGTCGGGGGAGTTCAAGGGTGAGGCCTCCCATGATTTGGAGTTAAAAGGAACTGGAAAAATCATTCATCTGGTTTATAAACCAAAGCCATATATGTCATATTGCAGTCTATGAATGAAATACACTTATAGCAATTCAATAAAATTAAAAACTAGTCTTACTTATTGAGCCCACATTTAAATGTTTCTTTATAATTATTTGGTAAGAGTCCTTTTTTCCTTCTACATTCTGCTAAAATTTTAAGACATTTTTCCCTCATTTCCATCTAAGTGTGATGAGAAGCTTGTACCTAACTGAAGTAAGGGCTTACAGAAAGTTGTGCCAGTTTGCACTAGAACTGTCAGCATCCTGAATATTCTCACTTCTGTTTTAAAATATTCAGGAGATTAGAATACATAATGCTATTTGTTTACATGCTAAATATGAATTAAGTCCCCCTAAAACCGGGGATGTTTGTTCAAACAGCTTTGATTTATAAGCTAAATACTTGTTTTTGTGCTCCTCTATCTCCTTCCTTCCTTCTTAAAATTTATTTATTAGAGAGGGAGAGGGAGAGGGGCAGGGAGAGGGAGAGGGAGAGAGAGAGGGGCAGGAAGAGGGAGAGGGAGAGGGAGAGGGAGAGAGAGAAACATGTACCGATTCACTTCCCCAAATGCTTACAATGGCCAGGGCTAGGCCAGGCTGAAGCAGGAGCTGGGAACTCAGTCCACGTCTTGCATGTGAGTCGCAGGACCCCAGCTGCCTGAGCCATCACGGCTGCCTCCCAGGGTCTGCATTAGCAGCAAGCTGGACCTGGAAGTGGAGCTGCGTGTGGAACCCAGGCGCTCTGACTTGAGACGCAGGTGTCTGAACAGGGGACTTGGCCTCTAGGCTAACCACTGCCCCTCTGTTCTTTGTAAAATTGTAATTTCCCAGCTAGAGTAGCTCATGGGTATGCTGAAAAGGAGCAGTGTAGGTCGAAGGGGTGTGCATGATTGTGTGTGTGTGTGAGAGAGAGAGAGAGAGAGAGAATGAGAGAGAGAGAGGACTGAAGAGAGACAAGGTTATAGAAGGGAAGTCTACAGAACTACTACGAGTAACCACTTACGTGACGTCATTTGCAGGTTCATTGGTAAGTAAGCCTTTACTTTCTTCTGTGCTATGCAGCTATATCTCTTTTTATATCTTAGAGAAACAATATTATATGCTGATGTCAGATGAATCATTCCCAGTACCATAAAAGGCATAAAACACCAAGTAATACAGAACCAAATTTCCAGAATCTCAGAACTATGGGGAGAAAAACTCACACCATGGAGCTATCCATGAGTGCTTCCTCAAAGTATGGCTTCTTCACTCATGACATCGGACTGCCACATGCCACCTTCTGCTTCGTCCCTAATTCCACAGTGAAATATAAATGCAGTGCAGCCAGGGAAGAAAGCTATCTGCCCCTAACCTGGTACCTTGTACATAGTAGGCATTCATAAAGGAGTGTCAGAAGATGGTATTTCTGGGGCTGGCGCTGTGGCGCAGTGGGTTAACACCCTAGCCTAAAGCGCTGGCATCTCATATGGGTGCCGGTTCAAGACCCGGCTGCTCCACTTCCAATCTAGCTCTCTGCTATGGCCTGGGAAAGCAGTAGAAGATGGCCCAAGTCCTTGGGTGCTACACCCACAGCTGTCCCATCTGCGTAGCAAAACTGCTGCCATGTTGGGACCCTCAGGCTGGAGGGGTGGGGTCAGTGCTCCGTGGAGTGAAGCCCCAGGCAGTTCCCATGCAGTCAGCGGTCGTCATGGCCCCTGGCGGCTAAAAAGGCACGAAACTGCCAGCTTGGCTCAGAGAACTTTCCTTGCTGTTGCTTTTGTTTAATTTTAGCAGTGCTTTTTCATTGTGCTATGTGCAGTCAAGTGGGGTACAGGTGGGACACCAAAATTCAATAAACTTTACCTCCGGGAACATATCCTTGTGGGCACCGCTATTCATCCAGGCTGTGCACAATGCAGCCTGGGCATTGACCTCAAATGGCACTCTGGGAACATTGCTCGATCCCACGGAGCAGCTGGAGCTGCTTAGCTTTGATGAAGGAGATGGCACGGCAGAAGCCCACTTGGAGATGTTATTAGGAAATGTACACGCCCAAAAAAGATTCCAAAAGAGAGTAAAAATTAGCAAAGATTCCCAAGAGAATTTTGCCAAAAGAATATAAACAATATCTAACTAGTGGGCAGTGGTGGACTCGTCCTCGGTGGGCCCCACAAGCGGAAAAATATTTACCCCCTCTAGTTATTATTCAGGTAGCAAATTAGAGTGTGTGAGAGGAGGTTGAAATAAAATGATCAAGAAATTTATAAAAGAAAAATTGTCTTTAAGTTAAAAAATAAACTCTCTGTAACCTTTCATAAAAGTACAAAAACGATTCTCATGGCACATGTAGATTAAAAAACCGAAACCACTATTGTCTCACATGTGAGTTAGAATGCCCTGCTGATTAATAATTGTAAGCGTAATTTCTTTGCCTGGAAGCCTGTATTTGCTTTGCCAAGTTCCGTGTAAAAGCGGAATAAAAGCTTATGCTTTACAGCAAATAAACGCAGCAGCATACTCATACAATTTGGGTGTCTGTCTGTCATTCCCCCCGTCGATTCTTGCTCTCCTGAACACCTTCGCCCTCGTTCTCCCTCGGTCTGAGGCCTCTGATAGAGCCGGTCCGTGGCACTTGGGCCCCTGTACCCGTGTGGGAGACCTAGAGGAAGCTCCTGGCTCCTAACTTCCGATAGGCGCAGCTCTGGCCGTTGTGGCCATCTGGGGAGTGAACCAGCGGATGGAAGACCTCTCTCTCTCTCTCTCTTTCTCTCTCTTCCTATTCTCTCTGTGTAACTCTGTATTTCTCCTTCTTCTTTTTTTTCCTTTTCTTTTCTTTTTTATTTTTAAGGTCTTCCTTCCGTTGGTTCACTTCCCAAATGGTTGCAATGTCCGGAGCTGTGCTGATCCAAAGCCAGGAGCCAGGTGCTTCCTCCTGGTCTCCTATGTGGGTGCAGGGGCCCAAGCACCTGGGTCATCCTTCACTGCCTCCCCAGGCCACAGCAGAGAGCTGGGCTGGAAGAGGAGCAACCGGGACCAGAACCTGGTGCCCATATGGGATGCCAGCGCCACAGGTGGAGGATTAACCACGTGAGCCATGGTGCTGGCCCCCAAAAGATGGTATTTCTAAGATTAATCTGAGCAGACAGTGCTTGCTATTGATAAGAGATGTGGGATGGGAGAAGAAGAAGGAGGTGGGATGGGAGTAGGGATGGAAAGATAGGTATGGGGGTAAGAACCCTATATTCCTAAAGCTGTACCTATGAAATCTGTATTCATTAAATAAAAGCTTTCTTAGAAAAAAGTAGCCAAAGAACAACTGAGGAGTCGGCACTTAATGATCCTTCTTACTGCTATCTTCAGGAAACAAAGTCAAAAGGAAGCTTTTATTACTTTGTCTCAAATGACTCCAAAAAGCCCAACCAAAGTCGCCCTGGCTCTAAGTATCAACTACGCCATCCGTTATTAGGGGAAAACAAGAAGAGAGACGAGATGACACTGCTCGCAGACTGAGCAGCGGGCCGGTGGTGAGGACCCTGCCCGGGAAGAAACTGGTTTGAACAGCTGATTGGTACCGAGTCCACTGAGTCAACCCGGCAACGTAATCTCCCGCTACTTCCCTTGGCTGAAGTCATGGTAATTCGCTGTATTTATAGTGGGGTTTTGATCTAGATGAAATGAAGTTCTATTTTTATTATGTGGCACCATCTAAGAGAGAAGCCTTCCACCTCCCTGTAATGTATTCATGAGAAATCTGTCACTGTTGGAACATTACTCTAGACCTGTTGGAATATGTTATTTTTTCCCCTACCTTTTCTGTTCTATGTCTTGTTTGCAGATAGAAGCAAAACAAAACTAAGGCAGCAAATGTTTGTTCTATTCACCCCCAATGCATCATGGCTTATGAAAAAGATATCTGGCCTCTAGGAAGGCTGAGCATACTAGGAACACTCTGTATTAACATTTAAAAAGAAAAAATAGGGTAGCCTAGTGGTTAATTACCTGCGTCCCACATCAAAATACCAGCTTCCCATCAGTGCAGGTGCGGGGAGGCAGCAGAGATGGCTCAGTAACTGGGTTCCTGCTGCCCATATGGGAGACCTGGATTGAGTTCCCAGCTCCTGGCTGTAGCCCCAGCCTCACCCTGGCTGTTGTAGGCATTTAAGGCATGAACTAGTAGATATGAGCTGGCTGGCTGTCTCTGCTTCTCAAGTAAATGAATAGATACAATTTTAAAGAGAGAGAAAGAAAAAAAATAATTCTGCCAGATCTTTTTCAACCCCATGAAATGACAGATCACACTTTTTAATTAAGACAACTCTTTGAATTAGCCCTTTATTTGTGAAAGAAAAAAATAGATCTCTTTAAGAAAAGTAAGCCATCCCTTTAGAAAACACTTGGAACTCTGTGACTTGAAACGTAGCTGCAGGGAGAGTCGTAAATCTGTTATCAAGACCAAATTCTCAAATCAAGTTATCCCCTTTTGCTGGAGACAAACCCAAAACAAATAAATAAATACGCTCTTGTGCTCTTGCAAAAAGAAAAAAAAAAAAAAAAAAAGACAAACAGAGGTGTCAGTATACTTCCAAAGCTTTTGGTGTGGGCAGTTAGAATGGTGACAGTGCAAGAATGATACCGAGAGGAGTGTAACAAAAGCAGGTTTGTGGGGTTGGTAATGCCAGGGGCTGACTTTTGGACCTGATCATTGGTTACCACTGCATATTCAGGTGGAGATGACACATAGGCAATTGGATTTATTCTTATTTATATTAATTTGATTAATCATCATAGGAAGCCTATTAATAAACACTATTACCCTAAATTTTTTAATTAAAACATTTTTGTTTTCAAATTTTACTTGTGATGGGGAGAGAGAAAGAGAACTCTTCTCTCCCTGGTTCACTCAAATGTCTGCAATAGCTGGGGCTGGACCAGACTAGGCGCCAGGAAATCAATGCAGCTTTTCGTCATAGGTGACAAAAATCCAATCACTGGAGCCATCATTTCTGCTTCCTGGGGTCCCCATTATCAGGAAACTGAAATCAAGAGCCAGAGTCGGGGATTAAACTCAGGTACTCTGATACAGAACACGGGCACCCTAACTGGTATCTTAAAAACTAGGTGGAAGTTTTAAAATGAGGAATCCAGGGCACAGAGAGACTAAGGAACATGCTCAATGTCACATGACCTACAGGTGAGAGTGGGGATTGGTGCCCAGTGATCTGGCCGCAGGGACCTATGAGCAGGAATTGTTGACAGGCTGAATCTTCTTCTTGTCCTTTAAAAACTAGGAAAATCAGAGCAGGCTTCAAATTAAATGCTATATTGCTCCGTAACTTTATATTTTGTTACCATTTCAAATTTATGAGAACATTGGAAAACAGCAGAATTCCACATAATTTTCACCAGATTTCCCAATTATTTATTCATTGTGATACTTGCTTGATTATGCCTTACTCTTCATTTCTACATATTTCTACATATATGTATGTGTGTGCATACATGTGTACTTTTTTTTCCTGTACCGTTTAAGAGTTTCTAACAACCTCTAACCCTTACTTCAGATTGTCTTCTAGAAACACAATACAAGAATCAACATCAGGAAATTTTAGCATTCTGCCTCAGGATCTAGGTATTGTTCTCCCTCTACCATCACAAAAACGATGTATCCACCCCAGTAGTTATAACTTCACTTGCTTACCCACAACCATGCAGTACTATACCCAGACACTGTCTAGAAGAGTCAGTTTTAAGACAGACAAAGGCAATTTTAAAATAAAAAGTCACTGATAGCCGTGAAGTCCCCTACTTTGAGCCATCTGGGAGCCACTGTAGGTGGACTTACTGAGAACGGTATTTAACAAAGTGATTACCATTCTTATGATGCATGGCCATGTTTCTGCAACAAGCAAATCCAAGTGGTTGAACTAGAATAAGCTTGGATACTCCAGGTCCTCTTTTCACTGGGTTGTCAAGTGAAAGAGGTACAAACCAGGCCAGTCTGGGATTGTCATTAGCAAAAGATGTAGGCATGCCTTGCCATTCAGATCTTAATCTCTGATGTTTAAAATAGGTTTATATGAGCCCTTTACTGCTTTGATGTTGATTGTGACCAAAGAAGCCACAAAGAGATGATGACCCCTTTCTGGGGACAGCTGAATTCAGTGACCAGATAAGGTGAAGAAAGTAGTCAGAAGTGTCAGCTGATTTTTTTGGGAAGTCATCTTAATCAGTTTGTGCTGTGATAATAAAATACTTGATGCTGGGTGATCTATAAATAACAGAAACCCACGTCGCAGAGTTCTGGTTGCTGGGAAGTGTCCATAGGAAGGTGCTGGCAGGTTCAGTGTCTGGGGTAGGCAGGGCCATCTCTCTCTTTCCACAATGGCACCTTGTGGCTGCATCCTCTGGAGGCCACAGATGCTGTGTCCTCACATGGCTGAGGGCGCAAAGGCAGAAAGGGCCAAAGCCAGTTCCCTCCAACCCTCTCATGAGGCACTGACCCATGCATGAATGACTTTCCAGAAGGCCTCACCTCTTAATGTCACCACAATGGGGACTAAGTTTCAAATAAATTCTTGGGGACATTCAGACCATAGCAAAAATTATTTCCAGGCTCAACTTTGGTCAGATTTCTGTGCATGGTAGGAAGTGTAGGAGGTCCACCAAACACTTTTGTTGAATGCCATTTGTGACACGAAGCCTGCCATGGTCCATAATGCCAGAAACATACAGATTGTTTCCAAGGGTTGTAGTAGTATGGGCAGGATCAGCTGATCTGAATGGTGGTTGTGCCTCAGTCTAGACAGAGGATCAGCTAACTTTTTCTTTAAAGGTCAGCTACTAACCTGTGGTGATTACTCAGCTCCACCTGGGAAATCAACCATAGATCATAAGGAAATAAACAGTATCACTCAGATTTTCATCACTATAACAAATATATAAGAGTAATTACTTGAGGCCAGTGCCACAACTCACTAGGCTAATCCTCTGCCTGCGGCGCCGGCATACCGGGTTCTAGTTCTGGTTGGGGCACTGGATTCTGTTCCAGTTGCTCCTCTTCCAGGCCAGCTCTCTGCTGTGGCCCGGGAAGGCAGTGGAGGATGGCCCAAGTGCTTGGGCCCTGTATCTTCAGGGGAGACCAGGAGGAAACACCTGGCTCCAGGCTTCGGATTGGTGCAGTGCACCCGCCATAGCGGCCATTTAGGGGGTGAACCAATGGAAGGAGGACCTTTCTCTCTCTCTCTCTCTCTCTCACTAACTCTGTCAAAAAAATGTTTAAAAAAAAAGAGTAATTATTTGAGAAGGAAAAAATGCTTATTCCAGATCACAGTTTTTGGGGGTCACAGATCACAGTTTTTGGGGGTCACAGTCCAAGATTGAGCTGTTCCTTTTTTTTTTTTTTTTTTTTTTTTGGTGTGTAATGAAAGTGGAGGCTGGTGACGGTGGAGTGTGTGTGGATGAACAACCACATGGAGAGCTAGGAAACAGAAAGAAAGAGGGAGGTTGTCCATCTATGATGCCTCTCCTTAGAAAGTCATTGATTCCACCATGGGGCTCTGTCCCAGCAACCCAACCCAATCCAATCCAGTCACCTTCCAAAGACCCCACCTTCAGACATCACAATCGGATCAAACTTCCACCTTGTGAGCATCATCAGTCCATGACTTTGGAACTAATACTTCTGCATGAGTTGGGGAGACAAATTCTGTTCCAACCACAGCAGCATCCTCTAAAGTCTGAAATTGAAGCATGACTGAAATAAGAATCTGAGAACTGCTTTCCACCAAGATGGCGCCAGAAGTCAAGAAGGAAGCTCCTGCTCTTCCCAAAGGTGAAGCCGAAGCAAAGGCTTTAAGGACCAAGGAGGAAGTGATGAAACGTATCCACAGCTGCAACGAAAAGAAGATTCACGTGTCACCCATGTTCCGATGGCCCAGGACACTACGACTCTGGTGGCAGCCCAAATATCCTTGAAAGAGTGCCCCAAGGAGAAATAAGCTTGACCACTAAGCCATCATCAAGTTCCCTCAGACCACTGAGTCTGCTGTGGAGAAGACAGAATACAGCAACACACTGTGTCCATTGTGGAAATCAAGGCCAACCAACATCGGATCAGACAGGCTGTGAAGAAACTCTAGGACATTGATATGGCCAAAGTCAACACCCTGATCAGGCTGATGGAGAGAAGAAGGTACGCTTCCACCTGGCTCCTGATTCTGATGCTTTGGATGTTGCCAGGAGATTGGGATCATCTAAGCTGAGTCCAGCTGGCGAAGTCTAAATATTTTATTTTTTACCATAAAAAAGTTAAGAATTTAATATAAATAATGTAGTTACTCTCCATTGCCCTGTTATTCTGACACTAACTGGTATGCTACTATACAATTAAATTCTGGCACTAACCACAGAGTTAGCATCAGATTCCACAGGTGAGAGGGCACAATTCACAAGATTTCCCCTCTTCAGCACCAGCTGTCAGTGAGGTCCCTGACCACCCACACTTCTGACCAACTGGCTACAATGCTGGGTGTTTCCCACAACACCCCTTGGGTTTGATAATCTGGGTAACTCACAGAACTCAAGAAGGTGTTACAATTTTATTACAAAAATCCAAGTCAGCAGCTGCCAATCAAAGGGACATAGAGGACAAGGCCTAGGAAGTTCCCAACTGCAGAGTTTCTATTTCTTCTCCCTATGACATCAGCTGTCACCCTCCTAGAACAATGAGTTTCACCAACCAGGAAGCTCCACAGAACTTTAGTGTGCAGGGTTCTTATAGGGGCCTCTTAAATAGGAACAACTGACTGAACCATTGGCCATGTGACTGGGAACTCAGTCTCCTGCTCTCCCCACCTCCCCATCAGCCAGGCTCTGCTCAAACTCCCAGTCTTTCTGGAGACTGGCCCCCACCCTGAGTCATCTCATCCTTTAGCATAAACTCAGGTGCGATCCAAGGCGTTCATGAGTAGCACAGAAGCCACTATCCACAGGAAATCCCAAGGATTTGGTCTCCCTTTCCGGAACCAAGGATAAAGGTTAGTGATCGCCCACTGACCTTTGGCCATTGTTCTTTCTGTATGTTTAATATTTGGAGAAAATGGTATGGGGTAGGGATAGGAGAATATTAACTCCATTTCCCAATATACTTGACTCTCAATATTAGACTTGTCATTGATATTATCGTGTCTTATCGACCAGCAACGCTAGTAGTCAGTATGGTGGATGTGACCTGACAAAGATACTGGCACATTGTGAGTCCCCTTCAGCTACCAGCGATTAATCCAGTCCAGGATCATACTGGAGGAGGCCGAGGTGTTGAGGCTTCCCCACTCAATCTTACCAGGTTTCAAAAGCAGAAATAGTTTTAGCACTAAGTGGCTTCACCTTCAGGAATCTGGCATGAGTGAGCCTCTGTCGAAGCATTAATGTAGCATTGGATTTTCCTGACTGCGTAATTGCGGGGTTATTTATTCCTTTACCTCAGCTACGGTTCCTCCTTCTATTTATACACAAACTTCCCCACTTTTGGATGAGAGGCTAGCCCGCTCACTGGGCTAAATTACAGGCAGCAATACTGGTTCAACAAGCGCCTCCCTCCATGTCCATTTCTCCTCACTAGTGCATCAATTACATATGTGCATGGATGGGCTATTTCTTTTATTGGGCCATAGTTGCATTCAGAGGCCAAACTCTTTATAAATTCTTTATAATAGGATTTCATGAGAGAGAACTCTACTGTTGCGATTCCTTTTTTTAAAATTTTAATTTATTTACTATTGATCACTTAGAATTGTTTATCTACACAAAGTACAATTTCCTCACCAGACATGTGTTTTACAAATACTTTCTCGTGTGTGGCTCATATATGATCACACACACAAAATCTTGCATTTTTCACTGGGCATTTTGTTATTTTACATTTTGCATTGAGGTTGTTGATCTGCATGGTGTTCATTTCTGTCAATGGTGTGAAGTACAGGTTGAAGTTCTTTGTTTTTCCATACAAATGCCTAAGTGTTTCAGAACCATTTGTTGAGAAGACGGTCCTTCCCCCACTGCCCAGTCCTGGAGGAGGAACTTCTTAAATCCTGTCTTCTTCCTGCAGCTGTCACACTCTGCCTTGAACCTCGGCAGGTTCTGGCGGCAGAGTTTCCTCTGTGATACTTTCTACTTGAGTTATAAACCACATTACATTTCTACCATTTTTGCTTTAGTCTATTTATCAACTTTTAGGTGATTAAATATAGTACCAAGAATGCTCCTATTTTCCTTCACTTTCACGAGTTCTGGTACTCTTTCTTTCTTTGTATAGATCCAAGTCTGTCTGATTTCATATATACCCCTTGCATCTACAGACTTTTCTTCAACAGTCTTATAGCACATATTTGCTGGTAATGAACTTGACCTGATTTTGTTTCAGCGAAAAGTCTTTATTTCCACTTCAATTCTGAAAATTTTCTCACTGAGTATAAAATTTGATTGACAGTTTCTGTATTTGAGGATGGACTTCCATTGTCTTCTAGTCTGTTTTGTTTAGACTAGAACTGTGCTATAATAATTATCTTTGTGCCTTTGTATGTAGTAGCTCTTCTTACTCTGATTGCCTTGAAAATTTCTCTTTACTTTTGGTTTGCAACAGTTTTTTTCCCTTGATGTTTGTCCTACTTGAGACTTTCTGATCATTTTACTCTGTGGTTTGATGCCTTTATCTCTTTTTAAGAATCTCTCATCTATGATCTCATCCACTGCTTTTTGGGTTCTATTTTTTTCCTCTTTTCTTTCCAATTTATTAGGTTAGAGTATTAGATCTCAAGTTCTCAGTTTTTTCTTTATTTTTTAACTAAAGGCAGAGAAGGGTAGAGACAGAGATCTTTCACCTGCCACTTAACTTCCCAAATGCCCAAAATAGCCAGGCTCAAGCCAGGCAGAAGCCAGGACCCCACCCAGAACTCAACCCAGGCTTCTCATGTGGGAGGCAGAGATCCAACTACTTGAGCCAGCACCTGCTGCTTCCTGGATGCGCATTAGCAGGAAGCCAGAATTGGAAGCAGAGCAGGACTTGACTCCAGGCACTTTTGGGCATCCTGACTGGTGTCTTGACTACTGCATCAAACACATCTTTTCATTTTAAATTGACTTTCCATCCTAATGCTCAGTGCAGGTAATTCTGTTGATCTACTTGCACGCTCACAGATGCTTTACTCAACAATGATGAGTCTATACGTGAACCATTGGACCAACTCTTCATCTTTGCTATTCTAGATTCTAAATATTATTTCTAGGAAACCATGTGTGTGTGTGTATGTGTGTGTGTGTTTTAAATAGCTTCCTTCTGCTGAAACCCTTCAAATGTTCCACTTAGAGACTTAATATATTAATCAGAGTGACTTTCAACTTTCTGTCTGACAGTGTTCGCATCTGGGCCATCTCCACCTCTGATTCTGTTGGTTTCTTTGTCTCTAGAAACCGAGTTACTTTTATTTGCTGCTTTTATGTTTCATACTTTTGTGGTGAAAGGTGTACTTGTTGGCAGGACAGTAGGGATTATGGTAAATAGTATTTAGACGAGGAAATAGGCACACTTTTCCTAGGCTGAGAATTGAGTCAACGAAGTCAGTGCGTGAGTTGGGTTTGGATTTTATTGCTGCTTTGTAGTTGCCTTCAAGGTCCCACAAATGGCAACTTCCTCCCGTGTTACCCTGTGCTTAGGGAAAGGGGTTGCTGTCGATGGATTTTTCTTAATGGCTCTGCTTTCAGCTTTTATTCTCCCTTAGGTGCCCATAATAACATGCACACTTTCCCCGTAAGCGTGCCCCTCCCTAGTCGTAGACTGACGTTGTTAAATATGTGGTGCGTGGTAGCCTGGGATGGAGGACAGAGGGCTCCTCTGTTTCCTGGCCCAGCTTTCATCTTAGGTAGGTCTTGGGGACCTCTGTCTCTGGGAGACGAGTTTCTCAATGACCCTGCTCGTTCTCCCTTTGCAGCCAGACGCCCCTGCATCTTGGGGTTTTATCCTCGCACAACAGACCATGATATGTTAGTGATCAATTCTAAGTGTTAGCTGGATTCTTCCCTCCAGCTTCTGTGATATTTGGTGACTCTTCCCCAGTGCTCTCTGCAAGTGAGTTTGTGCTCACCTCCTATTTACCCTTTGAAGTACACATCTTTCCTTGTATTTTGGGCTTTTTAGTTGCATTGTGACCTCAAGACAGATGGGTTTAAGAAATGTTATGATTTTGCACACTGTCTGGCACTTGCTTCTTAGGCACCAGCTTTCTATGTTATAGATCATGGGAGGGAAAGTTTTTTCAGCCAAGGGCCACTAGGATATTATAACATCACTCATAGGACATACAAAATGATCGACTTAAAAGTCAGCTTGTGGCCGGCGCCGCGGCTCACTAGACTAATCCTCCGCCTTGCGGAGCCGGCACACCAAGTTCTAGTCCCGGTCGGGGCACCGATCCTGTCCTGGTTGCCCCTCTTCCAGGCCAGCTCTCTGCTGTGGCCAGGGAGTGCAGTGGAGGATGGCCCAAGTGCTTGGGCCCTGCAACCCATGGAAGACCAGGAGAAGCACCTGGCTCCTGCCATCAGATCAGCGCGGTGCGCCGGCCGCAGTGCGCTACCGCGGCGGCCATTGGAGGGTGAACCAACGGCAAAAAGGAAGACCTTTCTCTCTGTCTCTCTCTCACTGTCCACTCTGCCTGTCAAAAAAAAAAAAAAAAAGTCAGCTTGCTATAGATTTATTGAAGCTTGAGTCCTGCCTGCGGTTGCCTTGGCAGGGGCATACCCAGCGATTTCACAGGCCTTTGCAGCCTGTGGGACAGACATTCCCTGCCCTTGCTCTAGTTAGAAGTAAACTACTGCTTTTCAAAAAAGATTTATTTATTGATTTGAAAGTCAGAAATGAAGTGAGAGAGATAGAGAGAGAGATCTTTCACCCACTGGGTCACTCTCCAGATAGCCACAATGGCCAGGGCTGGGCCTGGCAGAAGCCAGGAGCCAGGAGCTTCAACTGGGTCTCCCACATGGGTTGCAGGGGCCCAAACACTTAGGCCATCTTCCACTGCTTTTCCCAGGCCATAGGTAGAGAGCTGAACTGGAAGTGGAGCAGCTGAGACACAAATGGGCGCCCATATGGGATGCCAGTGCTTCAGATGGTGGCTTTACCCAATACTGCTGGCTCCAAACTTCTGTTTTTTGATCACTATGAACTAAAGCTATTCCTTTCCAGAGAACTAAAACCTCAATGGTAGCAAATTTGATTTTGTTTCTGACCTAGGCAATTCTAACATATGTCTTGAATCACCATTCCCTTTCTGAGACTAACTCCACTGTCTAAATGGCACATACTCTTCAGGAATAATAGAAAATACAAATGGCATTTCTGAAACTCTGAACAGGAAAACTCTGAGACTCTTAAAGTTCCATGTCGTAGACTACTGCTACAGACCTTAATGACAAGGAGTTCATATCCTCCTGGATTCCATTGGCTTCCCCTCCAGGTTAGTAACAGGTCAGCCTGGGCATCTGAAACTGTCATCTTTAATTCTAGAGTCCATCCTGTCACAAGCAGACATGACCGCATAATATAGGAGACTCACGTGGTATACTCAGTTTTACCATAGCAACTACAAGCAGCCTTCCTTTTTTTCTTTGACAGGCAGAGTGGACAGTGAGAGAGAGAGAGAGACAGAGAGAAAGGTCTTCCTTTTTTCCATTGGTTCACCCCATAATGGCCACTGTGGCTGGCGTGCTGCAGCCAGCACACCATGCTGATTCGAAGCCTGGAGCCAGGAGCTTCTCCTGGTCTCCCATGCAGGTGCAGGGCCCAAGCACTTGGGCCATCCTCCACTGCACTCCCGGGCCACAGCAGAGAGCTGGACAGGAAGAGGAGCAACTGGGACAGAATCTGGCACCCCGACCGGGACTAGAACCCAGGGTGCTGGCGCCACAGGCGGAGGATTAGCCAAGTGAGCTGCGGCGCCGGCACAAGCAGCCTTTCTTAAACATTTCTTATCTGTTGTTTGACTTCAAACTTGGAGACCTGGCCTTCTGGAAAAAATACAAATGAAATAGAATCCTTGAACCCAAACGGAAAAGATCCTACTAGGTACTAATAAGTAGCATAGGCATGATACTCTAAAGTGTTGTTCCTGAATTAATATCTCTCAATTGAAAGGAACATAAACCATTCTTGAATTACTGAGGTACACACATTGCAAGAGATTCATTCAATTAAAGGATTCTTAGGAGTCGTCTGGAAGCAGACAATCTTTGGAGGAGACAACATTCACCAAAGACTTCCATATCTAGTGGACAACCACACAAGATGCAGCCAGCTTCTACCCAAGATCTATGGAATAAGCCAACAAACTGTCATGCCCTAATTGACACTCTTTTATTCTTTATTTTTCTAGCCGTTTTCTTTCTTTTGGTGGCATAAGTCTATCTGTGTTACCTATAAGGCCCTGACTCTTCATATTGTTATGTTATCCTTAGTCACTCTCTGATATGAGGTCAACAGCTGGGCACAATTCATTTGTGAACTGTGTGATTCATCCAGCAGATTGACTATTGGGTCTCTACATTTTCCTTTGGCAGCCATCTACTATTATTTGGTACTGGTCACTTGTAATAGATCCACTGGCTTTCTCAATAGCTAGATTCAATTGTTTGCTAGCTTTTTAGATGGGCAATGCAACAACTAGCCATATAGCCAGAAATCTAAAACTCTTCATCATGTCTTATCCACAAAAGGTGGTTCTTTTCTCTACCAGAATAATTCTCGGGGACCTTTTATGGGATCCAGCTAATTTTATAACTTAACTTTCACAGAACTAGAACTTAAGAGAGAATAAGGGAATAGAAGGTACATTTTTAGAGACTCTTATTTTTATATATAGATCTTACAAGGAAGATTGCTTATTTTTTGCTAATCATTCTTGATTCATGTCACCCAAAGTTTACAGTACTACATGATAATGCCTGAGGGAATATTTTGGCTAGAACGACAGCATAGAGGATCTCTATAACTGCTATTGAGTTTGTGAACAAAGGCCTATTGGCCATTACTTGCAAACTGGATGGGTACTCGTTACTTTGGTAAAGTGATGACTTCATCCAAGATAGTTCCTGGCATCATACTGAACCCATTTTGGCCTATATTTTTTCTCTCTTGGAACAATGTATTATTAGGTAAGCCAATTAGAGAAAATTGGACTTTAATATTTATTTTTATTTACTTGAAAAGCAGGAGAAAGAGACAGGGTGGATGGGGAGAGAGACAGGGGGAGAGAGAGAGAGCGAGTGAGCAAGCGAGCTCCTCCATCTGCTGGACGGGTCCAGGAGCTTCTTCTGAGTCTCTCAAATGGATGAGGGCCAAGCATTTGGGCCATTCTCTGCTATCTTCCCAGGCACATTAGCAGTGAACTGAATTGGAAGCAGCCTAGACTTGAACTGACACCCACAAGGGATGCTGGTGTCACAAGTGGTGGCTTTACTAGCTATACCAGAACACTGGCCTGAAAATCAGACTTTCATTGGAGCATGAAACCCTACCTACTCAAGGAGAATTCTGGACTGCTTGTCCTCTCTTTAAGATTCTTTACTTCATGTTTTTTTTTTTTTAAACAATTCAGAAAGTAGGGGAACCCTACATGCAATGGCCCCAAGAGAACTAGACAATCTTATCAAAGCTATGGAATTCCTCATCTGAAAAGTTAATGAAATTTAACAAGCATTGGTAAAGAATACAGCATTTTAGATACACTATTGGCCTCTTAAAGCTATCTTGGCTGTCTTTTGGGGAAGAATGTTATATTTTCCATTCATGTAGACCTCTTTGGAATCTTTAATATTATTTTAAAAAAACTCCAGAAAGTGAATGAAGAAATTATAAGAATAGAATTTGGCTAATATTCTATACCTGGTTCTGTAGGCTTCAGACTGGAAACTACTGGATCATGGCTAAAAAATCAGCTAAGGGGCTGGTGTTGTGGCACAACAGGTTAACCCACTACTTGCAATGCTGGCATCCCATGTCAAAATGCTGATTTGAGTTCTGATCCAGGATTCCTGCTGATGTACCTGGGGAGGTAGAAGATAGTCCAAATACTTGGGCCTCTACCACACATGTGGGAGACATGGATAGAATTCCTTGCTCCTGGCTTTGGTCTGGTACAGACCTGGCTATTATAGCCATTTTGGGAATGAACCAATGGATGGATGATCAATCTCAATCTCAATTTCTCTCTCTGTCTCTCTTTCTATCTCGCTCCCATATACACATCCCATTTCTCTGCTTTTCAAATAAATATATTTTATGAGTGAATAAATAATCCATATTGCTCTGATTGCAAATACTCCCCAAGGTAGGCAATGAATGGGAAAAAAGCCGATTGCTCCTAAAGTAATTACAAAAGGCAAATAAACTTAGCCATTTCAGCTCACTAGGGATGACTTCAAAGACTGGAAGAGGTTTTCAAAAAATGCTCAGTGTCAATAAATGTACAAAACAAAGGCAAATCTCTTGGCTGGTTGGGGATAAGCCGGTTTAAATGTTTGGAGGCACTTTAGCAATACCTATCAGAAGAACCAAAATGTTTGTATCTAGGCCAGCAAAAAAGCATTATAAGGATGCATTATAGGGGTAAGTACAATTTTGATAAAAGTGTTTATAATAGTAGAAAATAAACAAATCAAAACTGCCCTTGAAACAAGGTAAAGATCCAACAAGAGATTTGTTATATATAAATTATGAGAGGGCCACTACAGACTATTCTGGCAATTAAAATTCAGGAGATTGACAGCTGTCACAGTACACTGAGCACCACAGGGACTGTGTTGGGGCAAGAGAGAGCCAGACGGGCTCTGGGCAACTCTGTCCATGGGGGAAACATAACCAACCGTGGATAAGGGAGATCCTAACGAGCTGAGAGGCGAATGCCATGAGACGCTGACTTTGGGCAAACTTGTTGGCCAAGCACGAGAGGCAGCACCCAGAAGCTTCTGCCAATTTCTCAGTTTTCCAAGAGCTGCTCAGAGAAGGGAAGACCTTGTCTGCTATGGAGAAAGGTGAAGTTGAAGACAGGGCAAAGGCGGATGAGGCTCATTATGAAAGAGACATGAAAACCTCCACGATCCCTCCCAAAGGGGAAACATACGAGAACTTGAAGCATGCAATGCACCCAAGAGGCCCCCTTCAGACATTTTCTGGTTCTTTTCTGATTATCACCCCACCAAAATCAAGAGAGAACACCCCGGCCTCTCCACTGGTGACAGTGCAGAGAGACTGGGCACGAGGTGGAGTGACAGTGTCTCTGATGACAAACTGCCTTGGGGAAGCAGGCTGCTCAGCTGAAGGGAAAACACAGAGATGGCTGCACCGTGGGCATGAGGAAAGCTGGCGCAGCAAGCAAGGGAGTTGTCCAGGCAGAACACCAGAGCAAGGAAAAGAAGGAAGACGGAGGACGAAGAGGTTGAGGAAGGCGAGGGTGAAGATGGAGACAATGATGATGGTCACTAGGATGGTTCTGGCACACACAACCCACTGTTTTTAAAGGGGAAAAAAAGGAATTGTAAGGCTGTGGCAGATTCGCGTTTAACCATATAATAGCCTTTTTTTTTTTTTTTTTTTTTTTTTTTTGGGACAGGCAGAGTTAGACAATGAGAGAGAGAGACAGAGAGAAAGGTCTTCCTTCCGTTGGTTCACCCCCCCAATGGCCGCTACAGTTGGCGCACTGTGCCTATCCTGAAGCCAGGAGCCAGGTGCTTCCTCCTGGTCTCCCATGAGGGTGCAGGGCCCAAGCACTTGGGCCATCCTCCACTGCCTTCCCGGGCCACAGCAGAGAGCTGGACTGGAAGAGGAGTAACCGGGACAGAATCCGGTGCCCCAACTGGGACTAGAACCCGGGGTGCCAGTACTGCAGGCAGAGGATTAGCCAAGTGAGCCACGGCAGCAGCCAACACACTAGCGATGTGTCTTTCGGTAGCCCAGGCCTGGTGATATTTCCATGGCCATGAACCTGCCTGGAGCAGTGCGGGGGATGTGGGCTGGCCTGGAAACACGAGCCAGGTCCTTGCTGGCACACACGCCAGTGTGTGGAGACGGAGCCCTCTCATCCACCCTGGCCTCTGATGCAGCTTCCACAAAATGCCTGTTGTTCTGTTAAGTGAGTAGCACCATTGGGAGGAGAGCTGAGAGTTATAGGGTGCTGCCCGAAGCACTGAGGGTCACCTTCCCGGGAATGACAATGGGGTCAGCTTCCAGCGTCAGGCTTTTCATCCCTTCTCACAGGCATCCCAGGAGAAGCTACAGGGGTGGTCCTGTTGCAGGTGCACAGGGGCCGCAGGGCAGGTGGGAAGCAAGCCCAGGGGCCATTCAGGAACACAGCCTGCATCCCAGGGTGCACCGCGAAGGGCGGAGCCGTGGAGCGCTAACTGCCTCAAATAAATTGCAAAAAATAATTTAAAAAATTGACTAAAAACACTGATCTTAATCCTGAGTCCAAGTTCTGTTGGGTAGTCATTTGCCCATCAAATGATCCAACTAATGATCATCTTACAAAAACAAACAAACAAACAAACAAAAAAACGAATACAGAGACTTGATGCTGATGAAGGTGAGGAGACCACCTTCAGAAACAGGCTATGCAGTCATGACAACTTAAAGAGCAGTGATGAGCCAGATCCATCCTGATCCCGGGTGTCGAAGGTCCCACCTTTCAGCTGAGGCTTAAGGATGACCTCAAGAGAAAATGCAGAATTGAAACTATCTACAGGACAAACAGCAGGTCGTAACTGTACTATTTAATTATTTTCCTCATTGAAGCTATTATTTCAGGAACCTCTTACTCAGAAACATAAAAAATCACAAATAACTATTTTCCATATCAAGAACTTCCTTAAAGTCCATATAAATCTATACAAATAAGCAGCAAAGTATTTAAAACACAGCATCAAATGATTTACTAAGATTATTTGAAACTCTTTCCTCCAAACCCTTACCTTGCTAATGTACACCAACCCTTACCATCTGTATCCTTACCCAGTATGAATCAAACCACTCCCTCATTTGAGGAGTTGCCTTAAACCTAACTCTCAGTCCCATAACTATTCTGACTTTGCTTTCTGTCTCAGCACTGACGTAGAACTCTCCTATACTGCAGTGCACAAACATCTCAGTTTTCCCTGATCAACAGATTGCTTTGGTCTTGTTTGGAGAGAGTGAGCATTCAAGAATATTTAGCAGTGCTTAAAGCATGGGGCCCATGCTCATCTGAGCCACTGGGGGCAGTGTTCTGGAAGCCCTGATGGCCTCCCAGTATCTTTCAGCTCTCGGACTGCAGGGAGGGATAAGGGAGGCTCTCAGGGCAGAGGAGGAGAGTTGGGGTGGCTGGGTCTAATGGGTTGAGCACATCTGTGTCACAAGTGGCTTAGATGTATTTTCCTAAGTGGTTGAAGCCCTGCTGGGTAGCCCTTAAATATCAGTCCTTAGTGAGATGATCGGGATGACCAGATGGGAAAAAGGACGACTGATGGTGCCAGTACAGACAGAGGACTACTCCGGGGAGTAGATATACTCGCCTCTTGAATGCCTTGCCACTCTCTAAGACCCCTGGAATTTAAAATATCCCTGGGGAAAGTGGGACATCAAATTAGTGAAGACTACGTTTTTTCCACTTGAGTGGATAGGAAGTCAATGTAGGTATTACATCTAGCTCAAGAGAATTAAACTTTTCTTTTATATGTTTCAGTAGTTTGGACTGAGACTCAGAAGCATCATATACACGTTTTTCTTTATACAAATAGATCACTACTTTTTTCCACTTCATAATTTGTCAATAATACAACGTTAAGACCAACCTATGGCATTTTCTAACACAGTTGCATAATATTTTGCATAGTAGTTTATTCTGGGAATTTAGTATGATCTATAGAACCACTTCCATGTTGGACAATGACATTGTTACAGCTGTGTTGCTATTGTTGTGGGCGCAAGTGTCTTAATTTTTACTCCAAGTTCTTGCTATCACAAGATAAGAATGCACAACAGAGGTGTAAGTGCAGTACCCACGTGAGAGCAGGATTTATTTAAGAGAGAGACAGGGAGTGAATGTACATTCATGTGTGAGTATGGACAACACCACACAGAGAGATATCCATCCTGAGTGGGCCAAAAAGTGGCCAATGAGGAGAAAGAGTGGGAGGAGCCAGAGAAGGACCCATAAGCAAGATCCAGAAGTTAAGAAGCAAAAGGGCATTCCCACACCTATCTGTCTCTTATGAGGTAGGGGTGCTGCCCTAACTTGAACATGTAAATGGGGTGGAGTTAAGTATGCACGAGGCTTTCCGGGAGGTTCCTAGCACCTCCATGTGGAGCTTAACTTCCACGTGACCACAATGGCACTTCCTCTTTCCTGGTCCCAGATGAAAACACAGCTGCATCGTAGGGAAAGTGGGCATACTGGATCGACAGGTAAGGGGGTGGAGTTACAACGCAGTGCTACACAGAAATAATGAAAACTATTCTTACAGCTTCATTTATTCTCACCTGACTCCTTGCTTAGCTCCCCTGTATCAGCTATGACAGACATTATCGCAAAAAGCATTTCTGGGGCTGGCGCTGTGGCATAGCGGTGCCAGCATCCCATATGGGCGCTGGTTCGAGTCCCCACTGCTCCAATTCTGATCTAGCTCTCTGCTATTGCCTGAAAAAGCAGTAGAAGATGACTCGAGTCCTTGGGCCTCTGCACCCGTGTGGGAGAACCAGAAGAAGCTCCTGGCTCCTGGTTTCTGGCTTTGGATCAGCCCAGCTCCAGCCATTGCGGCCATTTGGGGAGTGAACCAGTGGATGGAAGACCTCTCTCTCTCTGCCTCTGCTTATGCCTCTGTCTCTCGGTAACTCCGCCTTTCCAATAAATAAAATAAATCTTAAAAAAAAAGAAATCCCAAATAAAGGTTTGTGGAAGGCCTGGGACCCAAGTGCTCAGGGCATTTCTGCTGCCTTCCCAGGCACATTAGCAGGGTGCTAGATCAGAAGCAGAGCAGCCAGGACTAGAACCAGCACTCCGATGTGAGATTCTGGCATTTCAGGCAGCAGCGTAGCTCATTGCACAACGCCAGCCAATGGGTTAAAGAGGAAGTACAATTCACTTAAAAAACAAAAAAGCAACTGTCAGACGCTGTTAGGCCAACCTGATCCTTTCAGTCTCTTCCCTGTGATCCGACTTCTACTTTCTGCTGACTTCTGTATTATTTCTCATGGTTTTTTATGTTCTTACGCTATGTTGCAAATCTTTTCTTTTGCCATCTAGGAGCCTGACATAGGTCATTGGTATATTCTCTTTGGAGCAGTTGCTAAATGAGAAATTATCAATTTGATTTCTTTGGGTACAAGTAGGCAAAAACCTAGCCCACAGTAAACCATAAAAGGGAAGGGTGCAGGAGTGATGTTGCCAAACAGCTCATCAGAGTCCATACTGCGGTTTCTCTGTGTTCTCCCCTTCTTCAGCATGGAGCAGTGTCTGACTTCTCCTGTGGTTTGTATCTGACGTGGTGTATGCCATCCTGTGTTCATTAAACTTCTTTTTTCCCAACATTCCCCATGAGTCTTTGCACTTCAGTGGTTGATGTGTTGCATCCAAACATCCTAAATCTCTTCATGTGGCCAGACAGGGTCTCACTGGCCAGCCTTGTCTTATTCCCACCCTAGAACGGGATGGAAATTGGCTTTGTCATAACTGTAGGAGGTGGTAGAGCCACTGATAAAAATCAGGAGCTATTACTGGACACAGCATGATAAATCCAAGGTGGTCCAAAGCACCAAGTGTACGCAACGTATTGATTGCCATAATTTCTTCAGATTAATTTGATGGACAATTCTCCACATAAATTAGTAATTGATAAGGAATATTCTTAGAAAGGAATTCTGCTTATGAGTGGATGAGAAAACCAGAGGAAAATGTCTTATTCTTTTCCTGCTTCCTCCCAATCCTCAGTTAGTTGTCCAGCTTTGTAAAGTCCAATCAGTTCTTCCTGTATCAGTGCCAGTCTGAAGCTTACTTGTCCTTGTGATTGGATTTGGGAGAGCAGAGTTGAAATGAACAAGGTAGATGAAGGGGATACACGCTCTGTTCAACTGGCAACCACTGATTCTGTAAGCTTCTCTTGAAATCACGTCTCACATGCCTGGAAACAGAGGTTTTCCCTCTTACCTTATGTTACTGAACTTGCTAATGAATTACATTAGTGTAATCACTTTGTTCCAGCGAAATATGTTTGTTATTGACATAGCTTACATTATTACACTGTTGACATAGTCTACAGAGCACCGGAATTGGTTTACTGTATGGGAAGAATATATTTCAAATAAAATTGTATTTACTTTTCTGTGGAATTTTATTACAAGGAAAATCTTCATTGAAGTTAAGTGCCTAATGGCCTAAATTAGTAATTTAAAGCTATAATTTTAGAAGAGAATAAAGAAATTTAGTCATGATGGGTTAAACATATAAGCTTATCTTATTCCTTCCAGAAACCTCACTGAAAATGATGGCAAAAGGATTTTAAAAAAGAAAGGCATACAATCAAAACTAGGAAAAATAAAAGACATAAACCGGTAAGTGTAGACAATTTGAGAGGAGAACCCATAGCAGACAGGAGCGTCAACACAGGGGCCCTCATTGTGGCACAGCAGGCTGGACCTCTGCCTGCCTCACCAGCATCCCATACGGGACCCAGCTGCTCGGATTCGGGTCCAGCTCCCTACAAGTGCTCCTAGGAAAGTGGCAAAGAATGGCCCAAGTGCTCGCGCCCCTGCACCCACATGGGAGACCAGGAGAAAGCTCTGGGCTCCTGGCTTCAGCCTTGCCCGGCCCCAGCCATAGCAGCCATGTGGGAAGTGAACCACCCTTCTCTGTCTTTCCTCTGTCTGGAGCTCTGCCTTTCAAGTAAATACAAAATAAATCTTAGAAAACACAATTTATATTTAGAATAGAAATACATTTGCCTGATACACAAATCAATATATAAAAATGAATAGGATGAAAGCCGATTTTTATTCCTATTTACATCTTTTCCCCATTATCCTTTGTCTTTATGCCTCAGTTTATATCCTTCCAGATTTTGTTTGGGTAAATACACATTTTGTTCCACATAAAAGGTGCCATACCAGGTACTTCTGCTTTTAAAAAAAAATGCTTTGTTTATTTGCATTGATTTATAATTCAGATAGAGAGAAGTGTCTTTCATCCACCGGTTCACTTACTAAATGCCCACAGAATCTTGGGCCGGGCCAGACCAAAACCAGGAGTCTGCAGCTCCATCTGTGTCTCCTGACTGTGTGGCAGGGACCCAAGGGTGTGAGCCATCATTACTGCCTCCCAGAGAGTGCGTTAGCAGGAGGCTGGAATCGGAAGTGGAGCCTGGGCTCTCTGACACGGGGTGCAGGCTTATCAACTGTCTTAACTGCTCCACCAAATGCCTGCCATGGACCTGTTTTTATTTTTTTTTTTTTAATTTAAAAAATCTGTCTTGGAGATTATTGTTTATGATTTTTTATTTCCACTCCTTTCCTTTAAATTTTCCTTCAAAATTAATGGAAATGTGGAATATTTTTGTACTCTCTACATGAGTATTTCATAATGAGCATTTTCTATTAACTTGTTTTAAAAATTTTATTTATTTATTTGAAAGGCAGAGTTATAGAGGGGCAGAGAGAGAGAGATTGAGAGAGAGAAAGAGGTCTTCTATCTGCTGGTTCACTCCCCCAAAAGGCCATAATACCTGGGGCTGGGCCGACCCAAAGCCAGGAGCTTCCTCCGGGTCTCCCAAGGGCCCAAGGACTTGGTTCATCTTCTGCTTTCCCAGGCTTTACTTCTGGCTTTCCCAGGCATAGCAGAGAGCCAGATCAGAAGCAGATCAGTTGAGGCTCAAACCGACGCCCATATGGGATGCCAGCGCTGCAGACAGCAGCTTTACCTGCTACACCACGGCGCCAACCCCTGTATTAACTTTTTGAAAGCCCTTCCGATGCATGGATTTCAAGAGATTTTTTTACACCAAAATAAATCTTATAATTCCATTTTCTATGAACTTCCTGTAGGAAGTATGTATCTGTATATTTACCTATACATGTATAATATATATAAAATAGATATCACACACATCTTTTTAAAACCAATTAGTTTATCAATTGATTTTTTTCTAATTGAAAGAAGTTATAAATATATATTTGTTAGTTTTTTCTTTATGCCTTAATTGGGGCATAACTGTCAGATGTGTTTAATCTCTTCCTTCCCCTTTTGAAATACGAATGAAACAAATAAGCTCATAACAGACTAAAATCATGAATTTTTAAAATTTTATTCATTTATTTTATTTGAGAGGCAGATGTGGGGGGAAAAGGTAGGAAAAGTGAAAGAACATGAGAGAAGGAGGAGGAGAGGAAGAGAAGAAGAAAATGATGGACAAGTTGTGGCTATGTGTTCTAGATTTGCCTTGTGAACAAGTAGTGTGTGTTAATTAGGATGAGGGGCTGGCTCTGTGCATAGTAAGCTAATTGTCCACCTGCAGCTCCAGCATCCCATATGAGCGCTGGTTCGTGTCCCAGCTGCTCCTCTTCTAATCCGCCTCTCTACCATAGCCTGGGAAAGCAGTGAAAGATGGCTCAAGTGCTTGGGCCCCTGCACCCGTATGGGAGACCTGGAGGAAGCTCCTGGCCATTGAGGCCATCTGGGACATGAACCAGCAGATGAAAGACCTCTCTTTCTCTCTCTCTCTCTCTCCCTCTGTAACTCTGCCTTTCAAATAAGTAAATAAAATATTTTTTAAAAAAGCATTTCTACGTACTTCTTGTGAGATTCTTTATTTAGTGGAGGGTTAAGCTTGTGATTATATAGTAAATTGAAAGTATGTCATTGCAAGAATTAAAAGAAAAATAAAAATGGAAGGAGGAGGGAGGGTAGGGTGGGAAGTATCATTATGCTCTTAAAAGTGTATATACGAATGAAATATGTTCCCTTTATATAAATCAAATAAACAAATTTTTCCATGCATCTGAAGAATTGCTACAAATGGAATTTCTCAGATAGTGCCTAATTATCTATCAAAAAGTCTGCCTCAATTTACATTTCACACCAATGGTGTATGAGAATTTGCTTTTATTACCAACACTAGATATTATATACTTTGACACATTTGTCAGTCTACTGGGAAACGGAAAACATTATCTTTTAAAAATGTTTATTTAAGCAGAAGTGAGAGGGAACAGATTTTTCATTTGTTTACTGTCTCGGTGTATGTAAAATTTGTTGTTTATTTTGGTGAGATATGGGCTCTTTGTCTATTGAAGAAATAAAGTATCCTTGAATCTATTTTGTGAGCGACAGTGCTTCCCCACTTTTTTTATTTTTTTTGACTTGATTTATAATAGCTGTATCATAAAGAAGTGTAGTACTTTTATGTAGCCAGATTGCTAAGTCTTTTTCCTTTTGGTTTCTCTAGATTTAATATCATACTAATATTATACTAGAGTGTTATTGCAAAAACCCTCGATCATGTTCTAGTCACGGTCTGTGTTTTAAGTCTGGATCCCTGGTGTATTGCAAAGCCACTGTGAGGCAGCGTGTGTGCTAATGGTCCCGGTCTATGTGTTCAAAAGGCTCTTCCTGCTCTCTGCTGCTCCAGTGCTGACTTGGCTGAGATTGGCTGCTTACTTGTTTGGAATCTCTAATGACACTTCCCCCAGTCTGTATAAATGAGAGTGCTTAAATTCCACTTTCGGGGTAGTCTTTAGCCATTCATTCGGCATGTTGTTTTCCCACAAATGCCGGCTGACTGCAAGGAGGCACAATTCTGAAAGTAGAACAGACTGCAGCCGCTTTCACAGGGCTGGGGAGTGGCAGGATCCACAACAGGCGGGAAGGTTCTTTGTTTCGAAAAATATATATATCTTGCAGGGCTTTGGGGTGGGAAAGGTGAAGCTTCTCTCTCCACCTGCCTTACCCAAAAGCTGGGGGAGGCAGGGAGAATGGCTTTGCGTGAGAAGCAGCTAGGAAAACCAGGGGCTGGGCAAAGAGGCTCCAGAGAGGTGGGGAAGATGGCAAGAAGCTGCAGCCAGAGGGGAAGAGAAACTGCCCGCCAAAGAGAATGGAGTGGTGTTTTCAGATCAGGGGTTTTCAGGATTCCATTGGAAGCCACTGCTTACACTGCATTAGCTCTGATCCCCTTGGGCTACCCTCCATCTCTCATAAAAGTGTTAAACATGCCAGCATGTATAAGGTTATTTCAAAAAACTCATGGAAATTGGAATTTAAAAGACAAGTTTATTTTGGTGCAAAATTTTTTGAAAATTCATGCGTAATTTTTTTTTTTTTACTTATTTGACAGGTAGAGTTAGACAGTGAGAGAGAGAGAGGAGGGAGAGAAACAAAGAGAGAGAGAGAGAGAGAGAGAGAGAGGTCTTCCTTCCGCTGGTTCACCCCCCAAATGGCTGCTACGGCTGGCGCGCTGCGCCAATCTGAAGCCAGGAGCCACGTGCTTCCTCCTGGTCACCATGCGGGTGCAGAGGCCCAAGCACTTGGGCCATCCTCCACTGCCTTCCTGGGCCACAGCAGAGAGCTGGACTGGAAGAGGAGCAACTGGGACTAGAAGTGGTGCCCATATGGGATGCTGGTGCCGCAGGTGGAGGATTAGCCAACTGAGCCATGGCGCCGGCCCCATAATTTTTTTTAATACCTACTTTGTAGGTATAAAACTTCTGTAGGGTTTTTGTAGGCTTCTTGTATTAGGAGCACTGTGGGGAGAGGAGAAAATGGGCGTGGCATTTTCTACCAGGGCAGAGAGAGATGGGGGTAGCAACCCGCAGGAAGCCGGGGACCACAGGCAAGTGGGCTGCAGAGTGGGCTCACCATTCCTTCCTCAGCTTTCTTTAAACCTATTGCCTAGAATAGAACTTGACACACAGTAGTTACTCAGTAAAGAGTTACTAGGACAGATGACTGAAAATCTCATCCGAGGTTCTAGATTGTCCACAGTGCAGTGGAACATTAAAGCAAAAGGTGAACCCACAAGGCTAGACACTTGGGCAGCTGGCTTGCACCAGCCTGGGATCCTGGCTGCTTTGGCTCTGGCCTCTCTTGCAGGATGTCCACGTGGTCGAACTGCCTTTGAATGGGGAAATGACGTGTGACACTCCAGTGATGTGTTCACTTCCTACACGGGATCTCAGCTGCAGATGGATCTTTCATGGACCATCACCACAACACTTCCCATTTAACTCCCTTAAATCACCCCCTCAGGGTGTCTCACCTACACTCAGGTGGGTTTGGGGGTTCAAGGGCAGCCTTTTAGCCAGAAACATTTTCCCTTATGTGGGTCACTGAATTTGGGGGCGGGTGAGAAGACATGGGAGCGATGGGCCTTGGTTTAGGGGTCCTGTTGTGACCATGGTGAAGCGGCACTGGCTTCAACAGGAAGGGGCCTGTGAGTCTGGCGAAGGGAGACCGGGAGCTGTGGTGGGTTCCTCCACCGTCTCGGATGCCTCCACTGAGGCTGTGACTTAAGCGATCTCAGCATTCAGGCAAGGCTGTGACCGGTCAGCCTTGAGGTGACACAGTGTGAAATGCCCCCGAGGAAGGATTCTATCAGGGTTGGGAGCTGCTGGGGATCTGGAAGTTTGGGGTTTGGAGTTGGGTCTTCCATCCTAAGCTGGCAAAAATATTCGACGGCAATTACCTGGCTTCCCAAAGGAGGAAGAAGGTGCCCTAGGCACTTGACCTTGGATTCTTTGAGCACAGAAATCTCTAGATCCTCTGAGCTTGCATGAAGATATGCATAAAGAAGAAGTAAAAATCCGACTCTGCCGAATTTTGGTGAGGCTTAGAGAAAAATCTCTATAAATACCGAACTGAGTGCTAGATACACAAGAAGCACTGAATCAATGGTAGCTATTAAGATCACACATATTTTTCAGATTTTCTTAGAAATAACTATACAGCAGGCAGTTCAAGAAAGCCCAAGGGCTGGCGCTGTGGTATAGCGGGTAAAGCCGCCACCTACAGTGCCAGTATCCCACATGAGTGCTGGTTGGAGTCCCGGCTGCTCCACTTCCAATCCAGCTCAAGTCCTTGGGCCCCTGCACCCACATGGGAGACCAGGAAGAAGCTCCTGGCTCCTGGCTTCGGATTGGTGCAGCTCCAACCATTGCAGCCATTTGGGGAATGAATCATTGGATGGAAGACCTCTCTCTCTGCCTCTGCCTCTCTGTAACTCTTCCTTTCAAATAAATAAAATAAATCTTTAAAAAAAAAAAGCCCAAATAAAGGGCTCTCCCTCTTCCCTTCCCTTTGTGTATATTAGCATAAACACCAATACTTGATGGGTGCTTCTCCCCTCCATTAAAGGAAGGGGCAAGAGCCTATCAATTCATACATTCACCAGACCTGAAATATGGCAGAGAATTACAAGCATGGCCCTTTTTCAATTGCCTGAAGCATGTTTCAAGAGGCAGATTTATTTTATTCACAGAGCCTCATGGGAGAAAGGAAATGATAATGCATAATGCAGATATCAATAGTCAGCATTGTGAAGCATTTGTTCCACGCCTGGCCCCGTGTGGAGTGCTCTCCTGGCACTTTGTCCCATCCCCTGGCCCTGAGAAATCCAGACTCCTCAGTCCTAGCCCAAGGAACTGCTGAAGAGCTGCACCAGGGAACTTTGGTTATCCTGCCAAATTCAATCTACTTAGATTTGGCCTTGGTACAGACACCTGTGAACTCTTTGTGCTCAAATTGTCATCGAACATTCTTGCTCTTTTCCATTTTCTAGTTATCTGAAAAGTTGGTCCTCGGGCCAGCAAATACCTTCATGCAAGTTGTCAAGGGACAAGGGCAAAGCTCTGCTGGAAGCTTCTGGAAAGTTGTCTCTGGGGTGATCTGGGTGCATAACTCCTCATTCATTGGGCCCAGCTCTACCTACACGTTAAGCAATCACCCTTTACCCATCCTGTCTTCAAGGATATCATGATTTCTGAAATGTAGATTTATAAAATCTATAGTGGTTCTGTGGTTCCTACCACATTACAAATCTTAGAAAAAGTGTTTGCCACCAGTTTGAATTCAGGGTAATTCCTTGTGATCACATTTTCCTCTTTATGAGTTTAATAGATGTTAAATAATCCATTCCAGAATTTTTCCCGAACCAATGGCACACTTCCTTCCCACCTACTTTGGTCTTACAAATTCATATTCTTCCATTTGTTGAAAATCAGAGGGTGGGACTGGTGTTGTAGTACAGTGGGTACACGGGAGACCAGATGGAGTTCCAGCCTGGCTTCAGCCTGGCCTGGCCCTGGCCATGGTAGCCATTTGAGTAGTGAACCAGCAGATGGAAGATTTTGTCTCTCTCTTTTTTCCTCTCCAAATACAAATAAAAAAAAATAAACACAAAAGAATTTATTTAAAGACAATCATAGGCATAAAAGGTAATTTCTAGATTCTGCCTTGTATTATTTTTTCCTCAGCACTGATGTAGAAGTCCCAGAAAAAGGATTAAACGGGAAACCCGGGTTCACGGTGCTGAATTAATTAGAGGGGGGATACTGGCAAAAGTCAGACCTCGGATTTCCTATGCTTTTCCTTAATAGATCCAAAGCATCTTTTTGTTTTGATTTCAGTGATAAAAAGAACCGCAGTCCATTAGGAAACTTGCGGCACTTCTCCTTTCTGTCAGTCGGTTATTACATAATAGCACAATTTATTGAACTCGGCACTGTTCTTATCCTTACATGCAAGATTTGCTGTGTCAAGTATCCCTGAAGATTACAACGGCCCGGAGATTTAAGATGATCAAAAAGGAATGTCATGGAGCTGCGTATAACAGTTTTGACTATTAGTTTTCCAAAGCTCTTCGTTTCAATCTTTTAAAGACTAAGAGGCCTACGAAAGGCTTAACACCCTGCACTCGGCTTTGGTTTGACTAAAAGAATAATTGAGCTCTTTATCAAGCCAGAGTCAGCTGCAGCAGCCCTGGAGCCTGCGGAGCTAGCCAAGGACTTCTTCCTCGTGCTGTGCACTGTGTCTTAACACACATTCAGCAAGGAGAGACCCCGGCCCCTGCTCTGTAGACTTAGGAGTTGGGGGCCTGGAATGGATAATGAGACTGACTTCTAGAATTAATGTTAAACAGATCATCCCTGGTCTGGAAGGCTTAGGATTAGCTGGGCTGCTCTGGTTAACACCAAGATCAAAGTGAGTCACATGAACCTTGCTTACATTACGGCACAGATGTGTTTGGCGGAAACTGAACTGTAGACTGCATTTGATTTTGCTCTGGTGATTCAGTTGAAGGTATGCTATTAAGATTTTCTGTTGTATGAAAGAACGATAGGGTATATATACATGTGGATTTTTTTATTTGATAATTTTTGAAATTGATTTTTTTTAAAGATGGATTCTGCTTCTTTAAGAAGAGGCTGTGAAAACAATGGAGCACTCTGGAAGCTAGCATTTCAGTGCAGATGCTGTGACATGTGACATTTGGCATCCATTAATGTGGACTGCACGTACAGTCTCCTCCTATGCATGGATTTCAAACATTTCTGCACCAAAAGAAACTTCTCTTTCAATTTCATTTTCAAGGAACTTTTTGAAGTTCCCTCATCTGCGAGTGGCCATACTTTCTTTGGAAGGTACACTGCTCTATTTCCAAGAAAAAAATGTATCATAATTATAGCTGCCCCAAATAGTGACTGACCTTTAAAAAAAAAATGGGATTTTGAGAAACAGGAAATAACTTTAAAAACTAAAGCTGATTTTAAGAGTTGTCAGAAATGTCCTTTCTGTATGGTTTAGATAATAATATCTGCTAGGTGAAGATACGATTTTATGTTAAGTGATTTAAAGAGAATAAAACTATATACCTGGTGTGAACAATATCAACACAAGCATAAATAACACAAAGCACAATAACTTGAGAACACAAATTGGATTTTAAGGCAATTTGAATATATTAGGTGTGAGTATTAAGAGATCAACTGTTTATTTATTTATTTATTTTTGACAGGCAGAGTTAGTGAGAGAGAGAGAGAGAGACAGACAGAAAGGTCTTCCTTTTTCCGTTGGTTCACCCCCAGTGGCCGCTGCGGCCAGGTTGCTGTGGCCAGTGCACCACGCTGATCTGAAGTCCGGAGCCAGGTGCTTCTCCTGGTCTCCCGTGGGGTGCAGGGCCCAAGCACTTGGGCCACCCTCCACTGCCTTCCCGGGCCATAGCAGAGAGCTGGCCTGGAAGAGGAGCAACCGGGACAGAACCCGAGGTGCTGGTGCTGCAGGCGGAGGATTTAGCCTATTGAGCCACGGCACTGGCCTAATTTGTATTTATTTTGAGAGGCAGAGAGAGCAAGTGAGCAAGTGCACTCCCAGTTGATGGTTCAGTCCCCAAATGCATGCAACAGCTAGGAGCCAGGAACTTAGTCTGGGTTTCCCAAATGCGTAGCAGAGCCTCAAGCACTTGTGCTATCCTCTGTTCCCTTCTAGGGTGCATACTAGTGGGAAGTTGGAAGTGGGAGTGGAGCGGAGACTTGAACTGACACATTCCAGTATGGGATGCAAGCGTAACTGTTAGGCCAAACGTCTGCCCCAGCATTTTGACTTTAAAAGTGCTTCCATATCATTCTTGCATTCTTTGGTTCGTTCATGTACTGTTGGGTGGGTGGGGGTGCATTTATTATCTGGTGGGGGACAGACACTGATCCACCTGCTGGGGAAATGGACTTCCTCTCAAGGACATTACAAAGGAGACTGTTGCAGATGGAGTACAGACAGACAGATATTCTGGGGCAGAGATTCAGGACTGGAGCCGCCACACGGCTGTGCTACAGCACTGTGGATCCCCTTCTGGGAGAAGGCGAGGCTGAAACGCCTCTCCCCTGCACCCCATCTTCAGCCAGGAAGTGGAACCAGAGCTGAGTGTGTAGAAGAGAAGTAGAAGCAGCGGTTTGTAAAGCGTAGTTCCTGGGCCAGCATCATCAGAATCACCTGGGAACTTGTTAGAAGCACAATTCTTGGGCCCATTCCAGACTTCATGAGTCACAAATTCAGGGACCGGCCATCTGTTGTTTTCAACATGCCTGTCATGGGGTGACGATCCACACTCAAGTTTAAGAACACCAAGAGATGGCCGGCGCCGTGGATCACTAGGCTAATCCTCCACCTTGCGGCGCAGGCACACCAGGTTCTAGTCCCGGTCGGGGCACTGGATCCTGTCCCGGTTGCCCCTCTTCCAGGTCAGCTCTCTGCTGTGGCCAGGGAGTGCAGTGGAGGATGGCCCAGGTGCTTGGGCCCTGCACCCCATGGGAGTCCAGGATAAGCACCTGGCTCCTGCCATCGGATCAGCGTGGTGCGCCGGCCGCAGCGCGCCAACCGCGGTGGCCATCGGAGTGTGAACCAATAGCAAAGGAAGACCTTTCTCTCTGTCTCTCTCTCTCACTGTCCACTCTGCCTGTCCAAAAAAAAAAAAAAAAAAAAAAAAAAGAACACCAAGAGAATGCATTTTCTGTATGGGTGAACAATGAAAGTGCACTGTAGACCCATGGACAAGTGTGGCCTAAATCCGAGGGAAGCTCGTTTGCAGCATTCCATTAAGTCAGCCGTGGCTTGGACAGGACATGCTGACAACACCGAGAATTTCTCAACACTTTCTTTCCCTGTGCCTTTACTTCTCCCTGAAGCTTCATCTTTCCCTTTTTAGATCATTTGGTCATTATTATATTTTGGTTGCATGTTTGTTTTCTTTTTTAGAAAATGAAGTTTTGGTTGGTTTTAAACTTTTTGTTATTATTGGGATATTAGCATTAAACTGGAAGACTGTAGAAATGCACCAGAAGACGAAAGCACAAAGACACCAAGATTGAGTTTTCAATGACTGTGCTTGAAATGGCCTCTTTCGGTGTGTGTGCAGATTTATCTTGCCCATGACCCCCTGGGGCAGGATGAGTCTGTTAGAAGCCAGAACCTCTATGTCCAAACATCAACTTTAGTCATGTTCATTTCTCTCATTTATTTTGCATTTTCTTATCTAATATCCAGCAAAGAACAAATACTTTTATCTCCCTTTGTTTCTCAGTTGAACTGCTAATTAGTACCTTGGAGGTCAAGTGTAGGTCGAGGAAAGAGTAGAAAAGGGCCTGGATAATGAACCATGAAATAGAGCTCAAAGAGAATTCCCAGGGAGAGCTGGAAGGGACCGTGGAGATCAAATGACCCAGCTTCCTTGCACCAGAGGCCTCAGAGCTTAAATGAGTTGCTCAGGGTCACACTGGTAACGGAGAGGCTGGAACCAGAAACCACATTTCCAAACCTTGCTCAGTCTTCTGTCTATTACATCTTCCTGCACACAGCATAGGCTGTATTCGTATGGTGGGAAAATCACAAACTATATGGAAAAATTTCAAAAAGTTCATGGAACTAGAATTAAAAGATAAGTTTTGGGGTTGGCATTATGGCATAGCAGGTAAATCCGCTACCTGTGACACTGGAATCCCATATGGGTGTTGATTTGAGTCCAGGCTGCTCCACTTCTGATCCAGCTCTCTGCTAATGGCCTGGGAAAGGCAGCAGGAGGATGGCCCAGGTGCTTGGGCTCCTGTCACCCCTGTGGAGTCCTGGATGAAGTTCCTGGCTCCTGGCTTTGGCTGGCCTAGCCTGGGCTGCTGCAGCCATCTGGGGAGTCAACCAGTGGGTGGAAGATTCTCTCTCTGTAACTCTGACTTTGAAATAAATAAACAAATAAATGAATATTCTAAAAAGATAAGCTTATTTTGGCACAAAATATTGAAACCTATGCATTTTTTTTCAGAATACACACTTTTTCATGAACATTTGAAGTCTCCTTGTATGCATGGATTTCAAACATTTTTGCACCAAAGAAAATTTTATCTCTCAATTTCATTTTCCAGGAACTTTCTGAAGCAACCTCCTATGTGAGTTGCCAGGGGAACACAGTGATTGATTGTTTTGCATTTGCAATCTGCAGATCCCATCCAAATTGATTGCTTTAACTACTGAACATATTGATTGTTATCTCCCAAATCCTCTTTGGAATGAGTTAGAGTATGAGTAGCAAATAATAAAATCCATTAATCCAATGCTGACTTCCCTACCCAGGCCCAGGTTACAAACCCAACAACCTCCTGTAGAGGCCCACCTGGGCGTTCCACCCAGGCATTAAAAGATAAACATTTTCCAGATTGCATATTCTCTCCTAAAACTCGCCTCTGCCACTCTCACCTTCTATCACTGTTCACTCAGAACCTTGAAGAGCATCCTCAACTCCTTTTTCTCTCACTCCACAGGTCCACTCAGTCTCTGTCCATTTTATCTCTTGTCAATCTTAGCTCTTACAAGTCTTCAAATCCAGCATCTCTTCACCACCTGGCCACTGTTACCTCTTACCTCCTGGTTTTTCTGCCTCTGCCAATGGAAATGTCTTTCTCACGCTGTTGCAGGAATGATGATCTGTCTGAAACGTAAAGCAAACAACAATACAATTTGGGTTTAAAGCTTACAATAACTGTACCGCTAACAGGCCAGAACCTCAGCACAGCCCACAGCATTTTCTATTAGTTTAATTCTGCTTACCACTTTGTCACCACCAACTTCCTTGACTGCTGAAATGCCATTCCTCCCACACAACTCAGATGTCAGCTTCTCACTGAACTGTCTCCTCTATTTTCCCACTCTCCTCCATAGCTAGAGTGAGATATCTATCTCTGAGTCTTATCTATTTTCTACACTTTCATGTAAGTTCCCTAGCATTTTATTATTAAAATTTTCAAGCAGACAGAAAAGCTGAAAGCATATTGCAGTGATCTTAAAATTACTCTTTTTTATGCATGTCAAAGTAAGTTGCAGATATCAATATATTTTGTTGCAAATAACTCAGGATACATATCATTAAGAACTCCTGCATAGCATAGAGTTCTATAATTTTGGTAGTTGTGTTTAACTTTCATGTCAAAGTTACACACAATGAAATGCACAAATCAAGATCCACTAACTACATATGTGTGTAACCTACACACCCAACAAGACAGAATATTATCATCACCCTGGAAAGTCTGCTCATGTCCCTTCCCTAGAAATCTCTGTTCCCTTTACTCTAGAGCCAATGATTATTTTGATGTTTCTTTCCAAATGGTTTTGCCTGTTACACAACTTAGTACATTGGGGACTATACTCTTCTGTACAAGACTTCTTTCACTCAGCGTAACGTTCTTGAGATTCATATGTGTATCAGTAGTTCACTCTTTTTTAAAATTTAAATTTTGTTGTTATTTAGTACTTCATTATATGGACATGCTACATTAAAAATGCATCTTTAATTTACACAGAACTGGGATGTATCTACTTCCAGGCTATATATGTCTGCATCTATCTTCAGTTTTAGAGGTGGTGATGAGGAAATGCCAGGATTGGAATTTCTGGGTCATAGGATGTCGATAATTAGCTTTTAAAGAAACTTCCAGACTTTCCCCCAAAGTGATGGTGCCACTTTACATGCTCATCAGAGACCTGCTGCTCCGCACCTGCATCAGCACTGGGTGCTGTGGGACTCACTGCCGTAGCCACTTGGCTGATGTGTGATGACCTCTCACGACGGTCTGTTAAATCACCTTTTACTTACTAGGCTGCTTCTAGATAGACTCTGAGCTTCCTGAAGGCACTCTACTTAGTTCTCCTGCACTTCAGAATGTCTGATCCAGAGTGGGACTCAATAAATATTTGCTAAATGGAACTGCTCTGGATTGAACCCTTCCATCACACAGCAGCGGGAAAACCTCACTGTCTTTTAGTACCTCATCCCTTTGAACAAAGCGTAGAGTGAGTTCCTGTGGTCTAAGCAGGAACACTGATATTAGCATTATGGTGCTATGCACCTAAAGTGATCGGAGGATCAAAGCATCCCTTTCCCCAAATTATTTGTCACACAGTGCCTCTCTTCTCATTTAAATAAGTTCACTCCTTTTGGACTTTCTTAATGGCTTTTCCATTTCTACAGAACCTTACTAAAATAGTAATCTGTGAAGGAAGAAAATGAGTTAATACTTTAACTACAAGCAATAAAGGAGTAGGCTATGATATTTTGTCCTAAGTAATTGAAAGGGGTATAGGTAGATCCAGAGAGAGGACAGGAACAGTTCAAGGTCAGGGAAGATGCCAAAGTCAAGGTAACACATAGTTGCTGGCAGAGGGCCTTCTCTGCTGTTTCAGAAGCCACAAAAGAGAAATCTTCTCCAGCCTCCCAGCCCAGGCGCACCATGGCCACCTATTCTCATCCCTCCCTCCTCCATCTCTGTTCACAGCCTGGCACGATCTGGTTGTCCAATAAATATTCATTGAGTAATGTAGGCTATTTTTCCAGGACCTTTCAACCTTGCAATAAAATTATTATTTTCAATGTAGGGTCAGTTAATGAGATAATAGTTGTCTTCCCCATCCTGGAGATATTTGCATAGATAACGGGTGGAATCGCCCACATTTGGTCTGAATTCTGATTCTTACTATGTGATTTTAGATAAACTACTTAAGACTTTTCCATTTGTTTTCTTGTATGGCAAGTGAGGATTATGTTCCTTACATTGCAAGATGCTATAAATACTGAAAATAAATATATGTGACAGAAAACAATTTTTCAGGCATTGGTTTTTGTTTTTGTTTTTTGCCCAGAATCATTTTTGGCTACCCCAACACACACCTCACACACACGACCAGTCTTTGTCTATTGTGTTGCTTTTCTCTGCCATGTTTAGTCAGAGGTACCTACCATTTTCAAAGCCTGGCTAACCCTTTTTAAAATTTTTATTTTATTTCTTTAAATTATAGTAAAACATATGCTAGCATAAAATATATCATCTTAGCCACTTGAAGAGCACAATTCAGTACCATTAAGTACGTTCGTACTGTGATGCAACCATCGACACCTTCCATCTCGAAAACTCTTCTCATCTTGCAAAACCGAAACCCTGAACCTATTCAACACTACTCCCCACTCCTGCTACCTCTCAGGACCTGGCAGTGCCAGTCTACTTTGTGTCTCCATGAATCCGACTTAGCTGCTGGTTCGCTCTCCAAATGCCTGGAATAGCCAGGGCTGGGCCAGGCCAAAGCAGGGAGCCAGGCACCCCAAGATCGGTCGCCCCTGTCGGTGGCAGGGATCTAAGTATTTCAGGGGGGAGCCAGCATCAGGAGCAGAGCAGTTGACTTCAACTCTGACACGGAATGTGGATGTCCCAGGCAGCGTCTTACCCACTGTGCCAAATGCCTACCCCTATTTCCTTCCTTTTTAAGAGGGTGAATAATATCCCACTGTAAGATACAGTATCCCTCAACCATCCATCACCAGTGGACACTTGGATTGTGTCACTTTCTGGATATTATGAATAATGCTGTTACACGCAGTTTACAACTACCTGTTTGAGGCCTTTCTTTCAATTATTGTGGGTATATAACAAGAACTTGAATTTCTGAATCATGTAATAATTCTATTTTTAATGCTTTGAGGACAATCCATACTGTTTGCCATTGTGGCTACACTATTTTACATTCCTACCGATGGCACACAATGGTTTCAATTACCTTACATCTTCACCAACATCTGTTAATTCCTGGTTTTTTTTTTTTTTATAGTAGAAATCCTACTGATCATGAAGGGATACCATGTTGTAGTTTTGATTATTTCCCTAATGATTAGTGATACTTGACATCTTTGTATATGCTTATTTGCCACTGTATTTCGTTTTTGCAAAATTATCTGTTCATTCATTGCTGCTCATTATTTTTTTGTTTCTATTGAATTGTAGTTCTTTATGTGTTCTGATACTGATTTCTTATCAGATATATGATTTGCTAGGTAAATCTTTTTAATTTTACTCATCTTCTCGTTAGAGCAAAAGGGTACATTGAAAGGTGAATTTACTCATCTTGCCCAGAGTCTTTATATCTTGTAATAATAAAAAAGCATATATTCTATTTAAAAATGAAACTATGAGTTTGCCTGTGTTTTATGATTATGCTTATTTTAAAGGTAATAGCAATAGCAACCTATTATGTGAATACAAAAAAGCATTAACAGTGTAATTTTCTGGATAATCATTACTGGGTGATTTTTTTCCTACTTGCCTTTATTTTTCATATTTTTTAAATCATGAAAATAAAATTTTTAAAAAGATTTATTTATTTATTTGAGAGGTAGAGTTACAGACAGTGAGAGCAAGAGACAGAGAGAAAGGTCTTCCTTCTGTTGGTTCACCCCTCAAATGGCCGCTATGGCCGGCACACTGCGCCGATCCGAAGCCAGGAGCCAGGTGCTTCCTCCTGGTCTCCCATGTGGGTGCAGGGCCCAAGCATCCTCTGCACTCCCGGGCCACAGCAGAGAGCTGAAATGGAAGAGGAGCAACCAGGACAGAATCTGGTGCCCATATGGGATTCCAGCACCGAGGCAGAGGATTAGCCAAGTGAGCCACGGCGTTGGCCCGAAAATAAATTTCTAATATGTTGATAGTTTCACTGTGGGAGTTTGTTGTTCAGGGGATCTCAAAAAGTTCATGGAAATGTATACTATGAAAAAATCATGTGTGATTTCAATTTTTTTTTGCCCCCAAACAAACTTATTTTTTCATTCCAGTTTCCCAAGAACAAAAGAAGTACATTTGAATGTTTTGCTTCAGGTTATCATAATTTGTTTGGTAGAAGATCCTGGACATGAACATGGGTATAGGAGAAAGAATTAACTGAGAAATAAGTTGAAGAAATGTGAGGGATAAGGTGATGATGATCAATTGTTGGAGCCAAGTCCCATAGAATGCAGAAGGTAATAATTCAGGAGGAAAAATAAAATCTGGGAGAGTGTGTAGGGAGGCCTTGAAAACCAAGAGATGACTTTTATTTCTCCAAGTAGTAGGAATGTCGTTTTTCAGAGAGTACGTGGGCAGTGGGTAGGAATGAGCAGGCGTGGGCGGCTACGTAAACAGCCACAGTGTGACTGGGAGAGTGAGCTGGCCAGAGAGACACAGGAAAAAGACATTTCTGAGTGGCATTTAAATGGCTGCTATGGGAGATCACTCATTTATCCTGCTCTAATCTACTGGGCTGCCACACGTGGGAATACGCACGGTGGATAACTGGCTTGATCTATGGGTGAAGAAAAAGGGGTCCAAGCTTTCTGTCTAGAGCATAATTGACTTGAAGAACCCTCTGGTCAAAGATGAATCTGAAGGAAAAAGTGGATGAATTAGGTCAAGAGAGTAGGTTGTTGGACTGGAGCTCTCTATGGGAGGTAGGAAGTGATGACGTCAGTATATACAAGAGCTGGAAAATAGGAGGCTATGTCAGAGGGAGGAATTTAGGAGAATTTCTATCAGACTTGGCTAACAATTCCTAGAGACTGAATCTTTAATGTAAGAATCAGAAATTTAGTGTTCCATTAGATTCTTATGAGTTACTTCCTTTTCTCATTTCTTCTTCTGTAGAGAAACATGTGAGTTCATTTCTCCTCAGAGAAACGTTTCATGTCTTGAATTAATAAAATCAAGAAGGACATATTTGTTTTCTAAGTCTGGTAATGAAGATCTGATGAAAATAAGTTCTATATAACAGAATAAAATATGTAAAATATATCTTCACATTAAATCACCAACTCTGATCACAAAAAAAAGTCCTATTTACTCTTTCTATTATGAATACTTATTACTCCTATCATTTACAGCATTCTGGTGATTAGAATGACTTATACCACTTATTTTCTCAGTTAAAACTGGCTATTATAGAGATACAGAATAAAAATGTGAACCCAATTATTTGGCTATCACTAAATTATGTGATATTTTTTGGTTGTGGGAAGGAAAAAGCTTTCTCCTCTACTCTACTAGGTTTAGTGGCTGGGGCCCTGCAAATTGAATTGACAAAGGACTAACAGGAGAAAAGAGAACAGCATTTATTCATGTGTGCAGCATGGGTGAAAGTGACTAATAAGTAACTCATAGGGAAGGTTAGACCTGGCTTATATACTATTTTAACAAAGAACAATAACGTTGTGAAGTGACTAAAGCAAAAAGGGGGTTGAGGCTTTTGGAAACATCAAAATATGGGAGAGGAAATATACAGGAAGCTAACAGAAGACCAGTGGTGTTCAGTGAGGTCTGTGATGAGACTTCTCGGTGCTGTCTCTAGAGTTACCTTGGGTGACTTAGAGTCACGCTGCCCTTCCTGGTAGGAGGGGGAGAAGTGGGGAGGCTTCACAAAGGGAAATTTATAGCTTCCTTTATAGGCAAATAGGGGGAGGGCAGACAGCTTCCTTGTTGGCTTATTTTGCCTCTGCTGGTTCTCCCTTGCCTTCAGCTCTAAATGATCCAGAAGCCAAAGTGGCGTATTTTGGGGTGGCATTTTCCGATCCCCTTCGTGGCCTTTCTTGATCAAACTGCTCTGACTATTCTAGTCTGCCTTTCACACTGAGCTCTGTATACCAGATCAGAAGAGTTGTGTTAAGGCTTCTGATGTTTCTTGAAGGGCAGACTTTCCATGGTTACTTCCTGTCTTCTCTCTCTGCCGGCAAACTGAAAATGGTTATGCCCTTGGCCGTTAGCCAGTGCGAGACCCAATGCTCGCCGGTTCAGCCAGTGCCACCTGTGAGTCTTCTCTGAAGTACTGCCATTTGATGAACACTCTATTCTACAATTACTTAGCTATTCTGTCTGCCTTATTTACAAAGATCCTGAAAACAAAGTTCACCTACAATGCCCTCCCTTATGACCACCTAAGAGATATCTCTTGATGTCCAATCAAGGGTTGGTTTAATGTTATTATTCTGCTTGCAGTGTGACATTTTAAGTTCCACAATGAAAGGGACCAAGTTTATTATATATATGTAATATATATATAATATTATAGTATATATATTTAAGTAGTTTAAGTATTTTGACTTCTGTAATTAGGTACTTAACACATTTTCCTAAAGCTGATGACTACAATGATGGTATCAGAGAAACACAATCTTCATTTGCCTCCTTGTTTAAAGATTTATTTTTCTACTTATTTGAAAGGCAGAGCATGAGAGGGAGAACAGGGAGAGGGAGAAGGGGAAGGGGAGGGGTAGGGGAAGGGGGACAGGGAGGGAGAGAGGGAGAGTTCGAGAGAATCTTTCATCTGCTGGTTTGCTCCCCAGATGGCCACAATGGCCAGGTTTGGGCCAGGCCAAAGGTAGGAGACAGGAACTCCATCCAGGTCCCCCACATGGGTGGCAGTAGCCCCAGTATTTGGGCCATCATTCCCTGCCTTCTCAGGCACATTAGCAGGAATGCTGGATCGGAAGTGGAGTAGCTGGGCTTTTGCCACAACTCTGGCTTCTTATCATCTGCTTTCTAAATTGCTAATCTCGTTCAATTCTACCAGACTTTGTTGTAAAACTAGTAATGCACTTTTGGGGCTTCAACACTTGTGCTTGGATGTTCCTACTACTATTTGCTTTGGAAGTGGGATGCCACTTAGCCTTCCCTTAAAAATGAATAAGGAGGAAAAAAACCACAGCTTTTTCTATTTCCATTTTAGTGGCTTAATTATGTGTAGGTTTCATTCTCAGCGGCCTGAAATTCACTTTAGAAAATGTACACTTAGAGAGAGAGTAAGCAAATTCATGGAGGAAATAACATGAGACTCCCCTCCCACCTCTCTGAGACCTGCAAGCCCTCATTACTCAAGTCTCAGAATCTCAATGCCAGTTCTTTCTCTTTTCAGAACGGGCCACCAGTGAGACTAGGGGAGCAATCCTGCATGCTCACCCAGCTCCCATGAGTGCCTTCTAATCTCCCAAGAGGACGATGACTGAGAGAGACGACACATTTGTGATTGTGACCGATTATGTGAGGTTTGCTTCAACGTGGGATTTTCTTTTGAGATGATAAAAACACTTGGCGTGGGGTGGCAGATGAAAAAAATTAAATAATAAAATGATCCTTTAATCAAAGTACTTAGGGTATCTTTCATAGGGGATAATGATTTACTGAAATCAAGATAATTCTTTGGTTCACAAAAATTCTTATTTGTACAGCATTCAAACAGTTTCTTCGACTGTGTCCTCAACTTGCTCTCTCTCTTTTTCTTCTTTCTCTGGAGTTACATAGCTCCTTCTCCTATTTCTGAAGGTCAGCTTGTGCCCATTTCTCTTGTATGACCTTTGTTTTAATCACCAAACAGGTAAGAATAAGCAAATGGAAACTGAGGACTTAGTCTGTACATAAGAGTACTTAAAAAATTTCAGGGGACATTAATATTAGGCAATGTTCATTGAATATGGATTTAAGAGGTTTTTTTTGCACCAAAACAGTCATTCTAAATTTCAATTTCCATGAACTCTGAAAGTATTCTCATATATGCACAAATCAATCTTACTTTGCTGGCATCTTGATCATAGATTCACAGGGCTCTCGCTGCTCAGCAGGGCTTAGCAGGAGAGCCATTAACTTTACACCCAGAAGACCCGCCCTTGAACATCACCCTACAACTTAGCAGTGGTATAAACTTCAGCAGATAAGTCATTTAAACTTTCTAAGCCCGGATTCCTCATTTCTAAAATGGGAATAATGGTATCTGTCTAACCCACCTCATGGGTCGTTGTATCAAAGTATATGAAAAGACCTTGTAGCCATAAAGTGCACTAGGAATACATCCTCATCATCCTCATTTCATATTCGAGAAAACAGGCCATTCTGAGAGGTTCAACATTTGCCCAAGGCTGCGTGTTAGCAGTCATCCAGCAGGAACAAAGAGCTGAGTGTTCACATTCGAAGTTTGGATTCTTTCCCACTGAGTCTTTCAACTTGTTCTGTGTAAGTACATTTTATTGGCCAGTAAACAGGGCAAAACTTCTACTTGTATCTTTCCTTTACAATATTAAACTTGAACTTGAGGTATACCTCGATGTCATTCACTGAGGTTTGGGAGGCAGGGAGACGAAAGAATTGGGAGGGAGAGAGAGGGAGGAAAACAGAAAGGCAGACAGGGAGAGGGGGAGGGGAAGGGGAGGTAGGGGGAGGTAAAAGGGGGAATGGGGAGAAGGAGAGAGAAAGAAAGAGAGAGAGAGAAAAGAGAAATCTCCCATCCACTGGTTAACTCCCCAAATGCCTGCAACAGCCTCAAGCTAGGAACACAGAAACTCAATCCAAGTCCCCCTTGTAGGTGACAGGAATCCAAGTACTTGGGCCACCACCTGCTGTCTCCTAGAGTGCACTTGAGCAGGAACTGGAATTGGAAGCAGAGCTGGGCCTTGAACCCAGCCACTCGGACATGGCTGAGAAGCGTTTTAACCACTAGGCCAACTCTCTGTCCTAAGACACATTCCCCTATCTGGGAAGCCTCACTGTGGCTTCTCCATTGCAACAGGTGCTGGCAGAGCATGTGGAGCAGCTCACGGCACAGTGTTTGACGGCAGGCACCCCTTGAGGCCAAGAATTTGGATGTAGGCACCAGCGTGTCCTTTGTTCCTAGGTGGGTAAGCATGGCGTGTTCTCTGCTTAATGGTCTGGCCTCTTGTCTTCCAGGTAAGTGGGAGGAGAAATTAAATGCGGACAAAAAGAGACATGTTGCAGAGGGCAGGAGCACGTTTTACTGTAGTCATAAACTGGGGAAAGTGAGAAGCGTGTGATGAAGAACCTGTGTGAAGGTGATTTTGTAAATACAGCTAACATTTCAGCTGTGAACCTGTTGCTACTATTTTACTATTCCCGCTGGACTGTTTTCCTTGTCAAAGAGAAACAGTGAGGGGCTGGGAAATGGCACTGGAGAGAATGTAGTTTCAAAACCAGGGGTCTTGAGATTTTATATGTGGAATAAAGCCAAAGTTCAAGCACGGAGCGTTGAACCTGACAAAAACCAGGCGACTTTTATGCCAGTCAGAAACAACGCCAGAAAAAGCTAAGTTCTGGGGGTGCCATCCGACCCTCAAAACCCACCTCTGAGAGCCCCGCATCGAGAGACCTGGCGAGGAGGAAATTCATTTGCAGACATTTTGGAAACACCTGTTGCAGACCACCTCTGTAGAGTGAGCCAGGGCCACTGTTAGGTATCCCAGAGTAACCAGCAGTGGGGTGGGGGAATGGGTGTGTGTGAGGGGATGAGACATTCCCTGCAGGAAGGCCCAGGGCCTCTTTTCCTCTTACTATAGCACATACAGAGGATGTGAGAAGGGACGAAGTCTTGATTCCACTGTGTTGTGATGAGAAATCTTGGGCCTGAGAGCCGGAGCAGCCTGAGGTGACATCCCAGTTCTGCCCAGGCCGAGCTGGCTGTCAGGGCTGCCAAGGCCAGGTAATGCAAGATTTGGGATGATCTTCTGCTGAAAAGACAGAACATACAATAGTACGTGGCTGAAGCAGTGAAAATTCTAAATAAGATGGCACACGAAGGGCTCCTGGAGGTCGGGTGCAGCAGCTCACAATGGCTGCAGGGGCCCAGGCTCTTCTGATTTTTTTTTTTCTCTTTGCAATCCTAAGCACATGGATGCTCCTCCACTTACAGTGGGGTTATATCCAGATAAGCCCATCAAAAGGTAAAAATATTAGGGGTGGAAAATGCATTGAATACAGCCAGAGCTGAGCTGACCCGAAGCCAGAAGCCAGGCGTTTCTTCCTGGTCTCCTACATGGGTTCAGGGGCCCCAGCACTTGGGCCACCTTCTACTGCTTTCCCAGGCCATAGCAGAGAGCTGGATTGAAAGAGGAGCAGCCGGGACACAAACGGGCACCCATATGGGATGCTGGTGCTACAGCCCATTGTGCCACAGCACCAGCCCCCCTCTAGCATATCTTAAATGATCATCATCATGACAGCTGTTCTTTCATTCTTAGCATTTTTTTTCTGTAGAAACTGGTGTTTATTTTCCATCAACCTCATTTCCATGTTTGCGTCAGAGCCCGTGACAAGCAACCTAAGACCACTCAGTGATTGTTCCCACCCACTCGGTGGCCTGAGCAGTGGCCACTGCTGACCAGTCTTCCGTGGCGGGCTGGGCACTCCAGTCTTCAGTGGGGAATGGCTGAATGGGCACAGAGGGCACCTGCACGCCTTCGGGCCAGTCAGCAACCTCAGGCCTAGTAGCAGTGAACTCAGGCGCTGAGGCCGTCCATTCGCCCTGAAACTCCTCCTTGGTCACAGCTTTTTCAGCGGCAGCCTGCTCTTCTTTTTCAATCTCTTCAGGATCTCTGTAGAAGTAGAGATCAGGCATGACCTCTCAGGGGTGTTCACGGGAGATGGTACCACGCATGTGCAGAACCTCCCGGGCCAGCATCCACCACATCAGACCCACTGAGTGGGCTCCCTTGTTGTTGCATGGGATGGCAATGTCCACGTAGCGCAGAGGAGAGTCTGTGTTACACAGAGCAATGGTAGGCAGGTTCACATAAGATGCCTCTGTGAGAGGCTGGTGGTCAGCCTGAGGATCAGTAACCACCAGAAGCCGTGGTTCCTGGAAGGCTGCCTGGATCTGGTTAGTGAAGGTTCCAGGTGTGAAGTGGCCAGCAATGGGAGTAGCTCCATTGGCAGCAGCGAACTTCAGCACAGCTCTCTGGCCGGTGTTCCTGGAGGATATCACACTGACATCAGCAGGGTTTTCAATGGCCACAACAGCACGAGCCGCCAACAGAAGCTTCTCCCAGGTCCTCTTCAGATTGATGATGTAGATGCCATCACTTTTCCTTTTGTAGATGTACTGTTCCATCTGGAAGTCAAGGTTGGTGCCACCTAGGGGGGTTCCTGCTGCAAGGAACTTGAGGACGTCCTCCTCCTTCATTTACAGGACATCAAGGGCTCTGGACATTGTGACAGCTTCCCCTTAAGTTACGCCGGGAATCAAAAACAACACCGTATGGACCCCTCGCCGGGTAGCGAGGAAAAAGCCATTCTTACATTTTTAAGACAATCTTTTAATTTGCTTTCAACTTTGGAATACAGTTGTAATCAGTGCATCAAATCTTTGCCTTAATCTCATGTTTATAGTGTAAGCATTTCCCAGTATTTCTGCAAAGACTATAAGACTTCTTTTTAAAATGACTGCATTAGAATTTGCTTTTGCATATATAGGATGCTTCCAGTTCTTTTCCAATATTGTAAGACATCTTTATATGGACATAATTTTCTATATTCTAGCTTTTTTTTTTTTTTTTGACAGGCAGAGTGGACAGTGAGAGAGAGAGACAGAGAGAAAGGTCTTCCTTTTGCTGTTGGTTCACCCTCCAATGGCTGCCGCGGCTGGCGCACCGCGCTGATCCAAAGCCAGGAGCCAGGTTCTTCTCCTGGTCTCCCATGGGGTGCAGGGCCCAAGCACTTGGGCCATCCTCCATTGCACTCCTGGGCCATAGCAGAGAGCTGGCCTGGAAGGGGGGGCAACCGGGACAGAATCCGGCGCCCCGACTGGGACTAGAACCCGGTGTGCCGGCGCCGCAAGGCGGAGGATTAGCCCAGTGAGCCACGGCGCCGGCCTCTATATTCTAGATTGGTTATTTAGGACAGATTCTAGGAGTGGCATTACTAGGTCAAAGGGTGAGGCCGAGATTAGCTAGTCATTTATCAAACTATTTCCTTTCTGCCTGTGCACAGAGTTAAACCACATTGCTCAACCTCTCTTGCAGGTAGGCATGGCCAGAATGTTGCTAGTATAACGAGGTTGTACTCAATGCACTCCATTTGAGGGCCTGGTCCAGAAGACTCCGCAACCTTCAATCTTTCTTGCCCTGCATAGCTACACCGTGGATAACCTTGGGGCAGAAGCAGTGGAACTTGCAGTAGTCTTGGCCCCTGAATGACTGCCAGGAGCAGAACTTCTGCTCCACCCATGTGTTACTGCTTTGGAATGAGTGAGACACAAATTCTAATATGTTAAAGCCAGCTGAGATTTGGGAAGTTAACTGTTCCTGTTACCACATCCAATACAAAAGTTTGTCATGGTAACTGCCACAGCGAATAGGACATAAATATATTTTTACTTGCATTAGCTCTCTGCTGTACAGTATTTCAGAATAAAAGAACAAGGGACTGGCAGTGAGGTGCAGCGTGTTAAGCAGGTGCTTGCAATGCCAGAATCCTACGTCAGAGCACTGGTTTGAGTGATGGCTGTTCCGCTTCTGATCCAGCTTCCTGTTAACGCACCTGGGAAGGCAGCAGATGATGGACAAGTAGCTGGATCCCTGAAACTCACGTGAGAGACCCAGGTGGAGTTCCGGGGTTCTGGCTTTGGCTCTTGTGGCCATTTGGAGAGTGACCCAGCAGGTAGAAGATCTCTCAGCCTGCCCCTGCCCCCGCCCCCCCCCCATCATTCTGCCTTTAAATAAACACATCTTTAAAACAAAACAAAAAAGAATTCATTTAAATAAGTAGAAAACATCAAAATAAGTGAGAAGAATTAACATGCATGGCAGAAGCAACAAACCCACAAATGCAAATTGCCTGGAATGACCCATAATTGATGCTAACACAGATTAATCAAAGTTATTTACCACAGTGATTTCTAGGTCATGGTTGTATTTAGACATTTTAGTTTGAGACTATCAAGTTGTAAATTATTTGTGAATCTTGTTGAGTTTTTTCTTATTGAAAGTGTTAGGTAGGAAGTCGGATATGAGCTTATGTGTGTGTGACAAAGGCCTAAAGAGTTGACATCTAGGTCCAGCATATGCATCTCAAAGTCATCCCAGTAACCTCCCAGGGGCAGCCCAGTATTTGCATCCTGCCCTGCCCCTTCTACCCGATAACCTGCCAGGTGGGGGTCCCCACCCCTTCTGCCTGATAACCTAGGTGCAGCCCAGTATCTGTACTTCAAACATCCTGCCTTGGATCCTGCTCTTCCAGGGGGTCCTGCCCATCCTTCCTCTAACCCGGGTGATGCCAGCCAGGCTTCTTCCTGTCTAATAACTTCAGGGAGAAAACTCAGATAGGAATTTTTAGTATTTACTTCCAAAACATCCTTTGTTCCAGGAGGAGAAGAGGTGGGAAGGCAAGACCCATCCCCTTAAAAACCCCCGGCCTCAACCGGACTGCACGTTCAGCCCTCTGCCTCTCTGCTGAGCTGCCCGCCTGGCCTGCCCAGGTGTACTCTCTCCACTCAACCATGTAACCCCGCTCTCCCAGAGTCTGAGTGACTGCACTCTCTCTCAGGTGCTGTCTGGAGAAGTGCCCATCCGTTCTTACGGATGTCCCTACCCTAATAAACCTTGCTATTTTACTTTCCACTACTCTCTGTCTCACGCCTGAATTCTTTCTTGCACAAAGACAAGGTCCCTGCCATTCTCCGGTAACAAAAGCACTATAATAACCCACATTTGGAACATTTTATAACCCCACTGGCTGCCAATATGGGAAATACTAGGTGTCTTAGTAAACCTGGTTTGCACACCCAAAGTGAACTCCTCAAAGCTGGTTGAGGCCCATTCCAGCATAGCAGATGGCTTTGATGGAGCCTGTTGTGAAATCTGGAGGGCCCCAGGGAGAAAGGTTGAGAAAGAGTGGTCCAGGCAGCTGTGCTGTTTTTCGTCCCCTGTGGGAGGACTAGATGAAAATGGATGGCGAGGTAAATCAGGTTGTTTCTGGGAGGGGAGTTGCCTCAACCTCTTGCATACAATGAATTAACCGTGCTCAACAGCTCTGAGCTAACCAGGTATTTCCCAACTGCTCAATGAGGAAACATAGGTCAATTTGAGTATTTGCCTGGTACAGAGTGACACTATTATGATGGTGATGAGAATAACCAGGCTACTGGACGTATCCCGTGGCATTGACTTTCAGCTTCCGATGGAGGGTGTCAAAGCCTGAATTTAATTAAGTTGTGTTCCTTGCCGAGCCAGGTCTGGTGGTTTCTTCCCTGGTCTCCATGAGGAACTGAAACAACACGTGGGGAAGATGTGGGAGGCAAACCTGGCTCCTGAGTGTGAGGCAGGTGCAGTACTCACAAGAATGTGAGTTGCAGCCCTGCTTGTTTCAAGAGGAACATCTCATCTGACCTCATTCTTTGCCTACTGTGCTGGCTGCATCAGATCTTACACTGAATGGGATAGCATACAGGCTAAAACAATGAGGTAGATCTATAAGGGCAGTAGTCTTCCCTTAGCTGTGGTTTCGTTTCCACAGTTTGAACTGGGGTCCGAAAATATTTATTAGAGAATGCCAGAAATCAATAATTCATAAGTTGTAAATGACTTTTGTTATAGTATATCATTATAATTTTCAATTTTAATAAAATTTCTTTCTTTATATGAAAGGCTGAGTTACAGAGAAAGACTCAGAGAGAGGGAGAGAGAGAGAGAGAGAGAGAGGGCTCTTTCATCTGCTGGTTGACTCCCCAAATTGCTGCAGTGGTAGGGACTGGGTCAGGCTGCAGCCAGAAGCCAGGAACTTCATCTGGGTCACCCACATGGGTGGCAGAAGCCCAAATACTTGGGCCATGTTCTGCTGCCTTCTCAGGCACATAAACAAGGAGCTGGATGGGAAATGGAGCAGCCGGGACACGAACCAGCGCTCGTATGGGATGCTGGTGTTACAGGTGATGGCTTACCCCACTGTGTCACAACACTGGCCTCAATTGGTATCTTCATGTTAGTTAATACTGTTAACTCTAGCAAATTTCAAGTAATACATAAAGCACAATCATTCTTTATGATAAAAAAAAAAAGTGGATACTAGGAGAATCTTTCAAATTTGGTCCCATTTAGTGAACTTAGTCCAATCTGATAAAGTCTTTTTTCCTCCTTCCTTGGATAAATTATTGTTGTGTCCGAATTTCCCAATCAATGCACAAGGCACAGTCGCGGATGCAAAAGCAGACAGAGATTTATTTGTTACCAGCCGGCTGGGACCTCCTACCCGCACACAGCCCTTTAGTAGAGCACAGGCAAAAGGCCCCTTCGTTTGCATAAGAGAGGTTTTTATAGCCTCACACTTGCAAGGGTGCAGGTCATCTCCTATGTAGGTTACCTTCTTACTCTCTATATTGGGACCTAACATGTTCATTGGTTCATTTAAACGTAAAGACTATCTACGTTATGTGGCGGGAAGGTCACACAAAGGAGATGGCACGGGGAAGAACTGGCGGGAAGCATCGGGCCATAAGTCCCAGGGGAGCTGGTGGGGGGCAGGAGGTCATAAATTCCAGGGGAGCATAGCAGGCAAGCGAGCAGCCAGAGTACAGAAGACTCCAGCTCCTACAATTATTAATCTTTCAGATTTCTTCTCCTGTCCTCTCTTCCTCCCCAAGGTGGTGCCTCTGTATATGGGGCATTTGCCAGGTCCTTGTGCTGTGGAGGGCAATAGTCCCTGGGTTCCTACTGTGCTTATGGTCCTCATTTCAGTTCTCACAGGTCTATGAAGAGATAGTGTCACTTATACTCTGATAATCTCTCATCCTACAGGAAACTCGGCCAAATTCAGCAGCTGCTGAATTTCTGATCTCCTCTTCTTGCGTAGTCAGGGTTCTAAGGTTCTCCCTGGTGTGCTAAGTGCTGAGTGCTCCATGGAGTCGGAATCCCAATGGATCCCTGCCAGGGAAATCTAGCCTGCACTCCAAGATATGGGGTCAGTGGCTCTGTTGAGCCAACTCCCACAGACTTGCCAGTCTGTACCACCTCTTAGTCTCCATGGGCACGTGGCAACTTTTCAGTTGAGGTAGCTTCCATGTCCCAAGGCAGCAGAGGGAGCCCCTAAGCTCAGGGTCTATCTTCAGGATTTTTACTGAGCAGGAAATGGTCATTCACACACACGTGTGTACTTTGTTTGTTTTCTTTTTACCACCTGTTCTTCCTGAATCTTGCCTTTTCCTCCTTCCCTTTTTCTCCTTGCCATTCGTTTTGCAAGAAGGAATTTCTACTTCCTAGATAGCATGGGTTTGAGCTTGAGTCAAGAAAGTAATAAAACTCATGTTTTAGGGTACGAGGCTGAACCTGGAATACCATAGGAGGCTAAAAAAAGAGTGAAAAGTTATTTTCTCTTTCAACGGTAAGGGCTGGCTTTAAGACCACTATATTTTACCTCCTTAAAGATGCACTGTAATTATTTTAATAATTAATGTAAAATGCACTGAATTATTTTGTGTACAACAGAGACCAGGACACAACAGCTTCATGGGAAATCTGAGTAAGGAATGAATCAATTTTACCAGTCCCTTGTTGCTACGAAATTTCTTTTGTCTACACTCAGGGACTTGGAATTTCTCTTGATTTAACTGGAAATGCTTGGCCAGGGATGAATGATCATTTTCCAAGTATCAGTAAAAAAAAAATGTGACCAGTTTCAATGACACAGGAATATCTTCCTTGTGCAGGTCCATCAGAGCACTTGTTTGTCCAATAAAATAGGAATCGTAGTCATTCACCCAACTACAAATATTTGTTTCCTTTATGTCAAATTCACATCCTATTGTTTTGCCTTCCTGTATATGCAGTACTTAACAATCCAATAACAAATCCTAGTGTAATCTTTTTGAAGACAATTTAAATGCTAATTCAACTTAACCTGGAAGAAGACAATTGGATTTGGGAGACAGAGAGATCCTGAGTTGGGCTCCGAGAGGCCTTGACGAACTTCTTCGTTTTCTACCTTTCTGTAAGGCTCAGCCTGAATACCCTGTCCTCAGCAGAGCTTTACCTGGCCCACCAGATGTGGGTGAGGTTTTCTGTTTGGTTCTTCTCCTTGCATAGCTCTTCCTATAGTCTTCCCTTTTCTGTTTTAGAACAGCTGCTTTAACTATCTTCTTTTTTTTTTTTTTATGCTTTGATACAGATCTAACTTTTTTTTTTTTAAACTTTTATTTAATGAATATAAATTTCCAAAGTATAGCTTATGGGTTACAATGGCTTCCCCCCTCCCATAACTTCCCTCCCGCCCGCAACCCTCCCCTTTCCCGCTCCCTTTCCCCTTCCATTCATGTAAAGATTCATTTTCAATTCTCTTTGTATACAGAAGATCAGTTTAGTATATATTAGGTAAAGATTTCAACATTTTGCCCATATAGCAACATAAAGTGAAAAAACTACCATTGGATTACTAATTATAGCATTAAATAGCAATGTACAGCACATTAAAGACAGAGATCCTACATAATTTTTTTTTCAAATTAATTAATTTTCTATGCCATTTCCATTTTAACACCATGTTGTTGTTTTTTTTTTCATTTCCAATTCTCCTTATATACAGAAGATCACTTCAGTATATAATTAGTAAAGACCTCATCAGTTTGTGCCCACACAGAAACGCAAAGTATAAAAATACTGTTTCAGTACTAGTTATAGCATCACTTGGCTTTAGACGACACATTAGGGACAGATCCCACATGGGGTGTAAGTACACAGTGACTCCTGTTGCTTACTTAACAATTTGACACTCCTGTTCATGGCGTCAGTAATCTCCCTAGGCTCTAGTCATGAGTTGCCAGGGCTATGGAAGCCTTTAGAGTTCGCTGACTTTGATCTTATTCCGATAGGGTCATAGTCAAAGTGGAAGTTCTCTCCTCCCTTCGGAGAAGGGTACCTCCTTCTTTGATGGCCCCGTTCTTTCCACTGGGATCTCACTCACAGAGATCATTCATTTAGGTCTTTTTTTTTTTTTTTTCCATGATATCTTGGCTTTCCATGCCTGCTATACTCTCATGGGCTCTTCAGCCAGATCTGAATGCCTTGAGGGCTGATTCTGAGGCCAGAGTGTTGTTTAGGACATCTGCCATCCTATGAGTCTGCTGTGTATCCCACTTCCCATGTTGGATCTTTCTCTCCTTTTTTGATTCTATCAGTTAGTATTAGCAGATACTTGTCTTGTTTGTGTGATCTCTTTGACTCTTAGACCTATCAGAGCTATCAATTGTGAGCTGAAATTGATCACTTGGACTAGTGCGATGGCATTGGTACATGCCATCTTGATGGGATTGTGTTGGAATCCCCTGGCACATTTTTAACTATCTTCTTACTAGAAAGAAAACTTCCCAAGGGACTGTCTTGTTCATCACTGGATCTTTCTGTCCAGCATGACACCTGGTCTGTAGTACCATTCAGCTTATGCACACATGTGTTGAAAGGAAGAAAGAAAGAAGGAAAGAAAAAGGGAAGAAGGAGGGAAATGGATCCATATACTTCCTGAAGATGCCAATAAATAACCGATTGGGGCTGGAGCTTTTCAGGTTCACGTGGCCTGCAGAAGATGAGGACTAAAATCTTTGTCTTGGAGTCTGTTCAGGTGCTGTGTCCAGATGAGGGACTAGAATCGTTCTCTCCAGGCATTGATCTATTCTGGGACAGTGTGGCTTGTGTTCTGTCTGGCTGGGATGAGGGGACTGGCAAGGGGCAACCCTGGTTTGGCAGACACACTTGTCTTTCTGTCCTGGATGGTAGCTGATTGATGCCTTGCTGCAGATTCCAGTCTGCACTCCTGTCTCCCTTCTCTCTTCCTCCATAGGCGAGGGCATCCTATGCACATGATTTTCCTAAACATCTAAACACACAAGTGAAAGCTATATATTCTATATATAAAAAAGCTATATATTCTATATATAAACTTTATGCTGATCCAATCAGTTAATGATTTTCCTAAACATCTAAACACACAAGTAGGCCGGCGCCGCGGCTCAACAGACTAATCCTCCGCCTTCCGGCACCGGCACACCGGGTTCTAGTCCCGGTCGGGGCACCGATTCTGTCCTGGTTGCCCCTCTTCCAGGCCAGCTCTCTGCTGTGGCCAGGGAGTGCAGTGGAGGATGACCCAAGTGCTTGGGCCCTGCACCCCATGGGAGACCAGGAGAAGCACCTGGCTCCTGCCATCGGATCAGCACAGTGCGCCGGCTGCAGCGCGCCAGCCGTGGCGGCCATTGGAGGGTGAACCAACGGCAAAGGAAGACCTTTCTCTCTCTCTCTCTCACTGTCCACTCTGCCTGTCAAAAAATAAAAAAAAAATAAAATAAACACACAAGTAAAAGCTATATATTCTCTATATAAAAAAGCTATATATTCTATATATAAACTTTATGCTGATCCAATCAGTTAATGAATTAATAAGGACACTGAAAATAATCCTAGGAAATTGTGGTAGGCAAAAGAACAGCTGCCCAAAGATGTCCAGGTCTTAATCTCCAGACCCTGTAACTATGTTTCCTTACATGGCAAAGGGGATTTTGATGAAAGATAAGGACCTTGCGAAGGGAGATCACTGTGGATGACTGGCGTGTGCCCAGCCTTATCATCTGAGTCCTTAAGAGAGGACCTTCCCTTGCTGCGGTCAGGAGGAGAGGTGACCAAGGAAGTCAGAGAGATGCAACGTTGCTGACTTTAGAGATGGAAGGGGACCATGAGCCACAGAATGTGAGCAGGGTCCAGAAGCTGGAGAAGACAAGGGAAAGACAACCTGCTGGTCCCTCCCGAGGGGGAAGCAGGGCTGCTGTCACTGTGATGGGTGGCCCAGGGGATCTGTGTCAGACTTCCGACCTGCAGAGCCATGAGATCATAACTTTGTGCTTTCTAGAAGCACTAGATTTGCAGCCATGTATGACAGCAGCGACAGAAAACAAATACAATAATGACATGTGATGGATAATTGTGCTCTAAGGTGCTCTCTCAGGACATAGATGCTTCAACACTCAGGTGTCTGCTGTCTGCCTTGTTAAACACCAAGGAGTCTAGCAGGCTCTCTTCAGGGTTGTCCCCAGGCCGGGTACTCCCTGGATACTCAGAGTGGGGGACACTTCCCCAGTGGTAGACAGGTGGCCCTGGCAGCCACGACAGGACATGCCATTGGCTTGCCTCTTTCCTCCCCCAGCATTTCTGCAAAGACATTAACTGTCAGGGCTTCTGCCACCCACGAAGCCAGGGAGGGTTCCTCACCCTGGCCTCAGCTGCTGTGGCCACCCGTAAATGCACTTCCAAACCCAGCTCCTGATCTCCCTGCCTCGCAAGTCCAGCTGTCTTCTTCCACCCCTCCCTCCTCTGCAGAGCCCTCTTGGCCTCTCCGGCTGCACGTCTCTCAGCAGAGTGCTGTTTCTCCCATTGCTGCCCTTGCTCCTGCTCTTCTCTGCAGTTCTCTCCACCTGTAATATCCAGCATCTCCTAGAAGGCAGTCCCTAAGGCCCAGGCTGAGCCCTTCTCTGGGCTCCCACATGGAGACTCCATTTTCATTTTGCCACACTGAGTTGAAGTTATTGCTACAGATTTGTCTTTTCTCCTGACTGTAGAGCCTTGGGAAAGGGTCCTATATCCCTGCTGGTTAGCAGAATGTGGTACATTGTGGTCCTCCTCAATCATGTGCTAAGTGGAATTAGCAGAACTCAGTGGGACTGGGAAGCCATGATGGAGCAAAGGACCACACACAAGGAAGCTGCTTTCCAAAGACCACGTCTCCCAGACCAGGGAGAATCACAAACAACGAATCCCTGGGGAGAGGCTTCTCTGAATGACCCTGGAGATGGCGATGCATTTGGTTGCCAAGTGGTGTTCAAGTGCCATAGTTTGAATGTGTCCCCCCGAAGTTCAAGTGCTGGAAAGTGAATCCCCAAATTCCCATGTATTTAGAGGTGGGCCTTTGGAAGGGTATTAGGATTTGAGGGAGTCCTGAGGATGGGGCCCCATGGTGGCATCAGTGGCTTCATAAGAAAAGGAGGAGAGCCCTGAGTTGGCTCACTTGCTGAGTCTTCCTGGAGATGCCCTCTGCCATGATAGGATGCAGCCAGAGGCCCTCACCAGAGCCCAGTGTCATGGTCTTATACTTGCTAGCCTTCAGTATTGTGAGAAATAAATTACCCTGTCTATGGTATTCTGTTGTAGACTGAGAAATCCACCAAAGTCCTCTACAGCCTGGGAGGTGTCCATGACTGCAGAAGAGGGCTGACGGTGAGGTGCGGGACACGAAGCTGCACAATTCCCACTCAGGATTTTCATAACATCTGCAGTTTGTTGGGCCGAAGGCCTTGAGTTTTGTTCTTCCATCCAACCACACTGCTAGGCATTTGCCTTTCCACCTGAGTCCATTCCCTCTCCCACTCCCTGACCATGCTTCATCAACAGGATTTCCAATGGGCTTGGCCAAAGGAAGACACTGGTGGGGGACTGCCAAGCAGGAAGAGGGGATGGGAAGGTGCTCCTCCCTCCTGCCTTTTACCTTAGTAAAGGTCTTCCACAGCAGCTGTGCTGCCTCTCAGGCACCGGAAGACACTTGGTCGCTCATGGGTCTAACTCCTGCCAGGCGAGCTGCGGGCTCCTATGCCGGCTCCTACGCTCTATCCACAGCCCTCCAGTGCTACAAGTACAGAGGCTTTCTCTTGTGAACCTGTGGGCTGCTTTACTTCCCCCATTTGACTTCTCAGCCCTTGTGTTGTATTCAATTTCCTCTTTGGGAAACGCTAGAGTGGTTCCCACTGGCACAACCTCCAAAGGAGGCAGGCACTGTTCATATCCATTTCAGGGCTGAGAAGCTGAGGCTTGGCAAGGCCATGCAACAAGCCTCCCAGCTGGGAACGGCCTTGGGTCCCAGGAACTGGGTCCGACGCGGCAGGAGAGGGAGATCAGCGAAGGCTTCTCCTGGGAGTGACACAGTCAGAGTGGCGTTTCAGAGAGGCCACTGTCTGCCATTTCCATAGTGGTGGCTCCTCTGGACAAAACGACCTAGTTTCCACACAGCTCTAAGCTCTCTAAGGCACAAAACACCTAGGTTGATTTTTTTTCTGTTCTTTTTGGCCTTTTAATTGTGTGTTATATTTTTCTTCAGGCTTAGCTGGGAATCACTTCACTAATGGCAAGTCTTCTGTGCATCAAACACAATTTATTACCAACTGCCCTGCCAATTCCCTTTCTATAAATTGTTTTCCCGTGCTTGTATGCTCAGGGATAATCTGAAAATACTTCTTTCCTCAGGGATCTTTGGGCCAAACATAGGGAATAAAATACCCTACAAGAGGGAGGGTGTTTGGTGCCATGGTTAAGCTGCCATTTGGGGTACCCACATCCCATATTGGAGTGCCTGACTCAAATCCAAGCTCTGCTTCTAATTCCAGCTTCCTGGTACTATGAATTCTTGGAGGCAGCAGGTGATGGCTGAAGTAGCTGAGCTGCTTGCAGGTGTGAGACCTGGATCCAGTTCCAGATCCTGTCTTGGGCCTTGGCCCAGCATTAGTTGCTGTAGGCATCTGGGGAGGGAATGAGTGGATGGAGGATTTCCTCTGATTCTCCCCCTCCCCTCTGCCTTTCAAATAAATGAAAATAAATAATTAAAAAAGCACCTATAAGATATAAAGCACTGATGAAAATATAAGATTTGCACTAATAAGTAAGGCAAAATTATGTTTTGCTATCTTAATTATGTCTTACCAATGTGCCTGAGTTATCCTAAGTTCAGTTCTCAAAATGCAGGTTATTTTTGCCAACCCTAGTGCATTTTCCCATAGAAATACTGTTCTTTGCTGTGTTTAGGTTAAGTCAGTTCAGAATGTCTCTTCATCTTATAAAGTGCCTAAGTACTAATATTCCATAGTGTGTTATTTAGATTAAAAACTAGACTTAAGACTCAAAATAACCTTTCAATTCTAGCCCTTCCTTTTGCATTCTTTACTTATTTTTAGCTTTCTACCTTTCTAAACTGGCATGGGGTTATAGAAAAGATAGCTATTGATTAATTTGCAAAATTGGGAAAAATAAGGAATAAAATAATAATAATAATAATAATAATACCTGTAATCTTTTAATGCTCAGTTTTGCATTTTACATTTTTGGTGAAGGGTCTTGAGGGCCCATGAGAAGGTGGTGGAAAATGGAACAAAATGTTCATGAGAATTTTCCATGAGCTTTTTGAAGACTCTGCGTGGTGCCTAAGAGCATGGATGCTGGAAGCCAGAATGACTGCAAAGTACCTACTTACGATCAATTTGTAATTTGATCTTGAACAAGGTCCTTCAAGTGTAAAATTAGGATACTACCTATGTCACAGGGTTGTTATGAATGCTAAGTGAGTTAATATGTATGATGCACTTGGAGTGGTGCCTAGCACATGGTAACAGTATTATTATTTTGAACGAATACATGAATCAGCCTATGGTTTGGCATTGCAAATTTTTATTCTCATGATATGCTCATGAGTCAACAAAGGTAGGTACATTAATATATTTATGGGATAAGGAAAGATAATGGTATATGTTATATTTTCCAATGCCAAACTGATAACATTCACTGATCTAAGCTTCATTTTAATGGATGCCAGTGTCATTCATCCTTCTCTGTGACTGGGAGTCCTTGGCCTCCTAGTCACTTGTGGTTGTTAATGCCATGAAGGCAAGGTACCCAACTGTGGGTAAAAAGAGGGCAGGAAAGGCCACAGGCCCCTGACTGCTGGAGGTGCAGGAGCTGAGTGGAGGGCACCAGGGATGTCCTGGGAGCTGCTCGCTCCTGGGCTGACTCCCTGTTGGTCTTTTCCCTCAGGGGCACCAAAGATAGCACTGCCTACCCCTAAGCCGTCTGGTCCTACCTACTGCTTCTGAGCAGGGCTGCTTGCCCAGAATGGAGCCCAGTACAGTGTAAAGGTTGTCTCTATTGCCCTGAGCAAGGGCACCATTTTAGGGATTTCCAAGCTTAAGAATGCATGCCGGCCGGCGCCGTGGCTCAACAGGCTAATCCTCCGCCTTGCGGCGCCGGCACACCGGGTTCTAGTCCCGGTCGGGGCACCGATCCTGTCCCGGTTGCCCCTCTTCCAGGCCAGCTCTCTGCTGTGGCCAGGGAGTGCAGTGGAGGATGGCCCAAGTGTTTGGGCTCTGCACCCCATGGGAGACCAGGATAAGCACCTGGCTCCTGCCATCGGAGCAGCGCGGTGCGCCGGCCGCAGCGCGCTACCGCGGCGGCCATTGGAGGGTGAACCAACGGCAAAGGAAGACCTTTCTCTCTGTCTCTCTCTCTCTCACTGTCCACTCTGCCTGTCAAAAAAAAAAAAAAAAAAAAAAAGAATGCATGCCAATAAGAAAGGAACAAGCCCAATGTGGGGCTCCCCATCCTGCTCCCCTTTGCCTGAGAACTCCCCTCACTTATGGCTGCAGTGGTTACCAAATCCTGTCCTCTGGCTTTGTACACCATGAAGATTTCTACCGGCTTGTTTCTATTGGAGGTTTGGCCACCCTGAAAGGCTCTGATTGGTGCCTGTCCCCTAGGAGAAGTGGCAAAAGAATGAGAAGCTCACTCAGTGTCTGAACCTTCTTCCACATGTTGACTCCCTTTCAGAATCTGCCTACTTTTGGTCAACCTTTAGGGACCACGGCTAGTTATTGTTAACAGTTTGCTTAAAGCTTACAACTGTTTTCTCTGAAGTAACTGGTGTGATAGAAATGTATTTGACCATTAACAGAAATGGAACCCCCGTATTTGATCTAAAACTAAAAATCCAGCCACTGAGTTCTTACTTTTATATATTATAATTTTTCAGTTGTAAAGTTTCACAGTTCTCTTAAAATAATTGAATGTCACTGCTAAAATCAATGGTGAGGGTTTTTTTTTTTTTTTTAAGATTATCTATTTGAAGGGGAGAGTGATGGGGGGTGGAAGAGACCCACAGAGAGAATTTTCCACCCATTGGTTCATTCCCCTCATGGCCACAATGTCGAGACTGGTCCAGGATGAAGCAAGGAGACCTGGATGGAGTCTCCCATGTGGGTGCAGGGGCACAAACACTTGGGCCATCCTCTGCTGCCTTCCCAGGCACATTAGCAGGGAACTGGATCAGAAGCAGAGCAGCAGCAGCTGGGACTCAAACCAGAGCTCTGACGTGGGATGCCAGCATTGTAGGAGGCAGCTTAGCTAGCTGTGCCCCAATGCCACCCTAACGTTGAGTTTCAATTCTAATTATGATTAATACATTAATCATAATGATTTTAAATGTTGCACCTAATATGTCCTTTATCTGGATCCACTGTAGGTCTTAAATAAATCATAATTCTACACATCAATTAAACACCCAAGACCAGACAACGAATACAGATGCAGCTTATTTCTTGATCCTACTCAACCTGCCAGCTACTGTCCCATTTATGTAGTTCTCTTTGCCACAATATCTTTGGAAGGATTTTATTCTTGCTTTCCCCTAATTATCTTAAACTCAGTCTGAGTAGGCATTCTCTCCCAGCCCTCCATAGAAACTGTTGCCCATCCTAGTGGCCTCCATGTCACTAAATCCAAGGGCAAGGTGTCAGCCTCCTTTGGCCTGTCAGTTCATTATTCTCTCCTCCTTCCTACTTCCTTTACTTGGCCACCAGGAGGCTGTGAACTGCAAGTTTACACTCACTACTACTTCTCTTGTTCCTTTCCTGCTATTCTATGGCATGCTCTCTCTCCCTGCCCTCCATCTCCCGCCCCCCCCCCCGCCCGCCATGTCTTTCTCTTGCTCTCCCTCTTTTTCTCTTTCTCCCTCCTTCCCTCCCTCCCTTCCTTTCATTTGGGATTGGCTCACTTCTAAGTCTGATCTTCTTAGTGATCGCAACCTGTATCATACTTTTACATCCATCAATCAGTCAATCACGTGCTATGTATGTGGTCGAGCTCCAAAATCCATCTCTCTGGCCCTGATCCCTCTTCCTAGCTCTAGACTTGTGTGTTCAGCTCTCTCCCTGGTATTCACGCTGGAATGCAAACTGGATGCCTGAGATTCACTATGCTCTAAGCTCAGTTCCTGCTCTTCCACCTAGACCAGCTCTGCACGCAGATTTCATCACCTCAGTTGTTGACATCTTCACTAGTCCAGTATCTTTGGCCGAAATTCTTACAGCCATTCTTCCTTTTTCCCGTAAGTTAACTATGTGAAAAACACGTTTATTGGGAGACAATTTCCATACCATGATGTTCACTCATTTAAGGTGGCAATTTAATGGCATTTTGTATATGTACAGAGTTGCATAGCCATCACCACAATCTAATCTTAGGACATTTTTATTATCCTAAAAAGAAATCTTGTACCCAAGAACAGTCACTCTGCATTCCTTGCCTGCACTACCCCTCCACCAGCCATTTTTTTCTTCCTCTTGGTTTTTTCTTGTGGGCTTTTAAAAAATTATTTATTTATTTATTTGCAAGGCAGAGTTAGAGAGAGTAAGAGTGAGAGCCAGAGTGAGAGAGAACGAGAGAGAGAGAGAGAGAGAGAGAGAGAGAGATCTTCCATCCGCTGGTTCCTTCCCCAAATGGTCGAAACAGCCAGGCCTGGGCAAGGCTCAAGAAACTCCATGGGAGGTCTCCCACATGGGTGGCTTAAGCACTTGGGCCATCTTCTGCTGCTTTCCCAGGTGCACTGGCAGGGAGCTGGATCAGAAGTGAAGTAGTCAGGGCTCAAACCAGTGTTCACAGAGGATGCTGGTGATGCAGGCAGTAGCTTTACCTGCTGTATCACCACGCTGGCCCCTGTATGCTTTTAAAGACAGACGTTTCCAGCATTGTGTATGGGAGCTCAGTAGAGATAATTTCAGATTTCTGTGTGATGCTTTCTCTGTAGAGAGGCTTCCTGGCATGCAGCCAGGGACAGCACCGGCCACCCCAGCCAGTTCACCGCGCTCTAATCAGGATCAAATGATTCAAATCCGGTTTTCAGTTCCTGCGAGCCCTGGTCTAATTATGCTTCATTCTTACCCTAGAGGATAGCTCTTGGGTGTCACTAGCAAAAATCTGATGTCCTTACCATGGCCTCTCCCTGTGAACCCTAAATCCTCCTGGCCCCATGAGTTCATTGAACTTGGTGGGGGCAGGAATAAACTTTTCCTCTATCTGCTCATGTTCAGTAACTGGGGCCTGTGTATTAAACTGAAAACAAGACTATTAGGGGAAATATTTTCTTTATGTGTGCAGTGTGCACACACATAGATGTGTTCATTGATGAATAACTCAAACTGGAGGTGAGGATTGGGAGTTTACATCCCTAAGTTAGTGGGAAAATGGGAGGGCAACAAGAGAGGGTGCCTCCCCAACCCCGGCATTGTGGCATAGCAGGTAAAGCCGCAGCCTGCAATACCAGCATCTCGTATGAGTGTTAGTTCAAGTTCCAGCTGCTCCACTTCCAATCCTGCTCCCTGCTGGTGCACCTGGGAAAGCAGCAGAAGATGGCTGAAGTGCTTGGGCCCATGCACCCAGGAGGGAGACCCTGATGAATGTTCTGGCTTCTGGCTTCAACCTGGCCTAGCCCTGGCCATTGCAGACATTTGGGGAGCGAACCAGTGGTGTCTCTGGTTCTCACGCTTTCCCTGTACTCTGCCTTTCAAATAGATAAATAAATCTTAAGAAAAAAATGACAAACAGCTGTTTAGGAGAATAAATGGGAGATGAGAATGTTGTGTTTTTTTTTTTTAAAGACTTATTTTATTTATTTGAAAGAATTACAGAGAGAGGTAAAGACAGCAAAAGAGGTCTTCCATCCTATGGTTCACTCCACAGATGACCACAATGGCCAAAGCTGCACCGATCCAAAGCCAGGAGCTTCTTCTGGGTCTCCCACGCAGGTGCAGGGGCCCAAGGACTTGGGCCATGTTCTACTGCTTTCCCAGGTGTGGTGTTTGTTGATGCAGGTGTGAGTGGTTTTCCTGGCTTGTTCATGGCTATGCAGCTTCCTGGAAAGTAGTTAATGGTAGGTTTACCCCGAGTCTCTCTCCTGGGAGTGGACTGGCACAGAAGCAATTTATGGTAGTTCTTGTATCTTAGAAATGTCTGCTTTGAGGGATCGATGCTGTGGGATAGAAGGTAAAGCTGCCGCCTGCAGTGCCAGCATCTCATATGGGGGTTGGTTTGAGTCCCAGCTGCTTTACTTCTGATCCAGGTCTCTGCTATGGCCTGGGAAAGCAGTAGAAGATGTCCTAAGTCCTTGGGCCCCTGAACCCACGTGTGAGACCCGGAAGAAGCTCCTGGCTCCTGGCTTCAGATCTGTGCAGCTCTGGCTATTGCAGCCAACTGGGGAGTGAACCATCGGATGGAAGACCTGTCTCTCTCTGCCTCTCCTCTGTGTAACTCTGACTTTCAAATAAATAAATACATCTTTAAAAAAAAAAAAGAAATGTCTGCTTTGAGTCAGATTAGAATAGCTCTGGACAGTCTTTTTCTTCATCTGCTGAATCTCACATGTCTCCGGTTTAAAATAATCCTTACACTGCTATCAACTCGGAGGGTCTCAGGAGCCCCTCACAAAATCTCCATCAGCCCCTCTGCTTTCCAGAGGCTGCTTTTGGAGTGAAAAGCCCCCTCCGAACGCTTGCCTCATCTCCCTGGACCTGCAGAAAGAAATCTCCTGGGTTTGATTTGATAACCCTCAGTCTGAGAGTTAGCCAATGCCTCGCAACAGATTTTAAAAATGTTTGCATCCAACTTTTCCAGTTCTTCTCTGCAGGCATGTGTTGTTTAAGTGGCGTGGTGGGCTAAGCCTCCGCCTGTGGCACTGGCATCCCATATGGGTGCTGGTTCGTGTCCCAGCTGCTCCTCTTCTGGTCCAGCTCTCTGCTATGGCCTGGGAAAGCAGTGGAAGATGGCCAAAGTGCTTGGGCCGCTGCCCCCATGTGGGAGACCCGGAGGAAATTCCTGGCTTCCAATGAGCCCAGCTCTGGCCATTGTGGCCATCTGGGGAGTGAACCAGCATATGGAAGACCATTCTCTCTGTCTCTCCCTCTCTCTGCCTATAACTCTTTCTCTCAAATAAATAAATAAATAAAATCTTTTAAAAAATAAAGATGGCCTACTTTGCCACTGCAAGAACCAAAACATTTTAGGTAGCATTTGGAGGACTCAAAAAACAAGGCTAAGAATACAAATAGTTCTCAGTCCAGCTTGGCCCCCAAATGTGAGCAGCTGGTGCAGTCTGCAACTCGAGCTGTTAAATGTGTTGAGTTCTGGCCAGAGCTGGCCCCAGGCTCAGTCCACTGGAGGCAGTAGAATGACTTCCCCAGGTTCATGCACTGGTCACGTGTTCTCTGGTCCACCACCTCCCAGTGTGGGGTTGCCGGGCAAGACTAAGACTTGTGAAATCCTGGTGTTAGCCTGGTGTGGTTGAACCTGCCAGGGAGACAGCCAGTCGTGGGAGGTGATCACAGGCGCTCTGTGTGCTCTCCCAGGAGAACCTTGATCCTACTTCTGGCTCTGCCTTCCTCCCACTCGTCTGTTGCTCTCTGTGTCCCTAAGGCTGTGGATGATCAATGGGTTCGGGTGCTAAACAATAAAAAGCTATTCCTCTCCAAGTGATTTCCTCTGAGACGGGAACCAACTCTCCTGGACATGTTTGCTATATGGTTAATTATTTTGGAAGTTGTTATTCAGTTTATCATCTGAAGATCTGCTTACTGACCTGGTTTCCTTTGTTACTTTAAAAAATCTACCAGGAGCTGATGGCTTTGAAAAAAATGATCTTTCCTTTTCCTGCTACCTTGCTTTTTTAAACAGCACTTGTCCAGGCAACCTATTTCCATTTTTATTGCTCATAAGTCTGCTTATCTTTTCCTACTGTCAGCTAAATTATTCCAAACTAAGTAGGACAAAGTTACTAGAATCTCTTGCATCAGATTTGATAACCTGTATCTTGTCTGCCTTCTTGTTTTTATATACTGCGCAAGTAATTTCAGATTTAAATTTATAGTTTTAAAAATTGCTAAGTGTTACATAATTTACATTTTAACATATTCCCTTAAAAGAAAATGAAATGAAGTTTTCCAGTACCTTCTCCCTAAAACACTTGTGCTTGGTAGAAACAATAACAAGGAACATCTACTGCTCACCACCCAGTCCTGCTTGTGCTTCCAGTTTCAATTCATTCCCTACGAGTTGAGGGGGTTCTCAAAGACCTGAAGTGATTCTGTGTGTTTGACCTATACATTCTTATTTGGTTATTGATATGCTCAAATAAGATTATGTCTTTTTTTAAGTATTAATGTTTTTAAGGTTTGTTTACTTTCATCCACTTGAAAGGCAAAACTTAGAGAGAGAGAGAGCGAGAGCGAGCTTGACCTTCCCTCTGCTGGTTCACTCCCCAACTGGCTACAACAGCCAGGGTGAGGCTGGCCTGAAACCAGGAGACAAGAACCCCATCCAGGTGTCCCATGTGTTGTGGCAGGGGCCCAAGAATTTGAGGCATGATCTCCTGCCTCCCAGGATACATTATCAGGGAGGTGGACCCAAAAGAACAGGGTAGCTGGGATTCGATCTCGCTCTCCCATATGGGCTGTGGCCCCTAAAGATATATCTGACCCTTTGCTTTCTTAGGCTTACAGTGAGCAGTGTGTTCAGTATTTTACCTGAATGATCCTGTTCCTACTAACCAGTGTTGACTTCATTTTGCAAGTGAGGAAACTGAAATTGAGATATGTTTCTTGCTTAATTAAGCAAGACAAAAGGTCATAACTAGAGAATTGAGGGTAAAGGATTCAAGCCAGTACGGCCTTAATATCAATAATGTGTTGAATGCCTTTTTTAAAAAGAAAATTTCATCTCTGAGTTCTGCTACCACCCACTTCCCCCAATTCTCCCCTGCCAGCAAAGTAAGCTGGAAAGCAGTGAGGGGATCTTAAACAAAAACCCAAACCCAAACCATGATTACTAAAGCGCCCAGGTGGGACGGAGGGTTTGGCTTAGCAGTTAGGTCATTGGCATCCCAAATCTAAGTGCCTGGGTTCAAGACCGGGCTCCAGCTCCTGACTCCAGCTTCCTACTAATGCATACCCCTAAAGGCAGCCATGATGGCTTAAGTAATTTAGTTCCTGCCACCTGTATGGGAGACCTGGACAGACTTCTGGGCCCCTGGACTTGGACTGGCCTGGCCCTGGCCATGTAGGTATTCTGGGAGTGAATCAGCAGAGGCATCCCCTCGCACTGCTGTCTGTCTTGCATATTAAAACAAACCAGAACAAAACAGCAAAGCGGGAAGCAGAACTGGCAGAAAAATTGACAATACACGTAATAGTTTCCAAAGGTTCAAAACAAAAGATTTCAGCAAGAGTAGTTTAAACTTCAGAAGAGAAAAAGTAAGTAGTTATTATGAGAAAAGTATCTACTATACTGCTCAAAGAATATTCAGATCTTAAAAGCATAATAGGGGAATGAAAATGTTATTGGAAGAGATAACATAATTTATTCAGAACAAAGAATAAGATATAATAAAAATATAAGGGAATATCCAGTCACAGCTAAAGTGCATAAAAAATAATGCTAAGGAAATTGATTTACTCATATGACAATTCTTGGTTGAAAACTGACCACTGTGTTTTGAGTGGTAGGGATACGACAGGGAACAAAACAGCTACAGCTGCTTCCCTCATGGAGTCCAGAGAGAGGGAAGATCAATGAAAAATAATTTCAAAACACATGTACCGAGGCCAGAGTTGTAGGACAGCAGGTTAAGCTGCCACCTATGACACCAGTACCCCATGTAAGTGCTGTTTCCTGTACTGACTGCTCCACTTCTGATCCGGCTCCAGGCTGATGTGCCCGGGAAAGCAGGAGAAGACGGCCCTAAGTCCTTGGGCCCCTGTATTCATGTGGGAGACCCGGATCAAGTTCCTGGCTCCTGACTTCAGCCTGGCTCAGTGTTGGCTACTGATTTAGTTCTATACTTCAGTTGTATAAAACAAATAGAGAAAATCTTTAAGATTTGAAGATTCAAGATCTTTAAATGGAATTTTCTGAAAATGTATGGAGGAAACTCTGTCCTTGCATTTAAATAGTTCAAAAGTTGAATTCCACAATCATGGAAATCCTCCTGTGATGCAATTTGATGTTTCCTTCAGCCGCTCTCTTTATAGTTTATATGAATTAATTTCCTGAAGTCTCACATTTTCAGTGAAAATTTCACAGAGGGGTCTTCTTGCTTCCAAATATATTTCTTCCACAAATACCCAAGTTTAAGCGCCATCATTAATGGAATATACAATATGTATTTCTTTTCTTATGGGATTTTATTTTTATTTATTTTAAAGATAGAGAGAGAGAGAAAGACAGAGAGAGAGAGAGATAGATAGATAGATCCAGGTCTTCCACATGGGTGGCAAAGGCCCAAGTACCTGCATTCTGATAAGGGATACCAACCTTGCAAGTAATGACATAACCCTCTGTGTCACTATGCCAGTGCCCTACAATGTGTGTTTTTTGCTTTTTTTTTTAAGATTTATTTTTATTTTTTTGAAAGACAGAGTTACATAGAAAGGTAGAGACACAGAAAGAGAGGTCTTCCATCCACTGGTTCACTTCCCAAATGGCTGCAACGGCTGGAGCTGAGCTGATTTGAAGCGAGGAGCCAGGAGCTTCTTCCAGGTCTTCCCTGTGGATGCAGGGCCGTCCTCTGTTGCTTTCCCAGGCATGTTATCAAGGAGTTGGATCAGAAGTGGAGCAATCAGGTCTTGAACTGGCACCTATATGGGATGCTGGTGCTGCAGGCCAGGGCTTTAACCCCACTGTGCCACAGCACTGGCCCCTACAATGTGTGTTTCTAACACAGTGATTATGATGCTTGTTTTTGGAGAAAAGTCAATGATTTGGCAATAAAATTTCTAGAGCAATAACTGTCATTACATAGTAGACAAAACATTGCCTGTGTTGCAAGACCAAAATGTCCATGCATTCCAGAATAAAATTCCCTTTCATTTTAATGATATGATCCAATTATTATTATTATTATTATTTTAGACAGGCAGAGTGGACAGTGAGAGAGAGAGACAGAGAGAAAGGTCTTCCTTTTGCCGGTGGTTCACCCTCCAATGGCCGCCGCGGCTGGTGCGCTGCGGCCAGCGCACCACGCTGATCCGATGGCAGGAGCCAGGTGCTTCTCCTGGTCTCCCATGGGGTGCAGGGCCCAAGTACTTGGGCCATCCTCCACTGCACTCCCGGGCCACAGCAGAGAGCTGGCCTGGAAGAAGGGCAACCGGGACAGAATCCGGAGCCCCGACTGGGACTAGAACCCGGTGTGCCGGCGCCGCAAGGCGGAGGATTAGCCTGTTGAGCCACGGTGCCGGCCCAATTATTTTGATACATTAATAGCTATGTGCTTTTTCATGTATATCCTATCAAATGTAATTCTTGAGGCTGGCATTGTGGCGTGGGGGGTAAAGGTGCTGCCAGTTGCACCTGCATCCCATCTGTATGCCAGTTTGTGTCCCTGCTGCTCCACTTCCAATCCAGGTCCCTCTTAACGGCCTGGAAAAGCAGTGGAAGATGGACCAAGAGCTTGGGCCCCTGCTACCTATGTGGGAGACCTGGATGAGGCTCCAGGATCCTGACTTTGGCTTGGCCAAGCCCTGGCTGTTGTGGTCATCTGTAGAGTGAGCCAGCAGATGGAAGACATATCTTTCTTTCTCTCTCTTTCTCTTTCCTCTTCCTCTTCCTTTCTCTTTCATATTAAATAATCTTAAAATCATGTAATTCTCAATTGTTCGTGTCCTCTTCAATATAATGCCACCATTAAAATGTTCCCTTAAGCCACTCAAGCACTCTGGCTAATGAAAAGCACTGTGGCAATTCAAAGCAGTCTCAGGCAGTTGGAAGATGCAGGAACGATCCTGAGCTCTCTGAAGGCAGGGACTTTAAACCATGCAGGCTAATGCAGCATATGGTTCTGTGTTACTGTGTGCTGTGTGGCTGAACTTCATGACTCCGTATATGGCAACAATCCTGCTGGGGCCTGCCACCTCCCACGTCCTGACTGTAAACTTCAACCTGAGAACCCAACAAGGATTAGATTCCAAAGGCTACGTGAGGACCAAAGTCAAAGGGCTTTAACAAACAAACAAACACCCCTTGAAACATTTCTCAGAATGTGGTTGGCAGATGGGCATTTCAGCAATACTGAGAGCTAATCTGAAATGCAGATTCTTGGCCCCTTGAATCAGAATCTGGGGTGATGGGGTTTAAGACTCTGGTTTAGGAGCGGGCACTTGGCACACAGCTAAGCTACCTCTCAGGACACCTGCATCCCGTATCAGCAAGCTGGGTTCAAGTCCCAGCTCTGCTCTCCACTGGAGCTTCCTGCTAAGGTGCATTCTAGGAGGCAGTGGGTGATGGCTCAATCACCTGGGTCCCTGCCACCCATGTGGGACACCTGCACTGAGTCTGCAGCTCCTGGCCTTGGCCTGGCCCGTCCCTAGTTGTTGGGGGCTTTAGGTGGGTGAATCAGTGGATAGAGATTCTCTCCCTCTCCCTCCTCTCACTCTCCCTCCTCTCCCTCTCCCTCCTCTCCCTGCTCTCCTCTCCCTCTCCCTCCTCTCCCTCCTCCTCCTCTCCCTCTCCCTCCTCTCCCTCTCCCTCCTCTCTCTCCTCTCCCTCCTCTCCCTCCTCCTCCTCTCCCTCCTCTCCCTCCTCTCCCTCTCCCTCCTCTCCCTCCTCTCCCTCCTCCTCCTCTCCCTCTCCCTCCTCTCCCTCTCCCTCCTCTCCCTCCTCTCCCTCCTCTCCCTCTCCCTCCTCTCCTCTCCCTCCCCCTCCTCTCCTCTCCCTCCTCTCCCTCCTCCTCCTCTCCTCTCCCTCCTCCTCCTCTCACTCTCCCTCTCCCTCCTCTCCCTCCTCTCCCTCTCCCTCCTCCTCCTCTCACTCTCCCTCTCCCTCCTCCTCCTCTCACTCTCCCTCTCCCTCCTCTCCCTCTCCCTCCTCTCTCTCTCCCTCCTCTCTCTCTCCCTCCTCTCCCTCTCCCTCCTCTCCCTCCTCTCCCTCCCTCTCCTCTTCCTCTCCCTCCCCCTCCTCTCCCTCCCCCTCCTCTCCCTCCCCCCCCTCCTCCTCTCCCTCTCCCTCCTCTCCTCTCCCTCCCCCTCCTCTCCTCTCCCTCCTCTCCCTCTCCCTCCTCCTCCTCTCCTCTCCCTCTCCCTCCTCTCCTCTCCCTCCTCTCCCTCTCCCTCCTCCTCCTCTCCTCTCCCTCTCCCTCCTCTCCCTCTCCCTCCTCCTCCTATCCCTCCTCTCCCTCCTCCTCCTATCCCTCCTCTCCCTCTCCCTCCTCCTCCTCTCACTCTCCCTCTCCGTCCTCTCCCTCCTCTCCCTCTCCCTCCTCTCCCTCTCCCTCCCCCTCCTCTCCTCTCCCTCCTCTCCTCTCCCTCCTCTCCCTCTCCCTCCTCCTCCTCTCCTTCCTCTCCTCTCCCTCCTCTCCTCTCCCTCCCCCTCCTCTCCTCTCCCTCCTCCTCCTCTCCTCTCCCTCCTCCTCCTCTCCCTCCTCTCCCTCTCCCTCCTCCTCCTCTCACTCTCCCTCCTCTCCCTCTCCCTCCTCTCCCTCTCCCTCCTCCTCCTGTCTCTTCCTCTCCCTCCTCTCCCTCATCTCCATCTCCCTCTCCCTCTCCCTCTGTCTCTCTGTCACTCAGCATTTAATAAAATCTTAAATAAAAAAGAATGGAAATGTCTTTTCCTCTTAGTTCTAGAAGTCCAAGATGAAGGTACCGGTGGATGCTGGTGAGAGTCTCTGCTTCCTGGAGGGCACCTGCTGCTTTGTCCACTCAGAGGAGGCCGCTGCGTCCTTGCACGGTGGCAGGTGGACAGGCACCTTCCCTTTCACAAGGGCATCAGTCCATTCAAGGGATCTCTGCCAAATGTCTCCCCGAAGGCCCACCTGCCAACACTGCTGTTTTGGGGATTCAGTTTCCAACATGTGAATTTGGGGGGACACATTCAGACCACAAAAGAGTATGCTCATGAAAGAAGGCTTATTTTATTTTATGAGCAACTTAAGGGTTTTTCTCCAAAGGTTTATTTTGTTAATTTTTCCATCCATGCTGGCTTTGCAATTTAAATCTTGGTGAAATATGTAATCCCACACTATCATCACTATTGCAGCATAATGATTTGCTAGAATGCCTAAAGCTTTGTGGTACACTGGAATATTTCTAGTGAAACAGAGGTGTAAACTGAAGATACATTTGACCAAAATGATCGAAAACTTCTAAAATACATTTTCCCCTTAATTCATTTAGTAGATGGTAACAAAAATGATAGAATACATTCTTTGCTAATTTGAGATGGTAACACGTTTTGAGATGACCTGAGTGGATGTCCTTGTATAAAACTAGAATAAAGAACTCAGCATTAATGGGCTGAATCTGTAGATTAGGCAATATATCTAGAATATAGCAAGTAGGTTTGCCATCAGGGACCGGGGTGGCAGGACTTGTTTGTCTAGCTGGGAGAAGTCTTTCAACACTTATATTATTAGAATTACCAGCTCAAGGGGATACTAAACAACAGACCAACCTCTACTTTGTTTTATTTATACTTTAAAATTGCCTCTTGAAAATATACCCCATTATTTCCTGCCATGGCAGGTCATGACCTCATCTTTGGTATTCACCCCAGTGGGATACCGAATGTGAGACAAAGTAATAGAATGAGTGTGTCTCCATACCCTCTAGCTTCATCAGATCTTAACATGTTACCATGGTCACTTAAGATTATGACCATAATGAAATAAAACATTGTGGATGTCACTAAAACCCTGTGTACTTTTTTCTCCCCTTTCCTCTCCCCCTGAGTATCTACTATGTAAACTTTAATTTTACTTATTCCTATGCATATTTTAATCTTTCACTACATATGTATGTGCCCCTATGATTTTTAATTAAACATAATTTTGAGATAATTATATGTTCACAGGAAATTGTAGGAAATAATACAGAAGGGCAGGTGTTTGGCCTTGTGATTAAAACACTGCTTTGGACACCCACACCCCATATCAGTGTTCACGTCGGAGTCTCCACTCTGCTCTCAACTTCAGCTTGTAGCGAATGCAGATCCTGGCAGGCAGCAAGTGATGCTACCAACATGGGATACCTGGACTGGGTTCCTGGCTCCCAGCTTCAGCTTGGTCCAGTCTCAACAGCTGCAGGCATTTGGGAATAAGTTAGTAGATAGGAGCACTCGCTCTCGCTCTTTCTCTCTCTCTCAGAAAAATAAACTGGGGGCCGGCACAGTGGCGTAGCAGCTAAAGCTGCTGCCTGCAGTGCCAGCATCCCATATGGGCGCTGGTTTGAGACCTGGCTGCTCCACTTTCGATCCAGCTCTCTGCAATGGCCTGGGATAGCAGTGGAAGATGGCTCAAGTGCTTGGGCCCCTGCAGTCATTTGGGAGACCTAGAAGAAGCTCCTGGCTTGGATCGGTGCAGCTCCGGCCGTTGCAGCCAATTGGGGAGTGAACCAGCGGATGGAAGACCTCTCTCTCTCTCTCTCTCTCTGCCTCTCCTTCTCTGTGTATGTCTTTAAAATAAATAAATAAATCTTAAAAAAAAGAGGGGCCGCACTGTGGCGCAGCAGGTTAAAGCCCTGGCCCGAAGAACTGGCATCCCATATGGGCGCCACTTCAAGTCCCGGCTGCTCCTCTTCTGATCCAGCTCTTTGCTATGGCCTGGGATAGCAGTGGAAGATGGCCCAAGTGCTTGGGCCCCTGCACCCACATGGGAGACCCAGAAGAAGCTCCTGGCTCCTAACTTCGGATAGGTGCAGCTCTGACCATTGCAGCCATCTGGGGAGTGAACCAGTGGAAAGAAGACCTCTCTCTGTCTCTACCTCTCTCTGTAACTCCCTTTTAAATAAATAAAATAAATCTTAAAAAAAAGAAAAAGAAACTGATAAATATAAATACATTTATCTATAAGTACAGAGAGAGATCCTTTGCTCTCATTACCCAGTTTCCCCTGATAACATCTTGCAAAATTATATTGCAATGATTACAGCCATGATATGTGACAACGATGTGGCGAAGCCACAGAACATTGCTGTCATTGAAAGAATCCCTCCTGGGGCTCTTACAGCCACACCTACTTCTCTCTTGCCCCACTCACTCTTGGCATAATTTTCTTATTTTATAACCTTGTCATTTCAAGAATGTTACATAAGTGGAATTATATAGTATAGGGGTACTTCCAAATTTTGTGGAGGGGCTGGCATTGTGGCACAGTGGGTTAAGCTCCCTTTTTCGATGCCAGTATCCCATAGTGGAATTCTGGTTTGAATCCTGGCTGCCCCACTTCCAATCCAGATTCCTGCTACTGCACCTGGGAAGACAGCAGGTGATGGCCCAAGCACTTGGATCTATGCAATCTATGTGGGAGACAAGGATAGAGTTCCTAGTTCCTGGCTTCAGCCTGGCCCAGACCTGGCTAATGTGGGCATTTAGGGAGTAAACCAGTAAATGGAAGAGCAATCGATCTTTCTCTCTCTTTCCCTCTCTTTTGTGGCCACTCTACCTTTCAAATAAATAAATAAACCTTAACAAAGGAAAACACTTAAAAAAAAAAAGTTTGTGGGAAAATGGAATTAAAACCTAATTCTATTTTGATGCAAAACATTGTGAAACAAATGCACAGTGTTTTCATAATATACACTTTCCATGAACTTTTTGAAGCCCTCTCATGGGTGAACCTTTTGGAATTGGCATGTCTCACTCTGTATAATTCTCTGGTGGGCCAGCTAAGCTATGTACCAATAGTTTATTCCTTTCTATTGATGGGTAGTGTTCTGTGGAATGGATATACGACAGTTTGTTTAGCCATATGCCTTTTGAAGGACATCTGTGTTTGTAGTTTTTGGCTATTAGGAATAAAGCTGGCAAACACATTTGTGTACAGGTTTTTAGTGCACAGCTGTGCACATAGTAAGCACCCAGGAGTTCAATGCAGGCTCACATGTTAGGTGTATGTTTAGTCTCCCTCCCCATTACTTTAATGTGGAATGCACAGAACAGCATCTAAGATGGCTGAACAGTGAGAAGCTGCACTGGCCTTGGCAGAAGACAGAAAGATGCCAGAAAAAAAAAAACAAAGGAAAGACGACATTCCCAGGGACTGGGAGAACTTTTCATGGAGAATGGAGAGAGACTCCATGGAACAGTGAGGAAGGGGGACAGACACGCCACCACCAGCCTCTCCTGCATCTTCCTGGCCAGCTTCCAGCTGGGAAGCACCATCTGCCCAGTGCAAGGTGAGAGGAGGCTGCGAGGCCCCACTGCCGATGCTCCGACATGGGAGGAGTCCACAGCCTCTACTGGCTCTGACTGGAGAATCAGGGTTCCCTGCACGCTGGGGACAGATCTCACAGAGGGGCTGGAGGACACACTGTGGAGTGGTGTGCTTTGTATGGTGCTCATGCCTGGGTGGGTAGGGTGCACTGGCACTGTGAGCTCACTCTAGATTGTGGTTCACCCTGGCACAGAGAAGAGCCAGAGCTGTGAACTCATTAACCAACTCCAACACCCAGGTCGCCCACTGACTGACTGTATCCTGAGGTGGTCCACCACACTCAACTTGGGTGTCACTCTAGACTCCTGCCCCACCCAGAGATCACTGTCCCCACCTAGCACACATTCCTGGAACTCAAGTGGAAGTCTTGGGCACTCTACCAAGCCCCAGGGGTGCATTTTCAAGGAAAAAAAATCTTCAGTCTAAACAAGCAAATCCATCCTACAGAGGAGATGGTAGCAAAGTAGTAAGATTGCCCGAGATCCACAAGAGTCAACATAGAAACACAACAAACATGAACAAGGAAGGGACTATGTCTTCCCCAAAGGAACATGATAATTAATGAAGAGGAGATTGACAAAATGCCTGAAAAACTATTCAAAAGAATGATCCTAGGGTCACTCAGAGAAACAGTTCAATGAAATAAGGAAATCAGTTTATGACACGGATAAGAAATTCTGCAGAGATAAGAGATATTTAAAAAACCAGAAATACCACAAATGAACCACTCAGTAAGTCAAAGAAAAAATTCAGAGGAGAGTTTTTAAAAAGAGACTTGGAGCAGGCTGGTGTTGTGGCATAGCAGATTAAGCCACTGCCTGCAATGCTGGCATACTGTAAAGGTGCTGGTTCCTGTCCTGGCTGCTCCTCTTCTGATCCAGCTCCCTGCTAATGCACCTTGGAGGGCCATGGAGGGCCCAAGTCCTTGAGCCCCTGCTACCTATGTAGGAGATCTGGATGGAGTTCTAGGCTTCTGGCTTAGGCCTGGCTCGGCCCTGGCCATTGTGGCCATTTGGGGAATGAATCAGCAGATGGAAGAGCTTTCTGTCTCTCTCTGCCTCTCCCTCTCTGCAACCCTGCCTTTCAAGTAAATAAATAAATTTACAACAAAGGGGGGGGGAGTGAAGGAGGGAGAGAGAGAGAGAAATTGACTGACTTGATGAGGCAGAAGAAGGAATATCTGACCTAGAAGACAGGTCTTTTGAAATATTTCAGTCAGGGGACAGCATGGTGGTGTAGTGGGTTAAGTCACTACCTGCAATGCCAGCATCCCAATCAGGCACCAATTTGAATCCAGGATACTCCATTTCTGATCCAGCTCCCTGATAACATGCCTGTGAAAGCAGTGGAGGATGGCTCAAGTACTTGGTCCCCTGGAAGAAACTCCTGGCTTCTGGCTTCAGGCTGGCCCAGCCTCGGCCATTGTGGCCATTTGGGGAGTGAACCAATGGATTGAAGATCTGTCTGCCTCTCCTTCTCTGTCTCTCTCTGTCTCTGTCTCTCTCTCCCTCCCTCCCTCCCTCCCCCTTCCTCCTCCTCCTCCTTTATAACTCTTTCAAATAAATTAATTAAGAAAAAAATTTAAAAAACCAAAAACAGTGTTTGGGATCTACAGGATATAATCAAATGACCAAATGCATGAGTCTTAGGTGTTCCTGAAGGTATGGGGAAAATGGTTCAGAAAACCTATTCAGTGAAATAACAGCAAAAAATTGCCCCAAATTGGAGAAAGATGTATATATCCAAATATAGGAAGTGCACAGAACTCCAAATAGGCATGATCAGAAAAGATGTTCACAGTGACACTACAGTCAAACTTTCAAAAGTAAAACCTAAAGAAAATATCCTAAAATTTGCAAGAGAGAAATGCCAGATCATCTTTAAAGAAACTTCCGCCGGCGCCGCGGCTCACTAGGCTAATCCTCTGCCTTGCGGCGCCGGCACACCGGGTTCTAGTCCCGGTCGGGGCACCGATCCTGTCCCGGTTGCCCCTCTTCCAGGCCAGCTCTCTGCTGTGGCCAGGGAGTGCAGTGGAGGATGGCCCAAGTGCTTGGGCCCTGCACCCGCATGGGAGACCAGGAGAAGCACCTGGCTCCTGCCATCGGATCAGCGCGGTGCGCCGGCCGCAGCGCGCCTACCGCGGCGGCCATTGGAGGGTGAACCAACGGCAAAAGGAAGACCTTTCTCTCTGTCTCTCTCTCTCTCACTGTCCACTCTGCCTGTCAAAAAGTAAAAAAAAAAAAAAAAAAAAGAAACTTCCATGAGATTGGTAACAGACCTCTCAACAGAAACTCAGACTACTTTATCCAGCAAAGCTCTCATTCATAAATAAAGGTGAAATACAGGCCATTCAAGACAAGCAAAAATTAAAGGAATTTGCCACCACCTAGCCAGGCTTGCAAATGATACTTGGGATGTACTACAGATAGAAAGAGATAAAGGTGATTAGCATCATGAAAGAACATGAGGAAAGTCTAGTAAAGGAACAATAGGAATATTTAAGGAAAAATATTTAAGGAAAAATGACAGGACCAAGTTATTAATTATCAACAATCACCTTGAATATAAATGGACTAAATTCTCCAATTAAAAGATATAGACTGGCTGAATGGATAAAAAAGAAAAACAAGACCCATCTATCTGTTGCCTACAAGAAACATACCTCACCAATACAGAAACACACAGACTACGGCCGGCGCCGTGGCTCAACAGGCTAACACACAGGCTAATCCTCCACCTTGCGGCGCTGGCACACCAGGTTCTAGTCCCGGTCGGGGCACCGATCCTGTCCCGGTTGCCCCTCTTCCAGGCCAGCTCTCTGCTGTGGCCAGGGAGTGCAGAGGAGGATGGCCCAAGTACTTGGGCCCTGTACCTCATGGGAGACCAGGAGAAGCACCTGGCTCCTGCCATCGGATCAGCGTGGTGCGCTGGCTGCAGTGCGCCGGCCACGGCGGCCATTGGAGGGTGAACCAACAGCAAAGGAACACCTTTCTCTCTGTCTCTCTCACTGTCCACTCTGCCTGTCAAAAAAATAAAAATTAAAGTTAAAAATTAAAAAAAAACCCACACAGACTGAAAATGAAAGGATGGTAAAAGATATTCTATGCAAATGGAAATATGAAACAAGCAGGAGTGACTATACTCTTATTAGACAAAATATACTTTAAGACAAAAACTGTTAAAAGAGAAAGAAGGTCATTATGTAATAATTAGGGATCAATTCAACAAGAAGATGTAACTATAGTAAATGTATGTGCTCCCAATGCAAGGGTACCCAGTTTTACATAACAAATGTTAATGGATCTAAAGGGGGGTATAAGCTTCAATACAATAATAATGGGAACTTCAACACCCTACTTTCATCAATGGATAGATCGACCAAACAAAAAACTCAACAAAGAAACAAAGAACTAACGTACATTACAGACCAAATGGACCTAACAGATATCTACAGAACACTGCATCTCACAGTTGCAGAATACACATTCTTTTCATCAGTACAGGGAACATCCTCTAGAACAGACTGTACGCTAGGCCATAAAGAAAGTCTCAACAAATTAAAAAAAAATTAAATGATATCATGTGTCTCTTCTGAGCACAATGGAATGAAGCTGGAAATTAACAGCAAAAGAAGCTCTAGAAAACATACAAACATGTGGAGGTTAAACAAGATGCTCCTGAACAAGCAGGTCACAGAAGAGATCAAAAGGAATATACAAAAATTCCTTGAAATCAATGACAATGAAAACATGTCAAAACTTTTAGGATGTAGCAAAAACAGTGTTAACAGCAAAGTTTACAGCTATAAGCACCTATATCGAAAAATTGGAAAGGTATCAAATAAATTATTTAGCAACGTGGATTTAGAAAAACAAGAATAAATCAAATCCCAAATTACCAAGAGGAAGAAAATAATGAAAATTAGAGAAGAGCTAAACAAAATGCAAAAACAAAAACTATACAAAATATCAGTGAGATAAAGGGCTATTTTTTAAAAAATCAGTGAACCATAGGCCCAACTCACTGAAAAAATAAGACCCAAATTTAAAAAAATATCAGAGATGAAAGATGCTACAACTGATACCACAGAAACATAAATAATAACTGGGAATTATTACAAATGGCTATTTGACAACAAATTGCAAAATCTGGTACAAATACTGGCAAATGGAAACCACCAACTTATCCAGACTAAGTGGGTTCTATCACAGGCTTGTAGGATGGGTCAACAGACGCAAATCAATCAACGTGATGCATCACGTCAACACAATGAGGGATAAAAACCATATGATTATCTCAATAGGTGCAGAGAAAGCATTTAATAAAATACAACAGCCTTTCATGATAAGAAAAATCTTTTAAAAATTGTAGTATAGAAGAAAGATATCTCAACCCAATCAAGGCAATCTATGACAATCCCATAGCCAGCATCATACAGAATGGGGAAAAGCTGCAAGCATTTCCACAAAGATCTAGAATCAGATAGGATGCCCACTCTCCCTACTATTATTTAATATAGTTCTGGAAGTTCTAGACAAAAGCATTAGGCAAGAAAAAGAAACATAGGAATAAGAGGGCAAATACCTAACCCAGTTATGTGTTTAGAAGTGGGGCCTTTTGGACGTGTTTGGACTGGAATGCGTACCTAGAGTTGAGTCCCCTGATTGAAGCCTGGTGGCTTGACAAGGCTAGAGATAGCAACACAGCCAGACACACTCCTCAACTCCTGCCGTGTGATGCTCTGTGTCACCTCCAGATTGTGAGCGATTACATCACTACCAGAGGCTATGCCAGTGCGGCCTGCTCCATCTTATGCTGTGAACTTCCAAAATGAGTCAAAATAAACCTATTTCTTTTATAACACCAGGTTGCCTCAAGTATTTCATTATAGTGATGAAAAGCCAGCTTCCATAATATACAGAGGTATTCTTACAAGTGTGGAAATATGTTTTAATGTAACTATTTTTGCAAATTCACACCTCTGTTCTTATGGGATTTCTTTTGCTTTTACACAGAATAGTTCCAGTACATATAATTTAACTTTTTAAAAAAAATTAGCATTAGAGGCCAGCGCTGTGGTGCAGTGGGTTAAAGCCTGGCCTGCAGCACTGGCATCCCATTTGGGCACTGGCTCAAGTCTTGGCTGCTCCACATCCAATTCATCTCCCTGCTAATGGGCTGGAGGGCAGCGGAGGATGGCATAAGTGCTTGGGCCCCTGCACTCGCATGGGAGATATGGAAGAAACTCCTGGCTTCAGATCAGCTCAGCTCTAGCCATTGCGGCCATTTGGGGAGTGAACAAGCAGACTGAAGACCTCTCCTTCTATCTCTGCCTCTCCCTATAACTCTTTCAAAAAAAAAAAAAAGCAAATCTTAAAAAAACTTGAGCCGGCGCCGCAGCTCACTTGACTAAACCTCCACCTGCAACGCCGGCACCCCGGGTTCTAGTCCTGGTTGGAGCACTGGATTCTGTCCTGGTTGCTCCTCTTCCAGTCCAGCTCTCTGCTGTGGCCCGGGAAGGCAGTAGAGGATGGCCCAAGTGCTTGGGCCCTGCACCCGCATGGGAGACCAGGAGGAAGCATGTGGCTCCTGCCTTCAGATCGGCACAGCGCGCCAGCTGTGGTGGCCATTTGGGGGGTGAACCAACGGAAAAGGAAGACCTTTCTCTCTGTCTTTCTCTCTCTAACTCTGCCTGTCAATAAACAAACAAACAAAACAAAACTTGGGGCCCACAGTGAGAAATACATTTTTAAAAATTAGCATTATACTGTGAGTATTTTTCCATGCTATATACACAGTGATCAGTAGAGTGGATGTTAGAATTTATTTACCCATCCTCCTATAGTTAGACATAATATTTGCACAAATCACTTTCAAAGAATACTTTCATGCACATTACTTCTTCTTTCATTTGAATTCTTTTCTCAAGATTAATTCCTTTGAGGGGAAATTATGGGCCCAATGGGCCAATTATTTCTGTGATTTCTGGCCCTGTTTAACATCCTTTGCATGGTTGGAAAGAGAGCTCTGACGACGTCAGAGCCACACGGCGTAATCAGAGCCTGGTCTCCATGGAGCTATCTTCCCGACATATCAATTTATTGCTGACAACTGATGTTAATTAGAGGTTTATCTGCCTAATGGCTTAACTTCTTGGCATCTTCAATGGTTGTCCTGATGGTTGATGCGGTTAGGTCTGGTGCGTGACCCCACATCCATCTAAGATTTATACTCCTTGTGTTGCCACAATGTTCAGTGTATGTTTTAGCCAATGAGGTAATCCTAGGTTTTATAAAGAGATTTCTCTGGAAAACATCTGTGAGCATTCATAAAAGCTCAGAAGGGGCAGGTGTTTGGTGCTGTTATAAAAATGCCACTTGGGATCCCACACTCCATAGGAGAGTGACTGACTTTGAGTCCTGGCTCCACTCCTGAGCCCAGCTTCCTGACAAAGCAGACCTTGGGAGGCAGCAGCTGATGGCCCGAGTGGCTGAGTCCCTGTCACCCACCAGGAGAGTGTGGCTGAGTTCCAGGCTATTGGCTTTGGCCTTGGCCTCGCTCTGGTTGTTGTGGGTATTTGGTGGAGTGAACCAGCAGATAGATGATCCATCTGTGTCTCTCCCTCAACCTTTCATATAAAAAAAAAAAAAACAAGTAAAACTATTTTTTAAAAAACCCCTTGGAGAACAATATTGGATTGGGTGGCAGAAAAGTGGAACACAGAGTTGTGGACGAAGGGCAGTGGCACTAATTGCTTATGACCATTGTCCAGCCGTGCCCACCCTCCTATGCTGCTGGCCGTGACCTGACGCCATCTGGCCGCAGAAGTGAGCACAAGGCCCAACATTTGTGATTTGCTAAATCAACTGGAAAGCTGGCCCTTCCTCCACCTGCTGGCCATCATTTGGTGACTTTATCTAAGACACCTGCGCACAGTATTGCCAGGGCGGGGGGAGTTTATCTCAGCTTACAGTTTGGAGGTTCACAGGCCAAGCTGGACCCTGTTAGTCTGGCCTCTGATGGAGGCTGGCAGAGGCCGGAACCACCACAGGCAAGCCAGGAAACAGAGACGCGGGGAGCATTGTCTCCTTCTGCCTTCACTGTGGTGGCTCCTTACGAAGTCATCGCGACTCCACTCTGACAACCTAATCCCTTCCAACCACTTCCCCAAGGCCCCGCCCCCAGGCCCCATCCATCAGCCATTAACAACAACTCATTCACCTGTAACACTTCGGGTCTAAACGTCTACATCAGTTTGGGGCTCCAAATCCTTTTCAAACTCCATTTTCCCAATGATGGTTTTGGTTTACGGTGCCGACTGTGGCCTTCGGCCAGCTATTCTGTTTCCGGGTCAATGCCTCTCTTTCTCTCTCTCTCACTGCAGCCTGGTCCCAAGTTCTTTTTGCCACTGCGGCTGCTGCTGACAGGGCTAGAGTTTCCCTTGGGTGGTCACAGCCGGAGTCAGCTGGGGCTGAGGAGCAGTGGTCCCGGCTGGAAAGGGCCCACACATCGCCCAGTGCAGCTGATCATTTAGGATGCATGTTAAGTCCACAGGCATTTGCAACCCGTAAACAAGCATCTTAGTTTCCACCTGCACCCCTGCAGGCTTCCTCCCCGTCCTTCCCTGCCCCGGTTTGCCCTGACTTCCCAGGACGGTATCTCGTGGCTGCACCATCTTTGTCCCAACCCTGGCCACGGACAGTTTGCACAGCGCTGTGATGTTCTAGCACAGCTGTGAGCTGGGTTCCTGGCCCCTGTATGGGAGACCTGGACTGAGCTCCCAGCTCCCGGCTTTGACTCGGCCCAGCCCTGCAGTTGCAGGCATTCGGAGGGTGAACCAGTGGATGGAAGGTCTCACTGTCTAAATAAATAAATAGAGTAAAAATTTTAAAAATGTCTTAGAATTGTATGTACAAAGCACATTGTAAAAACTAATTAAAAATTAAAAAAAATTTAAATGGTTGAGGGACTTTAAAGTTATCCGAAGAACAACATGTTCAGGGCTGGGAAGGTGGGGGCAGAGCAGCCCAAGGAATAGCACCAAGGTCCAGCAAATGCTTGTCAACTGATACGGAGTGATGGGTGTGTTCCTGGTTTTAACCTTGTGAAATTGTGTGTGTGTGTGTGTGTTTGCTAAAAGCTAAGCATGGGTATAAATTGCAAATATATTTGCTTTATTACAGTAAAGGCTTTAGTACCGGTAGAGTACAGTAGCAGGATGCCACTTGAAAAATGGATTTGCATAGAGAAAAGACTGAAGGGCACATGAAGGTACCTCAAAAAGTTCATGGAAAATGGAATTAAAAAAACCTTATATTATTTGTTTTTAAAAGGATTTATTTATTTATTTGAAAGGCAGGGAGTTACAGAAATGTAGAGGCAGAGAGAGAGAGAGAGAGAGAGAGAGAGAGGTCTTCCATCCACTGGTTCGCGCCCCAATTGGCCTCAACAGCCAATTCAGAGCTGGGCCAATCTGAAGCCAGGAGCCAGGAGCTTCTTCCGGGTCTCCCATGTGGGTGCAGGGGCCCAAGAACTTGGGCCATTTTCTACTGCTTTCCCAGGCCAAAGCAGAGAGCTGGATCGGAAGTGGAGCAGTTGGGACTCGAACTGGTACCCATATGGGATGCTGGCACTGCAGACGGAGGCTTTACCTGATACACAACTGCGCTGGTCCCAAAATAAGCTTATTTTGGTGCAACAACCTTTGGAATACATGGACAATTTCCCCATAGCACACATTTTGCACGAACTTCTGGAAGACTTCTGTGCATAGACTTGTCCCTTGTACGGCACAAATGTGGATGTGGGCTATGACTGTGGTAAGCTTTCCTCTCTTCTCTGCAATTGTTCACTTACAGTTTCCTCCAGTCACAAGGGTCAATAGTATCTTTGAAATAAAATACTGAACATAAATAGGTAGAGCTTCCATTTCATTACGTTTATCTTTTATTTTAATGAAACGTAGCAAATAGAATGCACAATATTGAGCTTCTCTGAGTTGCTCTAGTGAACAAGCTACTTGTAAAAAAAATTCGTGCCTAAATACATTCTCTTTCTAAAAAGGTTCCAGGACGAAAGTGTGTTACCCACCTCACATATCCTGCGGGAGATGTCAGGAGATAATAGTGTTTGTCAAGGGGATAGGGTGCTGGCCTTCTTTACTTATATCTGATAGAAGAGGCAGATTTTCACTAAGCTGGGGAATGAAAGACGGAGAGAGAAATGTTCTGACTCTCAAATAACCTTTGTGCCAAGGAAAAGGCATTTTTATAGTGGAAATTCCAAGAAACGTTGTTTCCCTCATCCTCAGCATTGTGGCCATTAGCATTTGGATAATAATAGCAACACAGGGACAAAAGGTCATTGCCTTGGCATCTCATGGCTGTGTTTGGATCCGGGTTCTGTTACTGTGTGATTTGGAGCCAATCACTTACTTTTCTTATTGTCAGCTTCTTAATTTTTAAACTGGCAGGTGGCAATGCCAACGTGATAGAGTTCTTCTGTGTGTAACTGAGGTGAGCTAACGAAGGAAGACGCTTTTGTCGTGTAATAAGCTTTAGATAGATACAAGCATGTTTTGCTTTCAACGCTATCCCTTGTCTGCAATCCTCAGGATGCGAAGTGTTTTGGGTTTCATATTTTCTTTTGAATTATGAAGGATTTGCATGTACATCATGAGTTATCTTGTGAATAGACACTAATTTTATACAACATTTTAAATAGCTTTGGGTGGGGTGGAGGCATTGTGACTGGCTGTTTAAGACACCTGCATGTCATATTGGAGTTGCCAGTTCTAGTCTCAGCTACTCCATGCTTCTGATCCAGCTTCCTGTTAATGAGCCTGGGAAGCAGTCGATGAGGGCCCAGGTGCTTGGGTTTCTGCCACCCACAAAGGAGACCCAGATCGAGTTCTTAACTCCTGGCTTTGGCCTTGCCCAGCTCTGGCTATTGTGGGAATTTGGGAAGTGAACCAGCATCTCTATCCCAGTTTCTCTCTCTGTCACTCTGCCTTTCAAATAAATAAATATTTCTAATTTGCAGGTGAAGTTTCATAGGGTGGAATTTTCCTCTTGTGGCATCATATAGGCATTCAAAAAGGTTGGATTTCGGAGCATTTTTGGATTAACAGTTGCTATAGGTGATGGGGTTGTGGTGCAATAGGTTGAGCTACCACCTGCAATGCTGGCATCTTATGTGGATGCCAGTTTGAGTCCCAGATACTCCACTTCTGATGCAGCTCCCTGCTACTGTGCCTAGGAAAGCAGTAGAAGAGGGCCCAAGTGCTTGGACCCCTGCACCCACGTGGGAGACCTGGAAGAAGCTCCCAGCTGCTGACTTTGGCCTGGCACAGCCTCAGCTATTGCGGCCATTTGAACTAGTGGATGGAAGATCTCTCTCTCTCTCTCTCTCTCTTTCTCTCTCTGTACCTCTTTCAAATAAATAAAATAAATCTTTAAAAAAGCCCACAATTGCTGAAACAGCAATTGTTGATACCATTTATTGATACCTATTATATCCAAGACATCACTTTATTACCTTTATGCCTCTCTTTCATTTGTTCTTTAAGTCAGCTTTATGACATAAATGAGAAAATAGAGCCCCAGAGAGTTGAAATTAACCTGTCCGGAGTTAAGGGGAAAAAAAAGCAACTAAAGAAAGTTACAGCTGAGGTTTGGACCCATATTCTTATGATTTGAATATTTCCTCCAGTATCTCAATATCTTATAGGACTCAGGCTTGACTAAGAATTATTGATTACAATGATTTATTTTTGATAATTACCAAGAATAGACTTTATCTAGCTTCTCAGCTAAACTCTGGAAACAATTATAGGAAAATATTTGTTTGACCACCAGGTGGCGCTTGACCAAGGTTCTCCAATAATTCTCTTCACTTAGCAAGCCTCACAGTTAAGCTCTTAAGTGAAATAATTTGCCAGGTTCCGTAGAGATGAAATAGGAAAAAACAGCAATTGATTTAAAGGTATTTATTTTTTAAATGAAGCCTGTTTCAGGAGGTATATATGAAAAAATGTGGTAATAAACATTTGGATTATTTTGGAACTTTATACCTTGGCACCCTATTTGGTGAGTGAAATCCATTTTAATATGTATTACAGTAGCATCTAATTTAATAATTTTGATGGCAAATATTCTTATTTTTATTAGTTAATTAGTTGAAGGAATTTTTATTTTTATTAGTTTATTTAGTTGAAGCTAAATACTTGAAATTTGAGATTTACGGTAGAAACGGAAGTTAGCCATTGATTTTGGCTACAAAGGGGCCAAGAGCGTCTATTCTGTGGCAGGAACTGAACCAGCATAAATCTGTGTCCTAAAAAAGATGTAGTCTGATGAGATAATAGCAAATATGTTCTCACTTACTATGCAGTTTACCAACTGGGCACTTTTAGGGAGCATTATTTCATTCTGAGTCTCAGTAACTTCTGCAGCTTATGAATCCACAAAATCTTTTGTCCTAGGCACTTAATGAACCTGAAAGCACCCTGCGTCGACTGTAATTTCGAGGACACACACAACCACTCTCATCTTTGAAACGTGTGCCGAATGTGTGTGGTTTAATTTTGCCAGTGGAGAAGTCGCCCTATGATGTTCGCAGAGAGTAAAGATGGAACGAGACGCTGGATCTGACGCTGGATGCCATAAGTCACTTTGCTTCTCCTCCCCACAACCATCAAGAGCTGCCACATCGTGTCACAAGCACGTACAGAATGGGTAAATACTAAATGAACGAGTGCCGCCCGTGTACAAAGCACAGACCTGGGTTGTGGGGAACACGAGCAAAAGCTCCCACGGCCTCCAGTTGCCGAGTTTATGATGTGACTGGAAGATGAGATACAAGACAAAGCGAGTGAGACCATGAAGTAGCAGCACAAGGCCTCCCAAGCAAGATAAAATTGAACTCCAGCCGAACGCGACAAAGGACGAGTGCTGACCATGAAGACGGAATTTCCGCAATTGGCGGTGGTCAGGAAAGGCTTTGCAGAGGACGCGAGAGATACACGGGGCTTCAAGGTGAGAGAACAGTGGTGGTGATGGGAGAAGAGGAAAGACGGGAGCGAAGCCAAGCCGTGAAGATGGGGATATGGAAGAACGTGCCAGCAGATGCGGGGTTAGAGATACAGGGATGTGGACAAGCGCCCAGGCCCACAATCCCCAGGGGGAACACCTGACCCCACAGAAGCAATGGCCAAACATTTCCTCCACTGCCAATGTCAACCTGAAAACAGGAAGCAGCAATGTTGCAACATGTGACTGGCTGGTGGATGACACATCTGATTTGGAGACCAGTGTGGGGTATCACGGAGGCAAGCTAAAGAGATGGACGCCCTGCAGCGCTGGGATGTGCCCGAGCCGCTCAGCTTGTGCGGAGGGCAAGAGCAGTGCGAGGGAGCCTGGGTCATCACGGCCACGCGTCTACTCTGCTTCTGCCCTGCCGTGGTTTCCTTTCTGGGTCATCCAGCTGCTCGTGAACTTCTCTGCTCAAAGGTGGTCAGGGAAAACAGAAGCAAGTGGAGCAAACCTGTCACTCTTTTCCTTCTTGTTAACAGCTCTTGTACAGGAATTAAGAGAAATGACATAAAAGCCATAAAGAAATGCGGACATTGCTTGTTAATGGTAATATTTGACTGTTTCTTGATTGCTATTGTTAACAGAGACAATAGAGTTGGATTGAAGTGAAATGAATGTCATGACTGCAAAGAGGAAGACAATACATTTCTGGGACCTGGGACACGTGATTTTGGGGAAGAAACAACTGGTCCACTTGAAAGGAAGCACTGGGTGAGTGTGGCCAACACAGTTCTTTCCTGAACTCGGAAGAACCACCTTCCTGCTAATGATGACCCATCTGAAAACCAAGCGTTGGCTTTCAGGAGGGTGTGCTGGGTTTATTTTGTAGCCACAGGGCAAACACTTCCAGAATGTCTCATCAGCAGAACGATTTTGAGGCTTGAACTAAAATCTAGAGGCTGGGCTCAGAAATGCTAGGTTATTAATATCTGAAGGATAAGGATGGCGTTGGCTTCAGAGTTCCAAATGGCTTTGGGATTTTATTTGGGGACATATGTGGTATCCTTTGAGGCGCTCCTGGCACAACTGCCCCTTGGGAGCTTTTGAAGAGAAGTGAGGAGAACAAAACAATGCATGTTTTGGCCTTGAATCTGCAAAAAAAAAAATCTGCAACAAATTTGGTGATGATTTAAGAAGGTTCAAAGAGAGACCTAAAATCCAGTGTTTGGCCAAGGAAGTGTAGAATGCAGAGACGACCTGGGCATCTGGTCTACCCTCCCATACCCTGCAACCATTCACCCCCACAAACTGTGAATCAGAATCCTGGCTCTGCTCCCACTGTGCAGTGGGATTTTACACCTCATTGTCCTCCCAAATGATTGTGAAGTCCCTCAAAGGAGAATCTCACCAGTGTGTACTTCCCTGTGAGTTGCTACTGCTTTTCATGCCCTTACTGGCCTTTTGAATATTTTTTTAAAAATCTATTTACTTTTCATTTTATTTGAAAATCAGAGGGACAGAGAGAGACACAGAGGGACAGAGTGAGATCTTCCATCTACTCATTCTCTCCCCAGATGCCTGCAACAGCCAAAGATGGAGGGGGGAGGCAAAGCCAGGAGCCAGAACTCCATTCAGGCTTCCTGGTTGGGTGGCAGGGACCCAAGCACGTGAGCCATCACCTGCTGTCTCCCAGGGTGCCTCTGTGGGAAGCTGGAGTTGGAAGCAGGCACTCTGACATGGGACGTTGGTGTCCACAACAGCAACTTAATTCCTGTACCCCAACACTTAGTGGCTTAAGATCACATAGCTCTTTTGGGTATACAAATTCATATATCTTATTGTTCTTAATATATTTTTACTTTTAAGTGACCCACTAAATTGTACAGAATCAAAAAGTTCATAAAAAATGGAATAAAAGACATTTATTTTGGTGCATAGTCTTTTCATCATATGCATTTTCCATGAACTTTAAAGAACACTTATATGCATAGCTCTTTAAAAATTTTATCCTAAAACGAATATATCTTTTTATTCCACTTTCCATGAACTTCTGGAAGTATGCCTACACATACCCATGGGGTAGAATGTGACAATTCAATACATGTGTGCCATGTGTAAGATCCATCAGCTCAGGCTGTTTTCATTTCTGTGTTGGGAACATGCAAAAGGCTCTCCAGCAGCCTTTTAGAAACGTGTATTTAACCGCTGCCCACCCCGCTTCTCTGCCCAGGCCACAGATGTACATTAGCAGTGACCCCTCCTGTCCCACCAAGCACTGTAAGCCACCCACATGTGCAGTCCGAAGTCTGAAACAGGCGGACAGGGAGGCCCAAGGGGAGAGCCCGTTTCCTGCTGCCTTTTCCAGCTTCTAAAGCCGCCCGTGTCCCTCCTCTGCCTTCAGAGCTGGTGGCTTCTTCTCTCTCTCCAGGGCCTCTGCTCCCCACATCACGTCTCCTCCCCTAACTGCCCGGGCTTCCTCCGCCCGGCGCCCTGGTGGTTGTTTCCTGGGGCCTGCCTGAGTAATCCAGGGGCACCCTGCCATCTCCAGGCCCCTATTTAATCAACTGACAAAGTCCCTTTTGCCACGTCGGGTGATGCGCCCCAGGTGCTGGGGTGGACGATGTGGGTGGCTTCTCAGTACCAATTCTCTGAAACCTGGGCACCATGGGGCCTGGGGCCTGTGGGCTTCTTCTTCCTACCCTGGGTCGCTGTCATGTTGGGTGCTTCTTCCTACCTTGGGTCGCTGTCACGTTGGGTGTTTCTTCCTACCCTGGGTCGCTGTCACACTGGCTTTGCTAGTTGGTGCTACCTCTTCCCATCAGCGGCCACGGCAGCCGCCGTGCCACAGTTGTCCCCATGGACACTGTCAGGCCTCAAGGCTGAAGTTGGTGATGTTAGCCTGAGGTTGCCCGAGACCACTGTTCTGCTCCTGTGGCTGCCGCATCAGCAAAGGTGCAGTCAGACTGACAGGTTCCAGTGTTTTCTCCACGTCCCGTGGGGCTCGAACATGAGCCACGGAAGAGCAGCCCCAAGATAGGCTGAGTGACTGTCCCATCAGCTCCCCTCGAACACTGGCCCCGCTGTCTTGACCCAGCTTCTCCCTGTCCCCGGAGGGTCAGTCTGCCCCTGCAGGCGCCTCTGGCCCCTTCACACTCCCAGCTCTCCTTCCAGGCCCAGATGTTTGGGAATCCCAGGGTAAACACAGCTGGGGCCCAGGCTGCCACGTCCCACACGCCCCCCTCCGCCTACCTTCCCCAGTGTTTGCATTCCACACTTGACGAGCTCTGGCTCCTTCCAGAAACACCGGGAATGAACCAACGCACTCCTTAATTGTTCACACTTTACCTCGGCTAGCCTGGAGCATCTGGATCACATTGGAGGCCATTTGTCCTAATTTAGCACTTCCTATTAATTGTGTCACGGGTTAGGATGGAAACACATCATTTAGCAACTTCAGCTTTTATAAGCTGTGTCAAGAGCCACACCAAATAGGGTTTGACTGGATTTATTACTGTTGAAAAGGAAATCTTTGATTTCGCTCCTCCTAGCTACTATTGATCCATTTCAAACCGGAGTGTGTGAAATTGGAGCTACAGAGAACATTCTTCCTCCTCCCTTGATCTGGTTAGAATAAGTGTTCCCATGTCATGATGAAGGCGCTGAGGGGCTCTCCGTGAACGCCTCCATATTTTAAATGAGGTTGATTTCATAGGATGGAATGTGTACACAAGCCCCAGCCTGTCCTCCCAGGAAACGGAGGAAATCTGAGATTTCCCATGAGTCTGTGCAACAGAAGCAATAGCCCTGATGTCCAAGGAGGGGGTGACCTCATCCCCAGAAACTGGTGTGGAGCCCGACATGGGCACAGGGAGGGCATTACCCGGAATCCCGCACGGCTTCTAGTAGGGGAGCCGCAGGTTCCCGATGACTCGGGACTGTGTGTGAGTGTCTAAGGAGGAAGAAAGGAGAGGAGGATGGAGGGGCGTGGAGAGGGGCCCTGGGGGTCACGGGAGCAGGAGAAGCAGAGACCGGGGGCTGGGCTGTCCTTTTCCCGTGGTTCTCTCTACGGATGACCCAGGCGCATGCCTTCGTTGTTACTATTTCCTGGGGATGTTCCTCCCTTGGGAAGAGACGGCCAAGTGAGGTTAGGCCTAGCATACGTGCTGCTGCCGTCTTGAAAATGTATTGTTACAAAATTTACTGGGTCGTGGTGTAATGGGATAAGCTGCACCTGCAATGCTGGCGTCTCATATAGGCACCAGTTTGAGTCCCAGCTGCTCCACTTCCAATCCAGCTCCCTGTTAATGGGCCTGGGAAAGCAGAGGAAGATGGCCCAAGTCTTTGGGCCCCTGTACTCATGTGGGAGACCCGGACGATGCTTCTGGCTTCAGCCTGGCCCAGCCTTGGCTGTTGTGGCCATTTGGGGAGCACACCAGTGGATGAAAGATCTCTTTCTCTCTATCTCCCTCTCTTTCTTTAACTCTGCCTTTCAAATAAATAATACCTTTATTTATTTGAGAGTCAGAGAGCAAGAGAGAGAGAGACAGAGACAGTGAGGTCTCATCTGCTGGCTCACTTCCCAGGTTCTCAAACCCACAAGGATCGAATCCAAGTCCCCCATGTGGCCGGCAGGAACCCAACCACTTAAGCTGTGTCCACTGCCTTCCGTGGTCTGCATTAGCAGGAAGCTGGAGTCAGGAGCGGAGCCAGGGCTTGAACCCAGGCACTCCAGTAATGGGACGTGTGCATCCTGAGAGGCGTCTTAACCACTAGGCCAAACACTCAGCCCCATTTGAGAGCTTTAAGTGAATCGTAACCAGGACTTAACTGCTGTGCCAACCACTTGCCTGGAAAGTGTATTTTCACATTCGTACTTACTACAAGATTTAAAAGTGCTGCAAAAATTTCATGGACAATTAGAGTTAAAATATAAGCGTACTTCGGTGCAAAACAATATTTAGACCCATGCCTAGTTGTTTCGTAATATGCCTTTCTCTTAAACTTTTTGAAGATCCCTCATATTCATAGATTTAAAAAGTTGTTATGCAACAATATAAACTTGTATTTTCCTTCCATTCCTGAAGTCCTTGGTCCCCTCCTACACCTCTTCCCAGTAAAGCCAGGGCTTGAGGGCAGTGTGGTCCATACTCTGACACAAAGAACGCTGCTGCCACCTGCTGGACACTCCCGGGAACTCGAAGGGTTTTTCCACAGGAAGAGGGACAGTTTGATGAATTTCGTTTTGAATTTACTTCAACAGTTGAGAATTGAGCCAAGTATCAAACAGATTAATTTTTGCCTTTGTGAAGGCGTGCACGCCTTTGATCAAGCGGCGGTGCTAATGATTTCCACGTGGTTGCTTCCCAGCTGGCCTTGGAAGTCTTGGCAGGTCGCCGCGGTCTGGGGGGGAGTGGGGGGGTCCTCGGGCCTGCAGCCTGGGTTCCTGGCTTTTGGCAGGACTTCCCTTCCCGCCGATGGAAGGTTTGCAGGGGGAAAAAAAAATCATTATGTCTGAAATCCTGCCAGGACACATCAGCGCATTTCCAGGCTGCCATCTCTACTGTGCAGCTCCCCGTAGACAATTTAGAACAAAATCGCCGTGCACCTGTTCCTAGGGGAACTACCTTGTCATACGGCGTGCTTTTATGTAATTACTCGATTTTGAATCTCATTTCTTAGCAACCTGGGCTCCTCCCTCCGCGCCTTCCTGTCTCTGTGCTAAGGACGACTTGCTTCCAGGTGAGCCCGGTGGCCGACTAGGGGCTCGGGGCCCCAGCCTCAGCCAGTGTGCTCAGCTCAGTGCTATTCGTGGCCACACCCTGGGTGATTCAGCAGCTGTCCTATCTTTAGAGCTGTGTCTCTTCCCACACAAGGCTCTTTTCAGCTCCAGTCTGACACTGATGTTGTACCAAGACTCCACACGGTCCGAGAGTAGAATGTGGAGATTCAGTGCCTGCCTTGCAGTAGCAAAAGGGCACTCAGGGCACGGCGGCAGGGCAGGCTGGTGACCAGGATGCCGCAGGGCAATCTGGAGCAGAAGTCCACTGCTTTGCTTGGCTAGGGATGGAGCATCTCACCCTGAGAGGTGTGCAAGGAGCCGATGGATACTTCTCAGCCTGTTAGTATAAGAACCTCAGACCTCAGCTGGTTGGGTAGGGCCGTAGGAGAGGGTCTTGGGACCCTCCCTTGGTGCCCTGACTGGGGCTAAGTCAACTGGCTGGGAATCCACTGGAGTCAGTGGAAACCTTGAGGAGGTCTGCTCATGCTGTTGGATATTAAGGTTCTGGTGGTGTGCTCGGAGGCTAGTGTCCATGACACACTTTCCCAAATTCTGTCCTCTTGTTTTGACTAGTTACTGTACCTGGTCTCATTTTAAATGCTATCCCTGGGGCCAATGCTGTGGCATAGTGGGTAAAGTCACGTGCAGTGCCAGCATCCCATGTGGGTACCAGTTCGAGTGCTGGCCTGTTCCACTTCCGATCCAGCTCTCTGCTATGGGCTGAGAAAGCAATGGAAGATGGCCCGAGTCCTTGGGCTCTGCACCTGCGTGGGAAACCCAGAAGAAGCTCCTGGTTCCTGGCTTCTGATCGGTGCAGCTCTGGTTGGGAGTGAACCAGCTGATGGAAGACCTTTCTCTCTCTGCCTCTCCTTCTCTGTGTAACTCTTTCAAATAAATAAATCAATCTTTTTTAAAAAAGCTATCCTTGGGGGGCCAGTGTTGTGGTGCAGCAATACCCAGTCCTTGCAAGGCTGGTATTCCATATTGGAGCCAGCAGTTTGGCTGCTCTGTTCCCTGCTAATGCGCTGGGAAGGCAGCAGCAGATCGCCTGAGTGCTTGGGCACCTGCTACCCATGTGGGAGACCCAGCTGGAGTCCTGGCCCAGCCTGGGTTGTTGCAGCCATTTGGGGAGTCAACCAGAAAATGGAAGTGCTCATTCTCTCTCTCCCCCTCTCTGTTGCTCTGCCTTTCAAATACATACATACATACATACATAAATCTATCTTAAGAAAAACTATCTGTGGCTATAACAGATGTGAGAATAATACAGCATTCCAGAAAAGTGGGGCCCTGGGTTTGCTCCATGGGGTATTTCATACCCAGGGCAGTTTCAGTTCAGAGCCGTTTTAAAGTCCAATCCTCACATAGTGAGCAAACTAATGTTCAGGAGTTTGGAAAAATGATAAGTTCATGGACATGGCTTATCCCACACTCATGTAAACGATTTACCTTTTAGGGGAAAAAGAAGTGGCAACCATGGTTTGTCCTTTGCTGAGGCACAGGCTGTTTCTCCCTGCCTCGGTCAAGCAACCAAAGCACCCAAGCTTAATCCCGCCTCTCACCATGTCCTCAGACCTGGGAAACTGGTGTCCCAAACACCTTTCCTCCCAGTGGGCTTCCTGCTCTGCGTGTCTTCAGGGGTAACCGCGCCTACATCATCGGACACCCAGAGGGTTGTTGTCGGCTCGCGGCAGGCTGGAAGGGAGTCAATCTTCACACTGCTTCTGAAGCTCCTGTTAGCTCAGTGTCTCAACATCATCCCAGGAGATAGGGCTGTGTGGCAGAATTTATCACTGTTTTGAGTACTTTCTCTATACGGATGTGTGAGCACGTGTGCGCAAACACACACACACACCACTTATCGGCCAGACACCTGCTGAGCACTCTCCACACGTTTGTTCTAGGTGAAAGGTTTGGGGATTGTGGTTGTCTCCCCGATACCCATTCTGCACCTTCTCTCACTGTGTTTTACTCTGATTCCCAGAGCCCATCCCTTTGGCCAAAGTGGCTGGTGGCCTCCAAAGGGTCTTCCAAGTGCATAAGGAAAATGCCTACCGTGAAAAAACTGTGCATGGTTTTCAATTGTTTTTTTGTTCTCAGATAAGCTTATCTGTTAATTCCCTTTTCCATGAACTTGCTGAAACAAAGATAGCCCAAGTAGGGGGATGGTTGGATGGTTAGGGAAAAGACACCTCTGCTAATTCAATATGAATAAGAAAGTAGAAGCTTCTAGAAGCTTTAGGCAGCTGTCTTGCCATCACTGTACAGCTGGCCTTGGGATGAGTGGAGGCTCCAAAGAACAGAGCAGCCAGTGAGGAGGAGTTACGGAGGTTACATGAGACATTACATTCTCTGAATGTTTGGGGTTTTATGATCTGTTCCCAAAGGCATACTCACTTACATACACAGGCACTCTCTCCATTTTACTGACAGAATGAAAGCTTAGAAAGGCTGAGAATCCTTCAGAAAACACCCAAGGTCGGGGGCTGGTGTTGTGCTACAGTGGGTAAAGCTGTGGCCTGCAATGTTGGCATCCAATATGGGTAGCGGTTCATGTCCCGGCTGCTCCACTTCTGATCCAGTTCCCTGCTGACATTGGGAAAGCAGTGGGCAATGGCCCAAGTGCTTAGGCCCCTGTGCTCATGAGGGAGACCTGGAAGAATCTCCTAGCTCTGGGCTCCTGGCTTCAGTCTGATCCAGCCCTAGCCATTGTAGCCATCTGGGGAGTGAACGAGTGGATGGAAGATCTCTCTGGATGTTTCTCCATCTCTCTTTCTCCCTCTCTCTGTTACTCTGCCTTTTAAATAAATAAATATTTTAGAAAAAAAGGAAAGAAAACACTCAAGGTCACAAAGTTAGAGCCAAACTGGAATTGGAATCCAGGTTGTCTAACTCCAAGGCCCATGCACTGGTGTTGTGTTGTGTTGTGTTATGTTGTATTGTGTTGTTGTGTTATGTTATGCTGGGTTGTGATATGTTATGATGGGTTGTGTTATGTTATGTTGTGTTGTGTTATGCTGGGTTGTGTTGTGTTATGTTGCATTGTGTTGTTGTGTTATATTGTGTTGTGTTGTGTTGTGTTATGTTGTGTTATGTTATTGTGTGTTATGTTATGGTGTGTTATGTTATGCTGGGTTGTGTTGTGTTGTGTTATGTTATGCTACGCTGTGTTATGTTATGTTATTCTCTTTAGGAGAACTATTGGAGACCCTGATATCAGCCATTTAACATGTGTTGCTCTCTCCTCAGGGACTAAATCTGGAATCTCACAAGTGAAGCCTGGGGACATGTGAAGAAGACTGTGACATGGGTTGCATGGTACAAGGGCTAGGATTCCTGCCTACCCATCAAGTTTTCTCCCCTTCCCTGCTAACAGCTCTCTGCCAGCCTCTCTGCCTGCCCCACCTCCCAACCCTTGCCCAGTGAGATTCCCACCGCAACGTCCTCTGGACTGTTGAGTCTTCCTGCAGTGTGTGTGTGGCTGGAGCCGTCACATGATCGCAGTGTCCCTAAGAGGAGACCCACAGCTCAATAGAAGCTGCCCAACTGGATTCTCTCCCTGACACTATTTCTCTTGCCTTCCTGTTTCGCTCTCAGGCTTCCTTCTTACTGCACCTCTAAAACGGACGCCAGCTTGCTCCAGTCTTTCCCAGTTTCCCAGAGTGTCATCCTCTCATGCTCTGTTCTTGCAATTCAGGAAACACAGCAAGAGTATCATTGGCCACGGGGGAGAGAGGGGCGGGGTTCAGGATGAACTACTGATGCCACTGGACTGGGCACCCAGTGAACAGGCACCGGCTCTGAGAGCCTGCGTAGCCTTCCCATTCCCGGCATCACTTTCCTGCTCGGGTACAGTCTGGTTCATCGCCTACTCTCATAGATCTTCTGTTCCAGAAAGCTTAGTGGCCTTTAGCGCCATCCAGCTTTGGCGAGGCGCCGCTGTAGCCTGCCAGAGAGATTTTAAGAACCTTGAACCTCAGAGTGCAGGAATTGGGGGTGGGTATCTCTGTTTCTTTCCTCCCTCAGAATGAATGTTCCTCTATTTGTACATAAATTCTTGAGTGAAAGAGGGAACCAAGGTAAAAGGGCTCTGCTCAGCTTTCTCATGAACACCTGTGCTCTCAGTTGGCTCTCCAAGTGAACAAACCACCCTTTCCTACCAACATTCTGGCAATGCAGTTCCCTGCAACACACATCCCTGGTCTCACATAGAAGAGCTAAGCCCTCTTTTTATGCAAGGTCAACAGATGCTATTTAAAACACAAACATCTAGGAACATCCAGAAATTATAGACCCATTGACTAGAAACATGGAGGCACTATCATAAAAAGCAGCTAAGAGAATTGAAAATGTTTGCTGTTGAAAAAATCATTTTTAAGTGACTTATAGAATTATTCTAGCTTTTAAACTTCTAACTTTGGGGGAAATTAATTACTTAAAAAAAAAAAAAAAAACCCAGTATCTGTTATGGGTTAAGTAGGGCTTGTCTCCCGGAAACTCATGCCGATGTTCAAACTCTGGTATCTTAATGGATGATGGATGGAGGGTGGAGACTTGATCTAACTGTGGCATCTGAGAGGTGTGTCTGGTGAGTTTTTAGGTAATTGGGGGTGTGGCCTCTGGAAGTGGCTCTTGTGAGAGGGTCAATTATTTGCGTTTGAATTCTTCTGGCTTCTCTCTCTGCTCCCTGGCTCACCGTGTATTGTTCCTCTGGACCTGCCACAATGAGCTTCCTGCAGATGCCACATCAGACAATGGGGCTGTCCTGCCTGGAGCTGTCACCTCCCAAGTGGAAGCTTGACTACAATTTTTCTTTCTGAAGAATCTCCTCTTGGGTATTTTAGTTAAGGCAATGACAGTGAACTAATACAGCTTCTATTAGTAGTTTTAAAGATTGCTTTAGCGTCATGGGTTGTATGTGTGATCTCAAAGCCCTAATATTTAAAAATCTCTCTCCTGTTAGTTTTTCTGGAACATACAGTGATTCACCAATTAGCTCTTGCTGAAGTTCATGATAACTGATCATAAAAAAAAACAAAAAAGGCAGGCTGAGGCTGTGGCTCACTAGGCTAGTCCTCCGCCTGTGGCACTGGTACCGTGGGTTCTAGTCCCGGTTGGAGTGCCCGGTACTAGTTCCGGTTGCCCCTCTTCCAGTCCAGCTCTCTGCTGTGGCCCAGGAGGGCAGTGGAGGATGGCCCCAGTGCTTGAATCCCAGCACCGGCATAGGAGTCCGGGAGGAAGCACCCGGCTCCTGGCTTCGGATCGGCGCAGTGCCAGCCGTAGCAGCCATTAGGGAAGTGAACCAGCAGAAGGAAGACCTCTCTCTCTCTGTCTATAACTCTCTGTGTCTCTCTCACTAACTCTGTCTGTCAAAAAAAAAAAAAAAAAAAAGGGTGGGGGGTCGGCACTGTGGCACAGTGGGTTAACGCCCTGGCCTGAAGTGCCAGCATCAAATATGGGCGCTGGTTTAAGACCTGGCTGCTTCACTTCCGATCCAGCTCTCTGCTTTGGCCTGGGAAAGCAGTAGAAGATGGCCCAAGTCCTTTGGCCTCTGCACCTGCTTGAGAGACCCTGAAGGAGCTCCTGGCTCCTGGCTTCAGATTGGCACAGCTCCAGCTGTTGCGGACAATTGGGGAGTGAACCAGTGGAAGACCTCTCTCTCTCTGCCTCTCCTCTGTGTAACTCTGACTTTCAAATAAATAAGTAAATCTTTAAAAACAAAACAAGGAGCATGCAGACTGTGTGTGCCTATGGACAGGGCTTATGAAAAGGTAGCCTGGACAGCTGAGCAACTGGCAGGAATTTCTTCCTTGGGCTCCTCAGGATGACAACAATTGAGTTTCTTCTCCCTTGGGCTGGTTAGTTTTCCTGGAGAGTTTTTCTTCATGTTCTCTCCTGAGAGTATTAGCCTGACGGACAACGTTCTGTGGCTAAGGTTTGTCTTGATGGGTTCCTGCTGCTATAACACAATATCACATACTGGGTAATTTATATAGAACACAAGTGGATTTCTCACAGTTCTAGAGGCTTGGCAGGCCAAGGCCAAGGCCAAGGCCAAGGCCTTGGCAGATTTGGGGATTGGGTGAGTCTGCCTCAAAGATGCTGCCTTGCTGCTGTATGCTCTGCAGTGCCCTCGCCTGGCGCAAGGTGGAAGGGCAGGAAAGGACTACCTCCAGCCCCTTTATAAAGTCCGCCATCCCGGTCACCAAGGCTCTGCCCCTATGACTTTCGTTCCTTTTCAAGGCCCCAAGCTCTTAACACTGTTGCACTGGGAGTAAATTTCAACATGAATATATGAGAGGGGCTGCAAACATTCAGACCACAGCAGGAGTTCACTGTGCAGCATACAAACTTGGCTTAATTTCTGTCTTCGGTACAGCATACCACCCCCAGCTAAGTCCGCTGTCCTGGAATCAAGTCCATCTCAAGAGAACATCTCTCATCCTCTCCTTGGGTGAATGAGCAGCAGTTGTCCAGCTGCTGGGCAGAGGCCCAACTGCCTTTGGCAAATGGTCTTTTTTCAAAGAGGGTCACAGTGGAATTTTTCATGCTACTTGCTGTGCACTGATGTTGGGTATTTGTAGGGGTAGATTACTTATCTCCATAGTGCACAAATCTTCAAGTCAAGAGAGCTGAACTTGAGGAGTTGCTGTTGGGCATGACGAACATCATCTGTGCTTTGGCTCTCATACGGATGCTAAGATCCTGGGCCCAGACTTTATGGCATCTGGTGTGTGGGGTGAATGTATTTTGTATGTAGGAGAAATGTGACTACTGTCACTGAGGGGTGGACTGTGGGACGCTGTGTTTTTCAGAAGTCCACACCAGCGTCTTCCAGTATGACCTTGTGCTTTCTCATCAAGAGCCGGTGTTCATTTTCTACTCTTCTGAGTATGGTGGGTCCTGGGACTGCTTTGGCCAATAATCACCATGGAAGTGATACTGGGCCACTTCTGGTCTTGGTTCTTTGTCCCTAACTAGTGTGGCAGCTTCTGTTGGAAGCCAGTCCCCATGTGCAAGGTGCACCTATCCTAAGGCCACTGTGCTGTGAGGAGCCCCAGCCACACGGAGAGGCTCCAGAGAATGAGACTCCGTGTGGGGTGTGGAGAGAGAGGGAGGGAGGGGGCACCAAGGCTCACTAAGGTCCAGAAAGTGAGCAATGATGCCATCGTGGAAAGGATCCTCTGACTTAGCTGCTCCAGTGGTGCCACCAAGATCAGAGATGATCCCATCAGCTCAAACCCTTCTTTTATTCCTGACTCATAAAATTATAAGCAAATCAAAATGGTTGCTTTCAACCACTAAGTTTTGGGGTAGGTTTTTATGAACAGTAGGTAATAAAAATACGGCATGACACAGATTTTTCCAAAAATTGTCTTGAGTTCAAGTTCATCAGCATTCCTTCTTCTGCAGGTACCAGGAGTCTCCAGTCCTCGACCTTCTGTCGCGCAGACTGACGTGCTTTGTGTGTTTCCCCACTGCCAGCTTTGCTTTTGTTTTCCTCACATTTGCTAAGCTGATGATCAATAGTCTGTCTGCTTTTTAGCTTCCAAAATTAAATTGCTCTAATTTCTCATTGTTCTCTTCCTTGAGGAGTTATGAATTTCACTCTTCATACTATTTTTGTGACATGTGTCAGACAGTGGAGGTAAATATATACATTGAACCTGCTACGCTCAATGTCTCCTACATGTTTTATTGACAGCTTAGAATGGCAATGGGGATTTTAGGCTTCAGGCACAGAAATATAGTTTTTGTGAGTCATATTGGCCCGGAGCATCTCCACAAAAGGCAGGAACTGTGTAGGGATGATTCAGGGACCAACCCTGATTCTGATTCTGGCCAGGAACATTCCTGGGGGTGTGGTTACTATGGGAACATAGTAGGTGCTACAGCTGGCTCTGGAATATAGGCTGTTGGTTGCCAGCAGAAGAAAGGACACACACACATGTGCGCGTGCGCGCACACACACACACTATTATACATTTGTAACTTGGTAAGTTCATGAAAATTCTTGAGTAAGAAAGCAGTAGGGTGAGACTTTCTAGTACCAAGGTCATTGCCATTCAAGAGTTAGATATGGCATCTTAGTTAGGTGTTTCTGCAGAAAACAGAATAAATATAAAACTGAGGTCATAGGTCATAGGAAAAGCTGATAATAAAACTTGTATCACTTTGAGAGTTCCAAGTTCTCAGGTGAGCAGTTGAGAGCCTTTCTGACAGAATGGTTTAGCACTCAGAGAGAAACAATTCATATTTCTGCTATTCTAATGGCAACCAACAATCTGAAACTGGCCATTTATTTCATTTATTTTTATACTTCAAACAGTGAGATTCCAATTGAAATCATGTGAAAAGTCCTTGGACACTGGCTGGTTGAACTACCCACAATAAAAAAAAAATCAATCTACCAGAATGAAGACAGGTTCAGCCCCATTGATATTAATTTTTTCCCTGATTTCACCCTAGCTTCTTCTCCAACATGAAGCCTATGTGGACCTAACTTGGATAGAGCCATTTAAACCCAAGTGCTAGGTTTTGAAGGTGTCATTTCTCATGGGAGGAACAAAAGAAATAGACTGCAAAACAGAGCCTAAAAACAGAGCTTCAGGGAAATACTGAGTCCGAGAGATTTGTGACATCTGAGAGTTGGGGGAATGAGGATGAAAAAGGACAGGACAGTTTTGGAGAAAAGTTCTTGTTGGATGAGCTCCAAGGGCAACACAAAGTATATTCAATGACTCCAGGCGAGTTCCTTAGGAAAGACTTGGGTGTGAGGAACAGCCCCAGGGGAGCTGACCTTGGACTGTGCATCCAAGAAATGAGACAGCAGAGTTCGAGGAGATTTTGCTAAGTGGGAGATGTAGGGATCATTAAACAGAAAAGAAGAATTAGCTTCAAAGTACAAAGGAATATTCCAGATCCCAGACAATTCCCTAACCAGTGGGGACTTCCAAGTTCTGTGGTGTGTAGGAACTTCTCTAGTAATAAGATAAATAACTCCAAAAGGAAAAGACAAATCACACAAATAGAGTGAAGCCCAAGAGAAGCTAAATAGGGTAGTGCTTAAGAACAGGGTCTTTGATGGCTAGATAGTCTGAGATTTTACTTCTTGTTTCTCCTGGCAGGTCAGGTGATTTAGAGAAAGTAATTCATTCTCTCTGAGCTTTAGATTTCTTATCTCTACAAGTGGAATAGTAAGATGTATGGCATAGGGTTATTGTGAATATTCAACAAGAAACTATTTGTCAAGCACTCAGCAGGGGCCAGGTACACAGGAAATGACAGCCGTTGCCACCATCTCATCCCCAGCTTCATTGTAGCAGAGCTGCATGGCGGCCCCTTAGGGGTCATGCGCCTCTCCCACTGAGCACTATTTCTGAGAAGTTGCTTCCCTAACAGGGACTACAATTCTCAGCTATCTTTGCATGCAGGTGGGGCCATGTGACCAAGTTTTGGTCAATGGAATGACAGGTGATACCATGTAAATCACTTTTCAGGTGTAATCCTTGAATATTTCCTAGGTTGATTGGCCACTCTCACTGTTTCCTCACGGCTACCTGTATGTCACTGTCCAAGGTGACCTTGGGAACCATGGGTCCTTGCCTGATTCCTGAGTGACTGTTTGGAGCAAAGATTTCAGAGTCTACCTGTTAGAACAATTAGCGTTACCCTAACACAAATAGTATCATCATGGCTTAGGATCACAGTAGCCTAGTTAAGGCTCAGCTCAAGAATAAAACCTGGGGAAATCAGTCAAAAACAATCCTACCTTACCAGTGACCAGCCTGCCACAGAATGGGTGATGACTCCGACTGAAAGACCAACCACGGCTGATCTGTGTACTTGCACATTACTCATCCTATTCACTGTTGTCTCATGGAATTTCTTTTGTCCTGAACAGGGGACTGAACATTTGTTTACTGGCTCTGTCACTAAAGACAAACCCTAGCGTGAGGAGTGAGGGAAGAAGAAAGGCCAGGCCTGTTGCGGGACAACGTCCGACTTCCTTGGGTGTTGGAACATTCAGCGCGAGAGATTAATGCAGGGGAACTTGGAGTTTTGGACTCTTCCTTGGTTGATTTAAGGACACTGCAAGTCTTTCTATTCTGTTGATGGACGGTTCCGGTTCTCTTAAAAACCGAGCAACTTTTAAGACTTGTGAGTATGAAGCGAGCTAGCCAGCTCAAGATTATCTCAAGAAAAACACAGTGGCTGAGACACCCAAGTCATTCAAAGTCATGGACTACTGCTTTTTTTTTTTCCTTTTTTTGTATTTGTAACAGCTGCTCTTTCTTCACAACTTTCTGAGAAAACACCCCTAAAACCACCAGAAGGACAGGCCACTTCATGGAGTCAAGTGTCCAATTATCCCGAGCTGTGCAGCAGAATAAACTGAAATTGCTCTCTAGGTGGGAGTGGGCGGAGGCCCCTAACCTTCAATTGGGGAATGGCGGGGAGGATGTGGGGAGTGAGTGGTAAGAAAGGGGATACCTGAAACTGTGCCAAAGAACTGTGGCATGGCTGGGAGGACGGGGAGGGCTCGCAGACTCCCCTGCTGTGTGTTCTTCATCTTCCCATCACCTTCCCCCAAACCTCCTCTACTTCTCTGTCTTTGGGTTTGCTCCATGCTGGTCTTCATAGCAACACTGTTAAGGTGCTGCCTCAAGGCTGGGTTGGAGGGAAGCAATGGTCGGGTACTCCTGCGCATAACCTCGTGCTAACTGGGCTGAAGTATATTCAACTAGGATGAGGGCAGAGCGTCCAACAGCAGTGGTCAGGGTCTCGGTAGATCACAGAATCAGGAAGTGGGCCTGGGATGCCCTGACTCAAGACTCCTGAGACATGTACGTCAGAAAAGCCAACTCTATCATTTGCTGCAACCCAAAGGCAAGGGTTATTTTTACAGCTGTGAACCCTGCACCACAGTCTTAACCGGAATCTTCAACCGGGCTGGTAGTTGAGAGTCAGCGACTTTAGGTGCTTGGTAGAATAAAACTCATTTCAAAACCCGTTTCTCTCACTTATCCTCATTTCTCAAGGTTGCTATTAAAGCAGATTTAAGTTTATGGACTCTGAGAAGGGGAGATGAGGAAGGAGACCTTCCTTAGTTCTTGGGGAAGATATTTATAGCCTGTTGTTTTGATTTACATAACCAGGAAGAAGGGAACAGATGTTGAGGGCTCTTCAGGCATTAACCAGAATCACAAGGCACTTGAATGCTTTGGTGTGTCTTGGTTGGATAACAAAAAAATGATGCCGTTTGGATTTCCTCTCTTGAGTAAGGCATACTGATGCACAGTGATGCGCGTGGCCTGCCAGGCCAAGCTGCGAAGGTAGTTTGTTTTGTGGGAGAGGGAGAATGCTAAGGTGACCCCTGACAACTCACATGCTAGTATCATGCCCTCCTGATGAGTGTGAGAGAGACCTGTGAATATGACAAGATGTGATGAAGTTTCTAATTGGATGACTTTGAGTTGACTGTTTTGGCAGTTAGCGTTGATTTGGCGACACACAAAGCATCATTATGGTTAAAGACTTCAGCAGTCTGGTCAAGACTCAACTCAAGAATAATCCTTGGAGAAAACACCTTGAAAAAAATACTAACTCCCCAGGGACCAGGATGGCACAGAGAGGGCTGCGGCTTGGATGGGAAGACTGACCCTGGATGATCTGTGTACTTGTAAATCAGTCATTGCACTCAGTGTTTCGTCATTGACAGATCTCCCTCAAGAAATTAATTTTAATTTTATTTGAAAGGCAGAGGGAGGGAGGGAGGCGTGGGAGGGAGAGAGAGAGAGAGAGAAGAGAAACAGAGAGAAAGAGATAGATCTTCTATCCATGACTTCACTCCTCAAATGCCCACAGCAGCCTGGGCTGAGCCAGGAAGAAGTCAGGAGCCAGGAACTCCATCCAGGTCTCTCAATCTCTTTACATTCTGTCCTAAGCTTCCGACTGAACATTGACTATTGCATCTATCACTTCAGTAGTGAGGTGCCAGGGACAGGCCAGGGGCTTTGCCCACAATCAGTGTGGGTTTGACCTCATCAGCAGGCACCTAACCAAAGCTAAAGAGTGTCTTCCTGAGGGCCTGGGGAAAGAGGTGTACTGTGAACTGCAGAGGGAGGGTCTACACGGAGGTCCTCCAGGGGGTCCCAGCACCTCCAGGGTCTAGAGTGACCCTCGGCCCAGAGCCAGTGAGAAAATGGGGAACTTAATGCCAACAACCTGGATGAGCTTGGGAGAGGCCCCGGCATTCCACAGGAGAAGGCAGACCCAGTCACAGTTGGAATTCAGCCTTGCAAAATCCCAAAGCAGAGAATCTTTTGCTCTATGTTCACACCCCTAACTCACAGAAATGGCAAGACAATAAATGCATGTTGTTTTTGGTCAATGAGGTTGTGAGAATTTACTATGCAGGACAGAAAATGAATACCCTCTGTTTATCAACACTCTTTTCTTTTTTAATCATGGAAAACCAGCAGATGATTTATACAAGGAAGTCTTCAAAAGTTCATGGAAAGTGCAGTACCAAAAAGACTATGCATAGAGTTCAGCTTTTTGGGAGTATTTATTGATTTGTTGGAGAATGAGAGGGAGAGAACATGACAGAGTGCTTCCACCTGCTGATTCACTCCCCAGATGCCTGCAAGGGCTGGGGCTGGGCCAGGACTGAAGCAGATGGGCAGGAGTGCAATCCAGGTCTCCTGGGTGGCAGAAACCCAATTACCTGAGTCATCGCCACAGCAGCCCAGGGTTCTGCATGAGCAGGAAGCTGGAATCAGGTGCCAGAACTGGGGATTGAACCCAGAAACTCTAGTGTGGGATGTGATCATCTTAACTGCTAAGGCTAAATGTCTGTTCCACTAATTTTTTTTGGCATCAAAAACCAAAAACAAAAAAAAAAACTCCTTATCTTTTAATTCCATTTTCCACAAACCTTTTGAAGTCTCCTTGTATGGTGCTACAGGTCATTTCACCATATTTTAGGACAAAACAAAAAGAATAATATTCTGGGGACAAGCGCTGTGGCATAGCAGGTTAAGATGCTGCCTGTAGTGCCAGCATCCCACATGGGTGTCAGTTTGAGTCCTGGCTGCTCCAATTCTGAAGCAGCTCCCTGCTAAGGTGCCTAGGAAAGCAGAGGAAGATGGTCCAAGTGCTTAGTCCCCTGTACCCATGTGGGACACCCAGAAGAAGCTCCTGGCTTCAGCCTGCCCAACCCTTGCTGTTACAGCCATCTGGGGAGCACTCCAGTAGATAAAAGACATATCTCTCTGTCTCCCTCTCCTCCCCTCCCAAAAAAGGTTTAGAATTCACCAATGAATCCATCTTAAGAAAAAAAAAAAGAATAATATTCTGTTTGAAGAACTCACCCAAGTTTTATGTTTCTCATGCTGCTTGGTACCAAAATAATTTGGAAATCTGCTTTGAATTATGTTAGCATAAACACCTTTAAGTCTTCATGTTTCATCACTGTAATGAAGACATTATATTCAAATTTTTAGTGTTTCAAAATTTGGAGGGGCCAGCATTGTGGTCCTTAGGCCGCTGCATACAATGCCAGCATCCTATATGTGAGTGCCGGCTGCTCTGCTTCTGATCCAACTCCCTGTTAATGTGCCTGAGGAAGCGGTGGAAGACAGCCCAAGTACATGGGTCCCTACCACCCATATGGAAGATGCAGATGGAGTTCCAGGCTCCTTGCTTCAGGCTGGCCATTGTGGCTATCTGGGGAGTGAACCAGCGGATGGAAGATCTCTTTCTCTCATTCTCTGTCTCTATCCCTTCTCTCTGTAAATCTGCCTTTCAAATAAATAAAATAAATCTTGAAAAAACAACTAAATAAAATTTGGAGACAATTTCAAACCCTCTCCTTCCTAGCCACCACGTCACTCTCACAATGAGCAAATCAATGTTAAGCAATCCCACTCTGCTGTGCACAGACCTCATGCGGCTTAGTCCATCTTCTGCTGCTACAGTGGGATCCCTTGAGTCTGGGTAATCAATAAAGGAAAGATTTTTTTTTTTTATGACTCACGGTTCTGGAGGCTGCAAATCCAGGATCTGGTAAGTCCTTCTAACGAGGGGCCCATGCTGTCACAACAAGCCAAGGAGCAGAAACGCAGGCAGGTGCCTGGGGAGAAGACAAACATGAGGCCCAGCCTTGCTCCCCAACAAGCAGCTCTTGTGAGAGCGGCATCCCTCCGGACCTCGGGACAGCGCCCTGCTCCCAGCATGTCTACAATGGCAATCATGTTTCACTGTGAGTTGTTGTACGGGGAAGAAACACCATATTCAAACCATGGCACCATCCAGTGTTTGTAAACTGTGCTACCAATGTCATTTGCTTTTTCGGTCCAGGATTTTCTCCAGGAACACACAAGGCATTTGTGTGTTATGTCTTACCAGTCACTGTCAGCCTGGAACAGATCAGCAGCCTTAGAGGTTACAGGGCTTGGTTGTGCAGGAAGCTCCTCAACTCGAGGCCCTCCCGTGTCTCTACATGACCTGACTCAGCTCCCGGATTCTCAGCCAGAGTGGCTCAGAGGCGATATCCCGGGGAGAAGGCTGGCTTCTCCAGGGCTATCTGATCAATATTCTGTGCGGAGTCACCCAACGTCATGAATAACACAGGGTCTCCGAGGGAACCTTTATCCAGTCTCCACTGACACCTCCTGTCTGTGTCAACTGCCACCATTTTGTCTACATCCGTTGATTCGCATTCTATCCCACACTTTCTTCACTTCTGTGTCGCAGTGTGATCGTAGGGTTTTCTGCTTTATGTCATGAGTGGCATCAGATTCACTTCTTTATTCTGATGCTTAAGTTGTCCTTGGCTGGTGTCCTTTAATAGACCCTCAGTAGGTCCCCATCATTCCTAATGCATATCCTACTTTCTGACATAACAAGATGCCGCAGCTCATGGACGCTCTGCCTCGTCTAGCCATTTCCCCAGGGAGCTCTGCTTCCTACTGGGGAAGCTGATATTAGAAATCTAGGTTTGGAAAAAAAAATAAATAAAATTAAAAAAAAAAAAAAAGAAATCTAGGTTTGGAAGCTTGACGTGCTCATTAGTATTGGCCTGCCACAGCTTCTACACCTTCTCAGTGGATGGGAAAAGGAATATATGTAGAAACACATACTTATATATCATATTCACTTAGAGATACATGTTCTATTAGAGTGCAACCAAAGAAGCTGAACCATACAATATTTTACACAAACACACACACACACAGAATTGGTTTTTACAAGTGTTGGGAGCTGGATGTGGGCATAAACAGAAATTGTCCACAGACAGCAGTCAGGAGGGAGAATCAGAGAGGAGGAGACTAAGTGCAGTTCAGAAGCTGTTTGAATCAGGACAGGCCTAAGTTCTCATTCTCTCTCTCTAATAAACTTTAAGAGCAGTTTTAGCTTCACAACAAAATTGGTAAGTACAGAGTTCCCTTTCACCCACATGTCCCCATACATGTGCAACCTTCTCCACTGTTGACGTGCCTCAACCACAGTGGCGCCTCTGTAATGACTTAACACAGACACATCATTGTCATCCAAGCCCACAGTTTACATGGTGGCTCACTCTTGGTGTTGTACATTCCACAGGTTTGGGCAGGTGTGCAATGACTGCTGTCTAATACTGTTGTGCCCTACAAGCAGCATTTGTCCCCAAACCCACTGTGCTCCACCTGCAAATCCCTCTCCATCCTCCAACCTTGGCAACCACCGATCCTTTTATTATCTCCATGGTTTTGCCTTTTCTAGAATGTCATAGAGTTGTAATCATAGAGTATACAGCCCTTTCAGATTAGCTTCTTTTACTTAATAATATCATAATATCCCAAGTCTTCTTTTAAAAGTGTATTTACTTATTTGAAAAGGAAGAGACACACAGCATGCTCCTAATTGCTGGTTCACTTTCCAAACACATCTAATGGCTGGGGCTGGGCTGCAGATGAAGCCAGGAACTCAATCTGGGTCCACCACATGGGTGGCAGGGACCTGACTACTTTAGCTTTCACTCCTAGCATCTGCATTAGTGAGAAGCTGGAGTCAGGAGTTGGAACTGGATCACGAAGCCGGTGCTCTGATGCAGGATGAGGGTGTCTTTACTGCTAAGCTCAGCAGCCACCCCTTAAGCCTTCTTTTGAAGGCTGTCCAACTGATTGACAGATGCTGGCCCACCCAGCAGCATCTCCCCTTTGATTAAAGACAGAAGTTTAGGGACTTGCATCATATCTGCAGAATTCCTTCACAGCACCAGTTAACATTTGATTAAATCGATTGATTGACATTTCTGTTACCTACAGGCTGCATCTACCGCTGTGCTGTCCTAAGACTGTACTGCCTAGAGATGCTGTGGCCATCAAAGTCTGTGTAAGGGTGCTCTGATGTTTGTGCAATGCCATCATCCAATGGTGCAGTTGTCAGAATGCATGCATCCCAGTAGCTAAGTGACGGAGGCTGTATGTGCTTGAGGAGGATCCTGTTTGCTTGCTTTCTGTCCTCCAACCCCCCTAAGAGACTATCTCTTGTGGTCTACCCTAACCGAAACATAGTAGACAAGGACTTCTGGGGACAGTAGCTCAGCTTAGCCAAGGTGATCCATCAAAAAGCAAACACATCCATCTATGATAATTTCTCCAGCTGTCCAGCTATCCTTCTACCTACCTATTTATCTGTCATCTTTGAGTCGTGAGCCTATGCCAGTAACTGCAACCAGGGTTCCTTTTAGCCTTCTCCATTTTCACATTTCAAAATTCCTCCTTAGACAGTAAGAAACCTGGTTCATATGACCCTTGACACATTCATTTATTTGCTCCATCAATTAATTTTCTGCTCCAGATCACAGGTTCCTGTGCCCTCCATGCCTCTTTGCCCTCCCCTCTGCACTCTTGTTTCCCTGGCTTCTGGTCAAGCTGCTGCCTCCCTCCCTGCCCCTTCTGTGGATGCTGCCATCTTTGGCAGAAGGGAAGGGGCAGAAGTGAAAGACGGAATGGGAAGAAAGGATAGGAAATGCATGGAGAACGGGAAAGGCAGAAAGGATCGTAGTTCTGCAGTTTTAAAGAGCTTTTCTTTTCCACATTTCCTCATGTTCAATCTCACCTCTATTCAACTAGAGGCTTCCATTACCTTGGGGAAAATTCAGATTGTTAACGAAAGATTAGAAAAAAGGAAAAACAAATGTATATTCAGCTTTTGACTTCCAACAGGAAGTTCTGGGTCCACAGCAATGCAAGCAAATCAGTAAATTGTTTTCTAAATTTCAAGTACGCCCTTGACACAGAAAAGGCCAGCTCAGTGGAGCATGTGTCACAGCATAGCGGAGAGCGCTGATACAATGTCGAGGGTGCTCCTACCCAACAGAACGGAGAACAGCAAGGGGAAAGCTCTGTGTGGAGGAGGAAGGAGTTGACAAAGAAGGGAGAATGGGCCAAAGTCATTGCCTACGTCCCAGCCTGGGACAGGCTGTTAGAAGGAAAGCAGGCACATCCGAGTTGAGAACAGCTAGACTCATGGATTGCCTTGTTCCCACTCCCATTTGTGACTTCATGAGGACAGGACCTTTCAGGGACCCCCTGCGCGATTATGGGCAAGTGCATGTGGCACTGAGGAATGACAGATGCTCCTGTGTTCTCTCACTGTGCCCTGGCTTCCTCCATGAGGTGTGGAGACACAGTTAAAGGTGATTGCTGGTCCCTTTGCCAGCTGGATGATGAAGCAAAAGGAAAAAATGGACTCTGGGGTGAGGAGAGCAGGTGGCCTTCCATGGCAGGCACAAATCAGGGAAGACATTGGCACCAGGGAGAGATGGGAGGGCTCTCTGAATCCCCCAGAAGCCATCACTAGCCATTGTCCATGCTAAGTGCAGGCCCCGAGCCACACCAGGCGAGGCTATCTGCACAGAGATGTCTGGCCTGAGACATTTGAAGCAGAGGGCAAAGTGTAGGTATATCAGGTGGCCCTCATCCATCCCATGAGGATATTTAAAGCTCAGCCCTGCACCAAGAGATCATTTTGATGTGGATGGGATAGGGAGAGGGCAATCTTAAGACATGACAGATGCACTCTTCAGGGCTGGGCTTTGAAAAGCTATGGAATCAAAAGGCATTGAGCTGATCAGTCTTCGAAATGCAAGAAATCCTCTCTTTGCCATCTCCTTCCCTCAACACAACCAGCATTCCAGTCCCCACCTTGCTCCATCAAGGAATCAGGGTTTGGAGTCACAGAAGCAGCCCAAGATTGGTAACTGAAAATGAAGGAAGACACATTTGAGTTGTGATGTATACACATTGGGACCCCAGCACATTGCTCAACAGACCCATATCCCAAGCCTGCTGTGGGTTCTCGAGTGTCCTACGGAGGTCATGCTGCTCTGTGGAGACCCCACACACTACAGTTCACCATTTGCAATTCTCTCGGCCTGGCTTTAGTTGATTCAGCAAATTACTTAGCAGAGGACGATCCATGGTCAAGGGGATGATGTGTGCAGGGAATGCACACCTGGCAGAGAAGCCCTCAATTTGCAGATTGTTGCGGTACCTGTGGTGACGAGGATTCTGTATCTTTTTCCAATCTAAGAAAATTTCTTGCAGCTCTCTGTGATGACAACGTGTGGTTCTTGACATCCAAATGGGTTGATATAATTCTCAAAGCGTGCTGGATGTTCCTATGGCACGGATGGCTGTTTTGTACTATATTGCCTTACAGTTTTCAAGTTGGACTTGACATCTTGGGATCACAAGTAAATCAGTTTTCCATACCAGGGAACTTTGCCTAACGTGGGTGAATATTTTGGTTACATTCCTGGCTGTTTTTGCAATGGCAGTTTCCAAGTGCAAAATCTGAAACCATCTCTCCAGGGGTGGTACTTACTTGAACCCCCCCCCCCCCCACTTTCATTCCTATTTGGGGATGGTTCCTGAAGGAGGTTATCTTTACTGTGAGCATCTGGACTGAGCCTATGGATGTTTCCTAATTATTCCCAAAGTCACATAGAGCAGAGATTCTGTAAAAATTGATCCAGAAACTTCCTAGCATAGAAATTTCCAGCTGTAAGCAAGAGCCATGGTCAAGATGAATATTGTCCTGGACTTAAGGAAACACTTGGTTCTGCTGTCCCACCAAACTAGCTAAGACTGAAGGAAGATGTAGAATAACTGGGACATTTTTTTTCTAGATTCCTTCTCCCCAGGTCTACAATGAAAATTCTGCTTTGGGATTTGTTCTCGACATAACCACTAAAATGCTGCAGGCTTAATCTAATAAAGTAGGCACTGTTACTCCAAGAGGTCTGGAACTGAAATTCTACATCTGAGATTAAATAAAAGTGGTAAACAATTTTCTGAACTTCCTGTCGTGTTTATTTCTGGGCAACTCCAAGCCTCCTTACCAATCCAGTTTAATTGATGATGAGCTCATTTTTTCCCTTTGATGTGTTCCTTAAAGGTTTTAATTTGAAGGTTGAATCATTCTGAAGACGAGAAAAGAAATACTGGATAAAGAAAGATGGGGAAGGCTGGAAGAGGGAGGGGCGAGAGTGTCGTTTCTTGGAGCAGATGCTGTTACTCAGTGTTTGTGAGGAATGATAAACACCATGGCAATAAGACAAGTAATGATTTGTACCCCAAAAGCTGTTCCATGGAGTCATGTAGTAAGTCATAAAAGAACAAAAATCAACCAAATTTTCCCTTGGAAAAGCTTAAGAGGCAGAGGGAATAAGGTCAGAATGTATTATATAGCTCAATGGAAAAACACAGAAGATATGGAAAATCCTGAAGTTTACTATATGCCAGCAAAATCCACAGCAGTGCTGCATAGAGGAGCCACCGGATCCAGGTGCTGGAGTGTGTTTCTGCGTCCAGGTGTGTGAGGGAGGGACAGGTGTGGTCTAGTCCATAGTGGAAGGACTTAGGGTCACTTCCCAGGAGAGAGAGCGAGCTTCAAACAATGCAATCTTGGCAGGTTATGATGTCACTGCCTCCTATTCATTACTCTCTAAGAACCCCTTTCTCCTCATACTTTCACTTGTGGTTAGAAGAGAAATTCTAGCAACTATTTGATGTTGAGGATTTATCGCATGTCTGACCCCATTCTAAGTGTTTTATGTGTTTTTCTCATGGAAGAGATTAGGCTATTAAGACATAGACATGTTGAATAGTAATTGACAACACATTTTGAATTCATACAGGGTCTTTTCTCCATTGATTAGGACAGGAAGAAAAGAGGTGGGCAACAGGATTAAACTTCAGACCTCAACTTTTTCAAGTCTGGGGTCATTTATCAACTTTATATCCTGAGACTTAAACTCTAGCGCTTACCACTGATTTGTGTGGGAAACTCATTTGACCTAGGGCCAAGAAATGAAACAACTGGATTTATGCCCACGACCACTGTTTGGAGGGTGAGGGAGAGATGGCTTCCTGTCCACGGTTGCTAGGAGTGGCTCTCACAAAGATCCAGCCACATTTCCTAGACTTCTTTAGCACCTGTACGGGGCCATATGACCAGAGGAACTTGGGTAGAGTTGACACATGTCACTTACGAGTTGATGTGGTTAAAAAGCATGTGTGTTTTCATTGCCCTCAATCTCCCTATGGGCCAGCTGCAAATCTGCCCACGATGACTCCGGAGCTCAGCACTGAAGGAGGCTGAATTTCTGAAGGCCCAGTCCTTGGTTAACTGTGTGAGCAGAGGTCCCATCTGACTCATCCCCATTCCTCCCACACACGCTCATGCCCACGTAACAGCGACAGATGTTTCACTGTACACATGAAATTAACTCACAGAACGTATTGAGCCACTGAGGTTTCTGGCTCTCTCTCTCATCAGCTAGAGCGACCCTAACGAACAAGGGAGATTGCTTTGCACCATTAAATCTCAATCATTTCTGCTAGTTTCCTTACCAACAGAAAATCTGCTTGTAAATGAAGCAAACGGGAAAGAGTTCTTTTGTAGATGCATATAAGGCCAATTAAAAATCCCAGCAAGGAAAAGCAAGAGTCATCTTCAGGTATTATTCTTAGAAAACTATCATTTAAAAATCCAATCATGTCAAAGAAAAGTAGGTAGTACTAGGTGGCAGAATTTAAGAGTGAAAAGCAATATGTAAGATACCATTTATTTACACACAGCTTGCCAATTTTAAAGCATTTATCAATTTATTTAGTACGATACTTCTGCAGAGTCCTGTGACAATGATGATTGTGCTTATGAAAAATAACAGGAAGGTTCCCGAGGGCTGCATTCTTGGCTGTGCGAACAGCATTACCTGGGTATCTTCTTTAACTCAGACAACCTCCAGGAGATTGGCAGTATAGTTACCCTTATTTTAAAATAGGAGCCCCGAGGATGTTAATAGTCAGTTGAATGTCACAGCACAGGACACGGTCAAGTCAGGAACCAAATGTGAGGCTGAGTGTTGAGCCTGGGTTCTGTACTGCTACGCCAGGTAGCTTTTCATTTCGTGCATGGCATTGTGGCCACCTGTGGAAGAAAGTGCGAAGGCCCCGTGTGTTGAAATGAGTAGCTGAGGTCCACACTGCCAGGATTTGTCAAAGGCAGATTTTCTGACTTCAACTTCAGTGCTCTTTCAACTTGGAATACCACAAATTAAAGCAAACACTAACTTGGTTATGGGGCAGACAGTCAATATTTTTAGAGTGTTTATAGAAAGGAAGTAATTTTGGCCTGGCCAAAGAGCCAACTGAAGGTAGTTTTACATTCCTATTTCAAAAAGAATCATTCAAATTGGGAAAAATTCCCATGGTGCTGGATCACTCTGTGGGCTATTTAGGGAGCGCAAACCCCTGCAGCTCCTGTTCCAGCCCCTTTAAAAGCAAGTTTTGTAGATTATCTCACCGGGCTTGGTGCCCTCCGAGTCTAATGCACAGTATTTCTTGGTGTTTGGCAAGAACTGACTGGCAAGAAAGCGTCTGTGTGGTTAGGTTGTGTGTGTGACCCTCACTGGGAGGTTAAGGCCGGTTTTCATGTCTGTGCCCCTACACCCTGCTCACCTCTGTTCTCCCTGGCGGGGCAGAGCCAGGGGAAGAGGAGCCAGGGGCCTGGAGTCCCACTTTCAGGGTTCACATCCCATCTCTAGCACACTCTGGTACATGACAGGGATCCTATGCTTCAGTTTCCTCATTGGTAATAGAGGGAGATACGGATTTGGCTTTCTGTGGTTGAAGAGCTAACACATGTCCATGACAGAGCCCTCGTGATAGCTGGAGCACGGCCCCCCAAATTCACATGTCAGAAACTCCAGCTCCAGGGTAACCAGGCTGAGAGGTGGGGCCTGTGGTTAGGGCACGAATGTGGTTATCGCAGGATGGACAAGTTTGGCCCAATTTCTTCTCTTTTTCATGTACAATCACCTGCCCTTCTGCCGTGCTGAGAAGAGGCTGCACGGTGCTCCTGGACTTTCCAAGCTCCAGAATCATGAACCAAATCTCTTCTTAAAATAAATTACCCAGTCTGAGGCCTTCTGCTGTAGCAACAGAAAATGGACTGAGACAGCTCCAGGAGCAGGTGCACAGCAAGGTTCAGTAGGATTTAGCTACAGTTACTGCAGACGCCTGGAGGAGGAAGCGTCTGATTAAAGAGAAGGCAGTCACCCTGCCTACTTGAGCTGCCTACTCATCCGTTCACCAGTGCCTTTGAACTCCGAGTTTGGCCTAGAAAACGGGGGTTTGAAGGAACCAGTCAGCAATCAGGTTTGTTGAAACAAGAATAGCTCAAAGATGCACAACTGGACTTCCAAGCTCCAGGAAGCAGCAGAAACCTTGGATGGAACAGCTCGTTCTGAGTGTTGTTTTGATCATCCCTGGTTCATCTTGGACAGAACCAACAGATGACTCCTGGGGAATGACTTCAACCAACCTGTGTCTTTCTTCTTCCCACTCTCATGTATTTTTTCTCAGTAAGAAAAAAAAAAAATGCTGCTGTGGCCATTCTGATTTCATCCTGGCTTTCTGGTCTTGGCGTACTCCGTTCACTTGCTGGTTAGTGGTGAGAAGCCAGCTGCAGCTCCAGCATAGCAAAGGAAGTACACAGCTCTGGGTCCAAAGCCCTTCTCTCAACTCCGTGGCCTCCTAGCCCAGGACTTCCTGGAGCAATGTGGCTCCAGGCCACAAGAACTTCCAGAAGACAGGAGTGCTCAGGGGGCCGGAGAAGCTGAAGGCAGGTACGAAGCAGCTCAGATGAGCCCTAGAAGCAGGTGTGAGAAAGCAGGTTGAGGGCAGGAAACAGGCTCATAGGGTTCTATTAGAGGCGGGCAGGTCACTCACGGGGCCCAGAGAGCATCATTTCCAGACAAGAGCCACAGAGCGGAGTCGGCCCAGAGCTTTACCACTCAGGGCTGTAGCCGAATTCCCAGGCTCCTCTTTCCTGTCCCCTTTCCCCACGCCTATTCTGCTAACACAGTCCTTGCGTTGTCTCTGAACTTTCCCAGGGATGATGAGTTCTAAGAGCAGTTCAGCGTCTCTGGGCCCTTTCCCCTGGCTCCTTCCTAAAGCCACCGTCATCCCCACCAGGTGAGCTGTTCTTCCTCTTGGGCTGTGTAGACCAGAAACACACGCCTTGAGAAAAAGCACTGAAGTGGGTGGCAGGAACTTGGCCACCGTCTCCAGGTGAGCGACCTTGCAGGCACTCTAGTGGATGTTGTAGTGCATCACACGCTAACAGCGCACTCACCTAAGCTGCTGGGGGTACTGGCTGCTGATGGATAATGGCTGAAGCCAGATGTGAGCTATTAGCCCCTGGCCTAAGGTTCTAGCTCCGCATGGGGGACATTTGACAATGCCTGGATCATTTCTGGTTGTCATGACTACAAGGAGGGCGGTGCTACTGGTGTCTGGTGGATTGAGGCCAGGGATGTAGTTCAACATCCTACGGCACACAGGACAGCAATTACAACTGAAAAAAAAAAATCATCTACTACTGAATGTCAGCGTGCTGGGGCTGCGAAACGCTGTTGGAAGGGAGCCACTCTATCTAAGATTAAAGGCAGCCTGTGTCTTCCAACGAGATCATGGTGAGGGGTAGGAGGGACAGAGGCCTGGCCCATTCCTTCCGTTTTAAGAGGGCCACCCCAGCTTCGGAACAGCCACGGGCTCACCAGGGGCCTCTGCTGAGCCTGCAGCACTGTTTGTCTTCTCTGCCCAGTCGGTGTTGCTCCTCACCGTGGCCGTCCTGAGAAGCAGCCACTCTGCTCCCAACCCAGCTGGCTGCTAACGCGCCCTGGGAGGCAGCAGGTGAAGGCTCAAGTGATGGAGTCACTGACACCCATCTGAATGGGAGACCTGGATGGAGTCTTTTGGCTTGTCCAAGCCTTGGCTCTTGTGGGCATTTGGGAAGTGAACTGTTTGTCTGTGTTGCTCTAACTTTCAAATTAAAAAAAAATAGGTATTTTAAATCTAAAACTCCCCAGAGGTATGTTTAAATAGCAAGGCATTATTGTAGATAAACACGGTAGGTACTCAAGGTGACCCTATCGTTCTGGTCAAAGAATCACTGGATACTTACGTGAGGCATTATTGCTGGATGTTTAGCTAAAATTCTGTAGACTACAATTTTTAACTGATTCTTGCTTATCCAACGGTCAGGGCACATTTTTAAAATGGTACCATGTAGATATTTCAAATAACTGCAAAGTCTGGTTGGGGAATAATTAGTATCCTCACATTACCCAGGCCATTCCTTGTGCCTCTTCCTGATGAAAGAGAGGGCTGCTCTAGTGTTTGAGCTGGTGTCTCCTGACAGAGGTCAGGGTGCCTCCCACAGGACCTAGGGTGACCACCCACCCTGTTCTCACCACGCTGGGGGCCCAGGCCGCTTCATAGCTCAGCCTTGTGGGCCACAGCTCTGGCCTTTCAATATCTGTTCAGTTCAAAATCTTAAGAAAGAGAACTGGGTCATCTTTGTGTGACAAGCTGCATCAGGGAACACATCAAGTCCCCCATGGACTCAATGCCCCTGGATCAGCAATCACGTGGCCACGGACCTCCTCCACCATTTCGCTGAGTTGGGGGCCCAAGAACTGGATTAGCCTAAAAGCAGAAGTTGAGCATTCTAATGTTATGTGCAGTCCCTGTAGACAGGCATTCCCACATTTCAGAAAGCCCAATTCCATTGTGTCACAGAGAAAAAGAGTCCGCATTGAGCGCTGTGAGCAGTCCGGCAAGCGGCCTGGAACACTGGTCCTTAGTTTCTCTGAAGATGCTCTTTCTTGACTCTGCATTGGCTTCAGAGGAAGTTGAGACATCAATTCCAGGCGTCAGTTACAGAAGCAGAAATCCTATAGGGGAAGCAGGCTCAATTAGCCTCTTAGCATTTTGAGAATGTGGACTGTTGACTAGGAAAGTTATCAGAGTTAGGAAATGCCACATTTTGGAGATAACAAGGATAATCCCATAGGGTTATTGTGGTGATTCAATGAAGTAATCCATACAATGCACCTGGCACTTGATCGATGCTCAATAGGTGTTAGCAACTGCTAGTCCTTGTAGGATCACATGTCTTGACCTAACAGTTATCCTGGGTGGTTTCAGTTGGCTGTTTTTGCTGTTTTATTCAATTCATGCCATGAAAAAGTACAATCTCTTTTATCACTGAAGAAAAAAAAAACAATGCCCACTATCCACGAGAAGACTGATATTCCAAAAGCTTTTAAGTTTCTCTTAGGTGCTTTGATTTTTCCTGCTGGCAACATCTACCAGATGACTGGTAACGCCTTATTACATTATTTTAGGCCTCAACAGCACAGGCAAGGGGCTGCCCTTGTGGCATAATGGGTGAAGTTGCTGCCGGTAATGCTGGCATCCCATATGGGTGCTGGTTCAAGCTCCAGCTACTCTACTTCCAATCCAAATCCCTGCTCATGGCCTGGGAAAAGCAGCTGAAGATGGCTCAAATGTTTGGACCCTTGCCACCCATGTGGGAGAGCTGGATGAAGCTCCTGGCTCCTGGCTTCAGCCTGGCTCAACCCCAGCAATTACGACCCATCTGGGGAGGGAACCAGTGGATGGAAATTCTCTATCTTTCCTCCTCTCTCTGACTCTTTCAAATCAATGAATTTTTTATTAAAGAATGTACATGCAAACTTGAATACAAGTGGGGATAATACACACTGTTTTATCAAGAAATCAAGCAGACATAGATCAGTCTCACCTTGCACTTCAGAATTATAAAATGTACAATATGACTCAGCCACTTAAAAGACTTCTGTGTATTGAAGGAGAAAAATGCCCTTGAAGTATTAAGTTAAAAATAAGTTATAGGACAGTTTTGCAAAATTCCTAGTTTTACACAGTTGTAGCAAACATAGTAAGACTTACTATTTGCACATAGGAAAATAACCAGCAAGATACACAAACTTCATGATCATCCCGTCTGGGGCTGATATGGGGGCTTTTGCTTTGCAGAGGGATATGTCAGTATGGATGGCTCAGAAGTTCTACACTGAGAAGGTATTATTTTTGAAACGATAAACATAAATTTAAAAAAGTAGATGAAAACCTGCAAGCCTAGCTCTCTGAAGAAAATCTTGTGAAGTAAACAAGGTGACTATGCCCAAGTCAGGTGTTTTCACACATGGTTTAGTGTTTCAAAAAAGGAATACAGTGATTATTCCCACCATAGCTGCTCTCCCACCCACACTCCCATCCCACCTCTTCCTCCCTCTCCCATTCCCAGTCCCATTCTCCACTAGGATCCATTTTAAATTAATTTTATACACAGAAAACCAACTCTATACTAAGTAGAGTTCAACAATTTTCACAAAAAGAAGAAAAAAAAAAACCTGTTCCTCAACAGTCAAGACAAGGGCTGTTCAAAGTCACTGCATCTTGAAGTTAATTGCACTTTTATTTTAGAAACTTAATTAACTTTAAAGAAACACTCAAGAACGATCCATCTTCTGTGAGCAGTTAGACATGACTATAACTTATGAGACATCAGAATATCCTCCACTGAATACATTAAAAGAAAGTAAGTCCTTGGGAACACACGTTTTATCATTAATTAAGGAGGCACCTAAGAAAACAAGCAATGGAGTTGAACACTTAGGCATAACTAAAACTTATGAGACATAGGAGTATCTTCTACTTAATAAACTAAAACGAAATAAATCTTTGAGAATAAGTTTTACTGTTAACTCTCATAATACAACTCTGAGGACAGAAGTCCTGCATGGGAAGTTAGTGCACAGTGACTCCTATTAATTTAACAATTAACACTCTTACGTATAACCTCAGTGATCACCCAAGGCTCTTGACATGAGCTGCCTAGGCTATGCAAGCCTTTTGAATCCATAGACTCCACCAGTACTTAGACAAGGCCATAAGCAAAGTTGAAGTTCTCTCCTCCCTTCAGAGAAAAGTACATCCTTCTTTGATGGCCCCTTCTTTCCACTGGGGTCTCACTGAGGTCCTTCATGACAGACATTTTTTGCCGCAGTGTCTTGACTTTCCATGCCTGAAACTGCACCTCGATTTGAAAGGCCTTAGTCAGACCTAATGATTCGAAACTAAGCAAGCATGGGACCGGCACTGTGACATAGTTGGTAGAGCCACTGCCTGTGATGCCAGCATCCCATATGGGCACTGGTTCAGGTCCTGGCTCCGCCACTTCCAATCCAGCTCCCTGCTAATGTACCTGGGAAGGCAGAAGATGGCCTAAGTACTTGGACACCTGCTACCCACATGAGGGTCCCACATGAGGCTCCAGGCTTCAGCCTGGCCCAGCCCTGGCTGTTGTAACCATTTGGGCAGTGAATCAGCAGACAGAAGACCTCTCTCTCTCTCTCACTGACTTTCCAATAAATAAATAAATCAATAAAAAATGCAAGTGAAGAAATATCCCTCAAACTCACTTTTTAGCTTTATTATTGTGTTACATTGAAAACATATCCAGAATTCATTTTTTTTTTGGCATTAGGTATATGGTTTCATCTTAAATAAATCTTCTAAAAAAATTATTTGAAAGACAGAGAGAGAGAGAGAGAGAATATCTTCCATCTGCTGGTTCACTCCCAAAATGGCCAACAGCCAGGGCTGGGCCAGGCAGAAGCCAGGAGCCAGAAGCCCGTATGCAGGTGCAGGGGCCCAAACATTTGGGCCATGCTCCATTGCCTTCCCAGGTGCACTAGCAGGGAGCCAGATTTGAAGGGGAACAGCTGAGACTTGAACTGATGCCTTAATTTTTTTTTTTTTAAGATTTATTTGAAAGGCAGAGTTACAGAGAGAGGGAAACACACACAAACAGATCTTCTATCTGCTGGTTCCCTCTAGAAATGACTACAACAGCTGGGCAGGGCCAGGATGAAGCCAGGAGCCAGGAATTCCATCTGGGTCTCTCGTCTAGGTGGCAGGGGTCCAAAGACTTGGGCCATCTTCCACGGTTCTCTCACATGCATTAGCAGAGATCTGGACTGGAAGTGGGCCAGCCGGGAGTTGAACCAGCACCCATATTGGATGCTGGTGTCACAGGTGACAGCTTAACTTGCCACATCACAACACCAGCTCATCTAATTTTTATTCAATATAATTCATTATCATTTTGGGAATGCTTATTGAATAATTTCTCCTTCCATAGATTTGAGATGAAGCCTTTATCCTAAATGACATGCCTACCTGGGTCTATCTCTGGATGTCTTATTTCCTGAGAGATCTGCTATTCTACTGCTTTCATTATTTTTAATTATAATACCTTTTATAGCACAGCTCACTATCTGGTATATCATCTTTCCTCATGTTTGGTTATTTTTTATGTATTGACTTTCCTATCTAAAGGAATTTTTTCTTGGTTCTCGACAACTCTGAGATCTTAGTTGGAATTTCATTCAATTTACAAATTAATCTCGTAGAGATGGAGAGGGAGAAACAACTGTCCTCGACTGCTGAGTACGCTCCCGGGGAACACAGTGTCATAATCAACATCATGAGTCTTCTTTTAAGAGTGCATACCGTGGCTCACTAGGCTAATCCTCCGCCTGCAGTGCCGGCACCCTGGGTTCTAGTCCTGGTTGGGGCGCCAGATTCTGTCCCAGCTGCTCCTCTTTCAGCCAGCTCTCTGCTGTGGCCCAGGAGTGCAGTGGAGGATGGCCCAAGTGCTTGGGCCCTGCACCCGCATGGGAGACCAGGAGGAAGCACCTGGCTCCTGCCTTCGGATCGGCACAGCGCGCCAGCCGTGGTGGACATTTGGGGGGGTGAACCAACGGAAAAGGAAGACCTTTCTCTCTGTCTCTCTCACTGTCTAACTCTGCCTGTAAAAAAAGAAAAAAAAAAAAAAAGAGTACATCCTCAAGCAAGCTTTGTGACAGCCTTATTGTATGATCTGCAGGTTTCTGCTCAAGTGTTCAGTACAGAGGGAGTCCAGAAGTCTTGTGCAGCCAACTCTGAAATCAGATGTCTAGGTTCAAAGCCTGGCTTGTATTACCAATTATGAAATTTTGGGCAAGTTGCTGAACCTGCTGGCCTTAGTTTTCCCTTCTGTAAATTGGGGCTGATATTAATAGTACCTAGCTCACTGTGAAGGGAATAAAGCAAGCATGCCAAGCACTTAGAACATTCTGGCACACATGGAGTACAGTATACATTAGAAGTTGGGCTCTCTGTCCATAGCTGTAGCTGTCTGGTGCAGAAGTTACTTAAGTAGTTTATGTCAGTGTATAGAACACAAGCGAGGACCTTCAAGTGAGAAATACTTAAACATGTAAAATAGGTAAGGAGAAGACAACTGAGAGACAGCATTTCCAGCACTGGGGTTTTCCTGCTCACGTAAAGCAGAAGAGCCCCCCTGAAAGCTGTCCCCTTGCAGAAAGACAAGGGCACGGGTTGTGCGACTATAGAGCCAACCTCGCAACAGCTCACAGGAGAAGGGGACTGGCGGATTCAGGCCAGTCTCGTTTGTGATTGGTTGTTCCCAATGGATGACTTACCCTGCTCTGGTTTCTGTAGGAGTTGTGTTGCCACTGAAGCTCAGGCTCCTTTTTCAAGCTTGCCCTGGGAACTAACTTTCCTTCATATTTTAGATATTCATTAATCACTCCTTGGTCTGTACTCCAGTGTATAAGTGAGTGTTATCACACATTTAACTAATTTTAGTTTTTGTGGTCTTAATAGATTGCAAACCAGTTTCACCTGGGTCTCTAGGTACTTTGACAAAATTCTAGCCCAGACCAAGACTCAACCGATGTTCCAGTGCATGAAGCAATGTCCTGGCCTGTGCAAACACTGGGGACAAGGATCCTTTGTACACTGACGACTGGAAATGCTGTGATCTTAGCTTATCCCACCTCTGTGGATTGTTTTCTCATCTTTAAAGGAAGAGTTGGAGACCTAGCAATGAATTCCAACCCTAGCAGCAAATTCCAGTCTCCTGTTGAACTGAAAGTCGTATCTCCCGTCCAGCCCCCACCAACATGGGTTGGATCAGAAGCTCTTGTGTCTTAGCAGACACACTGCCCCCAGGCTATTCTGCTATGCACCCACAATGCCATCCACTGGGCAGCTCAGACTCTCAAAAGGAGGCAGAAGCAAATGCAAGCAAGACCTCTCGTCTTCTGGGGCCACCTTATGAGATACCAAATATTCACACCCACTGTTCTCCAGAGAAGGTATCCTTGGCCTATGTAGTCTAGACTATAACTGCAGTCCATAAAATGGTTCAGAAAGTCAAGAATCGGTATATTTTAGTAAGATACATGAGAGTGCACACATTAGAAGATGTGACGCTTGCCAAGATAAAAGTCACCCGCCAGAGCCACGTTCAGTACGTGCAGCAGTTCAGGTTCACGGATGCCCTGTCCTGCAGCATTCTCACAGTCACGCTCACACTGGCAGTAGTCTGGTCTGTGCGATTTCTTGTTAAAGGACGGAGATTAGCAAAGAAACCCCACACGCCAGACAGCTGTGTTGCCACCTATGTACAGCTCCACTTTGCCAACTTCAGCTGCGAAACATCACAGGTGAGATTTCCCCCTCCCTGTGTTCCACCTCTGACTCTCTTCAGTCTGCCGTATGCTGGAGACTGCACTTGTAAGGTCATGAACAGTGACCCCCAAATAGTGGCTACTTCCTGTCAGCTTCCCTAGCCTTGAAGGAACTGCGAATTCCCTTTCAACACTCATCTCCTGGTTTCTTCCCACTTCCGGCTGCTCCCCCAAGCCTCTTTGCTGCTTTCTTACTTCATGGCTGTCCTCCACCAGGTGGAGAGCTTTGAGACACTACCCTGGTCACAGGTTCCATACGTTTTTGTCAGAAATAGAAGCCGAGTCTCTTGACTTTCCCTACCACCCAGGGGGCTGATGGTTTACCACGCACATAGTTTCACCGGGACTTTGCACATTGTAGTTGAAACTTATCTGAAGACCCGATTCTCAACTGCTATCACTGAATAGCTTGAAGGTTGCTGCAGTGATGTTAATTAATTAGTCTAAAATTATAGTACAAAGTGGTGCTTCGCAGAAGAGGTTGGCTGACCCTTGGCCTAGCCCACCGCTGCCACACCTGATCTTGCCTGTGTCTACCTCTCCAGCCCCAAGCTCACTGCAACTCCCCTTCCATGGAACTCCTACCTTTCTCTGGAATGCCTTGAGCAATACCTGCTCACCCTTTAGTTCTCCCCTCAAAGGTCCATCTGCAGGGGTCCCCCACCCCAGTTCTTCTCTATCACAAAGTCGCCCTCTTTATGTCCTACATGGTTATCTCACTTATTTACCTTTTACAGCATTGTTTTCCCCGCAGGCACTTCCCTGCGTGCTCCATCGTAGATGCTAAGATTTTTTTTTTCCCATCATACAATGGGGCAGGAAGCTAGTGGGTACTGAAGTGCTAAGGCTAAGCCTCTAGGTCTTCCAATCTGGTATTCTGGGTCATGTTCTCAGCGTGTTTCAGTTTCACCACAACGCAGCTATCCAGCATCGAAAGATGGTCATTGTCAAACTATTCCTCGATTCTGAGATCCCTGTAAGCAGAGCTACGTCCACTGTTCTCAAGCCTGCAGTCACAGTCACCTCACACTCAAACTTGTTCTCCAAAGTGCAGCAACTTGGAGTTAGTACTTCCCTGATTAGTAAGGACTCTCGCTCGTCTTCCTTGGACACAGTAAGCCCGTGCTGACTGCTGTCTTACCTTCAGCCCGGCTCTCCTCTCGGCTGGCGGATGGAGCCGCTTCTCAGGCTTGCGCCTCAAGGCTAGACCTTTGTCACAGCTGTGTTGTGAGGACCAACAACATTGGCACCACCTGGGACCTTGCTGGAAACTCAGGCTCTTGGACTCCACCCTAGACCTATTCAGTCAAAACCTGTTGATTTAACTAGATTGCCAGGTGAATGTTATGTCCCATCTAGGCCTGGATGCCAATGGACCTGGAAATTTAGAAGGCGGTTTCAGCTGGTTGTGGCTGCTACCACTATCGCGTCAGAGGATCCTGCAGACATCTCTGCCCCACGCAGCACAGCTGGTTCCTAAAGGTGGCTGCTGCGACACTCTCCCTCTCACCCAGGACAGGGCCACACCTCCTGCCCATCCAGGTCACCCATTAGTGGGATGTAGCTCAGTAGAGTCCAAATGGTCACTTTTAGCAAAAAGCTAACTGTTAAATTGGTGCTGTCAATATTCTAGAATATTCGAGAACCTTTCAGAAATGCCTGTGAGTCCCTTCTCTTGGTCAGCCTCTGCTGTTTCTTGGGATGGCTCAAACTCTATTACTGGAATAGCTCCAGGCAGCTCCCTGCCCTGGAGTCCTGATCAAACCAATCATGGTGCAGACAGGAGAGAAAACTTTTTCCTTACTTTCACTTGAAGATTGCTTGTCTAAGCCCTCATTTCTTGACCTGCTGTTGACCCTGCCCCAGGATGACTGACAGTAGAAACATCCACTCTCTTCAGGGGAACTCCACCCCCACCCACAGGGGCGGGGCCTGACATATAATCCTTTGACATAAGCGCATTCCCCAACGTCCAGGTTATTTGGTCTTAAATAACACCACATGTGGGATATCAGGAGCCCTGGCAACTTTCTTTTCAGTTTCTTCTCATCAAGGGTTCGGAAACCTGGGAGTCTAGCCTCATCCTGGGTTACCTGGTTACGTAAGAATCCCCTTGGCGTGCTGTTTAAAGCTCTCTGAGAACAGGTCATAGCCTTACAGAAGGATCTAAGGAGGAAAAGTTGTGATTAAAGAGAACTGGCTGAGATAGGAATAACAGTAAGTGGGGTGTAATTTTCTCTTGATCTCGCTAAACAATGCGTATTAGAAAGATTACCTGCCACTTTTGAATTACACACACGCTGACTCTGAAGAGATGGGCTATTGTTGTGCATCAGAGCAGAGCCTACGGAACGACTTTGGATCATGAGACGCTTGCTTAGAAAACCTCCCTGTTGGCAAGCCTTAGACTGTCTTTCACACTTAAGAGCTTTTGTCTGAGATTTAAAAATAACCCAGCTGGTTGGAAGGTGGTTTTTTTGTAAGAGATTGCTAAGGGTTGGACGGCAGGAAAGAGAAGCATGAATAAGAAACACTTGCGGGGCTGGCACCGTGGCGTAGCCGGTAAAGCCGCCGTCTGCAGTGCTGGCATCCCATATGGGCGCCGGTTCGAGTCCCGGCTGTTCCACTTCCCAGCTCTCTGCTGTGGCCTGGGAAAGCAGTAGAAGATGGCCCAAGTCCTTGGGCCCCTGCACCTGCGTGGGAGACCTGGAAGAAGCTCCTGGCTTCAGATCGGCAAAGCTCCAGCCATTGCAGCCAATTGGGGAGTGAACCAGTGGATGGAAGATCTCTCTCTGCCTCTCCTCTCTCTATGTAACTCTTTCAAATAAAATAAATGATTCTTTAAAATAAAAAACACTTGCTGTTTATTGAATTTCATCAAAATATCTTCTATCTCTCTCAAAGGCATCTCACACGCACCATTGTACTGTCTCCTCGTCTCGACACTTGTGTGTCTCCTGCTAGTTTTGTGCCTCTGCAGAACCCAACAGCTACAAGGAGGGCAGGCCCAAGGCAGCCATGCTGGGCACGGGGAGCTCAGCACAGCAGGGCTTCCCTGTAAACCCTTCCCAGAGAGGGGAACCATCCGCGTCTCACTTCCCAGGGACCCCAGTCGCCCGCGAGCTCTCTGGCCCTCTAGAAAGCTTCTCTTATTCAGACCCGTAGGTCTCAGTTGCAACACTCTCTGTGGCCCTCACGCACCAGAGGGTAAAAGAAGAAAGAGAATTAAATGATCCTTCTCAGGAGAAAGGATTTTGAAAAGAAAAGGTATTGCTGAGTGAAATCATGAATGCTCTACCCTGGGAAACAAAACCCTAAGAGCAGGCCTGTTTTCCTCATGGCTTTCTGGGCCACGCTAGGTGGGGCTCCCCATGGCTGAACCGAGATGCAGCTGATGGCTTTGCAAGGTTCCCGTCAGCCTCTGGGCTGCTGGTGCAGCAGCCCTCCCGGCGGGCCAGGTGCAAGCAGCAGCCTCCCCGGCCCTCTCCCGGCTTCCATGGCAGGGGCAGGGGCAGGCGTGGGCAGCACTCCCAGTTTGAGAGTCCTGGCACGCAGCAAGCTTCCCGCTGAGCTGCAAAGTCATTCCAGACGAAAAACCTTGTGTTTACAAAGACTCCAGATCAGCAGGGAGCGCCTCAGCAGAGCAGCCCGGCCCTGGAAACGCGTGTATCGGTGCTGAGCTGCGCTCCACACCTGCCCGCCAGTCCTCTCCCCTTCCTCCCACACCCCCTCCTCCGCTTCCTTCTTGGCATCTGCTGCGGTTTCTTTCACACTGAGTCATTCTGCGATGTTAATAGTGAAGGCCTTTAAGAATCAGGCTAAGCCAGAGGGAGTGAAGTGGAAAGAAAGCAAATTGGCGGCATGGATGAAAGCGAGGCAAGACGGACAGGAAGGAGTACATGGGCAAAAGAAAGGAAGCGTGGGCAGGAGCTCTGGTCTAGAAATTTCTCAGAGTCGTAGAAGGAGTCAGAAACGAACTATTGTGATATAACTGGTGCTCGCACAGACCAGGCAAGTGGCCCAGGCACCTTTCCTGGCCTTGATAGCCCTAGACCGTGAACTTGAACACAAACATTGTTGTCACCAGAGGGAGGACTGAATTGAGTCAAAAGACACGTCTGAGGCCCGTGGTCACTACTGTCCAGCTGCTTCATTCCTCTGGGTTCAGGATTCCACAGCCTTAAAATGGGAACAACACTGCTCTGTGTGAGGGGACTTCAGAAAGTCACGGAAAAGTGGAATTAAATGCTAAGAATATTTGGGGGAAAAACTTTGAAATCCAGGCATGCAAGAAGTCCTCAAAAATTCATGAAAAGATTATATTATGAAAAAAGTTTGCATGGTTTTAAAAATTTTTTGCACCAAAATGAACTTATCGCTTAAGTTCCATTTCAATGAGTTTTTTAAGTACCCTTATAAGTATCCTCCTATAGAATATCTATCTATCTATCTATCTATCTATCTATCTATCTATTTATCTATCTATCTATCTCTATCCATCCATCCATCAGAAAGAGAGAGAGAGATGCGAGAGTGAGCTGGCCATCTGTAGGGACAGCCAATAGGCTGGAGGCCGGGAAGAGTGGATGCTGTAGTCTTGAGAATGAAAACTGGAAACCCACACAGAATTTCTATTTCACCCTCAAGGCAGAATTCCATCTTATTCAGGAAACCGCACTCTGTGCCCTGAAGGGCTCCAGTGATTGGAGGATGCTTGATCTCATCTAAGAAACACCTTCACAGCTAGATATAAACTATCGTTTGGCCAAATCGTTGGGCACCATGGCTGAGCCTAGTTGACACATAAACTAAACCATGGTTTTAGCTTTTAATTTGCTAGCAAGTGACTTAATCTCTTTAAACTGAACTATTCCTTCAGCTTAGCCTAGTGCCTAGAACTAGAAGTGGTCAGTACATGTTGGTCATATAGGTTCTCAGTAGAGTCCCAAGAGGGCTCTATGTATTGAAATCAAACTGAGCAATCAGCTCTAGATTTAAATGTTTATTGATTTGCCATCATTATTGATTTGTTAATGTTTCGGTTCGTATGTAGATATTATCTGCTGAATGTTAAGATAGACATATCATGAGCACAAACAGTGGTATTAAAAACAAATATGGGAAGGGCTGGCGCTGTGGCGCAGGGGGTTGACACCCTGGCCTGAAGCGCCGGCATCCCATGTGGGTGCTGGTTCGAGGCCCAGCTGCTCCACTTCCAGTCTGCTATGGCCTGGGAAAACAGTAAAAGATAGCCCAAGTATTTGGGTCCCGCATCCGCTTGGGGTACTTGGAAGAAGCTCCTGGCTTTGGATAGGCACAGCTCCGGCCATTATGGCCAACTGGGGAGTGAACCATCAGATGGAAGACCTCTCTCTCTGTCTCTGCCTCTCCTTCTCTCTCTCTGCCTCTCCTCTCTCTGTGTAACTTTCAAATAAAAATAAATCTTTTAAAAATAAAAATAAAAACAAATACAGGGAAATAACAACAAAATCAGGAAAAATCATCAATGATCCTATCATCCTGAAAGATCAACGGTGTTCATTTTTCTGTTGTCTCCTCTGGTCCTTGTCCATACATGCCCCCAAATATTATTTATAGAGCTATAAATATTCAAGATAGATTAATGTTTGCATTTCCCTATTTTTCAATGAACACACTAGATGTTAAGATATTGACCCAGCCAAATTCATCGTATGCTGATTGCAAATCATGGTTGGTCATCTCTTGGCATTCTCTCAGGTGCCAGCTTGGCAGATAAGCTGTCTAGGTGTTTTTGAATCCCATTTTCCTCAAAAAAGGGTAGTTGAAGAACTAAAGCTCATGAAGGGATTGCAGAGGTAATGTACTAAAGGAGAGAAGCATCTTCAGGGCTCTGATTCACATCATTCTCTCACCCAATTAGGACGCACTGACTTCCTTCAACGAGCCGTGTGTGTGTTAGACACTTGGATATATATCCAAGCACAAAGCAGACCATACACCTGCTCTCCCAGAGCTGCAGACTGAAAACTAGAAACAAAACAGACAATGAGGAGACAAGTAAGGGCCACAACAGGGCGGGACATCTACTGTGAGTGGCAGGGTGGCTGGCTGGGGAGGGAGGGAAAGAGAGGAGGTATCCTGGAGGATGTTCTAAGCTGGGCTTTGAAAAATGAGTAGGAGTTGGTCAGGTGAAGGGGGAGAGGGGTACAGAGCAAATTCCAGATGTTTTTCTATTTACTTAGGCAAACCTAGGAACCTCGGGTAAGGCCTGGGAACAACATGTACTAAGGCCCGTGGTCTGGGGTCCGAGCTCTGCAGAGCCTTCCATTCTGGCTGTAGGCAGAGCAGGAAGGTATAAGGATTCAGGAGTCTGAACTTCCCTCTGTGGTCAGTAGGGAACCACTGAAATGTGTTAGGAGGGATTATGTGACACGACCCATACTTCAGGAAGATCACGTTTGCTACAGCCTGAGAATCAGTGGCCAGGGCAAGACTGGTTACACGGAGACCAGGGATGTCACCCTCGACATAATCTTGGCAAAAGATGACACTGACTGGGAAGGGGGCAATGGCAATGCAAATAGAAAAAAAAAAAAAGGCATCAAAATATTTAGGTGATAAAAGTGCAGGAAACTTGTGTAGGTGAGAGAGTGGCTAACAGTGTAACCCATGGTTCTTCTAGTCTGTATCTCTGGTATTATAAATGATATTATTCTAACCTCAAATTATTTTGACTTTTGGGAAATTGCTGTCATGTCATCTGGTTAAATATTCTACTCTATCTTATTTTCCTATTATTTGAAAGGCAGAGAGACAGAAAGACTGAGACAGGGAGAGAGCTTCCATCTACTGGTTCACTCCCCAAACGCCCATAACAGCTGGGGCTGAGCCAGGCTAAAATCAGGAACCAGGAACCCAATACAAGTCTCCCCAGTGGGTGCCAGGGGCCCACGTGCTTGAGTCATCATTGCTGCCTCCCTAGGTGCTCATTAGCAGGAAGCTGGAATTGGAAGTGAAGCCAGAACTCGAATCCAGGCACTCCAATACGGCATGCAGGCATCCCAGGTGGCATCTTTACTGCTTTACTAAACGCCTGCTCCATGGTCAAATATTCCATAATGACGTATAAAGCCCCACGACACTGAGGAAGGAACACTCACCTGGAAGCCTGGAGGCTAGGTCCAGGTCTCTCAGAAAGCCCCAGTACAATCCTGGGCCAATCATGTTATCTCCTGCAGGAAGTGTGAACAACTGCAATGTAGGAAACCAGGACTGGACTCTAAGGTGGGGCCTTGAGTCATTGCACAAACACAAAGAGGCACCTGTGTAACTGCTGGGGCCTGAAGAAACTGGCCTGGGATTCTGTCAGAATTTTTTACCTGTCATGGGGTCCAGGTGGGGGTGAGAGGAGAACCCTGAAACAAATTCAGAGTAAACTACCATGCGAAGAACCTTTTGCTAAACTCTGGAGTCCTATATAAATTTTTGTGTCTGGTAGTCCAAAGTAGAGTCCTTGTTCTACCAGCTGGCTGACTTTGAGAACACTGTTCAAGCCTCAGTTCCCTCATCTGTAAACTAGGAATAATAATAGTACCCATCCAAGAGGGTTGCTGTGAAGGTAAGAGAATATATGGAAATTCTTTATCACAGCTCCCTGATACATGTTCGCATGGGATATTTTTCTTTAAAGTGTACAATTCATGATTTTAAAAATAAATGTACAGACTTAGGCAATCATTACCACAATCCAAATCTGGAACATTTCCATCTCTGCCAAACCTGCACACATGTGTAACCACACCCTGTTCCCACCCACAACCCCTAGTCTGCCAACAGCCTACGTTTTATTTCTATGGGGTGGTCTTTTCTGGAAATTGTATAGAAATAGAATGACACAGGATGCAGACTTTAGTGTCTAATTTGTTTCACTTAGGGAAATGGTTTTGAGATTCATCCGGGTTGTAGCATGATCAGCACTTTTATTAAATTTCTTGATGGCTGAAGGGCAGTCCTGTGTATGGATAGATCGCCACTTATCTATCCAGTCACCAGCTGGTGGACACTGGGTTCTTTCTACTATCACATTGCTATGAGCATTTGTGAATATGCCCTTGTATACACCCATAAGTCTAGAATCCTAAGAAACATTCCACTTGTCAGGGGATGACTAATGAAACTAACCTTGGCTTTTATTCTTGGGAAATAACTTTTTTTTTTTTTTTTTGCTAGGATGTTCTGAGGAAATTATTTCACAGAATTTAACTTTTCAATCAAAAAATTTAAAAGCTGACTTTAATACTTGGACAAAAATAGATCAGGGATTAGGTTTCTAACATCCTTTCAAAGATTTATTTATTTGAAAGGCAGAGTGAGATGGGGCAGGCTGGGTGGGAGGGAGAGAGAGAGAGAGAGAGGGGTTCTCCATCTGCTGGTTCACTCACCGAATGCCTGCAACAGCCAAATCTGGCCTAGGGCCCAGGAGATCCACCCCAGTCTCCTACATGGATGGCAGGGGCCCAAGTACCTGGGCTGTATTCCACTGCCTTCTCAGATGCACCAACAGAAAACTGGATCAGAGGCAGAGCAGCCAGGACTTGAACCAGCATTGATCCTGCATGCCAGTGGCACAAATGGCAGCTGAACCTAGCATGACACAGAACTGGCTCCTAGGCTTTTCACTTTTGAATTTCAATTACAAACTTGAAGAAGAGTTACACTAGAATCCGATGGCTGCCATGTTGCACAACTGCAGGGGTCCTCCATTCATGGGTGCTGTGTGTCCAGCCACGCCCTTCACGTGCGGTACAGTGGGAATGGTGCCATCTAGAGCTGTGCATGAACACTGGCCATAATGCTAGTCCTTTTGAGTCCAGGTCATCTCCTTCCTGATCCTGAAAGCAAGGCCTGTTCTACCTTCCCTAGAAGGTAGAGACCAGTCAGAGATGCCACTCTATAGACTGCTGCCAGGGTCTTAGGCAGGGAGCTTGTTTCAAGTCAAGGAAACCTCAGTCCAGAAATGCATGTGGTGTCCTTGAAGAACTGATGGACCGACGGCAAGACTGGCCTTCCAGGTGAAGCAGCACCTCGCGTGCCCTCCTGTTTGGAGAGATCTTGGGCTCAGTGCCCGCTGTCCATGAGACCCCGCCTTTGAAGCTGTGTCTGAGCCTTGCAATATTACCTTTGTGTGTACACAACAATGGATTAGACCTGTGGGTAGAGTTTGCAGGTGACAGACGCCAACTGGACCATATGTCTTACTGGGACACATCTTTAGTCTAATCCTTCCATTAAAAGTACTGGGCTGAACCCTCTCCGTACAGAGTTGTGGAAAATTAGAGATGTTCTGTGGAAAGACCAAGTTAACGTTCAGAATCTGATCTTAGGTCAAATATCTATTGCTTTTGCCAGTAAAAAGAGCCCAGATGTTTTTCTATTTACTTAGGCAAACCCTTGAAACACAAGTTAGTGATATAAAACTTTACATTTGCAATGTTAAGAACCCATATTTGGAACGTCACAAGCGTAAAATATATACTGTGAAATGGAAGGTCAGGATGGGGAACTCATTTCAGAACCGAAGTTTTGACTCAAGAATTTTCATGAGGTCTTCACGTTGGTTGAGCTTCTTGGTCCTAATATCATTGAGAGAATTAAATCATGATATTAAAACATTGAAACACTAACGCTTTGTTTTTATTGGCAAGAACCAAAATGATCTAATGCTAATGCCATGAAACATCAGTCACTTTTTTCCTGATGAATAAGATGAACTTTGGCTGCTTATGATAGTAAATTTAATAATGTCAGTGATTTGAACTGTTTCGATTCTAAATGTGCAGAAATGTGTTTTACTGCCTCTCTCTCTCTCCCTCTCTTTCTCTCTCTGTCCTGTCAGGAAGTTGTCTGGCAAATAAGCCCAAACACATAGATTGGAGCGTGTCTTTCCCATGTGCCACGTGTGTGCCCAAGCATGAGTGCCCATGCTTGCCTCCCTCTCACAGGTGGTCTGAATTTGCTTCGAGCTGGTCCTGTAAGCAGATTTAATATTTCATAAGCACTGCTCCATCTCATGCCTCCATTATTGACACCACATGGAAGTCAGGAAATTGGTTCTTTCTGGGAACAGTTTGCAGAAATATGCAGCCTGTCAGCCCCTTTCTCATGGGTGCATTAACAGAGCGGCCCACGACTACAAGCAACGAACCTTCTCCAGATGTGTGCAGCAACTCAGCTCCAACTTCATCTGCAGTCCCAAAGATGGACTTGACAAGACGGATTATTTGTGGCCATATTGTAATCACTTGGTGAGATTGGAATTCTCTGCCATTGTGTTGGAGGGGGAGGAACCAGCAGCAAGTTGGGGGCGGGGGTACAGGAAGAGGGGGTTGCTCCTTGTGGTAAACAATGCAGGACAACAAAAATGCAAACAGCAAATCAGCTGTGGCATTTTCCCGCTTTGGACACCCGACTCTCCCAGACTGTTCTAATTCTTTCCCTTTTATGATTCTGTTTATGCTACACACATTAAAGTTAAGTCATGTCTTTAATAAGATGGAAACTGGAAGTGAGATCTGGAAATGACTGAATCAGGCTTCCAGACTTTTTTTTTTTTCTTCTCTTGGAGAGCACAAAAACAACTGACAGAAAGGGATATACCAAAGAAAACAATTTTAATTGTTGGCTTCCATGGAAAATTCAATCCAGTCTTTCATTCATTCTCTTCCCCAGGCACTGCCAGCAGACTTCGCTCTATACTGCCGAGGGCTTAATAGTTGACAAATTCTGAAGCATAGCTAAGTTTCTGGAAGAGTCTAGCCATACAGGACGCACAGACTCTCCATCACAAAAGAGATGTGTTTTCCCCCGCCAGGGTAAAGTAACTGGGGGTGAATTTCTCTTGCATTTTATCAGCAGTGATGATGTCCAGGGAGCATTCTCTTAAAGCAAGGCTGTATTTAAATCTTTCTTTTAAATCACAAGCCCCTTGAGTTGCTAGTCATAAAACTCAGCTCCTTTGGGAGTTATTTGTACATCCTCATGGTTGACATTCTCAGTTGTTTGATGTAGATGTTCTAGATAAAATTCCTTCAGTTCAGCTGTTACGGTTTAGCTTAATGTGTTTGTACAGAGGGATTTCCTTTGTCATCGGAGAGATGGAATCAAAACAGAATTAGTCACTCTTGCATCTTCTATTTATAGCCCAACTATTATTCAGATGCATGGTAAAAGGATGATGTGGAAAAGCATTTTTCTTTTTTTTTTTTTTTTCGTTTTGTAAACAAAACTCTTTTTATACTCTGTGGGTTTAACTTTGGTGGCTAACTTTGAGTACTTAACAAAAATATTACTGTTTAAATGAAAAATTACCTATGAAGTCATTCCATTTCCGTTTGCAAATTAAAGGTTTGTCAGTATCAAGTATGTGGGATGACCAGGAGTCATGGACGACTTGCATGGAAGAGGCAGGGGAAGAAAAGGTCAATTTGAAACATTATTTGTATGGCTTGCTTATAACTAACAGTCCAAATCTTGAGCACATATAAAAAAAATTCTCCTCTATTTATTGGGGCTAATGCCAGTATCAAGTTATCCCTAAATTTAGTGAGAGTCATGATCTAATCATCTAAGGCATTTTGATTTGGGGAAAACTTTAATTAATGTGTGTGTGTGTGTGTGTGTCTGCAGGAGGTGAGACGGGGCTAGAGGCTTTGGGACATATATTGGGATAAGTGGAGCAGTTAGATAAACAGGTTAGATAAACTGAGCCCTGAGATCTCTGAGCCACTGAGTTTTCCTTTCTTGTCTTTTCCTTCCTGTCTGCCTGCCTTCCTTCCTCCCTTCCTTCCTCCCTTCCTTCCTTCCTTCCTTCCCTTTGTAGAAAAAGCTCACTTTAGAGGTGTCAAGAATAGCTTGCTGGGTAAGGAGGTAAGAAGCAGAATACACACACACACACATATAATATTAATTAGAAAGAGAAACACAGAGAGAGCTCCCATTTGCTGGCTTACTGTTGGCTGCAGCAACTGGGGGTGGGTCAGGCAGAGGCCAGAACTCAATCCAGGTCTCCAACACGGTGGCAGCATCTTCATCAGCAAGGAGGCTGTAGTAAGGAGCCAGAGCTGGGTCTCAGACCCAGGTCCTCCACTGTTAGGTCAAATGCCTCCCCCCAGAACTACTAGATTTTTACTAATCTGATTTATGTGGCAATTAGGTACAGATAATTACATGAGATGAACTATGAGAAAACTCATTTGTAAATTCTTCAAATCTTCTGCTATAAATATTGTTGATTATTGCAGCATTGTTGATTATTGTAGCCTGTTATGCAACAGCCCCAAATCAATGTGCCCTGAGTTATAGTAAATCAAGTCAGAGAGAAGTTGGACAACAGCAAGTTACAAATAGAAACAGAAGGGTGAGAAGACTGGCAGTCAGTGTTCTCCATCTAAAGTTTCTTATTAGCAGTGTTGGCTCAACTGATGGCTTATTTTTGTTGGCCATAGCATGGAAAAATATTTGCTGGCTATAAGAATGGTGTGTGCCAGCAATATTGTCCTGAGGTTTTACTTTTGTAAGGATGTTGGCCAGTGGACAAATTAAGAATGACTGCCATCTGTTGAATTTGAATGTCAGTCCTGTCAATTATTAAGTGAGTGTGTGTCTTTGTTTCTTATCTGTGCTCAACTCGCCCTGGGGGTCTCACTGTTTTGAGGAGCTATGGAAGTAGGCTTCAGGGTATCGAAAAATCATACAAGTCTGGTGGATATACATAAGAAATCTAAGCTGAAGACCAAAATTGTTCTCCATGCCCCTTGTCACACATCTGGCCTAGCCCTATGCACTGGAGTTTGGTGGGGATTCAATCTTTGGTGCCCAGAGGGTGGGCAAAAGTTTCAGGGAAAGAATTCTCAAGCCACAAGGCCTCCCAAGAAGGTAGGACCAATATTATCTTCCATAACCCAGTCCTCCCAATGATTCTGGAATTAGTTGGGAGGAGAGCAGTGTCATAGGAGACCCTATATCACCTTAACTACAGGATAACATTCTGTAGAAAGTTCTAGAGGAGACCCCATTCTCTGTGACTAGTTGAGTGTGTCTTATTCTTCATGAGATGACATCTAGGCTAGAACTGGAAGTGACAGATTAATGATATCTATGTTCCAAACTTGTGGAACCCATGGGCTGCAAATGGTATTCAGTAGTAGCACCAGCAAGACTTCCCTCAACTACATACAGATAGACATCCAGGAAAAACAGTGGATGATACAGGATGCCATGGGGAAGGAATTCATGACAGTGAACCAGACCTTGAAAAGCAGATGTCATGCAGATTGCCTGGTGCAGCCCTAGGTAGCCTATCATTAGCCATGTGGTATGGCCTTAAGATATCAAAATCACTAGAGCCAATGAGTCCTGGGGAATGCTGGGAAGGCTGTAATAGGTGAGTAGAGGTCAACAGCAAAGATTCCTGGGAAACAGTAACATTCATCTTAGAAGCTAGCATCCTTACCAAAGAGGCTCTCTCTGGAGGCCTGGCAGGAAATGTAACAGGGTCCAGACCTCTGCACAGAGGTGCCTGGTAAGGAGCATGTCAACTGTAGGCACCCAGTCAAGAACGTGGCTCACAGCAGGAAGAACTAACATGCAAACTGGGAACCTAGGAATAAAGCCAAGTCATACAGAGTGGGTGGAATTTCAGCAGGGTCTGGCAAGGATAGCATGGCCATCAGACATATGGGCACCAGTGGCTCCCTTTGGTGACACAGGATATCATGCTGGCAATATCAAATCTAATCCCAGGTCCTACATTACTGGTGGGGGTTGATAGATCACCATGCTGGGGTATTAGAACCGGCTCCAGGTAGAGCTGGGGCTGAACATGCAGATTACATCTGTAACATCTAAATGGTTGGAGTTGGGGCAGTTCTCTCCTTGGATGTAATAAAAAGGTCTTGTGACAAAGAATTGCTGGATTAATGGGGAAACATTGGGCTATAGTGAAGATTATGTTTGTGATATTTCTGGGTGACTCTTAGAGTGACAGAAGCATGCTAATGCCCCCAGAATAAATTGAGAGTTATTTATTCTGTGAAACATACACTGTGAACCAACAATTAGAAGACGCGGTGTGATCAGCATGAGTATTCTGATGAAGATAACTGTATACAATACTTGAGCCAGGATTCTTTTGATAAAAAGGAATCTGTGCAGTCACCAAGAAATGCCTTGCAATTTGGAGGGTTGTCTCAGCATAGAAGGGAGAAAGTATGCCCATAAGAGGGTAAAGGAGGCTGAACGGGAGAGATGTTTATTGGAAGAGTTCAAGAAAGGGAGAGGGCTTGTCCAATCGGGGTAATCAAAGAAGACTTCATAAGCATGGCAGCACATAAGAGACTCTGGTGGCTGCAAAGGATTTGAACAGGGAGCTGTAGGCCTGAGGGCTTTTCAGGTAGAAACACAGGATGAAAGGAACGGAGATGTGTGGATGCAGGAACCGTAGGAATCACAACAGTCAGTACGTAATTTACGTGGGAGGATGTGGTAAGGTAAGATGGGGAGAGACAGGTTGTACCGTCTTGAATAGTATGTCAACTGAGGGATTTGGAGACCAGCATCAGATATTATATTTTATGGCAAACATAAAAATAAAGAAAATCAGAAAAGAAGATGCATATTTGGGAGTCTTAGATATAGCCTAAATTAATGTCTATTACAACATATTATGGCAGTGCCTCTCAAAGTATAATCTCGAGACCAGTAGTGGCAGTATCATTTATTTCCCAAAAATCTTGGGCCTTACCCCAGACCCACTGGAACAGAAATTCTGAGGATGGGGCTCAGGAATCTGTTTATCAAGCCCTCAGACGATTCTGATGACTGCGAAAAAGTTTGATGACCATCGTTGTGCAGTACCAGTGACAATGTAGGGTCTAGGAGCCCCTACATGTTCAAGCAGATTATTGAAGGATCTACAGACCTAGGGTGCAGTATTCTTAAAGGCATCCTTACTTTATCTGGTGAGCACAAGCTACCTCTCCATCAGGATGGTAGGATTTGATAGACAAAATGTCAACCTTGAAGCTTGTTATTTTGCATTTCATTGTCCAAGTCCATTGAGTCACTGGAGACTTCTGGAGTTCAACAGTTTTTCTTTCAGACCAATAGTGTTTTTGGGTTGTGATGATAGCTTAAGGCAGGCACCCTTAAGCAGTGTTTGATTAGAAGTGATTGTTTGGAATTCTCTGTGGAGATAAATTGTCAAGCTATATCTACTAGGGAGAAAATCGTGGTTTGTCATCTCTGACAAGGGCACAGGAAACAAGGGGCAGTGCATGAGTTCCATTAACTTACCACCCTGCCATTAGAGCTTTATCAGGGCCCCTGGGACACAAGATACTTTTGGAGGAAACAGAAGCCTGGAGAAAGGACAAAGGTGTTGAGGAGGTGTCGAGGTGTGGAAAAATATCTCATAATTTTTCCTGGACTCACCATGTTGGCCGCTAACATATGTTCCTGACACTTGGAGCCGACAGGAATAGCTACACCTTGGCAAAGTTCTAGGAAATGTAAGCAACTTTGGAGTTTAGGAAAAGAGAAAAATCTGCTATTGCTCATTATAAATGTTAGAAATGATACAGCTAAGGTCTGCTGTTTTCTTCTGGAATCTGCTTCTTACCATTTGTTTTGTCTGCTGTTCAGATCCAGCATCCAAATGAGCTTGTAGCCAGGAACAGGAGAAACTGCTCTTCTCTTGCTGGTCCTCTGAGCTTCTCAAGGTGCAGCAGAATAGTCCTGTAGCTGGGAAGCTTCGTCTATTCATACCCTAACATAAAGCTGAGCTGACTCACTGAACAGTGTTCTGCCATAGAAAGACTGTTACCGACTTACTACCCTAGGTAGGGGAGTTATTATATATATATATATATATATATGTACATATATATATGTATATATATATGTACATATATATATATATATATATATATATTTGCCCTGTGGTAGCATAGTGACTACTTTAAAGGAAAAATCTTAGAGACTATCATAAGAATAATTAAATATGACACTTGGCATAAGGAAGAACCCAGTAATTTTATGTAATGCATGAGGTTTGGGCTCCCTTTGAATTAGATATGAACAAAGGTTTTTCCTATCCAAACTTCAAAAATCTGAGTCAGTGACAAGTCTTTGGGTCTTCCTGGATGATTACTCACTCCCCTGGCAGTCTGAGCCACGAACCTGGGGCACACCTGCAAGAGCACAGGATTGGGGAACAGGAAAAGGACTGGCTTCAGCACCAGTTTTGTGTTCTTGAACAAGTCCCTTGATCTCTCTTGGTCTCCATTTCTAGATCTGAAAAACTAAGGGAATTGAGTAAAGTACTCTCCAAGGTCCCCTCTAGTGCTAAGGTATTAGTTATGCATTTGGCTGTATTAGTCTGCTCTTTGTTAACTAGTTCACAGCGTGGGAAGTCCAAACAGCACAATGCAGGCTCTTGTGAAGGCCTCGTTCTGTTTGGAGGAAGGATCGTAGGTAAGGCAGGAAGCAGACAGAGGTTGAGCGGGGCCAAATTTGGGCCTTTGTAACAATCCTGACATGAGAACTGCTTTCCAAAGATATACCCTCCATGACCTGAGGACTCCCCACTCAGCCCCACCTTCTACAGATTCCACTGCCTCCCAATAGTGGCAGCCTGGGGACCATGGCTGTATCAAATGAACCCCTGGGGTCACTCATCAACCCAACCATTGCATCAGGTATTCTTGTCATCTGACCTGAATGTGCCGTTGTCCTAGACTTACGATGCTTAGCATCTAGTCTTGCTGCTGGCTCTACTGTCTCTCTTTCTGCCAGGGGATATTTATTGTTTAGGTCCAGTTATCTGAAACAATGTCTGGCTCCATATTGTCTCACACTCTACTTTATGATACCCTACCTCTTGGGAAAGCCCATGAGAAGTCTTCATGATGTAATTTAAAATAAAATGAAAGCTTTCACCCATTTCTTTTCTTTTTTTTTTTTTTTTTTTTTTTTTTTGCCAGGCAGAGTGGATAGTGAGAGAGAGAGAGAGAGAGAGAGAGAGAAAGGTCTTCCTTTTTGCCGTTGGTTCACCCTCCAATGGCCGCTGCGGCCAGTGCATCTCGCTGATCCGAAGCCAGGAGCCAAGTGCTTCTCCTGGTCTCCCATGGGGTGCAGGGCCCAAGAACTTGGGCATCCTCCATTGCCTTCCAGGGCCATAGCAGAGAGCTGGCATGGAAGAGGGGCAACTGGGACAGAATCTGGTGCCCCAACCGGGACTAGAACCCGGTGTGCCGGTGCCGCAAGGCAGAGGATTAGCCTGTTAAGCCAGGACGCTGGCCCATTTCAAAGGGTCCACACAGCACACTTCTAGTATTTATTTCTTTGGCCTAAGGCATTCTTGTCTGCTCTGTACACTAATTTACTTTTCTTGAGGCTATGCTACATGAAATACATTATGCTAGAAAGCACGGACACACCTTCTGTTCTTAGGAACTTGTCATCTAACATACTATTTGAAAGAGGCCACATGATTGGTAACACCTCTAATTTACTTTTTAGCAAACATTAAATGAAACTGAACCATTACACTAGGAGATAGATTACATTCTGATCCTGGTTTTGCATCTGTATAATTGAAATGAATGACATACCTACAGTTCTTCCAATGTTGTGAGTAGTACAGGAACATCTCCATTCCCATTCAAAAAGCAACGCCTTCTAATTTATTCTGTATGTGACTTGAATTAAAATTTTGACACATTCATTCAAGTAGAGATGCTACCAGCCCTGTTTTCATGAAATATCTACAATATACTAATGGAGAAAATATCCCATAAAATGCATGTGTTATAGTTCTTAGGCACCATTATCCCTTACAATATGGCAAATGCACCACGTCTGCCCCACATAGTGCTGATTTGCTTAGGGAATCCTCATTTGCAGGCAAAGATAAATTTCAGCTCAGGACACATTAAATTCTCATTTGGTGGGGGGCAGGAGGGAGGGTGTTCACATGAATGAGATGTTAGTGAATTTCACAAAAGTCAGAGGGTAAAAAGCCCTGTAAATGCTCATTAACAGTCTTTTGAAGCTATAGGAGTGAATTTTATATCCTGTGAAGGTTGTAGCATTTACAGAGCATTGAGATCTAAAGCTATGAAACTCTGTAGAAAATACCATCCTACAGGTTACATAAAGAGAACCTTATACTTTCAGATGGGTTTTTTAAAACCATACAGAATAATCAGATGCAGTTTTGTGCTTGGGAACCTGCTGAGCCACTGGAAGGCATGGAAAGGTATAGATTAGTCCCAGAATTTCAAAAATAGCCAGAATCCACTAGCAGGACGCTGGAAGAACTTGTGCACTTGTAAACTTGGCAGACCCTGGCTGTGAATGGCTGCACCAGACCAGATGAACTGTCGGGATTGTTGCAAGAGCCAGGGAAAGAACTTGCTTATTTCTGCCGCCGGAGAGAGAGGGAAAAAATAATCCAAATGACAGCCGTCCAACAGGACGGTGGTTCAGGACTTGGAGAGCAGTGAGCCTAAAAACCACCTGTGGTCGGTAATGGAAAGTAAAAGTCTTTAATTTTTTTTTAAATACTATTTTGGGCTCCACGCTCCAAATAAAATGCCAGGGGCTCAGAGGCAGACAGTTGCTTATGTGACATCAACGGCGAGTCCTTGTGACTGTGCCACAGCTCAGGGTCTGCACACATTAGAAAGAATGAAGGCACTGGATCCAATTCAAAGAACACAAATGTAGAAGTATAGTAGCTGGCTGAAGAGGACAGATTAAGAGGCCTAAATATGTTTGACTTGGACGCAGAATGAAGAAAGGGGGATATAATAGCCATCTGCAGGTCCTTGAGGAGCTGGCAGTCAAACTAAATAAGGAAAGGAACGGTTTGGGATGGTGTACAGAGGCCCAGCTATGCCTGACATAATGAAATTGAGAAAAGGAAAACTCAGCCTGAATGTCAGGAAAATATTTCTTATACAACTTCCATAAATCTGCCAAGGGAAGTGGTAGAAGGCTTGTTATTTGAAATCACTTGAAACTAGATTGGATAAAAAACTCATTTGTTTCTAGCCTCCTTCTCCCTACCATCCTTCTATCTTAAAATCTATGATTGCTTTGTTCTTGCTTGTATTTGCAAACTCTGAGTTACATGCTTTCCGTGAAAAATGTATAGGGAGTTTTACATCTTCTTCAAACTTTTCAAAGTAAGCACTAAGTGTTAGACTCACTGGGGAGAAAGGCACCAGGGTGCTGATTACACTTGTTGCCTTCTCAGAGTCCATTCCTTAACGTGCTTTGTGCGCGTTGCGTTGGGTTCAGGCCTTGGTTATTTGTTTTATCTTGTAGAGTGCAATTGCCACAAGAGTAGTTTCGATGGGATACTTCAAAATACTGACAATGGGAGGACTCTAATCACATTAAATTAGGGATCAATAACAGGAATGAAGTTGGAAAATTCATCAATATATGGAAATTAAACTACGTATATAGTATTAAATAATCAATGGGCCAAAAAAGAAATATCAAGAGAAAACAGACAATGCTTTCAGATGAAAGCAACTGAAAACACAACATACCAAATTTATAGGATGCAGGTAATGCGGCAAACAGGAAACTTTTTTTTTTTTTTTTGACAGGCAGAGTGGACAGTGAGAGAGACAGAGAGAAAGGTCTTCCTTTTTTCTGTTGGTTCACCCCCCAATGGCCGCTTGTGGCCAGCGCGCTGTGGCCGGTGCACCATGCTGATCCAAAGCCAGGAGCCAGGTGCTTCTCCTGGTCTCCCATGGGGTACAGGGCCCAAGGACTTGGGCCATCCTCCACCGCACTCCCGGGCCACAGCAGAGAGCTGGACTGCTGGACCGCGGCACTGGGTTCACTAGGCTAATCCTCCACCTGCGGCGCCAGCACCCTGGGTTCTAGTCCCAGTTGGGGCACCGGATTCTGTCCCGGTTGCTTCTCTTCCAGTCCAGCTCTCTGCTGTGGCCCGGGAGTGCAGTGGAGGATGGCCCAAGTCCTTGGGCCCTGCACCCGCATGGGAGACCAGGAGAAGCACCTGGCTCCTGGCTTTGGATCAGCGTGGTGTGCCAGCCACAGCAGCCATGGGGGGGGGGTGGTGTGTGTGTGTGTGTGTGTGTGTGTGAACCAACGGCAAAAAGGAAGACCTTTCTCTCTGTCTCACTCTCTCTCTCACTGTCCACTCTGCCTGTCAAAAAAAATATATAATTGTTTGTGTTAAAAAAGAATGAAGATCTCAAGCCAATAATCTGATTTTTCCCATAAGAAACTAGAAAGCTAAGGGGCAAACTCAACTCAAAGCAAGCAGAAGGGAGGAAACAGCAAAGCTCTGAGTGGAAATAAATAGAACAGAGAATAGAAAATAATAGAAAATTCAGTGAAAACAAAACTTGGGTCTTCAAGGAGGTATACAACATTGATAAACATTCTGATAAACAGGCCAAGAAGAAAATAAAGAATAAATTACTAAAATTAGGAATAAAGGAGAGAAACACTATTGACATTACAGAAATGAAGATAATTATAAGGAGATAGTATGAACAGCTGTAAGCCAATAAGTATGTTGGTCAAATGAAATGGGCAAATTCTTTGAAGACCCAAGTTATTGAAAATTCCCAAAGAAACAGAAACATGAACACATCTATAACAAGTAAAGAGATTGAAGTAGTAATAATAATAATTAAAATTTCCCATGGAGAAAAGGCCTCAATCAGATGGTTTCACTTAAAGAGCAGTTAACAACGACCCTTCACTAATTCTCTCAAAATATGGAAGAGAAGGGAGCATTTCCAACTCCATTTTTGAGACAGGCACTATGGACCAAAACTGATAAAGACATCATAAGGAAAGAAGACAACCTGTGATTATAGAATTATAGATACAAAAATCCTTCCCTAAATATTGTGAATAAGACAAGGCTGTCCAATCTTATAATTTCTATTTAATATTTGACTAGAAGTTTTAGCCAGGCAAATAGGCAAGAGGAAGAAGAAATAAAAGGTATATAGATGATAAAGGAAAAGGTAAAATCATATTTCAATTTGCAGACAATATGGTCTTATATTTAGGAAATCCTAAAGAATGCATCCACCAAAAGCAAATAAGTCAAATAAAAATAATAAAATAAGTTCAGCAAGGTTGCAAAATGTAAAATCAATATATAATGATTAGGTGTATTTATACACTCCAACAATTGACATTCCAAATATGATATTGAAACAATTCCATTTATGACAGTATCAAAAGAACAAAATAGATCTTGATTTAACAACAACAACAAAAAAGCTTAAAACTTGTACATTGAAGGCTGTAAAAACATGTTGGAAAGCATTAATGATCTACACAAATGGGAAGACATTCCAAATTTATGCATTAGAAAACTTAATGTTATTAAGATGTCAGTCTCTCCCAAATTGGTATACAGATTCAGCATAAATTACAGTTAATTTTTTTCTTTCAGAAATGGATAAACTGATTGAAAATTCATGTGGACATATGAGGGACCAAGAAGAACCAAACATTATTGAAAAAGAGAAAATTGGGAGAACTCACCCTTCTCAATTTCCCAACTTACTACAAAGTAATTGAAACAGTGTGAAACAGGTATAATGCCAGATATGTAGATCAATATAACAAAACTAAGAGCCCAGGGGCTGCTGTTATAGGACAGCAGGTTAAGCTACTGCCTGTGATGCTGGTATCCCATGGTGCTGGTTTGAGTCCTGGGTGCTCCACTTATGATCCAGCTCCTTGCTAATCTTCCTGGGAAAGCAGTGGATGATGGCCTGAATGCTTGCGCTCCTGCCACCCATGTGGCAGATCTGGATGGAGTTACAGGCTCCTAGCTTCTGCCGGGCTCAGCCCTGGCCCATGGGGCCATTTGGGGGAGTGAACAGTACATGGAAGATCTATCTCTCTCTCTCTGTAAATAAATATTAAGAGAAAAAACAGAGTACAGAAATATGCCCTTACACTTATAGTAAATTCATCATTGACAAGGTACCAAGACAACAGGACAGGAAAAAGAGCAGTCATTTCAACAAATGGTTCGGGGACAACTAGATAGCAACAGGCCAAAGAATGAAGTTGGATGCTTATCTCACAGCATGTACAAATATCAACTCGAAATGTGTCACTGATCTGAATTTAGGACCTAAAAGTTGAAGAAAACACGGTTTTAAATCATCATGACCCTTGATTGAATAATTTTTTAAAACATGCCACAAAAAGTACAAGCAACAAGAGAAAAGTAGATAAATTGGAATACAGCAAGATTCCGAGCTTGTGTTGCGAACAGCACCATCTAGAAAGTGAGCCTGCAGAGTGGGAAGTTGCAAATCATAATCCTGACAAGAGTCTTACATCCAACATGTAAATGGTATTCTTATAACTCAATGACAAACAGACAACCCAATGTAAAGTGGGCAAAGATCTAAATTGACGTCTCTCTAAGAGGGATAGACAAATGGTCAATAATCACACAAAAAGATGCACAAGAGTATTAGTCGTTAGGAAAACGCAGGTCATAATCACAGGGAGACACTTAGTTAATCCACTTGCATTGCTATATTAAAAACATGGATAATAACAGTTGGTGAGAATTTGGAGAAATTGGAACCCTCCTACTTTGCAAGTGGCAATGTAAAATGGTGCAGTGCTGTGGAAAAGGGTTTAGCAATTCTTCAAATGTTACAGAATTAGCACGACTCAGTGATCCTGGTTCTAGGTAATATTTTGGAGAGTTAAAAAGACATGTCCACATAAAAACCTAAATGCAAATATTTATAGTAGTACTATTTGGAAAAGCTTGACAACCCAAATGACCAGTAACTGATGAATAAGTAACCAAAATGTGATAGATCCATATAGTAGAATATTACTCAGAAATAAAAAGAGATAAAGTACTGAAACACTTAATGAACACTTAATGAAAACATTATCCTAAATGAAAGAAGCCATTCACAAAAGACCGTCTGTTTTACAATTGCATTTATATTAAAGGCCCAACATCGGCAAGTCTGTAGAGTTGAAAGTAGATGAGAGTTTGCCACTAGATAGCAGATAGGGGCATGAGAATGTTCTAAAATTAGATTGTAGCAGGATCAAATACGTTAAACAGATGAACTGTATGGTATATGAATTATATCAATAAAGCTGTTTCATGAAAAGAAAAAAGCTCCAGGACATAGGGCTTCACTAAGGGTAATTATGAAAATGATGTTCTCTGTTTTTTTTTAAAGATTTTATTAATTTATTTGAGAAGTAGAGTTACAGACAGTGAGAGGGAGAGACAGAGAGGAAGGTCTTCTGTCTGATGGTTACACTCCCCAAATAGCCGCAATGTCTGAGACTGCGCCGATCCAAAGCCAGGAGCCAGGTGCCTCTTCCTGGACTCCCACATGCGTGCAGGGGCCCAAGGACTTGAGCCATCCTCTACTGCTTTCCCAGGCCATAGCAGAGAGCTGGATTGGAAGAGGGGCAGCTGGGAGTCGAACCAGCGCCCATATGGGATGCTGGCGCCACAGGCAGAGGATTAACCTACTGTGCCATGGCGCTGGCCCCCTTTGGTTTTAAAATAAAAGAAACCTCCTACCCACTCTCTCCCTCTTTCAATCACCATCTCTCTCTCTCTCTCTCTCTTTTGTCGTTTTTATGCCTTATCCCACAAAAGACATAATTTGTGACTCAAAAATGATTCTGATTTTCAGGTGACCAACTTGATGAAACAGAAAGGGGAAACTTAACCTAGAAATAAGGAAAAATCTTTCTTCTGCAATTTCCATAGAGCTGTCAGTAGTAGAAGTCTTAGAATTGGAATTCATTTAAAACTAACCTGGACAGGGGCTGGCGCTGTGGCATAGCATGTAAAGCTGCGGCCTGCAGTGCCAGCATCCCAGTTCAAGTGCTGGCTGCTCCACTTTCAATCCAGCTCTCTGCTATGGCCTGGGATAGCAGTAGAAGATGACCCAAGTCCTTGGGCCTCTGCACCCATGTGGGAACTCTGGAGGAAGCTCCTGGCTCCTGGCTTTGGACTGGCCCAGATCAGGCCATTGTGGCCATTTGGGGAATGAACCAGCAGACGGAAGACCTTTCTCTCTACCTCTACCTCTGCCTCTCTGTAACTCTTCTTTTAAACTAAATAAATAAATCTTAAAAAAAAAAAACCTAACCTGGATCATCAGTCACCTATTCCAGTGAGCAGGACTGGGAGGGGTGGCAGCATGATCTTGTACCTTAAAGTAAGGTGGGAATCCAGAGATTGGGCTATTTGTCCAGAGTGAAGAAGAGATATTGCTTCTCCTGCCAAGAATGAGCTCTGAGTTCCTTTCTGCCATGCGTGGCAATTTAGCACAGCGCCATCCCAATCCCCAATATTACACTGAAACATTCCAAATGAGGTCCTGGTGTCAGAGATATGGAGAAAAGACTTCCTGTAACTACCTGACATAGAACATAAACGCTGACATTTCATGAAGACAGCAATAGCAACTGCGAATCTCACAAGGCTGGAGGGGAAGTGCAGAAGGAAAACTAAATCCAAGGTGTCATCATCTGTCATTGTGCCTTGGATCACGCTTCACTGGGCACTTTTCTATGCGTCACATGTGAGTTCGGGAAGTGGAAAGTTGTACACTCATTAAACCTTTCCTGCATCCTTTGCTGATGTGTGACATTTCTTTGAGAAGAAAGTCTTTCACTCCACAGTGAAAGTTGATAGACTTAAAAGGTGTGATATAATAGGGGGCTAATACTCAAATGGAAATGTTACTACTAAGGGGGGGGGGCAGATGGTAGGTACCATGCCCTGTCTGGAGAAAGCATGAAGACCCCAAGTGCTAAGGGGGCAGAAGTGAGAAAAGAGGGTGGCAGGCCTTGAGGATCAGGACAAGGGATTTAGTTACAGATAAAGAGGAAGATTCTGAAGTGGGACAACAGCAAGAAGACATCAACAGCCAAGCCATTTTGACAGCAGAGCTAACAGACAAGACAGAGCAAGGTGACAAGGCAATCACTCGAAAGACGTTGCCATAATCCAGGCATGCGAGAGGTCAGAAATACTGGATTAGGGCTTTATCTGTGGGGATGGAAAGAGGGGGATGAATGCATGAGATGTGGTAGAAAAGAAACCTCCCAAAAGGTGGTTCAAGAACCTTATAGGCTCCAAGAGTAGCACAAATCTGAGTGACTGGGAGGGGGAATCTCTGCTCACTTCATTTTCACTTCCTCACCTTAAAAGTTCTTCAAAGGTTCTTTAGTGCTATAAAGAATAGAACCAAATTCTACAATAATGGTATGAGTTCTTTCTCATTTGTTTCTGGTCCACCTCTCTAATCCATCTCTCCCTACTGCCTACCCCGCATACCCTGAATGACTCATTCCACATCTGGTTTTCAAAACTTTGTTTTTTTTAGAAAGTCACATACACACATGCACATAGACAGAGATGGGGTGGGGGGGAGGGAGAGGGAGGAGGTAGGAGAGGGAGTGAGAGAGAGAGAGAGAGAGAGACTGACTGACTGATGGGGATCTCCCATCTAATGTTTAACCCCCAAATCTCTCAACAGCCAGGGATGGATCAGGCCAAAGGAGCCAGGAACTCAATCTGGGTCTCCCACATGGGAAGCAGGGACCCAAGTACTCAAGTCGGCACCTACTGCCTCCCAGGGTGTGTATTAGCTGAAAGCTAGAATTGGAAGCAGAGCTGGGACTCGAACCCGAGCACTCTGATACGGGATGCAGGCATCTCAAGCCCTGTCTTATTCATTGTGCCAAATGCCCGGCCCTCTTCTGTTGTTTAAGGACTGCCTCTCTTATTTTTGTATCTGTGCTCCACTTGTTGTCCCCATATCAGGGCAATTTCTTTGCATACTTGAGATTTCAATTTTGACGTTACTCTGCAGAAAAGCTTTCCTGACCATCCTCCTTTCTCTCCCTGGAGTAATTGTCTCCCGCATGGGTCTCTTTATCATGCTACCTAGCTCAGTAGTATCCGAATTTTACACAGCTACCCTGACTCTCTCTCCACATTTTAGTGGGCACATAAAATCACCTCTAGTGCTGGCTGCACACACTTCCAGGATCCAGACCACAGGCCCTGATGTAGCAGAACTTGTTCGAGCCCACACTTTTAGAAACACTGCTGTACTGTAACTGGCTGTTTATTTTTTAGTATGGCCAGCTGGTCTGTGGCTCTGGGAGAGCAGACATCGTTATAATCCTAAAATCCATGACAGGACCTGATACGGGACACTCAGTCATTTGGTAATTGTCAAATAGGTGAACACAATCCTTTATGAGGACAGGAAGAGTAAAAAAAAAAAAACACCCAACTGAAGTCGGTAAGCTTAGGAAACAAGAGGTAATGGAAAATTATGGGAAGGGGTGTCTATTTGTGGGAGAAAATGGTGAACACCCACACGCAAATTTCAGACAACAGGTGGGGACTCTCAGGGCCTCTGTGCCTCCTGTCTGGCACCGACTGTGATGTGGAAAATGGCCTAGCCCTACTTACGTTACCTATGTACTTCCAAGGACTCAGAAGTGTGTTTTCCCTGAAGACAGCATATAATTTTGAGAATTGCAATCATTTTTTCCATGTTCTTTTGAAGGCTGTAAAATAATTTTAGATGCAATAGTAATTCTAGGTCCTTGCTTACCCTTGACCTTTGAAGTCTGATTCAAAACATCACACACCTCCCAGCCCAGATGTTGGCAAGCTAATGATATATTGCTGCAGGAAAGAGCTCGGTCTCATTTGCACGAAGAGCTGGAAATCTTTGGTAATCTTATCTTCCCTCAACTTTTCTTTTCTTTCTCTTTTTTTTTTTTTAGGCTATAACTGAAATATAATTTTGTTAGAGTAAAGGCAAAAGATGAAGAATTAGGAAAACTACTAAAGCTTCCCAGTGGTTTTGAAACTCAATATTGTCATTAAAGCCCCAGGTGACACTTCTGGACAATAATGGGGATGGTAATTTCCAGCCAGATCCACTGGCCTTTTTTATTTTATTTTAAGAACTTGATTTGATCCCCTTTTATTCATTTCCTATACCCAGTCCTCATCCTTGGATACTAAGTGATAGGATTCACATAGAACAAATTACCAACTCGGGGCCGGCGCTGTGGCACAGTGGGTTAATGCCCTGGGCTGAAGCGCCGACATTCCATATGGGCGCCGGTTCTAGTCCCGGCTGCTCCTCTTCTGATCCAGCTCTCTGCTATGGCCTGGGATAGCAGTAGAAGATGGCCCAAGTCCTTGGACCCCTGCACCCGTGTGGGAGACCCAGAAGAAGCTCCTGGCTCCTGGCTTCGGATCTGCAAGCTCTGGCTGTTGCGGCCAATTGGGGAGTGAACCATCAGATGGAAGAGCTCGCTCTCTCTCTCTTCCTTTCTCCCTCTCGCCCTCTCACTCTGCCTTTCCTTCTCTCTGTGTAACTCTGACTTTCAAATAAAAAAAAAAAAACCCATAAAACAAATTACCAAACTCACCCTGCCACCCCATCTGGAAAATTCTTAGTCTTTTTAACCAGCAAAATCCACCTGACGAAGGTAAGCAGTCAACAGACCCAGCTAATGCCTTTCAGACTTCTAATACTCTGCGGCTCACTAGGCTAATCCTCCGCCTTGTGGCGCCGGCACACTGGGTTCTAGTCCCGGTCGGGGCACCAATCCTGTCCTGGTTGCCCCTCTTCCAGGCCAGCTCTCTGCTGTGGCCAGGGAGTGCAGTGGAGGATGGCCCAAGTGCTTGGGCCCTGCACCCCATGGGAGACCAGGAGAAGCACCTGGCTCCTGCCATCGGAACAGCGCGGTGCGCCGGCTGCAGCGCGCCAGCCGTGGCGGCCATTGGAGGGTGAACCCACGGCAAAAAGGAAGACCTTTCTCTCTGTCTCCCTCTACTGTCCACTCTGCCTGTCCAAAAAAAAAAAAAAAAATGTTCATGCACAACAGAATTAAGACAAGTTTATTTTGGAGCATACAGACATGGAAATCCATGCATTTGAGAGATCTTCAAAAAAGTCCATGAAAATGTGTATTATGAAAAAACAATGCATGGATTTCAGATATTTTTTTTTTGCACCAACATAAGCTTATCTTTTAATTCCAGTTTTCCATGAACTCTGCGAAGCCCCTGCCTCCTGAGTCATAGTGAGTTGTATGTATTTCTTAAGATTCCCTACTTGGTAGCAGGCACTTTGAGGACACGGGGCAGGAAACCTTCTCAGCACAACACCTAACAGGATGTTTTACCTTGGCTGACTGCTTAGTGAGTGGCTACGGGACGGGGAAGCTCATCAACGGCGTCATTCTGGAGCTGGTCAGCTGGTCAGTCGGCTCTGCTGGCCACATGGCGTTCAGCGAATGGTCTCTAACCAGCCTCTCAGATTTAGATATGAGAGAGGGGGCAAATCATGCCCTGCAGAATCAGGCATTGCTCCTACAGGTGGGCGGTCTGCAGGCCTGGACAACGCTGGGCTGGAAGCATTGTTAGCCTCTCCCTCTGTGTGTGTGTATGGTGGGGAGAATCCCAGGCTTATAGAAGTTGTGCGACTACAGGTGAATCGCCCCAACCAAATCAGTGGCTTCCCGGAAACGATGATGGACAGGCAGCTTTTTACATGAGAGGCCATTCTCTTACATGAAACTTGGCTTTTTTTTTTTTTCTTCAGGGCACTGAATGGGAAGATATTTTTCCACCTCCTCTCCTTTCACTGGCTTCATATGGGAACCTCTGCTGAAGAACCCTCTGTTCTTTTTAATAATAGTTTTCCAGGAAGGTTTCTTCATCCTGGGGAATCCAAAAAGCCACATTCTACTCTATTTAGACTCCTGCCATCTCCCGGCACCTCCCCTGCCACACACAGCCAGCGTAACCCGGAGGGAGCCTCTGTCTCGCCTGGGTGTCTGAAGACGCCATCCTTTGCTTTCCTAGTAGCCTAAAGCTTTCCCCTTCCTGCTGGGATCCTTATAAGAGAGCCCTCTTCATTTTCCCCAAAACGTTTTCTGTCGATTCTAGCATACATTCATATATTTCCCGCAGGTGTGTGTGTGTGTGTGTGTCCATAGCAGTAAGGAGGTTCCCTTGGCTGGGAATCAGCTCAAGAAAGGCCTTCCCCAACCCCAATTATGTGTCCAGGCTTAAAATAAATCATCACACCCGACTCCTCTGAACAGCACCACAACCATGGGCCACATTGGCGCAGCTGAAAATACATCCATGGAAGAATTTCTTCCACTCTCCTGTTCCACAGAGAGTGCCAGAGCAGCAGCCGGTGCGGCCGCCAGCACCTGCACTCACTGGCAAGGTGCGTGTGGCAGCTGCACCAGCCCGACGCCAAGTTCTCGCCGCTCCAGTAATCGTGTCTGGGTGGCAGGCTGGCTTCCTCCTGAGCTAGAAGCCCGCCTCTCCCCTGCGGAGTGCTGCTGGAAACCTGGAGCGGGGTTCACTGCTTACTGGCTGGATTCCCGCACCCCGTCTCTAAGGACAATGTGGCAGGAATCTCCTTCTGGGTCAGAGAGTCTTTCTGAAGACTGCTTGCTTCTCTTAATGACTGCTGTGAATAACCAACCCCACTTGATTCCTCTCTTGGTGCCTTGCCATCCTCTAAGAAACATCCCTCAAATCAGAGTGACGCTCCCCTACCTCTGCCCTGTGATGGAGACTGTTGGAGCCAGAGTCCACGAGCCAAGTGGCTTTGGCAAGGCAGGTGACTCTAGGCATCCCTCTGCAAGTGGATTCTTGTCTAGGCAAGAAGGTTCCCTTGAAGTAGATGGTAGCTGTGGCTGTCTCATACATTCTATCCCTGCGGTACTTTAGGTTGGAAGACTGGACAGATCACAGTGGCAAGTGGAACCCTCTGATAGAGTAATGCTTTTGAGTTAAGTGGTCTGAGAATGAAATTTCCTTCCATATTTGCCATGTGGCCCTGGGCAGTGCTGAACCTTTCTGAGTCTTGGCTGCCTCCTTTATAATGTGATAACACAGATAATCATACTTTTGGAGGACACTGTCCTAGAAGAGCAAAAGTGAAGATGCACTTAGCACAGCATGGGGTATGGAGGTAATACTATTCAACTCCTTAAGAGTGTTTTTTCCTCTTGTTTCCTTTGTATCCTATCAGCAGCAGAGCATAGCCACACTCTTCAGTGTAATTGGCACTTATCATGGACGGCATAAGTGCCTTCAATAGGTTGGTTTGAGGTTGAATTCCCTTGCTCCAGTGGACACAGCCCCATCTTACTGTTGTGTAAGTTACACTTTTTTCAGCTTCAACCTTGATGACAGGTTCATGTAACGTGGTGCAAGCCCCCCTATAATTGTGGTTGGATGGAAAGAATATGTGGGATAATAATACGACTTCCCTCCTCCTCCCTTGTTTAACACTGCGGTAGAGAATGAAGAGGCCTCTCCACAAGGCACTTGGAGAATGGCAAGAGCATGTGTGTGTGTTGGTTTGGTTTAGAACACATCGTTCTCGGAGTCTGCCCTTGGTGGGCTCGGTCAGGCCTGGTGGGCTGAGGTTCTCTCTACAGGAGATGGTTAGAATTCAGTGCTATGCCAGCAAGTGCGATCCATGACCACTGCAGCTGTTACAGAAACGTTACTGTGGTGAAGTCCTTAAAGCACATATCCTGTGCATCTGGAAATCCTAGTTATCAGAATTGAATTGTTGCTCTTCGACCACAATTTCCACTCCTTTGGTAGCTGATCTGGGACTGCACTTGATTAAAGGCTCATACCTTCGTTCCAAATGCCTCCCTCACCAATCTTCATTTGCTTAATGAGCTGAGGAGCTTCCTGGAGTTGGCACTGTAATCTGAGAAGACAAGTTCCAGGGTCTGTCTGTTCTTCATCGCACACTGGTGGGGAGCCAACCACCATATCCTTTGCTCTCATTCACTTTGTCAGTGATACTTTAAGGGCGATGGGTACCTACATCTGAGCTTCTCAAATTTTAACACGCACACAGATCTCTTGGAGCTTTACTAAAATGCCCATTCTGGTCCAGGAGGTCTGAGACTGGCCTGCGATGCTGCATTGCTGATAAGCTTCCAGATGATTCTGAAGCTTCTGGTGTGCAGATCAAGAGAGCAAATATAACTTTCTCCCAAGTTTTTTATATTAAGTTCTATAGGGATTCAATTCTCCCAATATTTGCCGAGACTTTCAGCAAATCTAGCCATTTCCCACCCCTTGAATCCTCAGGTTTCTGGAACTTTCTGAGCGTTTTATCTTTAGGTAGTATTAAACACTGTACATTAATGTAGCCTTTATCTTATATTGATATTTAGTATCCACTAGAATTTTCTGTTTTAAAGATTTATTTCAAAGTCAGAGAAAAAGAGAGGGTAAGATAAAAACATACACACACACACACACAGAGAGAGAGAGAGAGAGAGAGAGAGAGAGAGAGAGAATCTTCCATCTGTTGGTTCACTCCCCAAATGTCTTGAACTCTATGAGTCCCCCACAGGGGTATCAAGGGACTCGAGTGTTTGGGCCATCAACTGCTACTTCCCAGGTACATAAGCAGGAAGCCAGATCACCAACCATATAGCTGGGACTTAAACTGGGTCTCTGATATGGTATGCAGATATCCCACACAGCAGCTTAACCTGCTGGGCCACAAAGCCTGCCCCCATCCACCAGAATTTTGATCTTCATATATGTGGCTATTGTTGTGACAAGCAGTATTTACTAAATAGAAATATACAGTCAGCTGTAGTGATCCTCTTGGGGTCACTTTGCTTTTGCTGGCCTTTGGTTCCTAATCTCCTTTCTGTCGATTTCACCGGAAGATTCATGGCTTTGTTAAACTCAGTGATACGTACTGACTCCCAGAGTCCCTTTCTGGGTTATCAATAATCACACTTTAATCCCCAGTGACAGTTACTCAGCATTCATTTGCCATCCATTTCCTTGTTTAATAGGCAAACAGAAACAAGCTAGAGTTTTCCTAGCTGTTCTGTGTGATGAAACAGTGAATTAAAACTGAGCCAGGGCCTGACACTGTGGCATAGTGGGTAAAAGCCACCGCCTGCAGTGCCAGCATCCCATATGGGCACTGGTTCAAGTCCCAGCTGCTCCACTTCCAATCCAGCTCTCTGCTATGGCCTGGGAAAGCAGTAGAAGATGGCCTAAGTCCTTGGGCCCCTGTACCTGTGTGAGAGACCCAGAAAAAGCTCCTAGCTCCTGGTTTCTGATCGGCACAGCTCTGGCCATTGTGGCCAACTCGGGAGTGAACCAGAGGATGGAAGACTTCTCTCTCTCTCCCTCTCTCTCTCTCTCTTTCTCTCTCTGCCTCTCCTTCTCTCTCTGTGTAACTCTTTCAAGTAAATACATAAATCTTTAAAAAAAAAAACCCAGTCAATATGCTTAAACACATCTCCTTGACTTACTCTTTTTGAATACTAGGAACACATTCAGCGCCAAGTAGGGATGGGAAAACTCATTTCGTTCAAACCGTATGGAGTTATTTCAAGTTGAACAAGCATCAAGTCTTTTGGTTAGCAACACACACTACAGCACTGGCCATGTTTTCCTGACTTTTGATCTTTTCCTGGCTGTCTGTTAGTAATTGTCATCTTGTAAGTGCTTTACTAGATCACTTAAAATTAACAGCTCAAACAACTGAAAGTAATTTACTAAATTATGACACCATGGTGTACTAGGAGTATAAAGCTTAAGTTTTCTTTTCTGTTTTTTTTTTTTTTTTTTTAAGATTTATTTATGCCAGCGCAATGGCTCAACAGGCTAATCCTCCGCCTTGCTGCGCCGGCACACCAGGTTCTAGTCCCGGTTGGGGCTCCGGATTCTGTCCCAGTTGCCCCTCTTCCAGGCCAGCTCTCTGCTGTGGCCAGGGAGTGCAGTGTAGGATGGCCCAAGTACTTGGGCCCTGCACCCTATGGGAGACCAGGAGAAGCACCTGGCTCCTGCCATCAGATCAGCGCGGTGCGCCGGCCGCAGCGCGCCAGCCGTGGCGGCCATTGGAGGGTGAACCAACAGCAAAAGGAAGACCTTTCTCTCTGTCTCTCTCTCTCACTGTCCACTCTGCCTGTCAAAAAGTAAAAAAAAAAGATTTATTTATGTATTTGAGAGGCAGAGTTACAGACAGTGAGCAAGAGAGAGACAGAGATCTTTCATTTGCTGGTTCATTCCCCAAATGCCTGCAATGGCCAGAGCTGGGCCAATCTGAAGCCAGGAACCAGGAGCTTCTTCCGGGTCTCCCACACGGTTGGCAGGGGCCCAAGCACTTGGACCATCTTCCACTGTTTTTCCAGGCCATTAGCAGGGAGCTGGATTGGAACTGAGCAGCCAGGACTTGAACCAGTGCCCATATGGAATGCCAGCACCATAGGTGGAGGTTTAACCTACTATGCTGCAGCGCCAGCCCCTTAAGTGTTCTTCGGTGAACCCCAAACTCAACACTGCATTAGAATCACTGATAGAAATTATTAAAACACATGGATTTCAGAATTCCAAGACTCTGACTTGGTAGGTCAGGGACGGGAAGTGTCCATTTCTGTACCAATCCTGCTTCATTTGTTTCACTCCTAAAGACTGGAGTGCCTCAGGCTCATGTCTGCTGTTCTGCAGCTGTACCACTCCCCCGAGCTCTGAGACGCGAATCCCACGTAGACACTGATTTCACTTCTGCCTGCAGCTTGCTCCTCTCCCTGAAGCAACAACCACCTACTCAACAGCTCCAACCCAGAGTCTTGATTCCCTTCCAACTCCTGTTTTTCCTATAGTCGCCCCCGGTTCTGAATATACAACTCCATGCTTCCTGTAGTTCATCTCAGAAACTTTCCTTCTCAGACTTCACATAAAACCTGTCAGCAAATCCCAGATTTGGAAAAAATTCCAAATCTTATTATTCCTCCCTGCATCTAATCTAGTCTAAGACACCATAATTTCTTTCTTGGATTACTGGATCTGTCTTCGGTCTGATCAACACTGCCCTTCGCCTTGCTTCTTTCACTCCTACCGAATTGGTCCCTTGCTCTTCCTGGACCACCTCAAGCTTGGCCCCACAAGGGCTTCCATCTTAGCTGTCCCCTGCAGTCAGAAGGCACCCCTGAGATAATCTCTCATCACACTGCCTCACCTTGCTCTTGCTCGTGTGTGATCCAGAGAGCATCTCTGACAACCCCCTATGGAGAACAGACAGCTTGGCAGCCTGACTTTCTTTCTCTCCATATTACGTATCCTCACCTAAGGGATTTTATGTTTTTGTTGATTTTTTGAATCTCCCATGTATGAAGGCCCCTCAAAAAGTTTTAGAAAAATGTATAGTGTGAAAAAAACTATGCATGAGCTTAAAGATTTTTGTACCAAACTATTTTTTTTAAATATGGAACACTTCACGAATTTGCATGTCATCTTTTAATTCATTTTCCTACAAACTTTTTGAAGTGCCCTCCCAAACTTCAGGAAAGAAACACGTTTTTTATGCTAGTACTTAGTAGACACTCAGTAAATGGATGTTGAATGACTGAATGAATGAGAGAACTATATTTTGCAGCAATTATTTCTCTTCTGGGCATCAGTGTTATATTTACAACTAGAAGTTTCTATTGCAGGTACTTGATCTTGTTCACCTCTGTGTAATCATTCATTGAATGAATGAATCCTTGCAGTGCAGGGGAAGAGCCACAGACTTTCAAGCAAGCAAGTCAGGTTCAAATTCCGGCTTGAATTTGTATTAATCACATGATTTAGGCCAAGTTTTCATTTATTTATTTATTCCTTTTGAAAGAGTTACAGTACTAGAGGGAGAGAAAGAGAGAGAGTGAATTTTCATCTGCTGGTTCACTCCCTAGATGGCCGCAATGGCCACTGCTGGACCAGGCTGAATCCAGAAGCCAGGAGCTTCATCTGTCTCCCATATAGGTAGCAGAGACCGAATCACTTGGACCATCTGCTGCTGCTTTCCCAGGTGCATTAGCAAGGAGCTGGGTTGGAAGAGGAGCAGCTGGGACACAAAGTGGTGCTCATCATATAGGATGCCAGGTCACAGGCTGCAGCTTAACCCACTACGCCACAACGCTGGCATTTTAGGCTAAGTTTTAAAGCCTTCCTGGGCTGTCAATTCAGTGAGTGGATTAAATGTTTCATGTGATTATGCCAATGATTAGGTGAGATAGCATTTATATACCTCTTAAGAGAGGGGCATAATCCCATTAGAACTCTGGTATACCACTGAGGTTGAGATGGATCAATATGAGCCACTTAATTCTTTTCCTCTTCACTGTACTTACTCCCTGCTTCACAGGTTGTTTAAAATCAATGGAAGCACTAACCCAAGCTTTGGTAACTGTGCACTCACTGCTCCGAGTTCCTGGGCCCTAGATTACCAGTGATCACAGGTTTACTCCAAGGATTGAAACAATGAAGATGGCAGCCACAAATTCAGACTTTAGAGAACCTTAAAAATATGTCTCTAATCTATTCTGGATCCAAGTATTCACCGCCTCCACCACCTTCTCTCCTGCAGATGACTGAAATCGTTTTCCTCACTTTTGTCCTTGTGTCTCTGACCTTCTATTCTCCACCCAAGAGTGATGCTTTTGAAAAGACAACTTGAACCTGTCATTCCCTTGCTCCACTGGCCTCTCACCTCAAAGTGAGTGTCAGAGTTCCTAAAGCGGACCACTTGGCCCCACCAAACCTCATCTCTCACACATTTCTGAGCTTGTCTCCCACTCCCTCCCTCACTGCACTGCAGTTACGTAGGCTCCTTGCTGTTCTTGGAGCATGACAGTCTGCACGGTACAGCCCCAGGACTTTTGCACATACTGCCTCCCCTGACTTGAATGCCTTTTTCCCCAAATGTTTGCATAGCTGACACTGTCACCTACTTTAGATCTTTGCTCACAAGTTCATCTTTACCAAATTGTCTTCCTTGGTGCCCTCATTTTAGAGAGGCCAATGATCTCATCCAAGGGAAACACACGACCTTTCATTGCTTTATCATTATTTTTTGTAATCCCATATCATCATTGGACAGCTACATATTTAAATTCTTTGTTTATCTATCACACCAGATTAGAATATAAACTTCACGAGAGGGGTCACTTTTGCTTGCTTGGATTTCTGCCCTATCTCCATTGCCTGACATATAGTAGGTGATCAGTAAGTACTTATTAAGTGAATGGCTAGATGAATAAATGATTGAACGGATGAGAGAAGAGGCATGGATTCGGGCTGGCTTGTGTGTCTAGGTGGGAGTATGAACTGGAAGGAGGAAGGGGCAAATGTTGAATTCAAGTTCTGCTTCTGGGTGCTTGGCTGGCACAGAGATGGCAGCTCAGTTCCTTTGACCTGACAACAAAGCAATGTGCTGTTGGCAGTCAGGTTTTGAAATGCTGGAAAATCTCCATGTTTCAGGCTGAGCCTGAGAGTGGGGATCCATGCTCCCTTGGTTAACTGAAGGGCAGAGACCTTCTGTGTGATCTTCCCCAGCTCTCAAGGAACACCCAGGAAGAATGATGGGGTTCCAAAAACACCTTGAAGAAGGCAGAGCTGATGTCTCTGTTTTTCTGTATTGCTGGATCATCCTTTTGTTGGCCTGAAGAAGGGAACTGACTGTGTAGGCTTAAAACATTCTTTTAAGAGCCGATTACATGTCTGAGAGTGAAGGAAAGGATTAATTTAAGGTGATTTGAGCGCAGTCATCCTCTTTGATCTAGATGTTTCCGTCACATCCAAGAGGCACATTCCGCTGGGTCACCCCGTCTTACGGTTCTCTCCTTCTGCTGTTATCTCTAGCCCTGAAGGACACTGGTAGTTGACCCACATCAGCATCACTGGACAGATTTCTTCTTTGGGACAATGGGCTAGAAACTGGCTCACCTCTCAAAAGCACCTCCGAAGGTGGAGAGGACAAATCATATTACAAGCAAAAATCAGAAAGAAGGCAATGGAGTGGGGTTGGGGAAGGGTTGCTCCCCACCATCACTTGACTTTTTCTTATCCTGAAATGAAGTCTTTTGGGGTTGTGCCTGGGTCTCTTCCAGGATTTCAGGCTCACAGGGCAGTGTCTTCCTTTCTGGGCCCATCCGCTGCAGGAAATCTCCTTCTTGGCCCAGCTCCCATTGGGTGGGCTCTGGGAAAACCAACTCCTCCCGTTCCCCTTCCAGAACAAAAAGAGGCAGTGTCTTCCGTTGCTCATCTTGGGGAAGTCACATCATCTTTAGAGTCTCAGCTCTCCCATCATCCATGTAACCAATTCTCTGAACCAAATTCCCATGTCTTTGAAAATACCAGATGGCTTTTGTTCTCTTGACCACACCCTTTTTGGTTGAACCAGATTAAATGATTTTTACGTTTTGTAAAGACAAGACTACTGGTCACATAGTTTTAAAGATTTTTTTCAATGCATACCGTTGAAAATATATACGTGACATACCCAGTCATGTGTATGTTTAATATTTTTATATCACCCTTTCGATTTCCTAAACCTGGATATTGGGACCCTGATTTTCCTGCCACAGATTGAAAGCTCCAAGAGACCCTCTGAACAGTTAGTTACTTGATCTCCTTTTGTGTCACTGAACATCTGATACCAACTATAGGACTGGGTTTGGGAATTTCACATAGCTTCTTTACACCTCAGTTTCTTCATCTATAAAAGAAGAAATTTATATCTAAATTCATTTAAAAAATGAAAGTTAGCCTCAAAACTCTTCTTAGTTCTTCAAGAAAAAAACATGATCCAAACCTCAACCTACATAAGGGTACTTCAAAAACCTCATGGAAAAAATGAATTAAAAGATATGCTTATTTTTGTGCAAAATTTTTTTTGACATCCATGCATAGTTGTTTTTTTTTTAATTTTTATTTTTAACAGGCAGAGTGGACAGTGAGTAAGAGAGAGAGAGAGAGAGAGAGAGAAAGGTCTTCCTTTGCTGTTGGTTCATCCTCCAATGGCCGCCGCGGCCGGCACACTGCACTGATCTGATGGCAGGAGCCAGGTGCTTATCCTAGTCTCCCATGGGGTGCAGGGCCCAAGCCCTTGGGCCATCCTCCACTGTACTCCTGGGCCATAGCAGAGAGCTGGCCTGGAAGAGGGGCAACCAGGATAGAATCTGGCGCCCCAACCGGGACTAGAACCTGGTGTGCTGGTGCCACTAGGCAGAGGATTAGCCTGTTGAGCCACGGCGCTGGCCTTGCATAGTTTTTTTTTTTAATAATATGTATTCATGAATTTTTTGAAGCACCCCTGTAAAGTGAGACACCTTAATCGTACCTCCTTGATCTACAGATGAGCTTTTTTTGTCTCCTACGGTAGCCAGAGACATCTCTGCCCAGCCCTGAAGCACAACATGACCGGGTCTTGAGTGCTTAGACTATGCTTGAACTCCTTTTGATTTGATGCTACTGAAGGAGTCGGTGATATTGTCTGTTTCACCAGAATTTTATTTTGCAGTTTTAAAACTAAGATATAAAAAAAGCAAAACTTTTTTTCCTTATTTTTAATTTCCCTAACTAGTTGAACCATTATCTTAGTCCATTCCTACTGATTTCAGCTGGATAATTTATAAATAATAGAAATTTATAGCTCATGGCTCTGGAGACTGGGAATCACAATATCAAGACATCAGCACATCTGTTTTCTGGTCAGGGCTTGCTCTCTGCTCAAGGTTGGTCCCTGTTGACCAGGGTCCTTACATGGTAGAAAGGTGGAGGACAAAAGCGATTAACAGGATCCCTGAAATCCTACTGTAAGGGTACTAATCCCATTCATGAGATTGAGATTACTCACATCCTACAGGTCCCCTCTTAGTTCTACTGCCTTGGGGTTCAGCTTCCAATGTGAATTTTGGAGGAATACCAACATTGAAAGCATAACAACTATAATGGAGAAAAACTTCTGTTTTTGTGGACTGGCTAAAATTTTATTAGAAAAAAAAAATCAATGGAACATTACTAACTTATTGAAAGTAGAAACACTGGACGCACATTCCTAAAAGAATATTCAAATTTCCTACATGCAATCTTGCATAAATATTATCAGGGCCTGCCTGAATCCCTGACCTCATGCCCAAGGAACTTCTTAGTCTCATTCTGCTCTCAGACTCTGGGACTCCCCGGGGCTCGAGCTCAGCGCTCCCCTGATTCAGCTCATGTATTACTGTTGCTGTGACTTTGCTCCCAGTTCAGCTGAGTCCGCCTCATCACCTATGCCTGATTTACAGTCCTGACAACCCAATGAGAATCCCAGTCCCATGATGCCTGTTTTGCCAATTCTTCCCCAGGATTGAGCACTACTTCCTGCTCAAAACTCTCTTTGGTGCTGATTATCCTTTACTGGAAAATATGGCCCACGTCAGGACAATGCTTTACAGCATCTACCTGGTAGCACAAGCTGTCAGATCTCCTCACAACCCGCCCCTCCTCATGGACACTTTTCTTAGGGAATCACTTGTGTGTTATCCTCTGGGGCACCCTGGATAGCCTTCAGGTCTGGCACTCCTCTCAATCTCCAAAGGTAGTCTTTCTCTTTACTACCAGAAACTAGATCGAAGTCCTGCCCCTTGATGCTCCCATGGTTGTGTTCCAGTTGAAACTTCCATGTCTACTCTGGGTCAGGAGCTAGTACCATTGCCTCCCAAATCCATGGTTTCTATATTCATGGATTGAGCCACCTGTGGTTTGAAATATTTCCAAAAAACTGTATCTTTACTGACCATATACAGACTTTTTGTTGTCATCATTTCCTAAATAATACAACTATTTACATAGATGTTCATGTATTAGGTATTATTAATAATCTAGAAATTTAAAGTATGTGCATGTGATATGGATAGGTTATTCCTAACTAGTATGAAATTTTAAATTAAAAAATCTGAACATTCTTGGATTTTGGTGTCTGTAGTAGGGAGAGGGGAAGATTCTCCAAGAAACAATCCCCAGAGGTTACTGAAGGATGACTGCATCTGTTACATGAGGCCTTTTGCCTATCACAAAACACAAACTCCTTTCTGGTTCCAAGCTATCCAGTTTCCTTCTCCTGCCTGCTGTTCTTTCATTAAGCACATCATTACTGAATGCTAGGCACTAGGGATATAAAGATTAAAAAAATAAATGATCCTTGTGCACTCTCAACGCCATGGAAAGAGCTTTTTCAACAAACAATTATACATTATGATGATATAAGTTGCTCTCAGAGCACAGAAAAAAGAAGAGCAAACTCTAAGGGGTGGTGACAGTGGTGAGGGAAGGGACAGTGGTAAGGAGTCTTGAGCTGAACCCTGGGGGTCTGGGAGGAACACTGAAGCAGAGGGATCAAGACACATTTGAAGAAGGTCAAGAAATTGAGTGTGGCTGTGGTACCAAAGAACAACTAAAAAGGTAAAAGAAAAAGGAATTGTAAGCCACGCCAAGGGGTTTGGGATACACTCATGTTGGACTTACTTGCAACAGGCACTATGGGAGAGTGTGAAGGAACTGATCATCACAGTCAGGTTTGCATCTTAGGAAGATTCTTTGGAGGGGGGATAAGACAGGCATGAGGCTGGAGGTAAGAAGCCCAGTGGGGAAAGCTCTAGTGTGTTAGTTGAGCAAGAAACGCTAAGTGCTTAAACTGAGGCAGTGTCTGTGGAGATGGGACAGATCTGAAAGATGTTGATCAGGCAGAATAGAAGGAGAAGTGGTGAAGAAGAGGGGGCTGTTGAGGTTCACTCCCCATCACCTCGGAGACATGGAGGATAATCCCAGTGTCCTGCTTTGGGAATCGAATAAGAATGGGGATGCTATTTGCTAAGACACGGAATGCAGGGGGACGTGATGCTAGGGGTTGGGGGAATGGTGAGCTTTGATTTGGACATGTTATGTGAGAAGTGTCTAGGGATACCAAGTGGAGATGTTGGATAGGAAGTCCACAGCTTGGAAGTCACATCCTGCTCAAGAAAGACTTCTTGGATTGAGACTGATTTGGAAACTGTACATATAGGCAGAATTGCCATAAATCCTGAAAACATAGATAATATTTTGTCATGTATGATAACAGAGTCTCAGTAAATCATTTCCTATGTATTCACCTATGCTTCCAGACTTTTTGAGTGTCCTTCAGAAATTGGCTCAAGCCAGACAGAATCCAGATCAGCCAAAGAGATTGCATAAAGAAGAAAAGGGATGGGATATGGAGCCTTGGGAGCTATAATATTTATGGAGCAAAGGAGACCGAGAACACTGAGAGTGGAGTGAGGCGGTGTGAGATTTAAAACACAGAGAAGGTTTAGAAGGAGGAGGATCCTTCCACTAAGACGGAAGGCAAAGTGAGAGGATGAACCAGTCATCCTTTGCTGTCTAAACTCCTTCCAACTTCCCCCCAAAAGTATTACTTTCTTGAGAACAGTGGTTCTTAATCTTTACAAGGTAACAAGTTCTTTGAGAGTCTATGGGGGCCAGGGATCTCCATCCACACATGAAGAGCAGGAATGAAATACAGGACAGAGGCATCGAAGACCAAAGGATCCCACGTTAACCCTCCTGGTATTTTACAACGAGCCTCTTTCTGTAACTGCTTCTAAATTCCCACAGGCAAGTCTGAGTTTCTCTGCACTGTGCAATCTAAAATGATGCTTTATGTTCCATGCTATGTAGCGGAATGAGGTCATTACGTTTATCAAAGCCCAAATAGTGCTTTTCCCATGACAGGAATTTTTTTCTTCTCCTTTTTCTTTTTTCTCTCTCTGTTTTCTCCTCAACAGCTTTACATTTTTTCCTTAGCCATACTTGTCTTTAATTTAATTTTCATTGTTGTTGACTGTTGTTACCATAAATCATTTCAGCTTATAAGATGTAGTCACAGAACGTTCAGAAAAATTTTAAGCATAATAATTCTTTTAGAGAACATTTTCAAATATTTCCCCCACTCAAACATATATATATATATATATATATATATATATATATATATATATATATATATAAAACCCAGTTTCCTTATACTACTTTTATTTGACACTAATAATAATATATTTTAAATTTTATTTAATTTTGACTTCCTTCACACCCTTTTCACTTCCTTCCTTTTGGAAATGGCTTCTAGGTCACTTTGGTTGACTTATTAATTTTTTATTTCAGAAGCTGAGAGAGAAGAGAAAGGGGGAGAGGGCAAGGGAGGAGAGGAGAGGAGAGGAGGGGAGGGGAGGGGAGGGGAGGGAAGGGGAGGGGAGGAGAGGATAGAGGGGAGGAGAGGAGAGGAGAGGAGAGATGCATCTGCTGGTTCACTCCTCAAATGCCCACAATGGTTGGAACTAGGCTGGGTCAAGGTCAGGAGCTGGGAACTCAATCGAGGTCTCCCACGTAGGTGTCAGGAACCTACTAAGTTGAGCCACCACAGCTCCTCCCAGGGTCTGTAATGGCAGAAGCCCAGAATCAGGAGCTGGAAGCAGGTATTGAACCCAGATACACTGATGAGGCACAACGGCAGCTTAATCAACAGTTTAACTGGTAGATCATGCACCGCCTCTGGTTGACTTGTGTTCAGATTTAAGGTGTTTTCTAAGGCTCTGTCCTTTGCACCCTGTTCTTGTTTATTTTTCACCCACTCATTTTCGTTCTGTTTACTAGAACAAGTGTTTACTGAGTGTGGACTACATTTGGTGCACTTACTCATACTCATACCCTCACAAATCTTCTCTCTCTGAGGTTTATGCCTCCACACTATGTTCCCTGCTCTGACCTGGTACAATTACACAGTTCTCAGGCTGGCAATCCTGACACTTTAAGGTCTAGACTCTACTTTCCCTCCTAATCAACTCTTGTACCATTGGATTCCCCCAAGCCCAAATCAGAGATACCATCAAATTTCAGTTTCTCATTCTAGAAGTCTAAATTCCTTCAATCTTCAACAAAAATGAAGTAAAAAAACAAAACAAAACAAAAAAATCCCACAAATCCTCACCTAAAATCTGTTAAGAAATTCTATAACCATGCTAGGTTCACCAAATAAAACATTGGTTTTATCAAACTGATTGTTTGATCTTCATTCTCTTGCAGTATCTCTTGCAATCTCCTTTTTAGTCCTCTCGTTCTGTATTCTATTTGTTTCCCTCCTTATTTCCTCCTTTTTGCTCCTGTGTTTTAGATTTGTTGGTGATATTCTGTGCTGTTGCTCTCAAGTGCTTTTTTAGATGGATGGACTGTCCCCAGTAAGTGTCAACCTTCCTATTATTTTGCACATACTTTGCAAATAGTGTTGACTATTTAATGTCATGCACTGAAGTTTTCCATTCAGTATCTAGATTTAAAAAAAAAAAATCCAACTGCTCTTCAATACCATCTGGTTAAGCTTTGAAATTTTTAGACAGGAAAATATAAAATGTTGGTGATATTTAGCTGCAGGTTTCTTGCCAGGTCCTATTCAAGTTTTATGTCACAACTGAATTTCTCTTCTCCTTGAGGCTATGATTTTCACTCTTGGGGTATGGGAAAGTTGAGATCAGAATCATGCTCCAAACCTTCTAGATTGAAGTGAGACAATCTGGCAGTGTCTCAGACACTAAAAAGGTCTAATTCCGGACACAAATGGATTGGTATCCCAAAGCCATGGCCTTGGAGGAGGTGATAAATGATCTTGTGCTGAGTCTTGCTCCATCACTTTGTTTGGTTTTTGGCTTTTGACTAAAACTTTTCTTTTTTCCATGAGGGTATTTATCATGATAGACATATGTTTTTAATGGATCAATCAGGAGGGTGTGTGGTCTTGTTTGTTCCTGATTAAAAAGCCTATGTCAAATAAAAATTATTTCAAAGTTGCAGTAATAATTGGAGCAATAAGATGGTACGGGGTAATTAAAGGATGCGGCTTTCTTTCAGAAACAGAAACGAATCTGGGGACCACATGTATTCTCCTCCTCTTCCTTAATGAGTGTGATGAAAGCTGTCATAGGAAGAAACTCTGAAGACTGGAGATACACCAACTACATGCTAACGTGTCAGGTTCCAGCCCAGATTCCCGCACGGACTGCACTCAGGAGTCTGCATCGCGTAACGTGACTATTTCATAGCATTTCATGCCATGGGGATGCTTGAACATGGTGGTACTGCTGAATCCCACATCATCCCTCCTGTCCACACACACATTTCAGATGGGAAGCACAGTTGCCTTCTCTCCCTATCATGAGCTCTTGGACTACAAACTGTACATTATCCAGGTTATTGCTCTTGAATTCTAGACATTTAAGGACTTTATATTTTAAGTGGTTTGACATGGAAAATTCAGACCAACTAGAAAGGAGAAATTGTCTTGAGGACAGACTTTTTTTTTTTTTCAATAAAAAATGTCATCCTCTTTGTCATTACCTTGTTGGGTATATTTCCCAGCAAGAAAAAAAGAAATCCAATGGTTTTGGTCAGTATTAAAAAACTTGACCCTATGTCTTCATGTCTTTTGAAAATTGCCCAATCAGTTCATTATAACAATTAAATAGCCACTTGTCTATTTTATGAGTTACTGGCCAATTCCCATTGGTTTACATAGTTTCTGTAACTTTTAATGATACTATATGGATTTTTAATTTTATAATATGGATTGATAATAGTGACCACAATCCTGGAATGATAATGACACACATGTACTTAGAATTTGGTTCAATTCAATAGCACTAGACAATTGTATTTTGAGCTCTCATCAAAACAAAATAGAAAAAATAATGCAGTATTCTGCTCATCTTCTCACTCAATAGGGAAAGAAAATGTATAAAAAAAGTACCAAAAACAAAAAAAAACCCTCAAGAAAAATATAAACCATAATCTCTGTGTGCTATAGGAAGCAAATGCTGTGAGAACAGCAGGAGTAGGTTCTAAGCAGTTTGTCTATTCATACTGAGAGCCTATAGGACAGGCTGATGCTACCCTGTCACTGCATAGATGAGCAAGGAACTAGGAGGACTCATTCCTTTCTCCATGACTCTGAACCGTTGTTTATGAGGTTACTTACATCCCATTTCTTCTTGGTAATTACTCTGCCAAATGACTAGAGGACATTTTCAAATAAATTTTTTTTTTGACAGGCAGAGTTAGACAGTGAGAGAGAGAGAGAGAGAGACAGAGAGAAAGGTCTTCCTTCCATTGGTTCACCCCCAAAATGGCTACTATGGCTGGCGCTGTGCCAATCCAAAGCCAGGAGCCAGGTGCTTCCTCCTGGTCTCCCATGCGGGTGCAGGACCAAAGCACTTGGGCCATCCTCCATTGCACTCCCGGGCCACAGCAGAGAGCTGGACTGGAAGAGGAGCAACTGAGACAGAATCCGGTGCCCCAATCGGGACTAGAACCCGGGGTGCTGGCGCTGCAGGCAGAGGATTAGCCAAATGAGCCATGGCGCCGGCCTCAAATAAGTTTAAAATGTATTTTAAAAACTCATTTATAAGTGAGTCTAGCACATGATTTTATTTATGATATTTTGAGGACAACTGCTTCATGAGAGAATAAATTAGGATATCTTTTTTCTTATATCCAATAACTGCACTGCATTTTATTCTGAAGAGCAGAAAACACATCTACATCTGTTATCTCACATTAAGTAGAGAGATAGACATTCCCTTTGGACAGTTAAGAAGTTTCACATTTTAGAAAACTAGAAGACCTCATAATCTCAGGGGCCTATTGGAGCTATGGTTTATTAAAATTAGGGATCAAGACTTTGAGACCTCAATGAAAAATCAGGACAAACAGAAGCTGTGAGCTTCCCTTTGTGTTTTTCATTCACACTAGGGTCACATTTCTACATCTTTATCCCCTAAATTCCCTTTCCTTTTGAGTCCCCCTCCAAAGAGTTCTATGCTGCACCATCTCTCTGGGCTTGGTGTGTCTGTAGTCATGTCTTTTGGCTTTGCCAACTCTGTGAGACCGAGTGTTTGAACAATGCCTTGAACTCAGACACTGATACCCAGGCCCCAGTTGCCCAGCCTTTCTCCTTAACTTAAAATATTCTGGCCTGGCCTTTTGACGACATTAAAATTGACTCACTGAATTGAGGGAGTGGTACAGCCAGCCCTACATGGTTCTAATCACCAGACTCACGAGGACATTCGCTTCTCTGATACATAATGCCAGTATTGTTCTGAAGGATTTCGTTGAAGGAGAATTCCAGGTCTGAAACAGAAAGTAACTACCACCTGGAAGGAATCCCAGACTGACTGAAGCCCACTTACTATCATAGACGTTCTCTGAAGAGTATGGCCTTGCTGACCAACCAAAGGAGGCCATGAGTACCACTGAACAACGAGGAGCTTGGACATGAACTGAACATGCACTGCATCAAGTAAGCACGGTGACTCCAACAGGCCCCCAACTGCCTGGCCAGAGGCGAACGTGGAGTTGTCCCCACCCTTTGTTCTCCTTATTCCTGACTCCCCCCACGTCCTTGTAGCCTCCTGGAAAGCCCCATGGCACCCTCATTGAGGAAGATGAGAGTTCTTGAGACGCTGAGTCTGCCACAACCTCATCTATCATTAGATCGAAATTCTTTCTTCTTTTATCCTCAAACCTTGTCCACATTTTGATTTGCCACTGTTGACAAGAACTTAGCTTTTGGTAAGTAAGCCCAGTTTGTCCATCTAGAAAATGAAGAAGAGCTACTTTGTACAGATAAAGGAAATGGAACTATGTCAGGGTCTGGAAAATAGTAGATGCTCCAAAAACCATAGGTAGTGTTACCACAGCGCTGACAAGAGAAATAATAGCTAACACTTAATGGAATGCTCATGCCAGATCGCAAGGAAGGTAGAAAGAGTTTAAAGTAAGTTGTCTCCGGGCTGGTACTGCGGTGCAGTGAGTTAAGCCACCATTTGCAATGCCAGCATCCCATACTGGGGTGCTTATTTGAGTCCTAGCTGTTCTGCTTCTGATCCAACTTCCTGCTAACATACCTTGGAAGGCAGCAGAGGACAGCCCAAGTATTTGGGTCCCTGCCATGACCTGGGAGACTAGGGTGGAGTTCCTGGCTTCTGGCCTTGACCTCGTCTAGACCTGGCTGTTACAGCCTTTTAGGGAGTGAACCAGCAAATAGAAGATGTCTCTCTCTCTCTCTCTCTCTGTCCTTTCCTTTCTCTGTCACTTTGCCTTTCAAATAAATAAATAATTATATATAAAAATATATGTAGTAATATATATTCATACACTATATATAGTAATCATATTTATATATATACTGAAACATTATACATGCTTCCCTGAAATTTAATGGGCATAAAGAATTATTGTTATTAATAATGTATACATTTTAAATACATAAGAAACTTAAAATATTATCACTGGGAGTGATGAAAATTAAAATTTTGGTCTACTTTTCTCTTCTTTTTTTAATTTATTTATTTTATTATTATTTTTTTAAATTTTTTATTTTATCTTTTATTTTTGACAGGCAGAGTGGACAGTGAGAGAGAGACAGAGAGAAAGGTCTTCCTTTTGCCGTTGGTTCACCCTCCAATGGCCACTGCGGCCGGCGCACCGCGCTGATCCGATGGCAGGAGCCAGGTGCTTCTCTTGGTCTCCCATGGGGTGCAGGGCCCAAGCACTTGGGCCATCCTCCACTGCACTCCCTGGCCACAGCAGAGAGCTGGCCTGGAAGAGGGGCAACCGGGACAGGATCGGTGCCCCGACCGGGACTAGAACCCGGTGTGCCGGCGCCGCAAGGCGGAGGATTAGCCTAGTGAGCCGCAGCGCCGGCCCTACTTTTCTCTTCTTAAGCATTCTGGGTAATATAAGCAATGGAAATTGTAACAGTTTAATACTATAATGTTAATCAATTGATTAATTGCTTCTGATGTGTAGTATGCTAATGACAGTTTGCAATATTTGGTCTTCTATTTCCTTCCCTTGACAGGTTAGAAGTTTAATGATCTTATGTGGATTATTTCATTTGTTATTATTATTGTTATTATCATTATGATTATTATGGTTTTAAAGACTCTTGGAATACGTCATTTCTTGGTATTGGAAATCTGGATTTAGAGAATTTACATGAATTCTCATTACAAGTGTACTTCAGGGGCAGGTGTTGAAGAAGGGTCCATGCTACCACGGCCTTGCTGACATTCTAACCAGCGGGGATCAGTTCAGTTGGTGATCTCGTTTCTATGAGGGAACCCTCTCAGTGCCATAGAAGCAAGTATTGACTTAATTTCAGTGCTCTTGTCACTCTTCAATTTGTGAGAACAAAAATAAACTCATGTGCCAGGTTAGCATCTGGAATTAAATACATTTATAATAGGCAAGCAACCTACATTGACACATAAACAATATCTATGCTTTCTTGCTACTGTCACATGTTCAAAATTATTTAAGTCTTTTTATTTGATTTGAAAATAAGACTTAGTGGGGTATAGTTACATATAGTGAAATTCTTCCTTCTTAGGTGTATGCTTCAATGAGCTTTGGCCAGTGAATGTCATCTGTGACCACCACCATAATCAAGATAGCTGCTCTTCCATCACCCCATGCATGGCCTTCCCTCCTGTGCCTGCGTAGTTAATCTCCTCTTCCTACCCCAGCCTCGGAAACCTCTGATTGGACCTCTTTTCCTATCGATTTTCTTCTTTCACAATATATGTTGCATAAATAAAACCATACATCATGGGAAGTTTTTTTAAAATAACTTTTCAGCAAAGAAAATAATACCAGGACTTGCTGCTCCTTCTGCCTGGTTATGTTAGTGTTCATTTCTGGACTGCTTTTGTTTTGGATGCTGGGAGAGGATAAGAAAGCCAGTGAGGAAAACACAGATAAAACCACAAAGGACTGTTTACAGGGGAGTTGAGAAGAGGGATGTCAGTATGACAAGTGAGTGGGTGGAACAAGTCCATCTGTGGAAAGAAGCTGATGCCCCGTTTCTGTAATGTCCATTCAACAGCATTAGCCTATCCTCTACTGAGGTTATAATAAAGTAATGTGATGACATATTCCCCTCTCTCGTCTAGATAAAAAGGAGCTTCCTAGCCAACAGAAGATTTCAAAATATTTGGATCTTTCAACATCCTGGCCCTCTCTGGTGGGGCTAATTTGTTTTTTCTGGAACAGAGGCACTCCCTTTCTTTGAACCTCGCCAACGGGGAGATGGTGAGGTACAACAGAAACACAGCTTGCTTAGGTTTGTGACCTTGAGCACGTCTCTTACTCACTTGGAGGCTCAGTTTTCTCACTTGGAAAATGTGCATGAATAATGCCTCTTCCTCCTAGGGTTGTTGTAAGCACTGAATGAGATAAAGCAAATAAGGCCCCTATATTATCTGGGCATAGAAAGCACAGAGAACATGTTAGCTCCTTTTAGTCCCCTTCTTCTCCCATGTGTGCAGCAGCCCCTCTTTATCTGCAGCAGACATGTTCCAAGACCCCCACCCGATGCTGGCAACGGAGGGTAGGACCAAACCCTAAAGACACTGCTTGTTCCTGCTAAGTGCCCAACTAGGGGATAGCATATACAGCATGGATACACTGAGCATGGGGACAGTTCACGTCCCAGGTGAGATGAAGTGGGATGGCTATCATGCTATTCAGAATGGTATATAATTTAAAACTTAGGAATTTTTATTTCTGGAATTTTCCTCTCAATATTTTCAGTCTACAGTTGACTGAGGTAATGGAAACCGGAACTATGGAAAAGGGGGCACTGTAGTCACACAGGATAAAAAATAGATTTTTAAAATAACGTGTGACTCTTACTGCTGTATCATTAAGAGGCAATACTGTGCAGTCAGAAAATTAAAAGATGTGGTACCTATCTTTACAGTGTCTTCATTTTAAAAGAGAAAAAAAAACTCAGCTTAAAAAAAATCTGAGAATGGTTATAAATCAGCATAAAAATAAGAATGTGATAATTCAGCAGAGAATACAGACCACACGGCTGGATCTAAGGGTTGGCATCAGAAATTTGTGTTATCAAAGTTTTCTGGATGTTTGATTTGAGTCTTTGAGCAGGGGATTGGTCCAGGTTTCCAGTCCAAGGAGAAGGGACTATGTGGGCAGAGGCAGGGGTGGGAATACATGAGGATGGCAGGAATGATGAGGAAAGCTGGTGACTCACTTGGAGGGGCTGTGTTGTAGGGAACAAGAGGGAAGAAATGGATGACCTACGGGGAGAGTGAGAAAGGGCGGAGGTGGGGTAGTCAGACAATGTCCTCAGTTGATATAAGACTATAACTAATGCTATAGTTGATCTGCAGTGCAATCTGGAGTTACTTTAAGTTCTGGAAGGGAATAGTGACATGATGAAAACTATGTGTGAGGAAGACTGCTTCCCGTGCCATGAATAGTAGTTCTAGCCATGGACACCTGCGGGGATGTGTGAAAATGTGCAGTACATATGTCGCCACTCCTGCCTCCCTCTCCCATTGCAGACATCAACAATCAATCAGGACTCTGATACCAGATGCAGTCTCAGAATCCTTCTTAAGGAAGCATTCTTGAACTTACTATTTGCCGATCAAAAGTGGCAAAAAAAGTAAAAACCTACTCTCACCTAGACTTCCAAGTTAAAATGTCTACCACTTGTTAATCAGGCATCACTCTGAGTATGTTTTGCAGCCCCTGGAGTCCCTGAGAATTCTGGATGCAGTCAGTCTCATGACTTCCATCAGAACTCTGTCAGAGTCTGTCATCAGCAAGCTTGACGAGGGTATCATTTGATGTATGATATGACACGGCCCTTCCCTACATATTTTCCAATCTTTGCAAACTTGGAGGATAACATTACCAAATCATATACTATTTGTTTCCCATTATTTTGTATTTTTTCCATAGTCATTACAAATTCATTTGTTAAAGGTTTAATACATTCTATTACCCTACAGAATTTATATTTGCACCAAAATTATGTTTCAGAGCAGTCCAGAATTAATGTGACAGGTTCTATTTATCAACATGGCAGTCCAGCTGCTGGAGGACAGCGGTGATTTACACCCAGCCATGAGAGTGTGTGCATCATGTGTGTGTGTGCATATGCACATCTTGCACAAACCTGTGGGCTCTGCCCTGGTATTTCTTTTGCAATGGAGAATTCCTGATAATATAATCCTCTAAATATCTCAACATGTGGTTTAAATCATCAAAGACAAAAAACACTTGTAAAAGCACACAGAGGGCACCCCAAACACGTACTTCTTACCCGTTAACTCCCTTTGTAGTCATTGTAAACCATGAAAGACAGTCCTTTTGAGTCAAATCCCAACATATGTATATTTTTAAAGTATCTTGCTAGTTTGAATTATGGTAGGTGCTCCAAGTAAGGGCAACATGGGAAGAGCATTATACTGATGCTGTGTGCTTATAATTAGAATATTTTTGACAAAAGGTCAAAAGTATTTTGAATGCCTGTGTCACTATGGAATTTGTTTGTCTTAAGAGTAGATAACCAGGAATTAGTAGGGCCAATCATTTCAGATGCTTACTGTATAGTAATCCAGGGGCTTGCCATTGCACAAGGTAATAAGAGCTAAGTAGTAATTAAAAACCAAAGTTAAATTGCTTGTTACACAACCAACATTTGGTATTGTTAGTATTTTTGTCCTAGAAACATGAAATGACCTGATTTTAGATCTGGAGGGGTCAGAGATGAGGTAATAGCCCCCTCATTTTGTAGATGTGCACACCAAGCTTAAGAGTTGCTTCCGGTCACCCAGTTCGTTAGTGAAGGGCTGTCACTGGGATCTGCGTCTGTTAACCTAAGTTCTATGTCATCAGGCATTTACTTGGTTTTGTGCTTCATTCCCTGTCTCTTTAAAAGCCTCACATTTGAAAGATCTATGGTCCTTGAGATATGGCCCCTGCGTGGATGGAGTTCCTTGCTGGCTGCCAAGAAGAGCTAAGAGGAGGGGAAGCAACTTGTCCCTGTGACCCGGGGTGAGCTGGTACCAGAGGCATGGGAGCAGGGGCGGGGGTGGGGGCGTGGGGTTCCACTGCGGAGGCTGGAGCCAGGAAGGCTGGAGAAGCCAGGTGACTCCCTTCTCTGCAGTGATCTGGAGTCACAGAATGTGTGCCCTTGCCACGTGAGCTGACACTGTGGGTACATGTTGTCCACTTCTCCGCTGTTGCAAGGACTGGCCTATTCATCCTTCTAGCTGGAGTACAATGCCACTTCTCAAAACCCATCCAGGACTATTCTTCCTTCTCCTTCCATTATGCTCCCAGAGAAACGTGTTTGAAGTGAAGTGGCTGGATGGTTTCTGAGGTCAATTCTGGTGTGTATGTATGTATATATATATATAATATACATATATATATTTTAATACATAATATTTTCTAGTTCTTTTGACTCTTTAAAGTCTTTTGGGACATGTGACTTTGTGCACACACTGGGTTTTGTGGGTAGAGAAATCACTGGACCAACTCATGTCTTTGTTTACTTGGCATAGCACTGCCTGCTCCTGGTGACCAAGCCCTCCAGCTGGGGTCCACCCAGCACTGAATAAGAACTGGGAGGAATTTTCCGCTCAAGGCACGGACCGCTGGGATGTGGCTGCTTGAAGATGCCAGGAGCTGCACATCCCAAAAGCTGCCTGTTGAGCGATGTCTCCGCAGCTGCACGAGAGGGCCTGTGTCACTGTTCCTCCCAGCTGTGCTCCCTCTGTGAGCAGATGACCCACGGGGCTGGCCACGTCGGAGGCATTCTTCTCTCCCCTCTTGCCCTTTCTTGCCGTGAGATGTGTTCTAATCACATCTAATACAAAGTCGAGGAGCCTCCTCTTCACCACTTCTCTCCTCTCCCGAGGAGTATTTCTTCCTCCAGGCTCCAGCTCCTCACCCATCCGCACTGCCCCTGCACGCACTCAGGGGTATGGGAGGCATCTACAGTTAATCTCTACATTGAACTATTAGCAGGGGAATGGCTGGGGAGACTGCATTTAATTATATGAGGGGTCCTCAGACCTCAGAGAATTCATAGAAAATGCACATGATGAAACAACTATGCACATATTTCAAAGAACTTTTGGGGGCTGGCTCTGTGGCATAGTGGGTAGAGCCACTGCCTGCACTGCCAGCATCCCATATGGGCACTGGTTCAGGTCCTAGCTGTTCCACTTCCAATCCATCTCTCTGCTATCGCCTAGGAAAGCAGTAGAGGATGGTTTAAGTCCTTGGGCCCCAGCACCCACGTGGCAGACCCAGAAGAAGCTCCTGGCTCCTGATTGGTGCAGCTCTGGCCACTGCGGCCATCTGGGGAATGAACCAGCGGATGGAAGACTTTCTCTCTCTCTGCCTCTGCCTCTCTGTAATCCCGCCTTTCAAATAAATACATAAATCTTTAAAAAAAAAACTTTTGGCACCAAAGCAAATGTCTCTTTTCATTCCATTTTCCCACAAGCATGCAGCAGTACCCTTGTATGTGCTCACCCTGGCTAAAACCAACGCCATCACAGGCTGTCCCCTGGTCTGCTTTCCTCATGGTGTTTGTGCTAAACTAACCATTTTGTGAATGGAGCCTTCTTACCTGTCCACCATGACTAGAATATAAATTTCAAAGGACTCCAGGGTTTTGTTTGTTGCCCTCTCTAGGGAGCCTGGAAGAATGCCTTACACACAGTGGATTTTCCATAAAGAGATGCAGGGGGCTTGGAATCTCGGTTTCCCTGAGCTAACTGTCTTGGGCTTACTACCTCACCCCTCTGGGCCTCCATGGAAGCTTAGGGGGCAGGAAGGAAGCAGCGGCAAAAACTCCAAAGTGATGGAAGGTGGACCTGACACAGAAGCAGTTTGCTCCTTACCTCCCAGCTGAACTCAGCAAGAAGACAGTCTCGCTGGGACCCCCAGACCAGTACAGTCCATGTAGCTAGAAACATGGCTGCCTGGGATGCTGAGCAAGAGACTTGATGAATCAGGGCCCCACGTTTTCTTGCTCCTCCAGCATGGAAAGATCCTGGAAGGGACTTCTGCATCTTGTCTGTCCCAGTGAGATGTCGAAGCCTCGAGAGCAGAAGTCAGGATTAGGAGGCTGTAAATGGCGGAGACGTGCAGATGGAGTCTGAGAGAGGGACCACAAACAGTAAAGGCTGGTGCCCAAAGAACCATGTGGGACCAGCTGCGCCTCCAGGCTCAAAACATGAGCCAGTTCATTCAATAGAGAAGATCCGCAGCCCTGAGGTTCTTCCCCCAGGCTCCCACAGTTATGTAACTTCCAAGGCACTGGCCCCAGGGCAGAGAAGGAAGGTGAAGAAGCCTCCTGGAAACAACAGTCAGTGCTGAACTTTGACTTGACTATTCAACCCACCAAGGACAGCACGAGAGCAAAGGGGGCTGTGACAATTTTAAGTGGTAAATACAGAAAAATCCACCTTTTTCTTTTGTCATCGTTGGAGCATATGGGCTGCCTAGCAAGACAAAACCCACTGTAGGTAACAAGGATAACACCTTTTAAAAGGAATAGCTGAGTGTGGGGTAAACTGAGGCCATGTTCCCTCTTGCCTTGTGATCATTAGCTTCAAATAATGTTTTAGGAAATGATTAATGAGTAGAAAGTAGAATTGACCAGCTTAGACATGTAGATTGTGTACGGAGATAGTTTCAAAAAGGCATGGAAACTTCACTAGCACTCTTAGTCTCTCAGTAGACAGCAGGGGCTCTTTCTGTCTTGGGTTGTCCTGAGTGTCCAGTCTCGAGTGTCCAGTGTGCACTGCCTGGGAGACCTTCCCCTTTTGCCCTTTTCTGGTGACGTGAGTCCTCAGAGAACATCTAGCCTCTCCTGCAAACCTGCTGTTACTCAGGGACACAGAAAATGTCTTCTGGGGACATTTTCATTCTTTTTGATTCCTAACATAGCATAGTGACAAATTTATTATCCCAACACACAAACCCCAAAGTCCTCTTGCTTACTTTGTATAGGAAACAGCTGATAAATGCTTAGGGACTCAATGCTGAGTGCTGGTAGGTTGGCTGCAGACAAGACAACAAAAGGGCTAAGTAGCCAGGTCTGTATGGGAACAGAAGGGAGCTCTGGGTAGGGAGGTAGGATGAGGGCCAGGGGGAAGGGTGAGCAGCTCCAGGGAGTGACAAAGGACCTTCAACCACAAGGCTGGGTGTCACAGTCTTGTGTGAGAGTTTCTGCTTTTGCTGCTCTGGTGTGGAAATCATGAAAAGCAGCTGATTTCTCTATCTGCACTGGAGGGGGAGAAGATGACCCCCAGCTGGAAGGAATTCTGCAGATGACCATGAGAACACAGAGAGCCCAGGAATTCAGAGAAATCTCAGGGAAAGCATTGGACTTTCTTCAAATGGCGGAACGGTGGCTTCAAGATCATCTTATCTAGATTTTAGACAGACATCTGGATTACATTAATTGAAAGTCATGGCCAAGCCTAACATCTCTCCCTCTTCTCTCTTCCCATCGCAGGGAGCTCTTGTTTCTGAGGCATTGTAAGTTTTCATTCCTTAGGTGGAGCTGTTTTCTCTTCTCATCAGAAGAAGAGTAGGTGGAGGGAAGCAGGAGGGCCCATATGCTCTCTTCGGGTTTCTTGTTTCCAGGGTGGAACCACGGCCCGATTCAAAGAATGTTACATGAGACACAGAAAATTCTCAACACAGGTCCATATGGAAATCACATTTTATTGATTTGGCAGTGAAGATATTATGTGTGCAAATATTGAAAGAATTCTCTAATTGAGGGGTCTGAGAACTGTGATGGTTTTCAATCTGGCTGTCCTTTCCTCCTTAGATATGTGTGTCTGCCACACACCTGCATCAGTTGCTGAGCATCCAGATTGCTGGGGAATTTCTTTGCAACAAAAAGATTGTTCCAGTGTGTGACATTCCATAAGCTTTTCACTGTGTCACATGGCAGCCAATGGTCTTCAGTGCTTTTGGAACTTTTATGTTAATAATAAAGATACATACACATTTTTGGTCACTTAGGAGTAAGAGGAACCCTTTTACTCATATAACTGCAAGCTCCTGGAAGAGATCTCTCTTCAGGCATGGCTGGATCCCAGAGCTCAAATTACACCGTTAGCGCCAATCTTGCTTTCTATGTCCTGGTCAGTCTGTCTTCAGATGATGAATGTGGGAGTTGGTAAAATCCATACTCGTATTGTATCTGAATAGAAATGCTTGGGTGAAGAGAATGTCTGCTTTGATGGCTTTGACAGAAAAGTCTTGGGGAAAATTATGTTTGGTTTGCTTTGTGAATATATCTCATGCCTGAACCAATCATTGTGTTTAGGTTGTGGAATACTCTGATTAGCCAAGCATCATGTGCCCAGTTTTGAGGTCAATGGGTCAAGGGTATTGATGAGTTCTGGTGGCACAGGGGGAAGGGAATGGCATATAGGCACAGCCAGCAGCAACCCACGTCCATAGAAGAGCTAGAACATAGAGGTTCTGTGTTTGGACAGATTGGGACATGGGACCCCATTTGCTGTAAGAAGAGGAAACCTGTCCTGTGTTTGCAAGAGGAAGACTTATAGACACAAGAACACGGACAGTGACTGTCAGAATTTTATAGGGCAGATACATAACCATATGAGGCAGCAACCACTAGTAAAATGCCAGCCTTCAGAAACACACATGTAAAACATAAAGACAGACTTCATATGTGCCAAATAAATGTTGGGAGTAGCTGGGTGAAAGAATTTGAGCTACTTTGTTATACACTAAGAGTTAACATGAAGATATACAATAAAAACGCCATCAAAATATTCTATCACTTTCTTTTGTATTATTTCTTTCTTTGGAAGGCAAGGGGGAAGAGGAAGAGAGAGGAAGAGAGGAAGAGAGAGGAAGAGAGAGGAAGAGAGAGGAAGAGAGAGGGGGAGAGAGAGAGAGAGAGAGAGAGAGAGAGAGAATGAGCAGTCCCACCTACTGGTTTATTCCCCAGATGCCTTCAACAGATGGGCAAAGCCAGGAGCTGGAACTCAGTCTTGGTGGCAAGAACTCAATTACCTGAGCATCACCACTGTTCCCAGGGTCTGCATTAGCAGGAAGTTGGAATCAGTACCAGAGCCGGGAACTGAACCAGGGGCACAAACGTCTTAGTCCCTAAGCCACATGCTTGCTTCTTGCTTATGTATTTATCTTCCTATTTCTTTACTATCTACCTATAGTTTATCTGTTGTATATGACTAGGTAACACACACACATGCCTCCACACACTCTTCCACTTGGTGGAGTTTCTCAGGAAACTGTTCACAAATCTGTGAATGAGACACTTGCTCAGCTAGTTTAGAGTCTGATGTAAATGAATTCTCCACTAACATGCATTAGATACCTATGCTGGTGCACACAGGTGCCAGTGCAAAACTGTCTTCCCAGGGGTTGTGCAATTAAGAAGATGAGACATGCAGGACATGTTATTAGCCAAATGTGGTTTTGTGCTGCTGGCTTCAGAAATGAACTCCTCACAGCAGAGAGAGAAAAATCTGTCAGTTAAATAAGCCAAGCAGCTAGTACATGCAGAATCACTCATCTGGCTTCAGAGCCTGCTGGCTTTGGTTGTGATTTCCAAGCGATAAAAATTTAAATGTTAAAAATGTCATCTGGCTAGCATTCCAGGAGAGGCCAGTGCAAAGTGAAGCTTCCACTGTAATACTTTCCTTTAGATTCTTAATCGTTGCAGATGTCATACACACAACAGTTTAGAGCATACATACAATTTAAAATACACAGTTGTGTACCCAACACCTAGATTAAGCAATAGAACATCTGCAAGCTCACCATGTGCCCCTCACCAAAAATATTTTCCACTCTCTCCACTGAGATACAAACACCATTCTCAATTTTGTGCTAATCACTCATTCTCTTGCTCTTCTTGATAGTTTTATCAGCTCTCTGGGAATCCTTAAACAATGTACCACTCCACTTTTCTTATTTACAAACTCTAAGTGAAATAATCCTGAACATATTCTTCTGAGACAAATTTATTCTGCTCAACACTAAATTGAGATTGTTTATGTTGAAGAAGGTAGCTGTAATTCGTTCTTTTTATTCTTTTTTATTTTTATTTTTTTACTACTGCAGAGTGGTACAACATCTGACTACACAACCTAGCTCTACCTTCTGTGATGGGTGGGCATTTCCCCATCTGGGACAGTGATGCTGTGAACATTTTTATCTCCTGGTACCTGTGTTCAGGAATTTTTCTGGGAGTTGTTGAATCATGGAAATGCACGTTCTCAACTATTAGACATTCTCCTCTCCTAAAGTTTCCTGGAGGAAGTGCTTAAATATTAATTGACTTTACCATTTTTTGCCAATTTGGTGTGCATGGAATAATATTTTGTTGTAGTTTTAATTTTCCCTTGCCAGACTCCTAATGAAATTGACATTGTTTTCTCCTTCCTTTTCAATTTATTTTCTTCTGACATAATTTTTTCAAAAACTTTTTTCTTGCATTTAACCCTTGTTCCATTCCACCCCCCAACTTCTGCACATTTCTGCACACAGTTTTTTGGTTTCTCACATCAGAGTTGTTTTTTTTTTTTTTTAATAGCTCCAAATACATCTTTGAAAGCATTTAGTTCCATCTGAAGTACATGATCTCTGGTTTTATAGATTTTTGGAGGGGGGTGATTTTTATCAGGTGAATTGTTTTGATATACATATTCTATTTTCTTATTGAAGTGCAGTTGCATAGATTTATTCTGTTTTCCACTATTTTTAGGTATTTTACAGGGGGTTCCTAATTCAAGATCATTTTCTTCTGTCAGTATAGTGAAGAGTGGTTTCCAAAAGAAGTTAATTTTTAATTGAGGGAGGGAGTGAGAGAGGTAGGGGGAGAGAGAGAGAGAGAGAGAGAGAGAGAGAGCGCTTCCACCTGCTGGCTCTCTTCCCAAATATCCACAACAGCCAGGGTTGGGCCAAGCTGGGTCTGGGAAACCCAACTGTGGTTTCGCACATGGGTGGCAGGGACCCAGCTACTTGAGCCATCACCTGCTCCCTCCCAGGGTGTGCATTAGCAGGAAGCTGGAGTCAGAAGTCAGAACCTAAGCAATGTGATACGGGATACAGATGTCCCATCCAGAGCCTTAATCTCTAGGCCATACATCTGCCTTGTGTAGCTTTTCTGCGGATGACTGCTGGTTGGACAGTAGAGTTGTCGGCTTGTCTTGTGGTTCTCGTTATTTGTGTAGAATCATTACTTTTCCCTCCTTACTTCATTTCCTTCACTTCCACATACCGGAAGAATATATCATTTATCCCTTTCTATTGGAGAAGGAATGCCTCTTCAAGACTGCTACTTTGAGGCTGGAGTTGTGGTGCAGCAGGTTAAGCTGCCGCTTGTCACTGTCATCCCATTCCAGAGTGCCAGTTCAAGCACTGGTGACTCCACTTCCAATCCAGTGTCCTGCTAATGTCCTGCCTGAGAGGCAGCTGATGATGGCCCAAGTGCTTGGGTTGCTGTGGGAGACCTGGCTGGAGTTCCTGGCTTCTGGCTTCAGCCTGGCCCAGCCCTGACTTTTGTAGAAGTGAACCAGTGGGTAGAAGACCTCTCCCTGTCATTCTACCTTTCAAATAAATAAACTTCTAGTTTTTCCAAATTCCCTGTCACTGGTGCCAAAATCCACACAGCTCAAGATCTGTATCTGTCGGTTTAGTGCTGAGTGTTAATCAAGTCCTTGGGCCCCGGGTACCCACGTGGGAGACCCAGAGGAACCTCCTGACTCCTGGCTTTGTACTGGCTCAACTCCAGCTGTTGTGGCCATTTGGGGAGTGAACCAGCAAATGGAAAATCTCTTTCTCTGTGCCTGCTGTGTAATTCTTTCAAATAAATAAATAAATCTTTTAAAAAATAATATTTACTCATGACAAAGGGGTAGGGAAACTGTCAGTGTCATATGTGCTGAAGGTAATAGAAATTGGCACAATCTTTTTGTTTAAAAATATTTGTTTACTTGAGAGACAGAGAGAGCAACCCAGAGAGTGATTTTCCGTTTGCTTTTTCACTCCTCAAATGCCCTAGGAACTGGGAAGTCAATCCGGGTTTTCCAGGTGGACAGCAGGCACCCAAGCATTTGAGTTATCAACTGCTGCCTTCTAGGGTGCAATAGAATGAGTGCTAGGTGGGAACCAGGAGGCTTTTGGTCTAGGAGTATAACAGGATGTGAGGCAGAGGACAAAGCACCTAATTTCTCCAAGTTATTGTCTTTATAGTGACACTCTGTACAGGTTGACGAGTGGATCTTTTAGATTTGTGAACAACTCTGCTATTTTGCGAGTCAGTGAATCACTTTTCATGACTTACGTAATTCAGGCACTTACATCTGCTTGACTTCCATTTTCTTTACTTCCTCTGTGAGAGATTTAATGCTTTTAAGTATGTGCTGTTTTAAAACCACTTCTCAATACAATCCAATTATTAGGATTCTTACCTTCCTAACTAAGTTCCCTTTGTTAAGTAGAAGAAACTGCTGAATATATGTTGACTTCTTGCTCTGATGAGTCTGGCCGTGGTGTAGTGTACAGACACAGCTAAGGGGCTATTTAATTTACCACTGTGGAAGAGGGAGGCAAGATGCTATAGGCAGATTTCTCAGCTAGTCCGCATCTTTTCTAAAGATATACACCCATTATCGGGATGGAAAGAAAATATCTGGACATAATTAAAACATTAACATCTTTCATTTTATTAATTGATTCTTTCCAGTGATTCTTATATAAAAGTATTCATATAACATTTTTGTGTTCCCTTCATTCCACTTGCTTCCCCATGTACCTTGGAGGAATCATTAGAATCCTTGGCTTTTTTTTTTTTTAAAAAGTCATCTGTTAAATTTTTTGGCTGAGATAATCCAAGATACTCTCTTGGCCTAAAATTCTTATTTGTACATCAAATCCAATGATGATGATAAAAAGAATTTATAGCGGCTGGCGCCGTGGATCACTTGGCTAATCCTCTGCCTGCGGCGCCAGCACCCGGGGTTCTAGTCCCGGTTGCTCCTCTTCCAGTCCAGCTCTCTGCTGTGGCCTGGGGAGGCAGTGGAGCATGGCCCAAGTCCTTGGGCCCTGCACCCACTTGGGAGACCAGAAGGAAGCACCTGGCTCCTGGCTTCGGATCAGCGCAGCACGCCAGCCATAGCAGCCATTTGGGGGGTGAACCAATGGGAGGAGACCTTTTTCTCTCTCTCTCTCACTGTCTATAACTCTACCTGTCAAATAAAAATTTTTAAAAAAGAATTTATAGCTTTGTTTTTACTGTACATGACAATTATAGAAGAATTAAAACAAAGATGTAAGGAAAGAAAGAAATTACCATAATCTTACTACCTAACGATAATTATTAGTAATATCATTGTAATGGTAGTATATAAATCACTTTTTTTTTTTTTTGACAGGCAGAGTTAGACAGTGAGAGAGAGAGACAGAGGTAAAGGTCTTCTTTCCAGGTTCACCCCCCAAATGGCTGCTATGGCCAGTGCACTGTGCTGCGCTGATCTGAAGCCAGGAGCCAGGTGCTTCCTCCTGGTCTCCCATGGGGTGCAGGGCCCAAGCACCTGGGCCATCCTCCACTGTACTCCCGGGCCACAGCAGAGAGCTGGACTGGAAGAGGAGCAACCGGGTATAAATCACTTTTAACTCTAGGATAAAGACTAACAGATGCAAGTATTCAAATAACTATAACAAATTATAATAGATACAGATTATAAAAAGAATAAATTGGGACATGAAAATTAAATATTGGGAGGGAGAAATAAAAGTGTAGGGTTTTCGTATGCCATCTAAGTTGAATCACTATCTTAAAATAGCCTGTCACAATCGTAAGATGCTTTATATAAACACAAAGCATAAACCCCTAGTAGATCACAAAAGATAAAGAGAAAATAATCAAAGCACACCACTACAGAAAATCATCAAATCACAAAATTAGCAAAAGAGGAAGAAAGGAATTGCAAAAGTCAGAAACCAGTGAACAAAATGGCAATAGTAAGTCCTTATCTATCAGTAATTACTTTGAATGTAAATGGACTATACTGTCCAATCAAAGGACAGAGTGGCTGAATGGATTAGAAAAATAAGACCCAACCATATACTGCCTAGAAGAGCCTCACTTTAGCTGTAAGGATACATATAGGCTAAAGGCAAAGTGGTGAGAAAAGATACTACGTGGAAATGGAAACCACAAGAAAGTAGAAGTAGTTATATTCATATTTGACAAAACAGACTTTAATTCAAAAATTGTCAATTCAAGAGCATATAACATTTATAAATATATATTCACCCAACATCAGAGCACATAAATATATTAACCGATCTGAAATGAACAGGACACAGCAGTGTGGTGATAGTAAGAGATGTCAGTATCCCTGCTTTCAACAACAGATACGTCATGTGGACAGAAACACTGGATCTGAACTACATTTTAGGTCAAATAAACCAGACAGACATACACAGACTGCTCCATCCAACAGCACAAGACGATAGAGCATACGCAGAAAATTGTCCAAAAGAGTGTCTGTTGGGCTACAAAACAGGTTTTAGCACACATAAGAAGATTGAGGTTGAATCAATATTTTTTCCTGACAACAACTAGAAATCAGTAAGTAGAGGAAAACCAGAAAAGTCACATATTTGTGGAGGTTAAACAACATGTTACTGAGGAACCAATGGGTCAGAGAAGAAAGCAAGAGGGAAATCTAAAAATACCTTTAGACAAAGGAAAATGGAATCTCAACACATGGAAGTATACAGAATACAGCAAAAACAGCTCTAGGAGGGAAGATCACAGCCTGAACACTACCTTATGAAAAAGAAAGATTGCAAATGAACAGCCTAACTCTATACTTCAAGAAAGCAGACAAAGAACAAACTAAGCCCAAAGTTAGTAGAAGGAAGGAACTCGCAAAGATCAGAGCAGAAGTAAATAAAGGATATTAGGAAAACAAAGAAATGATTGGTGGAACTAAGAGGTTTTTTTTTTTTTTTTTTTTTAACTGAAAGACTTTAGCTAGACTAAGAAAAAGGAGAGAAAACTGAAAATCAGAAATTAAAGAGGACATGTGGCACCTGACACCACAGAAATATGAAAGATCAGAGATCACTATAAACAATTATAACCAATTTGAAAAACACAGAAGTGCTTTGGATAGAACCTTTTTGTTGATGCATTTTTCCCCAGCACAGCTCCCGTTAGACCATGCAAAGTATTTTATGATCTGCTCTTTATTTAACAACATCAAAAATAGTTTTGCATATCATTAATAACTATAACACTTTATGTTTCATGTATGAATTATGAAAAATAGAGAATATTATAATTTTTTGCTTTATCGATCTCCAGAAAGGAAACATCAAACCTACAGTACTATATTTTTCATTGAATTTTTATAGTTAAACTCATCCTTTTCAGAGAATAGCTTTTTGAGTATTGAAAAATGCATATGGTCAGGTAACAACCTCAAAAATAAAAATATAGAAATTTCTGGCCGGCGCCGCGGCTCAATAGGCTAATCCTCCGCCTTGCGGCGCCGGCACACTGGGTTCTAGTCCCGGTCGGGGCACCGATCCTGTCCCGGTTGCCCCTCTTCCAGGCCAGCTCTCTGCTGTGGCCAGGGAGTGCAGTGGAGGATGGCCCAGGTTCTTGGGCCCTGCACCCCATGGGAGACCAGGAGAAGCACCTGGCTCCTGCCATCGGAACAGCGCGGTGCGCCAGCCGCAGCGCGCCCACCGCGGCGGCCATTGGAGGGTGAACCAACGGCAAAAAGGAAGACCTTTCTTTCTGTCTCTCTCTACTGTCCACTCTGCCTGTCAAAAAAAAAAAAAAAATTAAAAAAAAAAAAAAAGAAATTTCTACCAACTCGAAAAGTTCTTTCTTGGTGTTTTGTAGTCAACTCGTCCCCAGTTCCCAGCTCCTGGCAACCTCTAATCTGTATTCTGTCCCCCTAGTCCACCTTTCCCACGATGTCATTTAAAGGGAATCAGAGTACAGTGTCTTCCATTCAGCTGGATGAATTCGAGGTTCATCTATATTTTGTATACCAGTAGATTGTCCTTTTATTGCTGTGTAGTATTCCATTCCTTGTGGAGGAGACCAGAATATGCCACCCTAATATGTGGTTCTTTTGCATAAGAATTATTTTGGGGCTAATTATCTTGAGAAACTCAGGTACACTTGCCAGAAAATCTGGAGAAATGAATAAATCTCTAGAGTAAATCTTTAAAAAAAAGGATTTAATCTCCAGGCTTGAATAACTTTATTCTCTGAAACAAAGTTAGAAGAGTGTGTGAGGGGCCGGCGCTGTGGCACAGTGGGTTAACTCCCTGGCCTGAAGAGCTAGCATCCCATATGAGTCCTGGCTGCTCCATTTCCGATTCAGCTCTCTGCTGTGGCCTGGGAAAGCAGTAGAAGATGGCCCAAGGCCTTGGGCCCCTGCACCTGCATGGGAGACCCGGAGGAAGCTCCTGGCTCCTGGCTCTGGATTGGCGTAGCTCCAGCCATTGGGGCCATCTGGGGAGTGAACTATCGGATGGAAGACCTCTCTCTCTCTCTCTCTCTCTGCCTCTCCTCTCTCCGTGTAACTCTGACTTTCAAATAAATAAATTTAAAAAAAAGAAGAAGACTGTGGGAAAAGGCCCAGGTAAGCAAAGATGGACAGGGAAAACACAATAAAACAAAGGTAAGATTTGTCATGCAGATGTAAGACTTTGCCTTCCTGGGTGATTAAATCTCTAGTGAACTAGCCAGCCCTTTCTTCCTGGGGCAGAGAGGAACAAGAGCTTACAAATGAAGATCCTTTACAAGTGTAATTTCTCTTACAAAATGACAACTTTTCAGAGTTACCCTGTGTCTGTCTGCAGTTTCTCACAATAATCACTAAGCTAGAGGCTATGTGGGGGTGATACATGCTGGCCTCCTACAGCTGCATTTTGTGGCAGTGTGTCCTGAGCTCCATCGCTTTGTCCACCCACCCAGTCACCAGTTAAGTGACATATTGGTTGTTTACAATTTTGGTGATTATGACTAAAGTCATTATGAACGTTTGTATTTAGATTTTTGTGTGAACATTTTTCCTGCTAATTTTGTACTTAGATGGGAGTTGCTGGGTCATTTAGCAGGTGTGTATATTCATTTTTAAGAAACTTTCAAGCCATTTTCCAAAGTGGCTGAACCAGTTTTCATTTCTAATAGCAAAGCATGCAAGTTTTAACTGCACAGCATCTATGTAAGCATTTGATACTGTCAAATTTTTGTGTCAAAGTAATAGAAATGTACTGGTATTTCACCATGATTTTAACCAGCGTTTACCCAATTACTAATGATGCTGAGCATGCTTGTTTTCTTATTGAGAGGCGCATGTGCACACACACACACAGAGAGAGAGAGAGAGAGAGAGAGAGAGAGATTGGGCTAGGGCCAAGGCCAGGAGCCAGGAATGTAATCCACATTTCCCACATAGGTGGCAGCAACCCAACTACTTGAGTCATCACTCCTGCCTTCCAGAGTTTACACTAGTGGGAATCTGGAGTTAGGAGCCAGAGCTGGGAATTGAACCTAGGCACTCTGATGTGGGATATGGGCAACTTAACCTGCTAGATTAAATGCCTGCTCGCTGAGCATCTTTGAATATACTTATTTGGCACTTGTGTATCTTCTTAAACCTTTTGTTCATTTTAAAACTGGATTTTTTTTTTATTGTTGAAATTTAGAAATTCTTCCTATATTTTGGATAGAAGCCCTTTATCAGACTTGTGTTTTGGAATTTTTTTTTTAACCAGTGTTTGATTTGTGTTTCACTTTCTTTACAGCATCTTTGCTGAACCGAAGTTTTTATTTTTTATGAAGTTTGATTTATAAATTTTTTTCTTTAATGTATTTATTGTACTTGTCATACATGTAACTGAGATGATAAACTGTGCTTGGAAAAAATAATCAGTGCTTTTTAGAGCAGGTGAGTTTTAACATTTTTCTCAAGTGTTTTAGCAAACACATTCCACTATTTTGTCAGCAGACTCATTTAGAAGTCTTGACTTCCATTCGACAAAAAGGAAAATATACTCTTTATCTTTGAGTCTCTTTAGTCTTTGGTCTAAACTTTTAAAAAAATATTGTTTTAATTATCTATATGAATGAGAGAAGGGAAGGAAGAAGGGGAGAGAAGGAGACAGACAGAAAGAGACTGAGAGATCTTCAATCCTCTAGTTTTCACTCCTCAAATACCTGCAACAGCCAGGACTGGGCCAAGCCAAAACTAGGAGCCTAAAACTCATTCTGAGTTCCATGGGGTGCAGGAACTGAAGGACTTGAGCCATCCTCTGTGGCCTCCTAGGGTGAGCATGAGCGGTAAGTTGGATTAGAAGTACAGCTAGGACTGGCACCCAGGAACCAGGAGCACCTGAACCAGTACACCTGGTTCACTGACTTCAAAGCTTTTCATAATTTTATAACCAAACTAGAAGAAATTCCAAGTTTAATGGCTCTCTGGAATTTAGAATATACTTTTACATAGAAATAGTATCCGTGAATGATGGTTACATATCAAGTCTATCCCATAAATACCCGATTCATCCACCATGAAGAAATACCATATATTTATACCAAAGAGAAGAATCAGCAAGTAGATGGATGCTTGTGAAGGTTTTCATGGGAACTTAACTTGAAGATTTCAGGTATCACAGACATTGATTCTTTAATCAAACCTAAAAAGTAGTGCTTTCCAGTTTTTTGCTACTGTAGCAGGATTATGTTGTGCTCATCCAATATCAGTATGTGCAGATAGGTCTCAGTGCTTTTCTGAAGCAACTTCAATTAAGCTCTTTCCTATATCAAATCTATGAAGCGCTCATCTCCACTTTACTGAGTTGGAGACGTTATGCAGTCTTCTCAAGCTGTCAATATCAGTGTGATTGATCTAGAATTCAAATCCAGCTCTGACTCCAGAGTCCACCACTCTTTCATGATTAGGTCGACTTTTTGCCTAAGAGAATAAATGATGGGGGTGGGGAGAGATCTTCCTTCAGAGAGAAAGAGGGTAAGGACAGGGAGTGAGAGGGGATGAGGTGCGTATGAGTGAAAAAGTTGAAGGAGAACTGAATGACCCATGAGTGACGACTTAAAAGAAGAGAATAGATTTTGCCAAAAAAACAGGGCCAGCACTGTGGCGTAGTGGGTAAAGCTGCCACCTGCAGTGCTGGCATCTCATATGGACATTGGTTCTAGCCCTAGCTGCTCCACTTCTGGTCTGGCTCTCTGCTGTGGCCTGGGAAAGCAGTAAATATGGCCCAGGTCCTTGGGCCCCTGTGCCCGCATGGAAGACCTGGGGGAGGCTCCTGGCTCCTGGCTCCAGATGGACACAGCTCCAGCCATTGCGGCCAATTGGGGAGTGAACTGGCGGATGGAGGACCTCTCTCTCTCTCTCTCTCTCTCTCTCCTCTCTGTGTAACTCTGACTTCCAAAGAAATAAATCTTAAAAAAAAAAAAAACCCACACAAACAAAAACAGAAACACAACTCTCTTGAAGAGGAAAAAAAGAGGGTGCAGAAAAAAGAAGTCAAATAAACAAGTTCCTCTTTCTGACCACTAGGTGACACCATTGACAGAAAACACCTAGGCTGCTGTGGGAGGTGGTGGGAGGATGGTGGTGGTGGTGGGCAGTCCGAAGCAGCACAGCAGGGGAAAGATGCTGAAATGACTTTAGGAGGATGCTAGGGAGCATCCCTACTGGACACTCGAGGCAGTCAGAAGCGATGTAAGTCCCATGGGGAATACCTCCTGAGAAATGGCCTATTTGGGCGATGCTTTTGATCTAGATGCGAATCATTGTGTTTCTATTGAACTGCAGGAAGCAGGCTGTTAGCTAGAAGAGCACAGAATCTGGAGGTTGGCAGCACAGATCAGGAGCCTGGCTCTGCCACTGCTGTCTGTGTTGTGTCAGGCCAGACACTTAACCTTTCTGGCCCCACTTGGCTATTCTGTAAAAGGGGTACAGCAATGTCTACCTCAAATAGATGTTGTGAAGATGGAATGAAATCAAAGATGCAAAGCACTTAGAAGGGTGCCTTCTTCAAAGTTCTTGTTGGATGCCATCAATGCTAGTGTTGGTGTCAGGTACAATCTTGAAAAACAGGCCAGATAAATTTAGAGTAACAGTGATTTGAGGGGGTCGGCGCTGTGGCGTATCGGGTAAAAAGCTGCTGCCTGCAGTGCCGGCATCCCATATGGGTTTCAGTCCCAACTGCTCCACTTCCAATCCAGTTCTCTGCTATGGCCTGGGAAAGCAGTGGAGGATGGCTTAAGTCCTTGGGCCTCTGCACATGCGTGGGAGACCCAGAATATGCTCCTGGCTCCTGACTTTGGATCAGCTCAGCTCCGGCTGTTGTGGCCATCTGGGGAGTGAACCAGCAGATGGAAGATCAATCTCTCTCTGTACTGCCTTTGAAATTAAATAAATAATTCTTTAAAAAAAGTGAAATGTGGCTGCCGCTGTGGTGTAGTGGGTAAAGTTGCTGCTTGTAGTGCTGGTTTGAGTCCTGGCTGCTCCACTTCCAATCCAGCTCTCTGTTACGGCCTGGGAAAGTAGTAGAAGATGGCCCTAGTCCTTGGGCCCCTGCACCCACATGGGAGACCTGGAAGAAGCTCCTGGCTTCAGATTAGCCCAGCTCCAGCCATTGCGGTCATCTGGGGACTGAACTAGAGAGAGGAAGGCCTCTCTTTCTCTCTGCCTCTACCTTTCTGTAACTCTGCCTTTTAAGTAAATAAATACATCCTAAAAGAAAAAAAAGAGTAAAAGTGAATGACGGGGCTGCTCCTCTCCTCATCCAGCTCTCTGCTATGATGGCCTGGGAAGGCAGTAGAAGATGCTGGGCCCCTGCACCTGTGTGGGAGACCCGGAAGAAGCTCCTGGTTCCTGACTTCAGATCTGCTCAGCTATGGCTGCTGTGGCTATTTGGGGAGTGAACCAGCAGATGGAAGACCTCACTCACTCTCTCTCTTAATTCTTTCTTTCAAATAAATAAATCTTTTTTTAAAAAATAAGTGAATGAGTTGGGGCCAGCATTGGGGCACAATAGGTTAAAGCCACCACGTGGATGCTGGCATCCCACATGAGAACCAACTGGAGTCCCTGCTGCTCCAATTCCTATTAAGCTCCCTGCTAATGTGCCTGGGAGAGCAACAGCAAATGGACACCCATGTGGAAGACCTGGATGGAGTCCCAGGTTCCTGGCTTTGGCCTGACCCAACCCTGGCTATTGAGGCCATTTGGGGAGTGAGCCAGTGAACAGAAGACCTCCCTCTCTCTCTGTCTATCCCTCTCTCTCTCTCTGCCTCTGCCTTTCAAATAATAAATAAATAAGTAAACAAATAAAATCTTTAGGAACAACAAAAAGTGAAATGAGTCAACATAGTTCCAAAATAGGAAGTGGGAGACTTTTCAGTTCAGACGGTAATCATTCGTTTTGCTTTTATTTAAACAAAATGCCATTGGTTGAGATGATCCTTATACTGCATAGTTGAAGGAGTTTGTGGAACATGGAATTAGAAAATGTTCATTTTAGTGCAAAACATTTTGGAAACTCATGCAGTTTCTATATAATAGACATTTCCATGAACTTTTTGAAGACCCTTGGTATATGCCTTTTAATTTCTTAGGAGAAGAAAAGCTGTATCCTTTCCTACTTTGCTGAGAATCCCCCCTAAATATTGCAATGGGCGTGGTCCAAGCTGGAGAAAATTCCAAGATGGTAGAATGTCTCCGCAATGCCTCAGCAGCCTTCCCTCCCCCCCACCCCGTCTGCTCTGCAGACCTTCTCTCCGTGTGGCCCATGGCCCGCCTCTGCTCTCGAGCTCTGTCACTCTATGACACACCCCAGAATGCTTCTCTACTCATGTCTTCTCAATTCCAAAGCTGTTAACTCAGCTCCTGGGTTCACCACTTTCCCCACCAAGTTCCAGTTCGGTCCCTCCTTCTATCTTTGGAAATAAAAAATTGGATTTGGTTAATGCATTGAGAATCTTATTTTAATTTTATAATCAATTGAAAATGAATGGATATTTTTGCTACCTCCTGGGAAGGTTTGCATTTTTTTTTCAATTTATTTTATTTATTTGAAAGAGTTACAGAGAGAGGTAGAGACAGAGAGAGGTCTTCCATCCACTGGTTCACTCCCCAGATGGCCGCAACGGCCGGAGCTGCACTGATCTGAAGCCAGGAGCCAGGAGCTTCTTCCAGATCTCCCACGCAGGGGTAGGGGCCCAAGGACTTGGGCCATCTTCCACTGCTATCCCAGGCCATAGAGAGAGCTGGATCAGATGAGGAGCAGCCGGGACTAGAACTGGCACCCATATGGGATGCCAGCGCTTCAGGCCAGGGAGTTAACCCACTGCACCACAGCGCCAGCTCCAAGGTTTGCATTTTGTAAAGATGTGTTAACTGAGCCATATCTGTAGTTGATGGCATTTCAGGCCACAGAGGAAAGTTAAATGAAAGATTTTTGCACAATGCAGAGGAGCATTTAGGGAGTGGATTTCTTTAAATCATAGCACTTAGGTGGCCGTCAAGAAAATATACAAATCACTGAAAAAGATAAAAATTGATGAGATTTTCAGTTATTCAATCATCAAAACTTTTAAACTTTTTACCAGTCTTGTTTGCACTGAAGAAAATTAATTCTCCTTAATCTCTGTTTATTTCTCAATTTGTCATTTTTTTTTACACTGTTCGTGTGACAGAGGTTCTGGTGACTTTGCCAGAGCCATTTTCTCTTAATTCTGCAGCACAAAAACCCCTAATTTCATGGCCATGAGAACAATCGCCCTCCTCCCTTGCAACCAGGAGTAGCCATGTCTTCACATTTTGGACAGCATGACACAAGCAGGAGTGTTGTTTTCAACTGAAGGGAGAGCCTGAAAGTGCAGGGCCCACACCTAGGGTTCCCTTCTCCTCCCAGTAGACTGACAGACAGATACAAAGACTGGAGCGCTAGACACTGCCTTCCTCCAGGCACCCAGGTTGATTCCTAGGGGTGACTTACAAGGAAGTGGGCAGGAACCCAGGTCCATGATGAATTAATCAGATGACTGTATCTTTTGCACTTCTGATCACTGGAACTTTGACACAGGAGAAAGCTTTGTGTGTTTACGTCCATGTTCACTTGTGTTTTTATCAGCTACAGTTGAGTTTAATTCTAGCTACATGCAGCTAGCAGAAAGCTGAACTGAATAAGGAGCTCATGGATCATGGTGACTACAGGAACTGTCTACCTCAAGTTCACTCAGACAGTTTGGTGGCGTTTTTCGTAGTGAACATCTGTAATGCATGACTTTAATCTCTTCCAGGAAAATCTCTTGCTCCTATGCTCTGGACTACAGATCAGCACAGTTCAACAGAACACTCTGTGATTGTGGAAATGTTTATGTCTGTTATTTCTGTAGAAGCCACTAGACACGCATGGTCACTGAATGCTTGGAATGTTGCTTTTGTGACCAAGGGACTGAATTTTAAAATTTATTTCATTTTACTGAATTTAAACGTAAGTCATAACACACTGTGGCTACTGAATTGAATAGGGTAGCTTTGTTCTGAGAATTTGACTCATACTCATTCACCCACAGTTCGCCTTGATGTGAGTTTTACTTTATGCAAAGAAACTGTATTCTGAAAGTGATCAAGAGATTAGTGAAGTTAACTGCAGACGCCTCTTAGAAAGCCACAGTGAAGACTGAGGGTGTTAAGATCTGTCCCTGTGTCCCCACAATAAGATGCCAAATACTGCACAATTACCTTCCGTGTATCACCTGGAATATTTTAGGATGTTAAAACATGGAAGGTCGAAATCCACATACATCTCTTCTGATAACAGCCTCAGAGCCGAGGGGGATGTGTAGCAGACTTCGCTCCTCCTCCGTCTCCCCCAAGATTGACCTTGACTGTGTGCTATTGTGGTCTTAGCCTTTCCACTGGGATCTAGGTTGGTTTCTGTGCTCATGGTGAATTACAAGGCTTCTAACCTGTATCTCAGGTGTTCTTTGAGATGACCAGGCTCTGAGCCAGGTGCCACAGTGCGAACGTGCCTGTTTGTTCTGGTCTCTTTGCATTCAACTGTAAACCTGGAAATGGCTTAAAACAAGCACCCTTTGCTGGTAGCTTGACTGTCATGTGCTCCAGCCACATCCCTCTGAGCCGGGGCTGCTAATAGCAGGTTGGACCCTGCTTATTTTCTAACTTTGCACTGCAATCAGATTTGCAAGAGTTGATGGGGCAGAACCAGGTATTTTGGCTACTGTGTGCGTAGCAGGGATCCTGCCTTTAAACACTACTTTCAAATTCAGAAAAGAATGCAAAGATTCCAAAACAACAACAACAAAACAGAAAAAAAAAAAAACAAAAAAACAAAAACCCAAGATCGTCACTGAAGGGTCACATTTACTAGACGTAAAGGCACTTTAAAATGCTTGTGGAAAAATGGAGTACAAAGATAATATGTGTTTTCCACGAATTTTTTGAAGATCCTTCCCAAATATATACTGAAGGTACTTCAAAATACTTATGGAAAATTAATTATTAATCAGTTATTAAAAGATAAGTTAAATTTTGGTGCAATAATTTTGAAAGCCATACAAATAAGTGTCTTCAAAAAGTTCATGAAAATGCCTACTTTGTAAAAAGTATTACGGGCTTCATCATATTTTGCTTCGAAATAAACTTTTCTTTCTATTTGTCCACAAACTTTCTGAAGAACATGCCTTTCTATAATGTGTTGAGCTGGATGCAATAATAACTTTATGAGCAAGTGGATCTTCTGGCTTATGAACTATTCCATGGAGAGGTCTCCTTGATTCTCCCTGATTCACAGAAATGAATGTTTGATAGATAATAAAGGAAGTGGTTGAGTGGCTCTATTTGCAAAGGCCAAGAAATCAAGTCCTGAATTGATCTTGTCTTCTTGTGCTTATCTTTTCCCACCCAAACCAAGGACTGTTTGTGGAAGGCTATCTTCCACACTTAAGGCACTACCACCTGGAAAATTTCTGTTCCCTTTGTGGGTTCAGAGTTTTAGTGTCATCCAGACAGATCCTGACTGCAACACCTACTTCCTGTGTGATCTCTGGCAACTATTTAACTTCTTGTGCCTTGGTTTACTCATCTATAAAATATACATAAAATAGCTCCTCCATTGTGTGATTTAAATGTAACAATGCACTTTAATGTGGCTGGTATTGTCCCTGCAATTTAGTAAGCATTCAATAAGCGACTTAATGTTTATCATAAATTGTTTCAAAATTACTGAGAAAATCCATTGTTCTTCATTTAATTAAAAAGCCTTAAAGTGCTTATTTACACATACTCTTTTTCCAAAGTACTCATAGTTTCTGACATAGATTCACAAAACTACAAAAATTATATGTGAACTATTATTATGGTGTAATTGAAATCAGATTTCTGTTGAGGTAGGAAGTGTTGGGGGATGCTTGGTTAGAAAATCATGTCACGGGACAAAGTCAAAGCTGTAGGGGAAAAGGGGAATTAGCTGTTTGGAAGAAAAACTAGGTCAAGTGCATAATTAAGTACTAAGGCTATGTAATAATTCATTCTGTCCTGGAAGATTAAAAAAAAAAAAAACAGTTTAACTGAGTAAGGTCATACAAAAATCTGAACCCATCTTTGTAAGTAGGGTAAGAAGAAACCTGTCCGGAAGACAAGTTGGTGTCACAATGGGCCTTGGAAAGTTGGTGGGAAATGGAGGTAGGACTCTCAACTGAGCCCAAGAGCTATGGAGAAGAATCAGCATAAAAGGTCAGAACAGGATGAGGGTCAGTTTGGTCACAGAATGAGTAAAAGGAACTGAAGATCAAGGAATCTAGGATAGGAAGATCCCAAATAACATTGGCTAAATGGAAAAAAAAAAAAAACACAACAACAACTTAGTTGCCTATTAGGTTAACATTAATCAAACGTACCCTAGTGGGGCAGATGTTTGGCCTTGCAGTTAAGACAAGGCTACGATGTCTGTGTCACACACTGGAATACCTGAGTTTGATTCCCTACTTTGGCTCGTGACTCCAGCTTCCTGCTCATGTAGCCCTTGGGAAGCAGTGGTGATGGCTCAAGTAATTGGGTTCATGTCATTCATATGGGAGATCTGAATTGAGTTCCAGGCTCCTGGCTTTGGCTGGGCACAGGCCAGGCTGTTGCAGGCCTTTGGGAAATGAACCAGCAGAAGGGAGCTGTCTCTGTGTCTGTCTCTGTTTCTCTGTCTCCCAAATAAATTTTTAAAAAATCAGTAGATGAATCAGTCAGATGAACATACACACCTCTGTCCAACAGTGGCTTCGATCAAGCAAATGCTTACAAGGGTTTACAAAGTTCACAGAAAATGCATATTATGAAAAACACTGCGCACAGATTCAAAATTGTTTGCAACAAATAAACTTATCTTTTAATTCCTTTTTCCACAAGCTTTAGGAAATGCCCTTGTATTTCTCTCTCCTGTAAGTGAAATCTTGAATTGGGAAATTCATGGATGGTTTAGTGACCCCATGAAGTTAGGGAGTTAGTTTCTATGCAACTGACTTCTCTACCATCCCTAAGAGGCCTTATCCTCGTGGCCCAGGATGATGGCTAGAGTGCTGGCCATCAAAACCATGTTCCAGAAAGAAAAATGGGAAAAAGGGAAAAGTGGCAAGGGGTACATATCAATTGTCTGTAGAGTGAACTTCCTGGAATCTGTCATATAACAGTGTTGCTCAGGTCTCAGTAGCCAGAATTTGGATGCACATCCTCACTTATCTAAGATGGGCTGGACAGTGGGGTCTTTAACCCTGGCGAATGTTTGCCATGCAAAATCTGGCATTCCCCCATTAAAGAAAAAGGCAAGAGTGAATCTGAAGCTAGACAGCTAGTGATCTCTACCAGCATCCACTCACCCTCATCCTACCAAAATCGAGATGTCTTCCTTTAGGGAGCTATTGCTCTTCCATTGTGTCTTGTGTAGCAGCTTTGACGTTTGGGCAAGATTGGATTCACTTCAGTTCCAGAAGTAGATTGTGATTGGTTAATATTAGTGAAGTCTGGATCCCCAGGCTTTCCAAACACTTATGTTAGTCATTTTCTACCAGGAAGAGAAGACAAATCTGCTAATTGTCTGACCAAGAAACTCATTCCATTGCCAGGACAGAGACACAGGCATATACTATTATTGTGTTTATTAAATATGTAATACATATATCCTTGACATTTCTATTGATCAGGATGATATGGGCTTGAGGCTCATGTGTTATTCCCCTTCTCCTATTTTCCTACTAGGATTTTTTTTAAATGCATCTGCCTTGTTCTCTTTCTACTACTGTGCATGCCATTGTATCGATGGAGCGTACCTGACAACTTAGCCATATGTCACCGGGCCATGAAGAGCTACTGCAAAGTAGCCTGAACAGCAAGCACAGTTCCTAGCCTTGGAGCTGGACATAGAAATTGCAAGCCCCAGTAAGCGTGTTCATCTTACATAGGTGTGGGTAATTTCAAAATGTATGAGAGGGTGAATGTGTATGGACGTTGGGCAGCTAAAGGAGTGGACTGCAAAGGGCGGTCATTGGTGGCCCGCTCAGCATTTCTCCCTCTTTTTTCTCCTTCTTGATAGTCCCCAGCTTTTCATTTGGGAAAATCCCCTCCTATCCACTGGATTACAACTATACTGTAAAACCTGGGTTGATGTGTAAGAATCCAATAACCCATTTTCTTTGGCACAGAGATAGGATTGCGTGACCCCCATCAAAGTCACTCAGTGTCCCTATCCTTTCCCTAGCCTGCAGACTGATTCAGCTGGGCTACTAAGCACAAAGCCTATCTTTCTCAAAGTCATTGACAGGCCTCACCCCACCCCTGTCTCTCTCTCTCTCTCCTCCTCTCTCTCTCTCTCTCTCTCACACACACACACACACACCCCTTCTCCTTTCCAGTACCCCCCTTTCACCACATCCTGGATATAAACAAAGATGCTGGAACGTAAATTGCTACTGACAAACACCTTTCATCAGGAGAGGAGTCCACTTAAGCAGCAATCTGACATACAAAGGAGCATAAATCTAAGAGACGCAGCACCAGAGCCCTGATCAAACTGTACCCAAAGCCTGCATTACTGCTGCTCTTTTCACTGAGTTAACCAGTACATCCTTTCCACAGACGGTCGGTTTGACTTGGTTGAGCTGATCCTTGCAACCTACCTGTTGCAAGAATGAACCGAGAAATGACAGGTACTACACAAAAGCTGGAGGTCAGGGGCTGAAACTACCTAATAGTCCCAGATTCAGAGATGGTCACAGTGCGTTTGGAATACGCTCTACTTGAAAGAGGAGTCATTTATGTAACAGGAGCAAAAAGTGTTTCCTCACCAGGGATTTGGTCAGCCACGGCCTGCTGATTCCCAGTGTGGCTATGTCGCACCCCAGAGACATCCCTAGGTGACCCTGCTGGCAGCTAGGTTCGTGCTTATGATACAGATGCTGGCCACTAGTCCAAAGCCTTTATAGAAGGTGTTAGGAGAGGAAAGAGATAACAAAAGAGAGAGGGAGAGGGAGAGAGTGAGTTCAGACTCCTCAATTATCCTCAGAAAAGAAGAAATAGAATAGTGTCGACTGTACAGAAAGACCTGGCTTTACACACTGCCTCTGCCACTAGCTAGTAAAACAAGGCTTGAAAACAAGGCAAAAATCCTGACACTTTGCTCTGAGAGTGGTTACAAATGTTGAATACAAAATGTTAAAGTAAAATCCGGAGCAGAAAAATTCAACTAATGAGGAATAATAATTATTGCTTGTTACTCACAGAGTTAGGACTGTATGTGATGATAGGCTATTTAAAAGTTGGGTGTGCTGCAAGATTTTCTGACTTGAGCAGGAAGGCTGCCCTCGGCTCCAGTGGTCCCATGACTGGTCACCTTTGGGAGTCTCTGGGTCATTTTTACGACCCTCATGCCAAGCTTTAGGCAAGAACGAAGCTGTCCTGGGTTACAGCAATTTCTTCTTGCCCCAAGAATTGTGACACTTCTTTTACTGGAGCCACACTTGGTTCTCTGGAAAGAAGATGGGAACCAATAGTAAAACTGCAGTGCCAGGCACGTAGTAGGGGCCTAATTAATTCTGCCTGAAACTTGGGTGCAGCACCCTCATATTTTCCATCAGATACACTGGGAAGGAAGCTGAGACAGAAATCCTTCACATTCTGTTACTGTTTCTACGTTTTAAGATCTTGGGCCCAGAGATTATTTATGTGCTGAAGGGGGGTGCAAACTCACTGTGCAGAAGATAAATAAGTTGACTGTAGCCTACCTCATCCACAAACAGCTCTGCTCCCAGGGGCTGATCTCAGAGTTTCTCAGAGCTCAAGCCCTCACAGAGGGCTGAGGGGGCGTGGCAGGTTCTACCGTTGCTGTTAGCTCACCATAGCCTAAGGCAAGCCATTTAACCTCTTGCTGTCTGGATTTCCTCATCTGTGAGCCAGGGATAATAATACTTCCCTACCTCACAGGTGTGTTGGGGGCATTAATTAATGTTTGTCTATTGCTTAGGGATGGGAGATGAAAGGCAAGCATCATTACTGTCGGTTTGCTGTAGGCAAGACGAGATTATAGTCCTCCAGATGGGTTGCATATGGGAAGTGGTTTTAGCAAAAGATTTTCCCAAATGAAATGCAGGCTTTAAGGTTTGGGGCCACTTCAAAGCAAAGGTGCCAGTGGAACTTCATCCTCTCTCTCTTGCCCTAGTTGGCTGGGATTTTACTGTGCTAGGGAGGCAGAAATCAACGTCCCAGCACTATGTTAATTTATGCCATGAGCAACAGTTAGACAGTTTCTTCAGGGGTCTCTGCTCTGCACAGAATTTTACTGACCTGGATTAACAAGATGAGGTTACTGCTGCAGAAAACTGTCCTTGTGAAGAGAATTCAGAGTGCGGGACCCATTAGTGTGTCTATCCTATAATCTATGGGATAAGTACAAGCATTGTTTCAACAGCATTAAATGCACAAGTCCAGCAGGCAAGAAGTTTCAAAGTTTCATTTTTCACTCCCTCCTCCCACTAAGGAGTGGGGTCCCCATTACTACACTAAAGAGCACTGGCAGGTTCTTGAAAGCTTTTAAAGAAAGCTATTTTGAGAAGGAGCTTCTGGGTAAACAGACAGCAGAGAGTCCAGATACACTAAAGCTTAGGAGGAAGAGTGTTAGATAAAGTTCTATTTTCTAAAAATTGAAAAATATGGATACAATTAGTACATTTGTCAGATTAAAGGGCAATTATAACCTTTCTAGAAAAGAAGTGTTTTTTTTCCTTATATATTTTTGAAGACAGAAAAATGTAGTATTTCATTAATACTATCAACCCAGGTAACACAAGAAATATGAAAATTTCATTTTCGGTGAAATGTATGCCAGAGAAAATCTGCGGCAACAACAATTCCAGGGGAGAAATGCAAGAGATGATGGCCCGGCTACTGCGTGTGATTCAGTGGCAAAGCACCCAGCAGTTCATTCACTTGTTCATGTGTCTAGCACCTGTATCCTGGGTGTACTCTTAGGGGCAGGCTCCAGGAAATGAGCAACAGGGACAGGTCCCTACACTCACAGAACTTACATTGTGGTGGTGGTGCTGCTGCTGGGAGCAAGAATGCACAAAGAAACAAGTGCAAACGCAGAGGCCAAGATGAGGTCCTGTGTGATAACGGTGTTTGATAGTGATTTCGTTTGAGTGATTAGAAGTGTTCTCCAGGAGGTGGCTTTAAGCTGGTAAGGTCCCAAGGAGGGAGTAAGGTGTATTAGACTGTAGAGCCAGAAAATGACTCCATGGCACTGAATCGACTTTCAGGAGGTACAGGGTACAGCTTGGGAATCTAGCATGCCCCTCCAGTGTGGGGTCCAGTTGTCTGTTCCTTAATCCAGATTTCTCTGTCACCTATTGCCTATAGGGGAAAGTGGCTTCTGTTTGGAACTGTCCCAGCACGACAGGTTCCTGGTGCTCTGGAAGGGACTGAGAACCATGTTGGGACACCTGCTTGGGCTTGGATCTTCCAGTAACTCACTGAGTTAACCACTCAGTCTCTATAATTTGATTTGCTTACCTGAAAGAAAAAAGTGAGGTCCTTTTCTTTGTACTTCTAGGAAGAATATGAAAGCATGATTCGATGCTTGTAAACTCATTGTTTTCAGACACCTGGGAAGCCTGATAAGTGTGTCTATCAGTGGCTCAAAAATTTAGGACAATTAGGCAGAGAGCTGGGTCCATAAATTAGGTATGGATATTTTTATAGTGAGTCTTTCTTAGGAAATGAAATGTTTTAAAAGATTCTGCAGTAGAGAGTTTTCAAAATAACAGAAAAGTAAATAAATACTCATTACTGCTGTAATGCTACTGGTTTCTTTACTTCTGGGATTTTCCTGCTTTCACAAACAGAAATGATACATGCTTAATGTCTTAATGTTTTACTTCAATAATTTTATCCTCAACAAAAATTAGACTACTGAAATTCAACAAGTACTCCTAGAAGGATTAATTTAATTCTCATATCTCAGACTTTCATAAGGAATGAAGAATTTTCAGGGCTGGAGTTCTGGCCCAGAGGGTTAAGGTGCCTCCTGCAGCACCAGCATCCCCTATGGGCACCAGTTTGAGTCCCAACTGTTCCACTTCCAATCCAGCTTCCTGCTAAAGTGCCTGGGAAAGTAGTGAGAGATGGCCCAAGGGCTTCTGCTACCCGTGTGGGAGACTGGATGAAGCCCCTGGCTCCTGCCTTCAGCCTGGCCCAGCCCTGGTCATTGTAGCCATCTGGGGAGTGGCCAGCAGGGAGAAGGTCTCGGGGTCGGTCTCTCTCTCTCTCTCTTTCTCTCTCTTCCTCTCCCTCTATAATTCTGCCTCTCAGCTAACTAACTAAATGAATATTTCTTTAAAAGAATTTTCTTCAACCATATAAGGGCACTTCATTATGTTCATGGAGAGTGGAATTAAAATATATATTTATTTGGTTTAAAAGTTTGAAATCCCTGCATATGAGAGATCTTCAAAAAGTTCATGAAAAAAATGTGTACTATAGAAAAACTATGCATTTCAAAAATATCTGGCACCAAAAAATATACTTCTTTTACTTCCATTTTCCACAAACTTTTTGAAGTCCCTTTGTAACATCCCAAACACAATATCGTGAGCAAAGGAAATTATCTGGTCTACAGGCTAATAAATGACACTGACAATATGGCCATCTACAGCAAGCTGCACTTCAAAATAGTTTCACATTTCTTATCTCACCTGACCCTCAGAACCACTTCAGCAGCAAACCGGACAACATTCATTACTGCCAACTTCACATAAGAGAAAAAAGAGGCTCAGGTGTTAAACTTCTGGAGACAGACACCTTGCGACTTGACCTCAAACCCATGATGCTGACCCTGGCCAAGAGCTCCTGCTTCCAGAGATGGGTGCACACACAACCTGAGCTGCGGTCTCTGATTCACTGTCTTTGCTAACAGAGGACCCCGGAGTCCTGCCAAGGATTTCTGGAAGGCTCTGAGGTTGCTGTGTGGCACATGAGCTTAGGAACAAGTTGGGCAGCCTTCGCCATGATCCCGCTCCTTGTCCTGCGTGTCTGGCCCGGCTGTCACTCTTCCTGAACCCCTTACAGATGGCAGTCTCAAGGCCTTGGTTGTGTTGGGGCCTTTTCCTCATTTTGGAAAAAGCGAGGCAGGAATGGTACATCTCACTCTGAAGTCATTTGTAACATATTATGGCAATGTCAAATGGAACCAGACCCTTTTAAACAACATTTTTTTTTTTCATGGAGAATAAAATTTTAGAAAACTAAATTCAAGTACCTGATTATCTTTGCCTCACATGACTCAGTCAGCAGCCATGTTCAGAGTGATAAGGAACAAAGAAGGTCAGATCTGTGTCACCCATCAGAACCGCCATTCCACTGTGGGCCCCAAATAGCAAGCCCGTCAATTAGAATATGGCGAAATGATCGCAGTGGCTGTATCTCTGTGAAACACTGATGTAAGACCTGCTAAATGCATCTACAGGTCAGAGACGGAGGAAGGGGGAACAGTCTACTCAATGTTGTGGAGAAAGATGGAAGAAACACGAGGGAATATGAGTTGAGTTTAGAGAGAAGAACCAGGCATAATTTTGTTGAAAATTTGACTCTTTATTAGCAATAAATTAAAATAAGGTGGTGTTTTCTGATGACTCATAAGATAAATGTTGCATGAAAGGGCACTGGAATCAACAGGCACAAAATAAGACAGTCAAACATGGAAAAATGATCATAGGTAGAGCATTTGTTCCACTTGCCTTTTATCTTTTACACCTGTGTTTGAATTCATCCAAACTTGCATAAATCCTTTACACAGCTGTCGAAATTGCACCTGAAAAAAGGCTGAAGTAGTCTCAGACGGGCTAACATTTCATCATCCTGAATACTTAAACCCAAACAGGTTTAAACACTTTGCCAAACAGAAGGATAACGGGCTTCCCATTGATCTTTGCTCTGTTCAAATGTTCAACTGTGTGTGCCAAGAGGTACACTACAGACTGCCTCGTACAGACTGCAGCAATGTTAGCTGCCGATGGGCTCCAAAATAGTTTAAGGATGACAAGTCTCTTTTGAAATCTACAGGGAAACATGTACTTTGATAAACTTAATTAGACGAAGGGCAGTTGTCCGCTTGTACAAAACAATCTACTGCATTTCATTTTCTTTTCTTGCAAAAAGTAGCTAAATTTAGTATATAAGAGCTAGTCAATTTTCAATGTACTATTTCAAATGTCTAGTCTGACCTCCAGAATTTTATCACTTTTAACTTGGGTCTGTAATTAATTTTCTCATTAAAAATTATAACTGTATTCATTGACATATAATAAAGTTTACAAAGTGCAGAAAGATACAGAATGAATAGTACAAATCTTCCTATACTCTTTCCTCAAAATTTCTGGGAAATCTTTTCAACACCTTCATGTTTATTTGTTCTAGATCTTTTGTAAGATACTGTACTTGAACATGTGTTTGTGATTTTGAATAAATGCTATCAGAGCATACATTTAAAATTTTTTAAATTACTTATGCTCATTTTATTTGAAAGGCAGAGAGATAAGAGAAATAGAAATAGAGAGAGTGAGAGACAGATACAGACACAGACAAACTGTCTTCTGGTTTATTCCCCAAACACCTGCATCAGCCCAAGCTGGCTGTTCAAAGCCAGGAGTTTGGAACTCAGTGTGGGTCTCCCACATGAGTGTCAGGGGCCCGAGTACTTGAGCCATCACCAGGGTGCATATTAGGAGGAAATCGGATTGAAAGTGGAGGAGCTAGGACTTGAATCCAGGCACTCCAATATGGGATGTGGATATTTGGTCACAGTGTCAAACGCTGCCCCCAAAACATCAATGTAGTTCCACCATCATCTTTTACTTAAATATCATAATACACTGTCAATCTTTAAAAACTTTGCCAACCTAATGAGTGAAAGTTGGTGTCTCTGGATTTAGGATTTGCACTAGATGGGCTGAAATATACTTAAGCTCTTTTCAACCAAATTCTGTTCACTCTGCTTCCTTGATCACATGACCAAAAGCTGGGAAGCTTGTTTTCCTGGGAAATGTGGTAGCGGGAAGAAGTGAGGCTGAAGGTTGACTCTGAAGAACATTTAGGGCTTGGCTTCACGAATAGAAAAAAAAAAAAAAAGGAAATTACATGAAGTGGGGGAGGGGCTTCTTGAGAAAAGCCACAGAAACCTGAGCCCCTTCCTGTTTTCTTGGTCCAATCTGTCCGTGGCCATGATAGAGAAAAGCCTGGACCATCTTCCTGGTGGACTTGATGGCTGCTCCTCCGCTGGCCTCTCCCCGAGGACTGTGTGCAGCTCTACGTCTGTGATGGAGTTGCCACGTAGCAGGCTTCCCTACCCCTGTTGGAGCACTTCTTGCTCGTCCATAGAAGGTGTCCCTTCCGAAGGGAAGCGGTGCATTTCCCTTCGTTTGGCAGAGAAAATCCTAGTGTAGGTCCTCGCCTGAACTTTATGAATTGATCTGGAAATAGCCACAGGCTGTTCTGGCTGCTGGGAGAATTTGGAAGTGACCTCCTTGGCAAGAGAGTCTGGAGGCTGCTGAACGCCATACGGGTCAGGCGCTGAGGGTTAGCGGGTGTGCTAGAGGCAGGAGGCAATGGGTGCAGGCAGAGGCTCAGCAGTGTTGAGGCACGAGGCTGGAAACCCAGGGAAAGAACAGTGCTTGGCTTTGGCACTTGGGCTGAACCCGAAGAAATTAAGACGAGAGTCCGGTGAGATGAAGTGATGTTCATTCATTATGTCACCATGTGCCATCTGTCTTTCAGCTTCAGGTCTTCCCTTCTGTCTTCTGGTGACACTGGGCCTGGGGCTCCGTGAACGACTCTGCTTCGACACTGGATATGCGTGAGATGCTCAATGGAGAACAGAAGGCTTGGCCCTTCCTGTCTCCTGCGAGTGTACTGGTTCGCTTCCTGCCACTGTAATCATCACCCCATCACCCGGTCTTTTTTACAAAACCTGGTAGCGATACTTGATTCCGGAAGCAGCTACACAATCCAATCAGTTTTTCCAACACTTGCAGAATTTGCTTCCTCTCGCCCTCAACTCCTGAGCCACCAGCGATAACCAAGAAGCTCCCTTACCCAGAGGGCTGGGATTCTGAGCTCCCTGAGGGCCCTCAGCCTGAACTGTTAGAATTCTGTCTGGTCTGGTCTCTTTGTTCCTGAAGCCTTAGGCCTGGCGCAGTTTCCTGTCATGGTTACCTCTGTGAGGTTTTTTGCTTCTCCTTTGGATTTTCTGTTCTTCAATATTTAGTTAACAAGTCTGGGTTCCACGCCCACCTCTGGCTCCTGACTCCAGCTTCCTGCTAAAGTAGACCCTGGGAGGGAGCAGTGATGACCCAAGACATTGGGTTCCTGCTACCTGTGTGGGAGACACAGATTGGGTTCCTGGGTCCCAATTTTGTCCCTGGTCCCACCCAGCTATTGTGAATTTTTGAGGACTGAACCAACGGATGGGAACACTCCCTCTCTCTCAAATAAATACATAAGAATCTTAAAAAATAAACAAGTACCAATTCTTTGCAGTACAGTATTTCTGTTTACTAGACCCTGACTGGTGTAAGTTCTCCTAACGAGGAGTGCAGATGAGAGTCCCTGTGTCACCCTGGAACAGCACTGAGGCCTGCACACTGTGGGGACTGGGGAGAACACAGGGGAAGAAGTGTGTTGGGCAATCTTTGGGAGCCAAAGAACTTGATGGATGGAGACAGGGAGTAAGGAGAGAGAAGACTTACGGGGACAAGGTCTGCACCCCGGCAGTTGGGAGATGTTACAGAAACCTGGGCGTGTCGGGAAAAGAGGCGAACCTAGGTAATGGGATGGTGCAGGGGAGAGATTTTAGAGGGCTCTGGTAGAATGGAGCTGAAATTCAAGTGAGAACCAAGGAGGCAGAGGATGGGGACTGTGGCTTTGCTCCCTGAGGATGCAGGGCGAGGGGCTGCTGGGTGACTTGTGGGAAGAGGCTTCCTGCCCTCAGCAATTAGGGATTTTGCTTTTCATACCCAGGATAGGCTAAGGAGATTTTCGTTTTAATACCCAAGACAGGTTAAGAAGACGAACTCTACTTTAACGTTTTCACTGGAAGGAGGTATTAGTGACTATTTGAGATTCTGTTATCATCCCCACAGCAAACCACACTTCTGATTGAGTCAATCCAGAGAGTGCCAATGAACAACACTGCCTTTAATGTTTTAGGACGGAAGCAGGTGAGAAAGCTACACCAACAGCCGCGTCGCATGAGTAGCAGAGTGGGAAGCCTGTTGTCATCATCTGACACATCCATAATTCTATTCATAGTCATCATTGGGTCACACTGTAATTAGGTACAGGCAGTAAGCTGTTCTTCTCATATTGTCATTTCTATTGATGGAAGTCAAACCAACTTTTTAAACTTTCTCTTTCCCCAACTAAAGTGGATCTGTCAGCAGTTTTCATCAATATCGTGCACTGTAAATTATGATCCATTTATTAAATATTTATTGAGATTTTATTCTAATGACTTATTGAGAGGGGCTCTAGGGGACACCAACTTGAACTCTGAATATGGGTAGATTTTTTGTGGACCTTAATCCGAAGTACATACATCTGCTGAGCAACTGACTCCTGTTCCTGCAGAACGGACTTGCGTTCTGAACTCTACGCTCTTCTTTATTCAAACCCCGACTTCCTCAGCGAGCCCTTCTTCAACTGACAGCCTTGCTCACCTGCTTTCTCCAGCCCTCTCGTGAGTGCTGAGGGCTGCCCTGCCAGCACTGCCCATGCTAGGTGTTCTGCATGTAAAGATCTCAACACTAGAGAGCGCTGGCCCAGGGAGTTCTTTTGCTCAGGAGAATACCAGACATACAGTAGAGTAAATGGAACAGGGAGCAGAGAAACACGGGGTGGGGGAGGGGTGCTTCTCCTTAGAGAAGGTGAAGGTAAAGGATAGGACAAAGAGCCTACGCTTGGTCTGGGAAATCAGGAAAAAACAGGAAGAGGAGCTTGACCAGGGAGGCGTGCTGGTGCAGGGTGGTTCCCAGCCCAAGGAGAAGCCCTCGACCAGTAAGTAACAGGGGTTGGTACAGCCTCTTACTGGCTCTCCTGGACAGGTCACGTAACCACCCTCAGCTCTCAGTGGTGTTCAGCTACACAGATTTCTGTCTCCCTTGTCCTGCATGTCCAACGCAGGCTGCACAGGTGCTTGGCTCTCCATCACTCTCACTCTGGATACAAACAGAGCCTCGACTACATAGAAACATGAGTGATTTCTCAGTAAGGGGGCAAGAAAGGGAAGGACTCCTGAAAGTTCTGCCCAGAGGCTATCTGTCACTTCACTCACATGTCATTGGCCAAAGCCAGTGACTACCAGGGCTGCCTTTCTTCAGAGCGTGCAGAGAGAGCCCGCCCCTTCCAAGTCCCTGCAGGTGGGACTAGAAACCTAGAAACGGCCTTTCTGAGACATCTGCTCACTGTGCAGTGAGTTCCTCAAGATTCTTATGGGCCGGCGTGGGCAGGAACAGTGTGATTTTCCAGGATCTCTGGAAAGAGAACTCTCGACCATTCTTGAAATATCTGTTCACCTGCACATTGATGCCTGATACCAGATGCAATTAAGGAAGTCTTATAAAATCTAATGATCTAATAAAATTCATATCAGTTACAAATCTGGTCCTTTGTGTTTTGGTCAATGGAAAGGCTGTTACACAGGGCAAGAAAGAGCAGATGTGCTGAGGCACTGAGCACCTGTTATGTACCAATCAGCTTCTACACCTGCTATCAGGTCCACGCTTCCGGTGACTCAAGTTGGTATGGAGTAAAGAACACAGACTCATGTCGAGACAGGCGAGGCCTGAGTCCTGGCTCTGCCCCTTAGCACTTCAGTGACACTGGGCAATTCCTTAATTTCTCTGTGCTTCAGTTTCCCTAATCTATAACATGGAGATTATCTAGACTATGGGGAGGAGTTAATGCTTGTAAAGTGTTAAGGACAGTGATTTGGCAAGAGCAAAGCTCTCTGTATAAGCAATTGTAAAATAAACTATTTTACTTACAGTTTGTTACCAATTAGCCTCACTTGGCAAGAACAAAGGGGGGCTCCTAGGAGTTAGATGATGTTCTCTTGGGGAGAGGAAAGAGCCAGTTTGCGCCATTTCTCTCTGGAGCCCATGTTCTTTGCTTCACAACACATTGGTGCTGGATGCCCACATGAAATGGAGAAAAGGGCAAAAGGCAAGTTTCCCACAAGCTACATGCTGCGTGGCTGTTTGCTGGGAACCCGCCAGGGCCCAATTTAAGGCCACCTTCACTGATATTCCTAATGTGTCAGGGACCTGCTAGGGGGACAGTGGCCCAGAACACCTCTCAGCCTTTGGCTGGGGGCTAAGGATTTTACAACCTTGGGTAAATAGCAATACTGCTCCAAATGCAAGATGTTTGGTTGAAGTGTAAGTGACACATTTTCACCTTGAAAGGGAGGTGAATATTCATCCGTGGCTATCTGCAGCACAGGAAGAAAACGAGATAAATGCAGCCTGGTTCAAATGGTAGTTAAAGGGATGGGAGCAAGTGAAGACCTTCCCAGGACAAGTTGCAAAGAGTCAAGAAATGTGCATTCTGAATTCTCACTTTCTTTTGTTGAAGAGCCCAGATGTTAATGGGGGAGGGGGGGAGAAGTGGGGCAGGGGACCACAGCTTGGTGGCTAAGATTAAATTCTGACCTCAGAGAGCCCGAATTTGGATCTAAGCTTTATACCTTATTAGCTTTGTGGCAGTCACCTTTCTTGTATTAAAAAAATAGAGTCTATGACATTGTGATTGCCTCGCAATCGTCATTGTCATTCCTTCTCCCCTCTCCCAGTGAGTAGCATGTGCTTTGGGTGAACCTGACCCAACTCCTGGCTTCAGAAGTGGGCCACGATTCACCTTGGTCAATCACTATACTCCCACTCTCATCCCGGCAGGTAACTCATGCTTCCTAAGGGAGGTCTGTAGAAAGAGTCATTACTGTTCAATAGTTCGAGATGGTATCCACAGCCTGGAATATGAACGAGGAAGCAGACGGTCCTGGGTCCTGATCATTGCCAGCAACAATCTGCGACCACGTGGAGAATAAACCCCACGATAAATGTAACACAAAGAGGGAGGGCAGAGATGCAGAGTAATTCATCCAGAGCACGGATCAAGCCAGGCCCGAAGCCTACAGGAACACTGGAATTTCCAGTTCTGCGAGCAATGAATTGTCCTGATCTGTTAGGCTGGGTTGAGTTATATTTGCCGTGGAAAGCACTACAATTTGTGTGCTGATTTCTAGGGTGTCTGTGAGGATAAAGTGAGACTGTGTAAACAGATTTCTTAGCAGAGTGCCTGCTGAGCGTCGTGGCAGTGCAGTCACTGTCACCTGGTGGACGACAGGTGGGAGGCTGCAGATCATGACGTATAACCAAGCTCCAGGGAGAGGGTGGTAGTGGTTTTTGATGCAAAGAATAGGAATTAAGCATAGAAATAATCACTTAAAAATTCCATTTCATTCCTCTCTCAGACTAATTACTAATTAGTGTACTTTTAATTGGTAAGTACAGCCATTAATTAACAAATAAATAGATTTTAAAGACACTGTCTCATATATTGTATAATTTAGGATCATGAATCAGAAGGAGGTGAGGCACATGATTTGCTGGTCCATTTGGAGGGCTTAGGACTTCAAGATGCCTTACGGTATGGAACACAGCAGAGACCTGAAATATCTGTCAGCAGTCAAGTGTTTAAAACAATACAGAGTTTTAGCAGCTGAGACCACAATATTCTCACCGTCTTCAGCTGTGCAGGAGCGTGGAGGCCAAAACCTGCACTGCCGAGGCACGGGGTGGTGGGCTGCTGTGGTCCCATCTGGGAACTCCAGGGCCTGGGGCCTGGGTCAGGGTGCTACTGACAGCCAGAGGAACAGAGAGGGGTGGGGTTGCAGAGATAATGAGCTCTGCTTCTGACATGTTTAGTTTTAGGAGGTGGTGGGACACCCAAGTAGAGATATTCTGAAGACAGAAAGAAATATGGGACTGAAGAGAGGGTGAGAGGTCAAGGCTGGGGCCAGAGATTTGGGAGTCGTCCTCAACCAGGTGGTAATTAAAGCCATCTGACGGGGAGCTTCCAGGAGGAGTGTGCTGTGAGGGAAAAGAGCCCAGGACCCCAGGCTGAGAGAGGCACTCGCAGAAGGTTCGGGAAAGACAGGAAGAGAGAAGAAGAAGTCTGCAGACTATGGCCCTTCCGGTCAAGGGAGGGAGGAGATGACGGAGACCCGTGAGAAGGTTCACGAGGCTGGAAGAGCTGTGATGAGGGCTTGGGTGACTGTTTCCATCATTTTACAGACACGGCTCAGAGGGAGCAAAGGTCATTTACCCTGCCAAGGATCACTGATAGAAGATGAATGATCTGGGGAGGGCTGGGATCTGACTGCTTTCTTTCTATACCTACAAAGAAAACCATGAAACCATGTTTATCAATTTGGGAGGTTTATGAGGCTAGCCAGCATTCAGGAGGAAAACAACATCAATGAGACGCTCTCGTTCCCCATCATGTAGTAGAGATTATCACCATAATGCTACTAAGATGTTTTTCAGATATAAGAGAGGGTACTTGAAAAAGCTCACAGAACATAAATACTACCAAAAAAAAAAAAAAAAAAGCATGAATTTCAAAAATCTGTTGACTAAAATACTTATCTTTTGATTCTATTTTTTGATGAACTCTTTGAAGTCCCCTTGTAGTTCTTGAACATTTGAGAGAGTATGGCAATTGGGATACACAAAGTCCCAGGAACCAAAGCATTAAGAAAAAATCTGGGGGGCTGGTGTTGTGGTACCGCAGATTACATCTCCACCTATATAGGAGTGTTGGTTTGATCCTTTGCTGTTCCGCTTCCAATCTACCTTCCTGCTAATGTGCCTGGGAAGGCAGGAGATCTGTTACCCATGTAGGAGACCCAAATGAGGTTCCTGGCTCCTGGCTTTGGCCTGGCCCAGCTATTGTGGGCATTTTGTGAGTGAACCAGTGGATGGGGGAATCTCTCTCTCTCTCTCTCTCTGACTCTGACTCTCAATGTCATGCTTCCTTTCAAATAAATAAATTAAAGAAAAAATTTAAAAACCAGAGAAATACCTGCCTATAAATGTCAGATGTCCAGTAGATTTATTCACAGCAGTGGTGTTGCTGAAATAAGCTAAGCAAACTGAACTGTAGCTATGGAGTTAGGAGTTAGAAACCAGATACTGAAAAAAATGTTTTTGGTGTGACAGAAGTCAGTGGGAAGTATATTTTTATTTATTTACTTGAAAGGCAGAGTTACAGAGAGGCAGAGGCAGAGCGAGAGAGAGAAAAAAAACAGAGAGAGAGAGAGAGAGAGAGAGAGAAAGAAGTCTTCCATCTGCTGGTTCACCCTCAAATGGCCACAATGGCCAGGGCTGGGCCAATCTGAAGCCAAGAGCCAGGAACTTCTTCCAGGTCTCCCACATCAGTGCAGGGGCCCAAGGACTTGGGCCATCTTCTACTGCTTTCTTGGGCCATAGCAGAGAGCTGGATTGCAAGTGGAGCAGCCAAGATTTGAACTGGTGCTCATATGGGATGATGGCACCACAGGCGGTGGCTTTATGAGCTATGCTATAATGCCGGCCCCAGGAGTACATTTTTATACCCTGATGTATCTTTACAATACCAGGGGTGAAAACCCATGGATTCACTCAATGTATGGCCTGGAAAGAATTTGCTTAAAGGAAGAGTGACAAAGGAGCTGGGAATTGTTTCCCTCTAATGGGTGAACAAATCCCTTTAAGCAAGATGTACATTAAGAATAGGGTGATGACAAGGTCCTTTCCTCCTGACCTCCAGACCTGGTGGGTTGATTAAGGTGATGTAGGATGACTCAGGTGATGGAGATGACAACCCTTATCCAGGTGTTAAGGGGCACTGTCTCATATGCAGCCAGAACACTGCTTTGTCAGATTGAGCAGTCAACCCCTGGGGATAACCCAGAGCCATTCCACTATGGAAGAAGGCAAGTGTAACTTCAGAGAGAATCCGAGAGGTTGGCTAAGGCTCGATTGCGCAGCTCAGAGGGAGGTTTGCATTGGGACCAGACACAAAAGTCTCCCTTACACATTAAAAGCATCAATTTTTGCTCTGAGGCATGAGGCTAACCTTGCTGTAATTTTTGCATTAATAGTTTCATATAGCACTAATTTTTTCCAGGCCTCTTAAAAAATTCCATGAATTGAACTTGATTGAATTTTTATAAAAGTAGACTGCCTCACAGAAGCTAAAAGGAAAGATACCCCACACTTAGGGTAGCCAGAGCGGAGGAGGGAAAAGGCTGGAAAAAGTGGGGCAGGACAGTGGTGGGGGCTGCATGGGAGCCAATAATCTCTGCCCACTCTTGCAGGTCATGGTAACCTTGCTGTGTTTCAGGAAGAAGGGTGGAGGGAAGGAGAGAGATGGCTCTAATAACCCTAGAGTGCTTTTTCCAACCTAGATCTAGCACCTATTAATTCACAGCAACTCTGCCAAGTAGGACTGCACCTTCTACAAATAAACAGAGACCCATATTAGTCGATTACCTTGTCCCAGAAAGCGGCAGAGTCAGGATATGAACTGTGTCCCCCTCTCTTTCTCCTTCCCTGCCTCCCATCACTTCGTTTTCCTTCTCCTCCCCGCCCCTCTCCCATGAATGACTTTACGGCTTTATGAATGAATCACAGGAAAAAGCTTGCGTTTCCTCGCCTGCCTTTTCTGTAGCAGACTCTCACCTGCCACAGATGGGCTACTTGTTCAATCTCAGTGCAGTGGGCACTCACCTGGGCAAGCCATGTGGCATGCAGGTGGCAGGGGGATGTTCCGGAGGAGCCTGGGCACCTTTTGTGATTCTAGGCTGCTCCTATGCTAGTCCTTACAGGGGAAACACAGGATCCTCTATCTGACAGTGATGAGGCAGGATATGGGGACCCAGGTCTCAGATGAGAAGTGCTGGCTAAGCTCGGCCTAGGGAGAAAGTCTAGGGCACCAGGCTGAAATGGATGAGAATGTAAGAGGATGAGAACAGAATCTAGTTTTACAATAGGCCTGAGGTGGGGGAAGGAAACCTGCCCCTATGACTTACCCCTGGCCTAATGTGCCCCAGCTGTCATTGTGGAAACGGGACTGGGGTTAACAACCGAAGGTAGGGACCCAGGACAAGGCTGGTCTAACTGACCCCAGGAAATGGAGGGAATGTTGGAGATTACAAAGACATGGCGGTTAGATGGAGGACGAGCTACAATTCTTATTTCAAGTAAGAATAATAATAAAACACTCTAAAATATAAAGCAAACTGAATGGAGAATGAGGAATCTGGAGACCTATGCTCACTAGCACCAGGAGGAGTGTTCTTGGCCCTCAGAGAATTCCAGGCCAGAGAGGAATGCATGTGGCAGAAGTGGCAGATGAAATTGGCTGGTTCTTTGCTGCCATGTGAGTTCTGTCCTGCATCTTCTGGTTGCTTGGTTGCAGCACGGCTCCATCACCAGTTCTCAGTCAGGGGTAGTTCTGTCCTCCAGGTAGGGTGACCAAATAAAACCCAGGATGCAGGAATAAATTCACACTTCAGGTAAACAAATGATCATTTTTAGGGTAAATATACCCCAACTATTGCACAGGAAAAACTTACACTAACACATTATTCACTGCTCACTGGGGACCCTGGAGGAGACACTGAATCTGGAAACCTTGTGCCCAGAGGATTGGAAGTGTCTTGGGAGATTTCTGATGATTATCACAGGGAGGAAGATGCAGTTGGCATTTAGTGGGTATAGGTCAAAGGTGCAGGTCCAAATGTCAATACCAGGTTAATCCGCCACTTGTAACACTGGCATCTCGTGTCAGCGTGATGGTTCAAGTATCAGCTGCTCCTTTTCCAATCCAACTTCCTGCTAATGGGTCTAGGAAGGAAGTGGCAGGATGGCCCAGGTACTTGGGCCCCTGCCAACCGTGAGGGAGACCATTACGGAATTCCTGACTCCTGGTTTCTGGTAAGGGGGTCGGCACACAGGCAGTATAACACTTTCCTTCAAAGTCATCACAGACCTGGAAAGAAGAGTTCTAGCTGAAATGAAATTACTTTGCTCTCAACAGACTAATGCCTGCTAATGGCAGGCAAACAGTGTGTACTCAATAAATATATGTTGACTTGATTTGCAAGAAAAACCACAGATAAGTTCTTCCAATATAGATGCAGAGTGGATACCTGGCCCCTCGGTCTATGTGGTACTCATCCAGATAAGATTGAACCGTGCGGTTAGGACCGCAGGAAGTGACTTTTCTTTTAAGGTATTTGACATGGTCCTTTGAAAGGAATCAGCGTCTGAATCTTTAAGATTCTCTTTACTGCCCTGGTGCTTTCCTTCTATGTTTAGACATGAAAGTGAATGTCACTGTTGAACAGTAAACTCAGGGGAATAACTATGTGACAGAAGTATGCAAAGTATCTTGTAATGCAGTCAGAGAATCAAAGTCCCCTTCAGTTCTTTGCATTCTCAAGGATTCAGGAAGGATTAAGGTAACAATAGCTAGAACGTAGGTAAGAGAATGACTGAAGGATAGCCTTCCTTGAACCTCAGAAACCTGGGTGAAAGGAATTGGGCAATTAAGGTCTTTAGGAAATCTAATGGGGTCATTTGTGAATGCCATCTTCATGGAACTTGGCAAACTGTCATCTCAGAGATCAAGGGAGGTCACTGGCTCCAGGGCCGGGGAATGAGAGTGGAGTGACTTTGCTGCCAAGTGTGCTTAAAGACTCTTAACTCTGGGCTGATGGTAGCTACAGGGTCTTTTCCCCTCCTTTCTTCTTTCTTTCTTTCTGATAATACATGGGAGCTAAAGACTTGATGCCTTTGTAAAGTGAGCTTTCTTGGTTTTCTACCTGAATCGTATTCTATCCAAAGAATCTAGATACTTCCCCCCACCCATGGAACTACTCAATCACAGTTATTCATAACTAACTGAAGTTTAGTCAATTACCAAATATTAGGAAATATAAATGATGGGTCACACAGAACATAAAAGTGCAACGTAAAAAAGAAAATTTCTGACATTAGCTTTCATTCTTAGATATATTCACGTTATTACCAATTTATCAAAAACCTGTATGGGGAGATTAACTATTACTCTGGTTAGGCATGGAGGAATTTGAAAGCAGGAAACAGTACAGTTACAATATTCAGCTCAGTCCTGTATATTTGTTTAAGGTATTCTAGCTTGTTTTAAGTTAGTCATGATCTTTTAAAAATTTTACTTTGAAAAGAAGAGGGAGAGAAAGAGAGAAGAAGGAGAAGGGAGAGAGGGAGGGAAGAAGAGAGAAAGAGGGAGGGAGGAAGAGAGAGAGAGAAAGGGAGGGGGAGGGAGATGGAGAGAGAGGGAGAGGGGGACAGGGAGAGAGAGGGAGGGAGGGATGGAAGGAGGGAGGGAAGAAGGGAGAGAGACAGAGAGAAACAGATTTTTCATCTATTGGTTCACTGACCAAATGCCTACAATAGTCGTGCCTGGACCGGATGGAAGCCAGGAGCCTGGAACTCCATCCAGGTCTCCCACATTGGTGGCAGGGACCCACATACTTCAGCTATCACCTGTTGCCTCCCAGGAGGTACCTGAGCAGGAAGCCAGATGGGAAGCAGAGTAGCCAGGACACATACCAGGCACTCCAATACGGCATGCAGGGGTCCTGAGCAGAACTCAAGTTGCTATGCCGAATGCCCATGAGTGTTGTTCATTTCTTAAGTAGGGTTATGACAGTTGGTCTAAGTGAGGAGGATAAGAGATCTGCAAGAAGAAGTCATCTGAAGAGAAGAGGAAGAAGGCAGAAGGAAAGAATATCTAGCAAGTATTGAAGAGTTGTTTTCAAACATCTGAAGGGCTGTCTTAATGTAGTGGTCTCATCTTCTTGATGCGGAGCAAACAGGAGATACAGAGAGATAATTAACTTTATAAGGAAAACGGTTTGATTTGACCTGGGAAACGTCTCCATGCTTTTATAAGTACATGAGGATGTGAGGTCTGATCAGGTGGGCGGCTTGCAGCCATCAAGGGCTTACGGTAAAGTGGCTGTGTGTCGACAGTAGTTTTTTAGCACGTCTTTTGCCAGGGTGTAGGGAAGTTTGCAGCACAGGAGAGCTCATCATGAGATGGGCTGCCTGGCAGCTGTCACAGCAATCAGTGATGGGAGCTCTCCTAGGATAGCTAAGGCGGGACTGAGGCATGCACTTGAGAGATGTTTTCCGGAAGTATTCACAGGCCTTGTGCAATCACAGATGCAGGGAATGAAGGAGAAGGAGGAGTCTGGCACAAGCCAAGACCGTCATCCGGGGCACTGGAATATTGTTGGTACACAGACAGAATTAGGAAAGCCACAGGAGAGACACGCTGGGGCATTTCTGAGACAAGAAGGAAGAGAAATGGGGGCAAGGGGAGATGCATGCATGAGTGAATTTGCTTCTAGAGATGCCAATGTGATTTTCGGCAGTTACTCAAGTGGAATGCAAGGTTGGAGACTGGAAGTTGGCTTGGAGCAGATGAACATGCGGAAGGAAGCTCCCGGTGGAAGCTGCTGCAAGGGAGGTGGGGTCAGAGGGCTGGGAGGGAGCTTGTGCAGACTCTGCAGCTGGCAGAAGATTCTGTTATGTGTGTGTGCACAGGAGGAGCCTGGGGCAATGGAGAGCTGCAGGGTTACTTTGAAATGATACTGCAGTTTCTGACTTGGTCCTCTTTCATTTCAGAGACTAAAATAATAACGGCCCTCAAGACCAAGGTTTGCTGTTTGCTAATCGCAATCTTCCAATGAGCTCCTTTTTTTTTTTTTTTTTTTTTTTTTTGACAGGCAGAGTGGACAGTGAGAGAGAGAGAGAGAGAAAGGTCTTCCTTTGCCGTTGGTTCACCCTCCAATGGCCGCCACAGCCGGTGCGCTCCGGTCGGCACACCGTGCTGATCAGAAGGCAGGAGCCAGGTGCTTCTCCTGGTCTCCCATGGGGTGCAGGGCCCAAGGACTTGGGCCATCCTCCTCTGCACTCCCGGGCTATAGCAGAGAGCCAATGAACTCCTTTTTTCGGCTTGAGCACCTCTGAAGAATCAGGACTGTTGTGACTTTTTAAGGACAGACATTCTTCCTGTTCACTCTGGTAAGTCACAAAGGGAACAAGGTTACTCTAAGAAAATCCTATCCCCAAACACATCTAGCTACAAGTGCTTGTGGGAGCATCGCTCCTGCTCTGTGTGATCCCCACAATTCCTCAAGAGTGAAGGAGTGAGGGTTCAACAAAGGCCAGCTACCCTTCAACTCCCTTCTCTGGGTCCCTGGAAATTCAGGAGTGTTATTTTTCAAGTGACTGACAAAGGGCATGAACAGAAACACATTAATTCGGGTATGGCTACACAATGCAGAGATTCATTTAATTTCAATTTCTATAGCAATAGTTTTAGCTAGGTTGGAAGGACAATGACATAATAAGAAAGAAAGAAAGAAAGAAAGAAAGAGAGAGAGAGAAAGAGAGAGAAAGAGAGGAAGAGAGGAAGAGAGAGAGAGAGAGAGAAAGAGAGAGAGACAGAAAGAAAGAAAGAAAGAGAGAAAGAAAAAGAAAGAAAGAAAGAGAGAGAGAGAGAAAGAGAGAGAGAAAGAAAGAAAGAAAACATTCAAGATAAAAACCAACTTTTAGGTCAAACAGCAACTGTGCTTTCATGAACACAGACTCTTTTGACACAGAGGTTCCTTCCATGTCAGTGGAAGTTCTCATCTCAGGATTGGAGCAGGTGTTGGAGGAGTGGAGAGCAAAGAAGAGCCACTGTTTACAGCACAGATTTCCCTTCGGGATGGAAACATCCCGTCCTTTATGACTCTGAGTAAGCATCAGGTGACCAGCAAAGCTAAATGCATGCCAGTGAGTTGACGGATTCATCAGCTTGGCAACAGAGACCAGGCTGGTAGGTAATGGTGGATTTGACAGCAACTGGCACTCCCTGCCCGTTTGGTGAAAATGCTAATTTTAAGAAGCTCCTGTTCTGTCCACAGAAAGTACAAACACTGACTTTTGTGGTGGCAAGATTTCTCAAAAGTCATCTTCAGTTACTCAAAATATTTATGCATGTGTATAGCCAGCCTTAAACTTGTTTGGAAACATAAATCTTACAAATTATTGTAAACAGAAATCTTTGGTCCAGGCACCATGCACTTTCAGCTTTTCGTAAACCAAGCTGGAGTTGTTTAAAAATAACAGTTTCGTGTTTGCAGCACAGGTGTTCTTTGTTTTTATCACAAAACTCATCCCCAGTTCTCTGGGAAGAGGAGAAGTAACAATTATAAGCCTCAGGGGCCCAGGTGGCTGAACTATAAAGAGGGAGAATGAAAGTCCTTTGTCCCCCTCCTTGTCAGTGTCAAAAATTATCTGTGGGTGAACTTGTTAGAGGGTGACATCACAACCATTGGGGTGGTAAATTTCATCAGCACACCTGCAAGCTTCATGGCTCCCCTCCATAACCACACATGAATGTGAACGTCGGGGTGGCTTCAAGGGGGGCTTCTGATGTAGGTGTGAACCCGCGCAGTGCGCTCTAACATGAGCAAAGACAACCTGCTCTCCTCAAGGGAGGATGATTTAAGGCTCTATTTTCATTGTGCAGCAAATGCTGTTAGGCGTCCCGGAAGGTTAGCCGTTTCCCATCACCTTAATTCCAGAGATATTCCCAGACCTGACATGAGGCTGCTGGCTACTTGTCATAAGACGTCTCTGTCAGAGTGAATTCAGCTGACGAGCTATGAACACGCTTACAGTCAGATAATAGATGAAAGCGTCTCAAGATAAACGAGGTGCTTCTAGAAAACCGGCCAGCGTTGTTTAAAGAGGATGGCAAAGGCCGTTAATTCTCGTCCGGCAGTTTCAAAAGGCAGTGGGTACTTGACTTCTTACTTAAGAGCACATTATCTTACCTTTGTGTGAAAGGGGGCCTCTGATGTCTGTTGACAGGGCGAGCGTGCCTTTTTCAACGGACGCTAAACACCATGTTCTCCTGGAAGGGAGAAAGGGAAATTTTGATATCCAACTATGATAAAGGAATTTGCAGCCACCCGTACAAGCTGACGTTTTGATCAGGTTATAGCTCACAAAACACTCTTATTTTTCCACACTCTGTTCCTCTATCTCTCCTACCTTGAACATTTAAATTACATGTGTGGGAGATATGAATGGGAAAACTGATCATCTTTTCAAAAGTTGCTTTGGCTGATCTCTCACTTCTATCTTCTTCACACATTAGAATGCATATTTCAAAATGTAGATTAAAACAGGCTGGCCACATTTTTTTTCCTATGGAAATAACAAGATGCTGTACAAAAATTGCATTTTGGGTTGGTATCTGTTAGCATTTGTTAATAGCACACAAATTTAAAACATTAAAAAATTTATAAAAAAAATTATAATTGGATTAGGATATCTCATTTCGCAAACATAAAATTGTAAGTCTGCCTAAAGTTTGCCAAAGCAAAGACTCTTCATGGCTTTTCTTTTTCATTTTGATGTATGGGTTTAAAGCTCACAAGAATGCAGGAGCGTGTTGAAATATCATTCTCCAAAAAGCAGAGCGTAAACCAAGATGCAAGGATTCTAGATCATTCAAAATGCCTGACACGGAGAGATTCTCTTACACATATTCACCTGCTGCACTTTATTACATGGTTGCTGATTGATTCATTCAGCAAATGTGTACCAAGTGCTTTGTGTGTTGCTATAGTGATACAAGTTGGAGTCACAATGAAGATTCAGACACTACTATTAAAGAGTTGACAGTTCAGAGATGGGGATTGTGTGGACTGGATATTCTGCAAAAGTGAACCAAGTCTAGCCAGCCCAGGCAGGAGGGACAGGGAAGGTTTCCTGAATGCAGCTCATGTATACGTGCACTCTTGCAGTCTAGGAGAACAAGCAGTTGTAGGGTACTTGCAGAAAAAAATGGAATTAAAAGATAACCTTATTTGAGTGCAAAAACATTCTGAAATCCATGCATGCATTTTCCATGAACATTTTTGAAGACCCCAGGAACAAGGGCAGCTGTGGAGTTCAGTAGGATCATTCAGGCAGACTGCTAAGGAGCTCAGGACTCAAGAGGATGGAGGTGTGAGAAAGACAGTGATCAGGGAAATGTAGCCCCAGGTGAAGCAAGGGGTGGTAGGAACTCAAAGACTAGCTGGCACTGGATGCCTTTCCGAGGTTCGAGGTCATATGAGAATGGCTTAAAACCCTCTGGCACCTCCCCACATTGCTCAGGGAGTTCTGACCTTAAAGGCCGCACAAGCTGACTTCCTGCTACCTCTCTAAGCTCTCCACTGCAGCAAGGATGGGCTCTGCCATTCATTCCTCAAAACCCCCAGGGTATAAGCACCTGCTGTTCTGTTTTGCAGGGCCACCTCTCCTCCACACGTCTGCTCTGCTCACTCCCTCTCCATCACCTTTTCACTCAAAAGTTACCTTCTTGGGGCAGGGGGGCAGGGGGAGGCATTGGTGCCTCCGCTTGGGAGATATGTGATCATAATCATTTTTAATGTTAGTCCTTGAAAACTAGCACATTTGATTAGGTTAAATAAGGGCATACACGGAAACAGAGACCATGACGTGAATTTCTGGGTTCTTTCAAAGGCCACAGCACTGGGCCCTGAGTACATGCAATGCTAAAGAATATCAGGAGTTTGGGTTATGCGATGTGATAACTGAGGGGCATGGCTGCCAACACAGTTAATGTCTTCTAAGGTTGCAATAGCAGCTATGTTGCACCCAGTCCTGGGAGAGTGGTAATCCTACTCTATTTGCTTGCATCAAACTGTACCTGAAGTATTGTAATAAGTATTGGACACCACGTTTCAGAGGAATGTAGACAAACTAACACATGTTCAGAACTAATACATCAGGAGGCTAAGATTGTTAGATAACCAGAAAGTATTTAGCATGGATGAGAAGGGACTAAAAGATACAGAAGGCATCCTGTGCAAGAGGAATTAAGAGGGCTCCATAAGTAACCAAGAGATAAAATGAGGGTAAATGTAACGACGGGTGGTAAAGTGGGATAAGCAAAGAAGACAATGCTGAGGCATGTTCCTGAGCGGGGAGAAGAGAGGCAGTGGGGGAGAAACCATGCTGAATTATACTGAGTTTCATGCCAACCACAGGGTGGGACCATTAGCTGGGCACTGTGGTTCTCTTCAGAGTAAGATGATGACCCCAGGGTAGTGAGAGAGCACGCTACATTAACCACATGGGGTATTCCTAAGCTACCCCCCTTGCCAGAGTAGCCAACTCAGGCATACTTTACTAGATTCAGAGTCCAGAGTGCTCACCATTACACCATGGAACCCAACAGGCACACTTTACTATCTTTAGGAAACGCTTTCAAATTCCACCATGAAGTATTGTGCTGAAGGTAAGGATAGAGCCCCTTTTTATCAGGTTTAGGGAGTTCTCTTCTGTTCCTAGTTTTTTATGAGTTAACATATTTGAAAGTGTGGGGCAGACATTTGGCCCATAAGGATTTAATACTGCATCTTGGAGAAAATCCCCTCTGAAAACATTAAATGTGTAATTGGCACATGATAATTGTACATCTTTATGGGGCACAATGGGATAATTACAGCCATGTATGCAATGCATAATGATCAAATCACAATAATTGGCATTTCCATCTACCTAAATATTTATCATTTCTTTCTGCTGTGAGGCAGCAAACTACTCTTTTCTAGTTCCTTATAAAACACAAATTGCTGTGAGCTATAATCACCAAACAAAGCTGTAGACCACTCAAACTCATTCCTCCCTTCTGTCTTGCAGTATTGCTACCCAGCCTTTCTCCTTTCCCTGTTCCCCTCCTAGCCACTAGTGACTGCCATTCGACTTTCTCTTGAAATCCAATTTTTTAGCTTCTAAATATGAGATCACGTGATATTCATGTATCTATGCCTTATTTCACATACCATAATGTCCAGTTTCCATTCATGTTGTCACAAATAACAGAACTTCATTCTTTTTTTTTTTCAACCCATACATTCTTTTCAACCCATTGATAAATTTGCCCCTAAACCATTTCAGAAAGTTAGGTACACGTCACATATTTAAATATGTTTAGGAAACCAAATCTAAAATTTTTGTCACCTGTGTTAGCAAACACTAGCTTTCACAGTTGGGAAGTTTTTCTTTATGGCTAGATAATTATTTCTTTTGTCCCCATTACTTAGGTAATTTAGGGACAGACTTGAACACAACTTTCTTGCAGCTTGATCTTCAATGTGGAAGAAAAACTACTGATTATTTTCAACCAAAGGGAGTGATACAGGTGAAAGATCTTTAAAAAGTATTAAGTGCCGTAAAACTCTAATCTATCATTATTGTGGCTCAGATTAAATGACTATTACTGTCAATTTTTCTTCAGTGTTTACTCTTACCCCTTAGTCCTTGCATCTGTATAGGACCTGTGTTCCCTCTCACCCCATAATTCATTATAATACCTTAAGCTGAATGGCATTCATTTGAATCAAAAATGTTCATGAACACTATATGGCTTCTTTACCCTCTCAGTCTGGATTTCTGGAGTGACTTCATGTACAGCAGAATCTTCAAATAGTTCATGGAAAATGTATATGATGAAAAAACTATGCAAGAATTTCAAAGTTCTTTTGCTCCAAAATGAATACATATTTTAATTACATTTGCCTATGAACTTTTAAAGATACTCTGTGAGGTCAACCTAACAAACATAAACTTGATTTCTTAGCAAACGTTGCTATATGGCAGTAACATGCAGTGCAGGAATACTCTCATAGCTCTTGTGTTTGAATGTGCAAGCACCCATAAGGCAAAAAATACTGAAAACTTAATAAGTGCATAAAATTCAGGCATTGGCTAATGCCTATTTTGTTTTTCATTAGGGTAATTATGAGTGGGTTGAGGGGATGACAGATGGAGCTGGAAGAAGTTAAGGGGTGACCGATTGAAATGTGGGCTTTACTAACGGAGAAGAATGGGGTGAAGAGGAGGTACTGACCCCTGGACAGATGTGAAGGATGGGCAAACATGCCAGAACCTTCCAGCCACTCTCACCTGTCACGCCAACCCTTTTCCCTAGGTTCCCTCTTCACTTCTCATTTTCTAAATTTGGTCTGTTATTCAGTTTACAGCAACCAAAGATATAAAGCTCAGGAGGCTGATTGCAATTAAGTGGGATGATGTACAAATCTTCAGTGAAACATGGAATGTTCAACAGGTGATGCTGACATTCTGGTTGCACTCACTTCTTTTCCATGTGAGTTGTAGCTTTTAAGTAGTCTCATGATGGATTCAGTTTGTAAAAAGACAGCAGGGGAAGAATCTAATCTTCACTGTTAAGGACATATTGACGTTATTTTCTTGATCTGAATTCAGTTGATGATTGGCTTGCTCTCCCATCCCACAGCAAAAGTCTGTGCGACAGTCCATAACCAGGCTTTAGAAGACAGACTGCACCTTCATTCCCCAGCCTCGAAAGGATTTCTTATCTTCTGAAAGTTCTCAGCATCTGGGCTGACTGAGCCATGTCTGGTTCTGGAAAGGAAGGAAAATGAACCTACTGGCCTCATTAAGTCAAGCAGTACTTTGTTCTGGTTGATCTCTGGTGTTTGGGACTTGAAAACAAATTCTTGAAGTTCCAAAGGGGGCCCAATGTCTACACCACAGACTTCTTTAGATGTAGTTCTTGGAAGTACCTGTCTTATCTCTTTCCAGAGGTTGGATGTGCTTGTGTGTGCTAGAAAGGTAAGTCAGAAATGGAGGCTCAGAAAAGTCCTAGTGACATCAAATGCCGCTGCCTTCAGTTCAGCTTCTTAGACAGTATCAGTATGAGACTCAACTTCAAAGGAGCCGTTTTTGACTCATTCTACTGACTCCCAGTTGTTGTGAACCTGCTCTGCCTGCCCTGGGTTGGAGCACATCATCTTTGATGATGCTGTTGGGGAATCCTGAGGGATTGCACGTTTGTCTGTGAAGCCTTCTCCCTCCTCCTCTTCCCCCTCCCCCCTCCTCCTCCCCTTCTCCCTCCTCCTCCTCCTTCTTCTACTTTTATCTTTATGTGTAATTGGGCCTTACGTGTGTAAAAAAGAAAACAGAAGATGCAGTGGCAAAAGATTTTAAGGAAGAAGAGTCAACTAGAGTTCAGAAGGATTGGCGCCTCAAGGCATATGTGGTTATTTAGGGAATAAAACTCAAAATTTTACCAAAGTTAAGAGTTTATCTGCCCATGGTAAAAAGAAAAAGGACCAGTTTCTTCCCTTGATTGTCTTATTGCATACTGCAAAAGCATCAGGGAAAACCTGATTTTGAGAGGGAGACAAAGAGAGGGAGGGAGGGAGGGAGGGAGGGAGGGAAGGAGAAGAGAGAGAAAGAGAGAAGTTTATCAGAAAGAGCTTTCCTTTAAGGATTCTTCTGTTTCGGGGAATAGAGGCAAGCATAGTGTTCTGGTGTTTTGTTTTTGTGTTTTTTTTTGCTTCTGTATCTCATGTACAAAGTTCTCCCCCACCCCTACCTGCTACGCGATTTAGACGTGATGTACAGACTTATTCAAAATGATGGCAAGCTTGCTCTCCCAGCAGAAAACTAAACCAGTGCCTGGGAGGCAGCAAAGTCCAGTTCCTTGGAGTCACCAATATAGACCGGTATCTGAAGGGGATGTGTCTTCACCCAATTCCCACCGCTCCTCCAGCGGCCTGAGGAGGAGAAGCTTCCTGGGCCATTCTGTGGTACCCGGCCACTGCTGTTCAGTGGCTTCAGGTTTCTTTCCCGACGTGATTCCTCCTGGCTACACTTCCTCCCACTGTGCTGAGAGCCATTGTACTCAGCACTGGATTATATGCTAACACTGATAACATTTTAACTAGCATTTAAAAACTGACTTGTCAGAGAAGATTTTCTTCTGTAAGAAGGGTTTCTTCCATATGTAAACAGTGCTATTCATTTCTTACCGAGTCAAATTAAGCGAATGCAGAGGTGAGGCTGAATGGCTGGCTGGCTGGCTGGCACTGGGTTGGTAACTGGTTTGCCACTGGTCAATCCGGGAAACCAGAGTATAGAAAAAGGCTTGCAATCAGCCGCTGAGATTTCGCCACCACTGTCTCAGACACGAAGGAGACACTATTGTAGATTCATTCCTGCTAGCTAATTGCTTCTGGAGGCCTGTAGTTCAAAAGTGATAAAGGCCGTACATTCTGACCTACCATGGAGAAAGTGCTGCTGATAGGGCTAATGGTATGAATCAGCTGCTGCGCAAGAAGGATTTGGAAAGCACTATTTAATCAACTTGAGCATGAGAGGATTACGATTCAGTCCCAGGACACAAGGAATGAGAAACTGAAAAGCAGTCATTCTGCAGCTGCTAGTGCCTCATCTCAGTCATTTTTCCCAGTGAACCTCTAAGCTGTGAACCACAAGCCTCTGAGATATTTTGCTCATTTCCCTTTGCAAATTAAAAAAAAATGTTGATTAACATGTAATACCTACACATTTCACAGAGTATAATCTAATATTTCAACATAAGTAAATAGCACCTGCTGAGTAAGTCAGGCAATTAGTATTTCTGTTTCCTTATCTTTTCTTTATGTTTGGAGCTTTCCAGCTTCTTTCTTCCAGTTCTTTATACAGTACTTTTTATGCAGTACAATACTTACACACTACTATGAACTAGACTCATGCCCATAGTCACTACATCTATCTAACAGTGTGTTGGTACCTCTTAGTCAACCTGCTTCTATCCCCCCGCCTCCCCCACAACCTTCCCAGCCACTAATAATCACTAATAATCAGTATTCTGAGTTCAAATCAAGGTTTTTAAACTTCCATGTATGAGAAAAGACATGTGGTACTTGTCTTTACATGTCTGGCTTATTTCACTCCACATAATGATCTCCAATTCCATATATTTTCCCGGTCATGTCAGGACTGCATTCTTCTATATGGTTGAATAATATTTCATTGTGTATACATATCACATTTCTTTAGCTATTCACCCGTCAGTAGATGTGTGGGTTGACTGCACACATTGGCAATTGTAAATAACGCTGCAGTGAGCATAGAACTGCAGCTGTCTCTTTGTTATGCTGATTTCATTTCCTTTGGATATATACTCAGAAGAGGGATAACCAGATCATATGGCGGATCTATTTTTATTGAACTTCTATACTGTACTCTAAAATGGCTGTACTAACTTCTACTTCCACCAAGAGTACTTCCTTCTTCTCCACATCCTCACCAGCATTTTTTTTTTTTACCTTAAAAAAAATTTAAAAAACAGAAACGTATTTGAGGAGCCAGCATTGTAGCATGGCAGATAAGGCAACTGCCTGTGATGCCAGCATCCCATATGGGCACTGGTTCAGGTCCCGGCTGCTCCACTTTTGATCCAGCTCCCTTCTGATGCACCTGGGAAAGCAGTGGGAGATGGCCCAGGTCTTTAGGCCTCTGAACCCACGTGGGAGACCGGAAAGCAGCTCTGGGCTCCTGACTTCAGCCTTGCCCAGTCCTAACCTTTGCAGCCATTTTGGGGGGTATGAACCAGAGGTGGAAGACCTCTCTGTTTCTTCCTCTTTCTGTGTAACTCTGCCTTTCAGATGAATGGATGAATCTTTAAAACAATGCACTTGAAATACAGAGGCAGAAATCTTCTTTCTGCTGGTTTACTCCCTAAACTGCCTGCAGCAGTTGGGGCTGAGCCAGGTTGAAGTCAAGAGTTAGGTACTCAACCCAGGTCTCCCACGTGGGCGACAGGAACCCAGTCACTTGAGCCATCACAGCTGACTCCCAGGGTGTACACAGGCAACAAAAGCAAAAAAAAAGTCACTTCATCAAATGAATGAACTTCTGCATAGCAAAGGAAATGATGGGAAGAGACAGCTTACAGAAAAGAAAGTATTTGAAAGCTATACATCTGGCAAGGGGTTAATAGCTGGAATATATAAAAAACTCAAGTCAATATAAAAAAAAAACACCAAACCAACTTAAAAGTAGCAGTCATTCTAAACAGACACACATGTGACCAACAGGTACATGAAAAAATGTGCAATATAACCAATGATTAAGGAAATGAAAATGAAAGTAACAGTGAGATATTTATTGGTTACTATCAAAAAAACAAAAATTAAGTACTAAGGGGATGTAGAAAAAAAGAACTCTTGCACACTGCCAGCAGGAATGTAAATTACTATAGCCATCATGGCAAACAGGATGGAGATTCCTTAGACAATTACAAATAGAGCTATTAATGATCTAGCAATCCCAATGCTGGGTGTACAGTTAGTCTGTTGCAAAGACAACTGTACTCCCATGTTCATTGAAACACTGTTCACACAATAGCCCATAAATGGAAACAATCTAAGTGTCCATCCACTTTGATGAACAGATAAAGAAAGTATGGTAAACACAATAGAACATAACTCAGTCATAAAAAAGGATGAAATCTTGTCATTTTCAAATGGATGGAACTGGAAGTCACTATATTAACTAAAACAAGCCAGGGAAAGAAAAACAAATACTGCATGATCTCACTCATTACGTGGAATCTAAAAAAAATGACGGTGGAATAGTGGTTCCCAAAAGCTGAGGAAGGCAGAGATGAGGGAGGAGTAGAGAAAGATTGATCAACAAGCACCAAGTTATGTTTATGGCAGTAAGGAGCTCTGGAGCTCTGCTGCACAATAGGATAACTATAGATAATGACAGTGTACTACATATTTTTCTAAAAATTAAAGACTAGAATAAAGGATTTTGAATGTTTTCATCATAAAGAAATGATAAATGTGCAGGATACAGAGATTTCATCCTGATGTGACATCAAGCAACATGATTATGTATCAAAACCTCACAAGGATGCCTATGAATATGTACACTTTTTATGCATCAGCTAAAGTTATAATTTTTTTTAAAAGGGACCAGTCTGAAGGTACTGTCCTGGGGACAGGGAACATGGGTCGCTGTCTAGCACTGAGTTTCATTGTAGCAGGTCTGTTACTGGGTTCCAAGTCTAGAATGTAGGCTTAATTTCCTTTTTGGGTCCCAAGTAGGAGGTGAAGTGTCTCTCTACTCTGTGCTACTTGTAGCTGCAGGAGGGGTGACGTGAGCAAGTCTCTTCTTCAGGCCTTCTTTGATGCCTCTTGTCTTATTTTTACACTAAAACTAGGCATGGAGTCTCTCACCTGGCTTCCTTAGCTCTTGTGAAGATGGCTTGGCGGTGAACTGCTGTTCTAACTGGAGTCTGGGAGGACCCGATCGCTGCAGAATCTTACTCAGTGGCCATCTTGCTCCGCCCAAGTCTTAGCTCACTTCCTGAGTGCCTTACTCATCAGTCCTCGCGTGGGAAATAAAACAAACTTTTTGGCAGCTTACCCAGTGGTGTGTGTAGGAGTTGCTTTTCAAGACGCAATTGATCATTTGCTCCTATAAAATGTCTTTCACATGCACCTGCCTCTGTAAAAATGCACTGAACATTAAGAGTCTGACTTTAATATGGATGTTCAGTCTTACATCAAACTGTTGTGAAAGAAGAAAAGAGGAGAGGAGAGAGAATAAGAGAGGAGAATTAGATTTGGCTATGGGTGGGGTGGGTTACTGCTATTTACTTTAAAAAGGAATAGATCTCAGTTTTTTCACTTAAAATAAATTCCAAAAAGCAACAGAAAAGGTAATTAACAGATGTCGCTGCTCATGAAAATCAGGGCTATCAATATGAGTTAGGCAGGACTCATCAGAGTGAAGCTGGCAATATTCAATGGAGGAAGGAGTACTCTATTGATAATATGCGAGTGGGAAATTTTGTATATTTGTTGCTATAACGTTGGGAGTGAAGGGGTCTGGCAGCTTTTCTAATGACTGCAATGGAGGAAATCCAGAGGAGGATGATTAATGTTAGCACCTGCAAGGTTTCATGAGCAGGATGAGCCTTTCTCTTGTGATCAGCAGCATCAGCCGTGGAGGAAGTAAGTTCTCGGGTCTCCCTCACCTAATCATGACTCAGTTACACATGGGCTATGTGCAACATCACTTCTGAGAACTGAAATTTCAAATAAAACTAAGTTATATTTGCTATTTACAAGAAAATCTTTGGGTAAAGTGATACAATGAGGATTTGTGGTTTTACATTCAGTTAGGAAAGCAGTTTACCACTGCCACTGTCAACTGAATTTTCTAACTTGGACACAACAGTTGCGAAGGGTTACCTTGGTGATGATCCACTGTAGTGGCTCCTGAATTTGTTCAGAAGCTCTTTTTCTGGACTTTCTGGACTTTTGCTTGGGAATCCAGGACTCAGAAGCCTGCTTCTATTTGAAAATGCTACTTTAACAGGTCTGGCATCCTGGAACTTGGCTGCATTCAGCCACATTGCCACTCAAGTGTGTATCATTGCCAATAAAAACACATCAGTGCTACACCTCTAATCCAGCAGGTACAGAAAGACCACTTTTCAATGAAGGCGGCCTTTGGAAAAGCGAGATGACACAGAACTAGCTGGGAACAGCAGGCTAAGACAAGCTGGCGAGATATGAATGCCTGGTCCCATCAAGTGTGAAAGCTGCTCTAAGGCAGAAGTGATGTGCCATTCAGGACAGGTGAGATTTTGTGGCAAAGATGAACATACCGTCTACAAGCATGGGCCTGTTGGATGTGAAGGTTCCAACCAAGGAATCACAAAGAAGGGAGAGGCAAAGAGGCAAACTCTGAGAGTCCCCAACATGCTGGCATACAATATGGGTACCAGTTCAGTTCCCAGCTAATGTGCCTGGGAAAGCATTGGAGGATGGCCCAAGTGCTTGGGCCCCTGAACCCACATGGGAGACCCGGAGGAAGCTCCTGGCTCCTGGCTTTAAAGTGGACTAGCTCCAGCCATTGTGGCCATTTAGGGAGTGAACCAGCAGATAGCAGATCTAAGTTTCTTTTGATACCAAAAATGTGGAAATCCATGCAATTTTTTTCATAATTTTCATTTTCCATGACTTTTTGAAGACCCCTCATAACGCATGAATTTCAACATTTTTGGCATCAAAGTAAACTTATCTTTTAATTCTGCATTCCCACACCTTCTTGAAGTGTTCATGCATTAACAAGCATAAAGGAGTGTTTACTCTCCCTGATACAACACAATTTGCCTTTTGCACTCCGGTCTATGACTGCCTTGTGTTGTGGTCCTGCTTGTATCTTGTCTTTTCCTTTGTGTCATTCTCCTCCTTGCCCTGTTTTACGCCCACTTTTGGAACCCTCCTAATGTCTACCCATGCCAGTCCCATCCCCACTGCAGGGAATACCCCTGCTCAGAACTCTGCATGACTTGGCTTTCTTTTGTCATTTAAGGGTCACCTCACTTTCTTACAAATCCTTTTCTTAGGTGACAAAAGTAGCCACCCAATCCCTTCAGAGGCTGTAAGCCCATGGTATTTTTACAGCACCCATAACTATTATTTGTTTATTGTTTAACCAGCTCTGCTACAGTTTAAGCTCCATGAGAGCTAGACAAGCTTTTCTCTCATGCAGGAATGTGTCCTCAATGTCCAGGAAAGTGCCTGGAACATAGCAGGTGTTCATTAAATGGTTGTTGGCTAAATAAAGTATGTATTTCTGAATGGAAGGACTGACCTATACTACCCTTCAGATTTTTACAATTCTGAGTACAGCAGCTTGAACATGATTGGAATTCCATTAATATTACAGGCTGAATTAATGCACCTTATGAGATGGTAAGGAACTTAAAAATAAGCAGTGGCAATTTCAGAATCCTTCCCAAAACATGTGGTTATTTTATTTCTTTTTCTTTTAAGATGTATTTATTTATTTGAAAGTCAGAGTTATACACAGAGAGAAGGAGAGGCAGAGGCAGAGAGAGAGAGAGAGAGAGAGAGAGAGAGAGAGAGAGAGGCCTAGTTCACTACCCAATTGGCCACAACAGCTAGAGCTGCACCAATCCGAAGCCAGAAGCCAGGAGCTTTTTCCAGGTCTCCCATGTGAGTGCAGGGGCCCAAGGACTTGGGCCACCTTCTACTGCTTTCCCAGGCCACAGCAGAGAGCTGGCTCGGAAGTGGAGCAGCCAGGACTCGAACCGGCGCCCATATGGGATGCCAGCACTGCAGGCAGTGGCTTTACCAACTATGTCACAGTGCTGGCTCCAGTGGTTATTTTATTTCATGAAAATGTAAATTGCTATTCTCACAAACAGGAAATAAATGCCAACATCTACTACATATGAGGCACTTTAAACGGTATTACCTAATTCTCTGAGCAATCAATGCATTATTATTTTCTTTGACACACAAGAACTGAGGTCTATGGAGACACAATGAGTAAATGTAAGAACTGGGCATGGTCCAACATCCTCGCCAATGCCATTTCCATACACACACATAAATATTACTCTATGTCCTCGGAAATCAATAATAAATCGTATTGCTGAAACTATCTTACTTTGAGCTGATCATTGTAAACTTTACAAATTTTCTATTACATATCATTTTCCCTCATCAGAGTGGAATAGATTTGTTCTTTGCTTTCTTATTTCTTGATTTCAGTAATCATAGAGGAGAGGTAGGCACTCCCATTCTGGGGCAAAGCTCGCACCCATGTGCCATGGGGGTATCCATTCTTAGAAGAGAATTTTATGACCTCCCGGCTCTCCAAATGACTTTCATGTGGGTTTTAAATAAGTACTCATTTTCCTGTTTCATAGTGGCATGAGGTAATCTTTTTCGGGGATGAAACACGGAGGAGTGTGGACTTCGGTTGTCCGTCACACGCTCAGCATCTCCCAGGCTCGTTTTTGGTCTCTGGGAAAGCACCTCCCGCAGGACTCCAGGGCATGCTGCTTGGTCCGAGGCTTTACAGCTTTCTAACATTTTCTGAACTATCATTTGAAAGTTAAGGGATTTTACACACACGCGCACACACACACACAATAGGCAGCAACCTGACCCACATTCTCTGTGCCAGTAATTGCGAAGAGCTGAGCCACAGCTGTCCCCTTCCAGGGAACCTCCTTTCTCTCCTTTGCCACAGCACGAGTTCCCTGGGGGCTTTTGCAGCCCCTCCAGGTTTGAGCTGGCGAGGGCCACCCTTGCTAACCTGGCGGGGTTCCGAAATGCTCGGAGCATGTTGCTATGGCCCCGCCATCTCCGCCCCATCCGCCAGGAGCCTTCCTCGCCCCACGGCCCAGGTCTCAGCTCTGGCCTCAAGGGTGACTCACACGGCAGCTTCTGAGGATGCTGGGTCCCCAAATTAGAGATTTGAGTAATACACTCAACCAAAATAAGGAACGAAATGAAAAGGGTGTAATTATCACTGGAAGTAGCAGATCAAAGAAGGAGCAGATGGACTCCAAGAGATAAGACGGGCATCTCCACGTCTGAGGCAGCCTGCGCCCTGCTTCAAAGCTCCCGAGAGAGCGCTCTCCGCTTGTGGCTTTGGCTTTGATTAGAAGGAAGGGGATGAGCACACGTGGTTGCCTTTCTCTGGGTAGGAGCCTCTATTTATGAAACGTTCAAATGCTTACATTTCACATTCAGAGGAATGTTTGCAGAGGGACTCACTACAGTTTTCCTGTAAACCACCCGCTCTGCAAATAATTCAAGTTATATTTAAGCTGCAGATTTTACCTTTGCATTTTTGGCTATTCTTTGCTACTGCTTACAGTCAAGATTCTTTAAACTTCTATGTTTATGAATGGATGACAATTTTATGTCAGATATTATGGATAAAGATGTAACTTCAGAAGTTACTTGCCTTGTAGGTTACTATAGAAAGCTAACAGTATATTAAATCAATGCACGCTAATAATTGGCTTTCCATTAATTATTTCCTATACTATTGAAATCAAACATTCAATAAGTTTTTATATTCTCAATCATTCTCCAGAAAATGTATTTGACCCATCTAGATATATAATAAGCTCATACTAATTGAAAACCATAATTCATTTTAGTATTAGTAATATTTCATCAAAAATATGATATTATTAAATGAATCATTTAGAAATAATTTCAAACTTTCCTTCATTATGAAAGTAAATGGTTCAGCAAATCAAGTTTCTGGGTTTATTAATTTTTTATGTTAAATAAATTTTATACTTATGACACACTATTATGTGATATAGTCCTATCATAAATTTTACCTTTACCTATAAATTGTACATTTATATTTTAGCTTTGTCCTAGACAATGATGTGTATTGAAGAGAATATAACATTCATATGATTTCAAGAATTCTGTAATTCAGATTTTCTACTTGAACTTGTCTGCCCAGTTATTCGTGTTTGGTGAGGGTTTATAATCCATATCTGCAGAAGATCTCATGTAAATACAAATAACATAAATCTGCCTCAAAGAGGATGAAGCCAAAAAATACAGAAAAAGATACTATAATGGTGTGTCCAACAGTGAATTCATAAAGATATGATGCTGTTCTAGATTTTGTGATGCTTGTTAACTGCTAACTTTTAAAAAATCCACCATGGTTTTTTTTGTTCACTCTAAACAAACATTCACACCTAATTTGTACCTATGATTTTGCATTCTTTCTCTAGTGATATCTCTTCCCTTTCTCTGAGTTGTAGAAGCTTCAGGCCTCACACAGCTTAGATTCATTCCTGCCTGGGGTCAAATATTTCACTCACTACATGTTATTGAAAAACCTCTAGCACACTCCTGAAGACCCTCATCAGGGTAACATCAAGTTGAGTCATTCAGCCAGTGGAAAGTAGTCACATTACACAATTCCACATCTCCCCACGCGCCCATGGGTGCCATCTGAACCACTTGTACATTATGGGAGACAGGGTGAAACCCAACATCATTTGCTAATACCATTCCATCTTTTACTATTATTGTAGCATGCAAAGTTTGCACTTCTGTGGAAAATAAAAAGGAAATCATTTCACCATGATTTAAGTAATAACTCCATTCTTTTTACATTCTTATCAAATCACACACTTATCTACCTCTTACAGAATTTTGCCAAGCCTTGATATCTGGAGTGTGTTTATCAGTACTTAGGATCTGGGATCTATCTGTTTAGAAAAAGAAAAAATACAACAAGCTACAAATCTAAAAAGCTAGCATAAACACTACAACATCTACAAAAACAACAGTAATTTTATTTAAAAAAATTTTGGACATACCTTCATAATACCCTACTTTCCTTTATTTTTTAGGCTGCTTATTCCTTTCTAAGATTTCATTTTATTTATTTAAGAGGCAGGGAGGTAACGGGGAGGACAGAGACAGAGAAACGGGGTGCTCTCTTTTGCTGTTTCACTCCCAAATGTCCAGGAGCCAGGAACTCTATGTGGGTCTCCCCTGTGGGTGACAGGAACTCAAAGATTTGAGCCATCATCTGCTGTCTCCCAGGGTGTGCATTAGCAGGAAGCTAGAATTAGGAGGGGACCTGGGACTCAAACCCAGGCACCCTGATATGAGATACAGCTGGGTCTTAGCTGCTGCACTAAATACCTCCCCTGGCTGCTTACTCTCTGAGGTCTCTTCGAATGAGGACAGTTTTGTACCATCTTTCTAGAGAGAATGTAAGCCTAATTATCTTACCTGCAGCACAGTTAATTGAAATTTACTTTGGTAATGTCACGCCAGTATTTAGAATTGCTATCAAATTTGGGAAAACTTCTACAAGTTTTCTTTTTTGTAAATGAGATGTGAGATTTGGAAAAAAATTCCAAAGATTGACTTGTGGCTTCACACGTATCAACGTCCTCTTTCTCCTCCACTCTCAAACGCATTTGTGCTGGATGCCATAAAGCACATGTGATAGAGGGGAAGGTGGAGTGGAAAACCAAGGACTAACTACAGCTAAAAAAGCTTACTTTTGCTAATACTCTAAAAGCTTATGACCACATGGACACTTTATGAAAGCTCCTTCCAGGGACTTAGAATAAGTCTGTTCAAGTGACAACTCTGAAAGTTTATTTTATTCTCTTAAGATAAATCCTCATCTCCAACAACGGAATTCAAGCACAAAATAATCTCAGAATTCTGGACTCAAATACAGAGATTAAATTTAATTCATTAAAAGTGAAATCAATAGTTAGGGTCAAAGAATGAGTTACACAAGCACAGGTTAAAAGGCGCATGGAAATGGATCAGGGATTTCAGATGACTTCTATTTTCTCATGAATCAACAGTTTGATACAAACACAGAAATGGCTAACATAATAATAGGTCACATAAATAGAAATAGTTTCCAGATCATAAGACTTAATAATCCCTGAAAGAGCTGTCTTGGCCAGAAGCCAGCTGTGATACTACGTCCAATTCTGATGCTATAATTTATGAGGCATTGTGACTGATTAGACTGTATCCAGAATAGCCCATTTAAACTGGTGAAGACATACCAATCTATAAACCCTTTCAAAAAATTTCAGTGCAGGGAATTCTTCCAAGTTTATTTCATGAGCCAGTATTACCCCGATACCAAAGTCATACAAGGACACAACCAAAAAGAAAACCACAGGCCAGTATCCTTGATGAACCCATAGATGCAAAAATCCTCAATAAAATACTAGCAAATTGAATTCAACAGCACATTAAAAGGATCATTCGCCATGGTCCAGTAGGATTTGTCCCTGAGATGCAAATGTGGCTTAATATAGGCCAATCACCAGCACTGTGGCATGGCAGGGTAAGCTGCCTCCTGCAGTGCCCAGCATCCCATGTGGGTGCTGGTTCAAGTCCCAGCTACTCCACTTCCCATCCAGCTCCCTGCTGATGCACCTGGGCCCTACTGCCTTTCAAAAAACAAAATAAATCTTAGAGAAGATGAAAAGGTATACTAAGAATGGGAAAAAATTTACAAACCATCTATCTGATATGGAGCTAATATCTAAGATATGTAAGGAACACATAAAACTCAATAGCAAAAATGCAAATAACTCTATTTGAAAATGGGCAAATGAATAGCCAACAGGTATATGAAAAAGTGCTTAACATCTCTAAGCATAAAGGAAGTGCAATCAAAATCACACGAGCTGTCACCTCACAATTATTAGGATGGATATTACCAAAAAGCCAGATGAGGAGTGTTGGCAAGAGTGTGGGGGCAGGGCACACCTTGTACATTGTCAGTGGGACTTTAAATTGGTACAGCCACTGTGGAGGACAGTATGGAGGTTCCTCAAAAAACTGAAATGGACCTGCCACATGATTCAGCCATCCCACTACTGGGTGTATACCCTTGGGACCGAAATCCTTACTTCCAAGAGAGGCTTGCAGTCACGTCAGAGTGCAGATTATTCATAATGGCCAAGGTATGGAATCATTTGTATCACCTTGTATGTCACATTTTCCCCAACCATTCATGCTAGTCTCTATCATATAACAGAATAACATTCAGCCTTACAAAAGAAGGAAATTTGTGATTTACAAACCCATAGATGAGCTTAGAGGAAATTACGCTAAGTAAAATAAGTCAGAAACAGAAAAACAAATACTGCTGGATCTCAGTTATGGTGGACTCCAAAGAAGCTGAACTCACTGAAGCAGAGGAGAAAGGTGGTTGCCAGGGGCTGGGAGTCAGGGAAATGGAAGAGATTTTGGTCAAAGAATGCCAACTCTCATTTATAAGATGAGTAAGCTCTGAGGATCGGATGTACAGCATGCTAACTGTAGTCAATAAGAATGTACATTTGAGGTTTGCTAAGAGAATATATCTTCCACGTTCTCACCACATACACACACGGAGGTAACATGAGATGATGGATATGTTAATTAGCTTGATTGCAGTAATCACAATGTATACACAATGTCAATATATATATATATATTGACATATAATTGACATATATCAATATATTGACATATAATTTAAAAATATAATGCATTTTTTATTAATTATACCGTAGTATAGCTAGAGTGAAAAATTAAGAAACGGAGAGATTAAGTGGAGAGGGACTAGAGAAGACAATTGGAGTTCATGGCACCAATTGAATGGTTAATGAAAACCTGAGAACATCAGAGGAGGACTGAAGGGACAAGGCACTGTCCTTCAGAAGTGAGGTGTTTGCAAAAGTTTTTTTTAAGTTGCCAAGGTAGGTAGGAATAATACCAGTTGGTATTTTATCTTGTTTGAAAAATAGTTTCCTGATATCATGGTTGCTTGCAATGCACTTGGTCACCCCTCGAGTGTCTGAAGGGGTTAAAGTGTTAAAAATGTGACCAGATACTGGTATGAAAGCAAGGATTTGTGTAACAACAACAGCACTTTTATAGCACTTAACTCCGCACAGTTACTGTTCTCAATTCTTGCAATGAATTTAGAGAAATCTTGGATGGCCCGTTTGGTCTCTCTTCCTAGAACTTGATGGTTCTGATGAAGTGATTTTCATTTTCTTTTTATTATTCTTTCAGAAACTTATTTATCTGAAGGCAGGGTGACAAAAAGAAGAAGACAAGGAGAGAAAGGGAGAGATCTTTCATTTGCTGGTTCACTCCCCAAATGCTTGTAACAGCCAGGGCTAGGTCAGGCTGAAGCCAGGAGCCAGGAACTTTATCCAGGTCTTTGGCATGGGTGGCAGGAACCCAACTACTTGGGCAACAGACAACATCTGCTGACTCACAGGCACAAAGAGCAGGAGGCAGGAAGCTGGATTGGAAGCACGGAGTAGCCAGCACTTGAACTAGCATGGAAAAAGTGAATTTTAAATTCTACGGTGTTAACAAACACAGTACACATTGGTGTCTTTCTCCACTACTAATTCCACTTCATGCTTTTAAGTGGGTACTTCTGATTGAAATGACCTACCTTAGTATTTTAAAAATGTTATACATTATTTATTTTTAGAGGGGGGAGGGTCAGAGTTTCTGTTAATTTTTACATCATCATTCCTCGTTTAAAATTTTAGTGTAGGGGCTGGCGCCGTGGCTCACTTGGTTAACCCTCTGCCTGCGGCGCCGGCATCCCATATGGGTGCCGGGTTCTAGTCCCAGTTGCTCCTCTTCCAGTCCAGCTCTCTGCTGTGGCCTGGGAGGGCAGTGGAGGATGGCCCAGGTGCTTGGGCCCCTGCACCTGCATGGGAGACCGGGAAGCAGCACCTGGCTCCTGGCTTTGGATCAGTGCAGGGCCGACCATAGCGGCCATTTGGGGAGTGAACCAACGGAAGGAAGATCTTTCTCTCTGTCTCTCTCTCTCACTGTCTATAACTCTACCTGTCAAATAAAAAATAAAATAAAATAAAATTTTAGTGTAATGGCAAGAATCTGTGCTTCTTTTCTTCAATTATAAAAATGAATAATCACAGTAGCTCTTCATAGGACTGTGTCATAGGAGTGAATCATTTAGTTTATGTAAATCACTTAGAATGGTGTCAAATAGTAAGCATTTCGCAATTTGCTTTAAGTTCTTTACGTTCTATTTGCTTCCAATGGCTGCCAACAACACCACCCTTGTTTAAATATCCAATTCTCATTCAACATATTTCTTTTGAGTGTCTCACATGGACCAGCACTGAGCTAGGAACTGAGGATTTAGTTGTGGATGTGGAGACGAAGTCTCTGATTTCATGAACTTAGGTGATTTTTACACAGCCAATACCAACACCAGGAAAAGATGCCTGTTAGTATCTTGTATATGTGGAATTTGCTAAGAGAGTAGATATTAAGTATTATCATACACACACACACACACACAGTTAATGCTAATAAGCATAACAAATAACATTTTCAAAACTTTAGTTCTATGAAATGCTTCAACCTCTGTGGTCTTTAGCTTTTCTAAGGTTCTGTGTAGAGTTCTGTATATTGTTTAAGAAAGTTTTCAACCATGAGACTGATTAAAGGACAGCAGGAGTGAGGCGTAACTACCCAATCTCTTGGTGACCACCCAATCTCTTTGGTTATTATTTTACTGGTGGGTGAAAATTGGCTAGGAAAATAGGAATAGAGAAGACTGAATTCTGCAGCTTTGCTGTGTTGATGAAGTTTTCCCAGAGAATACTACTAATTATAAGCAATCAAGTGAACCACTGTGATCTATCAAAAGTGAAAGATATGTGAGTAGTGATGAGAACAGTGGGTTTGTAGTTTCTTGGTTAACCAAAGTCTTCCGCAGACTCTCTAAGGGCAAGCTCCTATTGGGTAGAGATTGAATCCTTTTCCAGATTTTAAACACCATTGAGTCTTTAAACTATTATTGGCAAGTGAAAGGGATTTTGAGGTCTCAAAAAATGTTACATGCTGTTAATTGAACTGTCCTCTGTTAACACTTTAAGTAGAATAAATAGACTTGTGTTCCTGGGATTTGAGCTTGGAATTTTTTGGACTTGTGTAAATGTTAAAACAGCTACTCAGATCTTAGGACCATTTCCTTTGTATTCTGAGTTCAAATTGGAAACTCAGCTTCTGACATGTCTTGGCAACTCTTTCTTCTCTGCAATTAACACGTTCCGTTTAACACCGTTAATCAAATGTCATATACATTTTTACCCTATTAACTTTGTTTTGCTACATGCTATGACCATATGTGTTTAACATTAAATTGGAATTAAAGTGTTATTTCGGATCTCTTTCCTCTCTTCCCCCTGCTTCTTAAATGAAACCATGACTTGGGGCAAAACTGCTATGACAAACCTGTGATTTTCATTAAAAATGTTAGTGACCAACACTCTGTCCTACATATAAGTATGGAGGACATGGGTCCAAGAATTTGTCTACCAATATCAAAATGTCAACTACACCCTTATTTTTATCTGTTTGTTCAAACAAGCTGGATTCTATGACATCTTGAAAGAAGCACATTTTCTTTTCATTACTGACAGTGTTTCAGGCTTATTAAGTGCAATTGATCAGGCAATCCCAGAGCACCAATGTACTCAAAGGATCTTTAATTTAAAAAATTATTGCAGCAAGATATGGATTAAATTAAATTTAAAAGTGTACACTCTGGGGCCAGCATTGTGATGTAGTAGGTCAAGCTGCCACCTGCAATACAGGCATCCCATATGAGGCCCTGTTCAAGCCTGGTTGCTTCTGATTCAGCTTCCTGCCAATGTACCTTGGAAAGCAATGGAGGATGGCCCAAGTGCTTGGACCCCTGTACCCACATGGAAGACCCGGATGAAGTTCCTGGCTCCTGGCTTCAGGCTGGTCCAGCCCTGGCTGTTGCAGCCATTTGGGGAAGTGAACCAGCAGGTAGAAGATCCCTCTGTCTCTCTGTGTCACCTTTTCTCTCTGTAACTCCACTTTTCAAATAAATAAATAAATCTTAAACATAAGGTGCACAGTCCAGTTCCACTGAGTGCAGTCACATAGCTGTGCAGCCATCACCACCATCCATCTGCAGGGTTTCTCCATCTCCTACCAAAACCTGTGCCTATTAAACAATAATCCCTGCCTATCCCATCCCCACATCCTTGCAGCCCCTGGCAACCACCACTTCACTTTCTGTCTCTATGGATTTGACTACTCCAAGTACCTCATCTAAGGAGAATTCTAAAATATTTGTCCTCTAGTGACTGACTTGTTTCACTGAGCTTAATGTCTTCAAAGTTCACCCATGCTGTAGTCTATGTCAGCATTTCCTTCCTTCCCATAATATTCATATTTATAATCATACTCACATATATATATATACACACACACACATATCACATTTTGTTTATTCATTCATCCAGAAGTGGACATTTGACTTGATAACAGTGCTATGAACAAGGGTATACAAATATGTCTTCAAGTCCCTCCTTTCAATTCTTTTGGATACATACCCAGAAGTAGAGTCATTAGGCCACATTTTAATTTTTTTTTTTTTTTGAGGAACTGCCATGTTGTTCTGTATAATGGTTGCATTACTTTTTACATTCTAATTGGCACTTCACAAGGGTTTCCATTTTCTTACATCCTTGCCAATGCTTGTTATTTCTGTGTGTGTGTGTGTGACTGACGTACAAATTACTATATGCTACGATGTTTTTAAAACTTGGTAGGTTAATATAACTTTTTATATGCAGACATGAAGGTTATAAAATATTTTAGCTGGATGTATGCAAAATTGTAGGATATCCTAGTTACATGTTCCTGCTTGAAGAACACATCATAACAGAATAGTAGACACGTCAAACAAAAATATCTAACAAGTGGCAGAAAGAAAAAGCAAAGATAGCGGAAGACCTCTAGATACAATCAGAAAAATCTTCCCAAGTGGTATTTGAAATACACCAATGAATGGGTAGGGTGTCTCAGCGTTTTCACAAACACCTAAAACATGTTAGGATGATGAGGCTTTGCAATTTATGAGAATAAACAGGCAACAATGCTTATGCCACTTTTTTTTTTTTGAAGTCCAGATGTATCCAGCAATGCGTGTTCTGAATGTGCTGTAGCGAAACCTCCATAGCCTTGGTTTTACAAATGCATTCAGTATATGACAGCACATTCCTCTGTTTATACTCCTTTTCTGCCCCCCAGGCTTTTCACTCTTCCCAGAGTTCATTACCCTGACCTGAACTCCCCAGTTTTGCCATGGTAGAAAGTGGATTACTTCATTAGCGATCCAGAAGTGCCAGGTGAAAATCTATCTAACATCTACCTCTCTGCAACAGATATGCCCAGGTTACTGGTAATGTACACATGTGGTATCGTTTTTCCCTTATTTGGAACATACAGAACTAAATTAATAACAGTTCTTACAAGACCCTGGGGGTTTGTGTAAAAGAATTTTGATCTCCTTAGGAAGGGCTCGCCAGTATTCCCAGGAGAGATGCACTTGACTTTTGACCTCTTTTCAAAGGCACCTGTGTGAGCTTTTAAAATCCACTACCACCAATTATCCACTTTCAACCTGAAGTGTTTAAACCTAGGACCACATTAACTGAGCTTAGCACATAGCCATGTCATTGTAGACTTCCTGATGTGAGGAGATGTCTTGACATAGTTAAAAGGGAGTTTAGGGATGGGGCACGAGATTAATCGGGTCCTCCTACTGACAGCTTCAAACAAAGAAGCCTTTTAGCCACCTGGTTTGTGTCTCTCACACCTGCATTCAGATTGCTGGGACAAAGCTCTGTACGGTTGCCTTGATCCCATTCTGTCCAGGTACTTGTTTGTAGCTACCCCACGTCACTTAGCAACTCCCTAGAAAAGGCGGCAGACAAGATGCAAGTAAACAGCTTCATTTGTCCGGGAAAGCAATGCTGCTGGAACTGTGGCCATTTAGAAAATAGTTCACATGGACTTGTGGAATTCTGGGGGCCCCTCTTCCAGACCTCTGGAGATGAGGCCCCGGTGCAGGGTATATTTGAGTTACACGCCACAGTTCTTTCTTCCGCTATCATTTATCGTTTCCTTGAGCATTTGAACTGGGGTGAATGCACTTTTCTCTCCGCTTGCTTCACCGTCACTTGTGAGCTGGTTTCTTTGGCAGTCAACAGGGCTCTGATTTTCATCTCGGAGCTTATTAAGTTTAATATTGTGATTGTTTCGATGGCACAGAGGATCTCAGCCTTGTGGTCCTAAGTCATTCCAGCATTCGGGAGGCCAGAGTAATCCTGTGAAAGCGACATTCCAGTTGTCTAGCACGACCCTTTAGCCTTTGCAGGCTGCGGAGTTTCAACAGCCAGTGACTGCATTGTTCACGGGAATCGAGTAATGCAGAACCATTAGAGGCCTAGTTGAGTTCATATTCTATGCCTGGTTTAAATCACTGATGTTGTAAGATCTGGCCATGGACGAAAAAAAATTCCAAATGTTTTCTGGTTCTAGTTTTTGATATTCTTTTTTCATTTGAAAAGTAAAACCATACAGAACCTCTTGATTGCACAATGCAGCACAGTTCCAGGGCCATGCTAATAATTTATCCCGGTTTAGCCTTAGCAGAGTTACGCAAGGATTATTTCAAGTAGATTTGACCAAGCCATTTGAGCCCAAGTTTCAAGAGCCATTTTGCTGAATAAAGAAGAAGGCAATCTCTAGCATGTGTCTGGCAGGTAATGCCACCTGCTGCTCTCCTATGGAGACATGGATGCTTTTACATTTCTGTTCCCAATGGTTGTAACTACTTTGTTTCCTTAATAATTATCTGGTAACTGTAGTGTTAATAATGACAATGACAACAGCAATAACAAGAATATGAGAATACCTATCGGCGTAAACTATGTGCCAGGTGGTATGCTGCGTTGTATGTACCTTAGCTCATGTGCTTCTCCAAGAAATGAGGAAAGAAGCTTCTAAGAGAGACATGCAATACTCAGTTTAATGATAAGGAAAGTGAGACAAATCAAAGCAAACAGCTTGCCCCAAATCACTTTTCAAGCAAGAGAGTCAAAATTTGAACTGTGATACTTTGATTCTAGGACCCATGACCACAATAATAGTATGTTTTATGAAAAAAGAAACCCACATTTGTGCTAATTTTTACAAATGGGGACAAGACTGCCTACATACTTACCTTCTAGACTTGATTTTGAGATTATATAAAGTGAAGGAAAAAGGGGTGTGACATTCCCTTCTGATTCCACAGATATCTTTGATGTTAATGAAAGTCTCCTTTCTAATATGGTACACTTGCATTAATAAAACTGAGATATTCACTTCCTTTCTACTGATTTTGGAAACACATTTTTTGTAACTTTATTTAGAACATAGGTGAAATTATCAAAAAGTTGCCAGAGTAATGTTATAGACTGAGGTTCATTGTTTATAACATATTTTGTGGTTGGTGATCTGTCTTGTCTTTGTTGATAATGTCTCTTATCTCAGTAACTGTGAGGTGTTCTGTCTTTGTAGATGATAATCTCAGTAACTCTGAGTCCCTCTGCACAGTATGTGAAGGCTGTTGAGAAAGAAATAGGTTTGGTGCATGTGTGTGTGTCAATCTGTTTTCAATCTGCAAGGCTGGGCTCGGCTCCTTCTACTTTTGTCTCATAAAGTTAAACGTGGTGGGGAAGGAATACTCAGTAACAAACAGGTGTACCCGTGCCCCTGTCTCCTGCCCAGACTTTCTAAGTCATTTAGCAGATCTGCCTTGTAACATTCTTTATGATGGAATTTTAGTGCAAGACACACATGGGCATCAAATGGACACCATAGATGTTCCCAAGAGTGGACATGTGGCAACTTCAGGATCAAAGAGAACCAAAAAGCTGCTTCAGGAAGCCAGAGGGGCAGGGAGACCATTACCATTTCAGTATTTTACAGATTGAAACTGGCAAATTTTCAAAGTTATATGTGACACAGGAAACCTCAGAAATGAAGGCACAAAAGCCAGGACAGTCTCTGTCTATGCTTAATTTTGATGAAGAATGGGCAGCCATGAAGAAATGTGACGGACAAAAGGTTATGACTGTGGGAGAAACCCAACAAGTTCTGTCTATTCAGGTTCTTGGTTTCTCTGTGTAGTATTCCTTCCTCCTGGGAACAGGGCAGGATCCTTTTGAAGTGAAGAACTTCATGGGACGAAGGAGAAAGAAGAGCATGATCATCCTAGGTTTTGTAACTTGCTCAGGGGAGAGGAGGTCTAGCTTCTATGGCCTGTCTTGGGAAAGAGGAATTCTGATTTCTGTGACTGGCTTCAAAGGAGAAAGAGAGACAGGAGGCCACGGGCCTGGACCACAGGCCTGGACACTGTCAGGAAGACCTTGCCTACGAGGCCCTTCAACTTCCTCTGGTTCTGGGTACTCAGCACGCTGAGGAGCCGAGCCATACTTTGGGGTATTGAGCTCTGAGTCCCGAAAAGGCATATTTCCCAAGTTGATGTACTCAATCCCTGTCAAAATTCCAGCTGGCTTTTTTGGAAGAAACAGATAAGCACACCCTAAAATTCATATGGAAAAGCAAGGAACCCAGAGTAGCTAAAACAAAGGTGGAAAACCCATACTTACTGATTTACTTACTAGAAAGCTACAGTAATCAAGGAAATGTGGTACTGGCAGAAGGACAAACATACAGATCAACAGAACGGAATTGAGAGTCCAGAGCTAAACCCTTCCATGGATAGTTTGACAGAACTGCCAAGACCACTCAGTGGATGAAAGAAAAAATATTTCCTACAGATGGTGAAATTGTGTTGGGGTAGTTTGATTTCCACATACAGAAACATAACAGAAAAACTCAAAATGGATCAGTGATCCAAATGTAAGAGCTAAAGCTATAAAACTCTTAGATGAAAACACGAGAGTAAATCTTCACAGCCCTGGGTTGGGTGGAGTTTTCTTAAGTATCACTCTAAAAGTACAAATAACAAGAGAAAAAAGAGAGAAATTTAACTTCATCCAAGTTAAACATTTGTGCTACAGATTACACCTTTGAGAAAGTGAGAAGACAACTCCTAAAACTCGATTAGCTCTGATGTGAGGGGACTTCAAGTTGGTGGAAAATGAAATTAAATGATAAGTTTATTTTGATACAAAAGAATTTGAAATCCATGAATGCAAAAGGTCTTCAAAAAGTTTGTGGAAAATGCATATGATGAAGAAAAATATGCAAATTTTAAAATTTTTTACAGCAGAATATATCTTTTAATTCCACTTTTCTCTGTGAACTTTTAAAGTCTACTCATAAAAGAACATGGTTTGAAAACAACTCCATTAGGTCTAATATGAGAAATTTTTAAAATAATTTACAATTTAAGAACTTACATTACAATAGTAAAGAAATTCTGGCACATGCTATAACTTGGATGAATTTCTGAAAACATTATGTTAAGTGAAAGGACATAACAGTAACCAACTCAATAAAAAGATCATTTAAAAATCTGACAGATCTTTTCTTCAGAATTGATATTCAAATGGCCAATAAACACATGAAGAGATGCTCAAAATCATTAGGCACTAGGCAAACCAAAACCACAATCTGATATCACTTTATATCCACTAGGATGGAGGTAAAAGTGTTAAAGATAATACCAAGTGTTGACAAGAATGTAGAGAAACTGGAACACTCATATCTTGCTAGCAACAATGTGAAATGGTGCCACCGCTTTGGAAAAGAGTTCTGCAGGTCTTCAAAAGACTAACAGTTCAAAAACAGTAACAGTGAGTTACTGTTTTACCTGGCATTTCCACTCTTAGCAATAAACCCAAGAGAAATGAAAACAGACTTACATATCCACATAAAAACCTGAACACAAATATTTGTAGCAGCATCATTCATAATAGCCCAAAGGAGGGATAACTCAAAAAGTCTATCAGCTGATGAATGAATACACAAAACATAGTATATCTATGTAACAGAACAGTATTCAACAATGAAAAGAAATTCCCACACACACTAGAACATGGATGGACCTGCAAATATAGTGTGAAGTCAAAGAAGTGATTCCATTTATAAATGACCCCGTTTGTATAGTTAAATATGTTTATTTATCATGCCATTTATATCAATGTCCAGGATAGGGAAATCCATGCAGACAGAAAGTAGATGAGTTTGCCTAGGTCAGGGGTGTGGGCGTGGGGTGGGATAACAGAAATGCTCTGAAATTGACTGTGGTGAATCTACATATTGAAAACCATTCAATCTACTTTAAATGCATGCATTCTGTCACATAAACTCTACTCATATATATCCATCAGGCTGTCAAAAACATCTTCTGTCCACAGAGCAAATCAATCAAGATAAACAGTTCTCACTTCTACTGATTTGGAAAGCAAGAGGCATGGTGTTCAAAACCAAGGATTTCCTCTGAAAAGCAAAACTTTAGGGGAGGGGAGAGTATTTAAAAAATGAAAAAGAGATTCCAAGTAGCTCAAATAGCCAAGGAAGAAAGAGGATCATTTTTATGAAGAATTAAGGACTAAGGTACTTAAATGGCAGAAGGGGATGAGAGTACAAACCCTAAAATGGGTATGAGTTCTGAGGTCAGATTCCCAAGATGCAGGAACTTGGGATGCTGCAAAGAACAGACATGAATCCTTGATTTGGAGCAGGTGCATTGAGCCTGGGGGAAGGAACTTGCAGGAGAAGAGCCCAGGGCTGTAGACTTTGCACCTTGGTAGATTTCTCCTAGGGTCGCTCATTTCCCAACTTGCTTCTGGATTGGTGTTGTTATCTCTGCGGCCTCTTCAAAAGATAGGGCCCACTTTGGGAGTAGGGTGCTACGAGAAGATTCCTGGGGGGTCTTGTTGACACAACCTCACAAATACACTCGGGGGAAACTGTGTTTCATCAGCAACACTCTGAGCCCCCGGGTACAGGCTAGGGAAGAGGTTGTGCAAATGCTTGGCAGAAGTACGCCCTTCACTGACTTTTAGGCATATCTGCAGTTTTCTGATACTGTAAACAACTGACACGAGCATGGAGGACTAGTGTATCTGAAACTGTTTATACAAAAGAATTCCATCTGTCAGTGTGTTTAAAGTTCACATGTGAATGGGCAAAACCTTCCTAATGAGAGAACCAGCAAAAAATCTGGATATGCTGCAAACAATTGTTTCAATAGGGCTGACCTGAGAGGTTTTCTGCTCCACCAAGAGCAGTTTGCTGAGAAACGAGGTTCCCGGATGACTCTGCAGTGACTTAGTGTCCTTTAAGGTCAGAGATGTAACGACGCCTGGACAGCTTGGCCTTGCATTTGCTGGTTCTGTATGTGGGGCTGTGCAGAGCTCTCGAACTGGACCCAGAAAGCGTTTTGCCTGAGGCAAGGTCACAAGCCAGGAAGCACAGAGAGACTGGCTGACCCGGGCACCAGAGAGGAGTCCTGAAAAACATCTCTCCAAGAGCAGTAAAATATCCTCATCATGAAAGACGTTCTGAGTCCCTGTATAAGAGCCCTGCTTAGCTTGTCCATTTATGTTTCCAATTGCTCCACTCCAGGCAATATTTTATTAAGAATCTTTAGTCCTGACCCCATAGCTGAGAAACAGACACAGCCAGAGACGTGACACAGAAACTGTACTAACACTGCAGCAGGACTGTTGGTATTGTGTCATGTTCATGTGATCCAATCTTTTGTTTTGAAGAATATGTTTTTTTAAAAAAAAAACTTCTCTATAGTTGCTGAACATGAAATATCATGATTTTAAACTTTATTCAGTACTGGCGTAAAAAATGTAGCATCCAGTGAATGAGATATAAAAGTTTTCAATTTTTAAAATTTGTTTGAGGGGATGAATTGCTGATCATAGTCATAGTTCATGATCATTTGGCCAGGGGGAAACAAGATCAAAGAAATGATCCCTAACGACACAAAGAGGTGGGCCTGCCTTCAAGTCCCCTTCCCAATCAGCTCGCTCTCTATTGGGCCATAGGCATCTGGGCCTGTGTCCCTCCTCTCCTTCCCATTTTTAATCAGTTCTCTGCATAAGGAGACTTAGAAAGCCTGCCTCGGTGATGCTTCCTAGCCTTTCAGCACCTCCTCTGTCACAGCATTTCCCCTACTGTCTAACTGAACACCCACACATTTTTGGTCTACATTCTCCTTTCTCATTTTGTGAATACAAAGTTATTTTTTAAAGTTACTTAACTCACACTGCTTCAAATCTTCCTTTTCCATCAAGCTGCAGCGTCAACAGATCACAAGGTGCTTAACTTCACTGAATAGACTTAGGCAGATCAGTCTCATTGTTTTTCCTTGAAATCAGCTTTGAACGGACTGAATTCAAAATATTTTTATTTTCCTCTTAACCCTCTTTTTCTTTCTTCCTCTCATTCATTACCTTTCCCTCCTCCCTTTACTTCCCTCCTTTCTACTTTATCTTCCCATTCTTCCTACAATTCTTCCCTTTATGATTAGATATTGAATAACTACCATGTCCTGGATAATAGGAACTCAGAAATAAATCCAACCAAAGGTACAGTAAAGAACTTCCCGGGCTGAAGAGTTTGACATTCAACACCACCAATCATTAAACAACACACATATGTGTGTCCACAGATAGATGAGAGAGGCTCACAATTTAAGCAAGAAGGTCAGGGAAGGCACCAAAGAGGTGGTGACATTTGAAGTGAGACTTTTTTTGAAGAACAGTCGTTGGCCAAACAGGAGGTTGAAAAAGGAGTTTCTTGTTAAAAACCATGGCACCTTCCAAAACCCATGCCTAGTATCCCCAGGAAATCACCCATAATCACAGATGCCAGGAGAATGGGTTACAGTGATAGGTGTCACTGGAGATGGACAGGGGACTTGAATGTCACACAAGAGAATTCGAGGTTCACCTCTAAGTCCATGGGGAACCACTGCCTACTTTTAAGAGGGAAAGTGATCTCATCAGGCTCTGTGATGGATGGATGGAGAGGGGAGAGAGCAGGAGAACAGGTATTTGCTGTGTGTGTAATATACATCAGATCCATGGCTACAGAATTTAAGTACACAGATTGCATTTAATTGTTCCAGCAATTCTGTGAAGTGGATGCTACACCCTCCCTACCACAGGTGAAGAAATCGAGGTTCAGAGATTTTCGTCACACGTTTTCTTCTCGCATCTGTCTACAGTCAGATTTGGAATGAGAACCTAGACCTGGTGGATTTTGAATTCATCTCAATAATTTTTGTCAAGCCTGCCCAAGGAAAGAGCATATTTTTAACATTCCATTTTCATTAGGAAATTCTTTTATTTTCTAAAGCACTTTCACATCTGTTCTGTCATTTGGGAGCAGCAAGATGAAACAAAAGGTTGGTATAGAATCACCAAGGCTTCTTAGTATTCTCAACAGGAAGTAAGAGGATGAGATCTTATTCATGGAGCTTTTATTACAAAGACAAACCAGACCTCACTTACAGTGAGTCTCGTCACCCTCTCAACCTTTAATTCTATTCACTGTCTCCCACCTATACTCTTAGGATGGCGATGGGGCATTTGTTTCTTCTACTTTAAAATTAGGAGCATAGAGGCAGAGAAGAAAATGACTTGCTTGTACTCACAGCACAGAATCTGAAGAACTTCAGTTGACTCTTTTCCCCCTAACAAATAATTTTATATCTTTTTGTCAATGCATCATCTGTCAGTCATTATCTGTCAATCATCTATCATCTATCTGCTAGAGCTATCTTATCAAAATATCATGGACTGGGTGGCTTAACTAGAGATACGCATTTTCGCACATCTCTGGTGGATTACATGTCTACAATCAAGGCACGGGCAGGTTCGGTCTCTCCTGAGACCTCTCTCCTCAGCCTGCTCATGCCCTCTTCCCCATGTGTCCTCCTGTACATGTGCTCACCACAGCTGTCAATCTCCTTATCAGAACACTGATCCTGTTGGCTACAGCTACTCCTTTATGAACTCAATTAACCTTAATGACCTCTTTAAAGGTCCCATCTTCAAATATAGAGACATTGGAAGTCAGACTAACATATGAAGTTTAGGGAAACAGGACTCTGCCTATAACACTGTCTTCATGTAGGGGAAAATTTATGAGAAAACGGAATTAAAAGATAAATTTGTTTTAGTGAAAAAACTTCTAGAACTCTGTCTCTATGGGGGAGGTGGGGTCCATGAACAGATTTTGGATTTCAAAAACTTTTGCACCAAAAGTAAATTTCTCTTTTAATTCCCTTTTCTACAAACTTGGTGATATGCCCTCATGTATTACTCAGCTTGCTGTTACTTTCACTAAAATGCCTGAGAGGAGTTTCTTAGGAAGCAAGACAATTTACGGCAGCTTCCAGTTTTGGAGATTTGTAATCCAGGATTGGACAGCCCCATGGGTTTTGGCACCTCACGAGGGAAGCACAGGAGCTGAGAGAGGATCCAGAGCCAGGAGGTAGAGAACTCCACTGAAATCGGCAACCCTCTCGGGAGAACCACCTTCCAAAGCAAGCCCTGGAGGACCTGCAGACCTCTCCCTCTTCCCAGCTCCTAGAATCCATAATTAGATCAAGGATCCTCCCTTAATCCATTAACCATGAACTTAAGATGTTAGGGACCAAGCCCCCAGTAGATGGGTCTTGGAGGTGGAGGGAGCATCCAACCTGTCATCCAAACCATAACATCTTATATCTTAAACTAGCAGTCTGCTAGTTGGCATTAAATGAGACTTGATTGTTGTCAACATATAATTAACTGTCATAGTATTGCCTGAATGATTCAAAGCCTGTCAAACTCTAGGAGTAGCAAAAAACATTGATTTTTATGGGGTCAAAATCTCTGTATTGGGAGAAGCCCTAAATATAACTCTACTCACCCCCTCACTTTGCAGGGGAAAATATTACAAGCAAAGGTTTTAAGTGACTTTACTGAGATCACACTGCCTGTTCATGGAAAAACTGGAACTGGAGCTGGGGTCTAGGGGTCACAGCTGAGGCCAGGTTTATAGGCTGAGAACAACCTTTAGGTTTGTAAGATACGCCTGAATTCTACCCACAGACCAGGTGCTTCCAACTCACTAGCATCCAAATATAGGAAAAGATGCTAAGTAGAGTAGAAGAATGGAAAAAAGGCAGAAGGTGAGGGAACACAAGCTCAACCAGGAAAACAAAATAATTCAGCTTGCTTGACTGGCTAAAGCTGAGTTCATTACCACCTCTGCAAATGGCTTCTCTCCAGTACCCATTACCTAAGTGGGTGGTACCGTCACATCTGCCAGATTGGACGTAACGGGGTGCCATCTCAACCTCTCTCTCTCCCCCTTTCTCTCATTGAGAAAATCTTCATTACTCCATCATAAATCCTGTCCATTTTACCTTTTAAAATTATTTCAGAGATGGGCACTTGGTACAGTTGTTAAGACAACACTTGGGGTGCCCACATCCCATATCAAAGTGCCTGGGTTTGAGCCCCAACTCCACTTTGAATGCCAGCTTTCTACTAATGTCACCCTAGGAAGCAGCAGGTGATGGCTTAAGGCCTTGGATTCTAGCCAGTAATCTGGGGGACCTGGATTACATTCAGGGCTCTCTGGCTATTGAGAGAGAGAAACCAATAGATGGAATCCCAGCCACCTCCCACTTCTCTCTCTCTCTCTCTCCCTCTCTGCCTTTCAAATAGAAATAAAAATAAATACAATCTTTAAAATATATAAAAATCTGTTCCAAAATATCTCCTTGTAGGCCAGTCCTATTACCATGTCCATATTCAGATCATCCACCATCTTTTTCACGTGTTTTATGTAATAGCCCCCATACTTGTATTAGTCTTATTCTCAAATCCATCCATCACTGTTTGCCTAAATGTCCTCATTGCTATAGCAGAGTTCTCCAATCTTTTCTGGTTTACTAATTATGCAAAGTCTCTTGATTCTCCTTGGAGTTTTATTTTTATGATTTTATTATAAGTGTGTGGTGCATAATAAATAAGCTATTTTAGGTAAATTAAATATTTTAATTATTTTTTCCAGTCTCAATAATATTAATAATATATGGACTCATTTTGCCTGTTTGTCCCTTAATAAGTAATGCATATAATTTAATTTTCTTCTAATAAATTATGTAATAAAAAGCATGATGTAAGATAAGTGCATTGAAATTATTGTACTTGTGAATGGCATCAAAAATAGACATTGCATATGGTATTTTAATAAGCATAACTGGCTTGATTTTTGCAATTTTCTTTGAAAACCTAAACCTGAGAGAAATTTTGAGATACTCTTTGCAAGCGCTTTCACCCAAATAACACATTTCAAATATGACTAGTATTTGTTGCCAGTAAATGAAAACTAAATCAGGTAAAGACCTATCACTTATGTTTTGTAACTCTGGTTTTTGAAGTACCAGGCATCTATTCAAATACATAAGAATGGTGATGAAATGAATATCTTTTGTTAATCTGATGAAGATAATACTGAGGTGAGTTTAAGAACTGTTATTTTTATCCTCTTTATTGTTGTTATGTTATCAGGATTTAGACTTTCTAACCATAACTTAAGATCAATTACGGGTACATGAATTCAAATATGGGTGCATGAATACATGATTATAAATATAATATTAAAATGAATAATTATAAACAGTTAAGATTCTCATAGTATCAAAAGTATAAGAATAATAATGGCTAATAATTTCAGTGCTTTCAAAGAATAACTCAGTTAGTGCTCACAATAACTTCAAAAGGAGGTGGTATGATTACTGACATTTTGCAGACAAGAAAGTAGAGGCCCAAAGAATATAGGGAACTTGTCTGAAGACACACACTACTAAGCAAAGAAGCTGTGCTCCCAGTTTGATTCTAGAACACACGGTCTTAGCCATTTTGCTTTATTGCCAACTGCTGGCTAAGTCCTTAGCACTTGACATATACTTGGAGGCCTCTGATGGGCTCATTTTCAGGGAGGAAAAAATATGTCATCGCTTTATTCTTAGATTAAAAACAAAAACAAATCTAGAAGAGAACATGACTGCTACCTTGAACTTCAATGCACCCCTGTACATTCTCGCTGTCTTACCACCATGGCTCTGCCCAGGCTGTGCCTTCTACCTGGCAGGCCCTCCTTTCCTCTCTCAGCTTGGCTAACTCTGACTCACTCTTTATGACCCATTAAAGGCAACCTCCACAAGGAAGGCTTTTAGCCTCCTTCTTCCATCTTCATCCGGGTTACATGGCCTTTCTCTGTTCCACAGCACTCTACCTATTCATGCTGGATTTTCTGTAGTCAATTGTACAAAGACCCCACTTCTGACTATAGTTGGGAACCCTATTTTGTGGAACTGCCTCCCCTATATAGCTCCAGATTCAACATGAGATTGGGGAGCAGAAGTGAAGCTGAGGTCACTGTTCTCAGAGAGCTGTAGGGTCACACTCTTCAGTCCTACAGATGAGAGCTCTCATTTTGTGGCCAATGGGTTTCAAACACTTTTCTGCAGGCAGCCCCTTTGCAGGTTTCCTGGAAAGTTCCAGTTCCTTCACCTCCACTCCACTGTGAAGTCTTCACAATCTATCTCTTTCCTTCTGTAGCAGCTTTCCTAGTGATGGCTCTGTTAACGGGCATTCATTCTCCTAATTTTATATGGAATCCTTTATACTCTGAATACATAGAGTGGCTTCTGGTTCTTGACCCAGTGCTGACTGAAGAGCCACCTTTGTCATTCTCCTGTTCCTAGTTGAGTGGCACTGCTGTATTCTTCACGAGGCTCTCTTAGAAGAACTGGGCTTCCTACCTTTCAGATTTCTGCCAATGCCATTGGCCAAGCCAAATGGCAGCCTCTGAATATCAACGCTAGCCAAACCGCTGGGTGTTACAAGTCCTTTGCATTTTGAGGGAGCTGTTGGAGGCAGATCCCTGTAGGGAAGCCCATGAATTTGTAAGACACTCATTCAGGTGGCCTCAAAGAGATAAAGCTGGTAGAGACCAAAGGCTCGCTAGAATTCATTTCTTAATTTTCTTTGATCTCAGACTGTTACGTATGGATAGTTCTGTTGTTGTTTATGTGATGAGTAATAAGGAACATGTTTATTTTGGGGTTAGGAAGGTTAAAATGTCTTCAAAACTTATTAACTTATCAGGGGATTTTTAAAGGATGCATTTTAACTGTTAAATATTATTAAATTTTTTGTGGCCAAATTCTCACCATTGAAAAAGATGGTTTTAGATAAAATGTGTTCTTTTTAAAATTTTTATCATTTGGGTAGACTTCTTGATGCTTAGCTAACATGTTCTCCACTCATCATGCAACTGAATCAGATAATATGGATTTTTTTTTTTTGTTCCTTTTGCACTGTATAGTGAGAGTTTCTGTCCTCCTTCAAAGTGAGAAACTGTTTTGCCCATTGTTCATTCACTTTTTCTAGGGGAATAAAGACAATCCACTACCAAAGAGAGAACAAGCTACAATCCTCAAATAGATCAGGATATGCTTAAATTCCATAGAGGAAAGTGGCTTGCAGCAATATCGACTTACTTAGTAATTTTCTTTAAATTCAAGGACTGTGTGCAACATCAACTGATCTATTAAGAACAGATCATCTTTAGAAAAGATTTTCCACAAAAGTTTCTGTCATGTGAAAGTAATGTTACTTTAAAATAATAAATGTGTTTATAATCCATATGAAGTGACCTGGAGAGTTTCAGAAATTGCATGCAAAGTTTATCTGTCTATATCACTCTCATACTTTTCTAAAACATTGTACACTGAACTGTTTAAATTAAAGCAATCCTTAAACATCAAGCAACAGTAACAACCAGCGGGAAAAGTATAGGCAATGAAGAAGAGAAACAGGAGTAAAGTGTGTGTGTGTGTGTGTGTGTGTGAGAAAGAGAGAGAGAGAAATAGAGAGAGAGAGAGAAAAAGGGGATTGAACAAAGGGAATGCTTATGTGTTTTTTTTTTCTCTTATATTTAAAACTTGCTCTCTGCCCTGGTGTTCCCAACATGTTTGCAAAGACAAATTCCACATTAAAAGAAAATCAAGCTGTTGAAAAAAACCAGTGCTTTCAAGAAGGTGACACTCCTTTCCATTAGGGAAGGCAAGGAGCGGATCCTGGCTCCCCTGCTGTAGGAACTTGGAGCCATTCCTCTCCCTTCAGACATGAGCCTGGGCACTGGGAGCTCACAGGCACACCAAGGCCGGCCGACCTCTTCCAGCGCTGCCTGGGGAGGGAGGTGTGGCTGCAGGGACCGGCTGAAAGAAACCAGAGCTGCCTGGTGATGAGTGATGAGCTCTTGGGGATGGATGGTCTTGGAAGGGATGTGTGGGGGCAGGGCAGCCTCAGCAGGGTAGGGAAAAGGGGGACAAGGTGAACTTTGTTGGCTCAGGGTGACCAGCAGGCCCTTCCAGGGCTGGCATGTGTGCTCCAAGGCCTCTCCTTTCCCCTGCCATTCCCGGAGCGCCGGGCAGCAGCCTAGCACTCAGGAGGAAGGGAGCAGTGGTGCACAACATCAGCACAGGGTGGAGCCTGGGGAACAAAACAGCCCCTCACCGCTCCGAGTGGGGATGATTCAACACCAATCAGGAGCGGGTCAAGGGGGACCATCCCCACTTCCAACCTCATAATTTTTGCTTCTTGTTTACAGAGAGTTTGAAATGTGAGTGGGGGAGAGATTCAAGAGCCCTTAAAATCTTTCGCTTCAAAGGTACCCCTTGTGAGGATGCCTTTGATATTCCTTCGGATTACTTTTTGGTTTTCTACACTCATCTTTAAAAGAAAAAAAAAAAAGCCGCTTTAGTTTTTAATAGTCCTTGTCATGATGCAAAGGGCCAGACTCCAGCTGTTCTTCCCAAACCTCTGGGAGAGGCCTGGTTACATCTCGCTCTCGTAAATCTTGAATCCAGTTCTAGCAAGTCTTTAAGCCTGACCCCGACATGCCCAGGCAAAGCATGATTAGAAACAGGAGAGGTGGAAAAGTCCAGTGCCAAGTTGTGTCCACTTAAAAAATACATCATCTGGCAACGCACGCAGCAAAGTGGCACACGTCCGTCTGAAGGAAGCGAGGCAGGGTCGGAGACACACAGCTGCACTTCCATATTTCTATGTGACTTTACCAAGGAGGCCAAAGTCAAGGCAAGGCCACAGACTTACGGATGATATCTGGGCCTCCTGAGTGAGGCTCCCTATGAAAGTATAGGTTTAACCCTCTGTGTTATGTGACAGAGACACATTTGAATGAGTCTTAAATAAATTTTCTATCAGTCTTATATATTTGTCACTGTATTCTATGTCTAGGGGTATCTATCATTGAAACAGACTAAGAATAACTTTCTCAATGATATCAGTCAAGATTGAATCAAGTTAAAATTTAATTACAAACTGAACCGTCACCAAGATCCTTGGGTGGGGCTCCATGACTAGTACTGGTCAATGTGCCTGGAGTAAAACTATGAATGTCACTGCCTGGTTGAGTTGTTACAAGCTCTTACTCAGCCCTCAGCTTTTTCTTCCTCTCCTACTCCCAGCCAAAGAGACTATACATTGATACAGTGGAACCACTGATAGAGGCGGGTAGAATCTCTAGATCACCCTAGAAACAAAGAGCAACTGTTCTGAGGAGCCTTGAAACCTAAGAGGGCTTTTGGGTGAGCAAGAAGTGGATTTTCACATGTAAGCCATTTGGATTTCCACTTTTGTTCTCACTGCAGCACTCACAAGTTTATTCTAGCTAACAGATCCCTCAGCAACATCTCTCTGATGAAGGGGAAAAGGTGTGGAAAAAGGAGGACTTTGGGCAGCGCTGTGGTGCAGTGGGTTAAGCTGCTGCCTGCGGCAAAGTATCCCATAAAGTTGCAGGTTCAAGTCCTAGCTGCTCCACTTCCAATTCAGCTCCCTGCAAATGTCCTTGGGAATGCAGCAAAAGATGGCCCAAGTCCTTGGGCCCGTGCACCCATGTGGGAGACTCAGAGGAAGCTCCTGGCTCCTGGCTCCACTCTGGCACAGCCCCAGCTGTGTGGCCATTTGGGGAATGAACCAGCAGATGGTAATCTCTCTCTCAATCTCTCCTTCTCTCTCTCTGTAACTTTGCCTTTCAAATAAATCAATCAACCTTAAAAAAAGAGGAGGAATTAAATAAAATATGAATTTATAGAAGTCACATCTTCAGGTCATTAAATACTTGACTGGGAGTTAGTAGGGCATCACAGGAGAAGAGGCCACAAGAGGAAAATAGCACTATCTCACTCATTCTTGTGTGGGCGAGAAGTGGGATCTTAGAACATGTTAATGTCTAGTTATTTAAATTATTAGAAAATTTTCAGAGGTTGATTGGCACAATATTTTGAGAAGCAATTTGGCAACACATACAAATAATCAAATTGTACAGATCCATTGGCAGAGCAATTTCACTTCTAGAAATCAGTGAGGTGTGAAAATGTGTGTTCAAGGATGTTTACTGCAAAATTAGTAGAAAGTTATAAATACTGTAAATATCCAAAAATGAGGAATTATTCAAATAAAAGGTGATTTCATTTCTACCTTAAATTACTAAATAGCTTTAACCATGAAGAGATAGATTTGTGTATATTGAAATAGAGTGATTGCAGGAAGCTCCTGCCTCCTGGTTTTGCCTGGCGCATCACCAGCTGTTGCGGCCACCTGGGGAGTGAACCAGCGGATGGAAGATGTTTTTCTTTCTGTCTCTCCCCCTCTTTCTGTAACTCTGTCTTTTAAGTAAATAAATACATTTTTAAAAAAATAGAAAAAGAGGGGCTGGCACTGTGGTGTAGCAGGTAAAGCCACCGCCTGTAGTGCTGGCATCCCATATGGGCACCAGTTCAAGTCCCGGCTGCTCCACTTCAGATCCAGCTCTCTGTTGTGGCCTGGGAAAGCAGTAGAAGATGGCCCTAGTCCTTGGGCCCATGCACCCACATGGGAGACCCAGAATACACTCCTGGCTCCTGGCTTTGGATCTGTCCAGCTCCAGCCATTGCAACCATTTGGGGAGTGAATCAGTGGATGGAAGACTTCTCTCTTTCTCCCTCCCCTTCTCTCTCTGTAACTCTGAATTTCAAATAAATAAATAAATCTTTAAAAAAAATAGAAAAAGAAAGAAAAAGGAGGGCAGCGAGAGCATCTGGTGGACAGGTTCTGAGGCGGGAATGACTTTGCAGTGTTTGGGGAAATTAGGAGGCTGAGGCTGCTTTTGTAAGGACAGAAAAGGAATTCCTTTGGCGATGCCCAAAACATATTCAAGAAGGATTGTCCTCTATGCAGCCAGACAGTGGGTCTGAATGCAAACATGAGATCTGGGCCAAAGACAGCAATTTAGAAATGATTTAGCTTATCAAAGGTACCTAAATCCATGGGAGAGAATGAATAGGAACATAGTGTGAGAAGCCAGGACTTTGGACTTGAGCTCTTACCTGGTAATACTTAGTGCTATGTCTGATATGGGGGAGGCACTCAGTAAGTGTATATCAGCTTACTCTTGGTTTTGCTAATAGAGATGGAGATAAAAACAGGAGAGCACAGTGTCACCGAAGCCAAGAGAAGATTGGGGGTTGAAGAACAGGTGCTCAGATGCCATGGGGAGTTAAGAGTTGGACATGTTGCACTGGAAATACTTAACTGTTCATGCAATGACACTGCTACGGACTGTAACTTTCCTTGGGCTCTGAGTACACCATCATTCCTCACTCACTGCCATGAAGCCACCACAGACCTTGGGCATTTAAGCCAGGTTTAGAGGCCCACCAGGCTCCTCCCAGCCGTTTGGGTGCATCCTCACCTATAACTGAAAAGGGAGGGACTCCCAATAGCTATGCTGCAAGGAATCTGTCCCCTGGATACAGCAGGATATGGCAGTGATGCACCAGGGAGACTGCCATGGCGTGACGTGAACAGTGCAGAGCTCCCCCTCCCCAACTCTCGTCTGTCTGAGGGAGGTAGGGAGGAAGGATAAAGCCACTGGAGGCCTGGAGAATGGTCAGGGATGCTTAACTCACTACAACAAGGCCTTGCTGAGAGAACCAGCAAATGTAGGCCAAGATGCTAGAAGCTATGTGTATGCGTGCACATGCACACACGTGCACATGTGCGTTCCCAGACACCTGTGTATGGGTGGTGACCGGACAAAGGCAGAGGGTTTGGGAAGACAATGGAAGGAGGAGGAAGACTGGCTGTTCAGCTTTCCTTTCAGGCTACACAGTCCCAGGAATCACCTTTGCAAGATGGATGGGCCAAGATACCTGCAAAGTCCAAGACCTTCCCAGCTACAAGGTAAGGGTGGGATCTGACCACAGGGTCTCATCACAGGCTGCTTCCCCAGTACAAGGTGTATCTTGCACAGGTGAATTCATTTTAAGAAAATTCAAGAAATGAAAAGTTGACATTCTTAAAACAATTCCCCAAGTTGGAGTCGGATTAAGGGCAAAGATCACATCTTAAATGCCTTTCCTATCCTTTACCTATTAGGCCCTCTGTAAACGCACATTGTCTTTCTACTAAATCATTCATCTCAGGGCTCTCGGAAATAATGAGCTCTCCTAGCACTCTAGAGAAACTCTTCTATTTTCAAAGGTTTCCTGGCAACTCTTTAGGGGTGTATCTATTCTATAATCAGAAATACATCTGTAGACAATTTTAGTTCAAGTGCACATTAACCCAAACAGAATCAAATTCATGCATCCATAATGGCTTATCATGACGTTGCTCAGTTTGGCAGTTTTATTTTAATAGGAAAATATGTACTTTATAATCAAGAAGAATTCTATTCCTAGGTACATAGGAGGAAAAAAAGGGCACAAGAAGCTAGGTGCATCCAATGTGAGTTAACTTCCAGGCTAGTGGTCAGAAGCTTTTACGAACTCTCTTAGCTTTTAGAAGGACAACTTTGTGAGACCCTAGACCCTGCTCAGAAGCAAAAATGCATCTCCTGAACTCGAAAAACTTTGCCCTTTCCTGTGTTCCAGTAACACCGAGGTGAGGCACCTGGTGACAGGGTCACTGAGTCTCGGGGAGTGCCTGGGCCTGTTGCGCAGTGTGCCGGCACCACAGCCACCGGGACTACATCTTCTCTCTCTCTCTCTCTCTCTCTCTCTCTCTCTCTCTCTCACACACACACACACACACACACACACACACACACACACATTCAAGCAGCCATGTAAGGTTGAAGGGAGCTGTCCCTTCTCCAAGCCTCAGAAGGATGAGAACATTCTCTTCTCCAGGAATCTGTTTTGTGTAATTAACCAAAAGTTAAGAGGCCCTTCCTAAAAAAATGCCTTTGTGTATTTATTTTTCATTCATTTTGAAAATCTAGATTTCAACGTGGGCTGCTGTTGGGCTTATGGTTGAGTTCATGGACACACACAGCCTTTCTTTGGCGCTTCTGTTGAATTCCAAGGCGAGTGGAGTAGGAGAGGAGCTAAGGAAACCTATCCTACAAGGAACTGGACTGACTTCATTCTTTGGTTTTTTGACTTCTCTTGGTGTGTGTCTCCTTGTACTTTTGCCATAGTACATCATGACCACAAATATGCCTCTCCCTGACGGAGCGCTGTTAGCACGTTCCCAGAGAGACACGGTGTTTGAAGTGAATACACTCACTCCTTCAGCTATGCTAAGAACAGACTTTTATGCACTTATACCTGTGTGGCCACCCAGACTGTAAGCGTCTTGGAACTTTGGGGCTCGTAATTCAAGGAAACCACTTCTATGCACAAATGAGAAATACATCCCTGGTTTGTGCATGACTGAGGCCTGGGCCATGAGGAAATGGCAGCCGCAGCTCACAGAAGGAGCAAGAAAACCACAGCTTTGCCTGCAAAATTGGCTGCTTGAGGCGAAGTGTGCTAGCACTTTGGGCAGATTATATGCTCAAATTTGCTAAATCATTTATAGGCATCTCTTTCAAAACAGCAATCTTTCCTTAAGTTCCTGTGTTCTGAATTAGACACATCTCTATTTAAACTACATTATGGTGAGTGCAGGTGCAAGTGTGGAAAAGCAAACATTTGAGAAAAGCCATGGGCTTTCTCTCCAAGAGCCTCAGAGCTCCCTTTTCAATCATTTGATGCTTTCCAATAGGTGAGGACAGAGCTTCGAGAACTGCATCTTTTGTAGGACAATGAAGACTGTGAAATACTCCGTTGTTCTGGTTTGTCAGAGTATGCGAAACTATCTCAGCAATTAACTTGAGGCACAGTGGCGCCATGGACTGTTACTCAAGATGACTTCTCTGGAGCATGAGTGGCCGCTGCCACAGATGGCTAAGAAGACGACTCTGAAATCCAGCCAAGTAAGTATGAACAACGGATCAGCTCCTCAAGTCTGGACAAGTGAGGAGTCCAGAGGAGGCTGCCTAGGCAAAAAGAAGCAAATCCATTACAACAGGTAGGAGTGTAGGTGTTGAAGAGTTGAATGCTGGCTCTTGGGTGGAGACCAATGTCTCTTGGATTGCCTTTATGCTTCCTTCTGGCTGTGGATGGACCTGGGCTTGGAGGTGCTGATTCTTAAGAGATCTATGGGTGATGACAATGACAAGGATGCTAACAATGCTGATATCAAGTTCTTACATGGTGACCTTAATGATTACTATCCCAAGCATTTTATATAATTATTTCTCACAGAGATTCTATGAAATATATGCTAGTATCATTTCCACTTTGCATTTGCAGAAAAAAAAGATGGAGTGTTTCTATCAGTTGTCTGAACACAGTAAGTGGTGGAGCCAGGATTTGAGCCTGGGCAGTCTGTCTCCGTGGTCCATACTGGTAACTCCACTTCTCAGCATACATCATCCAGCATCATTGGACTTGCTGCCTATTAAGTGCTGTTTCTGATGAAGTCACTTATGCAGGTCAACTTGGAAGTATAAAGCTTCAAAATCCCAATGTTCTTTCAGCAAGTATCTCCAGCAGCTGGGGAAATATGAAAATAGTCAGCCCCTATGATTTGATGTATAAATTGGTTCCATTCTTATTTGCCTCAAGAATGTTCTTCAAACACTTGGTTTGCACTTCCCTGAAGCTTACGCTTATGGCCGGGTAAGGAAAGGAGATCTCTGGCAATGTCTTTAGACATTTAACACTAGTATGGTTAATTCTGGAGAGCTGATGGCAAGGGACCAGTACAATAGAAACAGCTATCACCTCTGAGGATTCATTACAAAATACGCTCTATACTAGCATCTTATCTGCATCAGATTTTATAATCCCAATTTCAGGGATTAGGAAATAGGCACAGAGAGTTAAGTACTTTGCTTGTTCAGTTTTCCCAAAGAAATAGTATATCTTAGATTTGAACTTGAGTCAGGAAGACTCCAAAGGTCTTGTTCTTAACCACTGCAGTAATCATCTGCTAGTGCATTTGCACAAGAATATGAAAACTGCCATGTCAATTTCTCAATCCTAATCCAGAATTTTGTGATGACCTTGTAGTGTATCAACTTGGCTAAGCTGAACTAAATGTCCCAGAATTCATCTTCTTGCATGTTTCAGGTGACAGGGGAACCACAAAGAAAACTCTTGGGAGTTTTGCAGGACAGAAGGCAATCAGGGGTCATTTTGCAGGTCACACATTGTTGCTGATCTGCTGAGCCAACTGATGCTGGTGTGAAGCAGCTGCTGGGCCTATAGCTGCTCTATTCTCTCCGAATTCTCCTTCCATCTCTGATTTCTCTGATTCCTGGGTCAGGCATGTGTTCAGTTCTGAGGCAAAGGGCTCTGATGCCTGTCCATCACCAAGATTAGTCACATGTGATTCTAGCTTATGTGTTCGGCTTGACACCCTTGATATTCCTTACCTTTGTCATCTCTGCCTGGCTGCCTATCCAGTGGATGTGAAGCTCCAGCATCAGATGTGGAGACCACAGTCTGGGAGAGACACCATCTCTGCCTTGCACAAGGCCAGTTCCCTAAAACAAATCCCATTGTTTCTGCTTCTCTCACTGAGTCCGGCTGATATGGTCTTCTTAAGGTCATCCCTATGATCTCTGCTCAGCAGCAAGACCAGATTTAGGCAGAATGCTCTGTTTTCTATACTGCCATCTCAGTTCATTCTTATCCATGAGATAAACAAGGTAGGACTTCTTGTCCCATTTTACAGAAGAGGAAAACAAGGTCCTATGAGATTTGATGTACTGCCTTTATTTTGCACAGTATTGGGATTCAGATCTGTGGACTTCAGTGAGGGTCTCCTCAGCTTATTCTGAGATTCAATATCATGGTTTTCCAAACCTATGTGCAGGCAAGTTGGTGCTGTCCCTCTGCCGAGGTTAGCCTTCTTGAAGTGTAGATTTTGCTGAGCTCCTCAGTGAAAGCGAAATTATCACAAGGTAGCTTGATTTGGCATATCCTTTGTTTTTGAAAATAATCTGAATGTTTTCAGTATCTGCGTCATGACTCATGCATACTGTTCACATTCCTTGGCCTTTCATGCTGAAATGTGTTACTGTAGGGGAATGAGGGAGCCTCAGACTGTCCTGTGCTTCTGACTAGGCATCTCGCAAACAAAGCAGACCAATAATCGGAAAGTCAACACAAAGTCTTCCAGTGGGTTATTAAAGCAGAAATTACATATCTCTGTAAGTATGATAAGATCAAGATACACAATCGAAAGGATACTAACATATTAATCTCTTGCCTCTGGACAGAGAAGACTTTTTTTCTGTTCTTTAAAATGGATTCTTCAGGAGCAGGTGTGGTTAGTCTAGTGTTTATGACACCTATGTCCAACATCAAAGCACCTAGGTTTCATTTTCAGCTCTGGCTCCTGACTCCAGCTTCTAGCTAATAAAGACCCTAGAACAGAGCAGGTGATGACTCAAATAATTGGGTTTCTGCCAATCATGTGGCAGACCTAGATTGCATTCCTGGTTCCCAACTTTGGCCTTGGCCCCGCCCTGGCCATTGTGGGCATTTGGAGAATGAATCAGTGGATGGGAGCTCTGTCTTTCTTTGCTTTTCTGCTTCTTAAATAAATAATGCTTTAAATAAAACCATTTGATTCTTCTTTGGAACTTCTTAGAAAGGATTCATGGCACAATGACTCACATGTAATGCCCCACTCACCAGGATGTGTGCTGTATGAGCCCAGATACCAAGTCTATCTTGCTTACAGTGGCACTAAGCAGTGCACATAGTAAGCACGCAGAAATTATTGAAATGATAAATGATTTTAATCAAACAAACAAAATCTCCAACAACGATCATGATGATAATAAAATATTTACATGGCCATGAGTATGTCCAATGAAGAGTTTTAAATATTTTTCATATATTAACCCACTTCATTGTCATACACACACAAAACTATGGGTAGGTATTACAGTCACTCCAAACGAAGTAGCTGTGGCACAGAGAGTTTAACTAGGTCACTCAAGGTCAAAGAGCAAATCAGTAGTGAAGTGGGGTCTGGATCCAGACAGTCTGGGTCCAAGACTCCTTCTTATCACTACCATTGACTGGAATTTCCAACTGCTTTCTGGATCCTGAGGAATGTGAACAGGAAAAGAGTAGGTGGAACCACACTAAGGCTTTGGTGTCACAAGGGTGGGAAAAAAGAGAAGGAAGGGAGGAGTGTTTTGAACAGCTCCCAAGCCTAAACCATTACATAGACACCAAATGGGAACAGTCCTTGAAATTTTAACAGTGGAAATGGGAGTGACACAAAGGTCAGGGCCTCCCTATGCTGTGCCCAAGCACAGCGCCTTTAGGAATGACTTAAAGCTCTTAGTTGTCAAGTCGAAAGGAATTAAAAATAAAAGGGAAGGAATACTTTGGAAATTTGATTGCTGGCCATTCCATCTCTTTGGTTCCATATCCTCTGCCCCTGCCACTCTTCCCCCTTGTCTTTCCTGCTGGGCTATCTCTGAGTGACCTGGGTTCTGCCACAGCATCTTGATCATCATTCACCCCGACCGTGAGCCAGAGTCCGGCTCACATAGCCCAGTGGATCTCATTAGAAATAAGTTTTCTAGTGCTGCTATAGAGCTTATCTGTTCATGTTATTTCTCAATATCAAGTCACAGTAGAAAAACAGAAATCCCTTTGCTTAACACAGGTAGGATTACACTTGGGAGTGTTGATGACTTAAGCAAAGATTTTTCCATCCACAGCCAAGTGATTGATGACTTATCCATGTGCACATAAACCAATGGTTAAAGCCTGGTTTGAATGGGACCTATCATTTGCAGTTTCCAAACAACTGCATATTTCCCCGCAGAGCAAAATGCCAAACAATGAGAAAGAAAAGCTTTGTATTTCTCCCTTGGTTAACAAAGCTAGAAGAACCTCTCACTTACTTTGTGGACTAATCACTGTGGCTCTGTGGCAGGCCACAAGAAGGGCACCAGACTGAGTCTGTGGCAGACTCCCTTGTCTTTTCACAGCTGGAGAAGGAAGTCCATCCTAGCAGGTGTGTCATGGCAGCAAATTTCACTTTCATTTAGTGCTCATGATTTAACCCAACAAAATGTGATTGTGTGTGTGTGTGTGTGTTTGGTCTTACTTTCCTTTGGATAGCCAACAGAAGATTTTTGAGGGGAAAAAATGAAAACCTGTATGCTTTTCTGTTTTTCCGCTAAATTCTCCTGCAATTTGATCCATACTTGGGTAATAAGGATACCTTTCTAGTTAAATACTACTCTCAGTTTTAAAAATGTTGTATTGGGGTGGGCGTTGTGTTGTTAACAGGGAGCTATTTTACATGCTGGCTGCTCCATTTCTAATTTAGCTCCCTGCTAATGTGCCTGGGAAAGCAGTGGAAGACGGCTCAAGAGGGAGACCCATGTGGGAGACTTGGAAGAAGCTCCTGGCCACTGACCTTGGCCTGGCCCAGTCCCAGATGTTGCTGCCATTAGGGTAGTGAACCAGTGAATGGAACATCTTTGTCTCCCTCACTGCTCCTCCTGTCCTGCTATGAAGCTCTTTCAAATAAATACATAAATCTTAAAAATAAATTGTATGCATGACCCTTTAGGGCTGTGTGTGCATGTATACATATACTCTTCAATAATTTATACTATGAGCAGCATTCAGGCAAGCAGCACATCCGAATATTGAAAGCAATATTATTGAATTGTGCGACCTTCTGAGCCCTCACTAGCTCTTCCCTAGACTACCGTGATAGCCTCTAACCAGCTCCCATGTTCCCACCCTTGACTCCTGAAAACTATGACCTACACAACAGCCAGAGTAACTGTAAACAGTTAACCAGACCCTTTCACTTCCGTGCTGCCATGTTCTGGTCGCTGCCCACTGCAGTAGTAGCAATCAGACATCTTACTATGGTCTGCACAGTCCCACATGACCTGGCTCTTGCGTTTCTCTCTGACATCACCCATTCTATTTCTGGATCAAGCTCTTTTCTGTCTCAGGAGTCCTCCCAGTTGCTCTTTTTTTCTGCCTGACACTCTCTTCCCTCATATCTGAGCATGGACAGTTATTTCTGTTCATTCAGGTCTTAGGTTCAAATGGTATTTTCCAAGGGTGGACCTCCCTGCTCACTCCAGCTGAAGTAGCCACTCTCTAGCCTATTCATATGTGTTATTTTCTTTACAGAATTCATCATTACCTGACTTTGCCTTATGTATTTTTATAAAAATGTTTATTGTGTGATATCCCCTAAACATGAGAGCCACAAAGAGAGTCTTCTCCCCTGTCTGTTCCATCTCTCTCCCTAAAACATATATGCATATTCTAGGTACTAAATAATTATTTGGGGGCCGGCGCCATGGCCCACTATGTTAATCCTCCACCTGCGGCACCAGCATCCCGTATGGGCACTGGTTCTAGTCTTGGTTGCTCCCTTCCAGTCCAGCTCTCTGCTGTGGCCTGGGATAGCAGTGGAGGATGGCCCAGGTCCTTGGCCCCCGCACCCACAAGGGAGACCAGGAGGAAGCACCTGGCTCCTGGCTTCGTATTAGTGCAGCTCCGGCCACTGTGGCCATTTGGAGATTGAACCAATGGAAGGAAGACCTTTCTCTGTCTCTCTCTCTCACTGTCTGTAACTCTGTCAAACAAATAAAATAAAATATAAAAGAATTATTTGATAAATGAATAAATGCATACTTTTACTTTTAAAGCAATTTTGTGCAATTTTGATGATTTGGTTCTAGCTTTTTCTTCAGTTTGAAAAACCTTAATCCTAACAGCCAGTGCTAACTGGCACTTAGAAACTCATAGAAACTTCCATTTGGACACATAGTTCAATTATCATTCCAAGGCAGACATGCCCTCAGCAAGCAGTCAGCTAGACTTTGCTCCAGCATTCCCAGAGTGGGAAAGCTCACTCCTTATTTATGCAACACATTCTAATGTCAGACAACTCTACTGTTTTTCCTCAAAAGAGACTAAAATCTTCCTCTGAATGCACCAGATCTTGGGGTTGGCTCTGTCTTGAGGGGTTGCAAAAGGTAAGACTGCTTTCTCTTCCACACAGGAGTGCCATCATCGATCCTAGGTAGTCTCTTGTTGGCTAAATTTCTTCTACACACTCAACAGTTCCTTACACGACACCTTTATCAAATCCTTCATGTTGTAATTTTACTTCTCCTTCCTGAATGCTTCCATTTTTGCCAGGATTCCCATTAAATCCTGCCACCCAAGGTAGAAGGTGATATAAAACTATCTGATTACAGGGGGACAAAATCAGGAGTCACCTTTCTCACTTTTTTCCACTTTGTCCTTTCTTTTAACCTTGTTGGTATTTCCTTAAACACAGACTTGAGGGAAGGTCTCAGAGCGGTCATCAGATCCCTCCCTTATAGCACCTGTGACGAGGGATGGGTTGTGCAGGTGTCACTTTCTTCCTGGACCTCAGTGGGAGCACAGTTGCCCTGGGAGAAAGGGCCTCCCTGGCTCCTTGACCATGCAGCTCTGCTGTCTCTTCAACCTGAAATCTCCATAAATAGAGATTATTTTCTCCAAACTGAACATTGCTGAAGAGGCCACAGATCATTCCTTCCTGGTTACCTCACAACCACAGTATAAAACCTGGATTCGTGGTAGGAACAAAGCGATGTCTTTCCTTCACACAGGAAGGTGATCAAATGGATGAGCTTCCATCCTGGGACTTCTCTGAAAATACTTCAGTTGCACTTTTTGGAAGACATGCAAATCACCTGGCTATACTGAAATGGTCTGAGCAGATACCAAGATGCCACTGAAGTCAAAGTAAAGAAAAGAGAACACTTAAGGTGACAAAAGAGTAAATAGGCCAAGAAGGGGTTTTTCTCTCTGTTCCAAATGATGAAGTTTCTTAAAATATATTTCTCTATACCCAATAATTTTGTTTTTTAATTACTTGAGAGGGAGATCAACACACACACACACACACACGCGCGCGCGCAGAAAGAGAGAGAAGCACACACTTCCATCCAATGGTCCACTTACCAAATGCCCACAATGGCCAGGACTGGGCTGAGTCAAAGCCAGGAGCCTGGAACTCAGTGGAGGTCTCCTACGGAGTCAGGAGCCACAGCTGGCTATTGAACCTGGATCCTCCGTTACAGGAAGTGGGTGTCTTCACTAGAGTCTAAACTGCTAGGCTAAACACCTGCCCCACTTCCTCCTGGACCCTGCCAAGTTCTTATTTGAAAACTAAAACCCATTTTATTGAGTGGCAGTGACTATGTCAGGGGAAGATAGAGTTTGTAATGGATACATGGTGCTCTGTAAGCAGTGCTGCCCTATGTGGTAACTGATCCTATTAACAAGCCCTGGACTTGGGGTCTGCTCTTACGTTGGCAGGTGAGCACAGTGGTGGCTTCCCGAGGCTAAAACTGCCATGATGCCCACAGATGTATTTTCAGTCACTGAAGGACTCACCGCCAATCTCAAAATCAAGGCACAGAGCTGAACAGAACACTGTGCTTCCACACACACTTCTGGGCCAGCCTCTTGGACTTGAACAAGCAACTTCTTTTCCCATCTATAGCTGCCCTTAATCTGTATTTTAATCATATAAAACTTGACAGCAATAGTGATGGGAAGGAGGGAGATAATGAGGGAGAGGTAGAGGGGAAGAGAGAAGGGGAGGGAGAGGGAGGGAAGAGGAGGAGGCGGAGGAAGAAGGGGGGGAGTGGGGGAGAGAGAAAGATTTGCCCAAGTGAGGATTCTAAATATTTCACTTAACTCATTTCTACTAATAGGCCATTCTCGGGATCTCCTGGTGCTCTGTGATGAGTTGGTGTTCAGCTGGTATAGCACCCAGTCTATACTAAGGTAGACATTTCAAACCTATCAGTTCAAGATGTTTTGCCTTCAAGGTTACTCACTTGGGCATATTTGTAGGAAAAGACAGATTTTATTATCAGGCTTATCACTAATTTATGGACATTACTGAAGGCCTGTTAAGGGCTACACAAGACATAATTGAAGTGTTTTTAGTTTTCTCTGATGTTGTTTTTATTTGGATAGAGAGCCTCCTCTCTAATCTTTGCTAATGAACTGCCCTTGATCCAATGAATGAAATGGGCCAGAGAAGTGTGTGTAAAAGGACAAATGAGACAATAGTGATGCTGCCTAAATCCAGACATGTTGTGGAGACTGGAATGAGAGTTCAAGAAGATGAGTTAGGAGGATTGTTAGAGTCCAGGGGAATTACTGCATCATCTGTTTAATGGGACTCCAGGGAGAGGATGCCTAATTTGCTGGAAGAGAAACCAGAGCAGATTTATTTGGTGATGTGTGGGCCATCTTCCTCAACAATTGGAGAAAAGTGTTTCTGGATTCATGAGTTGAGCTGGAAAATGTATGTTAGAGATCTTTTGTTTCATTACTGGAATGTCAGTGCTTAGCATGAAGATCCAAAGCTCCTACAGACACCATGAGAAGTCAGAATAGATACATGTGTTTTAAAAATTGCATCTCTTTGCTAAAGACAATGGACTTTTCCAGGAGGCTGTTATGCTATTATTTCCCAAGTGGAAATTCTTTACTTAAGCATTATTGATGGGGACAGGCACTGTGGCATGGCAGGTGAGGCTGTTGCCTGCAGTGTTGGCATCCCTTGTGGGTACCGGTTCAGGTCCCAGCTGCTCCACTTCCAGTCCAGCTCCCTTCTGATAAGCCTAGGAAGGCAGTGGAGGATGGCCTGGGTGCTTGGACCCCTGCACCCATGTGGGAGACCCAGAGTGAAGCTTCTGGGTTCAGCTTGGCCCAGTCCTGACTGTTGTGGCTGTTTGGGGAGAGAACTGGCAGATGGAGTCAGGGTCATGGTCTCTCTCTTTCTCCTCCCACCCTCTGCCTCTCAAATAAATAAATCTTTTAAAAAACATTCTTGATGAAATTACATAGAGGGAGAAGATAATAAGAAGATAACAAAAGATGCAAGAATTATGGTAATTCTGTGGTCAGGATCCTTAAATTGTAGGCTTTCTCTTAATACTGAGGAGATAGTATAAACAGTCTTTTGTGAAGTAGCCTATAATATTATGTGCCCACTTTAGAGGTAATGCATTTATAGGTACGTAAAACACAGTGAAAAATTGTGCAGAAACTTCTGTTAAATTGAGTAGGCAGTATTTTGTTCTTTTCCCCTGGGACCACTGATAATTTCAAGACAGCTTGGGATGGTGGCTTTGATTTTCCTCTGAGTGCAGCAGCCTAAGTTACAGAACAGGGTGCTTGTTCCTCCATCATCATTCTGCTTCTTCTTAAGTTCACACAGGCCTATCATTGGTTTTTCAATAGTCTCATGCTTTCCGTCATTTATATGGCTGCCTGGGTCTCTGTTCATCTGTGTATCATGATTGAACAGGCTTGGATTGAAGTCCCAGCTTTGTCACTTCCAAGCTGTGCAGTGTCAAGGATGTCACTTATCAGTCTTTTAAGATATCTTTAGAAGGACCACATAGATGACTGTGGCCTCAGAATAGTTACCTGTGGCATGGAGCAGAGATGCTTTATCCATCAGCTCCCACCTCTCTTTGGTTCAAGTTTGCCCTACAACCTCCTCAGACTTCTGGGTTATATGACCTGTCTGCCTACAGCCACTGTGGAAACTCAAGCCCAGGTGAGTAGCCACAGACTGAACCTGAGCCACAACGCATGATACACACAACAGAGAGGAACAAGTCAAGGGCCCTACTGGGAGACCATGTCTGAGTGGGGTACAGTACATTACCCACCCTTTCCAGATCTTGGCTTCTTTCTCAGTACTGAGCATTGGCTTTTGTTATTTCCTCTTCTTCAGAAATACTGTATGTGTTATATTACCATGGTCATCTGGTGGGCAGAGAAGTTTCAGGCATCTCTTTAAGAGTGACAGCAGTATTCTCTACAAGGGAGGGGATCTATCACACCTTTTGACTGCTGACATTGAGGAGGCAGGAAGGATCCTTGCTGCGGTTGGTTTTCTTCTTTTTTTGCTATTATGTATTACAGTCCCCTTACTTCTTGGACCTCACTAGGAGGGTAGACATTCCACTTACTCCCGTGCCTATGATCCTTAATAAGAAAACAAGCTGTCCTGCAACAGAGCAGTGGGACACACCACAGCCCAAACCTCAGCTCCACAGGGACTGGGGGCTCAACAGAGCAGTGAGACACACCAAAGTCGAAACCCCAGCTCCATGGGGACTGAGGACTCAACAGAGCAGTGAGACACACCATACCCCAAATCCCAGCTCCACAGGGACTGGGGGCTCAACAGGTCAGGGCTGCAGTTTAGATCCTGGGAACCACAAGCGGGTAAAGATATGGAGAAGTTGCCACCTAGGTGTCTAAAAGTAGAAAAAGTCAAAGGATGATTCTGATCCACTGAATCTAGAGAGCAAAACCAGCACATACAGGTGCCTGCCTTAAATTCAAGACACTGTCTTCAGGTTGGCTGATGGGGGACAAAGTCAAGAGTTAGATGCTGGGTGGAACCAGAATGATATAGAGTGAAGAGCAGTAGAGGAAAATGTTGGAGAACTGTAAGAATGAAACTGGAACAGAGAACTCCCATTTAATGGCAATTGGTGGGACAGAAGACAGCCAATGGTGTGGTGAAATAATTAAAAGTACAGCACAGAGTAAGTCAGATGTATGAGTAGGACTGCCCATGTGGAAAGAACCTTTTAACAAGAGATATGCCCACTCTCCATATCTCTAGCTGTGCACAGTACTAGACTGTACATTGAAGGGAAGCAAATATATATGTAAAGAACTAATTTAGTCAAGGACATTAGCAGCAGGTGGAATCTGCCCTCTTGCCTTAAGTTTTTTCCCTTCAGGTGGTGCACATATTCATAGCTGGTCAATGCAAAGCAGCTCTTACTACCTCACCCACACATATACCTTGACCTGTGCTTGCCATTGGCAGGAAGCCAAAAAGCCCTTGTTTCACAATCTGTTCCAGAGTGTTTCGTGTTCCCTTGGGTAGAGAATTTCGTTTTCTTATTTTCAATATGGCGGCTTTTCAGGTCAAAGCCTGAAGAAGGAACCAATATTTGTTTAATGTCAAGTTTGCTCCAAACTTTGCCGGCTCCAGTGTTCGTGTCATGGAAACTGCGGCTCTCGCCGTGGTCTGGATACTTTACACCTACACATTACATTCAGAAAGCCAGAGTTCAGGCTCATGGAAAAACATAGCTACATTGATGACTAATTTTACATCAGAAGCTTTTAAACCAGAGAAATAGTGTGCTACAGAGTAAGCAGGGCCACCCCACCCCTGGCCCCCTGCCCTTGGCTTGGAGGGAGGGAGATTTTGAAGTGTCTCTTTGAGAGAGGGTGGAGGGACCACAGAGCAGAGGCCCAGCTGCGTGGACCCACACAGAGATGGTCCAACTGAAACACAAGTGGCTTGAGGTTACTGTCTGCCGGGCACGACTGACCAAGGCTATTGAGTAATGCAGCCACTTGTTACACCAAATAGGATTATTTAGGAGGCAAGTGGGATTTTTTTTTCCTTGCTTAATATTTCCCTACTAGGAGGTCGTGACCCATTTTTCTTATTACCCACACTTTCATTTGTACACCATAAAGAATAATTTCCATCTCACTCTCCCCTCTCCTTTGCCAGAACATATAGAAATGTCCATGTTCAAAATGAAAGGCTCTTGTTTTCTTGGCTGAATATCAAGATTTTTCCAGATTGTCAACTCCTTAAGAGGGGAGAAGCATAAAATCCAGCTGTGGAAACCCAGAAGTGACCTAACAGGGTCCAGGTGTTTCTGGTTTCCCTAGGAAAGAAGGCAAGTGTATACGTGATGCCTGATGGGCCATATCTAGAGGACACTGTCATAACGTGAAGTTATTGATCATGGTGGCAACAGCCAATTGTGAGTCCACGGCAGATTGTGTGTAACAGCAATATCTGATTTATTGAGACCGGTTTTGTGGTGGATTTCTGCAAGTTTGTGACCTTGCCTTTATCCTCCTCCCATCTTATTCAATGTGCATTTTAGAAGACTTTTAAAGCAGGAAACTTGTGAAACAACATGGTGGTGTGGAAAATACAGGCAGAGAACACAGAGGAGAAATGGGTTTTAGCCTCAGTTCTGCCTCCTGACACCTGTGTGTCAGGCAAGTTTTACTGTTTGTTTATTCACATGAAGGCAGAGACAGAGAGATCTCCCTCTGGTTCACTTCTCAAATGCTTGCAACATCCGGGTCTGTGCCAAGAAAAGCCAGGAACGAGGAGGCCATCTGGATCTTCTGTATGGGCGGCAGGGACTCACGTATTTGAGCTGTGACCTGCTGTCTCCGAGTACAAGCAATAGTGGCAATCTGGAACTGGGAGTTCAGCCAAGACCCAGACCCCGGCACTCTATTATAGAATGTGGGCATCCCAAGCAGTGTCTCAATCTCTGTGCCAAATGCCCATCCATGGGGCAAGCTTTCAGTCTCTCAGGGTCTCATGTTTTTAACCCTTAAGATGAACAAAATACAGTAATGTCTGCACTTAAAGTCCTACTATAAATGTAAAGCAATGTGTTGGGAGATTCATATAGACCAATAACTTAAGGAAAGCTACAGATAAATGTACATTTAGAGGTCTTCAGGCTTACCTGGTAATTCTGTACTAACATTCTGACCCACCATCCACTGACTAGATGTAGTCTAGGCTGTTTTTAGACTACATTTTTTACTGCATCAAAATGGAACAAGTTCGGCAAAATAAACTAATTCCTCAGAATGAATACCAAGTCATCTGCTAAAAATTTCATCATTTCACTCTTAAATGCTACCTATATTTTTAAAAATATATAGCTATTTATTATTATTTTATTAGAGATAGAGATACAGGGAGACCAAGGGAGATCTTCCATCTGCTGGTGTACTCTCCACATGCCTACAACATCCAGGACTGGCACAGGCTGAAGCCAGGAGCTGGGAACCCAATCTAGGCCTGCTTGAGTGTCAAGAACCCAAGTAACTGAGCCATCATCTATTGCCCCCCAAAGTACACAATAATAGGAAGCTGGATCAGAGGGGAGGAGTTCAGACTCTTACCAAGCAATCTGATTAGGGATGCCGGTGTCCTAAGTAGCATCTTAACCACTGTGCCAAGTGTCCGCTCCCCACCTACATCCTTTAACCTGGAAGGACTCTCTTCTAGTCACTATACCTTCCTGGTCCTGGCCATTTCTATGGAAGTTCATATGTGAGGTCACTAGCCATGGATAACGTTGATCTAGGAACATACCTATCTTCCCTGCTGAGGACAGACATGTAGCCTTCACTGGCTTTGAACCTGTCTACTTACACTGCAGAGTGCCATGCAGGTAGGTGTACAAGAAATGCTTTCTAAATGGAATTACTGGGGATACTGGGTAGAGTGTTCATGGAAGAGAAAAATGTTGGGGATAGCCAAGAAGAGCCAGGCGCTGCCGGAGAATGGGAGAGGGGAGCAGAGCAGAGGGAACTGGGTTACAGTTCAAGCTTTGGCACTGTGTTGTGATATGCAACCTGGGTAGCTCCCTGACATCGCTGAACCTGTGTTCTCTCTTCTTCTTCTTCTTTTTTTTAAACTGAAATGTTTGTAGGCATGTAAGGGATGTAGCAGGGAGCAGTCTTTTTTTTTTTTAAAAAAAGGATTAATTTACTTGAAAATCAGAACAGAGACAGAGGGAGACATGCACACATGGTGGGGTGGGAGAGATCTTTCATCCACTAGTTTACTCCCCAAATGGCTGCAAAGACCAGGGCAGGGCCAGGCCAAAGCCAGGAGCTTCATCCAGCTCTCCCACATGAGTGCAGGGACCCAAACACTTGGGCCATCTTCTGTTGCTTTCCCAGGCACAATAGCAGTGAGCTGGATCAGAAGTGGGGCATCCAGGACTTGCACCAGCAACCATATGGGATGCCAGCACTGTAGGTGGTAGCTTTACCCACTACGCCACAATGCTGACTCTTCTCTTCTTTATGAGATTGGTTTGACTTGGTCCTGTTATGTACTCACTTCTAAGATTCTAATACTTTCCGTTTTTTGCAACCTTTATATAGGGTAAGTTCTTTATGAGAACTTCAGGCAAATCAAGAAATGTTCTAAAATGAGTACACCTAAGTTGGTGATTCTAATGCAACAAGAATCTATTCTATTCTGAGTGGTAAGGATGATTTTACATACAGCATTCAAAATAAGGAATTTGTTGAGTGTATCTTTGGATGACTTAAAATGGAAACAAACAAAATCCCAGCACATACGGAGTAAGACAAGATTATGGTGACTTGGACCTAATCAATTGCACAATAGTGCAGCTTGCAAAACATGATATATTAAAAATAAATGTGGATTCAGGGGCCAACGCTGTACTATATATAGTGGGTAAAGCCGCTGCCTGTGATATGGGTCTTAGTCCAGTGGCTCTACTTCTGATCCAGCTCCCTGCTAATGTGGCTGGGAAAGCAGCAGAAGATGGTCAAAAGTGCTTGGGCCCCTGCTATGCACATGGGAGATGTGGAAGAAGCTCCTAGCTCCTGGCTTCAGCCTGGCCCAATATTGGCTGTTGCAGTCATTTGGGGAGTGAACCAGCAGATGGAAGATCTCTTTCTCTCTCTCCCTCTAACTGACTTTCAAATAAATAAATATTTAAAAAATAAAAATGAATTCAAATTTTAATTAAGCTTTTGAGCTTGCATGGTTATCATTATTTTTGAAATCTTACAAGCTTTTTCCCTTCACATTTCCACATTGGAACAGTTGGAAATCCCCCTGAAACATGAAATACCCTTTAAAACCATAAAGCATGAAATGTATTTTTATTAGTGGAAAGGCTAGAACGCCTTCACAGGTGTTATATTAGTTTTAGTTACAAACTGCAGGACATTCTCTTGTTGGTAGGAATTAAATTGTATTCTTTGTGTAGTGCATACTGAACCAAATTATTTTACTTCTAGTTCCTTGTCATTTATTGGGACCAAACACACACACACACACACACACACATTTTACATCTCTCTATATTACATCTCTATTGACTGGACTGAATTTGCTATAGAAATCAAACAATTTAGTCAATTTTGCAAGCCGTTTTATCAAGATTGACCGCTTACCTATATTCTTGGGGACCAAGAAAGAAATGCAGTACAACCTTTACCTGATGCAATCAACCCTTAAATGACTTAATGATTTCTATTGTCCAGTTGTCCAAGTACATTTAAAGCAGGAGCCATTGTAGACGGCTTTGTTAATGTAGCCTTTTCCCCCCTCGCTGGTAATTCAGGTATAATTGAGGTTTAGTGTTGAGCTTTAAATATGTTCTTAGGCCTTGAAAAGGAAGCTTGAGGAGGCGTGCACTGCAGCTCAACCTCTCAATTATTCGTACATTTATGTGACTGCAATCACCAGGGCTTCTCACTGTAAACACCATGAGCACTCATAGCCAGACCCTGACACAACCCAATAGGCAGTGAACGACAAAGTGACGAAACTACAAATCGCAATAATATCATCATCGCTCATTTCTAAAACCCCTGCTACTATATCCAGCCACATTTTAGCATTAACTCAGTAATTCCCACAACTTCAACTTCTAAAGCAAGCCCATTGGAGAATGAATAGAGAGCCCCAAAACTACTGGCTTTGTTGAGGACAAGGAGAGTAGCCAGCTTTGTGCTTTGCTCCTTTAAATTCGAGTTCTTTGTCTACCATTCAACATGATCTCACCGTTAGGTTGAGGAAAGGGCCGAAAATCAGATTCTGCTAGTGTTGTAATATAAATACGGGAAACACTCTTGAGGAACATGCGATGAATGATACATATCTCCCTTTATCCTTTGTCTCTTACCTATTATCAACCATTAATTAAGTCATTCAACAACTACTAATTGATTCTCTAGGAGACTCTAGGGAAACAATCCAAGCATGCTCTCTCCCCGCCTGACACAGCTTAGGTTCCAGTGTGTTGCCAAGAAAGATGATTTCAGGTATTCTTGAATTCTTGAATTATTCATATAAACTAACTTGCTATTTAGTATTAATCAACTTTATTTCCAAAGAGGCCATGCTCCACTCCAAGCTGCAAAATGCTGGCCTCCAGCTGCTTATAAGTAAGGAATTCTTTCTTCTGCGCACTCCGATTGCCTGAGACTTTTTTTTTTCTTTATTCTGAACACAGTCTCTAAGTCATTAAAAAAAAAAAGAGAGAGAGAGAGAGAGAGAGAGTTTCTTCTCCTCCCATGGTGGCTTGAGAGAGGAGTTGTAGACCAGAAGACCACAGAGTGCTTTCTGCTTCTTCCTTTGGGATAGTTGGGATACGTCCTTTCTGTTTCTTTGTTTGGGATAGTTGGGATACGGATGAGAAGTCAGCGAGGGACTAGGCCATTACGTAAAACAACATTTTGAAATGAAAACCTGAAGACAGGTTTCCTGTGTACTTTTCCTATTTGCCAATAGCTGTTAGGATGAGCAGGAGCTGTTAGGATGAGCAGGAACAGGATCATCTATTCCCAGATTAAATGAACCCAAGAGATATGTGTCTAAGTTCTGCCACGTATTAAAAATCACACAGCTGCTTACACATGCAGTTAATGTACACAAAATTAGGAGCAATGCCACTTGAATGGTCTTTTTCAAGTCCCTCCTCACTAAGGACTGTTGAAAACCCCAGACCAAAGGTAGCTCATAAAAGACACTAATACTGACGCTGAAAGTAGTGACTGATACTAACAGTAGCAGTATTTTTGACAGTTTCTCCTTCTGGGGTCTCCAGTGGCTGCTGCTCACTTCTGAGTGTCACCCTGATTCTTAAGTGGACTCTTTCCATGTGTCAGGGCTCTGAGAGCATTTGTTTCAAGTTTATTTGAATTATTGTCCTGTTGTTACTGTTGCTATTTAGTATTAATTTTATTTCCAAAGAGGCCATGCTCCACTCCAAGCTGCAAAATGCTGGCCTCCAGCTGCTTATAAGAGGGAACTGTTTCTTCTGTGCACTCTGATTGCCTGAGATTTTTTTTTTTCTTTTAATAAAACAATACGGGGGGATAAGACTTCTACCTTCGAATTCTTTCCAGATTTATTCTGCTTCCCTTTGATTGGAAACACAGCTGCTGTCACGTGTCTGATGCTGTTCTTGGGTCCTTGCTGACAGCAGCGGCCCACCAATATTGTGGCTTGTCATTTTCATGCCCTCTGCGTTGTGCGATGGCTTGGCTGTCTCCCCTCACAGCTCCGACGGAGTCAGCGACTCTGCGGCCTTGCAAGCCCTGGATGCATTGCTGGGGCTCACATGACTGAAGCCTGGCCTGTCTGGGCTTGCTGAGGACCCCTGGCAGGGCCGTACAGGTGGAAAAGTGGAAGCACTCTTCTTTGGTCTCTTGTTAGAATTTAGAATTGTGGAAATTCAGAGACTGGGTGGGATTAGCTTTGAAAATGGACTTGAAAGGTCACAAGTTAGAGTTGGGGCAGTGGCAGCAAGTAAAGACTGAAATGATGTGGGTGAGGACCAAGAGAACGGGGGAGCACAGCAGAGATGTGCCAAGAGGCTGTGTGTGCGCATCCGTGCTGTGCCCCCCCCCCACGTTCAAGTTCACATCCAGACACAAAAAAGTCACCTCAGTTCCCTGCTGTTGTTGCTTATTTCCACTCAGCCAGGTCTCTCACCTTGAGGTGGCCTGAATGACCCTTCTCCGTTCCTCATCATCAAAGGAGTCTAGAAATCATGAGCAAAGCTGAAGAACTTATGTTGAACATTGTGGCACCGTGACTACTAGCATTGTAGTAACCCAGATAAGTTCACGCAAAGATATTTGGTGGACCTGGTACCCTCCTGCTAACATTTACGTGCCTTGATATTCTAGTCAAAAATCACTTGCCCTTGTTATCAATGTCCACCAAGGAATCAGACACCACCAGTATTAGAACTCAGAAGTCCAGATTATGCAGTCTTTCATTATCTCATTTTAAGGGACGCTTTATGGAACTGGCGAGGTGTTATGTAGGATGTCAAAATAGACTGTAATGAAGTCTTAGGCCAAATATATGATCTGGAGATCACAAGATACTCGTGTTTTATCCTCCCAGTGTGCTTGCTGCTGTTAAGTAACTCTTGGTGGAAATGCCATGCTCTGACGGCAGAGGATGTAGAATTCTATCTTCTTGGGATGAATGGAAAGAAACGTTTGGGTACATTTACATATATACATCTCTTACTGTTCATTTGTGTGGTTGCTTTTCTTTGTAAAATATGGTTTGATGATGGGGTACAATAAAGCTTTCATTTGGCAAGTGTAGGATATCACTCATCAGTCAGACCGGTCTTCCCAAACAAGTTGCTATACACAATTTAAAGCATCCATGATGGCTCACATACTTTTCATATGTAGTATGTTTATCTTTTTTTTTATTAGCTTGCCATGCTTTTGTCATTATTCTTTCTTCTGTCCTCCCCTTTAGTTGTCTTGAAAACAGTGGATGACTTAGATTAGGGTGGAACTTAATGTGTCTGTAAACATAAGAAGGTAAATATCTTTAGGGACAATGTGTGCGTGTGGTCCACTGGGTAACAGGCATTCATGTGTGTCATTATCTGTGCTCTTAATCATCTTTGGTCTACACTCCCTACTTAGCCACCTCCAGCCACACATACAAGTACACACACACACACACACAAATTAGTATTAAATAAGTTAGAACTTGTATACTTTTGGTTCAAACAATGAAAAGGAAAAAGTTTCTAGGGTAGGATAATTCTATTGGGAATTTTTTTTTTCCTTCAGAATTTGTAACTACAGTAGGCTTGCTGAATTCAATGCTGGAGGCAGCCATCGTACTGTGAAGAAAGATTATTTGTCTCATTAGCACTGTGGGAGTGCCAGGAAAGGGTCCGTGACCTAGAGCCCATCTTGCTTTAATAATGGCTTAACACTCGTAAAAAACTTTTAATGGCTACATGAGACATATTTAATTATTAAACGCCATTCCTCTTTGTTGATTCACAAACCCCAAAGAATAGTACTCCTCCGCGGCTTCCAAAACCGAAGAAATGTGCCTGGCTTCTCACGCCAGTGAGTGAACCAAACAAGCCCACAGACACAAGCACCTCACCCCCGCCATGCTAACCCATTTGTCAACCTAAGAACCCCAAGTCTCTAGCTCTTACTGATGTCCTTGAGTTTTCTGACTCAAACCAAAGTATTATCTGTGTGATACCTGTTTCTAATCCTGCTCCAGGAGGATTCAGACAATATGATCATGGATATTAAAAGACTTTTCTTCCAAAACAACCATTTGGCTTTCATTATGTTTCAGTTCATTCGCCTTAGTTCTCAGCCACAGAGTTGCATTGAAGAGATGTATCCTATCCCTACTTGAAAGAACACTGGAAGGTGACTAAATATGGACAGACCAATACACACTAGTTCATCTGTGTATGTAGATTACAGTAAGGACTGGCGTTTCATTCTCATAGCATGCTTGTTGCCATGAAATGACTCTTGGTGGGAAATGCCATGTTCTGATGGCGGTGGAATGTAGAATTCTATCTCCTTGGGGTAAAGAGAGAGGCATGTATTTGGGAGCATTTACATACATAAATACCCCGGTGCTGGTTTGTATGATTGCTTTTCTCTGTAGAATATGGATTGGCTCACACCATCACTATTTTCCCAAGGCCTTGTGATAGAGTGTAATATTCCATGAGAAATGGTGTTGGGTGTTTAATTAGAGTCTCTCCATGGTCAGCACCTGGCATCTTATGGCCCAGTCGTATGATGATCCTGTGTGGATGACAAGACCCAAAGGAACAGTATTTGTCCTCCTTTCTTGCCTTCTGGTATGGATGTCAGGCTTATACCATTTTGAGATACATTTATTTACAGAAAGGAAAATCGAGTTATAGGCTTCCTGTTGTGAGTAGAACTGTATTCTCAAGTAGACAGCTAGGATATGTGAGCCCAGAAGCACTTGGGGTTTGGCAAGCTTTGTCATATTTTTGAAATATTTGGGGTTCAGCAGAGCCCAAAATATATTTTGCTCAAAGCACTATTTCCCTTTCATTTTCTAAAACCATGTATATTCTAGGGAAATTTAATCTGTGTATTTTGGAATCATTTAACCCTCATTCATCAAAATATTGCATGGTAAATACTAGATCTGGGTTCAAGAAATCTCCAGAGTTCTTTGATAAGTGGTTGTTTTCTTTGAGTCTAAAAGTAAAAAATTGCTTTGAATGAACCCAGAGCAGTATGGAGCTTACTTCTCAAATTATCTCCCAGGCAGTGAGGGCAGCCTTTGTACAAAGCCAGGATGGGGTCAAAGCTTCCTGGGGGCTATGGATGTTTAAGGGCTTTTTCTTTGAGGCCTCCTAGCACGTTTGGCTCAACCAGGGTTGGTTCTCTTCTGATGCAACACAACCTAAACTTATTCCCAACCCATACTTTTTGAGGTGTTTCTGAACCTCACAAGTCTTTGCTTAAAACTATATTTTTCTCATCATGAGGGCTAATATATTAATTTTTATGCTAATGTCTTACATTGAAATATGATGTATGTTTTTGTTTCTTCTATCTGCTGATTCAATCTTCCATCTACTGGTTCATTTCCTGGGCCAGGCCAAACCCAGGAGAGTGTGGCAGAGGCCCAAGTAGTTGGGCCATCTTCTGCTGCTTTTCCCAGGCCATTGGCAGGGAGCTGGATTGTAAGAGGAGCAGCTGGGACATGAACTGCTGCCCATCTGGAATGCTGGTGTTTCGGGCAGCAGCCTTACTTGCCATTCCATAATGCTTGTGCCCAACTTTTGAGTTTTTTTTGATGTCTTCCTAAGTTTTTTGCTTTGGGTATCACTGGACTCATTCCTGAGCTTCCCTGTCTTCTTGGGTTGAGTCACACCAGTGGCCAGTGTGGCCTAGTGGGGCATGGTGGCTGAGAAATTTTACTGCAGCCCATCCCCGACTTGTGGCTCAGTTGGGTTTTTCTCTTCCTGAGGATCAGATGGGTGGTCTGGGCCCAGAGTGTTCATGCAGGTGCCTTTCTCTCATGTATCTGAGTTTGTGCAGAAGCCACGGGGTTTTCCCGTCAAAATGGTTTTCCCCATCAAAATGGTTATTTCATTTCAATCTCATACAGATTAGAAAGCTACCATTCATCCCAGCGATACCGAACATGAAATTCTGAACCAAAGGATGAGGACAAAGAAGAAATGTATTTGAAGTCACACAGAATCTCGTCAACATTGGCTTTAAATTCAAGATCTTTAAACTCACAGCTAATGGCTTAGGACAACTATTGCTGGCAATGACTGCAAAATGACGGATTCTATACTCACTGTCTTCTTAGGTGAGCTGTGTCATTTTATCCTTGCAACAGTCTCAGGCTGGAACTATTATCCTTACATAGCAAAGTAGAAAACTGGCACTTAGAGAAATTAAACAACTTTCCCAAGACTACCCAGTGGTAACGGTGGAATCTAGATCTTTCAGACTCGAAGTCTGGTTCTTTTTTTTTTTTTTTTTTTTTTTTTTGACAGGCAGAGTGGACAGTGAGAGAGAGACAGAGAGAAAGGTCTTCCCTTTGCCGTTGGTTCACCCTCCAATGGCCGCCGCGGCCGGCGCATCTCGCTGATCCGAAGCCAGGAGCCAGGTGCCTCTCCTGGTCTCCCATGGGGTGCAGGGCCCAAGCACTTGGGCCATCCTCCACTGCACTCCCTGGCCACAGCAGAGAGCTGGCCTGGAAGAGGGGCAACCGGGACAGGATCGGTGCCCTGACCGGGACTAGAACCCAGTGTGCCGGCGCTGCAAGGTGGAGGATTAGCCTACTGAGCCACGGCGCCGGCCGAAAGTCTGGTTCTTATTAATTGTTCTGCCCACCTCACCTTCTACAGTCCACTCACTGGAAAAATAAATCAGTTTCCTTTCTTTCACAGAGCATGCTGATAACGGCGTCTTCCACATTAAGAGACTGACTAAAAAAAATGCCTTAGTTCTTCCACTGAAGTTACAGTTTCCCTGCTTTGTTTTTTTTTTTTTTTTTTTTTCAGATTACAATGAAAAAGCCCTCAGTGTTTAAATTAAAGCAAAGTCAAGTCCTTTTCCTTTCCCATGTCACAGTCTTCACAACACATTTTGTCTAGAGTTCGGAAGCCAAGGTTCATCAGACCAGCTGCCTCTGATCTGGTTTCTACAAGTGTAGATGGAGTAAGACAGAGCAATTTGCTGTCAAAGTTTTTGGGATGGGTTGAGGGATAGCAACTGCTGAAGAATTCACACTCATCTGGCAACAACAGGGAGGCCTCTCTGTTAGCCTGAAAACCCTGGGCCTAGACCTACAAAGCATTCTTTGCTGGCTCCCCTCTGAATGATAGATGGACCCTGGGAGGATTTCCTAATGGATGTGGTCCAGTCATTCTCCTCTGGGAAGGTTTTCCCCCTGACCTCCAAAGCCCCACTGAGGGCTTGCCCTTGGGTGGTTGTCCAACCATGGTTCAAGTGCATAGTCGTGGCCTATTTCTTAGTCATTTGGTTCAGAGAATATGGTGCCTTGAGAACAGCCTCATGCGGACAGCTTGACCTTGTGAAGTTAAGAGAAGGAGGCATCTGATTGGGGGAGTTTTTTAGCTAACAAGGCAGTTTCATGGGCTTGGGATCGAGAACCCAGCAGCCTGTATCCAAGGGGAGTTATATAAGAGAACCTCCAAGAGGGGACAGGACATGGTTTGCTACAAATAAATAATGCAGAAAGGCTACACTCACTCGTGCCACAGCTGGGAAGCAACTATGAGCAATGAATTTCTCATGCTAACAAATCCAAGCTCTTTGCAAAACAGATGCTGAGCCCTGGGATTGGCACCGGCACCGGATCTCCCCTGGCAGGAACTGTAAAGGTTCAGAGATGGAAGGGCATCTAGAGACCATTTGTTCATAAACACAGCTGAAGGCTAGCAACCTGCTTTCAGGCTGTGCCTGGGCTGCATGGACGGATCCCTGCCATGCAGTGTTGCCATGAGGAAGAAGGCAGACATGCAAGACTTCTACAGCCCACGCTCTAGAGAAATAATTAAACAGTTTTTCTTAACCTCTTGAACTTTTCATTTATTATTGCCATCCATTATGTCTGCCTTCTCAAATCACAGAATCCCGAAACTGAGCTCTGGGGTCAAGGGTTTATTGTTTAATGGAGATAGAACATTTTGTAAATTGCACAAAGTCACAATGTTTATAATAGAAGCTTCTGGTGTACTGAATCTTTTCCATTTAACAAACAGTGAGCTTTGACATGTGTTCTTCCTACATAGCAAGAAATCTGGGGTAAGTGCAGTACTGGCATGAATGCGTTACCAAATCCTTCCTGTAAACCAAGTGACATCTGCAGTCAAATAAAAACATTCCTTCCACCAAATACCAGGAAATGCTAAAAGTATCACTATTCTTCTAAGGTCATGCTAAAATGAAGTTCTGGCTTTGAGAACACAGAGTAAAGACGAAGAAGGCCAACATTTTTGTCCAATACACATTTGCTGCTACAAGTCCTTGGGGATAACCTCCTGTTTCAAATATGAACATGTGTATAGAGAATTTTTCCTAGGATTTAACCTTCAAATGAGAAGTGTAAATATTTTTAGAAAATGTACTAATGTTAAAAAATATCCCTGTTGTCTTTGTTTTTACTAGAATTTGTACTTTCAAGTCAGAAAAGGATTTGCTTGAAACAAAGCAAACATTCTCAAAAAATGTACCCAGCCAAAATAACCAATGTATAAATACCTAGGATTAACAAAATATGAAATATTCCTTAGTACAGAAACTTAACCAAGAATTGGTAAGACCTTGAAAAATTATAGGAAAGGATGTCTTAAACTTAAAATTGTAAAGGTCTAATCAATATTTTAAAGGAAGCAAATATTTGTGTAATACATTACACACTCCCTTGTATCTGTGTCTATGCGTAGGGGTAGGGAGAGGACTTTATTATGTAAATACTGCATAAAATCTTTTTTAATGTAAGTATAGTTGCTAAAAAAAAAAAACAATGCAAGAAGTGGCTTGTCATGTGTGATGAACATAATTATTTTCTTAAGGATTAATAATTGGTTCATAGCACAAGACTTACTTTTGGTTCTTTTTTTATGAGATAAAAAACATGCACAATCCTTACATTTTATATTTGTAATGATTCAGGCAGAGTTTGTTGCACAGTTCTCCCCTCCTAAGCTGTCCTGTGCAATGGTCACTCCTTTTTTTTTCCCTCTTACTGTCTAAGTCTGAAAGAATGCTGTAGCATTTATGTTGGTTTCAATGGACTTAGTTGCTAACTATGGGCCAGGCAAGGTCATTCATTATTGGCCAGCAGATGTCACTGTGGGTTTGGGTGGTAACCCAACTGATCACAGAAATGAATGACAGAAAAGGATGACAGGGAATAGTAAGAGGGGAGAAGGGGAATTATACAGAGAGAAAAAGAAGTTAATTAAAAATCCTTTTGTGTTTCTATAGATCCTATCTTTAGGATCACAGAATTCTTTGTACCATCTTCCTAGTTCCTGTTGGCCTAGAAATGAATTCACTTGCATGAGATCTGTTGATTCAGAGTTAGTCACTGAAAACAATTTTGGTACATAAAATAGAAATGGGGATGAGCGAAATTGAGAAGTAGGTTCCCAAGGCCTGTTCCTAATCACTCAGTGTGTCCTAGTTATCTATCTTTTTAAATCAGAGGCACCTTTTCTTAGCCTCAGAAATGTTCAGAGTTGCCAACTTTTTGGTGGGTCACAGATTCAGGGTCCAGGCTAAGATTTTGATCATCTCTAATCTCGGTGGTAAAATAAATCCTACTGTTTCATTACATAAAGGGGCATCTTGGCCTGGAAGGTTGTTCTTGTATCTCTGAAAGATCTGGATTGTTCATTTCAACAAAGCTAGCCTATTCAAGTCATATATCTTTCTGAGTACATAGTAGTACTTAATAAATAAAACTTCAATTGGTAAAATTAACACATATTTCTTGAACATCTGTCAACTTTAAGAATGGATGGCCATAAAAACTCCCTTCATAGTGAGGAATTCGCAGCTGGCCTAATTTGAATAGCAGGCTGTAAATTGATTTCTTTTTTGGCTTGATATATGAAAACAACATCCATGTTGTTGGTGCAGAGAGCAGGCAATTTGTTAAAAGATGCATGGCTTGACTGCTCCAAGTAAGTCTTAACATGTGTAAAACATCTTAATTTTAGTCAAGTTCTGAAGAAAACAAAGCAGAAAAAGGTCATAAGAAAAACAGAAACGGTTCTACATTCTGGAGAGCTTTTAAGCCACTGGAACTTTCTAGCATAGACCCTGTGCCACCTGCTTCAGATCATGGACCACCATCTCATGATGAGGCCACTGAGCCTCCTTCCAGGAGGCTGAACCCAAGAGAGTTACAGACAAAGAAGAATTTCTGCTTTCACAGACATTATATTAGTCAGCATTTCATCACTACAATAAAATACCAAAGACAAGCTACTTATGAAGGGAGGAGGTTTATTTTGGCTCTTGGTTTTGGAGGTTCAGAGTGCAAGATTTGGCAGGTCCCCTTGGTTGGGCAGCTAGTGAGGCCAGAGGATGGCAATGGTAAAGTGCATGAGGAGAATGGAACACAGAACGAGCCAGGGAAGAGAAAGAACGGCAGGGCCCATTGTCAGGTTTCTGTCACCAACCCTCTTGGGAGAACTACCTCCCGAAGACATGCCCCAAAGAATCTCCTGCTATGCCCACCTCCCAAACACCAAACTGGATTAAGTTTCCATGCTCTCAGTACCATTAACAGGACTGTGGGGATTAAACATCTGCCTGAGTTTGGGAGCTCTCTCCTTTCCAAACCATAACATGTTGTCCCTGGCTGCCAGAAAGTCATGTCTTCACATACAGCATACAATCATTCCATCACCAATAGTCCCAAAGTCTTAACTCAGTCCAACAAAATTAATTCAAAGGTCCAAAATTTCATGTGAGACTCAAGGCAAACTCCAGCTGCAAGCCTATAAAACAAATCCAAGTTGTATACTTTCAAGATACAATGTCAGAGCAAGTACAAGGTGTTCATTTCCATTTCAAAAAGAGGTCAGAGTTAAGTAGAAAGAATTCATTGGACCAAAGCAAGACCAAAACCCAACAGGGCATGCATTAAGTTCTAAAGCTCCATGGCTGGAACCCTGGGGTCAGTGGTGCAGGAGACGACCATCCAAGAACTTGGGCAGCCTCATCCCTCTGGCTTTGCTGATCACAGCCCATGCTTCTGTCCCCATAGGTCGGAGTATCATCTTTGCCCCCATGGCTGCTCTACCTGGCTCGCTGACATCTGCAGCTTTCTGAGGCTTGTACAGCACACTGCTTACAGCTTTCCCTGGTGGGCACCTCAACTTTCCTGGGGCCTCTTTTGCAGCTTCACTCTCATAGCTCTATCAGGGACTCCGTGCAGGGGCTCCCAGCCTGTGGCACAACTTTGCTATAGCTCCTAGACTATCCTTTGCAATCTGAGTGGAAGCTGCCATGACCCTATGACTCTCCCAATTCTGCAAGCCTTCAAAACCAGCAACACAGGGATGGCGACCGTCCACTACCAGCACAAGTCACATCAGACCCTGCGGGAGCCACAGCTACACTCTGCCTCTGAATGCAGGCAAGTGCATCCCAGGTGGTCTTGCATGAGCGCCCTTCTAGACCTCTGGGCCTGTGACAGGGAGGACAGCTCTGAGGATCTCTAAAACGCCTTGAGGGGCTTCCATCTCAGCTTAGGGCATGGTTCCCTTTTAGCTGCTCTAACCTCTTCTTCTCAAACACATTTTTACTTTCTCCCTTCTCTGGCCAGGCTGGGAATTTTTCAAGTCTTTCTGCTCTGGCCTTTTTGCTCCCAAGCCTCACTGTGACACTAACAGCAGCCAGCAACACCCATGCTGCAGCCTGAATGCTCTGCTGCCTTGAATTTCTGCCACCAGACAAATCAATCCCTCATCTGAAGGTTGACCTCTCAGAAAATATCAGAACAAGGACCTTATTTAGCCAAGACCTCCGCCACAGAGTAACAGGGTGGCTTTTAGCCCAACTTCCAATAGCATCCTCATTTCCATCAGAAATCTCATCCATATGGTCCTTACTGTCTGCACTTCTATTGGTCTCCTAAGCCCTCACCTGAATTGCTTAGAGCATTCTCAACTTTTTTCTCTGGTCTGCTCCTCTAAACTCTTCCTGCCTCTCAAGTGACCAATATCTGAAGCTGCCTGCATTTATGTAGGTCCAGCTATAATAAAAATCTCACTCTTTGGCACTTATTTTCTACATTAAACAGCCTGCACTTTCTACCTTATTTTAATTTCCTCACTTTTTTTTTTTTGAAGATTTATTTATTTATTTGAAAGTCAGAGTTACAGAGAGAGAGGAGAGGCAGAGAGAGAGAGAGAGAGGTCTTCCATCTGATGGTTCTCTCCCCAATTAGCCACAATAGCCGGAGCTGCACCGATCCAAAGCCAGGAGCCAGGAGCTTCCTCCAGGTCTCCCACGTAGGTGCAGGGGCCCAAGGACTTGGGCTATCTTCTACTGCTTCCCCAGGCCATAACAGAGAGCTGGATCGGAAGTGGAGCAGCCAGGTCTCGAACCGGTGCCCATATGGGATGCCAGTGCTTCAGGCCGGGGTGTTAACCCATTGCACTACAGTGCTGGCCCTCCCTCAAATTTCTACATACATAGTTTCTTGATGACATAATATATTCTTCTAGCACTGATTCTCATTAATAGTTAAAATCATAAAGTTTAGGAAAAAATAAATAGATCTAATTTGTAGGTTTAAAATATTGAAGAAATGAAACTACAGCCAGTTCCCGTCTTGCTTAAGTTCTCCATTCACAAAGATAAATCATTTTAGAATAGGCTGACTTGGTCCCATGGAAAATAATACAAGGGATGGCTTTTAACTCTTTACTCGAAGTTCTTCAGATGATCCATAAATTTATATACACTAGGATACAGCAAAAAATTTGAAGGAAATGACATTAAAAGAATTTTAATTTTGGCAAAAAGATTTTTAAGATCTACATACATGCGAGTTCTTCAAAAAGTTCATGAAAAAATGTTACAAAAAACTATGCATCAATTTCAATTTTTTTGCATCAAAATACACATCTTTTCATTATACTTTTTCAATAACTTTTTAAAGTACCCTTGTAAATGTCCCTTTCCCAGTTTTGAGGAGGTTATTTCCCTCACATAAAAAATTGTGTCATTAATGTAATACCATTTTGTCTGGTCCTCAGAGATTTAGATTGGCGTTTGCTTAGGATTTCTTGCAGAACGTGTAGGAATTGTAGCAACAGGCACTACAAGCACAAGCAACTGATGGGCGTGGACTGAGAAGAAGAGAAATAAGGGAGAAAGATGGTAAGGTACAAAAATATTTATCCAGGATAACACGGCATTCACAGAATGTTCTTTTCACTTAGATGTATGCATCTGTGAGAAACAGAATCCTTGGCCGCTGGTTCATTCTTTGGAATAATGCCCTACCATTTCTATGACAACTTCTCGGACTGGCAAAACGTAATATTGATCACAATTGCCCTTGTCTTCTGTGACTCCTGTTGAGCTCTTACAACATTGGACTGGGTATTGTGTGTGTGTGTGTGTGTGTATGCACGCATGCACACATGTCTTCTGAACTAGGGTCTAATTTCTCTAGGACAGGAATTGTATGTTATAATATATCTCAGGTCTCTTAAAACTTATGCCTTGGTGTAAAGCATTTGGTGTGAGTTCAATGAATCTTTGTTGAGTGAATGAAAATTATAAAGGGTACTTTTGTTTGGCAAGCATTGGTATTGCTAGATTACTTTAATGTAGTCCATATAAATAATTCACTTCTTGTGGTTCCATATCCTGATGTGAAAATTGTGCATTTACTGTGTTTTCATAGATATTAATGGGTGCTATTAAAAACAGAAATTGTTTCTAGGTTGGTGGTCTTAGGCCTGGTATTGAATGAAAAAGACTTGAGGTAAATGTTAATTATGAAAAGAATAAAACTCTATGCATTGCTTTGTTAAACTTTAGCAGTTCCTGCACATGATTTTTCCAATTTATTTTACAGAGAACAAAAAGACACTAATTTTCTTTAATTTCAATATTTAATATGAAAAAAGAAAAGAGACTGCAAAAGGGAAAGAACCAACAAATCTGTCATTGTGATACTCCCCTTCATTAACTTCCAATGTTTTGCTTAAAATATAACCAGTCAATATGATGACCTAACTGAAAAATTTTAGAAATAAATATTATATTTATGCTTTGGTACATCAGGTTTAGTTATTATGAGCCATACGATATGTTGTTTCTTTAGGGAAGACATTTTTAGAAGTTATTTAAAGAATTATAGAATGGAGCAAATCAAATCATTACTTATACTTTTTTTTTTTTTTTAGGAATGACAATGTCAGGAAAATGTGCAAAAAGACTAATGTTTATGTATAATGATTTCATTATCATATTTCTACTCTCTTTGTCATCCAGGGTAAACTCTAAGGACATGTCATGAATTCCTGAGCCACAATAAATCTGAGAATGTCAGACTCTGTGTGTGGGTAAAATGGATAATTTTCTGACCTTTGGTAAGCTTTCACCAGAGCAAAGGAAGTCCCTCAACATAATGTTTCCCCACTACAAAATCTGGCAGGATGCCAAAGTATGCCCTTTGGCAAATCTCCAGTCTGGATGGTTTTCCTGTAGCTAGAAGACATTCATGAATCTGCCTGATGCTGTGAGGGATTTTTTTTTTCCCTTCAGAAAATCTTCTGGAAAGACCTTCGCAACGTGTAACCTGCTGAGGGAGATGTGAGAACACATTAATCACGGGTTTCTTCAAAAGAAACTTGGGCCTGTCCTGCTCTAATTCAACAAGCCCATCTTCCCGCTCAGTGTGAGCCCCAAGACTCACAAAAGGCAGCCAGGCAGCGATCTAGCTGAAAACGGAGGTCACAGCAAACTAAAATTACAGGGTTTTTTTGGCCTTGGAGAGGAAGTTTAGCCATCATTAGCTTTATTTCTGAAGGACAAAACTGATAGCAAATATATTGTTTTGTTATTTTTCTAAGCTGTATCCAAAATCTCTAATTACTTCTAACACTGTTTATAACTAAACTCATTTTCTAAAAATTATTTCTTTGATTTGAGAGGCAGAGAGATACAGAGATACAGAAACACAGATGGAAAGTGAGGTCCCAACCACTGATGCACTCCTCTAGTGTCTGCAATGGCTAGGCTGGACCAGTCTGAAACATGAAACCTGGAACTCAATCCAGCTCTGCCATGTGGATAGGCAGGAACCTAATTGCCTAAACCAACATCTGTTGCCTCCCAGATTTCACATTAGCAGGAAGCTAGAACTGGGAACAGGGCCGGGACTCTGACCTAGGTGCTCTGATATGGGACACCGGCATTGCAATTCACATCTTAACCACTAGGTCAAATGCCCCCTCATTTTCACTTTAAATCCTCCTAAGAACAATCTTAGAGAAGCAACGTAGTTAAACTCGAATTAAGTAACCTTAGATATGAAGTCTATTTCCCTTTCACCTTTATTTCACTTCTGCTATCAACTGGCCCTACACTTTTTGAATGGAGTAGTTTGGTTATTAGCTTCCCAGCACCCTTTCCAAAAGTTTCCATGTCTCTAACGAGTTTCCAGTGTGTGACCTCTTTCCTTTCGACACAAAAAGAAAAAAAGGAAAGACCTCTCTTGTTTGGGTAACATTTCAGCCTTTTGATGGGACTAGGACATTGCAGGTATCTTTAAGATGGCAGACCCAAATAAAATACAAAGACCCACAAATGAATTATTAGGCTAGAATAGACCTATTTCTGGAGAAGATAAAATGGGATTAAGTATTGCAAAAACAATACTAGAGTGTTTCTAAAGACTCAGGTTTCTGGGTAGTTGAGACTGACATTTCCAGAAGATGATCACAAATCTGTATTCTTTCAGAGGCAGAGGGATACAGACAGAAACACAGATGGAAAGATATGGTGTCATCTTCTACCATTCCACATACTTACTCTGCCATCTTGCTAATCTACACGACTTGCTTTGCTTCTGTCCAACGTCAATCCCTCAGCTTTGAACATGCTTAGGAACTGTGTCTGAACCCAATTCAGTCTTTGGAGCCCATTTAAATGCATCACTGCCATCTCAAGCCTTTTTTTTCCCCTTCTCAGGTCTCCCAACTATTAATGCTCTTTGGGTGATTCCAATGGTGTTGACATATTTTGTGTTTACAACCCAGTGGCAAGTTTTCTTGACACTGGGAACCATTTCTCATTTCTATCTGTGTCATTTCTGCAGTACAGATTGCTCAGCTAACATTTATTGGGGGATTCGAACTTGAAATTACTGAAGCAACTTTGTGGCATAGACGCTTAAGCCACTGACTACAGCACCAGCATCCCTTATAGGCGCCAGTTCAAGAAGTCCCTGCTGTTCCACTTCTGACCCAGCTCTCTGCTCATGGCCTGAGAAAGCAGTGGAGGATGGCTCAAGTTCTGGGGCCCCTGAACCCATGTGAGAGACCTGGAAGAAGTTCCTGGTTCCTGGTTTCAACCGAGCTCAGCCCTAGCCATTAAGACCATTTGGGGAGGGAACCAGTGGATGGAAGATCTTTCCCTCCCTCCAACTCTGCCTTTTAAATAAATAAATCCTTAAAAAATAATAATTTTTAAAATCCTTAAAATTACCCTACATGGTAGTAATGAAATGATCAGAGTCCTTCTTTAACCATAAGCAGTCTTGGAGAGAATATAAATTCTTATTTTACTCCCTTTAATCATTAACTATTCATTTGTTTATTCATGCTTTCAATAACCATTTGATTGACTTTTCTTTCTTTTTTTTTTTTTTTGACAGACAGAGTGGATAGTGAGAGAGAGAGACAGAGAGAAAGGTCTTCCTTTTTGCCGTTGGTTCACCCTCCAATGGCCGCTGTGGCTGGTGCATCGCGCTGATCTGAAGTCAGGAGCCAGGTGCTTCTCCTGGTCTCCCATGCGGGTGCAGGGCCCAAGTACTTGGGCCATCCTGCACTGCTTTCCCGGGCCATAGCAGAGAGCTGGCCTGGAAGAGGGGCAACCGGGATAGAATCCGGCACCCCAACCGGGACTAGAACCTGGTGTGCCGGTGCCGCAAGGTGGAGGATTAGCCTGTTAAGCCACGGCACCGGCCTGACTTTTAAGGACAGCACTTGGTTAGAGGCCAAAAGGGCTAAGACTGTAACTAAAATTAAGTTGACAAACTCTGTAAATTGCATAAATATTGATGGTAACATTTTAACAAAGAGGAGAAGCATCTACCATTACCAATTGCTTCTGGCATCTCTCTCTGACTCAGGAGCTGTCAGAACTACCTTCTCTTGCTTACCTACTATGGTGGATGCTGGGCTGTACTGCCCCAATCTCCCTTTAGGAATAAGAGGCTTGCCATCCTGGGTGCTGGGAGTGCCTTAGGCAGACATCCTCAGATGTGAGTTCTCATTAGTGACCATCATCTCTCTTCCCAGACTGGTCCACATCCAACTGTTTGATATCAGAAAATAAAGGCCAGACTTTCTTATTCCAATTCAAGGTAAGCCTTTGGGATGAACCCATCTTCAGAACTCTCTGTGGGTCTCAAAGGCTTCTACTGGGACTGTGTGGCTCATCTACTCCCTCAATCCAGTCCTGCTCCCTTTCCCCCTCTTGCCTCCCCTTCCACAGTCGCTGTCCTCAGTCACACGCCCTAAGACCCTTCTGCCTGCTAATCTTCTCACAGACCACTTCCCCAGGCTACCCAACTTGGCTCCCTGCTCTGTTCCAGGTTACTGTCGCTCTCAGTGTAAAGAGTCATTCTACCAGATCCAGCCCTGCTGAACTCCCACCAGCCAGGCAAAATGTGGCCTTCTCCAGAAAGACAGCTGGGGCACTGCCAGGTGTTCTAAGTTAGGAAGGCATGGAAGGAGCAACTAAGCAGAAGTCAGAAACAGGCAAAAAAAGCACCAGGTGATACCAATTATAAGGGGGCAGCATCGGGATCAAGTAGGTAAAACAGGCAGGAAGATGATGATGGAGGCAACCAGGTTGTTACAGACAACAGTGGGCAAAAAAACATGGCAACAGTATGGGTCAGCAGTGTGGTTTTACAGGCAGGCATGGGAGACCTAACTGACAGGAGAATGACTTTAAAAAGGTGGCTGCCTCTCTTTTCCATTCTGAAATAGCTTGTGACGTTAACCAGGGTTAATTCACCGTAGAAGAAATGATTGGCAAGAGAAGGAATGGCCTGTGGGATGAGAAACGTAAAACCCGAAGCCGCTTGAGAGGATTTATTTAAAAGCCAGCAAGGTGAGTCCCTGCAAAGGATCTAACCTCTTAAGGTAAAGAATAAGGTAGGCTTTAGCCTGAATTATGTGAAATTGCCAATATCTGACCTACAAAATGAGAATTTCATGCAGTGCCAATGAATCGTTTTTGGTTTGACCTCTGTCTTCCCTCACTAGAATGTAAATACTATTTTGTTCAATTCTGTATCACAATACCCAGAACTGTGTCTAGCAGACATGTACTTAGTGAAAGTCTTGAGTAAAGTAATTAAGAAATGAATTACTTAGTTCCCATATTTAACCATAATTACTGTATTACTTAGGACTCCTTCAATTATACGTAAGAGAACCCAATTTACATTAGTTAAGCCAAGAATGCAGTTGGAAATTCCAGAGGTATCTGGTTTCAGACACAACTAGATCCACGGGCTTGAATGATGTCTTGATTTGGTCTCTTGCCTTTGTTCAAGTGGTTTTGGGAGTCTATACCAGCATTGTGCTCAGCCAGGTTCTCTCCGTGTGATGCCTCCTAGTACCTCCAGGTTTCCAGTGACCAGCTCAGCGAGCTCTAGAGAGAAGCTAAGGGCTGCTTCCCACCAGTTCAAATTGCAGTCTATGTTGGCAATGTCTGAAGAATTAAGGCAGGGGCTCAGATCCATCTTAATCAGCTGGATCTGAGAATCCAAGAGATGGTGGTTCCCTGAAGGGGGATCCAAAATAATATCAGATCCTTCCCCAACCCTTACCTGCCAGGCATGATTCTAAAGGGGAGCCCTCAACAGTCCTATCAAGGGAATGTTATTATTTATCTCTATTTTATACTTGAGTAAAGTGGAGAACAGAGAGGCTAAGCAACCAGCTTAAGTTCACATAGCTGGGAAGACAGGGTCAGGATTAAACAAGAACTGTCCATTCCCTTAAGCCCTATACCTGCTACTTGTAGAGGAGTTTAGGGGTAAAGGATAGTGTGCTTGTCCATTCTACTGGCCCATTCAGTGAAAGGACCAGTGGGAAATGGTCCACTTGTTGTCAGCAAGTGGCCAGGGAGAGTTTTCCTTAGATTCTATTCCAGAAGTGGTTTTCTGGCTGATAAGAAAGGGATGTCCCACAACCACAAGCCCCTAGTTTTTTCTTTCCCCCAGGTCCTTTTCCCCAGCTTGATGACTTCTAACCGAGTCAAACTGACTCCACTGAGTAAGAGATTCAGAGCATCTTCACTGCACTCAAAGAACACTCTGTGGTTGCTTATAAACATTAGTAAACTAAATATTGGCATTATATTATATGTAGGTCCCTTCTCGCTTTAATAGTCCGGCAGCTCTGGGATATATCCGAGTTACTCACACTCCAGTCGATCCTTTGGATGCTGGAGTTGAGTCCCTGGATAAATGACATTGTTGTCTTTCCTCCCTCCAATGCCTGACCCATCTTTTTGAGAGTGACTTGTCAAGGGTCCCATCTAACAATAGATAGAGTAGTGGAGGCCATATATTTCCCCTTAAAAATGGGAAACCATTGCTTGGCTGATTGGAGTTCTGGGGGAATCAGAGAAAATAGAGGGCTAAAAGTCAAACCTCTTCCCTGAGTGCAAGGGACTGTATTTGGGATAGAATGTCTTATCAACTTTATTTCCTGTACAAAGGGAGTGAAATTTGATGAAGGATTCAGGTAAAGCTTCTACCGAATGGAATAGTTTGAAATAATAAACTAGATTTACATATAGAAACATGCCTAGGTCTTAGAATATTGAGTGGGAAAGTAACAAACAGGAGATACTTGTACAATATTATTAATGTAAACCAGAAACAGGTACTGCACAAAACAACTGAATTCTTCAAGGGCACACAGATATCCAAGGACATATGAGTGTGCTTCAAAAAGCTCATTGAGAATGACTTATAAGCTAGGTTATTTGTGAAATCTATGCATACTAGTGGTCTTCAAAAGGTGCATGGAAATGTGTATCATGAAAAACCACATGAACTTCTAGATTTTTGTACCTAAATAAACTTTTAATTTCATTTCCATGAAATTTTTGAAGTCCCTTGGTACAGTAACACACTAGAGGGGCTGCCTGTAGGGACAGAATTGGGAGTAGGGTTGAAGTACGATGAGGGAAAATAATCCAATTTTTTTTTTAAATGAGGGTTTTGTAATGATAGGAAGGAGACACAATTTGAGGACCATGGTAAGTCAAAATATTCTACAACAGAGGTCCAAAGAAGACATCAAGAAAAGTAGAAGTGAGGAACATTTAGCTAGGCTCCCACCACTAACTCTGATGTTGGATACTCTGGGGCAGTCAGTACCTGGTTTGTGATACCCTATCTTCCCTCTGAGACAGAGGGGAGAAAATGGGGACCATGAAGAAAATGGAGTGCACACAGGAAGTGACTGTGCAACATGAGACAAATGCAGGCAAGTCCAGCCTGAAGTGGATTCAGTGTCTGTTACCTTTCAGTCCTGGAGTTCCATGTTACAAAAGTGAGGTGGTCTAATCCACAGGTGGGGACTGTCTGGCCAGTGGGCCATTTAAAGCCCACGGAATCATTTGTCCTGGCCCTGCCAAAGCAACCACAGGTGGGACTTGAAATTCAATAAATCTATAGCAGGGTAATTTTTAAGTTGATAATTTTGCATGGCCCATGAATCATGTTATAAAAATCCAATGGACCTTGTCAGGAAAAAGGTTCCCCACAACTACAGGCTCTGTGACAGGCCCAAGAGTCTGTGATTTTCCCTCTTAGAATCTCATCACTGGGGCTGGCACTGTGGCATAGCGGGTAAAGGTGCCATTTGCAATGCCGGCATTCCTTATGGGGGCCGGTTCGAGACCCAGCTACTCCACTTCCAGTCCAGCTCTCTGCTATGGCCTGGGAAAGCAGTAGAAGATGCCCCAAGTTCTTGGGTCCCTGCACCCGCATGGGAAGACCTGGAAGAAGCTTCTGGCTCCTGGCTTCTGATCAGCGCAGCTCCAGACATTGCAGCCAACTGGGGAGTGAACTAGTGAATGGAAGACTTCTCTCTCTCCCTCTCCTTTTCTCTCTGTGTAACTCTTTCAAATAAATAAATAAATCTTTAAAAAAAAATCTTACCACTGATGCAATATTGAATGCAGAAGTGTGTCTAGAACACCCCTCACCGTGCACCCTTGTATTAACTTGTGGCCTAAGGAAATAGCTCATTGCCTGCCACTACCCACGGCAGTATACCTGAGAGCTTTTTTGGTTGTCTTCCTGTTACAGCCAAGCAAACACACTTGCTCTGATCCTTTAAAACATTTCTCCTTGGCTTTCTTTCTAAGGAAATATGAAGAGATAACAAAAAAAATTGGCAAGTTCAAAGATGCCATTCTGGGGTTGTTCTGTCATTCTTTTGGGTGATTAATTGCCCAGGATAACCTGAAGAATAGGAAATAAAATGAAGTAGACTTTGTGTAGGAATCATGTTAAAGCAAGCTCCTTTGTAAGACTCAAAATACAAAAACCAAGAACATTCTGAGATAAAGTACAATTTTCATCAAAGACATTTTTATTGGCAAAATATTGGAACTTCCCCCTCCTCATTTCTCCCCATGATACATTAACATCTCTTGCCTAAGCAAACATGGGAATTTATTACACCCATAGCCAATGCGCAAAGGCTAATGAAAAGCAATATTAACATGCAACACTTCTTTTTCTGACTCCCTCAGTCCTAAGAAGCCAGGGTCCACTTCCACCACTCACAGGAATGGGTTTCAGTGAAGTCGAGACTCTCATGGACTATACTGTACAACATGACAATGTTACCCCAACAGGAAAAGCAAATGTCTCTGGAGTCCCAATGCTGAATTGTACATCTGCATTCTACCCGATGAAGTAAGACTCTCATTAATTTTTTTCCAGGATGTTTGTGTATATTTTCTGCAGAATGACAGAGGTGTCCTCCTCCAGGCAATCATACTATAGTGGCCGTGGTCATGTGGGCTGCTCTTTCCCCAAGGAAGATCCACCTCGCTATTGGTGATTACTGCAAAAGACCAGATGTTTTCCTTTAACCTCCTATTGGTTCTAATCTCCCTCAATCTTTGATCCCAGTCCCACTTGAAAGTAACCCCTCAATTAGCTCCTCTTGGGTGGTCCTCATTGGAGATTTAGTTAATTCTAACTTCTTGTACAGTCTTTCCCCATATGCTTCCACGGTAAAATTCTACCTTTCTAATTGCTAAGAGGAAAATTGTTAATCCTTTTGATTCAGGGTGCAGTGTAATAGCCTTAAAATTGGCAACTTAATTGAAAAACTCAGAAATTGCCGACTCCTTGTGGTAGTTCTTTAAGAGTGTTTCTCTGCCCATTCTTCATTTTTTTTTTTTCAAAATAAAATGAAAGTTTTGATTTAAAGTGTCATTTCAAAAGAGTATCTCCTTGTTATCTCTCTAAGAATCTGTTTGAATTTCATGTATGGTCTCAGGTATTTTATTGATTGTCACAGATCAACTTAATGGGTGGTTATAAAAAAAAAAAATACTCCCTGGAATACAGAAAGGACATGTGACATTGACTAATGGGAAATAGAACTTCTTCTCCTCTCCTTTCCCATTATGTAAGAATAAACAACTTAAATTGCTACTCTGAGATTCCAAAGGCTCTCTAGGCTACATATGTCAAATATCAGTGTGAGTTAGGAGATTGGGTTATTTTGCATTACGGCTGGTATGTATTAGTATTCTCTTGACTTCATTATCAAAAGCTAACCAAACAAGCTAGTTTTTTGAAAGAGACCTCCAATTTTGCTTTGGGTTCATAAAAGCAAATTCCTTTTAAAAATTCTGGGAATAGAAAGGTTTCTGGGTTCTTGGCATATTCCATTGATCTCACTTATGAATAGAGAAAAGGTCAAGGATTTTGCTTATTTGTTTTCCATAGGCACTCTAAATTTTCAAAGATTTGGAATCTTTTAAGGGACTTTTAAGAGACACTTAATTTGTTACAGATGCATTAACATATTGAATTTATGTGTAAGAATGAAGGCCAGGCAAAGGATATTGGGTTCATTATTTATTAGTAGAGCTAGTCAAAACTTCCCTGTTTTAACCGAGTGGTGGTTTGGCCCTTATTCAAGAAGCCATCTCTTAATATTGCTGTCCCCAGCAATTAATGTACACTGAGAGGGTGGGAGTGCCTTTACCATGTGCAATCACACTGAACACTACACTCTGTGGATCTGTCCTTCCTCTCTCCAGACTGGACATGACACTTCCAGGTAATTATCTCGAAATGCGTACTACTCCTGCTTTCCGCCCAACATGAAGCTCATTAGAGAGGCCTCGAAGGACGGGTGGGGTCTGAGCCCTTCTCCCGGTCTGGCTTCATTTCCCATCATGTTCCCCGGGCTTTCTTTCCCTGGCACACTGGCCTTTTTCCAGCACAGTGGACACCCCACACTCCTTCCTCCTTTGTGGAAAACTCTTCCAGAGTCTGGTGGATGCTGCTGGTCTGCTGCTGATCCCTGCCTCCCCCACACAACCTTCCTTTCCTGACTGGTTATCGGAAGCACTTGCGGTACCAGGTTCCTCCCATCGATTTCAAATTTACACTTATTTATGTTTTATTTGATGGTCTTTCTACTCCACTATTTTGAGAGCTCCACGAAGGCAGAGATGGGTTGACTTCTGGCCACCCATTTGCCTTGAGCACTTAAGAACTTGCCTGGTGGTCAGTACTCAATAAACATCTGTGGGATTAACGAGCAAATGACTGAACTAACAACATAAGATTCACTTTAGTTGCACTCAACACTTTTCCGTATCAGGCCACCTCTGAACCCCTACTTTAGGTGTATGTGCATCTCTCCTGTTGGATTGAGAAATTTCTATGGGGTCAAGTTTGGTTCTCAATGTATCTCTTGCTCAGTTCTCAACAGTGATAGGGATCAAGACCACATCCATGGGGTTGGAGAACAGAGAACATAGTAACAACGACCCATCTTCTGCCTTTTTAGCTGAAATGTATTTGAAGAACTGGAGAAGAAACAGAGGTAGCACAAAAAGGCAAGGGCGGCCTGAGATGCATTAGGGAATAGTTAGTATGCGGGCATTTGACCCTCAGTGACTCAATTCCATCTCAAAGCCTAGTGAGCGTGTTAAGTGCTTCTCTGAGCCCAGGCCCTCGGTGGCCATCTTCACGCTTTATGCCCCTGACGGGGAGTGCACGTCCTGCCTCCACCGGAGTCACAGCTGTCCAAAAGCACATGGCATCAGCTATGTAACTTACTCAACATAACCAGCTCTGCTCCTTTTGCCATCAACCAAAATGGAAAATTCAACTTTATGCCATGTTCCATTTACCTACCCACTTCCCAAATTTAGTTTTATGGACCTTCTGCCCCACACATTTTAAGTGTTTGGAGTTCCACCACAGTCTGAGGCCTATGTAGCACTTGGAGGCCCTGACCACACTGGCAGGGCTGCAAGGGCAGCTGTTGATAATACTCCTAAGTGACTTCCATTTCAATAATTGCTCACATCCCTGGGGGGCCCTGTTGGATTAGCTTAGGCAAAATCCAGTTTCTCTTTTAAACTTCAGAAACAGAAGCTATAATCCAGTATTAAAATGAGTTTCATAAAGTCATCCCACCTATTTTTGCTACCATTTGGAATGTTTTAATGAACAGTTTTCTTTAACACCAATTCTTTTTGGTAATTCAAAACAAGAATCCAATTTTGCTATGTCTTCTACCTACCTTGATCTGTGTAGCATTTTGATTGCTTTATTGAATGAAGCTCAACTTTTTCAATAAAAGTACAACTTTTTTTTTTAATTAAGAAAGGTTCATCTCCCTGCTGATGACGAATAAGGAGAAAAACATAACCTTACCAAGCTATTTCTTCTCTACTCATTTTACAAATGAGTCCCATGGTAAAAGAACCTTAGCCCCCTTTTTCACCATGCTGCATATGATAGTGCTTTTAAAAGCATTTAAACATGGGCAATAATGTGTCTCAAAGACAGGAACTATTGATTTATAAAGTTAGGTGTGAATAAAATATAAAGATAAATAGTATATTATTAAAAAGTGAAATAATATTATTTTGATTCATACCTGACAATTTTTCGAAAGAATGTTAAGCTCTTACATAAATATATGGCCTCCCCAGCTGTTCAAATAGTATGATTAATTAAATGGATTCTGTCTGAAAACCAACACTGGCTCTTGTTCTCAAATTGCAAATATGTCCAATGTAAAGGAAAATGGTAAAGTATTCCTCTGGTATCTATTGCCTTTGAGGTAAAGGATTAATGTTGCCAAAATTCTGAACTATGCCTTAGATGTATATTTGTGGGGGGGGGGGAAGGGAGGTAGGAGAAAGGAGAGAGAAGGAGAGAGGGGAGAGAGAAAGGGTGTTTTATAAGGAGAGTTCTACAAGGAACTCTCCTATCTGGCAATTTCATCTGTTCGGAATAAGGCCGATCACCTATGAAATGTCAACCAAAAAGACTCACAGCCTGGACAGAGGTGATCCAAGTCCACAAGTGGCAGTTCATGCATTTACATTTAGATTTAAGAAAATTATAGACCTTTGATTAGAATATTATTGTTTTTATTTTAGTACAAATCAAATAACTTGCCTGGAGGATAAATAACATGAAGGGGTCACCAAAGAAATTGCAGTGGTTCACGGGGACAGGAGAATGATGGCCCTAATACAGATTAGGGGGTCAAAGAAAGTTATTGGGTAGAAAGGAAATATTATTAGACATAATCTTTAGAAAAATTAATCTGAAGGGCACAGAATACGTTGCAGAGGCTGGAAATCAAAAGCAGTTATCAGACTCCTACCTTGTTCCAGACTGTATGGTGTTAGTCCAGAAGAGTAGTAATATGGTTCTCCGTAAGGGATGGAGAGAAAAATAAACTCTTAAGAGACTTAATAGATACAGCAGAAAAGAAATGGAATTCGTTTGGATTTGGAAAGAGAAAAATCAAAGCTGTCTGTAAAAATTCAAGTCTGTGATAGCAGAAGCACTGTGCTGTTAACAGAATTAAGAAACGCAGGAGGCTAAAGAGGATTGGGTGGGGGTGGAGGTGAACTCGAGGCTACAGGTTGAGGCACAGACAGAACCTGCAGGAAGAGATGTCTACAAGGGGCTAGAAATGCAGAGTTGGACAGCTGCTATCAAAACCCATCACAGCTCCTGCCTACTGAGCACTCCCTCATGTGCTTCCATGGGTTTAACCTCATAGATAGCTCTCCCATTTTCTAAGCACTATTTCCCCTCTGTTTTAAAAATTCATCTTTGTCTCAAGGATCTTTTAAAATTTTTGATTGACAATAATTATAGACATTTATGGGCTACAGTGTCACATTTCAATACATGCATACAGTGTATACTGATCAAACCAGGGTAATCAACACATGCTTTTCTCTGATGTTACTTTAGGATTGGGATGATTGGGGGCGTGGAGCGTCTCTCTTCAGTTTGGTCATACAATGTGCACTAGGACACTGTGGACTATAGTCTCCCCACCATGCTATGTCATGCTGGCAACTTATTTTGATTTGATTCTGGTTTGGTGCCCATTATCCAAACTTCTTCTATTTCCTTTACCCCTCATAACCTCTAGTAATCACCATTCTATGGTAAGATGGAGGTTTTCTTTGTTGTTGTACTTTAATCTTCCAGATGAGGGAAAATCTGAATACTTGTGTTTCTGTGTCTGACTTACTGCACCAACATCATGTTCCCCCATTCATTCATTTTGCTACAAATGACAAGATTTCATTTTATCTGATGATGGATACTTTGGTTGATTCTCTATCTTGGCTGTTGTGAACAGTACTGCAATAAACATGGTGGAGCAGATCTCTCCAGATGGATCAAGGATCTAAATTAAGTCCTGAAAATATGAAATTGCTACAAGAAAACATAAGAGAAACACATCAAGACATTAATGCAGGCAATCATTTTTTTGGGGAAGACTCCAAAAGCACGGGCAACAAAAGCAAAACTAGACAAGTGGGATTATAGCAAACTCAGAAGGTATGTACAGCAAAAAGAAAAAAATAAAATAAAATAGAGTGAAGAGAAATCTTGACAGAATGGGAGAAACTATTTGCAAGCTACTTATCTGACAAAAATATCTAGAATGTATCGGGAACAAAAAAACCCAACCAATCCAGTTAATAAATGAGCCAAGGACCTGAATAGTCAGTTCCCAAAAGAGGAGATACAAATAGCCAACAAATACATGACCCCCCCCCCAAAAAAAAAAGCTTAATATCATCAGGGCAATAGAAATCAAAATGAGATATAACTTCACCCCTCTTACTATGGCTACTATCAGAAAGACAGAAAGTAACAAATTCTGGGGAGGATGTAGAGAAAGGGAACTTTTATTCATTGCTGGATGGGAATGTAAATTAGTGAAGCCATGTGGAAAACAGTATGGCGATTTCTTCAAAAAACTAGAAGCAGGGGCCAGCTCTGTGGCAAAGTGGGTAAAGCGTCCATCTACAGTGCCAGCATCCCATATGGACTCCAGTTCAAGTCCCGGCTGCTCCACTTTAATCCAGCTCTCTGCTGTGGCCTGGGAAAGCAGTGGAAGATGGCCCAAGTCCTTGGGCCCCTGCACGCACCTGGGAGACCCAGGAGGAACTCCAGGCTCCTGGCTTCAGATCAGCGCAGCCCTGGCAGTTGTGGCCATTTGGGGAGTGAACCAGGTGGATGGTAGACCTCTCTCTCTCTCTCTCTCTCTGCCTCTGCCTCTCCATAAGCCTGCCTTTCAAATAAAATAATTCTTAAAAAAAAAAAAAAACAGCTAGAAGTGGATCTTCCATATGCTCCAGCAGTCCCACTACTGGGTACATCCAAAAGATGTGAAATCATTATATCAACAAAAATTCATTTTTAATTCTTTAAAAATATAAAAGTAATATATAACCATTATAAAATTCAAACCACAGGTAAGCATGAAAAGTCAAAAGAAATAGTGGTAGTAAAGTAAGTAAATAACTTGTTTTTGTTTTTAATGCTGTTTATAGTAAATTAGAAGCAGTTTTAAAGAGGAAGTTGATAGCTTTAGAGAAAAGAACAAAACATAAAAATGAAAAGAATCAGAAAAATGAATTAAAATAAACAAAGACATCTCCAACAATGAACCTATAGCATTGTTGACCTCTCTAGGAGAGAAACCAGCTTTCTTGTTTTTACCAAAATTCTGACTTCTCATTCTATAATATCCCAGTATGTAATTGAGGCTAAAATAATAGCAAGGAAAAAGTGACATGATATTTAATGCAATCTTTTGGGAAGGCAGACAAATCTAGATCCTACAGTACTGAAAACCGCAGATCTTCTGCACACTGGATTAAACTGTGATTGATCAATCGAGTCAGGAAGTCCCCAGGAATTTTTCTTTGATGGTTCTCGGCTGTTAGATTTGACGATGTGTCTGTAACAGGCTGGGTAGCAGACCTTCCTTCCCAGGCAAGCAGGGACTGGCCAAGGTTGAAATTCTACTTGCAGGGACTGGCATCACAATAGGTATGGCTTTTATTCACTTTGAGGGCTCTAATTAAAGGGAAATTAGAATCAAAGTCTGAGATGAGTGCTGAGGTAGGCCCAGGAAATAAGGGAAGTTCCAAAGCCTCTAGTCCAAGAGTAATGGATAGAAAAACACTAGAATCACAGCAGAGAGCTGCAGACAAGGAGTCATGGGGTTTCAGAGAAGGGACTGGAAACACTCCCAGAGGCAGTGGGATCTAAAAGGTCTGAGACTTCTAGGACAAGGGGAGTCAAGCCTAAGGGCAAAAAGACAGTAATGGGGGCTAAATCCTCTAACTGCAGGAATGAGTTAATCTCATTAATACAAATCAAAGCGTCCAAAGAGTTTGCAGTGAGTGTGGAGAAATATTAGAAGGCGAGAAGCAGGATAAGTACATCTAAGTGTGTATGTATTTGTTACATATTTCATAAATATAAACATATACAAAGTAGAATAACACTAGCCAACTGTTCATCACTGTTTACCTTCAGTAATGTTCAAACACCAAAGAGAAGAGAGCTTAGATTTAAAAAAAAAAAAAAAAAAACAGCTTTACTGAGGTATAACTGACAAAGAACTAGAAATACTTATTGTATTCAGTCTGATATTCTAATTTGATATCACTAATGCGGACAGAATGTAAGCTTTCCTGCTAACATCATGAACTAGAAAGATGTTCAACTGCGCCACTCCTGTTTAATGCTGTGTTTGAAGTCCTAGCAAATACAATAAAGCAAGAAAAAGAAATAAAAAATACTCAAATAGGAAATGAATAAACTACACTTCATAGATGACAATCTCTATCTACAAAATCCTAAGGAGTCCATAAAACAGCTCCCAAAGCTCCTAAATGAATTAAGGAAGGTCACAAGCTAGAAGATCAACATCCAAAAATCAAAGATTTTTCTATACTCTAACAAAACAACAAGCAGACACTGAAATTGAAAAAAAAAAATTTAGAATAGCTTCTAAAAATTGGGCAGGGGGGGTGGTGCTGTGGTATAGCAGGTAAAGCTACAATCTGTGGTGCTGGCTTCCCATATAGGTGCTGGTTCAATTCCTGACTGCTCTACTTCTGATCCAGCTCCCTGCTAATGTACCTGGGAAAGCAGCAGAAGATAGCCCAAGTGCTTGGGCCCCTGCTACCCATGTGGGAGACTAGGAAGAAGTTCCTGGCTCCTGGCTTCAGATTGGCCCAGCTCCAGCCATTGCAACCATTTTGAAAGTGAATTGGCAGATGGAGTATCTTTCTCTGTCTCTCCCACTCTCTCTCTCTCTGTAATTCTATCTTTCAAATAAATAAATAATTTTTTAAAAAAACCGAATGTCAGCAATTAAGCAAATAACTAAATAATCTAATAAAAGCACAAGTAGATGATTTGAGCAAACATTTCACCAAAATGGATATGCATTTGGAAAATAAGCACAAAAACAGATATGCAACATCATGAGTTGCTAGGGAAATGCAAATTAAAAGCACAAGTTACCACTACATTCCTATTAGAATGACTAAAAAAGTTCTGAAAATAGTAAGTGCTCACAAATTCTTATATATTCCTGGTTAGAGTGCAAAATGGTAATACCCATTTTGGCAGTTTCTTACAAAGTTAAATGTAGGTATTGTATACGATACAGCAATCCTACTTCTAGATAGTTAGCCCAAAGAAATAGAAATTTATTTTTGAAACTTCTACATAAATACTTAAAATAGCAGTATTCAAAATCACGAAGACCTAGAACCAACTCCCAAATACTTGAAGTACTAACAACAGTAAGTAACAAACTACTCAATATGAACGAATCTCAAATATATTATGCTAACTGAAAGAAACCAGCCTCCTAATGTTGAATACCATATGACTGTTTATATGACACTCTGATAAAAGCAAAACTATAGGTTCTGAGAATAGATCAGTAATTGATGGAGTTTGGTGGATATAGCATTCTGACTACTGGCAGGTAGTATGAGAAAATACATAGGGGTAGAATTATGTTGAATTTATTCGTGGTGGTGACTGCACAATCTATGCATGTGCTAAAACCCATATAACTCTAAGTGTCCCCCTACACACAGAGAATTTTACAGAAGACAAATTTAAAATGGCAATAAGCATTTTATTAATTTTTTTTATTGAGTCAGGAATTTGGCAGGGCTTAGCCAGGATTACTCTTCTGCTCCATACGGTGTCAGCTCAACCAGGGCTGGAAAATTCAAGACAGCCCCTCACGAACATATCTGAGTCTTAGTGCCCACTACAAGCCAATATACTTTGTTTCTTCTCCATGTTGAATCTTTCTTCATGGCTTATTATCTTGCAGGGTCTCTCTCTTCATGCGCCTTCTCTGCAGCAGGATAGCTTGAACTTGCACTTGGGAGATGGATTCTGAGAATCAAAGTAGAAGCTACAAGGCTGTGTAAAACTTGCTTTCAGAAGTTCTAAAATGTTACTTCCAGTCTTGTCCACAGTAAGGGAAGGGGAAATGACTTCCACCTTTTGATGAGAGGAGCAGCAAATCTCACTACAAAGGGGCATGGACACAAGCAATTCTGATTTCTTGGCAGGGTAATGGGAAGGAGAATAGGGAACAGAAAGAATGAGGGTATTTCAACAAGTGCGTGGGAAATGTGCCTTATCATTTAATTCATTTCAAACAGAGAGAACAGCATATGCAAAGTCTCTCAAACAGCTGAAATGAGAGGAAAATAAAAAAAGACCACAATGGCTGATGATGCATGAAAAGAAGTTTCAAGAGGGCTGAGGTTGGAGCAGTAGAGCAAGACCATGTGGGACATGTAGGCTGTTGTTTTGAGTTTGATTGTATTCTAAGTGCAGTGGGAAGCCATTGAAGGATTTCTAGCAAACAAGATCTGATATGGTTTGCTTCTTTTTCAAAGATTTATAGGCAGAGTTTTTGAAGATTTAAAGACAGAGTTATAGACAGAGAAAGGGAGACACGGACAGAGAGGTCTTCCTCTAGTTCACTCCATAAATGGCTGCAATGGCTGGAGCTGGGCCGATCTGAAGACAGGAACCTGGAGCTTCTTCCCGGCCACCCACATGGGTGCAGGGGCCCAAGGACTTGGGCCATCTTCCACTGTTTTCTCAAGCCATTAGCAGGGAGGTAGATGGGAAGTGAAGTGGCTGGGACTCGAACCAGTGCCCATATGGGATACTGGCATTGCAGGCGGAGTCTTAACCGTCTATGCCATTGCACTGGCCACATGATTTGCTTTTTCAAGTGGTGATGCTAGTTCCAGGGTCAACCTCAATATTTATTAATCAGTTCCCTAGAAAAAAAGCCGTCTATCCCAAGGTAGCACAAGCGTGGCAAGCATAAAAACACATCCTATTGCAGTGTAAAGGTAAAGAATCTAAATTACATGTCTGTACACACATTTCAACGCAAATCTGAGGGACTAACATGTATCAGCTACACTGGTTTAAAGGGACACATGAGCATAATAAATGCTAGATCTATTCTTTTGAGTCCAGTGAAACCATGAATGAAGTTTGAATGTCCTTCGACGATTTGAGCTTTTCTTCCCCCCATAACTCAAGTTTTTAAACCATTTATAAAACTGAGATTAGATCAAGTCTATTTTGTGAGAGGGGAGTGACATGCCATACAAGGTATGCTGTGGAGGCATCCTCTTCTATCTTACAAGTGTATGGATGGAGGGAGATGCAAATATAACGGAATAAATGTGTCCCTGAGCTCTCCAAAGGATTACACTGTGGGAATGACTATGAATGATCTGTGGGGAGGCAAAAGTAGGACAACATATACGAAAGGAAAGCATGGAATTAGAGTCATGCTTGAGAATATGTTAGACAAATCAAAATCAATATAATTCACTAAGCATTTATTATGTGCTGAATATTGTAATAAACTCTAGGAAATGGAAAAGAAATATTAGTCTAACATGATACAAAACAAATGTTACAGGGTGGAAGTTAGGAGATGGGATTCTGGTCCCATCTCTGCCATAAACTTGTGGGAAGCTAAATAAGAAATTTATTGCCATGGGTTGAATGTGACTTGGCCTCTGAACTCATACAGGAGTTTAAACCCCAAAGTCTGATGTTAATGATACCAAGAGGGTGGAACCATAATCCAACTATGTTGTTTAGAAGTGGGGCCTTTGGGAAATGAATAGATTAGATTAGGTCTTTAGGGTGGAGCCCACCATGATTGAATTCTGGTGGCTTTATAAAGAGAGAGAAACCCATTAGGCCGACACACATACTTCCTGTCTCCTGCCATATGGTGCTCTGTGCCACCTTGGGACCTTGCCAGGAAGAGCACCATCACCAGAAGCTTCATCAGTTGCACTGCAGCAACCTCCAGAACCATGTGCTAAAACAGACCTCTTTTCTTTATAAAATTATTCTAATACAGGTATTCTGTGATAGTGGTATAGGACTGACTGACATAATTGCCCTCTATGGATTTCTCCTTTCTGATGTCTACTGCTTCCAGCTATGATATTTCATAAGCCCTTTATCCCACAAGACACACGTACTACCCCTGAGTTGATAACCTTCAATTGTTGGGGAGCAAGACAGATGGATGAAACTGAAGAAACAGATGTCAATTCAATTTCACTCATGTTTATTGAAAATATTTTCATCTGCAAGTCAAAATTATACTAAACTTTACAGTAAAAGGGTGGGCTGAAATACCCAGAGGCTCATTTTCTACTTCTATTTTTGTTTTCTTTCTGGCCAGAGAAAAGGATTCTTGTAGCTTAATTGAAGTAGAATTCTTCTGGCAAATAGGATTACCAATATATTTTAGGGAGGAATAAACTGGAAGTAAACACTTTGACTTTTTAGAACAGGATTATTTGCTAAAAAACAGAACTCGGCAATAAGTTGAATGAAGGAGAAAATTCAATCGATGACCCCCTTCTCTCACTATCACTGTTAGCATTTTGGGGGCGAAAAATATAGATGTCCTCTTGTTTATGCCTCTTTGCTCAAATTTTTCTAGGCTTTTCTTGAGGTAGTATGAGGAAGTAAATTTCATATTATGAATGTTTTTTAATGAGTGGGTATTCCACTGGTTATCGTACTGTATTTTTGTACCTGTTTATACTGCAGCTACTGTGGTCCAGGTATCAGGTTTAAATTGGAAAATGTTCTTTCCACACCTATGGGTAGAGACACAGAGGTGGAATTCACCTACCAACAAATCATTACTTATATTAATTATAGCATTGGGTCAGTGTCAGCAACTGGTACAGCAAGCTGCATAAGACAGATGTGGCTCTTTTTATTTATTTGAAAGGCAGAGTTACAGGAGAGAGAGAGAGAGAGAGAGAGAGAGAGTTAGTTAGTTTACTCCACAAATGGCTGTAATGGCCAGAGCTTGGCCCATCCCAAGCCATGAGCTAGAAGTGTCCTCTGGGTCTCCCACATGGGTTCAGGGCCCAAGCACTTGGGCCTTCTTCTTTTGCTTTCCCTGGGAAAGCTGGATGGGAGTGGAGCTGCCAGGTCTCAAACCAGCATCCATACAGGATGCTGCTGCTTCAGGCAGGCATAACCTGCTATGCCACAGTGCTGGTCCCTAGTTCTTCCTTTTAAGGATCTTACAGACTAGTGAGAGAGATAGAGAACAAACAGTCATGGGGCTGGTGTTGTGCCCTAGTGGGTTAAGCCACTGCCTGTGATGCCTGCATCCATATGGGCCCCTGTTCAGGTCCCAGCTGCTCCACTTACAATCCAGCCCCCTGATAACACACCTGGAAAAGCCGTGAAGATAGCCCAAGTATTTGGGCCTCTGCTACCCATTTAGGAGGCCCAGATGAAGCTCCTGGCTCCTCACTTTGGCCTAGTCCAGCCCCGGCATTTGCAGTCATTTGGGAACTGACCAGTAGAAGGGAGACATCTCTCTTTGTAAGTCTGCCTTTGAAATAAAATAAATCAAACATTCAATCACGATATAATGTGTGTAATAAAAGGCAAAAACAGGGAGCTAAGGTATATTCAATGGAAAGAGCTGACTTGAGCTGATTATGGCTTAAGGACGATGAGAAGACCGGTCACATTGGAGTGGGGGCTCGTTCGATGATAAAAAATTAACCTGGGCTAAATAGTGCTGTGGCATAACAGGTAAGGCTGCTGCCTGCAGTGCTGGTATCCCATATGGGTGACAGTTTGAGTCCCGGCTGCTTCACTTCTGATCCTGCTATGGCCTGGGAAAATGTTGGAAGATGGTCCAAATCCTTGAGCCCCTGCACCCACATGGGAGACCCAGAAGAGGCTCCTGGCTTTGGCACAGCTCTGGTCATTGTGGCCATCTGTGGAATGAACCAGAGGATGGAAGACCTTTCTCTCTGCCTCTCTGTAACTCTGCCTTTCAAATAAAATAAATTTTTTTTTAAAAAGAATTTGCCTGGATTTTGATCTCTAGGATATAACCTCTAGATCCTTGGAAATGCCTGAGTGATGGAAATGTCTTTGTTATTTATAATGCCCCACTAGTACCATCAGCATGCCTGAGTTTATGCTAATGATGACAACTAGGTTAGAGGCTGTCTACTTTGGGTAGACCAATTACATACTTAGAACATTGCAATTTGACCCACATGATGTCAACTTGTGAAGTGCAGAGGGGAGGCTTCCTAGCGATTGAATACAATCATGTGGGCAATGATTCAGTCACACCTACACAAAGAAACCCTAATAGAAACTATGGACATGAGTGGCTCAGGCGAGTTTTCTGGTTGCTAATACACACTGAGGTGCTGAGGAGTGATGGGTCCCCAAGGACAACGGGAGTTCTGCAGCTGGGACCCTCCCAGCCCTACCCCAGGTGGCGATCCATTGCTAGTCCTGATTTGTATCTTTATACAAAACTGTCTGGAATGCTGAGTGCTTTACTGACTTCTGTGAGCTGTCAGTGAATTACTGAACCTAAGGGAAGCAGTGCAAACTCCAGAATTTTTAACCAGTAATCAGAACTGCAGGTGGCCTGGGGATCCCAGAGTTTGTGGCTGATGGCTGAGTAGAGTCTTGTGGAATACTACGCTTCTAACCTGTGCAATTTGGCCTAACTCCGGTAGCTAAGTGCTAGAACTTCATTGCAAGGCCAATAATGGGAATCCCAGTGGACAAAACTGAGGCAGAACTGTGGAAGGTTGGGAAGCCAGGCACTAGAACTGGAGAGGGAACATGCTATGGTTTAGTAAATGACAACAGCTTCAATTTATTAAGTGCTTACAATGTGTCAGAAAGCATTTTGTGGGTATTTTCTCCTTTAATTTAGTCTTTCTATCCTATGAGGTAGGAATCATTATTAATTACTTTATAGATGAATACTGCAAACAAAAGCACAAAACTAACCACAAACACTGGGCTCTTCACTACTCTTAGATGTACCCTCCTTGTGCTGTTGACCTTGAAAAAGGCATAACTTTTCTTAGTTTCTTTCCCACTATAATGTGGGGAGCATTCTCATCTCTAAGATTTTATGGTCCCACATGGGTGAGGTATACTCTGAAAAGCCATAGTTTATAAAAAACTTTGGACATCCACTTGTATTTTCAACAAGTATTTACTGAACACCTGCCATCCAAGAGGCTATATTTTGTAGATACTATATCTAAGCAAGACAAGCATGGTTCTTCTCAGAACTTTGTCACTTTTTAAATACCTGTAGTGTAAGGTAAATTCCTTCTTTGTTTCAAAAGAGATTACACTGAAATGAGCAACCTAAAGGGAAGTGGGTTGATCACAAACAAGTAGCAGATTGCACAGGGGATGCAAAAGACAGAAATACACACTGTCTTGCTCTTAGGAGACCAGGAAGTTGAATATAGATGGCTTGTTATAGACAGACCGGACATGTGAGAGTCAAGTGATTTTTAGCATCAGTGATCTGGTGGAACAAGATCCAACAGTAACATTTTTAAGGAGTTTAGGTGAGTTCATAAAAATGTGTACTGTTAAAAAAAAAACAACTAAGCATGGATTTCAATTTTTTTGCCCCAAAATGAACTTTGATTTTAATCCATTTTACATGAACCTTTGGAAGTTCCCTTGTGAGTTTTGCACAGTAGTAATAAGGGAAGTGGGATCATTACCCTGTCTCCATACCTACCCTCCCCTGCCTATATAAAGAAGAACATAAGAGTTTCACAGCCTAGAATCAAAAAGAGATCTGTAGATTTGGAATAGAGAATTGAGGCAGTGGATGAGATGAGGCTTGCTGGGAAGGAGTGATATTAAACATTAAAAAAAGGCAAAAAGGTTATACCAATGCTGGTAGACCTCCCAAACCATATGAGGATATTTTGTAAACAAATTTTGCCCTAGATCTTACTATCAGAATCTCTAGATTTAGGAAGAAGATTCTGATAGTGCCCAAGAAGACTGTGGCAGTCTGCCAAATTTGACAACATCTGATTTCCCCTACTGTCAAATGAGGATGGCTCAAAGACGCAAAGAGACCTGTGATCAACAGTTACCATTTTGCCTTGCTATTACAATATTATCCTTTGAATGGGCCAGTTTAGTTTCTAAAGCTATATATCTATAAGTTCTTGCTTTCCTCTTCTCCCATCTGTGAATTTTTATTCTCAACTTTTGTTAGCATTTGAAATCTTGGGAGCTAAGATGTGTTTTGCTTTGGGGGAGGGGTGGTCAATTCTGCCTTGTGCAGCATAAAGTTTTTTTGTGTGTGTGAAAATCGTAAGCATGGATTGGAAGGTAGGTTTTAGCCATCAAAATTATTTGAGCTAACCAAATCAACAATAAATCACAAACTCCAGATTTTTGTTTAAAGGGGAGGAGACCAAGGCAGTGGATGTGCAAATTAGCCAGGCCACGACTTGCTGGCTCTAGTTCATTTTGTAAACAAAAGCAGGCCTGAATTCAATCAAACATTACTTGTTAAAGTAAACTAGCAAAAAGCTGGTGAAAATTAAAGTAGAACAGAAGATGGTTTCAATAATTTCATTCTCCAGCTTTTAGCTAGAAAAAGGGGAGGGGGGGAGCAACCCACCATTCCAGGCTACGGGGCATGTCCTTCCTTTCAGGATACTTTCAGAAAGATTAAACAGTGCTTCAGTGGGGGTTGTACACATACTGAACCACGCTACCTGTAATACTGAGTAAACTGCTTTGAGAGCGAAATTCTGAATACTGCATCTGTAATTTTGACAAGATTTTTGTAGGTTTTTAGAGTTTTTTTTTTTTTTTTTTTTTTTTTTTTTTTTTTTTTTTTTTTTAATGAGACAAAGAGTACTCACTATGTTGGCTGACTGAGGGTCTAAATTGTTTGATAAATTCCATGTGTCCGGGATGCTATGCTTGTTTGAAGTGACACTGGGAGATTAGCTGTTTCTAGACATTTTGGGGTTCGGTCTTTAATCTCGGCAGAGCTGTTGAGTTTCTCCTGAAAGCTGAACAAAGCCTGACTAGTTCTGCTCTGTGAGACTAGAAGCCAGGGGACCGTGGCTTTGCCTGAGGTGCAGTGCTGGAGAGGTGACAGGTCTGAGCTTTCATTTCCCAGAAGAGAACAGTAGGAATACCATGTGCATCCCCAGAGGAAGAGGGGATCTACTGCTCAAGTCTTAATTTCAAAGTCCAAGTAGGAAAGCATGTGGAACTGTCATTTGGGGGTGGTGTGGGGGCAGGGATCCAGAAGGTCATTTCCAAGAGTTTTGGGACTAGGTGTAGCTCTCTAGCTGTCTACTCAGCCAAAGTCCTCCTGAGTCACTGCCTGAAACTCCCTCCACCTGTGAGTTTGTGTTATGTTCCAGCAACTGAAAGAGGTGTTGATTCGTTTCAGACGGAGTTTGTCTACGATGAAGTTCAGCCCACCACAGAGGGACCCAAGGGACCTACACTGTGGGCTCTAGGTCAGTGATTTGTGTTTGCTCCATACTTTTCCCTGTTTTCTCGGCCCTGCCGACAGTGAGGTAGACAGCAGATATGCTTAGCCTGAAAGATAATACACAATATCTCTTAACAGCACAGGGCAAAGGAAGCCGAGACTCGCAGGCACAAGGCAACCATAATGATCACACAGGGAAGTGAAGCAGCATCACAACACCACACACTCAGCTCTGGAGCCACTGGCAACCGTCTCCCTGGAAACCATTTGCCATCTTCAAACCCTGGTTAGAAAGAACATGGGCTTCTTCCAGCTCAGTTACATTAACTGATCGAAGCCCCTGGGACATCTTCAAAAAATTCATGGAAAGGATTATGAAGAGAAAAAAAAAAGCTGTGGATTTCAATTCTGTTTCCCACCAAAATAAATGTATCTTTTAATTCCACTTTCCCAGGAACCCTTTTGAAGGTCCTGTGTACTCAGCTTGGAGTGGATACAGAAAGGTGTGTTCCAGACTCAGTGCTCTCACTTATTGCAAGAGGATTAATTTAATGATTACTAATGATTTGGGTATAAAGTAATCTGTCTTTAAATATGCTCATTCTGGGTCTCAGTGGTGATGGTGAGCTGGATAAAACAACCTCTTAGGGTTCCTTTGTGTTGTGGCTCCATGACGATTTGGGGGCGGAGATCATTGTGTCCTGGCCCTTCAAATATCAGCTATGGAGGGAGCTTTGTCTACTTTAGGGTTGTGTTTCAGGGTTTGCTCTTGAAGTTGAGGGTTCTATCTGAAGCAATACTGAATTGTCATCTTCCATCCTGGTACCCATGTATGGCATTGGCCCAACAACCAGTTTACAAAAGTAACAGGGCTCACAAAAGGTCCTTAGGGGAAAAATGTCATGGCTCATTTTCTTAATGGTCCAAGGAAACAAGAACAATTTCCTAGCACCCCTATCTTGATGTCTGCCCTCTTGGGGTGATCAGGACCTATGTTTTCCCTGTGTTCTACCTCAGCTTTACTCCTTTGTGTTTATTCCATCGCTGAAAGACTCGGAACATCACTTTTCTGGCACACATTGTTTGTCTGAAAATACACCTGGAGAGCTGCCCAATTTGGAAATGACTTAAATTACAAAAAAAGCACAGCTGTCTTTAACAGCTCTAGGAGTTCATGCAACGAGCCTACAATTTATTGAGTAGGATTAGATGCTTATTGCCTATGACACTTTAAATACCATTACATTGAAGTTTATACAAGAAAGTCCAAGTTTAAAACTGGAATCTTAGCAATAACAGCTGGGCCATTTGTTTATGTGATAGGCAGGAAAGAATGACTTCTGTAATCTTTGTATTTGGCTTCAGGATTCTGCTTGGGGGAAAAAAAAAAAGATGGGGAGCAGGGAGAAAGAAGCTAATTTCAGATTGTCAAGCTGGGCTGAGCATGGCTGGCTAATTTGTCCCTCATGTTAAGACCTCTGCCAAGGTTCCCCTTGTATCCTCTTTGCTCCCTCACACCTGACAAACCAGTACTTGAAATACTGGAGCCCACCTCAACGGCAGCAAGGGGTATGCCGCTAGCTAGCTTGCAGCTCTCTCCCCCAGGCGGCTCGCATTCCGCATTTTGTTTCTAGCATGAAAGACTTTGTTTTAAATCATAATAGCAACCAGGCTGTAATCACATTAGAGCGCACATGGAGAACTTGCAAAAAGTCATGTGTTTTGGATTTGACATTCTGATTTATGGTTGTGTGCTCCAGTTACACAGCTGCAATCTCATTTTCCGACAAAGATGTTTTCTATTTTTCTATTACTCTGCTTCACCCTGTCTTTATGTTGGGGAAAATGAAAGCCACCAGGTGAAGTCATAACATAAGTACAAATGTTTTCGTGTTTGGGTTGGAGAGCGTAATAAATGGTGGATACTGGCATTTCAAACACAGCTTGTTATTTTTGAATAAAAGTGTAAAGGGAATTGCTTACTTAAGGTAATTGCAAATTAAAGGGGTACATGAAAATTCGTTTGTAAGACCCAGAATTGTCTTACTACCTTCCTATTTCCATCACCTGATATCAATTTCCCAGGGGGGAATGGATGGTAATGTTCCACTTTGGATATGCAGGTAGACTGAGCTCCCCACTTGGTATGCTTTTTTCACAAAGTTCTGAGAAGCTCAGGGTTGGGAACCTGTATGGACAATCTCTGCCAACCTGTTCCTGTGCAAATGAAGAAAGTGAAACAGAGATGCAAGGTGGCTTGCCCAAGGCTACAAGGCTGGTGAGCAACAGAGCTTAAAGTAGAACTCAACTTTCCTTCCCGTCAATCCAACAGTTTCCCTCGTTTACATTAAAGTTGAGCAGCAGTTTCTGCAGTAAACTACTACTAACAGGAATATTCCAAGGAAGCTTTCTGTTAACATCTGAAAAAGCGAATTTCTTTTTTTCTGTTGTTTCTTCAGGTCTAAACATCTTTGTTATTGTGTGGTGTGAACTCAAACCCACACCTGGCTCACCAATAATATGGTAGAGTATTCTATGTTGGTCACATACTTGGGGTATATCACTGGCAAAAAATTCAACAACAATACTTAATCCTATGGTGGATTAAGATTTAACACATCTCAGTTTCCCACAATAGTTCAATGATTTAAAATATAACTTTTTTGCAATTTAATAAAACCTTGATGAGATAGAAAAGTGTTTTTATAAGACAATTTTAAAGATACGTAGTACAAAGACCGGCATTGTGGCACAGCAGGTTAAGTTGCTGCTTGTAACACTGACATCCCATATCAGAATGCTGGTTTGAGTCCCACCTGTTCCACTTCCAATTCTGCTCCCTGCTAATGCACCTGGGAAGGCAGCAGATGATGGCCCCTGCCACCCATGTAGAAGACTCAGATGGAGTTCCTGGCCCCTGGCATAGATCTGGCTGTTGCAGCCATTTGGATAATGAACCAGCAATTAGAGGATTGTTATTCACATTCTCCTCTCTCTCGCTCCCTCCTTCCCATCTGCCTTTCAAATAAATAAATGTCAAAGAATAAAATATATATCACAAAGGCATACATTGGTAAATGTGGTCTGATGAACTTACACATTTCTACAGAAATATGTGGGAAGAGGGGTCAATGCCACGGCATAGCAGGTAAAATCAATACCTGTAATGCAGGCATCCCATATGGGCACTGGTTCCAGTCCTGGCTGCTCCATTTGTGATCCAGCTCCCTGCTAATGTGCCTGGGAAAGCAGCAGGAGGTAGACCAAATCCTTGGGTGACGCTCCTGGCTTAGATCTGACCCAGCTCTGGCTGTTGCAACCATTTGTGAAGTGAACCAGCAGATGGAAGATCGTTTTCCCTCTGCCTCTTCCTCTCCCTTCTTCTCTAATTCCACCCTTAAATAAATAAATATTTGATAGCTTATGCCAATCACTTGAGTTCACCTGTTCCCAAGTGACAGTGATGGTATCTGATGGGCATAGTACACTGTGCGCCAATGAGATTGAATCGAAGGGGTTATATGAGGGGGACGCCTTCCAACATGCTATGGTGAGAAGGTAAGAAGTGAGCAGCTATGTTTTTCACTCTTTACTTCAAAGCGAGAACCTGGAGCTTTAAGCTTTAAGGCAGGGTAGTTGACACAGAGATTAGAGTCGAAGCACAGAACAAGTTTCCTGTGATATGGGTTGAGTTGTTGGATCCAGCTTCTGCCAGCTTGTAACTGAAAGATTCCTAACTGACGGAGCAGGGAAATGGAAAGGCAGCAACTGCTCAGTTTCAGCCCTGTCACCAGGACAGCCCTTCAGGAGCACGTGCCTTCATGGGATCTCATGGACCTCACAGCCATGATTGCACTGATACACGTGTAGCACTCAGCAGAGTGACTAGAGCGGGAGCTCCTATACAATGAAGCTGTCAGCATGATGATGGGGGTGGTTGTGACCATCAGAGACCAGGTTTGAGAAATTATTTGGAAAATACAATGAGAAGCTACTCAAAAACTTTGATGTGATAGAACAGAATAAGAGTACTTTTTTTTTTTTTTTTTTTTTTTTTGGACAGGCAGAGTTAGACAGTGAGAGAGACAGAGAGACAGAGAGAGAGAAAGGTCTTCCTTCCGTTGGTTCACTCCCCAAATGGCCGCTACAGCTGGCATGCTTCGCCGATCCGAAGCCAGGAGCCAGGTGCTTCTCCTGGTCTCCCATGCGGGTGCAGGGCCCAAGGACCTGGGCCATCCTCCACTGCACTCCCGGGCCATAGCAGAGAGCTGGCCTGGAAGAGGAGCAACTGGGACAGAATCCGGCGCCCCAACCGGGACTAGAACCTGGGGTGCCAGTGCCGCAGGTGGAGGATTGGCCAAGTGAGACATGGCACCAGCCCATCTGCAGACCTTCTTTAATGAATTATCTACTATAGACTTTGGTCTAGAGTTTTAATTTTTGTTGTCTTTCAGTTCTCAGAGCTTTTTGTGTATCTTGGATAACAATCTTTTATCAAACATGTCTTTTTTAACTGTTGTGTCCGAGTCTGTGCCTTCTCTTTCCATTCCCTTAACAATGCCTGTTGCAGAGCAGGAATTTTTAATTTTGATGAGGTCCAGGTTATCATGGATTATACCTTTAATGTCATATTTAAGGGTTGAGCTTTTATTATAGTGACTTACTAAAAGTAAATTATCACCAAAAAAAATAACAACTTAAGCTAGGGCAGCAGCTCCCTCCCATAAAGGACCAACTGTTACAGGGATTGCCCTCCGTGGTGACTGATTAGAAAAGAGACCTGGACTGGAAGAGGGGCAACCGGGACAGATTCCAGCGGCCCAACTGGGACTAGATCCCGGGATGCCAGCGCCGCAGGTGGAGGATTAGCCTATTGAGTCGTAGTGCCGGCCATAAGAGTACTATTTAAAAAAAATCCTGTCTTGTTCTATGTTACTTTACTAGTATGGTTATATAATATAGCTTTAAAATTTGCCTAAAACTCTCCATTCAATATTTAAATTTTCTCATACTCTCACAGCTTTTTTCATGGGTCTTTAGTGGAGGGTGAGCCTTTCCTCCCCTCATCTCCATTATTTTATGATAACCTTAAGACTTAGGGATCTATGTTGTAAGATAACACTCTCAAGTACACGTAGTTGTGTTTTTTTTTTTTTTTAATTTGCTCTCCCCTTTTAATTGAAAGGCAGAGAACAAGAGGGAGAAACACACACACACACACACACACACCACACCCCCCAAGCCATCTTCTATATGTTGGTTCATTTTACAAATGCCTACAACAGCCAGGACTGGGCAAGGCAAACTCAGGAGCCCAGGACTCGATCTGGTCTCCTATGCAGGCGGCAGGGCCCTGGGTATTTGAGCCATCACCTGCTGCCTCCCAGGGTGTGTATTAGCAGGAATCCTGGATTGGAAGCAGAGCTAGGACTTGCATCAGGTACTCTGAAATGGGATGCAGGGTCCCAAGTGATTTAGCTGCTGTGCTTCAGGCAGCTTTTCTTAAACCAAGTCCAAAGTACTATTTCCAGTGCCCGCGTATTTTTATGGGACGTCAGTGTGTATTCTGAAGCAAGGGGTGCTGGGAATGCCACTGTTCCTCACACTGTTAATGGAGGGGAGACATTTTCCACTTTCTGTTGGTAATCTGGCAGTCAAAGAGTTTGGCTCAACCCTTTGTGCCACAACACCTGCCCCAGGATATATGCTTTTACTCTGGAACAATCTTGGGCAGAACCTGCGTTCATCTGATCTGACTCAGCACCATTCTTTTGGCCATCATCACCAGTGCTTAATGTCTGCTGGACTGTGACCACTGTGTGTCTCAACGGACACAGGCTGTGCAGTGATGAAGCCACCTGTGCCTTCTCGGTCTAGGTCCCTGTTTACCGCTGACACACAAAGAGCACAAGCAGAAGGTGGGGTCAGGACTCAGCACCTGCAAGTTTCTTCCAAGGACCTAGAGACCCTAGCAACTTTTACTTGCAATTCTCCATTTGTTTTCCAAAGGAGGGCTTTCCAAAACTGCACAAAAGCCTCAGGCCTCACAAAAAATAGGAATTATGTTGGTTTCTGTTTCTTTTTGAGAGCTAGGACCAAAGGGAAAGCAAAATCTGTTTTGGCTTGAACCTCCAATCATGGTGACCTTTTTAGCCACAGGGAGATAAAGATATTCTTCTCTTCCTCACTATATGTAGAGAATACAGCATTCTGAAGCAGCGCCTGCAGCTCATGTCAGTGGGAGGCAGCCAGCTGCCCTGCGTGACAGCCACTCCTGGTTAGGAAGCAAAGCCTTGGGTGTGCAGGTGCAGAGTGAGGATGGGTGTGATGTGTCAGCAGTCACATGGGGATCACAGGTCACAAGGGGCAACGACAGCATGCAGACAGGAGAACACTGAGAAGAGCACCCACGGAAACAGGAGGACAATGTGTACAGCCAGGCAGAACAGACATTCCTGTTTTCAGCAAGCTGGCTAAGTGCCTGCATGTGGCAGCCTTTTGGGTCTTCTGAGTTGGTAATTAGCATTCGAAAGCAGCTTTGCACTAACTTGTGTTAGTATGGTAAGTTAACCATATAGCACACAATGGTATTTCCAAAAGTTCAAAGGAAAATTGAATTCAAACTAAACCTTATTCTAGTACAAAAATATATTTTAAATCCATCATAGTTTTTCATAATATGCATTTCCCACGAATTTTCTGCAGACCCCTCGTAACCATAGACTTTAAAATTTTGCAACCAAAAAAACAAAAACAAAAACAAAAAAACACTTGTAATTTATTTCCACCAAGGTTTTGAAATGCCCTTGTATAGCATTCTACTATACTATACTATGCATTAGAAAGCAACTGTCATTTCAAAGCACAAGTCATCCATATAGAACATTTCTGAAATGGAAGTAATATAGAAATACAAATTCACCTAAAACGCACTCAGACAGCAGCACCGAGTCCACTCTTGGCGACACCTTTCCCTCCCACAGCTACTGGGCCAAATGCAGCCCCTTCCTCCGCAGGAATAACCCAGGTTCCCAGCTGGTGTTACTCGTCCACATCCCTGCGAACCTGTTGATCTTTCTATCTGTAGTCAAATGTAGACATTATCTTACCCTTTTTCAGGGGCCAGCTTTTAAGAAGTAAACACATTGTTTCCTGCGATATAGGCTCAGCAACTTACGCTTTTTTAAAAGTTTCTTAACAGATTTATTTTTACATTTTTAGAATTTTAATTTTTAATTAGTTTTTAATAGACTCAATGTGCTCTGTAGATACAATTCTAAAAACATAGTAATGTTCCCTTTCCCCTCCCTCCTTTCCTCCTTCTACCTCCCTCCCTTCCTCCTTCCTCCTCCCTTTCTTGTCAGTTTTTGTGATAACATAGTTTAAATTCACATTACAGCAGAAAGGCTTAATTCTTCACAAAGACCCTAGTTTAGTGGGAATATAGACAAAGGCTATAAACAATAATTGAATGGAAAAAGGACCATTTTCTCTAAACCAGTCCCAGTGGGGTATGGAGTTAAGAAACTGTAAATACAGTGTGCAGCTGATGATGACAAAGTTGGAACAGCAATGCTGGAGAAAGGGACCACAGCTTTTGAGGACCATGTGCAACCCATGGATGTGGCTGCTTTCAACAAGATCTAAAATCCATCCTGGATTATTTCACTTAAATAAAGTCTTGAAAGATTTAAAAAAAAAAAAAAGCAACTTAAATTTTAAGACCAACAATACGTATTAAACATCTTTCTATAGCAGTCCTATACCCACAGATGTATCTCGTAATTAATCACCATATAATATCCTTTAGTGTGACCATACCAATACTCATTTCCTCATTCCCTTTTTGATGGAATTTTGCTGTTACACTAAACATAACAAATATTTTTAGTGAATTTTTCTGTGTATTTGTGAGTTTCTCTAGGAAAGATTACAAAACAATGGAATTACCTGGTCACTAAAGCTGTATACTTTGTTTAGATAGAAATTGACTGTTAACCAAAACAATTGTTCTGGCTTACCCTCTCACCACAGAGGTTGCCCAGCTCCCCATCTCCTTAAGAAAACACATTGGCATCAATACTTTCAATTTCTTAGTAATTCCTGATTGTCGGACCATTTAATTTCTAAGTAAATAGTTTGGTTCCTTTATAAGATTTCTCATTAAAGAGCAATCCTAAAAATTCTTCTATTTAGCTAATTGTAGCTTATCTATTGTAAGATTCTAGAGTCCAGAGTTGGCAAAACACTTGTGAGCAGCCCTTACCAAATACTGTAATACCAATGTTATTTCTGGTTACTAGGGCTGTGCATCACCTCTGTATTGCAAGGTGTTCGGCTCCCGGGTTTCAGCACCATCTGCAAGGTGTCTGGCGTGTAACAAATCTTCCCAGGCAGACGAATCAATTAATTCACAGGCTTTAATTGGGATCCCACTCCCGGGCGAGGTTCCCCAGTCCCAACAGAGCGGGGCCAGGCAAGTCACACGTCAGAGGTTGGGAGGGCTCCTTTTATAGATACAGGGTGTGGGGGTTAAAGGTCGAGGCAGGCCTGATCCTCATTGGTTGACCTTTAGGCACCCGTGGGGACCTTGACAAGGACTTTTCGTCCCCAGAAATACAGGTAGGGACTCTCCATTCCCGGAAGTATAGGCCTTCTCTCCCAAAGCTACCACGTATCAAAGATGGTCTCTACCTCAGTCTTCTGTGGGAAGAGAGGAGAGACGCTTAACTAACCTTAAATGTACCTAGTAAATATAGTTAAATTTATTTCTGTATTCCCTTATTCAGCAACTACTACGTTCATAGCCCTCTGCTAAGATTAAAAGATAATTCAGATATGACATCAGTTTGTTTTCTGTTGCTAATAACACAATGCCACGGATCGGGTCAATTTTCTGGAAAAGAGGCTTATTCTGACTCACAGTTCTGGGATGCAAGGTCAAAGGGCTGAGTCAGGCGATGGCTGTCCTGTGGGCAGCGTCCAGAGGGGCTGCAGAGTATCACTGGACAAGAGACAGAACAGGGTGTGCGTCTCCTGATCACGCTCCTTCTTCGCAGAAAGCCTCCAGGATTCAACCATGGCGGCTCCACCCTAAGGGCCTTATCTGAACCCAGGCACCTCCCAAAGGCCACACCTGTAAACGCCAAATCCACCCTCCTTACAGCACAGTGAGGATTAACTTCCAACACATGAAGCCCTGGGGGAGGCACACTCAAACCATGGCAGACAAAGATGTTTACTTTCAGGTGTCTTGCAGCTTAAGAGTGAACACTGTTTTAAAAAATAAATGTACTGCAAGGAATATTCTGATAGGGGTCAGATGAAAAACCAAGTGCTCCGGAACCTTCAAAGAGGGAACTCTCACATGGATCTCAGGGCAGACTTCAGAGCTGGTGTCTAGGCAAGACTTTGAAAAACAGGCAGATCTTCAGTGACAGGGGGCACCGGGAAGGACATTCAAGGCTGGGAGAACAGAATACAAAGGTTGGCCCTTGGCCTAGCTGGTGAGTGAGCCCGTGCTAAGGACAGGAGCTAGAGGCTAGGATGGAACATGAGCCTGCAAAGTTAGTATGGCATTTCTCAAAAGGTGAATCACCTGTGGCTGAACTGGTTTGGCTGCTCATCTAAAATTCACATTCTCAGCCTCACCTCCACCAATTGTAATAAAATATATGGAGTGTGGGGCTTTGGGGTAGAGTCTTCATTTTTAATATGATCCCCCAAGGTTCTGTTTTCCTCAAGGTGTGTTACATTTGAAAATCTCTCTTGTAGACATAGCTGAGCCTTTGCAAAAATTTTGTATTCTTCTGGGAGGGGTCGAAGGGGCTCAACCATTTAGGGAATAGTCTGCAGGTGGCTGGGGGCAGGGGTGAGGGAAGAAAGGGAAGTGACCCTGAAAAAACAATCCTGCCAGCGAGATGCCCTTGGGACATACTGTCCTTGGGATCTCTCTACTATGAGAATGCAGTTGGTTAGCACAGCCCAGGTCAATAGCAGAGATGCACTTAGGACCATTTAAAACCAATACTGGCCTTAATGCTCTTTGAAAGAGGCGTAATTAGGAATGTAAAAGTCAGGTTAGCTCTGATTAGTGAGGAATGGAGTGAAGGGTGATCCATTAGAAGCTACTTGTAAGGCACTGCACTTTGAGAACATTTCTTTGATGACTGTGAAGGAGCCAGAAGAGGGAGAAAGGCAGCAGAACCAGTTCCTACTTCAAAGACCTACTACAGTGTTGATCTTTTTAGGGCACTTCTCTTAACTGTTTTGAGTGCTAAATGGCACTTTCCATTTGAATATGACTGATTAGGCCATTTGCAGGCAAATTTCCTAAATGTTGGTTGACCATGAGATTAACGCTATACTATGATTCAACTAATAGGTTCAAAATGTTTGAATTTGCCTGTGCTCATGTGTATTCATGTTTTCATTTACATAATTCCATATGCCCATATGCACTTTCTTTCTTTCTTTTTTTTTGACAGGCAGAGTGGACAGTGAGAGTGAGTGAGACAGAGAGAAAGGTCTTTCTTTTGCCGTTGGTTCACCCTCCAATGGCAGCCTCGCCGCGGCCGGCACATCGCACTGATCCAAAGCCAGGAGCCAGGTGCTTCTCCTGGTCTCCCATGTGGGTGCAGGGCCCAAGCACTTGGGCCATCCTCCACTGCACTCCCGGGCCACAGCAGAGAGCTGGCCTGGAAGAGGGGCAACCGGGACAGAATCCGGCTCCCCGACCGGGACTAGAACCCCGGGGTGCCGGCGCCACAGGTGGAGGATTAGCCTATTGAGCCGTGGCGCCGGCCTCCTGTATGCACTTTCAAATATTTTTCAGACTCTAACCTTTTGGTACTAAGGGACAGATGGGATAGGGATCTGTTTCGTTCCCTACTTGGAAATGAAACAGAGGTTAAGCGTTTTTTTCAGTCGGTGCTAGAAACCAGGTCTTCGAATCCTATTTCAGGGTCATCTCTCAAAATCCAAGAAGAAAACTAAACTATGGTGGAGATGAGCTCTGACAGATAAGGAAAGTCTCCTGCAGATGCACACGCTTGGGGAAGCTCTGTGAGCAGAGTAGATGTGGAGGGGAACAATGCACAGGGGAGTTTAAGAGCCTTGGCGGTGAGCAGGGCCACCTGGCTACAAAGGAAAAGGTGAGTTGCTGGACAGCCTTTCCGTCCTCCTTGCCAGTGAAAGTTTGACTTGGCTGTTGACTGCTATAGTGAAACCACGGGAGCAGACGGTGCCCTGCCAAAACAGTCTTCAGTTAGGGGACTAATCTTATGTAGAGGATCCGTACAACTCCTGATGTAGAGGATATGCAACAACTCAGGATGCAAAGGACTGGAGAAAAATGGGGAATCAGCTTAGGGAGAGCACTGGGCAAGAGGAGATTGTTGTATTAGGCCAGGCCTATGGTGCATTCAAGGTGCACGAAAGGTACCAAGAGTTTAGCACATAGGGTGTACTTGCTAAGTGCTGGGCACGGTGCTATTTATGTATTTGGGAATGGGAAGGACAGATAGGATCTGATAGGGACACACTTAGAAAAGTTGCCTAGTTGGAGGTGCTGCTGCCAGAGTTTTCAACAGCAAATTGCTTAAAACAACTTTGTGCCGGCGCCGTGGCTCAATAGGCTAATCCTCCACCTGCGGCGCTGGCACCCCAGGTTCTAGTCCCGGTCGGGGCGCTGCATTCTGTTCCGGTTGCCCCTCTTCCAGGCCAGCTCTCTGCTGTGGCCAGGGAGTGCAGTGGAGGATGGCCCAAATCCTTGGGCCCTGCACCTGCATGGGAGACCAGGATAAGTACCTGGCTCCTGGCTTCAGATCAGCTTGATGCGCTGGCCGCAGCACGCTGGCTGCGGTGGCCATTGGATGGTGAACCAACAGCAAAGGAAGACCTCTCTCTCTCTCTCTCTCTCTCTCTCTCTCACTGTCCACTCTGCCTGTCAAAAAAACAAAAAACAAACAAAAAAACAACTTTGTGAAATAAGAAACGGGGGTAGGCTACAAGACACGCGGTAGCGGCCACCAGTCTGCAGCAGCACACAGGATCCTCCTGGCGTTGTTTGCAGCGCTCCAGCACTGGAGGCCAGTATTTGCCCTTACTACCTGCAGCGCCTTGATAGTCTCAATAAACTCCTGACTAAACTCTGCTCAGCAGACTCCCCTGGGTATCACTGTGAGCTTCGAGCTCACAGGAACCTGGAGTAGACACATCCAAAAGAAATCTGCTTTAGAAATGACTTGGTGCAACGTGTTGACGCCTTTTCTTCTCAACCAGGCCCGCGCCTGGGTCCCAGCCTGGGCGTCAGGGGCCTCTGCTGAAAGGACTTTCAAATGAGCTGGAACCTGAAGGTTGGATTCACCCTGGGGAACACTGGTAGGGCAGCTCTTTCTGCTCCTTGAGAGAGCGCAACCTCAATCACTTGGGCAAAATCCAAATGAACTCATCTACCAACTCTAGGTTCCCAGTAACTTCACTTGGACAAGGACCTCAAACTTGTGTTACAATAGAGGTCACTGTAGAGGGGATGTTTTACCATGGGGCTGGCTCGGCAGGTAGCCTAACGAGTGTGCTTTGCACTCACTGGCTCCCTTCAGAAGCCACATTCATAAACCACTTGCCTCTTTGAGAAAGATACAAAAGGACTTTCATTCCTTCAGTCCTCATTTCTTGCCTGTGAACTGTATTTGTCCTAAAGGATACCACAGGTAAAAAAAATGGATTTATAAAAAGGTAGTTGATAACAACACCTTTTTTAAGTTAAAAAAAATTGTTTTTCTTGGTCTCTTATGTCACTGGGTCAGGGCATATGGCAATGTGAACAAGCCACGTCTTGCATTTTAGAGATATCTACTGGGAAGTAAGTCTTGAGAATCAATGATATTCATCTCTAAATAACTCTGGAGTTTTCAATGAATGTGCAAACACATTTGTTTTGTTTTTAATACAATTAAGTGCATATTTATTGGTTAGCTTCCTCAGTGCTGAACATCATTCTGGGCTTTGATGAGGACAGGCTGAAGAAGTTCAAGGTCCTTTGCTCGTCCCTAAAGCAACGGAACTCCCACTAGGGACACTAGACACATACAACGGTGACACCATAGATAGAACTTGCTTAGACAGAGATGGTTTAGAAGCCACACTAACTGGATTTGAATCCTCCTCTACCACTTTCTAGTGGTATGATTTTGCACAGGCTACTTAACTTGCCTCATTTTGCCCACGGGGGAATACTGCTACAGAACTGACACAACTGAAGCTCTCAGGATAGCAGCCCAAACTTTGTTAGCTTCTACAGAGGTGCATGTAAAGGAAATGAAAATTTCTGAAGGCAGGAATTTCTGTGTTAGACTACTTACAGGACTACTGAACAGATAAGGAAGAATTTGAGCTTTGAATTTCAAAAATAGCAGAAATGTATATACGAGGGGTCTTTAAAAGATCACGTAAAATGCCTATTAGAAAAATCTTATCATGGATTTAAGTTTTTGCACCAAAAATTTTTAATTCCATTTCCATTAACTTTTTTTTTTTTGAAGATTTATTTACTTATTTGAAAATCAGAGCTACAGAGAAAGAAGAGACAGAGAGAGAGAGAGAGAGAGAGAGAGAGAGAGAGAGAGAGGTCTTCCATCTACTGGTTCACTCCCCAGATGGCTGCAACTGCTAGGGCTGAGTCAGGCTGAAGCCAGGAGCCTGGAGTTTCATGCGGGTTTCCACATGTGGGGCAGAGGCCCAACCACTTGGGTCATCTTAGGCTGCTTTTCCCAGACCAATAGCAAGAAGCTGGATCAGAAGTGGAGCAGCCAGGACATGAACCAGTGTCTATATGGGATGCTGGAGTCACAGGTGGCAGTTTTATCTACTACGCCATAATGCCGGTCCCTGTGCGAACTTTTTGAGGTACTCTCTATATTTTTTTCATTTGCTGATTTCCTTCTGAAACCAAGTTTGTAACCCACTGATCTATTTGGCAAGAATGTATCCAAATAAGTCTTTCATTTCACAATCAGAATTTTGTTTTAATTATAATTATACAACATTTAGAAAATATGAAAGTACAGAGAAGAAAATATGAGCATAATTCTACTTTACTCCCTGTTGACATTTTGTTTTTCCTTCCTTTTTTTCCTACACACACTTTTTTTTTGACAGGCAGAGTGGACAGTGAGACAGAGAGAGACAGAGAGAAAGGTCTTCCTTTTTGCCGTTGGTTCACCCTCCAATGGCCACCGCGGCCGGCGCATCTCGCTGATCCGAAGCCAGGAGCCAGGTGCCTCTCCTGGTCTCCCATGCGGGTGCAGGGCCCAAGCACTTGGGCCATCCTCCACTGCCTTCCCGGGCCATAGCAGAGAGCTGGCCTGGAAGAGGGGCAACCGGGACAGAATCCGGCGCCCCAACCGGAACTAGAACCCGGTGTGCCGGCATCGCAAGGCGGAGGATTAGCCTGTTAAGCCACGGCGCCGGCCCCTACACATACATTTTAATAAAAATGTGGTCATGGTATATATCTAGATTTGTGTTCCACTTTTTCTTACTTGACTTCCTAGGGTGACGTTTTGCATCGTCATCAATTACTTTCAAAAACCACTGTTTTCCATGACTATGTCATATTCCATCGAACTCATATCCCTTGTTCATTTCTGTTGTAACTTAGAGTAAATACAGCTTTGCATTATTACATAAAAACTACAAGAAAATTTTTCTACATAAATTTTGTGAGATTTTTTATTGTCTTAAAATAGAACCCTGAGGTGAATGTATTTGGTTAAAGACTGGTATTTAACAAACTCTTAATTCTTATAGCTCAAATGATTTCAGAAATGTTAAACTGATTTATATTTTTGACAACAGTGTTTAAGATTTTCCATTTTACTGTTTATTTGTTAACAGTGCAATAGTTCCTCAGTATTTATGAAACCATGTGAATACTGAAATCCAAGGATGCTCAAATCTGTTATAGTATGTTATAGTATTTGCATATAACCTCTGCACATTTTCCCATATACTTTAAATCATGTCTACATTACTTACAACATCTAACACAATGTTATCTGTACTGTTTAGGAAATAATGGAAAGAAAAAAATCATGTTCAGTACAGATGCATTTATATTCCCAAATTAGTTTCAATCTGCAGTTGATTGCATCTACAGATGCAGAAGCCATGACTATCAGAGGACTGACTGCTCTATCATTTTAAAATCTTTGCCACTTTTAATATTTGAAATGCAGCATTTTATTTGCATTTGTAATGATCTGTTTGCTGGTTAGGTTGAATGTTTTTTCTCCAGGTTTGTTGAAGGATAATTGACAAATGGAAGCTGTATATATTTAAAGTAAACAATGTGATATTTTGAAATATGCATACATTTTAAAATAATTACCAGAAGCTAACTAAGGCATCCATCATCTCATAGGTTACCTGTATGTATGTGTGTGTGGATGTGTGGAGAACATTTAAGATCTACTCTTTTAGGAGCTGATGCTGCGATTCAGTGGGTTAAGCCACTGCCTGTGATACCGGCATACCACAGGAGCAGCAGCTGAAGTCCCAGCGGCTCCACTTGTGATCCAGCTGCCTGCCAAAGTGCCTGGGAAAGCAGCAGAAGATGGCCCAAGTACTTGTGCCTCTGCCACCCATGTGGAAGACCAGGATGGACAGAGTTCCAGTTCCTGGTTTCAGCTAGCCCAGCCCCAGCAGTTGTGGCCATCTGGGGAGTGAACCAGCAGATGGAAGATCTCTCTCTGTCACTCCTTTCTCTTTGTAACTCTGCCTTTTAAACAAACAAGTGTTTCTTAAATCTCTTTTAGCAAATTTCAAGTATAAATACAGTATTATTAACTGTAGTCACCATGCTGTCCACCACTTGATGCCATTTTTCACTATTATGAACCTTTCCACATTTCTCGGCTTTGGATTTCTCCCCCCGTGATAGTCTCTCTGTGCCCCTTGTCTGATTCCTCATGAGGGATGTTTTCGTGTTCCTATCAACTTGCAGGAGCTCTCTACACAATGGATAGTACCTTTCGTCACATTTGTATTGAATTATTTCCTGTCTCTGGTTGATGCATGTAAGTTTTCCATTCCTATGGAATCAGTTTTTAAAGTTTTTCCCACTTGTGATTTTCTTCGTTGCTTTTAAGTTTAGGAGGTGTGAAATTTTGATCATTTGCCTTTAATAAACCCTGTAGAAGAACTTGAAGCTTTAGCAAGGGGAGGTAGAGGAGACATTTGCTCATCATTGTGGCCTCTTTGTCCTGCTCCTTTTCCTCCTCCCTCTTCACAAGATTCAATGTCGGTCAAAGGCAATCCCTGGTCAGTTTGGGCAAAATGTACCTGGTCAAGTTGTCAAAATGTACTTTTGTTTTTACTTTGGGTTTAGGCAAGTTTCTTCCAGAGTATGTAGGAAAAGCAGTAGCTATATTAAGTAGACAATTTTTTTCCCTTGAGGGAAGAAATATCCAATTTTCTTCATCTTACTAGAAATAAATCATGGGGCATTGTTTGACAAAAATTATAACTTTAGAACAGCAGTTAAAAAAAATCAGTTTGCTCTTAAAGCAGTTTGCTGGAGACCAGGCAGAACCTCTTGAATGAGTTTGCATTGCTACTGTAGGCTAAACCCTTCCCAAAGAAGCAAGCTAAAATGTACATTGTGTCATCATGTGCTCTCCCGGAGAGAGAGATTCTACCCTCTGCATTGCTTCTCAGCTCATCTGCCTTCATGGGGGAAGATGGCCAGGCAAGGGAGCTTACACAATCACATCTCACAGGAGGTTTGATGTAAAAGAGATTAAGTCTTAGCGTTGTTTCCTAAATTATTTTCAATGTCAGTTTTAAAGGCTTTTAAGGTTTTCTTTCTTTCTTTTTTTTTTTTTTAATTTTATTTTATTTTGAACGGAAGTATTAACTAGAACTGCCAGGGGCACTTAGTTTGAGAAAAGCAATACTGAGCATCCTAAATTAGGTAGAAATTTTTATGACTCAAATTCTTCATTTATTATAGCCAGATGGTGAGAGCAGGCTCTGTCTCTTATGCCCTGGTGGGAAGAAACCATCCAAGGATCCTTTGCTAAGGTGGAAGCCTCACTAATAAGTCTGAACATGGCACCAGCATTGCCTTTTCCTCACATCTTGACTGGTGCTTCGAGTTTAACTTAAATGAAACTCAGTGAATTCTGAGATGTAAAGCTCTTCCTGAACATTGCCATGACCTGTGTGTGTGTGTGTGCACGTGCATGCATCTGGGCTAAGAAATTAACTGAAGGTGTTGCTTTACCAAAGCAGCTGCTCACTGGAAAAGATGAATAGGCCGGCACCGTGGCTCACTTGGCTAATCCTCTGCCTGTGGCGCTGGCACCCCAGGTACTAGTCCCAGTTGCTCCTCTTCCAGTCCAGCTCTCTGCTGTGGCCTGGGAGGGCAGTGGAGGATGGCCCAAGTGCTGGGTCCCTGCACCCGCATGGGAGACCAGGAGGAAGTACCTGGCTCCTGGCTTTGGATCAGTGCAGCGCCGGCCATGGCAGCCATTTGGGGAGTGAACCAATGGAAGGAAGACCTTTCTCTCTGTCTCTCTCACTGTCTATAACTCTCTCTCTGTCTCTCTCTCTCTCACTGTCTATAACTCTCTCTCTGTCTCTCTCTCTCTCTCATTGTCTAACTCTGCCTGGCCAAAAAAAAAAAAAAAAAAAGAAGAAGAAGAAGATTTGCTCATTCGACAAATTATTTGTTCATCACCCATTACATACATGATGTCTTCACAGAGTTAAGAAAAGAAGTTGCTTTCAAAAAGTTAAGTGTGAAAACTGATGAAAATGTTTAAAGGTGTACTTTATGAATCAATCTTAATGGAAAATTCTTTCATTTTGATGAAGACATTTGAAAGTTAAAAGTACTTTTACAATACAGCATTGGTATTAGCTTAATGTAGGTAGCATTTCATAGTTTATAAAGTGTGTGTAGACATGATCTCTCACTTTGCATATACAACTTCTTATGACAGATAGGGAAGACACAGTCATCTCTACCATATAAATCAGCAAGCAGGTAGCTAAAGTTAGCTGGCTAACACAAGATGGAGGCAGGACTCAAAAGCAGACCTTTCGGTTCTAGAACTTCATTCTTTCTGTGCTACACAGTAGGTCGCCTTTACCCCTGGGAGACACGTTCCAAGACCCTCAGGAGCCACTTAAAACTACACCACAGATAGTAATGAATTTGTGTAGACATCTTGTTTTTCCCTATACATACATAGTTATGAAAACATGTAATTCATAAGTCAGGCACAGTAAGTGATTAACAATAACTAATAATAAAATAGAACAATTAAAACTATATGCTGGGGCCAGCGCTGTGGCGTAGCGGGTAAAGCCACCGCCTGTAGTGCTGGCATCCCATACGGGTGCCGGTTCGAGTCCTGGCTGCTCCACTACCCATCCAGCTCTCTGCTGTGGCCTGGGAAATCAGTGGAAAATGGCTCAGGTCCTTGGGCCCCTGCACCCACATGGAAGACCTGGGGGAAGCTCCTGGCTCCTGGCTTCATATCGGCACAGCTCTGGCTGTTGCGGCCAATTGGGGAGTGAACCAGCAGATGGAAGACCGCTCTCTCTCTCTCTCTCTGCCTCTACCTCTCCTTCTCTCTCTGTAACTTCAACTTTCAAATAAATAAAAATCTTTAAAAAAAAAAAAGAGAGAACTATATGCTACAGTGAAAGTTATACAAATGTGGTCTCTCTCCAAATATCTTATTGTGCTGTGCTCACCTTTCTTCCCATGATGATGTGGGAAGATACGATACCTGTGTCCTGTGATGAGACAGAGTGAGGTGAATGTCTCAGGTACTAGGACCTAGTGCTAGGCTATTAGGTTAAGTGCTACCCAACAAGCACTGGGGTACTGACATAGTTGATTAAACTGCTGAGGTGGGCAGGGTAGCATGTGTTGCATGGATATGTTACACAAGCGGATGAGTCACAACCTTAGCAGATGGAGGAAAATGGCTGGAAACTTCATTCAACTCAGGATAGTGCACAATTTAAAGCTCATGAATTGTTTTTTTTTTTTTTTTGGAATTTTCCATTTAATATTTTCAGATCAGGATTGACTTTGGGTAACAAACTATAGAAAGTGAAACCACAGATGTGGTGAGGGGAGGTGGCTACTGTGATGCTGAAGGAGAGGAAAGTAAGTGATTCTACTTACAGGTAGGACATTTAAAACATTAGGGCAGGAGCCAGTGCTGTGGCACAGTGGGTTAAGCCTCTATCTGCAGTGTTGGCGTTGGGTACAAGTTTGAGTCCTGCTTCTTTGCTTCCAGTCAGGCTCTGTGCTAATGGCCTGAGAAAGCAGAGAAGATGGCTCAAGTCCTTGGGCCCTCACACTCATGTGGGAGACTGGGAAGAAGCTCTTGGCTCCTGGCTCAGCCCTGGCCATTGCAGTCATTTGGGAAGTAAACCAGTGGATGGAAGATCTCAATTTATCTCTCTCTCTTTGTAACTCCTTCAAATAAATAAATAAATAAATTTTTAAAAAAGAAACATTAGGGCAGCTTTTTAATGGTTATCACTATTCTCAATTTTTCTTTTTAAAAACGAATATAAATTAGAGTGCTGCTAGAATTTTATGTCAACAAAAATGGAAGAGGAGCTAACGTTTAAACACAGTGTGACTGCAAAAAAGCATTGTGAAATTTTAAGTGTAATCATGGAACATGCACTATTACAATTGTTTAAGAAGGGTGCAACTCCAGGTTATGTTTTACCCGTGCACTGTATTAGGATTGCCTTTGGTTTTGTTTTTCTTCCATTTCAATCGATGCTAGAATTTATGTGGAGATGCAAAGCTGAACTGGCAAACAACAGTGGCCACAGCCACCTAATTCTGCTTCTCTTCAAACTAGGAGGATTTCCTCTGAGAATGGTGTGGGCAGACAATGACAGGCTGGGTTATGTGCTGCTGAAACCGCTGCTGTGTGTTGAAAGAATGAGCAACAGATTCTGAATTTTGCTTGTTTGAATCAGTGCAGATTTTTGCTAAACCTGAAGCTTGAGAAAAATTTTAGTCATGGTAGCCTTGCTTGGTGGGAAACAGATGGGAGGGAAGAGGACTATCATCATTTACATTTGGGATACAGTGCAGTCTAGACGCGAACTTGGAAAATAATTGTTTAAAGGTCAGAGTACAAAGGAAGTAGAGCATAATCACAGCAAGTGTTCATCAAATGACTCGTTGGTCAGATACTGTGCTGGGACCTACAGCTACGAAAAGAAACGAGTGAAGCACAGCCACGCAGGCATGGGACCCCAGGCTCAGGGAACTTCCTGATATGAAGCATGAAACTAATCAAATGGGACTGAGAAAGGTTATGTGTGAGAAACCACGGTAATGAAGGGTAAGGAGATTTAGTCTAAAGACGGAGGAGGACTTCATTGAATCTTTTAAAAAATATCTTAGCAACAAATGCAGAAAGATTTAGGGAAACCAAGATGTGATAGTTATTTTTATCAACTTGATGGCTACAGGTGATATTTAGATAAAAATTACTCTGGGTGAGTGTGTGTGGGGATGTTTTGGGATAAGTAATGTTTGAATATGTGCTTGGGGTGAAACAGACTGCCCTCCCTGATGCCAGCCAGTAAGGTGCAGATCTAAACAGTACAGAAAAAGCTGCCTCCCTCTTGAATATGGGGGCTCTCCCCTAGCCTGGCTTCTTAAGCCAGGAGGACAGGAGTCGTTTCTTGTCTTACTGTCACCAGTCTTTTCTTATTTTTTTTCCCCTCAAACTGGAACATCAGCATTTCTTGAGTCTCAGGGCCACTAACCTTTGGGCTGGGATTTACAGCATCAACTCTACTCTCCACCTTACTGCCTACAGATTTTCTGACTTAGCCTCTATGACGGTGTCAGTTCCTTAAATCAATCTCTCTCTCCTTCTCTCTCTCTCTCTCTCTCTCACTCACACACACACATCAGGTCGACCCAGATTCTTGAGGGGCATGACACCAAGCAAAGGTCAGGCACGCTTCTGAAATACCAAGGCCATAAAGACTAAAGGGAAAGGCAGACAGTGTTCCTTACTGAAGGCACTAGAGCTCCCATGACACTCACTGAGAATCCTCAATTTGATTCTGGACCCATAAAGGAAATGAGAGGGACAACTGGCACAGTGCGCTGGGTGTTGATAGATTTCAGTATTACTATACATCATTAATTTCTGATTCTGATGGTTTTGTTATAGATACAGCATATAAGAAAGTGTCCTTGTTTTCAGAAAATATTAAAGTGTTATGGAGTATCCTTTCTACAACTTATTCACAAATGATTCAGAAATCCATTCAGAGAAATAAAATGAATGAGGATGAGAAAATAAAATGTTATAATTGGGGCTGTATGTAAAATGCGTACTAGGTTTCTTTATTCTAGCAACGTTCCTGTGACCTTAAAATCACAGCAAGGTGAAAGTTTAAAAAGTGGTTCTCTTTAAAACATAATTGCTGGCTTACCTGCTGATGAATTAAAAGAATGTGTTTTCAATGTTTTTGTTCTCTAGAGCTTTTGCTTTTCTCTCACATTATTGGGCAATACCTTAGAAACTAATATGATTTACCAAAGGCATGAAGCTACTTAACATTAAGCTAATAATTTATTAACAATTTCAAACATTACAGAACTTTAACAACACTGATGACACATTGTCACTCAGTTGGCAGAAGAATCTAAACCATCATTATCAAGAACTGGATATTGTGGAAAGGATGAACCTCAAACACAAGCACTCAGGTGTTCAGGAAGAGTGTGAGAGATCCTTCTCCCTGGAAACACCCATAAACATTATTTCATAACCTTCAGAGTAGAGAGACTGGCAAAACAAGAGAAATAGAAAACGTGAAATTTCTCTTCATACAGCTTACAATCTAATCCTGAACTGGACCAACTACCTTGACTACAACCACTAAAGGACTTTAATATCAGTACACATTTCAGCTGTGCAAATTGAAACCTCACATGGGAAGGGATGTGGGGTAAGAGTGCACAGAGGGAGGTAGGGTTAATTCATTCAAGACCTTTTTATTAAGAACAAATCAGGCAGAGGCGTTCCTCCCAGCAGTGAACAAGACAGAGACAGTCCCTTGTGGAGTTGACACAATCAGAAGCTATGGAGCAAACAATCCTCCCCCAAATTATTTAGAAATGCTTGTAGTAAGTGCCCCAAGGAAGAAGTTTGGGTGCATGAAGAAGGATGAAAAATGCTTCTCAGAGGAAGTGAAGTTTCAGCTTTGATAAGATGAAAAAATAAGAATTGGTTCCTTATTAAGGAAGGCAGACAGAGCCATGCTATCCACAGAGGAAAGCTCACAGGCTCAAAGGAGAGCCACACCCTTGAAGGACTGAAAGATTTTCGTGTGTTTGGCGCATGGTGGGGGAGAGGGAGAATGAAGTAAGAAAGATAGACTATATTATGTGTACCTTGTAGGATCCTAAAAACTTGGGAGAATGGATTGTAAAAAGAAGGGTGGATCCAGGACCTCCATCCAGGTCTCCCATGTGGGTGGCAGAACCCACACACTCCAGCCATTTTTCGCTGCCTCTCAGAGCTTGCATTAGCAGGAAGCTGGTCAGAAGCAGGGCCAGGACTCTAACCCAAGCACTCCAATATGGGATGTGGACACCCCAAGTAGTGGCTTGACATACTGTGACATAACATCTGCCCCTATCTTTCTCCTGTACCATTACTCCAAATCATTTCCTGCCTAGAGAAACCTCGGGAGACCCAAGGTTTATATTCGTTCCAAGAAGAATCTGGCAATGGTTCTGGGTGTTCCATCCTCACCAACTTCCCAGATCCATCTGGAGTTTCACTGCAGTGGAAGAAGCTGCTTGGGAGAAAGACCAGATATAAGCACAGGAGTTGAAGCCTTCACTTCCCCTTCTCCAACCTACGGCTACAATCTCTAGGTTAAAACCCTATACCCTGAACACTGTCTTAGTTTCTTTTTCGGAATCTCTAGGATAGGAAAGAGTGTTGGTCCAGGCATCTGCCACCACCAAGCATGCCTGCTCAGAAGTGGCACTGCTAGGGCTGGAACCAGATCTGGCAGAATGCCAAGGTATTTGGGCTTCCCACGCACCACACAGTTCTTTCTGAGGCTGAGGTAAGTCTGCATTTTAGTTTGAACATCCAGCAGATACTGACTTGAAGCTAGAAAGTCTAGAACTTAGCATTTCACTGACCACAGATTGAGAATGACCTCAGCTTCTTCCTTGGTTACGGAAATCCAGCTTATAGGGTGTATCTCAGGAATTTCAAAAATTACATTTTTTTGTAGCCTCAGTTATTTCATTGTTAAAAGCTATGCCCCCAAAGTATAAGACTGTAATTATGGGAAAGAGGATGGATTTAACTCAATTTAACATTGTATCTTATAAAAATCTTGATTTTCAGACCAATTCCACTCATTGAGGATTTGAGTTCGCATGTCTTTGCAACACACAGCTTCCTGCCACTATGAAAAAAGAGCTTTTGAAGACTTACAAAGCTTCAGAGACTTCAAATAAGTCTTATGAAACAACATGTTCACGTGTTAAGTGTAAATGAGTCAGAAACATAAGGATTAAATTTCCCTTAAAATACACAGGGTTTGAAAATGAAGGGAAAAATGCTGAAGGCAAAACGTGTTTTGGATTTTGGCAAACCCAAAACATTTGAAAAAAAAAAGGGGGGAGGTTGATGTTTGATGAACCCTCCACACAGCAGAGTTTGCTCATCTCTCACTATAATGAAGGCCGATAGAGCATTTTTATGTGAAAACACAGGACCCCACTGGAACAGCCTGTGGACTCCTCACTAGGGTCGAACCCGACTGATTTTCATGTCACCCACTCACAAGTGCCCTTACTCACACAGCAGTTGGTGGTCTCCCCCACAAGCGTTCTCAGCAGACATAATGAGCGAATACTGCAGAAGCTGCCTGGGATCACTGAGACTGCATTTGCCTTATAAAATGCACTTCGGGGCATGACCACTGTACAATAAAACATTAACATAAATCATTACAATGGAACCATGCCTTGTCAAGATAAATAAGAAGACTGTGTTTTATGTGGTATTGTCCTTATTTCTTTAAATTGGCTTGTTCACTTGCTAATTTGCAAAACTGAACAATCAGACATTCTGTGGTATGAATTAAGGCAGTGAGATTCCTCCATTCATAGACTTCCCATCAGTACCTCTGACTTCCATTGAAGCTTTTAAAGTCATAAAGATGGGAACAGAGTCTGGCGGATGCCTGAGAGGCCATGGCAGTTATTAGGAAATGGAAAAAGGGGAGGATACTTTTGTCTTCCTGAAGTGCTTCCTGGGGGTCTATGTGAGATCAGAACCCCAAGTATTGTTTTTATCCCTTTAGTCTTAGAGCTTTCATTGTGTGCAAACAGTGGCTCTCTCATTAAAACTGTTCCCTCTGCATTATTTGGGTTGGCCTTTGGTTTGAACTGAAGTTACTTTACCCTTATAAAGCTCTGGTACTTGGACTTGTGAGACAAGCTAACCACTTTTTGAAACGCTTTCTTGTGTACCAGGAAATGTTTCAAAGACAGGTTGTTATAAAATAGCAATAATAGGCAGCAAGCCTTTGGTGCCCTGGTGAAGATACTGCTTGGGGGTCCCCCAACCTATCTCAGGGTGCCTGGGTTCAAGTCCTGGCTCCGCTCCTGATTTCAGCTTCCTGCTAACGTGTACCCTGGGAGGCAGGTGATTACTCAAGTACTTGGGGGCCCTGCCACCAACCTGGGAGACCCAGATTGAGTTCCCAGCTTCTGGCGTTGGCCTACCCTAGCTCCAGATGTTGTGAGCATTTGGGAAGTGAATCAGCGGACGGAAGATCGGTCTGTCTCTACATTTCAAATAAAAATAAACAGGAAAGTAAAAATTTAAAAATAGCAGTAATAGGCACCATGGGTTGAGTGAGTTAGTTCTATGTGCCAGTCCTTGTGCTAAGCCGCTTGTACTCACTACACCAGATGAAACCCCTGGCACTCACTACACTACACACAGTTCCATGGAGGAGGTGCTATTCTCTCCACTGTGTAGGTGAAGAAATAAAGGTTCAGGGAATCAATGTATTGTGGCATAATGAAATCTGATCATTCTTTCATGTGCTAAAAATTCGTTAAGCCGGTGATTTGCATGAGGCATTATTTCTGGAGTTGGGGATATACTGATGAATAAGACACAGTCCCTTCCCTCACCAATTTTACGTTCTAGAAGGAAGAAGATCTTTCTGACTCCAGAGTCATGTTCTTGACCACTATACAAATTCCTTGTGGTTTCTAAGTAGAGAGGGGAGAAATAATTTTATATGGATTTCTCTGGGATTCGTTCATATGAGAGTATTAGCTGTGAGAACAAGACTGTGTGATAGTCTTCAGACAACGAAAAGTTGCAGAAAAGAAAATTGCTTACACACGAAGTTAGCCTTCTCTATTTTGCAAATTAGAATATTCTCAATTTTAACACCATTTCTAAATATACTGATATGGACCTGAACCCCTAGTTTTTAAGAATTACTTCATAGGTCTGGAGCTGTTCACTCCTACCTTACTTTTGGGTGTATAAAGAACATTTCTTCCCTTTTATCAAGAACTAGCTGGCATCTTTGCAACTTTTCTGATTTGAAACTTCATCAAAGAGTTTTTTTTTTGACCCAGAAATCTTTGGATTGAAAAACTGGAGCAGTTATTTTTATTTTCCTAGGGTACACATATTTTGGGATGGTAATGGTCTAGAGATTTGATATGTACACAGCCTTCCACATGAAATTATCAATACTAATCATCTTAGGCCAAGCATTATTGATCATTCATATGTCCCTGGAGTCATGCTTGCCCTGGAGATTCAGGAAATCTTACGTAGAAACGCTAGTCCTTGCTTGTGGGAAGTCGAGCCCCTTGTCCAGGATATCTGAAAATGCCCACGGGTTCACATTCTCACGCCTAGCTCTGGCTCTGGGCTCCAGCAGTTCATACGTTAGTTCAGACTGTGCATGGCCACACATGGCCCCTCACATCCTGTTCCTGTGCCACAGTGCACTGACCGATGCTTGGACTCAGAGATTTCACATAACTGTACCCTCCGCCCCACACAGGAAAAGACCCAGGCAAACAAACAAGCAAAACCCCCCACACACAAAAAAATACAATATTTATACCGAGCCTTTACGGATTTGTAAGCCTTCACTGAGGCCTTTTTAAGATAGAAATGGTTGCATGTAACAACATCTTAACATTGGTATTGAACATCCTAGTCTTAAGCCAGTCCCTGTCTCTCTGGCAAATAAGTCTGCCTCCGGCCAGAAATGCTTTCTTTCTCTTTCTGTTCCTCCTTCCTTTTCTGACTCCTTCTCACAAATAAAAGCCAAGTTTTTCTTCTGTGTTCTCATTTCATTTTTTAAATTGAGATATAAGTAGCATTCTATAAAACTCACCATTTTAAAGTGTACAATACAATTTTTAAAAGTATATTCACTGGGGCCACCACCTGCAGTGCCAGCATCCCATATGGGCGCTGGTTTGAGTCCTGGCTGCTCCCCTTCCAATCCAGCTCTCTGCCATGGCCTGGGAAAGCAGTGGAGGATGGCCCAAGTCCTTGGATCCCTGCACCCAAGTGGGAAGACCCAGAGGAAGCTCCTGGCTCCTGGCCTCAGATCGGCACAACTCTGGCCATTTCAGCCATCTGGGGAGTGAACCAGCGTATGGAAGACCTCTCTCTGCCTCTGCCTCTCTGTCACTCTGCCTCTCAAACAAAATAAATAAGCCTTTTTTTTTTTTTAAAGTATATTCACAAAGTTGTCTAAAAAAAAGCTGTAAAAAAAAAAAAACAAAAAAACAAAACAAAACTACCACTGTTTTCTTTTCCCCAGACACTGTTTAATTCTGAAACACTTTGATAACCTCCAAAGAAAACCCCACCCCCCTTAGAAGTTTTCATTATCCTCCCTCCTCTACCTGGCAACACGAATCTACTTTTTCCCTTTACAGATTAGCTTATCTGGGAACATTTCATATAAATAGACTCATAGTATACACCATCTTTGTGTTCAGCTTCTTTCACTTAGCTAATGTTTTCAAGGTTTATCTGTGTTGGAGCAAATACCAGCGCTTCCTTCCTTTTTAGGACTGTATGATATTTCTCTGTATGGAGAGGACTCATTTGTTTACCATTCATCAATTGATGGAGGATACTTGGTTTGTTTCCCATGTTTGACTATTCTGAAGAAAGAACTACAAACATTGGTATACAATTTTTTGTATGAACATATGTTTTCAATTTTCTTGGAAATACACCTAGGAGTAGAATTCCTATGGTAAGTCTATGTTTAACTTTTCTGAAAAATTGCTTTTCAAAAGTGGCTATATCATTTTACATTCCTACAATTCCTAGCAATGGATGAAGGCTCCATATTCTCCAAATCATTGCACATGTCATTTTTATAATTAGAGATATTCTAGTACATGTGAAATGATAGCATATTATGGTTTTTTTAAAAGATTTATTTATTTATTTGAAAGTCAGAGTTACACAGATAGAGAAGGAGAGGCAGAGAGAGAGAGAGAGAGAGAGCGCGAGCGAGCACAGAGAGCTGTATGGGAAGTGGAGCAGCCAGGACTTGAACCGACATCCATATGGGATGCTGGCACTACAGGCAGCGGCTTTACCTGCTACGCCACAGCACTGGCCCCTGTATTGTAGTTTTTAACATATGTTTTTAAAAATGTCTTTATTTGAAAGGTAGAGTGACAGAGTGAGGGAATGAGAGTGGAAGTGAGGGAGAAATAGAGAGAGAGAGAGAGAGAGAGAGAGATATGATCTTCCATCTGCTGGTTCACTTCCCAAATGCCCACAACAGGCAATAGGCCAGGATGAAGCCACAAGCTAGGAGCTCCATCCAGGTCTCCCATGTGGGTGGTGGGAACTCAAGTAGTTGGCCATCATTTGCTGCCTCCTAGGATGTGCATTAGCTGGAAGCTAGACAGGAAGCAGAGAGAAGACTTCATACTAGCTACTCTTATATGGGATGTTGGCATCCCAAGTGGAGGCTTAACTTGCTGTGCCACAAGACTCACACCCTTATTGTAGTTTTAACTTGCATTTCCCTAATGACTGATAGTGTAGATTATCTTTTCATGTGCTTTTTATACTTGCATATTTTCTTGAAAGAAATGTCTATTCAAATCTTAGCCCATTTAAAAAAATGTGTTGTCTTTTTTATTGTAAAGGTACAACAATTCTTTGAGTATTCTGAATAGAAGAACTTTATCAGCTAAAAAAAATGTTTTTCCTACTCTTTGGGTTGTCATTTTACCTTCTTGACCATGTCCTTTGAAGCTCAAAAGATTTTCATTGCACTGAAATCCAATTTATCTATTTTTTCTTTGGCTGCTTTTGCTTTTAGTTTCCTATGTAAGAAACTATTGCCCAATCCAAATTTACAAAAAGTTATACCTACATTTTCTTCTAAAAATTTTATGGTTTTAGCTCTTATTTTTAGGCTATTGACTCATTTTGAGTTGATTTTTATATATAGTAAGAGGTAAGAGTCTGACTGTATTCTATGAGTCTGGATATCTAGTGGTCGCAGAATCATTTAGAAAGCCACTCTTTGCTCCACTGAATGGTACTGGCCTTGTTTGAAATCAACTGACCATTAAATGCATGAGCTCATCACTATGTTCTCAGCACAGTAATTCTGTAATCACCAGCTTTTGCCTTCAAACTCAGCTCCGCATTTCCTTTGTGCATGCAATGATTTAGCAGAAGCAGGAAAGCACTGCTCACAGAAGTGTGCCTCTGACTGAGGTCTTACACAAGAACTACTCGCCAACAATGAGGACTGAGGAATAACGAGGAACGATGGTTTGTACTCACAGTCATGTACAACACAGCAGTTATGTACAACACAGCAGCCATGAAGATGATCAGGCAGCCATACTGGCTGTGTGATGTGAGGCAATCATTCAACCTCTTGGAACTTCAGTTTTACCTTCTGTAGTCACAGTAATGTTTCCATGTGGGGATTTCCTTCTGAAATTTTTCAGGAGATGGTTGTTTTCCTGAGTCTTGTATTCCATGAACCGTCAAGAAATCAAGAAAACGGGATAAACTATTGTAACTCTCCTGTAAGAAGTAAAGCTTAATAATCAACAGAAATATTTCAAGCTTTAAGATGGCCAACGATGCCACAGTGTAAGCAAGAGTAGAAACTGCTGACACTCAGAAAAGTTAAGATAAACTTCTAAACTTCTGGAATGGGGATAGGACCATGTAGGAGAAAAGCAGCCACAATTTAATTATGTTTACTCCAACACAACATGTATGGCTAGTGAGTACCTGAAATGTGGGAGGCCTGAATGAGATGTGTTGTAAGTATATATATATATAATATATATATATATATATAAATATATTAGACTACAAAGTATATATAGGTATAGGTACATAGACTACAAAGAAAGCAGGGAAAGAAAAGGTAAAATATTTCATAAATAATCCTTACATTGATCACTTATTAATATGGTACTATTTGGGGGCCAGCACTGTGGTATAGTGGGTAAAGCTGCCACCTGCAGTGCCAGCATCCCATATGGTTGCCAGTTCAAGTCCCAGCTGCTCCACTTCCGATCCAACTTTCTGCTATGACCTGGGAAACAGCAGAAGATGGCCCAAGTCCTTGGGCCCCTACACCCATGTGGGAAACCTGGAAGAAGCTCCTGGCTCCTGGCTTCGGATTGGTCCAGCTCCATCAGTTGCGGCCATCTGGGGAGTGAACCAGTGGATAGAAGACCTCTTTCTCCCTCTCTTTCTCTCTCTACCTGCCTATCTGTAACTCCACCTTTTCAAATAAATAAATAAGCCTTTTTAAAGAATGATACTATTTTGAATATGATGGGTTAAGTATATTATTAAAATTAATTTTGGGAGTCGATGCTGTGGTGTAGTGAGTAAAGCCACCACCTGAAGTGGCTGGGATCCCATATGGGTGCCGGTTCGAGTCCCAACTACTCAACTTCCAATCCAGTTCCCTGTTAATGTGCCTGGGAAAGCAGTGGAAGACCTTGATCCCCTGCACCCACATAGGAGATCTGAAGAAGTTCTTGGCTCCTGGCTTTGGATCAGCTCAGCTCTGGCCATTGCGGCTATTTGGGGAGTGAACCAGTGGATGGAAGATTGCTCTCTCTGCCTCTGCCTCTCTGTAACTCTGCATTTCAAATAAATAAATCTTCAAAAAATTAGTTTTTTCTGGGTTTCATTCCCTTTTAAAATGTGGCTCCTAAAAAAAATAAATTTAATATTTAGCTAGCATTTGTGGCTTGTGGGTACTGCCATAGAGGCAAAATTCTAAGAAGGCCCCAAGTTTCCAGGCTCTGAGATACACACATTTTCTCGCAGGTACCCAATCAAATACTTCAATCTAAGAAGTGCTGTGAAGCAGTTTTGGAGATGTGACTGATGGATCAGGAGACTATCCACATGGGCTTAACCTAATCACCTGAGCTCTTTAAATGCTGAGAGTTCTCTCTGGCTGGCCACAGAAGGGCAAGCCAGAGAGCCATGGTCCAGGCGGCCTGGAAAAGAGAAAAGTGCCCGCATTGTGAACTGCCTGCCTGTGGGGCCACGTGGCTAGGAGCTACAGGTGGCCTCCAGTGGCTCAGAGGGGTTCCCGGCCAACAGCTAGCAGGAACATGGGGATCTCAGTGGTGCAACTCGTGGAAATGATTCCTAACAGGCAGTGAGCTGAGAGGGGCCTCCAAGCCTTCCACAAGAACTGTAGTCTCTGCTGACACATGGATTTCAGCCCAGTGGTCCCTCACCTACAGAGCCCATGAGATAACACATTCACGTTATTTTAAATTTCTAAGTTTGTAGTAACTTGTTCTACCATAATAGAAAACCAATGAATCTGACTGGGCTTATTTGCGCTCTTCTCTGTGATCAATGGTGTCATTCTTCTGAATAAAATGTCAACAAGTTTGTATACATAGTATACTTTAAGTGGTGTTTAAGTGGAATCAAAGCCCTAATATTAGCAATTTTGGCATATGAATCAATGTAGTACTATTAAACTTGCTAGAATATTCAACTACTAAGTTTTCTAGTATTTTCCAATATTTTTTGCTAGCATTTTCCAGTTTTTTGGATATTCACTATATACTGTAGTTTTTTTTGTAAACTGTACAACTAAAAAACTGAAAACAAAGCAAAACAAAATCCACATTGGCAAGAAAACACTAAACCAGAAAAACCAAAGAACCACTACTTTCCTTTGGTAAATATTACTAAAATACAGAATAGCTAAGGATTTTAGGAATTCAGGAATTCCTGGGAATTCTGCTTTCTTGTTTCCAATCCCCAAAGATTAATATCTGCTGGGAACTTGGAAACATGGTTTATTGTTGCTATAAAGATTAAATAAACTAATGAATGCAAAAGGCTTTGCCCAGGGCCTTAGTTTGGAAAGTGCCCAAAACATGGTAGTCATTAGTCTAGTCTTAGACATATAAGTAATGGGGACATCACATTGCTGTGAGTATTTATGAATTTGACTAGTTAAACTTTAATCTGAATGTGAACACCATTAAATGAGAGGACAGTGTGGGAATTTGAAACAAGTGGTTGAGAAGAAACCTAAGGGAATTAGTCTTGGAGATAAATCAACAATCTGAAGATTTTTTGACTTGTGGGATATTGTGATTTATTAAAGAATTTATTAAGAAGAATCGCCAAGATAAGTAATAAAAGAACTTTCTGGGGCTCAAAGAAAGACAGTAAGAAAGCAAATCATAACCACCATCCCCTCAAAACCCAGGTCTATCTTCCTACATTCTAAGAGTTCGAATTGAGTTTGAACAGTTTGATCTGATTTGACTTTTTATCACTAACATATGAATACCTAACAAGAAACACGATTTCTATAATGCTGCCATGGAAGCCATGTCTATTTTTCCCGTATTTACCAAGAGGCCAGGTTTGGGTTACAGCTGAAGTTAAGGGCAAAGGACAAAAGGATGAAATGGGCTGTGATTCAATGTGTTAACGTTCCCCACCTCCCCTGGACTGCTTCCTTCTCCCCATTCAGGAACCTCAGGTTCCCTTGGGAAAGGTGTTTCTGACTCACAAGCTTTGCTCTTGTTCTCGGCAGCTTCCACTCAGCCTTCGTGGCCTTTGTCCCTCAGCTGTGTGTATCCACTTGGAATGGGCATCCTTGAGATCCCGGATGTCCTTGGGTTTGTGGGTGATAACTCCCTCAATTAGATTGTGGCAGGACAGCAAGGCAAGGTTTTTTTTGTTTGTTTGCTTATTTTTAATTCACATTTTTCTTCATAAGTAGCATTCAACAGCATCTCATTACTACAAATGTGTTCCACATAAGGGTTGATGATACATGGTAAGATGCTGATTTCATATAAAGGGAACCCTCTTTTCTGTTAGGTCAACATTCCCATCATGAAACTCCCACTTTTTAATGCATTTTCAGGTGGGCTGTTTTTCCTCTGGAGCCTTTAAATCTTTACTGTTCTTAGACTCTCAATCTCTTCAATTACCCATATAATTGTAATACAAATCAAAGCTTAATGAGAAAATAAATTTGTAGAAAGGATATATCCCAACTTTTGTTTAAAGAAATAGGATAGTTTTCATGTTTCATTCAACAAATGATGGGATTTAAGAATTTTGAAAAGATTCCCTTTGTAACTAAATCCGTTATTTTTTTAATTGAAATACTTTAGTTCTTGCTGAAACTGCATTAATTTGAGGGAGTTTCACCATCGCTGGAATTGGGAGTTCTAGCAGTGCATTATTTTGTCTCTGCCACACTGGTGTCCTCAATGTGGGATACACAGTGCACATTTTAGCAGGTGTTGGCAAATCCCACACATGTGGTTCCTTCCCCTAGCCCTTTATATGAACAAAAAGTATTTCCATTCATATTAATTCAGTCTTGAACTTATTTTAGAAGCAGCTGGAAAAAGCCACATTTATCTTTGTCGTTATGCAACCAGCTAAGAATTAAGGAAATCATGTGGTCAGATGATTGCTGGAAAGACCCAGCTCATTAGAGATGGCCAAACTTTGAAAGCGTTGATTTGGTTCCGAGAGGGCCCTTGAAGGCTGGCTCTTTCCCTGGAAGGTAATCAAATTAATAACCTGTATGTGGTGGCACAGGCTCTCTCAGGAGGCTATTGCTGTGTGAGGCTATCATCCTCTGGCATGCAATTGTCCTTCCCAGGGAGGGCTCCGTCATGGGAGAATTCAGACTAATGGCATTAGGCTGTGACTCTGGCTTTCTCCTTCCATGCCCCCATCCCCCTCTCTCCTTTCTCAGGAATGATGGGCCCTTTGTCCGAGCGACAGAAGCAAATTCAGAACAGGAAAAAGCCCACCGGGTCAGCTCTTCAAGCTAGACCGTGGGGATGGTCCTGGTGCAAGTGAAAAATACCCTCTGCTGATTACTTCTCTGGAGAAAGCCAGCCCATGCCCTTTAGAGCAAATGATTAGATGGGGTCCCTGGTGAGTGGGTTTTCTAGGCCTATGGCTGCTGGCCACTTCCAAGTGAGGTCTGTGCACAGAGGGAGGCCTTGAGAACCTTGGAGACAACGTGTTACAAGACCTCAGAGGTAGCTCTGACTTGCTTTCTCTTTCCTTCCCTTCTGAGCCGAGAAACTTCAGGAGGGAGGCATTAAGGAAACCGGAGAACCGGTGAATTCTCTGGTTTCTAAAGCACTTTCAGCCATTGGCTTCACTCTCTCAAAATGAGTCCCGGGTGGGAAGTAGCCAAGGTGTGCCAGGTAAGTCTACTGGGCTTGTCCTCCCTTGGCCAAATTTTTCTATACCATCATTGCCACCTACACCTGCGCACATTTTCTTACACAAGTATAAGTAGCAGAAATCAAAGAGACTCTCTAGAAGATGCAAGTGTCTTTTGGCTTGCTGGAGGCTTTAGTTCCAATTCATTAGTTTGGGGTTTTGGATATGTAGCCATTTTGGGCCATGACATTTCAAAAGTCTTGATTATTTTGAAATTTGGTACCCTTTGAAACAAAAGAAATTAATCAACAATAAAACCACTGTCTGATTCTATTCACAAAGAAAATATTCCCCAGTAATTTGATTTGCAGGAAATGAAAAGTATTATCAACAGAATATGCTTTTCAAAAATTTATAATCCTTTAAATGGGCAAATCCTTCCTCTGGGATTAGTACCGTGGTTTGTATCCTAGTAGCCAAATCCTATTCTCTGGTTCAATCTTCAAATCCTTTCTAACAGTGCCTATATTGATTTCAGACCCAGTTTTGTTTAAAAATTGAGGACAGAATTTGGTCCTGTATTAAGAGATCCTTAATAAGGATTTTTTTTTTTAAATAAATGGAGTTTCCTAAAATTTAGCGTCTAGTTCTCAAAGTTAAATCCTGATGTCTCAATGAGCATAGCTGATTAGCTTACTTTCTAGGCCATCCTCTATTTTCCCTGTGCCTGGCTGATCTCAGACCTCCCTGATGGGCAGAAACAACGCAGCAGGTTGGTGCTGATCTCCCAAGGCTATGGGTGACTCTGGGTGTCTCTTTGATCCAAAGTACTGGCCTTGAATGTGAGGATCCTTGATCTCTCTACTGTCTTTTTAGTGTTCTGAGGACTTGATCTTTTTGAATCCAATCTACATGTAAATGCATCTGTACACATTAATATTCACAAAGGCCAAATCTTCTCTGTTGCAAGAACTGGTGTTCTGAGTGTCCACGGGAAGATGAAAACAAATGCTCTGCTTTTTTTCTGGTACCAATAAGTCTTATTTATTCCTTGTATTTTCCCAGGGAAAGGAGAAGGGATGGGGAGAGTCAGCATATGTGTTATAAAGCAATTAGAAAACGGTAAGGGAAGTATCCAGTACAGTAAAAATCAACCTTCAAATAAACACACCACAATGATGGGGTCTCCAAAGCCCAAGGGGGGCTTAATCTCCTGCAGTCCAGCAATGGGGGGATGGGCTCAGGGAAAGAACACACACAAACTTTTCTTTCCTCCCTCCTCTAAATTCAAGATTTCACACGAAGCTTTGGTTTCTAGCAGTAAACATGGAGTTACATTCACCTGTCTCCTATCTAACAATCTCGTGGCCACTTTAACATAAGTTTCTTGCACCTGCAAGAAAAGTTTCTGAGTGACTTGGATGTATATCCACAGTCCCCTTCTTGGTCTCCAAAGCCCACTTTTTACACAGAAGGTCCCCAGTAGCTTCTGTTCTCCAGGATACAGACTGAGTAGGTTTAATGCACCCAGATACATCAGTGTCTTACGTTTTTGGCATCACAGCAAGAAATGGTTTTGACTCAGGAGGCTGGGAACAAGGAATGGAGGTTTCCTATTTTCTTTAGGATTTTTGCATGAGTCCTTTAGATTTCTGGCAACACCCTAAGAATTAAACATCCATGTGTGGGTATATAGGTTAATGGAGAAGATGGTAGGGTAGGTAACAGTCAAATTTTAAGGGCAGAATATTCAAAATAGGATAGGAGAAAGGATACACAAAAGGAAAGACAGTTTAAGATTCTCACTTCAAGAAGAGAGCCCCCAAAACTTATAAAAGAAATGCTCTTAATGACCAGGAATACAAGAGGGAGACAGCAGAAATCCTAAGCTGATCTTCCAAATCCCTGAAGAGTGCTTACACTATAAGCAGCTCATTTTTAATCAGTGTGTACTATAACATATAAACTTTTTTAAGAGTGATTATCTGTGGGTTGTACACAGGAGAACTGTCTATAATGCATAACATTTGTTTAATCTGGACACATTCCCTACCTAGAAGAGGGAACTCACTTCACTGTACCTGTCTCCCAAATTTTTGTCTGAGAGAAAAGTCTGATATAAACCTGCTTTGAAATGAATCACAGGTTACATTTACTCAAGAAAACAGAGGGCAAAAAGCCAGTAGAAGGATCATTGAAATATGATTATGTCATGAATGCCTACATACAGGAGAATTTTTAAAAGACACTGACAGATTACAGTGCATTTGAACATATTATATATGCATTTGTATATTAAAATGCTATTGATATTCTGGTTTCTCTTCAGATTGTATAAATCTTTCGCCTTTTACTAAAATACTATTGAATGCATTTTATGTTTTGAGCCAAGCACCAAAAAATTTATATGTTTTTAATTTTCAAAAAAATCTTGTTAAAGTAGATACTACTATCATTGCTATTTTATAACTACGGAAAATGAAGCTTAGTCAATGAGGAATGACTTGTCCAAGATTATACAATTTAATGACGCTGCCTGGATTTATAATCAATGAGCCTAACTTCAACCTTTGCCTCCCTCCTTCCCCTAGTCCTTGTCTCCAGGCAATGTGTTCTGTATATCTCCACATCTCCATCCTACCATGAGTTTCTCACAACTCCTAAGGGACAAATCCAGCAATGACTTCTCCATCCATAGCTCGTTTCTAACTGGTAGCCAGTACTTATGATTGTATTACATGCATATTTGCTAGGGTTATTGTTTAGACTATTATTTATAAATATGCTGTACCAACTCTCTTTTCTCCTTGAAACTCTGTCTCCTTGATCTCCAAGACATGGCTATGTTCCACCTCTCTATCTCATAGTTTTATTTTATTTTTGACAGGCAGAGTTAGGCAGTGAGAGAGAGAGACAGAGAGAAAGGTCTTCCTTCCGTTGGTTCACTTCCCAAATGGCCGCTACAGCTGGTGTGCTGCACTGATCCGAAGCCTGGAGCCAGGTGCTTCCTCCTGGTATCCCATGCGGGTGCAGGGCCCAAGCACTTGGGCCATCCTCTACTGCTTTCCTAGGCCACAGCAGAGAGCTGGACTGGAAGAGGAGCAACCAGGACAGAACCAGTGCCTCAACTGGAACTAGAACCCGGATTGCTGGCGCCACAGGCGGAGGATTAGCCTAGTGAGCCATGGCGCCGGTCCAGTTTTATTTTCTTAACTCGTTCTTCCTTGATCCAATTTAATTCAATCAACACTGATCCATTGTTCACTCATTTCAACCAAGGTGTATATACAAGAAAAAATATTGTACTAATTCTGTCAATATATGGGTATGGCAACATTGGTAAGCTTTCTTTTTATTCAAAATCTCATTGAAATAATGAAGTATGTTCTCCTCAGTTTCTGAGCTTCAAGATTTGGTCAGTGGTGATGATAAACTTCTCTTAAATATTCTCACATTTGGTGAGCACTGTTCTAACTCATGTGCCTAGAAGAATGCTTGGGACATCTTATTTGAATCCAGAAATGCTACACATTAATGGTTGTTATGTGCCACGCACTATTCCAAGTACTTAAATCTTAACTCACCAAATCGTTAAGACATCCCTGTAAGGTGGATATTGTGATCATCACTATTTATAGATGCGGAAATGGAGGATAATTAAATAACAAAACCCAAAAATCATACAGCTGACAAATGCCCCAGGTAGGATTTGAACACAGGCAATGTGATTCCAGGTTTGGTGCTGCATAGGTACTCCAAATGGTTACTAAAGGAAAAGATACTAGAAGTATTTATTTATTTATTTTCAAAAGCTTATTCAAGACTTCTGCTCTCATTTATACTGTTTATTTACAGTGTTTTCATGTCTGTGCTGCTTCCAACAATCACTTGAGCAAAAAAATTCTTCTTAAAATTTGGACACTGAAATGTGTCAGTGGGACCAAGTGATTGGATTTCTAAGTAATAAAACCATGTAAGAATTTCTTTTTGCATTCAGCACTCATTTTACGCATACCTAGGGGCAGACTGATAGGAGTGGGCATCATTAGAGAAGGTGCCAGGCAGCCAGGCAGTGGTGCTGCCCTCTCCAGGCACCTCTGTATTTATAGCACATTTCAGCACACAAACCATGCTCCCTGTCAACAGGGAGTGAGTCCTTGGTGGCAATAAATCCTTCGATCCTGCAGTCTTGGCTCGGCTAACTATAGAGCAGAGGGTTAGGACATTGTTGTGTCAAGCAGGGTTTTGCTGTTTTTTTATTTTCCCACCTATTAGTTATGATTCCTTCTTTCATCTTGTTTTCATAACTTGTGTAGGTGGATGGTAGTTCTCAAATCTTCTCAAATGCATCAACGAGTTTGTCTTTGGCCAAAGAGGACTGATCACAGCGGCTCATCATCTTTCAGCTGACCACCAGCAATTCTGTTCAATTATTCTGTCTTGTAGTTCTTTTCTGAACACACATGTGAACTGTATGAACATGACATCATATGTCTGTGACTTCCAAATCATTCATGGCATCTTCACGCTTGTTTCCTTAACAGTGACCATTAAACAATACTGTTCTTTCTTAAATTTTCCATTCTTTAATATTAATGAAATATAAATATTTTATTATAGATATATATTTTATTATTAAACATAAATATTATATATAAGTATGAAATATAAAGAAATATACAAATATTTCTTTAATAAGACTCACGTCAGGAACCAGCACTGTGGCACAGTGGGTTAAACTTGCACTGGCGACACCGCTTTCCAATTTTGCAGGGTGCTTAGAGTCCCAGCTGCTTCATTTCCAATCTAGCACCAAGCTAATGTTCCTACAAAAGCAATGGAAGATGGCCCAAGTGCTTGAGTCTTAGCCACCTTTGTGGGAGACCCAAATGGAGTTCCAAGATTCTGGCTTCAGCCTGGCCCAGTCCAGGTCATTGTGGCCATTTTGGTAGTGCACCAGAGAATAGAAGATCTCTATGTCTCTACTTCTCTCTGTGTAACTCTAATTTGCAAATAAATAAATCAATCTTAAAACAAAAACACAAAGATTCACTTCAGTGATCACTATTTGAGGCCCAGAAATCTGTCAAAAAACAGATAAAGCAGAAACTCAGCAGGATTTTTCATTAATCCTAAGTGTTAACAAGCTTAAAAATTAAGACTTCTTGTTTCTACTCATCAACATTATTTTTTTGAGTGTAGGGCAGAATATAACTCAGGAAAAATTTTTTCAGCAGTGGAATAACTATGTAAAGTAACAGAATTAGAACAAATTCCCATTATTCTGTCTTGCATTATTGTTATTGAATTTTTTTAAACAGGTGCAGATTTGGAAAAGACAGAATATTCTTCTTAATTTACCCAGGAAACATACTTTCCCTTAACATTTGTGGCAGCTTTCAAATTAAATTATTTTGTAGTTACCTATTAGAAAGCTATAATTATTTTTTACACAAATTACTGCCTATTATAATCATGATTAATTAGTAAAGCACTTTATTTTTACAATCATACATGCATTTTAAATTTCTATTGAGGGCTATTATGTCCTAACTCAGAATCACCCAACTGAAATAGACTGACACTATCACTAGCATAGTCATCAATTGAAATATAAAATGTATGTATGGCTGCAAGAATAAAGTGCTTCATAAAGCAAATGAGCTATGTGTTAGCACGTAAGTTTTGTTAACTCCATTGATATTTATAATGCTCATACTTGAATATGAATATTGAGATATTAAAATTAATCTGATTGTATCTAATCTACTTTTTTAGTATCAAAATACCCTTTTGTCAAACAACGGTAAGGGTTTTCCCTTCTAAAGTATTTATTTTGCAAAATAAAAAAATTGGCAATTATATTTAAAAAGTTAACTCAGATGCTAAGCCTCAGTCATCTTCTTGGTGTGGTTTTGCTCCTTAGATATACCTTGCCGTGCACAATCCCAGGACACTGAAAAATGACACTGAGGTACACAGCCTGCTCTTTGGCTTTCTAGAAGCCAAGACTGCAGTGGACAGTAAACAGTATGTTTAGTCTTGATTGGAAGTTTAGTGCAGGTTTAACATTGCTCTTTTTCTTTCCAAATCCATTGCTTCCATCTTCTTCTAGCTCTTGAGTCCATTGGTGTTTCTATTCCTAGGCGATCTCTCTCTTCTGAATTCCCACAGATCTTATATGAGGTCCCACTCATTTAACATGTAATCATTAAATTTCTTGCAAATTTATTTATTTTCATTTCCTTTGAAAATAAAAAGAATGAGAGAAAGAGACACACACATACAAAAACACAGAGAAGACACAGAGATCTACTGGTTCATTCCCCAAAAACCTACAATAATCAGGGTTGGGCCAGCCCAAAGCCCAAAGCCAGAAGCATGGGACTCAATAAGGGTAGCAAGGAGCCAAGTACTTGAGTCATCATCTGCTGCCTTCCAGGGTGGGCATTAACAAGAACCTCTATTGAAAATGGAAAAGCCGGGCTGGTGCTGTGGTATAGTGGTTGAGGCCACTGCCTGCACTGCCAGCATCCCAAATGGGTGCTGCTTCAAATCCTAGGGGCTCCAACTTTCTATCCAGCTTCCTGCTGATGTACCTGAGAAAGCAGCAGAAAATGGCCCAGGTTCTTGGGCCAGTGCACCCATGTGGGAGACCTGGAGGAAGCTCCTGGTTCCTGGCTTTGGATTGGCCTAGTTCCAGTGATTGCAGCCATTTGAGGAATGGACCAGTGGATGGACCTGGGGCTGGGGCAGGACAGAGCCAGAAGCCTGGAACTCCACCCCTACATGGGTGGCAGAGGCCTAAGCACTTGGGCCCTCTTCTGCTGCTTTCCCAGGCAGATTAGCAGGAAGCTGGATCAAAGTGAAGCATCCAGGATTCCGGCTCATAGGAGAAGCTGGTATCACGGGCAGCACTTTTACTAGCCATGCCACAAAGCCAGCCTCAAAGTTCCAGTACTTACCTGGGACTCTCCACTGCATCATGAAATCAGAACAATATCATTTAACCCTCGTGGTGACACTCTGATCTTGTCCTGTTAGCTAAGACAGACAATGAGTATAACGTCCTAGGTAATGCCACAGCAACCCTGCCAGAGGTTGGTTATTCATTTTCTTTCTTTTTTTTCTTTTTAAAGATTTATTTTATTTATTTGAAAGACAGAGTCACAGAGAAAGGCAGAGACAGAGAGAGGTCTTCCATCTGCTGCTTCATTTCCCAAATGACTGCAATGGCCAAGCTTAGTCATCCGAAGCCAGGAGCTTCTTCCTAGTCTCCCACCTGGGCAAGGGCCCAAGGACTTGGGCCATCTTTTACTGCTTTCCCAGGCCATAGCAGAGAGCTGGATTGGAAGTGAAGCAGCTGGGACTTGAACCAGCATCCATATGGGATATTGGTGGTGCAGCCCAGGGCTTTAACCCACTGTGCCACAGTGCCAACCCTGGTTACTCATTCTCTAGACCACCAAAACACTAGTCCTGTAGAGAAGGCCATGGAGAGCATCTAACTAAATTTCTGAAATAAGTCGGAGTGTCTGTAGTCAGGTGTGTGGGTGGTTCGGAGTCTTTCTGAAAGCCCAGCAGGTGTCCGTACAATCTACCCAAAACAAGATACTCCCGAGAGCACAAGAAAATTGTGTAATAACTGTGCTGCTGAGAATACAAATACATGCTGGGATTATGCCAGGTGGTCTTAGGTGGTGAGCTCTGCGAAATCTCCAAGGAAAGGAAACGAAATGCAAGTAATTTAATAACTTTGGTAAGACAATGATCTGAAAGAGGAACTGACAGTGGGACAGGGGCAGTGTAGTTTGGAAGAGAAATCTAAGGCAACTGCTATTATTTAGAAAAGAACTGGGTGAGTATGCAGGACGGAAAGAAGGAGGCAAGGTGGCTGGGTGTGCAGAGCAACATGGAAGTGTGTGTCTAAGTGGCAGCAAGCTAAGGGAACAAAAGAAGCTGAGAAAGGATTTCAAGTAACTGTCTGCAACGTGAGGTCTGGGTGAGCCAATAGCAGGGGGTACATAACCACAGGAACTCCACACCACACTGTGCTCTTCAAAGGTTAAGGGTGAACTCGAGAGAATAAGCCCACACTGGCCACACCTGCATCTTCCGGTGGCCAGGGATGTTCCATGATTCTGTCAGGCAGTGTGCAGGCATCTCTTAGCTGCTGAGTTTTCTAAAACTTCCAGTGACCAAAAAAAATAAATAAATAAATAAAAGGTAAGCAAATGGGAAATTTAACAAGTCAACTGTTTCAAAGAGTATAAGGGGTGGGTGGGACAAGGTACACGTATCCAGGGTCAAGCAAAAGAACAATAAATTGAATGCAGTTCATGCTGACGCTGAATGACAAGAAGAGACCTGAGATCCAAATTCAAGCTAAATGTAAGTCAGCAGAGCACTTCCAGGTCAACTGTGACAGGAATGCAACATCAATAATTATAAACATTTTGTTGCTCCAAGACTTGGCAAGTTCTTTATGAGAGCAGGATATATGGTTCTGATCCTTGATGCAAAGAATTACAGTCCAGAAAAAAATTACTAGAAGGCTTCTGATAATAGGAGCATGACCTCTCATAAACTCTGGCAAAGAAAGAGAGGAAGGTAAGGGTTTATTTACCTGTTTTCAAGTATCATGAAGAATATGGATATTCGCTTTTCTACAGTAGATTGAATAGGAAGAAATGGGCTGACACTACAATGAGAGATATGTTCAAAATGCTTAGAGAAGAAGTTCTGCAGAAAATTGTGGGGCAGAGAGGTGCTTAAGTCTCTGACCCTATAATCTCTTTATGATAGGATAGGAGCTCAGGAGCCCTGAATTGTCATTATGTAAGGTATTTGGTGCAGGAGACCATGGGGAGTGAGTAGAAGAATTTGAGAGAGCTCAGGAGTACCTCTCCACAGATTGGGAAAGTTCTGAAACCGGCTGGGGTCAAAGCCAGTGATCCATTAACAATAACAGCGCCAACTCTGCAGCCACGGCTCGTGAGAGTGCCCAGATGGCTCCTCGTGGGGGGAAGGGGGCTGGCTTACACTTCTTCAGTCCAGATGGTGACAGCCTGACCTTGTCCTGTGACTTCACCAGTGTTATTCCTCCTTGCTCTACTTTAGTCCCAGGTGATTCAGCTGGGTGGGGACCCTGCTGTGGGCCCTGAGGTGGTAACTGCAAGTCAAGCATCACTTCTCCCTTTTGAGCTGGGAGGAGCAGCTTCTGTAGCAGCTCCACCCAGAAACTCCACGCAGCTTCATCAAGCCTCTGAGGCTTTGTTCCGTCTGTTCAGAGACCCAAGGTGGAATGTCCACTGTGGTCTAGGATGGTATTCTTTGCTGTTCTTTGAGTAGGACTGGTATCAGGCAGTAGCCAGCACTGACTCATCTTCCTGTAACATTCAGGCCCTTATAGGAAGACATTGAACCCTCTCTTGGCACTGCAGAGTTCCCATTAGAGTTCAGCACCCAGCCCTTTTCAGCCCAGCAGGCCACCAGACTTGAACCTCGCCTCAGATCGTGAAGTTCAGAATCTACAGAACCAGAATTGCTCAGCTGTCCTCTCAGATGGGGTGCTGGTCTCGTGGACAGGCTATATTGTGTTTATAGGGCAGGTGAAAACAAGGCAAGATGTCACAGAAGATTCACAACTTCTTGCCAAAAGGTAGAACATCAAGAGAAGAGAAAGGACACACAAATTCACTACTTGTGATGTGGGTCTGTGTACGGTCACTCCTACCTTTGTTCTGAAGTCACTAAATTGAGTAACAAAGAGGAACTGTAGCTTAAAGAGTGATCCCTCTGTTTCCTGAAGTGACTTTTAGAAACTAATCTCACTGCCTCCATCCTGGGCTCTGTCTTTGCTTCCTCTGTGATACCCAGATTTCTTCAATTTATTTATTCAGCAACTATTTCTATAGTGGCTATTGCACTCTTCCATGGGCACTGGAAACACAAAGGTGAATAACTCCAACACAGTCTCACTCTCATGGGGCTTATTCCTAGTGAAGGTAGGTAGACTATTAAAAAATAAGCAAATAAATATGTGAAAATATCAGTTTGTGATAGGCAATCAACAGGGCACTTGATGGAGAGTTAGTACTGGGTAGGAAAATAGTTGAAGATTTTGAGAGCAGGCTCATTGAGGAGGTGATTGAAGAGGTCAACTAGTGCCTTGAATAACAAGAGAGAGCCAACCAGGCAATGGCCCTGGGAAAGGGCATTTCGCTAGACAGAAGACAGAAATGCTACTAGAAAGGCCCTAAGTTTCGAAGGAGGCTAATATTTTGAGAGTAATGGATGTGAGATCCAAGAGCTACATAATCCAGGAGTACACAGAAAGGAATGAGGTTGAGAAGTTCATTAGAGGATGGATCACCAGGGACTTTGTGGACCAAGGGGATAATGAATTCAAAATGGTGCTAGAATTGGATAAGACCCTAGAGGTCATTCAGCATTCCCTTTCCATTTCGAGAATGTGGAAGGAGCCTGGAGAGGTGAATTTTGCCCCTCTTGTCTAAGCCAGCCTACCATGGCAATGTTATGGCTAGAAACAAGACCTTCTGACACACAGCCTATGACAGTTCCCACTAAACTCTTTCTGAATGCTAAAACATGGGACTCTTGAATGTATTTAAGGATTTAAGTATCTAGTCCTTAACACATGCCACATTCATACCATCCTTCTGACTCTGTAGAAAGCAGAAGATGACAGAGGCAAAGTCAGTCTGGAGAGGAGATTTCCAGTTTCCATAGGGAGGGAAGTTTGAACATTTAGTATTAAATTAACATTTACAATTAAATTTAGAATTAATATTTAAATTAAACTTAAAATAAACATTTAGAATTAAATCATTTTAAGAAAGAAAAACACGTTCACCAAGGGTTGAGGTTCAGATGCCATATTTGCCATGAAAGCTTTTAACCGCAGAGTCATACTTCAGAATTTTTGGTTTTGACTCAGAGGGCTTGTACAGGACTCGGAGAAGTAACTGGTGCACAGGCATAATGGAAAGGCAGGGGAGCATCTTCCATAATGGAAATGGGCAAAGACAGGGGAGTGTGTGGGGGGAGTTGAGGAAAATACAGGTGAGGTTTGCTCAATCATTAGAGCAATTGTGCAGCAAGCTGTAGAAATTGAGCACAGAGACTGTGGCATTAGACTATCTGGGTCTGAATCCTAGCCTGGCCAGTTACTAGCTGTGTGAATGCAGTCCCTTCATTCTAGGACTAGGTCACGACCCAATATGTAGTTTCTACATGTAGGAGAAGTCAACATTTCACTGCACATAAAAAATATTCACAATCAGAAAATTGCACGGTAGGTTGTGTACACAGAGGACATATGTGTTATATATGTGTTGGGTAGGATAGTTAGAAATTAGTCTATATGTGTGAGCTCTGACAATCTGCTTCCTTCTCTCCTATGTTCTCCCCCTTTTCTTCTGTCTCTGTTGGAGAATACAAGAGAGGGAAGTTCCACTCCTTCCACCAGGAAGTCTTATCTGGATAGGAAGGTCATCTTCCTATCTTATCTGGGATGGATGAGGACATTTATGAGGTCATGGCCTCAATTCAAGGACAATAGGACTAGAAGGAACCTCAGAGGAAAGCATGACTGGAAGATCACTGAGAACTTGTTGCATGGATACATCTGACTTAAGGAAGCCTAGGAGCTGGATGTAGCTGTATCCACCAGCAAAGGAAGGTTTGGTGCACAGCTAGCCAGTCTCTTGCACGGATAGTATGTTAAAATCTGACTTTTAAGGGTGACAAGTCAAATTTTATTTGTGGGGAAGAAAGTGCAGCCCAATGATGGTCCAGAAATAAGAAACACATTTTTAAGCTCATAGCACAGTGTTATCTTTACATGTTCTGATGCATCTCTCACATGCCCCCTATCTTTTAAAACACACAGCCTATGAAAGGTGATAAAAAAAAAAACAAAAACAAAAACAACAAAAAACAAAAAGAAAGCTGATCTGTTTTCAAAGAAAGACTGACGTGAAAGCACTAGCTATGCTCAGTATTGGAAATGTGGGAAAACACCAGTCCCAAGGACCCTGGGGGCCTAAATTGCACTTAATGGCCTTAAGGGTCATGTGTTGTTTTTGAATTTTTAATTTCTTTCTTTTTATTTGAAAGAGAGAGAGACCAATCCTTCATCTGCTGGCTCACTCCTAAATGCCCACAATAGCCAGGGTTGGGCCAAGCTGAAGCCAGGAGTCCAGAACTCTATCTGGGCCTTACACGTGAGTGGCAAGGACTTAAGTACTTGAGCCATCACCTGTTGCCTCCCAGAGTTTGCATTAACAGGAAGCTGGATCAGAACTGGAGTAGATGGGATGTGAACCAGGTACTCTGATATAGGATATGGGTGTCCCAAGGGGCAACTTAACCACTTAGTGAAACGCTTACCCCAAGGGTCATGTTTATAAAGTAAGTCTTATTAATATGCAAGTGATGAAGTTGCATTAAGAAAATTCAAGCTAATTATGAAGTTATTCAGGACAAAACCTGCCTGACTGAACTTACACAGCACTGAGACTTGCCCATGAAAAATTGGTTTCATGGTCAAAAACAGCAGACGACAACTGAAGTTCATATTGATGTCAGGATGACCATGGCTGTTTTCTTTATTCATTGAAAAAAGCAACAAGCAGATTTGAATGACTTCTTATACTCAGCACCTATAGGTCCACCATATCTGAAAGACGATGACGGGTACCATGACCCAAGAGGTGCAGACAAAGGCCTTAAAAAAAAAGTGGTCAACAAATTGAACACAGCTTTGGGGAAGACACAGTAAAGGCTTGCTATTCTAGTTAGCCTTCACTTGATACGTTCACAATGAAAGCAAAAGTTGCTGCGGATGCCAGCTTTGAATTGGGGACCCTTCATGCTTCAGGAGTGAAGGTAGTACTTCTGGAAAAGCTATGTGGGGACGAGACCGGTCCCACAGGTGAAGAAGCTGATGAAGGTCCGTCAGTGATCCAAGAATCGGTTTTAAAATCAGACCGTTACTGGTAACAAATCAAGTCTTATTTGTGGAGGGAAAAAGCACAGCCTAAGTATAGCCCTAGTCTACCACAAGTCAATTCCACTCACAGGAAAGGCTTGGAGTAGCATGCAGGGATCCCACAAAGCAGGGTCAGCCTTGCCTTGCATGTGCGATGACCTCTGTGTAGGAAAGCCAGCATCCGAACCCTCAGCCTTGCTTCTTCTCACTTCCGCGCGCCTTCCGCACTTGGCTGCTTCCTGAGGACTGAGGAGCCAGTGAAGGTTACTGCGTGGATCACCGCAAACACCTGACTGAGTTTTACCTCAACCTTGGGTTCAGATGTTTTCACGACCTCTCCTTCTTACATTCGGCCCTTTGGTCTCTGTCCCTTGAGCTAGCTTTCATCATCCAATTAGAAATAACACCCTCGTCTCACTCCCGTTTCTCTGGGAACTGCAGGGAGTAAACCCCATTTCTCCTGCTCTCCCCACGGGGGCCAGCAGTGCTTCAGAGGAGCGTGTCGGCGGCTCCGCCTCACGGCTGGGCTTCCCTTCTGTTTGAACAGCTTCCATTGCTCACTGCCGATCAGTAACTCAATGATTCATTAAACACACAAACAATGAGCGAATCTGTTCCATTAGCAAGGCCACCTGTTGATCTCAGCCATTCTCGGCTGCACTCGGTGCATGTGGACAACACAATGCTTCCATCAGTCGATGCCCTGTCAGTCCTGACGACACGTAAGGGCAAGAAAAGTGGGGCCCGGGCTGTGCCGCTGCTTTTGTGCTTTTCCTTTCATCTGGTGGCAGGCCTGCAAGAGTATCCCGTGGAGCACAATCCACTTCTCTATAATCAGCCGCAGAACTCCAAAGGCTGCCTCACTGTTGTTGCCTCCTTAGGTCTCACAGAATGAGAGGAAAAGGACATAGGAATATTCAGCACCCTTCTGCTTGCAGGTGCAAGGGCCACAGAATTAACAAAGTCAACGCACACACACACACACACACACTCACATAAAGGAAAACTGTAATAGAAATCCCAATGCCTGCAGTGGCATCTTCTCCGCCATGGAAATAGTAAGAGGGTATCTTCAATGAGTTGATGGAAAACGTGTATTACATAAGAACTGTGCATGGATTTCAAATTCTTTGCATCAAAATAAGCTTCTCGTTTAATTCCATTTGTCCATGAAGTTTTAGAAGTGCCCGCATACATTCTCTCTGCTATTTACCCTCTGGTTCCCGTAGCTGCTGCAGGCTTTAAGGTCTGCTTGTGCCATCAAGCTTTTTACAACTAAAGACTACTAAGGATCACACAAAGCTGGCTGAGTTAAGCTTCTAACGCAGGCATCAGAGTCAACGAAAGTTGCTATTTTGGGGTAGGCATTCAGTGCAGTGATTAGGATGCCCCTTGGGATGCAGCCTATGTTGGAGGGCCTGGGTTCAAGGGCCAGCTCTGCTTCCAATTCCAGCTTCCTGCTAATGCACAGACTGGGAGGAAATGAGTGATGGCTCAATTACCTGGGTCCCTGTCACCTATGTGGGAGACCTGGATTTAATTCCAGGCTCCTGGGATGGACTGGCCCCGCCCTGGGTATTGTAGGAATTTGGGGAATGAACTAGCAGATGGAGGATCCATCTCTGTCTCTCAGATGCAATGAATGAATGAATGGATATTTTTAGTGTTGATATTTTATTTTATAAAATACCATTTTCTCTTCTCTTAGGTAACTTTTATTATTCTAAGAAAGAGCTTGGTTTTCATGAATAGGGCGATGCTTGTTTGATCCTGAAGCTGTACCGTCCATACCAGAAATAGAGAGATGCACAATCATCTCTCCACTGAGTCTGAGTCAGTGTGTACAGCTGCCTCTTTAGGGGGAGTTCAGTATGTGAACGCATGATCATTAGCGTTTGCACAGGGTACCTCATCGCTGTTAGGCTTAAATTTCTCTATCACGACACTTGAGTTAAAATATTTAATTACATTGCTCAGGTTTTATGTTTACGATAGAGTTCATCTGGAATACCAGCAAACATTCTGTTGTTCGTTGGTTCTTGTGAGAAAAAAGATGAAGAAGTAGAAGGAAACAACTCTTCAAAGGAAATCTTGGATCCTATTGGTTCATGATGCAAAATTCGTAAAAATCATGTCTGAAATCCGCTGATGGGTTTCAGAGATTATTGTGGGTGGTGGCTGGTCTCCTTTCACTCACGTGCTACTGAAGATGACAGAACGGCAGTGAGGACTCCTGTTTGTGCCACGTTCATGAAGATTATTTTGCTTTTGGAGGACAAGCTTTGAGCTACACACATTCGGGATGAACTAGGTAAACAGATGAGGCAGGCAGACCTCCCCCACTACTGGGTTCCCGAGGCAGGTGCGAGCGTATCTCCCTCATCCAGTACATAAAAGACCACGTGCATTTTCAAAGGGATTTCTGCACTCCTGGTCTTCTGACAACCTCTGCTATGATTTGATTGCCAAATGCAGGTGGCTGTCCAGCCGCTCGGTTGTGCAATCGAGTGAATCCTCAGATTCTTCTGTACAGAAAAGGCACAAGCAGTGACTTTTTAAAAAGAACAAAAAAAAGCAATATCCACACAAAATGAAAAATTAGATGGAAGACTAATAGCTGTGTGCTCATGGGATCAGACTAGCACTGTTCCACAGGTCTTTCAGTGATGGTGCAAATGCTCTATGCCTGAACTGCACAATGTGAAAACCACCGGCCACATGTGGATGCCGAGTGCTTGAACCATGGCTAGTGCCACTGGGAAAGTAAATGTTAGGGGCCAGCGCTGAGACATAGTGAGTAAAGCCACCGTCTGCAGTGCCGGCATCCCATATGGGCACCAGTTCAAGTCCAGGCTACTCCACTTTTGATCCAGGTCTCTGCTATGGCCTGGGAAAGTAGTAGAAGATGGCCCAAGTCCTTCGAGGAAGTTCCTGGCTCCTGGCTTTGCAGCTCCGGCTGTTGCAGCCAATTGGGGAGTGAACCAGCAGACAGAAGACTTCTCTCTCTCTCTCTCTCTCTCTCTCTCTCTCTCTCTGCCTCTCCTAATCTCTGTGTAACTCTGACTTTCAAATAAGTAAATAAATAAATCTTAAAAAAAAGAAACTAAATGTTTAGTTCATTTATATTCAGATAGGCACAGACATGTAGCGGTCTTTGTTGTAATATCCCCAGTATCGAGGTTGGTTTCCTACCTTCACTGAAAACTCTCAATAAATGTTTGCTGTAAGAACAGAAATATGCACATGATCCATTTTTCCTGAGCATTCTTGGGTAACTCTTGGGCTTTTCCTGGCCCAAAAGCTCCGAGGCCTGGTAGCCCCCATCTCTGCCCAGCACATCCCATTTGCTTTGGCATCCTTCGCCTTGCCCTCAGTCTTCCCACCTCTGAGTCTTACGTACGCAGTGCTCTCTGGCTGGGATGTTCTTCCTATTTGTCCACCTCAGCAGACCTCCGCTTATCTCTCATGGCTGGAACCCTTCTCTGGGAAGGGTTCACCAATTGCCCCAACTGGAGTGAATCACTCTCTTCTCTCAGTTCCCACAGTGGTGTTAACATAAATGTCAGAGCAGGGTGTCTTAGGGCAGACCCTCAGATCTGTGTGCAAATGTTTATAAGGAAATTCCCAAGGGAAATGAGGAAAGTAGTGGGGGGGGGGCAGAGGGCAGGAAGGGGAGGAAGTCAAGGAAGTGTACGATCACAGGCAAAGTCACTCAGAGGGCAGTTTTCACCCAATCTGCAGGCAAAGTTATTAACTCTATAAATCAAGCCCCTGCATTGTCCTGCCCTAAGGCCAGGACCTGGAGTTTTCCTACTCTCACATCCAGCAGATATTGCTTAAGGACCACCCCAGAGGACAGGCACTCCCAGGCATGTTGGCCTCTCCATTTGTGTGGGCAAAGGAAACTCAAAGGAGAATTCTCCAAGAAAGAGTGCAGGTGCTGGCTATGGAAACTGAAGACCAGGTGTGTGGGGGCAGCAGCAAGGAGTGCAGGTGGAGTGGGGCAGGGCAGGCAGCACAACAGTGGTGAGAAAAGGCTCTGGGCAGAACACAGGCACGCATTTGACACTGTCGACAGCAGCAGAAGTGTTAGAATTGAGTCCTTCTGTGTCACACACCCAGCTCTATCTTTTGCTAGGAAAGTCACTTAATTGTTTTTGGCCTGAGTTTCCTACTCTATAAAATTTAGAAAATAATTTTATCTACCTCTCAGACTTAAGGTGAAAGTAAAGCAGGATAATGTGTCAAAAATATTTAACATAGCAAGGGACAGCTGGTAAAACATAAAAAAATGCCGCTATTATTTAAACACAGTACTTTATTGTAATCATGTATCTGACTTCTCTTTTGGTCTATAGATTCTTTTTTTTTTTGACAGGCAAAGTGGACAGTGAGAGAGAGAGAGAGAGAGAGGTCTTCCTTTACCATTGCTTCACCCTCCAATGGCCGCCGCGGCCGGCGCACCACACTGATCCGAAGGCAGGAGCTAGGTGCCTATCCTGGTCTCCCATGGGGTGCAGGGCCCAAGCACTTGGACCATCCTCCACTGCACTCCCGGGCCATAGCAGACAGGATCTGGTGCCCCAACCGGGACTAGAACCCGGTGTGCTGGCGCCGCAAGGCGGAGGATTAGCCTGTTGAGCCACAGCACCGGCCAAGAAATGAATATTTTAAGAAAAGAGATTTGGGTTCAAGTGCCTGCTTTGCCAAGACAAAGTGAGACCCAGGTTAAGCATCCCTAAATCCAAAAATCCAAAATTCAAAAATGTTCCAAAATCTGATGCAACAGCACAAGTAGAAAAGTCCATACCTGACTGCTTTGCAAATAAATTAATTAAAAAATTAATTTTTTTTCATATAGCAGCGGTTTTATTACAACCTTGACTTCACATACAAGATAGCTTCATTTGTGATGAACTCACTGAAAATCTATACTGTGGTATTTAAACTTTTCAGTATCTCAGATTTCAGAAGGTATTTAAATGGTAGTAGAACCACAGTGTCCCAGGCAGGTATATACCACTTGCTCCTGTGTTTCAGGGAGAAGTCAGACACAGGCATTGTTGACGCAGTGATTCCGTTGTTCCTTCTGAACACTGCTAAAATCAGATTCACATTTCTCACTTTGGAAGGAAATCGATGACTGTTGCACTCTTTTTACTTGAGAGCTATCACTCAAGAGATTGATTTCATGACCATTCAACCCAAAAGTTACCAGAGATGAGAGTATAAGCCTCTTCATAAAGCAAACTACTGGGAATGTGTAGGTGGTATCCAATCTAGGTTTGTAGTTGATTTCAGATAATATGAAAACATCATTCCCTTGGAATATAAATTTCTTGATTCCACAATAAATGATAGGATAAGAAAACTCGTAGTTGAATGACAGCATCCTTGTGACGAGACAGCTGTTTCCCAGGTGGATGTCACCAATTCTAACTTCTGTGTCATTATCAAAGGGTCTCTTTCTTATTCTGGCTACCAACCAATCATCAGAACACACTGAAGTCACTGCTGGCTCAAGTCCTGAAGAATTCCAAAACAGTAAAGAGAGGAGGAAGAACTCGCCTAAGAGCACACAGGCCTTCATCACGCCAGACTCCAGGACACAACACTCACAGGGAATAGGAAACAGCTTTTTATTTTTTTTATTTTTTTTTTATTTTTATTTTTGACAGGCAGAGTGGATAGTGAGAGAGAGACAGAGAGAAAGGTCTTCCTTTTGCCGTTGGTTCACCCTCCAATGGCCGCCGCGGTAAGCGCGCTGCGGCCGGCGCACAGCACTGATCCGAAGCCAGGAGCCAGGTGCTTCTCCTGGTCTCCCATGCGGGTGCAGGGCCCAAGCACTTGGGCCATTCTCCACTGCACTCCCGGGCCACAGCAGAGCTGGCCTGGAAGAGGGGCAACCGGGACAGAATCTGGTGCCCTGACTGGGACTAGAACCCAGTGTGCCCGCGCCGCATGCGGAGGATTAGCCTATTGAGCCACGGCGCCGGCCAGTCTATAGATTCTTCATAGCAGTAACATGCCCCAGTAGTCATTTTAAATTTTATTTATTTATTTATTTATTTATTTATTTTCATTTCATATGAAAGATGGCTAGGGAGGAAAAGAGACAGAAAGCCAGATGGAGAGACATTCTCCATCTGCTGGTTCACTCCCAGCCAAGACTGGGCCAGGCTGGAGCTAGGATCTTAAAACTCAATCTGGATTTCCCACATGGGTGGCAGGGACCCAAGCACTGGAGCCATCATTTGCTGCCTCCCAGAAGGTGCATTAGCAGGAAGCAGGGTTGGAAGCAGAGTAGTGGAGATTCACACCGAGCACTCTGACATGAGATGGGGCATCCCGAGCAGTGACTTAACTGCTGTGCCAAACTCCCGCCCCCTCCACTGTTCTTTAAATCACTGGCACCTATGCCGATGCCTGAGCCAGAGTAGATGGCCAGTCATTATTTCTTGACCCTAATCTTTCCTATCTGTTAGGGCATGTTCCACTGAAATGCTCTCTTCCTGTGTCTGTTTCGCTTACTAGACCATAAGGGCAGGGTTTTCTAACTGTGCTTTTCTTAAGAGGTTAAACATAGCCCAGCCAGACAGTTGCTAAATAACTGTTTGTTGAAATGATGTTTATGGAGTAAATGTCCAGAATTTCCCAAGGGTGAGAGCACTATAAATCCTGACTCTCCTTCTGAGTGTTTGAGGACAGGAGTCTCAGATCCCTTGAGGTTCAGTACAAGAAAGCAAAAGCCACTCTAGGTTTGTCATGCAGAATGTGATTTAATCTAGGGAACTAGGTACTGTGGAAGGCACAGTTTCTAAAGTGGTTCCCCAAATCCTGGATGTTTTGTTCTATGATTTCTGTTACCACATTATGCTACAACACACAGCTGAAGAAAGGGAGATGACCTGTGTGGGCATAATCTAATTACAGGAGCCCTTAAAGCAGGGACATTTCTCTGTGTGAGAGCAGAAAGCAGGTCACATTGGGTCCTGCTGCTACCTGTGGTGTTGTGAGAAGGACCCCATGTGCCATGACTGGCCTGAAGATGGAGGGGGTCACTCGGGAAAGAAGGTTGGTGGCTTTAGGGAATCAAGAGGGACCCCCAGCTGCCAGTCAGTAAGGAAAAGGGAGTCTCAGGCCTAAAACCATCAGGAAATAAATTCTGCCAACAACCTGAATGAGTTGGAAGCAGACTTCACAGAGTCTCTGGCTATGAGCTTAACCTAGCTGACTCTCCGGTTTCAGGCTTGTGAGATCAGAGACAGAGTTCTGCTGAACTCACCTGCCCTACAGAGGTGTGAGATAACCATGGGTGTTATTTCCAGGCTTGAGTAACTACACAGCAGTGAAATGAATACAAGTACTTACTAAGGTGCAGAAAAGACTGGAATCAAGACAGAAAGAGGCTACTCCTAGCTTTTAGGTTACACCACATGGGCTGCCACCTAGGAGATGACAACTGGCCCTCAGCCCTGCAGCTGGTTCTAGCAGTGAGGCACAGAGAACTGTGCCATGCTGGCCACTCTGTAGAGGCTCACGCTCAGTCACCACCACCACTGATGGGAATAGGGGCCCACCAGTCCTCATTACCAACACCCCACAGATGGATATCAATGACAAAACAAAAGTCATATTCCTGACGCTGGTAGGAACCAAGTCTGCAATTCCCAGCTTGCTAGTATCTGAGATGAAGTGGAACTCATAGAAGGGAAAGGGATAGTGCTGACTGAATTCTACCCAATATGACCCTGCAAACTTCAAGACCCCTTTGACAGCCTTTTCATATGTGTTACTATTTTCATTATACCAACTGGAAAACTGAGGGTTAAGTACAAAGGCACTTGCAAGAATTCATAGACAATGGAATTCAAAGATAGGTTTACTTTGGTGTAAGAAATATTTGAAATCCATCCATAGTTTTTCCATAATATGTGTTTTCCATGAACTTTTGGATGACCTCTCATATGTTGCCTAAAGTCTCATAGATAGCATGTAGCAAAACCAAGATTAGAACCTAGATCCATTTCTCCCTGAGCCTACATTTTTCAGCCTCTACAGCTGATGCTGGCCTTCAGATGGAATTTATATTATTGACTGACAGCTGGCCCTCTAGACTCAACTGAGTTGGCAACTGAAGTAGCAGCAATTTCATTTTATTAAAAAAATCTAAAACCACTTCCTTCAGTCCCTGGTAAGGGCCAGTGTCAAACTTGTTCAAAGCTTGTCTCACGTCCTCCTCTCCTCCTCTCTCCCAAGCTTCCTCCTTGGTCCACACTCCCTGACTTGGGACACAGACCTTGCAGTGGGTGCTCTAATTCCTGGGTTTATTTTGGTGAAGCATCCTGCCTTCCTTCCTGAGCAGCTCCTGCTGTCCTGCCACCTTGTGAGCACACAAAGTGGCCTGGCTTCTCTGCACTCAGGGTCTCCCTGCCTCCCCAAAGGTGGGACGGTGCTGGGCTGCAGGAGGAGGATCCTCGACCAAGGGGAGCTCTGGAGCATTTCTCCCAGACAGTGCTATCTTCCCTGCATACCAATCCAATTACAAACAAATTGGCCCAGGAGCTCAAGCACGCGAGCAATTTGGCCCTCTCTCTTCTCTTACTGACAGTCTTAAAACTACTCCTTTAAAAAGCCAGCTCTTGGAGATTTCAGCACCCAAGTTGAATTCAGGTAGGATGTGATTATCTTAAATGTTGGGGTGCAGAGAGACTCTGGAGAGCTGTGGATGACATTTTTCCAAGAGAGAGAGAAGGAGGGGGAGGGGAAGGGGAAGGGGAAGGGAAGGGGAGGAAGAGAGACAGGATCTCTAGGGCTTCCCTGGGACTGCAGGTTGGAGTCTGATCTTGCAAGCCTTTGTCAAGTTGACCTGACTTAGGCAGCTCTCTGGGTTCCCTTCCCCTCTCTGGCATCCAGGATGAACTGGGTGGCCCTTCTATTTGAGAAATCTGGCATCAACCAGGCTTTCTGAATGCAGGTAGACTCCATCAGAAAGCTGTCAGAGGTGAAATGTGGGAAAGAATTCACTCCTACTGCCTTTTTAAAAGGCTTATTGAAACACTTAAAAGTGAAGACCAACTTGACTAGAAAAACAGATATAAAGTAAGTTGTACATGCTGTTATTTTTCTTGAACCAAAAAATTCCTAAGTCCAGACTTTCCTGAAGTCTAAATACTCTGGGCTTCATATCAACATTTAAAGCATGATCAATTTTTTACCTCTCTTTCCTTTGTCTTTTAGAGGGAAAGATCATTTGTCAATTTCTGTCATCATATTAGTCACAGTTCCCACATGGACCCACATAGGGTTTGTGGTAGAAACATAGTTCATTAAGCATGCTGCCCAGCTGGCAGTGAGGCTGGACCAATGGCCTCCTCATCCAAGGTGCTGTCAGGAGAGCCCCTCCTACACATGGTGGGCCCCGCTTCTCCTCCTAGAGGTGTCTCACATGATTTCTAGGGTGATCCAGAAGATCTTGCTAAGATGCTTAGAAAGGCATGAGTCCACAGACGGGTGGAGAGATGAGCACTATGCTAGGCATGGGGACACAAAAGGGAATTGGGCAGATGCATTCTCACCTCCCATGGAATCCTACAGTCTAAGGGGGAAAGCAGACAGGTATCAGCTATTGGAGGGAAGAAGTTGCTAGGATGGGAAGAAGGATGCCATGGGAGTACAAAAAGAGGGTATGTAAGCCCCACTTAGTAGACTTTAGTAGGAAGACCTGGAAGAAACGTCAGTCATGATAAGAGTGTTAATGACATTGCCACAGTCCATACAATGAGATCTTAGAAACTGACTTATGTGGGAGTAGAGGTGTGTGTCACCCAAGGGGGCTTGCTGGGGGAGTGCTTCCATGAGACCCACTTGCCTAGACTGCGACAGTCTATCAGGACCCCAGGATGGGTCCTGCAGCTGCACTTGGATGGCCTTCGACTCTCCATCACTGAGTCAGTCAAGGAGCCAGAGCTCCTCCTCTTTTATTTCCTGCCTCTCTTAAACAACAGCTGTGTGACTTAGTGCCTCTTGATGGGGAAATGCAGAACAGTAGACAGGGATCCCTAGGGGCATGTGTGCTGAAGGGAGTGGGAAGCCTCTTCCCTCAACTCAGTTATGGCACCTGCCTCACCTCATCTGAGCTCGCAGCCCTCAGGTCATGATGAAAAAGAAGAAGCTGGGATCATCCTGTCAAACTGTCAAATTTGGGGGTGAATGAAATATTCACTAGGGATCTCCAAGAAGCCAGAAAACTCATATTTACTTTCAACTAGGGAGAATTTGAACCTATGTCTCCAGATTTGGAAGTCCAGGATATTAATTCATTGTGACATCTGGTCCTTCTCTTTGATATTTTAAAAATAGGCTAGAAACACAATTGTGAATCCATGCTCCAAAGCACTACTCTCAGATTCTGGGAAAGAATGCAACTCTTGAGTTTATCTTGTTTATCCAACTAGTCTCTGGTCATTTGTGCAACATGATATTTCATCCATTGGATGCTGTCAGCCAGCTTCTAGCACGAAGTTTCCATGTTGTTTTAATCATCCATGAACGAAAAAAATGTGGGAATGTCTGTCTTGCCATGTTCAAGGACTCTGGTGGCACTAGTAGCTGGGTGATGGCTTCTAATGTTTGCCATAGCCACTGGAGAATGTGAGTCTCTTTCAGAATTCTAGAATTTTGGAACAAGAAAGAAAATTCAGCAATATGTAATAAGAACCAAAAAGATACATATTTTCTTTGTTCCAGTCAATCTACTCCTATGAATGTCAAAGAAATGTCCCTCAAAAAACACTCCCAAGTACACATTCTCAAAGATGCTCACACTAGTTTGATTTTGTAAAAATGGAAAAATGTAATGAGCACTTACTACAATGTACAATATGATGGGCCTTGCTTTTAAAAATTATGACACATTAACTTGAAGGAAGAGTGAGCAGTCCTAGAATAATTATGAAAGCTGTACATATTAACAAAGGTCTGCTGAATGCCTTCTGTGAGCCAGAGCTCTGCTATTACAAAGGAATGTGGGGACTGCAAATCCATGTACCCTCTGATGTTAGTGATGTAAAGGATACCTGCCTGGGGAAGAAAAGGCAGAAAGGTAAACAATTGGTAAGGTTATAGATAATTTTATGTAAGAATCTGTCACATGGTCCTAAGTGTCAATGTGTGTAAAACTACAGGACGACAGAAGGTGCTGCTACCTCTGAAGAAGGACTTGTGAGGGCTCGGGGGTACAAGTGCCCATTCACTTATTCTGGGTTCACGGATGTACAGATCACCTGCGAAGAGGGTACTTCAAACAGTTTCCAGGAAAAAAAAAAAGATGAGGTTATTTTGGTGCAAAAAATTTGTAAGGGGTGGACATCATGGTGAAATGGGTAAAGCCTCCACCTGCCGCGCTAGCATCCCATTTGGGCATCAGTTCAAGTCCTGGCTGTTCGACTTCCAATCCAGCTTACTGCTAATGTGCTTGGGAAAGCAGTGGAGGATGGCTCAAGTCCTTGGGCCCCCACACCCATGTGGGAGATGCAGAGGAAGTTCCTGGTTCCTGGCTTCGGACCAGCCCAACTCTGGCCATTGTGGCTATTTAAGGATTGAACCAGCAGATGGAAGACCTCTTTAGCTCTGCTCCTCTCTCTCTGTCATTCTGCCTATCAAATAAATAAATCTTGAAAAAATTGCAGTTCAGTAAAAAAAATTATTTTGAAATCCATGTATAGTTTTTTCATAATATGCATGTACATAATATATACATCTCATTAACTTTTTGAAGAATCCTCTTAAGTACTAAAAAACATCGTCCTAAAGTTGTTGTATTTATTAAATGCGTGAAGTTTATATTCCTCAAATAAAAGATATTTTTGGAAAAAGAAAGAAAATATAGTAGCAGTTAAAACAGAGGTGAAGTCCTTACCACTTTTAGTCAGATCTGTGTTTTATCTTCTATTAATAACTATTTGAACTAAAATATACCTTTATAATAAACTCATGCTAACTGTTCCTCTTTCCTAGTTCCTTCCTCTTATCCTCCTTCCTCCAAAAACATTTTGATAGAGGTCGAATCTCAGGCACAGAAAGTTATTTTCCTGAAGTCACTCAGCTGACTTACAGCAAACCTGACATTTGAATCTGATTCTTGATTTACTGGTTACCTTATCCCCACTCTCTCTCACATCCCTCTTCGATATAAGCTGTTGGAACAACAATGGAGAATCGGACAAGACTTACTGAGAACCACAATTTAATGAAATTGGGCAGGAAGTGAGAATGCCGCGGACGAGCGCCTCTCAAGCTATGCTGAGCACAAGAATCACTCGAGGATCTCGTCCAAAAGTAGTTTTGATTCGCAAGTTTGGGACAGGGCTCGAGAGCTGCGTTTTTCGCCAAGTCCCAGGTGATGCTAACATTACCTTGTCTTGAGCCGCGGGGATGGAAAGGCTAGATACAGCTGAGTCCAGAAGAACGCAGACTTTAGTATTTTAGCCAGTGTTCACTGGCGAGGGAACAACAACATTCGTTTTTCACAGAGTAATTTTTTCTTCACTAAATGCAATTGTGTTTTCCCCTTTCCCTCTGAGCTCTCAACTCTGGATCTGGGTCTCTCTCACTCAGTATGGCCATGAAATACAGGAAATATCCTAGACCCACACCACTGAGACATAAAGGAATGGGGGCTTGCCCTGAAGTGATCTGACTCCCAAGCCACTAGCCTGCACGGCTCTCGCCCTACTGCCTCCATCACCAAGGGATCAAAGGTCGAGTCTTTGGCGTCCAGAGAAAACCTGGGTCAGAAGCTTAACAAAGCACTCAAGACTAGCAACAGTTACTTAATTTGCTAGAGTTTTCATTTCCTTATCTATAAATGTCAATAATAATAACAATGCTCTCACTGGGTGGTTGTTTCAATTAAATGAAATGGGCAGGCATAAAGTGCTGGGGCAGGGGTGGCACTGTGTCCTAAGGGGCTAAGCCAAGGCCTGCAGCACCTGCATCCCTTATGTGCGCTGGTTCAAGTCCCAGCTGCTCTACTTCTGACCCAGCTCCCTGTTAATGTGCCTGGGAAAGCAGCAGAGGATGTCTCAAGTGCTGGGGCCCCTGCACCCACAAGGGAGACCCAGATGAAGTTCCTGGCTCCTGACTTTGGCCTGGCCATTGCAGTCATTTGAGCAGGGAACCAGTGGATGGAAAACCGACTTCTCCCTCTCTCTTTCTCTTTATAACTCTGTCTTTTCAATAAGTAAAATAAATATTTAAAAACAAGTAAGTGCGAGCTTGGAAGTGAGCTTGCACCACTGGCATCCCATATCAGAATGCCTGTTGGAATCCCAGCTGCTTCACTTCCCATTTAGCTCCCTACTAATGTGTCTGGGAAAACAGTGGAAGTTGGTCCAATGCCTGAGTACCTGCCACCCATGAAGGAGACCCTGATGGAGTGCTAGGCTCCTGGCTTCAGCCTGGTACAGCCTCAGCCAATACAGCCATTTGGAGACTAAACCGGTAGATGGAAGATATCTCCCATGCCCCATCCCCCCACCTCCATCCCTCTCTCTGTTACTCTGCCTTTCAAGAAAATAAATAAAAAATAAGTAAATAAATCTTTTTAAAAAACATAAGTGCTGAATAAAGGTAGATACTATCATTGTATCTAAATCCCATTGTAAACTTCTGACCTGGAAGGTTCCTACTGGATAAAAGCAGACAGGAAATTAAATAATTACATCTATTTTAAATTTAACATTTAAACATACTTTAAATAAGTCTAAATATGAAGTTATGAATAAAATGCCAAATAAACAATAATGAAGATATACAAAGCAGATATATCTATGAATCCATGCATATAAAGGGTCTTCAGAGAGTTCATGAAAAATGGATATTGGAAAAAAACATTAAAAATTTTTTGCATTAAAACAAATGCTTTAATTCTATTTTCCATTAACTTTTTGAAGGCCTTTCATATATATGTTATTTTATATATTCCATGTATGCATACATATGTGTATACACATGATTACAATGATGGCTAATGCACATGTGTGTATGAATGGTGCAGTTAACTTTTATGGATGTTGACAGCTAACTTTGGAGCTGAGCCTTGAAGGACTAGCTGGAGGCTGGGAAATGCATTCCAAGCTGAGGGTTACGACTGAGGAGGGAAACAGGCAGTAGGACTGTAATGAAGATTGGTGCCCCTTTGTGCCCCTCCTTACGGAGCCATACCTAAATCATGGCCTCTGTCTGAGGACTGTGGAGAGCCAAGGCAAAGGGTTTTAAGCAGATCAGGGATGTGCTCAGATGTGTCTTAGCAGGTGTCTCTGTAGAGGGGCTGCCATGGCTGGAAACCCTTTGGTTTGCTTTCTGCTTTCTTCAGGGGTCTAAACTATTTGCAAAGCATCCTCAAACCCTGCCATCATCTTTGAAAATTGTCTTATCTGTTGACAATGCAATGGGAACGCAGTCCTGTGTAATTAGATATTTTCTAGTCATGTGCCTCTGTGTACTAAAATTTCACATGCAATGGTGAAGTCTGTGGCAGTTTCCTAGAAAGCAAAACACAATAAATTGTTGATCCAAAAAAAGTACGAAAGGAAAAATATCAAAGATGAGAAAAGAGAGAGAGAGGTGAATACAGTTGAAATAATCTTAGTCATTTCCTATTGTTGACTATTGATTTCTTGTCCTCAGAAGTCCCTCTCCTTAGCCCAGCCCTGAAAAGAGTGAAACCTGAAAGTAGCAGGAGTGCTGGTTAAGTGCAGAGATTGAAGGCAAAATGATGAGACAACAAAAGGAACTTTAAATTCCTTCCTTCATCAATGGAGAATTCATGCAGATGAAGATAAGGACAAAACATTCTAAAATTAGAATCTAATGAAGCCTTTCATATGATTTCCAAGGGGAATCACTTTATAGGCTGCGGGTTACCCTCAGATGCTAGGTCTGCCTATCTTTATTGGCCTTTGTCACAGGAATAGCATCTTAAATTCTTAATCTCTAACATATCATGCAAAAGTAAAATGATGATTACAGTTCCTTTCTTCTAAGGATCTTAATCTTCCCAACATTAATTAATGAAGACTCATAACAGCCTGTGAGGTTGGTAAATATTATGCTGTTTTATGGTTGGGGAAGATGATTAATAAGGAGATTAAGCAATTTACCCATAACAAGGTGAGTGTAGATTTGGGAGTCAAATTTTTACCCTCTGAGATAAACATAATAATTGCTAAACCAAGATAAAAGCCTTTACTCATCTTTTTTAAATGCTTGTGCAAAACTGAGTCATAGCTTTTCACTCCCAAGTTACTCAAGAATCTAGAGATTATCTAAAATAAAAAAATGATAATTTACTTTTCAAGAAGCAAAAGTCTCATATTTACCTATACAAATGTTTTCTTCATTATTTAACAGAATCTCAGGATATAGTGTTTTGTTCCTTAATAGATTTGTAGTTACATCATAATCTTGTCAAAAAAGGCATGGAATTTGTCATTATTTGGAATACTATATATGCTAAATCCACCTTGTATTAAGATCTAGGCCTTGCAGGAGTTTCTTCATCCAATGCTTTGCTGCCTTGGATGACAATACTTTCATTACACCTATTAAGATGCAAGATCTTTGGGTCCTGTGTTGCGGTGCAGCAGGTTAAAGCCCTGGCATCCCATACAAGTAGGGGTCCGAGTCCCAGCTGCTCTACTTCTGATACAGTTCCCTGCTAAAGTGCCTGGTAAAGCAGTGGAGGATGGCTCAAGTGCTTGGGCCCCTGCACACACATGGCAGACCCAGAAGAAGCTCCTGGCTCCTGGCTTTAGATCAGCCCAGCTCTGGCCATTGTAGCCATCTGGGGAGTGAACCAGCAAATGGAAGACCTCTCTCTCTCTCTCTCTTTCTCTGTAAATTTGTCTTTCAAATAGATAAATAAAATAAATAGTTTGGAAAAAAAAAAAAAAGGTATAGGATCTTCGGGCTGGTATTCTGCAGCAGGTTAAACTGCTGCCTGTGATGATGGCATCCCAAATTGGAATACTGGTTTGAGTCCCGACTGCTCCACTTGTGATCCAGCTCCCTGCTAATGTGCCTGGGAAGGCAGCAGAAGATGGCCCAAGTGCTTGGGGCCCTGTCACTCATGGGATGGAGTTCCTGACTCCTGGCTTCCACCTGGCCAAGCCCTGACTGTCTCGGGCCATTTGGGGAGTGAACCAGCAGATGGAAATCTCTCTCTCTCTCTTGTTCTCTCTGTAAATAACTCTACCTTTCAAATAAATAAAATACATTTTATATAAATAAACACACATAAATGGATGTAGGGCTTTAGTGAATCTTCACTAATAACACCGGTTATACTTTACTAAGATTACTTATTATGATAGACTCTTGGTTAAAGGTTCACGGGGGCTGGTGCCATGGCTCACTTTGTTAATCCTCCGCCTACGGCACTGGCATCCCATGTGAGTGTGGGGTTCTAGTCCCGGTTGCTCCTCTTCCAGTCCAGCTCTCTACTGTGGCCCAGGAAGGCAGTGGAGGATAGCCCAAGTGCTTGGGCCCCTGCACCCGCATGGGAGCCCAGGAGCAAGCACCTGGCTCCTGGCTTCAGATCAGCACAGTGCCGGCTGTGGCGGCCATCTCGGGGAGTGAACCAACGGAAAGAAGACCTTTCTCTCTCTCTCTCTCTCCCTCAATGTCTATAACGCTACCTGTCAAATAAAAAAAAAAATCCATTATAAAATTAAAAAATAAATAAAAAATAAAGGTTCACCAAAATTGCATTTATCCCTTCTACTGTGAAAAAGGCACCGTTCCTAATTGACAGAGGAGAAAATCTGAGATTCAATAGGTCAGGAGACTTGTCCAGTAGGGGACTGCAGAGACTGGGATCTATCCCAAGATTGTCTAATCCCAGAACCCAACTCTTTTTTTTTTTTTTTTTTTTGACAGGCAGAGTGGATAGTGAGAAAGAGAGACAGAGAGAAAGGTCTTCCTTTTGCCGTTGGTTCACCCTCCAATGGCCACTGCGGCCGGCGCATCTCACTGATCCAAAGCCAGGAGCCAGGTGCTTCTCCCCATCTCCCATGCAGGTGCAGGGCCCAAGGACTTGGGCCATTCTCCACTGCCTTCCCGGGCCATAGCAGAGAGCTGGCCTGGAAGAGGGGCAACCGGGACAGAATCCAGCACCCCGACTGGGACTAGAACCCGGTGTGCCAGCGCCACAAGGTGGAGGATTAGCCTGTTAAGCCACGGCGCCGGCCTCAGAATCCAACTCTTAATATAGGACCTAAGCAGAAACACCAGCTCATTAGCATGGCTTCCTAGGGCATGATGGAAGTTCAATACATGTCTTGTTCTGTGTTTCAGCTTTCATTAAAATGAAGATAAAAATATCTACACACTTTTTACTTAATCAAAATGGCAGTGGACATTGGTCAAAAACCTCTTCCACAGATAGGCCCAAATACAGATTTGTAAAAGGATTGGGAATGATTACAGAAAAGCATCAATCTTTAAAATGTTTCTCTGATCCTTGGAGTTCTCATTTTTCTATACAGGATGATTTAAGAATAGTGTTAACTGGTATCCTCTAACTCCCCAACCACACCCCAAATCTCCCCCAGGATATATACTTGAAGGTGTTGTCAAAAGTCCATTTTCGGGTCTCAAAGTCTTTTTTTCTGTCCAATATACTCAATATTAGATCTCTTTCCTTTTTTGACTTCTCTGTAAAAATGTTGGCAATATCTGAAGCTCCATTCTCCTGACTGTGATGACGTTCCAACTCTATCACTGTGTGCCCCATCAGTTCCATGGGGGACTTTTCTAAGGATTGTTTGCTTTGCTGAAGGACTGGTAAATGATGTGTTTCAGAAGTGACATTCTGACTTGTGGAAGCCAGGCAATCTGGACATGGAGAGCATTTCTATAAATCCCACATGTTTTTCTGTATTTCAATGCTGTCATCTTAAATGCAGCATCTGTAGCATAAAACTGCCAAAAGAGGGTCATATTTTTATTTTTACCAATAATTCTAGGTGACCTGCATTTGCCCAGATCCAACACTCAGATTATTTACTGACTTTTCTATTAAATTGGGCCATTCTTTCTGAACACTAAAATTTTGATGTACTATAAAATATTTCTTTGGCACTGCCATATAAAAATGTATACACATGCTACTTCCAGAAAACAGTCTTCTTGAAGAACAAGATGAAAATTTAATGGCAGCTTTAATTTTGACTTAAGACACTTACAATATTACACTAGCAAAAAAGAATTCACCACCAGCTGCATGTCTGAGAGACAGAGGGACTGATTAAATCTGTCACATGGACAACATCTAACTCTTTGAGTAGTAGGTGCGCACTACAGCTTGCAGTAAGTCTATTACCAGATGAGCCAACTTCAAAGATTGTGGTGGGTGGCACCAACCATAGTAGGAGGTGAGGAGACATCAAAAGCTTCAAAGGTTGAAGTTCTTTTTCTCTTTTTTTAAAGAATAAAACATGTGAATCACTGAACACAAAGATATTCTGAAGTATGTTGATAATGACCTAATATTTATTTTCAGTTTTTGTGACACTAGGATGCAAGGACAGATTAAATAAATAATGCAAATTAATTGCTTTTATATTTTAAATAGAATACTTCAAATGCAAATAGGAGACATCCTGTCTACAAGGATATTTAGCCAATTGCTTGATGCATGTGGCTGCAAAGGAGACTGAGTATTGTCCAAGAGACACAGATGGGATGATTTAGGCATAAACAACTTCTATTTTGCTACTTCTGTGCAAACTCTTGGACATACCTGCCTTTATAAAAATTCTACATTTGATATACACAGGAAAGCCTGAAAAATATATCAAGAAATTATATATAAAGTACTTCTTGGCTAATATCTAGGGTTATTAAGCTTTAATATATTATAGATTAATAATCTTTACAGATTTGTTATAATTTAGGAGATAAAAGTTGACAGTTCATAGTTCTAGATCTTTTATTTGAGATTTCTGTGCAGTCACATTTCCCAATTGACTTGAGGCAGTGATTGCTAAGGGGTGTGTGTGTGTGTGTGTGCATATTATGAATGCAGGAGGTGCTTTAGATATGTGCTGAAGTTAGGTGTGAAACTTCTTCCTGAGATTGCCAAGGGCCCACTGAAGTGCCTCTTCTGTTTGGGCCCCTGGGAAACTTGGGGCCAAGTTTGTGGCCCACTTCCTATAAGGTGTAGAATTTTATGACATGCACATTTGTACATTAGACTCACTCCTGGTTTGAATTTATTTTTTCTACCTTTTGCTTTCTTTTTAAATTTTCCTCTAAAAATTTTTTCATATTAAAATTTCAAGTTTTACTTCATCTTGTGTCACCATATTAAGCAGTTTTAATATCTTTTTTCAAACCAAGTAGGGAAGAAATAAATGAAATAAAAAATATTGATGTTACGACACATTTAGCTAACTTATGATATAAATGCCCAAGATTTGCCTCTGCCTCTTTGCTGGACAATACAGGGTTGTCTAGATTTCCAAGGCTACAGTGGCATTTGAAATATTATTATAAATGATTAACTCCTCCAGGTCATAATGAGGATAATTATTTTTGTGCATCTCTATCCCTCTGGGATATACAATAATTGCATCAGTGCCTTTGCTAAGTGATACTTAAATATTGTTACTGGTTGAAACAAAATGCAAGTGTTTCTCTGGTCTTTTTCGATGTGTCCAAAAGCAAAGAAAGACGCAGAGGAGGTAACACCCAGATTCACATCTACTAAGGGATTCCACATAATGCCCTAAATGACTATTTTGGAGCTCAGTTACATGCAGGTGGTAGGAGGATTTATGCTGTGAATGCCTAAAATACTTTCTCCACCAAGGGGAGATTATTAAATCCTAGTGAGCCTGAGTGTTCAGTGCCAATACTAACCATTAGCTTTTGGCTCTGAGCCATGACTGTCTACTCTGCAGTGGATTCTGCCACCAAGGGGAAGGTCATTAAGGGCTGTTCTTTATTCTCGTTAGTATGTTCCAACATAATTAACAGAAGTTGTTCACCAGATGGTTTCCTTCCTGTCAGCAAGTACCTCCAGCTTAATGGGCTATGCAGGATTCTTTACTTTAAGTGGGTGAGGCGGGAAGCAAATTTAAAATATATCATCTTTGATCCTCCCACTTCTAATTAGTTCTAAAGGTTTTAGATAATAATGTAAAGGGGGCAGGGAAATGGAATCAGTCTAAAAATCAAAGAATCACAAAAGGCCAACAGGAGTTTTACACATATCACAGGGTGTTTCTTCCTCCCTGCTAGGTCTCCCCCCAGCAGAGACGTGCAGAGATGGCTGTCGGCCTCCACTGAAGCTTGTTTATAGAGACGTAAAGCTGAGATGGACTTCATCCAATAACAAAATGGAATAAGTGTCTACTGAAGTCCCACTGGGTTTCAGAAGCCGTATGGGTGCAGGAGACATACCAGCAAGACCTTGCCCCTCTTGCCCTGGCAGTTAGAGGATCATGGGGGATTCAGACATGAAAGAGGCTGTATATGACAGAGTTTGATAGGTGCTGTACCAGACAGTGTTGGTCTCCAATGTTAGTGCAATTCCTCTTTCCTGAGAAGTGAACCTTGGTGCTGTTCAGGTATGTCATCTCTTGCACATGGTATATAAAACAGGTCTGCACTAAGCCCATCTCAGCCCTCCCATCCCATTGCCAGTGTTTGCTTTAACAGTTGGACATGCAAACCACTGCGGGCCCGTGAGTTAGAAGGGAAGTTTGGGGAAAGGCTTTCTGCTTCTAAGAAAGCACTAGAAGATGAGGCTCCTGTTTCTTTCACTGCTGCGGTTGTAATACATGTGCTAGGAACTATCTAGCTACACAGAACACAGCCAAGTGGTTTCTCTATAAATTTATTACATGTAGGAAATTTTCCTGTAACAATAAAAATATGCCATTCATGTTCATTATCTAATTTGCTTCTTTGAACAGCTTTGTAAATCATTTTCTGAGACAGAAACAATCCCCTTTATATAGAAGGGGAAACTAAGAGAGATCAAGGGGATAGACTTGAAACTCTGGAAAACACTAACTTGCTTAATTTAAACTTTCATTCCAGAGTTTTCATTTCAGTTGCATTTCCTTCCTACTTCTACATGAAGAAATATAAATAATATAAATAATATATTTATATAAAAATATAAATATAAATAAGATGACAAGGGTGTTCTAATGGGATAAAATATCAAAAAATCAGCCCATGGCCGGTGCTGCGGCTCAATAGGCTAATCCTCCGCCTTGCGGCGCCAGCACACTGGGTTCTAGTCCCAGTCGGGGCACTGATTCTGTCCCGGTTGCCCCTCTTCCAGGCCAGCTCTCTGCTGTGGCCAAGGAGTGCAGTGGAGCATGGCCCAAGTACTTGGGCCCTGCACCCCATGGGAGACCAGGAGAAGCACCTGGCTCCTGCCTTTGGATCAGCGCGGTGCGCCGGCCGCAGCGCGCCAACCGTGGCGGCCATTGGAGGGTGAACCAACAGCAAAAAGGAAGACCTTTCTCTCTATCTCTCTCTCTCACTGTCCACTCTGCCTGTAAAAAAAAAAAATAAAAATAAAAATAAAATAAAAAATCAGCCCAGACTACTAGTGATTAGAAATGGTGTGAAAAGGTGTTTGAAGAACAAGATGAAATGGACTAGTTTCACACACTGCATGCTATTACACTGTCGGGGAAGGGCTGCCACAGTGATGAATGGGTTAGAAGTCAGCACTATTAGAACTCTGACCAGGGTAGTTACAGGATTAATAACCATGTGGTCAGTAGTAAAGATAATTTCTTTCATTCAGTATACCTGTTAGGACTCTGTTTTTTTTTTTTAAATCTGCAAATGACATGGAGTCCAACTCAATTGGTTTAGGCAAACAGGGAATATATTGGGTCACATATCTGAATACTACTCAGCAAGTCGTCTTGATTTAAGATATTGCTTGATTCAGGGTTCAACTCCTCTCTCCAAGCTCCATTTATAGGCTCTTCTTTCTCTGAGGGGCTCAATCCTTGCTCTAAGTGTTAGTCCAAAACTTTAGGCTCACTTCATTATAATATCCAGTCCACTGGAAATAGAGTTGGCTTCCTGGAGAGCTTAACAAAGTCTAGGAACAGAATGACATTTGCCTTGACTGTATTATTGTGGTAGATTAAATTGCTTCCCAGCCATAATTCTTTATTCCTTGTAGCAGTATTATAACTCTACCTTCTTGCTATGGCCTGTTGGTAGGCAATGTGCCCCTACCCCATGCCCAGCTCTCCTTAGCCATGGAGATGATTCTGTGACTTGCATGGTGAGTGGGATGTTGGAAAATGTGATACAAGAAACTTGAAGTATACAACTAGGCTTGCCCTCTTGCTGCCCTCCAATCTTTCACCATGAGAGGAACACGCCTCGTGCAAAACACATGTTGTGCAAGGAGGATGAAAGACAGTTGGAGCAACACTGGACATGATCATTTACTTGGAGCAGACACCATCCAAGCCCAGCCGTTATTAGCCAAACCTCAGCCACCTGCAGAAATGTGAGCAAGAAATAAATGCTTGTTGTTATAAGCTACTGAGTTTTTGGAATAATTTTTAATTATGGCAATGGTTAACTGATAATCACTAGCCCACTCTGTCCATTCCTATACTGATTACTGGGCTGGGGGAAAGGGGGTCAGAATGTAATTGGATGAGCCAATACTATGAGTGCTGCTCCTGGAACCCAGTAGTGGAATCTGGCTCATCTTTGGAATAAAGGCTGACAGGGCAAAATGAAAAAAGGAGGTTGAGATAAGTAAAAACAACAGATGTCTGCTGCACCCACCGGCACCGAAACCTCCATTTGGAGTCAGTGAAAATTGATTACATCAAGATACCACACCCTCCATGCTGGGCCCTGGTAAGTCACTGACAACGTGACACACTCATGTTGGCAAATGACTGGTCTGTGAAGAAGAGATGGCAGGGATGGCAGAGCCAGCCAGAGAGACCACATCTTGTACTGAAGTCTAGAGCCCAGAACAGAGCATGTGGATTGGTTTGTTTTGTTTTGTTTTCCTTGTTTGTTTTTGTTTTTTTCAGGGTGGGAAACACCTAAAATGTGGGGTTTGGTTTTGAGCATCATAGTCTAAGAAATCCATTACCAAAGTGAAACTCATCAATATTGAGAGATCCAAGAATTTTAAAAAGAAAAAGCTGGTGCCTGATGGTAGGGCAGATGTGGGGAGGATAGAATCAGAATCAGGGCCAGCAAGGGAAGAGATGATAATTTTTTCAAATATCATAAGTCTGATGTAGGGAGGAGAGCATACACTTAGTCTGCATTCCTCCAGAGGCAAACTGTTTTGACATGTGGATACTTGCTAGTGTGGAAAACACATGGGCTAGGATCAGGAAGACAGAAATGAGGTCACATTCAGCTCTATGACTTGGCAGTGCCCTTTTAAAACATTTTTTCTCAGTGTCTATTGCTTATCTAGATAATGGGAATGCTATAATATATGACTTGCTGGAAAGCTTCAAAAATAATGCATGTGGGGCATGCATTGTGGTGCAGTGGGTTGAGCTGAAGTCTGGGGTGCCTGTATCCCATATTAGAGTGCCTGAATCAAGTTTCAACTATACCACTTCTTATCTGGCTTCCAGCTAATGCTCCTGGGAGACAGTGGTGATGGTTCAAGTACTGAGTCCCTGTCACCCACAAAGGAGACCCAGATGGAGTTCCTGGCTCCTGGTTTCAGTCTGGCCCAGGCCTGGCTGTTATAGGCATTTGAAGAGTGAACCAGAGGCTAGTGTTGAGGCACAAAAGATTACGCCTCTGCCTGCAGTGCCAGCATCCCAAATGGGTGCTGGTTTGAGTGCCAGCTGCCCTCTGATCCAGCTCCCAGCCATTGTGCCTGGGAAAGCCACAAAATATGGCCCAAGTCCTTGGCCCCTGCACCACGTGAGAGACCTGGAAGAAGCTCCTGGCTCCTGGCTTTGGCCTGGCCCAGTCTTGGTCATTGTGGCCATTTGGGAAGTGAATGAACAGATGGAAGATCTCTCTCTCTCTTCCTCTCC